>NW_026622875.1:53187233-54487947 GCF_023065955.2 Ursus arctos | reverse complement strand
GAAACATTCTATTCCCGAATCTTCTCCAATAAGCATATTTTATCAGCAGCAAAAACTAAATTTTACATATGAGAAATAAATGTTAAAATTAATAACTATGAAAAATATCAGTACATAAAATATATAACTACTATATAAAAATCTTTCCCATTAGATCTTAACTTTTTTTTTTTTTTAAGATTTTTTATTTATTTGACAGACATAGAGACAGCCAGCGAGAAAGGGAACACAAGCAGGGGGAGTGGGAGAGGAAGAAGCAGGCTTCCAGCAGAGGAGCCTGATGTGGGGCTCGATCCCAGAACACTGGGATCACGCCCTGAGCCGAAGGCAGACGCTTAACGACTGAGCCACCCAGGGGCCCCTGTATCAAGACAATCCTAAGCAAAATTTTCTCAAAGGATACTGAATGTTTAGTCTGAAAGATCATTTCAGTGTTTGGGTCTTATGGGCCTGAGGGGAAATTACAACAATAAAAACAGCAGAAATAAAAATTTAGCAGAATTAAAAATGGGTACTCAGAATAAACAGAATATCCAAAAGAACTGTAACGGAACAAACTGCTTTTCTCCATCTTTTACAACCCCACTTTAACAGAATGGGTAAAGGGCGGGGGTTGGTAAGTATGTCTGCAGGTGTACTTTTTTTTTTTTTTAAGATTTTCTTTTATTTATTTGACACAAGAGAAAGCGAGCAAGCACAATAAGGGGGAGCGGCTTAAAAACCATTTTAAGGTTTTATTTATTTATTTGAGAGCAAAAGTGAGTGTACACGTGAAGGAGGGCAGAGCAGAAGGGGAAAGAATCCTAAGCAGACTCCATGCTGAGTGCAGAGCCCCACCTGAGGCTTAAACTCACAATACTGAGACCATGACCTGAGCTGAAACCGAGAGTCAGAGGCTTAACCAAATGAGCCACCCAGGCACCCCCATCTTTGCATTTTAAACTTGGTGTAAAGCATTTTCAGTAGTTTGACATCACTTCTTGAATAAATGGATTTTCCTCCTTTCTCCCCATAAAATAGCAAGGACGTGAACTTAAAAGAAAGCCCCAAATTTTACCTTTCATTTTACCAACATTAAAACTTTCATTCATTCATTCATTCATTCATTCATTCATTCATCTGACAGAGAGGCAGCGAAAGAGGGAACACAAGCAGGGGGAGTGGGAGAGGGAGAAGCAGGTTTCCCACTGAGCACGGAGCCCGATGCGGCACTCAATCCCAGGCAGATGCTTAACGAATGAACCACCCAGGCATCCCAAAACTTTCCTTCTTTTTTAGACAGGGAGAGACAGAATCTTAATTAAGCAGGCTCCACACCCCGCACGGAGCCCCGATGTAGGCCTCTGATCTCACTACCCTGATATCATGACCTGAGCCAAAATCAAGAGTGATGCTTAACTGACTGAGCCACCCAGGTGCCCCTCATTAAAACTTTCTAAATAGGGATGCCTGGGTGGCTCAGTTGGTTAGGCGCCTGCCTTCGGCTCAGTTCATGATCCCAGAGTCCTTCAATGGGAGTCCCTTGTTGGGCTCCTTGCTCAGCAGGGAGCCTGCTTCTCCCTCTGTATGCTACTCCCCCTGCTTGTGTTCGCTCATGCGCACTCTCTCTGACAAATAAATAAATAAAATCTTTAAAAAAACTTACTAAATAGAAAACAGATAACAATGATTATCCTAACTTTATAGAAATATTTTTGATATCGTTAATAGTCTAAAAGATCATCAAATGCTCACAGCTTTTATGGGAGAAAAGAGAAAAGTAAAAACATTATCGTCTCATTCCCTTAAAAGGTCTCATTTCACAAAGTAAAAGCCAAAGGACCTTATGTCCTGATAATCTATAAACTGGTATTAAGAAATGAAAGAAAGCATACATGAGGTGAAATAAAAGTAAAAGGAGTGAAGCTTCCTCTAAAATGGAAACAAATAGGGGAACCTGGGTGGCTCAGTAGGTTAAGCATCCAACTCTTGGTTTTGGCACAGGTCCTGGTATCGGCCCAGTCTTATGCTCCATACTCAGTGGGGAGTCTGCCTCTCCCTGCTCACTCCTGCTCTTTCTAAAATAAATAAATAAATCTATAAAATAAGTAAAATTGGTGGTACAGTCGGTTGAGTGTCTGTCTTTGGCTCGGGCCATGATGCTGGAGTTCTGAGATCGAGCCCCACAGCGGCTCCCTGCTCAACGGGAAGCCTGCTTCTGCCTCTGCCCCTCCCTGCTCGCGCTCTCTCTCTCAAATAAATTAGTAAAATCTTTAAAAATAAGTAAGTAAATAAAATGGAAACAAATAGAATAAATTCTAAGAATTTTCTGGAGCAGAAATTATAAAAGATTTTCTTTTAAAAAATTAGCAAGAATCACACTGAAGAGCACTGTAGGAAACAAACAACAAAAGACAGAAGAGCCAGGAAAATACTAGAATTTCACAATTTTCTTTTACCTGTTTTCATGAATCCTGGATGTTCAGCAATGTTTGAACTATTTAATAGCTTCACAGCTTTTCGATAATTGCCTCTTAAGTACTCAAAATTGCTTTTAAGAAACAGAGAGGGTGCAGACTGTAAAGAAAATATAAGTTGCTTATATTTTGTTTTCAGATGTCTATTGTGAGATCATAATCATACTGCTGTATTGGCATGTATTCTAGAGCATAAATGAATCATTTAAGTCGTGCTCACAAAAAACTATAGCTTCACAATTTTTCATTGCTTTGACTATCTAAAAAAATTAAACCTATCAGAGAGCACCTTATCAACTGAATTAAGGTTCTGCCTAAAAAAACCCATGAAGTATATATGTATAAGAATACAGTCTACAGATCATCAACAGACTGTCTTCATTTTTATACTACTAACTGGAAGCCAATTTAACTAGGTCCTTCAGTTCAATGACTATTTAGACAGACTAGAGGTCTCCCTTATTTTTTAGGACACAGAGGCACCTTCATTAGAACCCAAAGGGATATAAATAATCCAATGCCTTTCCAAATAGGGGGGGGAAGTGTCATTCTACGGTGGACAAACTGCCTAAAAGAATGCCTTATTTTCGAGAACTAATCTTGCTTGTGACAAAGACCACATTTTGGATGGCAGACCATGTTTCACTTCCCCTAAGAATCCTCCTAGTGGAGGATCATCTGTATCATACCTAGTTAGAATGTGAAAGCATGCATAGATCTGCAGACTAAATATCCATTCCAGGAGGACATCATTTATTCCATTAGCTTAGCTACAGGCTAAGTCCTTGTTCATGCTTTGCTCTGTCTCCTGGTCATTGAGGAAACAAGGGCTTCCAATGCTTATTCCAGGTAGCAGTACTTCCTCCTGATTTAGGTATTACCATTACCCTGCATTTCAATTATTTATTTTCCTGTTTCTCTCTCCCTTATGACCATGGCTTCCGTTAAGGCAGGGATCATGTCTTTTATCTCAAAAAAGATTTGATAGTGGTTGGCTGGCTAGTTAGGCTTTTCCCTCTTGGCCTCAAGTCTACCCCTACCCCCTCAGACCTTGGCTATAATTTCTTCTCCTCAAAAATCACTTGAGTACTGACCCAGTGACTAATCTGGAGCCTGCCTAGGATTTCTAGGGTCAATTTCCCTGAACCATTCCTACTACAAACTATCGTTTGTAGTACAAACGACTACAATACTTTAAAGCCAAATTATTTCTCATGATCTCATACTTAAAATTAACAGTTTTCCCCAAAGCATCGAGAATGTTCACAATTCTGTGTTTTCCCTCCACAGTCTTAAAAATTATGTATCAGTGGAGGAGTGGGGTGGAGGGAGTGGAAGGAAGGAGGAATTTTATCTCAAATACTCTAGCAGCATTAGTCAAATTGAAGGTATTGTCAAGGCAAAGATCATTTGGAAGGGGCAGGTTTGGGCTACAGCTGAACTGTTAATCTTTAATAAATGTTCTGAGTATAAACTAAAAAAATCCTGAAGTGTCTAATAGTAAATGTTTACATGAATTGAATTGTGATAAACCACTTTCAGAATATTAGACAGCTACTTAAAATGGTGGTTTTGAGGGCTACATACCATGGGAAAATGCTTGCTATAATTTTAAGTGAGAAAAGTATTAAATTATAGACACAGTATGATCACCACTTTACAACTCAATGTCAAGACTAAAATAAATTATTTAAGACTGACAAATACCTACTACCCAAACAAGAAAGTTTTAGGACATGAAAGTTACAAATTGGGAAAAAAAAAAAAGGAAAAGAAAAGAAAAATCAAGAAAAAACTTACATTTCCAGCTGTGTTCATGACTGACTTGATTTCCCTTTTGCATGCTTTCAGGGACTTCATTTGGATATAAGCTCTTACTTTATACTATCAAAGGAAAATGCTAGTATGTGAGAACTAATGATGGATTTACACATGCTGAAGTAGTTTTACTTTCTAGTTAAATGGAAATTCAACCTAATCTGCTTACAACATAGTTATACTAGTTACTTGCAAAAACAAGTTTTAAATTATCTTAAATATCCTTAAATAAGGATTAATAAGGTATCTTAAATACCTTAAATTATCTTACTGTACTTCTTAGAATACATTCTAAAATACAAAAAACATGTAGAATAAAATTTATACTTAAATTCCAAGCAAAAATCCTAACAATTCTTTTATTTTTTAAAAAATTAATATTTTAATTCCAGTATAATTAATGTACAGTATTAGTTTCAGGTGCACAATATAGTGATTCAGCAATTATCTAATTCCTATAAATTTTTATCTGCACCTGGCTAACTAAGAATGAATTTTAGTATTCTACAAACTGATTTTATCATCCAATACATTCCCAGGCCATTTCTCTCAATTGTTTATCAAGTAATTAAAAAAAAGATACTGCATTATCATTTTAAGCAAATATAATCTGAAGGATAAATATGCTTTTAAGTTATAATACTTCAAAGCCAAACATACATACATGCCTTGAATTATTTACAGCTTTCAGCGATCTATCACATTCTTCATCATTCGTAACTATTAGTTAACATACGTGACGCATAGCCTCTCTTAGAACTTATGCTACCTGATGTATCTTTGATTTTGCAGCTTCTATTAGGGCTCCACTTTCAGCTTTATGATTCGATCCGTCTTTGTTGGTGTTATTACCAGTCTGTAGGGTGGTAAAACAAAATTAACCAAAATTAAAAATTTTTTACCATAATTTAAATCAGTGATTTACAAGTGAGCTTATCTGAATCACCTAGAGAACGTTTTAAAACTACAGAATCCCAGGTGTCACTCTCGGAGATTCAGGTTAACAGTCTGGAGTGGATAACAGGAAATTTTTTTTTTTTAAAGATTTTATTTATTTGTTTGACAGAGACAGCAGGAGAGGGAACACAAGCAGTGGGGTGCTGGAGAGGGAGAAGCAGGCTTCCCGCTGAGCAGGGAGCCCGACTTGGGGCTCAATCCCAGAACATCAGGATCACGAACCAAGCCAAAGACAGACGCTTAACGTCTGAGCCACCCAGGTGCCCCCCATCTTTTTTTTTTTTTTTTAAAGAAAATTCCACTTTTGAGAAACCCTCATTGAACATAATGATATGCCAGGTTTAAAAAGCATGGCTATTACTCAGGCAAAACTCAAGATAATCTTTCTGAAACCCAAAACAGATCATGTCATTTCCTTCTTTTAAAACTTCTTTTTTTTTTAAAAGATTTTATTTGTCAGAGACAGCGAGAGAGAGAGAGAGAGAGAGAGAGAGTACACAAGCAGGAGGAGCTGTAGGCAGAGGGACGGGGAGAAGCAGGATCCTTCCTCAGCAAGGAGCCCAATGTGGGACTGGATCCCAGGACCCTGGGATCACGTCCTGAGCCAAAGGCAGACACTTAACTGACTGAGCCACCCAGGTACCCCCATGCCATTTCCCTCTTAAAAACTTTTTCTGGTATAAACACTGCCAACATCATACGCTAGATTCCTAGTAATATCCAAAATCTTTCACAATGTGACCAATATTTGAGTTGCCAATCTCCTCTCCTGATCTCCTATACTCACATTTTTCAGGTATACTATGCATTTCAAATTACCAGAAATTCCTCCAATGTACCACTCTCACACCTTCTGTGAAGTTTTCTCTGCCATGACAGTTATTCTGCTCCCTCCTTCTGCTTCTGACTAGTTGAATTGTATTACATTGTTCAAATCAAACATCCAAACTTCTCCAAAATAAATATTTACTTATTTGGGGGGCGAGGGCAGAGGGAGAGGCAGTGAGAATCTCAAGCCGACTTGCGCTGAGCACAGAGCCCTACATGGGGCTTGATCTCATGATCCTGAGACCATGACCTGGGCCGAAAGCAAGAGTCGGACACTCAACTGACTTGAGCCACTCAGACACCACTAAGCTTCTCCAAAATAGTCCCTACCCGCCTTCCTCCCAGCCCTTGGACAGATGCTGCCCCATCTTTCTCCTCTCACACAAAGTGTGAATTGCAAGGTTTTTATTTTTGTCACTTCAGTATCTAGTAGAGGACACAAGCATCTGTTGAATGAATTATATTTTATCGACTCTCATAAGTACTGAATATAAAAGTATTTTACTACACAGTGTTTAGGAATGATGCTAAGATGACTTAACTGAATTCTTTTCTATCTACACCTGTTAAATTGTAAAAAGTAATGCCAGATGCTTATTTTTAAACTTCAAGAACTTATACAGGTAGAAAGAAAGATACTGTTAACAATCTGTTTTCTACAAGTACTCCTTTTTTTTTTTAACAAAAGGGCAGGAACAGGAAAAGGACCATCCCTTGACAACTAGAGGACAAGCAAAACAAAAAACATGAGGGGCAGCTGGCTGGCTCAGTCAGCGGAGTGTGTGACTCTTGATCTCGAGGTTGTGGGTTTGAGTCCCACGCTGGGTGTAGAGATTACTTAAAAATAAAATCTTGGGGCACCTGGGTGGCTCAGTCAGTTAAGTGTCTACCTTCGGCTCAAGTCATGATCTTGGGGTCCTGGGACTGAACCCCACGTTGGGCTCCCTGCTCCGAGGGAAACTGCTCCCTCTGCCCCTGTCCCCAGCTCGCACATGCATGAGCTCTCTCTCAAATAAATAAAATCTTCAAAAAAATAAATTATTAAAAATGCAAATAAAAATTTAAAAAGAAAAAAACCCATGAGAACTAAGAAATATCCTTAATGCACAACAAGTCTCTTATCCCAGAATAGGTCATAAATATACACTCTTTCTGAAGAACTTAAATGATGAAATTTTCTCTGGTGATAGCTGCCCTGTTTACCCAGACTGTGGATTTCTATTGTCTTAATTCTAATCTTTACATTCCGTAAAATTAACATTTCATACATGAAATGATGCTAACACATACCCTTAGTAAGCACAGAAATTAAGACTACTATGAGATACCACTTTACATCCATTAGGATGGTTACAATGTTAAAAAAACAAAACAAAAAAACCAAAACAAAAGAAAAACAAAACAAGGTTAGCAAGAATGTGGAGAACCTGGGACCTTGGTGAAAGGCTGGTAGGAATGTAAAATAGTGTAGCTACTCTGGAAAACAGGCCGGTAGTTCCTCCTAAGATTAAACATAGAATCACCATATGATCCAGCAATTCCACTCTTAAATATATACTCAAGAGAAATGAAAACATATATGCCACCACAAAAATACGTACACAAATGTTCGTAGCACCATCATTTGTATTAGTCAGATGTGGAAAACAACCTAAATGACCATCAACTGATGGATAAAAAAAATGTGGCAAATCCATACAGTGGAGGATTATATGTCCATAAAAAGGAATGAAATACATGAAAAGGGAATGAAGTACAGGCTACAACTTGGCAAACTTTGAAGGTATTATCCCAAGTGAAAGAAATCAATCACAAAAGGCGACATATTATATGATTCCATTTATATGAAATGTCCAGCATAGTCAAATTCATAATGATAGAAAGTAGATTAGTGGTTGCCAGGGGTTGAGGGAAGGGGAAAAAGTGCTAACAGGTACACGGTTTCTTTTTGGGGTGATGAAATGTTCTGGAATTTAGATAGTGATGACAGTTCTACAACTCAGTGAGTATAATAAAAGCCACTGAATTGTACACTTTATTTTTTTTAAAGATTTTTATTTATTTATTTGACAGAGAAGAGAGAGAGATAGAGAGAGACTGCGAGAGAGGGAACACAAGCAGGGGGAGTGGGAGAGGAAGAAGCAGGCTCCTAGCGGAGGAGCCTGATGTGGGGCTCGATCCCATAACTCCGGGATCACGCCCTGAGGCGAAGGCAGACGCTTAACCACTGTGCCACCCAGGCGCCCCTGAATTGTACACTTTAAAACGTTAAATTTTATAGATGTGAATTGTATTTGTTTTTTTTAGGTCACTGATCAAATTATTTTTTTTTAAATAAGTAGGCTCCTTGCCCAATGTGGGGCTTAAACTCATGACCCTGAGATCAAGAGTCACACGCTCTACCAACTGAGCCAGTCAGTTGCCCCCATTAATCAAAATTTTAACTCATCTGTCTCTCCCTACCTAGCCTGTGGACTGCCTGAGGGTAGGCATAATCCTTCTGATTTTTATTACAAAAATTTTTAAATTGAGGAATAATTGACATAAACACTACTAGGTATACAATATAATGATTTTTTGTATATACTCTGAAATCTATCAGTCTAGTTAAAACATCTATCACTATACTATACAGAATTACAAAAGGTTTTTATTCTTGTGCTGAGGACTTGGAAGATCGACTCTCTTAGCCATTTTCGAGTATGTAATACTATGGTATAATTAACAATAGCGACCATTCTGTAGAGTGAATTATATTTCAATAAAGCTATTAAAATATTTAATAACCCCAAATATTAATCACAAATTTTAATCTAATCACCTCTGAATACTTACCTCATTCTTCCCATTTTTGTTATTGTTGCCCTGTGAAATCATTTTTTCTAGGACAGCAAGAAGATGCAAAGCTTTCTCAGCTTGATAGGTTAATATATATAGGTCTATAAGCAAAAAACACACTGCTTGGGCAAATTTTTCTTCTGGGGGAAAAAAAACAGGAAAAGAAAAGTTATAATCCAAAGTGAAGCAAACATTTCAAGACCACTCCTCCCCAAAAAGTTCTAAAGAGCAAACACTAAGTCAGTCTTTATTTAAATGAACATCACGTGAGCCACGAATGGAACAACTTACAGTATCTATTCTATTCTATTCTATTCTATTCTATTCTATTCTATTCTGCATCTCAAGGCCTCTCATTGCAGGGTTCCTAGTGACAGATCCTCCTTTGACAAAATATCCACCAAACACCAACACATGAACTGAGAAGTACTACTTTAGGTAGAAGGAAACCTCAATTCCAGTACCCGCTTAGCTACTTACTAGGTATGTGGCCTCTAGACATCACTGACCTGATTTTTAGACCACAGCTGGCTGACTATAAAATGAGGAGAATACTTCACCTGCCTGAAGGCAGGGAGGTGAGCCAGGTGATCTTCTGAAGTTCCTTCCAACTCTAAGAAGGACCTCAAAGGAAGAAGAGCCCAAAAAGAGAGGAAGGGTAACCTGGTACGTCAATAACACTATTTTCTTTTACTTTCAGAAGAAAAAAAGAAGAATAAGGTCTAAAAAAGAATGCTAAAATCAAGAACAGAAAATTTCAGGGGCGCCTGGGTAGCGCAGTGGTTAAGCATCTGCCTTTGGCTCAGGGTGTGATCCCAGCATTCTGGGTTCGAGCCCCACATCAGGCTCCTCCTCTAGGAGCCTGCTTCTTCCTCTCCCGCTCCCCCTGCTTGTGTTCCCTCTCTCGCTGGCTGTCTCTCTCTGTCAAATAAATAAATAAAATCTTTAAAAAAATAAAAAAAAAAAAAAGAAAATTTCAAAAGCCCTTAAGAGCCTCCTAACAAATCTTCCTGATTCCATTCTTGCTCTTACACAGCAGCCAGAGTGGATTCCATTTCAAACTAAGATCAAGGGGGTTGGTGTGCAAAGGTCACATATCGCCAAGGGTTTCTCACCACTCTTAAAACAGTAAGTCCTTACCTAAGCCACAGGACTTTACCTATTCTGCCCCTTGCTACTTCCGACTTCATTTGCTTCTGTTCTCCCCACTGGCTCCAGTCACAACGGACTTCTGCTATTCCTCTCACTCACCAAACCCAAGCTCACTGCAGATGCTTTGCATACACTATCACCTCTGGCTGGAATGCCTTCCCCCTCAAGAGCCATGTGGCTCACCTCTTCTCTTCACTCAGGTCTCTTTTCAAATACTGGCTTAGCCTGGCCTTCCTTGATTGCCTTATCTAAAAATAACATTCCCAATCCATCTCTATCCTCTTATCCAGTTTTAGCTTTTCTTCATGGCATTCAGCTACCTCACAACATATATTTATTGTGTTGCTCTCTCTCCCATTGGAATGCAAGTTAATGAAGGTAAAGACTTTATTTCATTCACTGCATTATCTTCACATCCCAAGAACAGTTTTGGTCTATAGTATATGCTCAATAAATACATGTTGTAGAAGAACCAAGTAGTAACATTTTTACATTTTTTTTAAAGATTTATTTAGAGAGTGAGAGTGAGTGCAAGTGTGCATGAGCTAGGAGAGGGGCAGAGGGAGAGGAAGACAGAGAATCCACAAGCAGATTCCCCAATGAGTATGGAGTCTGATGCAGGGCTAAATCCCAGGACCCTGAGATCACGACCTGAGCCGAAACCAAGAGTTGGATGCTCCACCAACTGAGCTACCCAGGCGTCCCCCAAGTAGTAATGTTTTTAAAAGTAACAATAATGGGGGTGCCTGGCTGGCTCAGCTGGAACAGCATGCGACTCCTGATCTTGGGGTTGTAAGTTTGAACCCCATGTTGGGTGTAGAGATTACTTAAAAACAAAATCTTTAAAATTAAAAATAAAATAAAAAGACCAATAATAATTTTCAAAGAAGAAAAATGGATTTGAATTCTACCTAGTTGGTTGTCATATTCCATACTCAGCCACAGTATAAATCAACGGGATTTCACAAACTGTTCCAGAAATTCTAAAAACCAGCACCTGGCTGGCTCAGTTGGTAGAGCATGCAACTTTTGCTCTCGGGGTCATAAGTTCAAACCCACTTAGGTGTAGAGATTACTTTAACAAAAACAAACAACCCCCCCTCCCAGCTTTACAGAAAAACACAGCTGTGTCATCTTAGAAGTATAATTGTGATTTCTAGCTTTATAGGGAAAGGTCAAAATTTATACCATCTTCACCAGTGGCGTTTCTCCTGCCCAATCTGTCCAGCCACCATGCCCTCAGCACGGAAGAGGAGCACCTTGAAAATGCCTCCCTGGATCGACAGTAAGCAGCTGTTCAATGGCTGACAGCAAAAGGGGACCCTGTAACTCTTCCCAAAGCCCCACAGAGGAGCCAGCACAGGAGCCTCTTGTCTTGTGGGGACCACAGCAGCAATTAGGTGTTTATAAATCAGGAACTGGCATTGGTGTTTTGAATTTAAAAGAAAGTAATGTAGAGAAAGACAAAAATGTGAATCACAACTGAAATCTGACTGTCTGTGGGCTGGAAACAGCCCTCTCTAACAACCACTTCCTGAGTCTGGCTTTGTTGCTTTATTTGCTCCCTCTTTGTTCCTTTGTCCTCACCTTTCTTACTATACTTATTCAAGGCTAGTAACTGTAAGATACCAAAAAAGCTAGCACTGTCTGTACTATCTATTCTATGATTACCTACAAAAATGTCAGTGAGGCAATGGACAAAATATTTCCCCGTTCCTTCACATCCCCGAACACTCCTTAATACACTGCTCAAGTAAGAATGGATTGGGTACACCAGGTGGTGTTTAAGGAGCAGAGAAAAAACAAAATCACCAAGTCTTTCCAATCAGTAACATCATTTCTAACAGTTATTTTTAAAAATTGAGGGGTGGGCAGGGGCACCTTGGTGGCTCAGTCGGTTAAGGGTCTGCCTTCAGCTCAGGTCATGATCCCGGGGTCCTGAGATTGAGCCCCACATCATTGGACTCCCTGCTCAGCGGGGAGCCTGCTTCTCCCTCTGACTCTGCTGCTCCCCCTGCTCATGTTCTCTCTTGTTCTCTCTCTCTCTAATGAGTGGATGAGATCTTTAAAAAATAAAAAATAAAAAAAATTGAAGGGTGGAGAGGAAACGCTAAAAGAAAACCTGGGTTCATCTAAAAGTAATATCATTTTTATCTTTTCTAGTTATTAAGAAACCCTGACACAGCTTTTTTTCTTTCTTTAAATACTAACAGGTAATTCCCTGATTTTGGTTAACTAGGTGAAAAGTACCAGGGGCCACTGCAAGTATGAGAAGATAGAGAATTCTTTTTTTGGAGTGGGAAAGGAAGAGAGAGAATCCCAAGCAGGCTCCATGCCCAGTGCACAGCCCAACGTGGGGCTCGATCACACAACCCTGAGATCAAGACCTGAGCAGAGATCAAGGGTCAGACACTTAACCAACTGAGCCACCCAAGTCCCCTGAAGATAGGAAAATTTTTGACAGAAAAATTTTTACAGGACATACCAAAAGGTTCTATGAACTGGTAAAGTTTTTCACCAACTGCTATCGCTTCTGTGTACTGCCGCAGATGATAAAGAATGACTGCCTGATTGTAATACAACATGCTGTTCTCTACATCATCTAATCCATCCATCTCTTCAACAGCCGAGTGGACCTATGAAACAAAATCAACAAAGAATATGTTCTCACAACAGTCAGTCAGAAAATAAAGAGCAAAAGTGAAAGAGTCTATATGAACAAACAGAAACCCAGGCCAACGTTTCTTACTCTGAATTTTTCCACATTTTCAACAGGACCTCTAGATTTTAATTATACTCATATAGTCAAAATTATTTTATTCATAATAAAATTCCATTAAGTAAAACATTTTCATGGACTGTATGTAGTACCTAGCACAAAGTAAGGCAAGTCTCCTCCTTGCCACTGTGAAGATACCATCAATGCTTTAACTGCCAACATGGCTTCCGAGTTGGTCCCCCACTTTCTAGTCTCCCTGGGAGTGGGTAAAACTCAAGACCTTTCCTGTATGCACTGTTATACACTACGTATACACAACCTTGATTCCATTTTATAAAAACTAAAGTAAAATTTAAACATTAATAAACAATAGCTAACTACTTAACTATGTGCTAGGCACACTATGTTAAAAGTTTTATAGAGAATACCTCAACTGATCCTCACCATACCTTGAGGACATAGATATTATTATCATTTCCATTTTACAAATAAAGAGACCAGCACAAAAAGCTTAATTATCTTGCCCAAGGCTTTATAGCTAGGAAGTGTATTTTCTTTTTCTTTTTTTTTTATAGATTTTATTTATTTATTTGACTGAGAGAAAGCCAGCCAGCAAGAGAGGGAACACAAGCAGGGGGAGTAGGAGAGGAAGAAGCAGGCTCCCAGCGGAGGAACCCCATGCAGGGCTCGATCCCAGGACCCTGGGATCAAACCCTAAGCCGAAGGCAGACGCTTAACGACTGAGCCACCCCAGTGCCCCTAGGAAGTATATTTTCTGATATTCCTCTAATTTTCAGGTTGTTCCTACAACTAAAAAAAAAAAAAAATGTTTTAAGTAATAAAAATAGGCTTTTAATGGCTTTGCTAAAACACTAACATTTACATCTGATACCAGAAGAAAAAAAAATCACAACACTTTGCATTTTAAAGCTAATGACTACCTGCATACCCCCTCCCTAAGCTGCAATAGGCTTGCAAATTTTAATCAAGTTTTGCAACCATTCTGTTATTTCATTTGACACACAAAACTAGCATTCTATCTGTATTAAAACTAATCTTTCTTTGCCACTATTAAGATTGGAATAAATTATTTTTTAAGGATTTATTTATTTATTTAATAGAGAGAGAGTGCATGGGGAGGAGGGGTAGAGGGAGAGAGTGTCCCAAGAAGACTCTGCACTGAGCTTGGAGCCCTGCATGGGGCTCAATCTCATGACCCTTGAAACCACAATCTGAGCCAAAACCAAGAGTCGGACTCCCAATCAATTGTGCCACCCAGGTGCCCCTAAAGATTGGAACAAATTATTGAGCAATGTTAAGTAATTAATTCTAAGACTGACACTTCCCTATATTAAGCAGTGGGACTTTGATATACATGATGAACTCAACAACCTTGGTTTGGCTGATGGCAGGGAACCAGAAAGTTCATGACAGAATAATTTGTAATCAGACACCTGTAGACGTCAGTCATCCACATGATGAGCTTGACAGGGCGGTTCAAATGTTAACTGGTCCTCTCTGACCACAAGCACTTGCATCTCCGTGAGTTTGCAGGTTCTGTATAATCTTCACTTACCAAGTCATAGTCTTCAAGTGACGAAAAATAGTCTCCTTAGAGAAAACTCCATTTCCAAAGTAAAACAATACTTCTTGGCAGTAATTAATGGAGAGAGAACGAACTAAGAAAGGGCTCATCCTTAGCCAGAAAAGGGGGTTTTGGACAAATCAAGGAATTTTGGATTCAAAAATGGTTGAACATTCACCTACACAAAATAGCCATAAGTAGGCAAATAAACAGACAAAGCAGATTACTAGCTGCTGAGTGCTGGGAGTTTGCTGTCAAATGGCAGGGACTGCTATCAGTTTGTTTTTAAGACTTTTTTTTTTTTTTTTAAGATTTTATTTAAGTAGGACACCTGGGTGCTCAGTTAGGTGTCTGCCTTTAGCAGGGGTTGTGACCCGGAGGTCCTGGGAGAGAGTTCCACATCGGGCTCCTTGCTCAGTGGGGAGCCTGCTTCTCCCTCTGCCTGCCGCTCCCCCTGCTTGTCCCCTGCTTGTGTGTGCGCTGGCGAGTACTCTCTAGCAAATGTATAAAAATAAATAAATAAATAAATAAATAAATAAATTCTTTCTTCTTAAAAAACAAAACAAAGCAAAAATGGTTGAACATACAACATAAATAACAGCAACATTTTCTAGGACTTACCAAAAACATCTAGTAATCGCTCCAGCCAAAACAAAAACTACTCGTTAAATGAGATAAAACATTAATAAAAGTGGAATAGGCTGTAAAGGCATGTAACTATGCTGAGGACCTAAGACTTTGAACAGAAGTGATTTAGAGAAAGCTAAGAGACACAGGTACAAACACTTCCAGGAAATGCAAGAGAGTTGGACGGCATGAGGAGGATTATTGAACCAGCCTTATCAAGAATAAAATAAAAAAAAACCAACAAAAACCAATTAAGGCTAGTGAAAGGATTTCAAAAAGCAGTTTTCTTGGCTTAATAGGAAGTCTGCAGGAGTCTCTTACTCTAAAACAGGTTTTAAGGGTAAACCTGTGTTCAAAGCCCAAATAAATGTTCCGTAGAAGAAACAGTCTATGGAATCATAGGGCATGTGTACTAGATAGCCACAAATATCATCTTTCCTTTGATTCTGGAGCTAGGCTAGAGAATAAAGAAATGTAGTGTCATATAAATTTGTGAAGACTGGGGTAGCTATGAAAACAGGCTCAAAAGTCAGATGGTCTGGAATGCCTGGAAGGCTCAGTCTATAGAGCATGCAACTCTTGATATTGGGGTCGTGAGTTCAAACACTACATTTAAAAAAAAAAAAAGTCAGAAGGTCTGGTTCAAATCTTGCTCCTCCCCCTCCTCGATATATAAAATGACTAGGCTCCCTAAATCCCAGTTTTACAACTGAGATTACAAGTACCTATGTTAAGGGTTGAATGTGAGGATTATGAGATAAAACATAAAAAGCACTTAATATGGAATTTGGAATCACATAAGTGTTTAATAAAAGTTGGCTACTATTCTCATTTTCTTTTCTCTTTCTTTTTTTTTTTTTAATAATCTCTACACCCAAGGTGGGGCTTGAACTCATGACCCCAAGATCAAGAACTGCATGCTCAATGGATGGAGCTAGAGGGTATTATGCTAACTGAAATAAGTCAATCAGAGAAAGACAATTACATGATCTCACTGATATATGGAATTTGAGAAACAAGGCAGAGGATCATCGGGGAAGAGAAGAAAAAATGAAACAAGACGAAACCAGAGAGGAAGACAAACTGTAAGAGACTCTTAATTTCAGGAAACAAACCAAGGGTTGCGGGAGCGGAGGGGGATGGAGGGTTGCAGTGGCTGGGTGATGGACATTGGGGAGGGCACGTGTTGTGGTGAGCGCTGGGTATTGTACAAGACTGATGAACCACAGACCTGTACCCCTGAAACAAATACATTATATGTTCATTTAAAAGAAGAAGAAGAAGAAGAATTGCATGCTCTCTACCAACTGAGCCAGGCAGGCACTCCTATTATTCTCATTTTCATTGAAAAACTGTAATCAGGTTGAAAAATTACTCATGTAAAGAATTAGGAGGAGCCTGAACAGGTTACTTATTTCTAACTATACCATGTTTAGGGTGATACTGTAGAGAAGCTTTACTCCTGTAAAAAATTATGAAGAGCCTGAAGGGGTCACTTATTTCTAAATATATCACATATTAGGGTGATACTCTACCATATGGGAGTAGTCATGAACAAGGACAGGGGCTCAAAAAGGCCTTTGGACTTTCTACAACATGAAGCAGTTATCAGAAGCAAAGGCCCTAGAGTCAAACAAGACAGAGTTGATGGAGCTCTTTTCATTTAAGAGCTTTGTGTCTTTGGACAATTTATACTAGCTATCTGTACCTCGGCTTTCCCATCTGTAAAATGAGAAAAATTACAGTAGCTGTTTCATAGGACTATTGGGAAGAGTAAGTGAGATGTTGCATAGAAGGCTCTTAGCAGGGCCTTGTTCCAAAATAAGCAATAAATGTCTGCTATCTGATCCTCTCACCACCATCATCATCATAACCATCATCAGCCCTCTTGACTATCAAAGCTTTAACTGTGATGTGAGAAATGTTGCTGTTCTGGGGTGCCTGGGTGTCTCAGCCATTAGCGTCTGCCTTTGGCTCAGGTCATGATCCCAGGGACCTGGGATCGAGCCCCACATCAGGCTCCCTGCTCCTCGGGAAGCCTGCTTCTCACTCTCACAGTCCCCCTGCTTGTGTTCCCTCTCTCACTGTGTCTCTGTCAAATAAATAAAATCTTAAAAAAGGGAAAAAAAAAAGCAGTCTTTCTTTTTTTTTAAGAAGATTTTATTTATTTGACAGAAAGAGACATAGCGAGAGACGGAACACAAGCAGGGGGAGTGTGAGAGGGAGAAGCAGGCTTCCCACAGAGCAGGGAGCCGGATGCGGTGCTCGATCCCAGGTCCCTGGGATCATGACCTGAGCCGAAGGCAGACGCTTAACGGCTGAGCCACCCAGGCGCCCCAATGTTGCTGTTTTGACCAATGACCAAGACGAGCCCCAAACCACACATAAATCAGAATATCTTCAATTTAATCATGTCCTGATCCAAAGTGCTAAAACAATCTGACATTATTGTAATTAATCAGATCTTTGCAGTTATAAAAAAAGATACTCTCAGCAGCTAAGCTTTTTCATATATTTCCACTTCAATTTTTTCTCGAAACTCCAAAGTTCATTCAAATTTGGTATATTAGTCTATTCTGTTCAATTTAAAAAGACAACAGAAAATAAAATTATAAAACATACCTTTCATTTCCTGGAATAATAATTTCATACAAATAAAATTAATGCAAGTGTTTTAGATACATTAGAAATTGTGCTATCAGTATCAGACATGCCCTATTAATTTTCCTTAAGTATTTCTATTGCACAATTGAGAGAATACCACAGTACTTTTATAGCTAAATTTATTCATGTATCACCTGATTCTTCAGCTGGTTAAGTGTTTGTCTTAAACTATCTGTTGTCGTTTGGTTATTTTTAAAAAACTCAGCCACTGCTGTATTCAAAATTATTTTATAATCATCTTTGTTTACTTCTTGCAGGCAAGCAAGGTGTTGCAGACAGGCATCATAATTTCCAGCCTAAAACAAAAAAACACAGACAAAATTACATATCAGCTTTAAAACTATACATTCATTTCCAAATATATTTCACTCTTCACTGAAAAACTCTTAAGGGGCGCCAGGGTAGCTCAGTTGGTTAAGCATCTTCCTTCAGGTCAGGTCATGATCCTAGGGTTCTGGGATCGAGACCCACACTGAGCCCTGCTCAGCAGGGAGTCTGCCTCTCCCTCTCCCTGCCACTCCCCCTGCTTGTGCATGCTCTCTGACAAATAAAGTCTTAAAGAAAAAGAAAAGAAAAACGCTTTAAAAAGACCTATAACCACACACACACACACACACACAAAAGAAAAAGACCTATAACTCCCCTAAATATACTAATTAAAGTCACTAGATGAAGCAATATTCCTATCAGTTAAGAAACTGGGATATGTCAATTATATCTCAATAAAGCTGGAAAAAAATTGTAGATACTGCCTAAGACTCAAACTCTAACACCAATACTTGTATAAGACATACACAGACACACAGGTACACCATATACCTCTATGTATGTATAAAACAACATGATACACACACACACACACACGTGTGTGTGTGTGTGTGTGTGTGTGTGTGTGTGCGTGCATTGCTAGTAGGACATAACAGCTGAGGCTAGCCAAGAAAGGTAATATGATTAATTATTCCAATTTTTAATTTTCAGTAAATACACTTTGAATACCCAAGTATCAAATTCTGCTTACATGTACGTAACTTGATAATCTTATTTGATTATCTTTCATATCGTTTAATGTCAGAAAAGTTCAATTTTTTTTTAAAGATTTTATTTATTTATTTGACAGAGAGAGACAGAAAGCAAGAGAGGGAACACAAGCAGGGGGAGTGGGAGAGGAAGAAGCAGGCTCCCAGTGTAGCAGGGAGCCGGATGCGGGGCTCAATCCCAGGACCCTGGGATCACACCTTGAGCCGAAGGCAGACGCTTAACAACTGAGCCACCCAGGCGCCCCTGGGGTTCCATTTTAAAGTACATTCAAGAAAAAGAATTGAACAAAGCAGTGAACTGAAAAGAGTGACCCATATTTACAAATCTAAGTTTTAAAGACTTAACAACACTGTAAGAGTTAAAAGATGTTTATGAAAACACAAAAACTTGGTAATGGCTCAAATTACTCCCATTCCTTTTACCATATTTAAACTCTAATTTTTTAAATGTTAAAACTAAACCTACTCTCTAAACTTAATTCTTGAATTATTGCAGAACAAAAATTATAAATTTAAAAATTAATTGTGAAAAGATTCATATTCAACAGATCCTAAAAATAGAGCCGACAGAAAGAGATCACTGCTTACCGTGAAAGCTTGGAAAGCACTGGTGGACAACTCCTTCTCTTGATCAGTGATCCCAGAGGACTGACTTGTCCCCTCATGTTTCTCTGCTCCCTGATCTGCCAGCACATAAGTTTTACAGTTGTTTAGAAATAAAGTCGTACAGTGAATGTGCCCTAGGTTTTTTTCTGTCTTCTTCCTAATGAAGTTGCCAAAGTTAGGGCTTTCTCAACTGCAATGGCATATTAGTGTTATAAGTGAGTTAGAAGCCACTCCTCCAAAAACTTAAAGAAATGTTTCCCTTAGCCATGGTCAAGCACAATGAAAACCTACCATCACTTATGTAAAGATTACAGCTCTGTCCACCAGGACATCTGGGCTGAGAATGTTGTGTTCACTCAAAAATATTAGATCTGCCCCCCAGCAATATATCAAAGTCCTATATATTAAAAAATATTAGATCTTACCCCCAGTAATATATCAAAGTCCTATATATTCAAGGAACTACGCAAGGCTCTGGAGACAAAAGCAGACTATAAGTATATATATACAATACCTTCAAAAACTATATAATCAAGCTGGAATACAGAAACATTTAACAATTAGAAAACTACTCTGATAAGAACTCATAGTTAATTTCCAGGCCAAGAATACTTTCATATGCTTAGAAATCCAAAAGCCAAGATTAACACATTTAAAAAGCTTCCTTAACACGATAAAGTATCCATATACCTTCCAAGATTAATGATTCTTGACCCATAATTCAGTATTTCAAAATTAGATATTTTTTATTTGAAAACCAAATTCCAAAATTAACATAAAAATCTCTGCTAAATCAAGTCTAAAACTGCTCAAGTACAATCATTTTAACTGTTCTGACAAATGCTTCAAAAACAAAATACTTTTTCGGGGGTGCCTGGGTGGCTCAGTCAGTTGAGTGTCTGACGTGGGTTTTGGTTTAGGTCATGAACTCTGGGTGGTGGGATCATGCCCCTCACCCAGGTGCTCAGCAGGGAGGCTGTGGGAGATTCTCTCCCTCTCCCTCAAAATTAATAAATCTTTTTTAAAAATTGTATTTATTTGTCAGAGAGAGAGAGAGACAGCACGCACAAGTAGAGGGAGCAGCAGACAGAGGGAGAAGCAGGCTCTCCTCTGGGCAAGGAGCTCAATGCAGGGCCTCAATCCCAGGACCCTTGGGATCATGACCCAAGCCGAAGGCAGATGCTCAACTGACCGAGCCACCCACGCATCCCCAAAAAAATACTTTTTCTTTCATGAAAGCAGCAGCATCACTGATCCCAACATTTGTGAGCACAATGCAGTCAAATGATCCCATCTCTTCTTGTTCACAAAAGATCTTTCTGGACTAAGCCTCATCATATACTATGGCAGATGATTTTTTGGGAGAGGGGCTGGCAGAAATCTTTCTTTTCCTTGGGATTTGGGGTCTTGATGTCAGGTAAGTGACAAGAATCTAAACCATGAAATCACACTCTGGAGACAACATGATGCTTATCCAGTTTTCAAAAACTTTGAAGCTTCCTCAAAATTACATAGCAGTAGCCACAAAACATAGTTAACATTCAACACGAGGAAACATACCTGAGCTTTTAATTATTTAAAGGAAAGGAGACAATAAAGTTATAAAAGTTAATAAGAATAAATACTTCCAGGTAACCACATTTACAGAGCTAATAAAAATGCAGCATCTAGTGTATCAAGGAACCATAAAAAATGTTAGATCCTTTAAATCTTTCAGCCCTTTTCACATTTATTCAATGCCATAATAATAATAAAGACTATGGGATTGCGAATGGCAGGGAGGCGAGGAAAGACAGCACCTTGAGAAGGTATAGCCAGCCATAATGCAATAGATTTTAACTTCATTTAATCTCAAATTAATGACATTTCTTACTTTTTCCTGGATACTGAACTCAAAATACAAGCTGTACTTAATAAAGATCAGTCTTTAGAAATTGTCCTCTACAATTTACAAATATTTCCCACTTAGGAAACTTTCTTTTAGGACGCCTGGGTGGCTCAGTCCGTTAAGCATCTGCTTTCGGCTCAGGTCATGATCCCAGGATCCTGGGATTGAGTTCCGCATCCCGCTCTTTGCTCAGCAGGGATTCTGCTTCTTCCTCTGCCCTGCTCTGCCTGCCGCTCTCCCTGCTTGTGCTCACTCGCTCAGACAAATAAGTAAAATCTTAAAAGAGAAAGGAAGGAAGGAAAGAAAGAAGGAAGGAAACTTTCTTTTGATTTTAAAAAACCCACCAATCCACTTTTCTATTAATTTTTTTTGGATCTTTTTATTCTCCTCCCCCAACTTTCAATTTTGAAAATTTTCATACTTACAGAAAAGCCGAAAGAATATACAGTGAACACCCAGGGGTGCCTGATGGTACAGTTGGTTGAGCATCCAACTCTTGGTTTTGGTTCAGATTGTGATCTCGGGTCATGAGATTGAGCCCCGCATCAGGCACTGCACTTCGCATAGAGTCTACTTAAAATTTAAGATTCTCTCTCTCTCTCCCTCTGCCCCTCCTGCTCATGCTCTAATAAATATTTTTTAAAAATTAAAAAAAAAAAAAAGAATATACAATGAACACCCATAGTGTCTTCACCTAGATTCACTGTTTTTTACATTAAGCTTTTTATTCTAAGTTTACTTGTAGATTCACATGCAGCTGTAAGGAATAGTATTGAGGGTGCCTGGGTGGCTCAGTCGGTTGAGCATCCCACTCTTGATTTTGGCTCAGGTCATGATCTCAGGGGTTGTGAGATTGAGCGCCATGCCGGTCTGGCTCTGCGCTTGGTGGGGAAGTCTGCTTCTCTTCTTCTGCCCCTCCCCCTGCACATAAACGTGCACTCTCTTCCTCTCTAAAATAAGTAAGACTTAAAAACAAAATGAGAGATTCTTTGTATCCTTTACCGAGTTTCCCCCACCAGTAACATCCTGCAAAACCGTAGTATGGTATCACAGCCAGGATGCTAACAATGTTATAGCCAAGAAACACAAATTTTCATCAACGGAAGTATTCTTCCTATTATACTTCACAGCCACACTCACTTCCCTCTCTGCCTCCCTAGCCCTGGCAACCACTGATTTGTTGTTCTCCATTTCAACAACAGTCATTTCAAGAACATTAATTATATAAATGGAGATTCATAATTTTTAACATTTTGCCACATTTGCTTTCTCATTATTTACATATTTTTTTCATTCAATCATTTGAAAATAATGACATTTAACTCCCCTACTTCAGTATGCCTCTCTTATGATTTAAAGACATTCTCCTACATAACCAAAATAAAATAATCACACTAAGAAAAGTAATAATAATTCGATAGTATAATCTAACAAACAGTCCACTAATTTCCATTCATACTTCCCAATGGTTCCCTGACATGTCTTATAACTTTATTTTTCCTTCCCAATCCAGGGACCAATCAAGGCTCACACATTTCCTCAGTTAAATAGCTTTTATTTTAGTCCAGAACACTTCCTTACCATTTTTTGCTTATCAAACCACTAACTGTTTTTTTCCCTAAAGATTTTATTTATTTATTTATTTGAGACAGAGTACAAACGGGGAGCAGCAGTCAGAGGAAGAGGGAGAGGGAGAAGCAGGCCTTCCACTGAGCAGGGAGCATGATGAGGGCTCAATCCCAGGACCCCGGGACCATGACCTGAGCCGAAGGCAGACGCTCAACCGACTGAGCCCCTCAGGTGCCCCAAGTCACTAACTGTTCTAAAGAGTCAAAGCTAGGGGAGCCTGGGTGGCTCAGTCAGTTGAGCGTCTGCGTTTGGCTCAGGTCATGATCCCGGGGTCCTGGGATCGAGCCCTGCATCGAGCTCCCTGCTAAGCGGGGGCTCTGCTTCTCCCTCTGCCCATCACCTTGCTTGTGCTCTCTCAAACAAATAAATTAACAACAACAACAAAAAGCCTAAGCTAGTTGCCTTGTAGAATGTTCCATATTCTGAGCTTATTTGATTATTTCCTCATGCATACAGTCTAACATTTATGACAGGAATATTACATAGGTGATATATCATTTTTATGTTTTGAATATTAATCATTTTTAAAACATTTTAAAATTTATTAATTGACAGAGACAGACAGACAGACAGAAAGACAGACTGCAGCAGAGGGAGAGGGAGAAGCAGACTCCCCGCCAAGCAGGGAGCCCAATGCAGGACTCAATCCCAGGACCCTGGGATCTTGACCTGAACTGAAGGCAGACACTTAATAGACTGTGCCACTCAGGTACCCCAAATATTAATAATTTTTAATGTTAATACCTTAAATTGGTTTAAAAATCTACCTTTTGTTTTAAAAATGTGTCTCCCAAAGAATATCTGTTTTATTTTACTCACCAACAAAAGCTCCATGCATCATTAATGGATACCAGTAAAAAGAAATATGACCATTGCACAAGTAGGATGCAACGGGCTGCAAACACAGGCATGTGAGGGTGATGCCACTGTATATGACTCAGGATAAAGAAGAATTCTTTAAACTATCAAAGTCTTGTGATACTTGAATTTCTTATATAGGACATTCTTTTTTTAAGATTCCATTTATTTATCTGTCAGAGAGAGACAGAGAGAGCACAAGCAGGGGGAGGAGCAGGAAGGGGGAAAAGCAGGCTCCCCGCTGAGCAGGGAGCCCGATGTGGGACTTGATCCCAGGACCCTGAGATTACGACCTGAGCAGAAGGCAGACACTTAACCAAATGAGCCACCCAGGTGTCCAAAGACAATTTTTTTTCCCCAGATAGAACTGTTTCAGCCTGGAATCCAAAGACATCCAAAGCTTGAACCCAGGTGCAAAATGGGGATAAGAAAATATTTTTTAGAGTTAATGGGAGACTTTGTTAAGAATATACATGAAGTGACTGAAATGTACCTGGCAGAGTAGTCCCCATATGTGGCATGGTAGTATAGATTTCATTATTTTCAACATACAGATGGGACCAGGTAGCACAGCGAGGCAGAGACAATACCTGGAATTAAAATACGATGACCAAAAACTCTAGTGCCACTTCTGAAATTAAATAGATGATACAGAAGTGGAACTGGGGCAAATGTCAGTGTCCCTATTTACTAAAATGAGCATCTGTATTAGATGGCTTTTAGGGTGCCCTCCAACTCAGAAATTCAGTAACCCCAAACAAGCTTCTATAAAGAAACACCTATGTTGGCGCGCCTGGGTGTCTCAGTTGGTTAACTGGCTGCCTTCAGCCCAGGTCATGATCCCAGTGTCCTGGGATCAAGCCCCCATCAGGCTCCTTGCTCAGCAGGAGCTTGCTTCTCCCTTTTCCTCTGCTTACCATTGCCCCTGCTTGTTCTCTCTCTCTCCCTCTGTCAAATAAATAAATAAAATCTTAAGAAAAGAAAAGAAACAGCTATGTTTGTTCACAAAGCAACACTTATATCCAACTCAGGTATCAATGGAAGACGAATCTCCACATGGGGGAAATGGCAGATCATCTCATCCCCCAAATTTACTATTCAATAATTCCTACAACCACTACCATTACTATCACCCCAAGTTTCTCAGAAGACATTGTTCACTCTAACTTTGGCCATGGGGAAACATGGAACACTTGCCTGGGAGGTTTTTTGTAACTGTGATAGTTTGGCTTATATGTGATAAATTCAAGCCATGCATTCAATTAATAAATAGCTGAGAGACCACTATGGGTCAAGCATTGTTCTAAGTGCTAGGGATGTAAATATGAACACACACACAAGGTTCCAGTACTTCTGAAACTAAGAGACTCCTTGGGGAGATAGAATACAAATACACGACTCCAGATGTGAATAATGCTGTGACAATAACAGGGGGCTGTGAAAGACAGGAAGCGGGGATGGGAGGTGAGGTTGGACCTAAATCAGAGGTCAGGCATGGCAAGTCCAGAGGAAATAGGGCTCCAACTGTAAACTGCTTGCAGCTTTGAAACAACCATCACTCTTCCCAGCCCCTACTATGCCAGGATCTAGCTTGAGAAACTATTTGTTTCTCCATCCTATACTACTTGCAATTTCTGCCTAACTGTAACAGTAGCATCTAACATTTACTGAGTACTCACTATGTGTTAGGCATGTAAGCACCTTAAATAGGTTAACTCATTTAATCTTCAAATCAATCCTTCAGGAGTTTAGTGACTGCAAGATGCATACAGGGGGCTTCTGGGTGTGTGAGGAGTCATTAAACTCTATTTACATTCATGGTGTGGGTTTTGGGTTTTTTTTGGTTAACATTCCAAATATATATAAAAATATGGAACACCTCACGAATTTGCCTGCAATCCTCACACAGGGGCAGTGCTAATCTTCTCTGTATCATTCCAATTTTAGTATATGCGCTGCTGAAGCAAGCACGATGTGGACATTTTTGATAACTATCTAGAAACCTACATATTTCAAAAGCATTTCAAAGAACCAGTCCTCCATAGAGCTGACTCTGGGAGCCCTGGCCTGGCACATGCTGGCAGTCAGTGAAGACTCTCAACTTCCCTCTCTCAAGAGGGAAACATGGTGCAATGAAAGCAGTACAAGCCTTGGAATCAGTCACATCTTCGGTCTGGTCTCCCCTTGGCCATTTAACTCTCTGCTTGGAGATGCTAAATAGGTATTACCTCCCCTCCCCTTTCCTTTTGACAAAACAATTAACGATTCTTGTAGCTTCTCACCAATGGAGCCAGCACTGGTAGACTGCATACTCTTTTAAGAATCGCCACTTAATACCACGAGCAAAATGTAAGTTGTGCTTAAGTGAACTTACCAAAGACTTAGATCTGCTCTACAGAAAAAAGGTATTCTGATATTTGGGTTTTTTAGCATTATTTCTGATAATTAAAATTAGCAGTTAAGGGGCGCCTGGCTGGCTCAGTCAGAAGAGCATGTAACTCTTGATCTCGGGGTCGTGAGTTTGAGTCCCACATCGGGTGTAGAGATTACTTAAATATATAAAACTTCAAAAATATATAAAATAAATGAAAAAAAGAGTAAGGAGATAAATTAGTATTTCATTTCCACTTCAGCATACAGATAAATAAGAACTGAGTCCTAGTAGGGAGGAGGAAAACTAATAGTTTATTAACGAAAGTTTAAAAGGACACTGTTGGGGCACCTGGCTGGCTCCGTTGGTGGAGGGACTCTTGATCTCAGGGTTGTGGGTTCAAGCCCCTTGTTGGGTATACAGATTACTTTTTTTTTTAAAGATATATATATATATATATATTTATTTATTTATTTATTTATTTGAGAGTGAGAGAGAGGGCAAACAAGCACAAGTGGGCGGAGGGGGAGAGGGAGAAGCAGACTCCCTGTAGAGCAGGGAGCCTGACATGGGGTTTGATCCCAGCGCCCTGGGATCATGACCTGAGCTGAAGGTAACCAACTGAGCCACCCAGGCGCCCCAGGTGTTGAGATTACTTAAAACATAAAATCTTAAAAAAAAAAAAAAAGACACTGTTAAACAGCTTTTTCTTTAGAAAACCAGTGACAATAAGTTATTGTTAACCTGTTTACACAATACATCTATTTTGCAAAACTTTCAGGTGTACAATAACAGTAAGGACCAATTATTTATTTACTATTATTATTTTTTAAGATTTCATTTTGGGGGCGCCTGCTGGGTCAGTTGGTAGAGCATGTGACTATTGATCTGGGGGTTGTGAATTCAAGCCCCACATTGGGTGTAGAGATTACTTAAAAATAAAATCCTTATTTATTTTAGATTACATTAAAAAAAAAAAAAAGATGTTATTAGAGAAAGAGCATGTGTGTGAGCAGGGGGAAGAGCAGAGGGAGAGGGACAAGCAGACTCTGCACCAAGCCTGGAGCCCCATGTGGGACTCAATCCCTGACCCTGAAATCATGACATGAACCGAAATCAAAAGCTGGACGTTTAATGGACTGAGCCACCCAGGTACCCCAGATTTTGTTTTTTAAGTAATCTCTACACCCAAAGTGGGGCTTGAACTCACAACCCTGAGATCAAGAGTTGCATGCTCTACTGATCGAGCCAGCCAGGGGCCCCAGAACCATTACTCGTCAATGTGTAAAAATGGGACACAGGATTTCAGGACTCCAGAAATCAAAGAACGAGTTTAGAGTGAAGCAGAACCCTCAACTGCATGTACATCTCTTATAAAATTTTAACCACAAACACAAACACTTTAAAAAATTTTAGGAAACCCTAAGTGTTTACAACATTTATCTTCCCTCGTAAGGAAGTACAATAAATTTAAACCAAAAGCCAAAATTTCTTAATATGCCATCAAGTTATCTCCATAGCCTCTTCTAGAATATACCCTCTAGGTTACATTCTTTTGTTGAACTTCTGGGCCCAACTGACAAAGAGCGATTTATATATACTATGAAGCAAGGGGAAATAACCCAACAATTCAACACACTGAACAGTCTAAGCTTCTACTTTCCACCATTATTCTCCAGGAATTGTAAAAGTCTCCTACAATCTTCCAGGCAAAGAGAGAAGCCAACTTTAAGATAAATAAATTAGCAAGACTCTAAGACTTATCAGAGACTCTGAAATTCCCATTTCTACAGGTATATCAAAGAACTGAGCTCAAGGAGTAGCCTTTTCCAAATTAACCAACCATTATTTCATCTGCATTTTTACTTCAAGATAAAACTTTAAAACAAAAATACTCCAATGGGATTACTATTTTTATTTTCCTTATCTTTCTGCACCTTTCAAGTTTTCTGTAAGGAATGGGTGTTATTTTCATAATCAGTTTTTAAAACATTATTTGTAACTGCTGAGTTCTTACCAGAAAGAGTCTGCACATAATTCCATAATGTGTCCTTATTTGACCAAAAGTAGTCTCCATTGCCAATTGTAAGAGTGTATGGCCGTTCATCCATAAGCTTGACTTTCCTTCTACTCTGGCCTAACGAACATGGCTGACCTTCCAGGCGCACAGAGCTCTTAGGAGCAAAAACCTTGACACCCTTTAAGCCAACAGGCTTCATTTTGAACCAAACAATTGCCTTTAGGTTTAAACTAAGTAGAAAATACACTGCTTTTTCAAAACTAAAAGAAGTCAGTTAACTGAAAGCACAGACATTCTAATACAGAATGTTAACAATTGAAATCTGATTGGAGGAGGGTTTTCCACACAAGCTACACTTTTCAAAATATAGCCCAATGATGTTCAAGAAAAGACATTTTTTTTCCAAAGGGAAAAGGAATGTTAAAGACTAAGGAAACCTACTGGTATGGTCACAAAGTAGTGTTGATGACTTTGTGAAGGCAAGTTTTAAAAAAGAAGGATGCCATTTCAAAGAAAAATAATTCAGGTTTGCCAAAGTCACCATGTAACTAAAGTTCACACACCTCACATGGGGTTTTCTTTTCTTTTTTTTTTTTTAAAGATTTTATTTATTTATTTGACAGAGAGAGAAACAGCCAGTGAGAGAGGAACACAAGCAGGGGGAGTGGGAGAGGAAGAAGCAGGCTCCCAGCGGAGGAGCCTGATGTGGGGCTCAATCCCAGGACTCGGGGATCACGCCCTGAGCCGAAGGCAGACGCTTAAGACTGAGCCACCCAGGTGCCCCTCACATGTGGTTTTCTATCCCTTGGACAAGTGTCTCTGACTTATTGAAACCCTACATATATAACAGCTGATTACTACACAGCTCAGAGAAATAATATGTGTCCAGCAATGCCTCAGACCTGAGCACCCTGTCCAGCACTACAGAAATAAAGGAAGAGAATATCAAGAATCAATAATATCATGCTTTGGGGAAGACGGGCAAACCAGACCTCTACCATGCTGAGTATTTTTTTTTTAAGATTTTATTTTTAAGTAATCTCTACACCCATTGTGGGGCTCAAATAACCCCAAAATCAAGAGCACACTCCACTGACTGCCAACCAGACACCCCTGCTGAGTATTTTAATTTTCATATTGCAGAGTAGTTTTTATGCACAGAAAAGACATTCACTCTAGCTTTCAAATATTAATACTTGATTTACTAATGTTATAAAATCAGAAAACATAGATTTCCCTTAAGCTTTTACATTCAACTTAGACTTTTTTTAAGATTTTACTTATTTGTCAGAGAGAGCAAGAGAGAGAGCGAGCGAGCGCGCACACAAGCAGAGGGAGAGGGAGCAAGCTCCCCACTGAGAAAGGAGCCCAATGCGGGACTCGATCCCAGGACCTGGGATCATGACCTGAGACGAGGGCAGTTGTTTAACCAACTGAGCCACCCGTCCTCTTTTTTCTTTTTAAGATTTTATTTTTAAGTAGTCTCTACACCCAATGTGGGGCTTGAACTTACAAGCCCAAGATCAAGATTTGCATGCTCCACCAACTGAGCCAGCCAGACATCCCTCAACTTAGACATTCTATCTGTAGTTTTAATTTTAAAGGGCTGTGATCAATGTTTGATCTCCTTTGTGAAGTTAGACACATTCAGACGTAAAATTTTTTACTACTTTAATATATTCAATTTTAAGTACAGTTGACTTGAAAAGAAAATTTTCTGAGAACTTAAATAACTTACAAATATAAAAAAATTAAACTTATGAAAACAGTGACTCAGGTACTCTTTAATGTCCATGCAAAAAATTTAAATACAGTTAAGGTTTCAACTTAAGTTCACAAGTACAAATCAACTATACACTCAATTATATATATATATATTTTTTTTTTTTTTAAAGATTTTATTTATTTATTTGACAGAGAGAGACAGTCAACGAGAGAGGGAACACAAGCAAGGGGAGCGGGAGAGGAAGAAGCAGGCTCCCAGTGGAGAAGCCTGATGTGGGGCTCGATCCCAGAACGCTGGGATCACGCCCTGAGCAGAAGGCAGACGCTTAACGACTGAGCCACCCAGGCGCCCCTCAATTATATATTTAAAACTGGAATCATAAGACCAATGCATTACTCTAAATTCCTAAACATTAAAGACACTTAAGATATCAAATATAGGTCACTATTATATCAACTCCTTATCCTGAAAACTAGTAAGTGAAAAGGATGAACTTTCAAGTTTTTAACATTCAACATGCCTTTCTGAAAGAGTTATAGTTCATCCCCAGTTGATATAGGAGAACTGTTCTTTATAGAATATCATCAAATAAATGTAAACAGTAATAGAACTAGGAAAAGTACCACTTTGCAACCCTCAGTGATATAACTGAGCATCAATGGTGGATGTTTACATTATTCCAAATTATTACCCCATAGATTACTTCTAATTGGAGAAAGATGTTCCTGTCACTACCTTAACAAATTGATCAAATTTAGCATCACTAATGGTGGACAAATTGAAATTGACATTATACACTTTAAATAAAAAGCATCTTAAAAATATGGTAAACCTGGGGCACCTGAATGGCGCAGTTGTTAGGCTTCTGCCTTTGGCTCAGGGCGTGATCCCAGCGTTCTGGGATCGAGCCCCGCATCAGACTCCTCCGCTGGGAGCTTGCTTTTTCCTCTCCCACTCCCCCTGCTTGTGTTCCCTCTCTCGCTGGCTTCTCTCTCTCTCTCAAATAAATAAATAAAATCTTAAAAAAAAATATGGTAAACCTAAATCTAATCAATCTACAGAAGTAACTTTCAGTTCATAGAAAATACAGAAGACAAGGAACTAAGTAAAGGATACTAAGACACAATCAGACAAATCCAGAATGTGGGATATTCTACAGGACAACTGATTTAGTCTCTTCAAAAAATCACCATCATACAACAAAACATAAAGGGAGATACTGGGAATTAATACCCTGAAGAGACTTAAAACACACACACACACACACACACACACACACACACACACACAAAATGTGTAAACCATGACTGGATCTTAGTTTGAAAAGCACAGCTTTTTTTTTAAATTGAAGTTTAATTAACATAGTGTTATACCAGTGTCAAGTGTACAACATGTTGAACAAGTCTATACAACCACCCAGTGCTTGCCACAGTATCTGCAGTTAATACGTTATTACAGTATTACTGACTATATTCCCTATGATGTACTTTCCATCTTTTTTTTTTTGAAGATTTTATTTATTTATTTGACAGAGAGAGAGACAGCCAGCGAGAGAGGGAACACAAGCAGGGGGAGTGGGAGAGGAAGAAGCAGGCTCCCAGCGGAGAAGCCTGATGCGGGGCTCGATCCCAGAATGCCAGGATCACTCCCTGAGCCGAAGGCAGACGCTTAACGACTGAAGCACCCAGGCGCCCCATACTTTTCATCTTTTTAACTTACTATTATCTTTTAACTGATACGTTGCCAGATAAGCACAGCTTCTTTTAGCCTTTAAATAGCATTTTTGGGACAACTGGGAAATTTAATATATTCAAATATTAATTTTCTAAAGTATGACAATGGTTATATAGGTAAATGACCTTATTTTTAAAAAATGCATGGTCGGGGCGCCTGGATGGCTTAGTCGGTTAAGCATCTGCCTTCAGCTTAGGTCATGATCTCAAGGTCCTAGGACTGAGCCCAAGCAGGGTGTCTGCTTCTCCCTCTGCCCCTCCCCCTGCTCGTGCTCTCTCTCTCAAATAAGTAAAATCTTTTAAAAAATAAAAATAAAAATAAATTTAAAAAAAATAAAGGGACACCTGGGTGGCTTAGCCAGTTAAGCGTCTGCCTTCAGCTCAGGTCAGGATCCCAGGGTTCTGGATCAAGCACCACATAGGGCTACCTTCTCAGTGGGGAGCCTGTTTCTCCCTCTACCTCTGCAACTCCTCCTACTTGTGCTTACTCTCTTCTGTCTCTGTCAAATAAATGGATGAAATCTTTAAAAAAAGAAAAAAATTAATAAATGAAAAAAAAATACTATTAGTAAGTTAGGAGGCACCTAGCTGGCTCAGTTGGTACAGCATGTGCCTCTTGGTCTCGGGGTTGTAAGTCTGTGCCCCATGTTGGGTACAGAGATCACCTAAAAAGAAAATCCTTAAAAAAATGTTAGAAAACTGTTAGGACACCCATCTTACCAATGAAGAAACTGAGGTTCAACTAAAACTTTCCTAAGGAGCAAGGTTTTCTGCTCACCTACTACATGCAATTAGTCACAAATTCTGCCAGTCTGACTCCCCAAACATTTCTCCTATCTGCCTCTCCTCGCCATCCTACCACTTAGCCCAAAGTAATATTAGCCCACATTTAAAAAAAAAATCAGGGCCTGAGATGATGTCATTTTAACCCTTTACTAATCTTGAGACACAGATACTGTTATCATTCTCATTTTACACACAAGAAACCTGAGGCTTAAAAAGGGTCTTAACATTTAACCAAGGGGTGCATGGGTAGCTCAGCTGGCTAAGTGTCTAACTCATTTATATATTTATTTGAAAGCATGCGAGCAAGTGAGCATGGGAGAGGGGCATGGAGAGAATCTCAAGCAGATTCCCTGCTGAGCACAGAGCCCCACATGGGGCTTGATCTCACAACCCTGAGATCATGACATGAGCTGAAATTAAGAGTTGGACACTTAACCAACTGAACCACCCAGGCACCCCAAGCGTCTGACTCTTGATCTCAGCTCAGGTCTTAATCTCAGAGTCACCAAGTTCAAGCCCTCCATTGGGCTCCATGCTGGGTGTGGAGCCTACTTTAAAAAAGAAAATTTGCCCAAGGTCACACGGATACCACGTGGCAGAGCTAGGATGAACCCAGGCTATCTGGTTTTAAGAACCCCTTGCTTCTACCTCTTCATCAGTTCTCACGTAGCTCAGTTAAAACATAAATCAGGTCACATGATGCTATTGCTGGACTCTCCCAATGGCTTCCTGACATTGAACTCAAACTGACATAAGTCAGCCTCTGAGACAACTGAATTCATCTCTTTGTTCCTTTGCTCACTTATGCTATAAATGTATCGACTATATGCCCGCCATTGTTCTAGGCACTGGAGATAAGAGCAAGACTAACAGAGATAAAAGTAGCTTTCTTCGAGGTGCTTATATTCAAGGGGTCTTCTCACTCTCTTTAAACATTTTCCAAGGGGTCTGTACATTTGTTGCTCTTCTTACCTGGATCATTTTTTCCCCACATGGCTGGCTCTTCATATTTAGGGCCTATGTTCCAATGTTACCTCTAAGAGAGCCCTTCCTTTTCTAACCAAATTATTCAAAACAGGGTCCTTGCTCTCAGTTATCCTCTGTCCTATTCATTTTCCTTTTCTTCACAATATTTATCACAATTTAAAAATCACATTTCCTATTCTGTTTAAATGTTTATCCGTCTTTCATACTATAAGCTTCATGACTACAGAGATTATGTTAGTGCCTGGCAAAGCAGCCCGTGGGTAAATATTTACTGAATAAATTAACATCACAACATTAGCTGGCTTTAGCTATTCTCTGGCTTCCAGTCTTCTTTCACTTCAATCTACCCCCTCTCACATTATGATCAGGTCACTTACTTTCTTAAATGCTTTCATAGGTCTCTTTTCTTACCTAGTTAAGAATAAGCACACAATACCCTCCAAGACAAGGACTCTGAGCTCAGGAGCTCAGAGATGAAGCAGCATATAAACTAGACTTATGAATGAAGAGAGTGTTTATCAGATTGAGAAGAGAGAGGAAGATACCACTTTCTCTTCTTTCTTACCACTCAGAAACTCAAAAGAACACAATGCTTTTCAAGAGAGTCATTTCTGGTGTGAAGAGCTAGGTATGTTGATATAGAAAGCTGGAAACAGACTGCGAAGTTTCACAAATGACATTAAAGAGTGAGGATTTGATGCACACAAGATGGTACAATCTTAGAAAGTTTACAGGCATGGGAATGGTATGTTCCAATTAGTGTTTCAGAAATAAAAAGCAGTGAGAAGAAGGGACTGGATAGGAAGAGAACAAACACCCGTCAGAAGGCTTCTTAATATGAAACAGACAACATTAAGAGATAAAGGCTAGAATCACAGCAGGTGAAATGGGGATGGAGAGGAGGAGAGATTCAAAGGAACCACATTAAACAGTCATCTACTTAATACAAATTTAACATTACCTAGATAAGAATTTCCCACAACGGGGCCTATAAACTTCCACCAAAGACACAGTCCCAAATCGCCCTGGACCTTATTCCTCCACTACACATATTACATAGCTATGTTACATGGCTATATTACATCCATACTACCAAATGGATGTGCCACTATGTTAGGTCTCTCACAAACTGAGCAGTAGGTCCTCAAAGGCAGGGAGTGTGTTAATTCCATTTCTTCAATATCCAAGGCAGTGCCTGATATTCAATCTTTGTAAGTGAATAAACAAGTAGAAGAATGCTTTAGGACTTGAGGCAGGACTTGAAAACTAGATGGGCTTTAGGCCTACAAAGGTCATTCCAAGCAAGTGCAAAAGATAAGGGAAAGTCGGACTGGTAAATCTCGGAAACAGCTACTGCCTTCAATTAAGAAGGAAGATGTTGGTCCCCTTGGTCCACCTTTGGACAAGCCATGCTAATTTCCCGCCTGGGACATTCTCCTGATCCATCCTACCCATTCCATATGGCTCTCTCCTTCATTTCATGCGGGTATCTGCTCAAGTATCACCTCACCCAAGCATTTCTGTGACCGGCCTACCTAAAATTCTATAGCATACTCTATTATCCTCACTTTGTAAACCTTTTCTCTACTGTTTTTTCTCTTCTCAGTTTACTGAAGAGATCTTTCAACAATTTTATTAATCTGTACCTATACTAGGATTGGCTCACTTTCATTTCAATTCAAGTCCATCTGTCAGATACTGAGATCAAAACCTACAGAACACAGAGACTGTCTTTTCTTTTTTTAAAATTTCACTGCAAAAAGTCTTAAGTGTTAACCACTTCTAAGATCTGTCGGTTAAGTTCTCCCAACATAACTGAGATGCCACAGAGAACATTAATTTCTTACAAGACACATATGGCAGACCGTCCCAGAGTTAGGCAGGAAAGAATTTTACATACCCTAATGGAGAAGATTCTAGGAATGGAGCAGTAATCCATAAAGAAAATAATCGGGATTAAATTAATTAACCTTGGGGAACTACGGGAAAATAGGTTCTAAACGCAAGATATTTGAGAGCACAGAACGAAGACACTCTAATTTTATGCCTACTTAAACAAGTAGTTTTTACAAAGCTAATTACATAGGACATCGCTGACCAGCGGCAGGTTTATGTGGGGGGCGAAACAGCCCAGGTGAGTCTTATCCTGAGCCAGGGAACAGAAGGCAGCTGTGTGCTCCAGGGTGAACTTTACGTGTTCTGCCTTCCCCAATGGAAAACGGAAAAGCCTGCTAAGCGGTTAAATAAATTTAAGTCAGATATTCTGGAGAGTGAGGCAAAGGCGGTCAGTAGAGTCTTCACACTGCACTTAGATGATAACAACAACAACCGCCACCACCACCACCATCACCACCACTCACATTTGGGACGGCCGAGGGAGAGAAATGCACACCCAAATTAAAGTCGCCCTCGGGTCCCCACCCCTAGTCCCCACCGACTCAGCGCCAGGGTCGGCCCACCCCTGCGTGTCCCACCGCTTCAGCACAGGGGTCATGGGCGCCTCACCTGCAGGCTTGTCTGCAGCCATCTTCCCACCCCAGCTTAGGTTCTTCCCCGTAGGTGGCGTGGCCTCGACTCCAGCTGCCGAGTTGCCCGCGGTCCTGGACCTCGGAAGACGAGTCCACCCCGGCTCCGGGCCCCTGGGTTCCGGCCTGGTGAGTGGGCAGACGGCGGGCTGAGGAAGTGACGAAGGCTAGTTCGCGTTGTCTAGCAACAAGAGGCAGTGTCTCAGGCCGGGTAGCCCCACCGTCTCCCGCCAGACACAGCTTCCGCTCCACGGCATCCCGGTACACACCACTTCCGGGGGCCGCCGCGGGTGTGGGAACTGCGGCTGGCCCCGCCCCACGCTGGCGTCCCCCGAGCGCCCCGCCCCCGGCAGCGTATGCGTATGCGTGCGCGCCGGACCGGACGGGTGCTCACTCGGGACTGTGGGCGTGTGCCGGGTAACGCGGGAGGGATCTGTACGCGATTACTTTTGCTTATCCTGTTTAAAATTCCTAAGTGTCAGAACTTTCCTCCCGCATTTTACGTAAAATCACAATAATAAGACCTGACACCTGTGTGCTAAGCATTGAGCCGTGCACTTGGCCTGTACGCTTTCAATGATTTCTCCCAATTCTGTGAGAAGGCACTGTTGCAGTTCCCTTTTAAAAACAAAACATTTTATTTTAGAACAGTTTTATATTTACAGGAAAATTGCAAAGATGATAAGAATTCCTATATACTCCTCACCTAGTTTCCCGTGTTGTGAGCATCTTAAATTTTGACTAAATATCTGGTACATCTGTCGCATCTAAGAAATAACCTTGATTGGTACATTACCATTATTTTTTAATTTCACCAATTTTCCCCCAATGTCCCATTCTGTTCCAGCATTCTGTCAAGGACACCACATTACATTCATTATGTCCTCTTAGGCTAGTCTTGACTGTGATAGTTTCTCAGATGTTTCTTGTCCTTGATGATTTTGACAGCTTTAAGGAGTACCAGTCAGGATTTTTGAAGAACGCACATTTGATTTATTTTGTTCATGTTCATGAAGCTGGCACCCAGACATACATCTTGTCAATTCAGAAGAGAAAGAGTCACATCATCCCCAGGCACAGCTGCACCAAACAAGGAATATGTAAGCCTAGCCTCCATGGATAGGATTGCCTGCTTTATCTCTAAAAGCAACCTGTGGGACAAGCAGTTAATCAGCACTACCCTAGAGATAAAATTACCAAATATACCTAATGAAATCTTTAACATAAAGAATAAAGGTGTATTTTAGATTCCAAGTCTCTTAATGGAAAAGATCTACAGAGGACCAAAGTGGCACCAGGACACCTGCTAACATGACTTCATGGGCCTTCAATCAGCAGGGTCTACCTTCTCAGGACACCAATGCCCCAGTTGGCTAGGATGCAGCAGGGGAGTTACTTAGATCAGAGGGCTAAAAGCTCTCAGTAGAAGGGAGGAGGGGGAAGGGACAAAAGCAGGGAAGGAGTGTGTTTTGCTTTGCTGAACCAGCAGTTCCAGGCAGGGAGACTACCCAGCTAGGTGTTTCACCTAATAGCCCCTTACATGAGCGAGGTTGAGCAGTACTGGAGCTGAGGATCTATGCAGAAGCCCCACTGAGTTGTCTTTTTATTTTTTTTAACATTGTATTATTTATTATCATTATTATTCTTGTTATTGTTATTAGAGAAGGAGAGGCAGAATCTTAAGCAGGCTCCACACCCAGCACAGAGCCTGGCACAGGGCTTGGTTTCACAACCCTGTGATCATGACCTGGGCCAAAATCAAGAGTTGGACACTTAATTGACTGAATCACCCAGGTGCCCCCAAAAAGATTTTATTTTTAGGTACTCTCTATACCCAACATGGAGCTTGAACTTACAACCCCGAGATCAAGAGCTGCATGCTCTATTAACTGAGCCAGCCAAGAGCCCCATTATTTATTTATTTGTTATTATTATTATTATTTTTCCCCCTGAGTTGTCTTGAAGTTGCTTTTAGCTCATTATAATACTAAGATCTCCTCCTATAGGCGGGGTTTTCTGCCATTTTTTGAAGCATACCTATATGCACTAGCATGTTAATGTGTTAGACAAGCATAGTTGAAGCAAAGAGCAAAGTAATAGAATATGTATAAGTTCCTTAATGTATATGCGAGCTACCTGCCCTGCCCGCTAATACAGTGACTGAAAGCATCTTGTACTAATCCATGGGAAGACAGTGCTTTGAGAACTGTCTCCTTATGTGTAACAAGTAATACAAAGTTCTTTGCTTTTGTAATGCCTGGGTGGCTCAGTTAGTTAAGTGTCTGCCTTCAGCTCCGTCATGATCTCAGGGTCTGCGGCTTGAGTCCTGCATCAGGCTCTCTGGTCAGCAGGGCATCTGCTTCTCCTTCTGTGCATTCTCTCTCTCAAATAAATAAATGGAATCTTTAAAAAATTTTTTGAAAAAAAAGTTCTTTGCTTTCAACACTTCTTTGGGTTATGTTCAATTTGATGCACCCCAAGTGCAGCACCCCTTGAGTTCAGTTACAGTTAGACTAGGATTATGGGTTTTTAGGAGGAAAACTAGCGGTGACTTGCCATTCCCATCACACCAAATGAAGAGTACATGCTAGCAAATGATAATATTAACTTTGATCACCTGGCTCAGGTAGGGTCTGCCAGGCTTCTCCACTGTAAAGTTAACCTCCACACTGTACTCTTTGGAAGTGAGTCATTAAGTGCAGTTCACACTCAGGTTGGGGAGTGGAGGATGCTTTAAACTCTGCCTCCTACAGCGAGGAGTATGTATGTAGATAATCTGTAAGGGAGATTTGACTGTTCTCCCCCATTTAGTTACTTATTTAATCATAAATTTTATGAGTATGGACTCATGATTGTGTTTATAATCCAATATTAAGTTATTTTGTTGCCAAAATTGTTTCAGCTTTATTAATGGGGAGCTTTTTCAGGTAGGCTCCTATGTCCCTTTCAAGTGGTTGCCCACTTTAAAAAAAAAAAAAACTTTTTTATTCACATTAACGTTCACATAGAAAAGTGCACAAATCATAAGTACAGTTTATTGAATTTTCAACATATCCACATAACTAGCCCCCAGAGAAAGGACTACAAACTACGTGCAACTAGAGGCCCCCCTCATGCCTCCTACATTTCTCCACAAGTGTAGTAACTATACTGATGGCTAACACCATGGATTAGTTTCACCTGTATTCAAATTTAATACAAATGATCATACAGTGCATGTATGTATTTTTTAAAGATTTATTTATTTATTTTATTTTTAAATAATTTATTTATTTACTTGAGAGAAAGAGAGCGCAAATGAGAGAGAGAGCATGAGCGGGGAAGGGGGCAGAGGAAACTGGAGAAGCAGGCTCCCCACTGACCAGGGAGCCTGATTCAGGGCTCGATCCCAGGACCCCAGGACCACAACCTGAGCTGAAGGCTGACACTTAACCGACTGAGCCACCCAGGTGCACCTTATTTATTTATTTTCGAGTGAGAGAGCATGCAAGAGTGGGGGGAAGGACAAAGGGAGAAGGAGAGAATCTCAAGCAGACTCTCTGCTGAGCATGGAGCCAACGCAGGGCTCAATCCCACAAACTTGAGCTAATGACCTCAGCTGAAATCAAGAGTTGGACGCTTAACTACTGAGCCACCCAAGCATCCCCATACAGTATATTTTCCTTGGAGTCTAGCTTCTTTTGTTCAACAATATGAGATTCATCCATGTTGTTGAGTTTGTAGCTCATTTTCTCATTGTTATGTAATGTTTCATTATGTGAATTATTCTGTAATTTATGTGCTCATTTTATTGTTCAGTATTTGAGTATTTTGTCTGTATTGAATAAGGCTAATATAGATATTCTAGTATGTCTTTTGATGTATGTGTTTGTAGGGGCCAAGGAGAGGCGGCCCCAAGATGGGTCACTTTGGCATAGGGCAACCTTTATTTTCCAAACATCTCCTCCCACCTTCCTGCTAATGGTCTTTTTCTCTCTTTGTATCTTCAGACCCCTACCCCTTTCCTTAGCTCATATAAGCCTCATGCTACTCATCTCAGTTTGATTCTTAGTCCAGCTAGAACTCTGAAGGGCAGAGGAGAGTCTTTCTCCCCAACATGTTAGAGCTCACATAAAAAGATGCCTGACGTGCTTACTGATCTTGCTTAAGGAAGGAGCCTCTCAATAAAAGGCAATAAGGAGGAACCTTTTAAATAATTTGGACTTGAGCTGGATGATTTTAAAGAGGGATTAGGCAGGTGGAGGGGGCAATTTAGAATTAGATTCACTCAGGAAACAGGCAGTTCAGTGATTAAGTGTCTTAATTTTTATCTAAGAGGCAGGAGGATTAAAGCAAGGCCAGAGTGGTCATTGGTCAAGGGGCAGCATCACACATGTTAGAAGAAGGGGGTGTTCCCTCATTTTTACAGTTGTGGAGGAGTTTGTTTTTGTCTTGTTCCAAACACAGTCATGGTGTGAACTTCTCTGAACATTGTTCATATTCTGTGATTGTTTATGGCCATTTGGGAACATTCTACTATGAAGAATTGTTTTTATTTTCTTAGTGGGGCCTAGATGTCAGCAGAGTCATTTTTCAGTTCCTCACGGGTGATCACTTTTTTTGTTCTTGTTCCTCATTTCATAGATAAGGAAACTGAAGCATAGATGTTAACCCACTTTCCCAAGTCACAAGACAAGTAAGTGACTATTATCTTAACCACCACATTCAGCTTTAAAGGTTCTAGAATTTCCTACACTGAAGACATCTTAGGTCTCTTCTTTCAACTTTCAGTATTGGCAGGTATCTAATACTGATAGGGTGACATCAGTGATGGAAAGGCATTAATTCAGAAGTGGGGGGCACCTGCTGACTCAGTCAGTAGAGCATGAGGCCCTTGATCTTGAGGTTGTGGGTTTGTGCCCCATGTTGTACGTAGAGATTACTTAAAAAAATAAAATCTTAAAAAAAAAAAAAAGAGGGGGGTGGTGGAAAATCTAAGTGGGACTCTGTTCTGTCACCAGTCTTGGCACTGCACTTCCCCTCCAGCTAGTGAACAGTGTCTCAAACTGGATGTGGTCCTTGTCACTTGTGCAAGACTGTCTGCAAAGATAGTTGTCCGCAGTTACTCCTGTCCCAATATGCACATGCTGCTCTTCCTCTCCCTTTGTAACTGAGCTGGGACTTGCTCTGACCAACAGAATGCAGAAGTGATGTTGAGCCAATTTTGGGCCTAGTCCTTCAAAAGTATGGCAGCTTCCACTTTTCCTCTCTTGTTCTCAGTCACCAAGGTGTAAGGAAGCTCAGGCTGTCCTGCTGGAGAGAGAGCACGTGAAGGAGACCCAAGATGCCCCAACTGACAGCCAGCACTAAGGTTCCAGACATAAGAATGAAGTCGTCTTCTTTTCTTTTTTTTAAAGATTTAATTAATTAATTAATTAACTAATTAATTAATTTAAGAGAGAGAGAGAGTGTATGTGTGAGCTGGGAGAGGGGCAGAGGGGGAGGGAGAGGGAAAGGGAAAGGATCCCAAACAGACTCCATGCTGAGCCTGGAGCCTGACACCTGGCTTGATCCCAGGACACAGAGATCATGACCTGAGCTGAAACCAAGAGTTGGACACTCAACTGACTGAGCCACCCAGGCGCCCCAAGAATGAAGCCTTCTTGAACCTTCCAACTCAACTCAACTGCCAGCTCAATGTAATCACATGAGTGATTCTACCTAATACCATATGCAGTAGAAAAACTGCTCAGTCAACCCCCAGAATGGCAAAAAATAGTAAGGCATTGTTATTGCATTTTTAAAATATAATTTCAAAAATTAAGATATAGGGATGCCTGGATGGCTCAGTTGGTTGATCATCTGCCTTCAGCTCAGGTCATGATCTCTGGGTCCCTGGGATCAAGTCCCACATTAGGCCCCTTGCACAATGGGGAGCCTGCTTCTGTCTCTGCCTGCCACTCCCCCTGCTTGTGCTCTCTCTCTCTCTCTCTCTCTGACAAATAAATAAACAAAAATCTTTTTTAAAAAATAAAGATATAATTAAAATACCATGTAATTCACCCTTGTAAAGTATGCAATTCTGTGGTTTCTAGTAAATTCATGAAGTTGTACAATCATTACCAATTTCTAATTCTAACATTTTTTTTTTAAGATTTTATTTTTAAGGGATGCCTGGGTGGCTCAGTCATTTTAGTGTCTGACTCTTGATTTCAGTTCGGGTCATGATCTTAGGGTCGTGAGATTGAGCCCTGGGCTCAACTCTGTGCTGGATGTGGAGCCTGCTTGATGTTTTCTCTCTCCCTTTCCCCTCTGCCCTTCTGCACCCCCGTCCCCTCCCTCTCAAGCACATGTGCTTTCTCTCCAAAAAAAATGAAAAAAAAAATTTTTTTTTGGTGGGGGGAGCAGATGGAGAGGGAGAGAATGAATCCTAAGCAGGCTCCACACCCAGCTCAGAGCCCCACACAGAGCTCAATCTCATGACCCTGAGATCACGACCTCAGCTAAAATTAAGAGTCAGACCCTTAATTGACTGAGCTACCCAGACACCCCCCCACCTCATTTTTTGCATTGGATGTACAAGTTATTCTTTTAAACTGCTAAATTTGAGGGTGTAGCAATAGATAACTGAAACACCATCTCCCAATTCTTCATTCCCCATCTGGTTTAACCAACCAACCAAGGTCTGTGGATTCTACCACCTTCATATGATGGATCCTTTCATTTTCACTGCCATTCTATTTCCAAGTCATCACCTCTAACTGAGACAAGTGCCACAGCAAAATTGTCATCCAGTCTTTCCCGTTCCAGAATGCTTTCATTTAGCCAGAGATAGATTTTTTATGCTAATCTGATCATGTCCACATTCATTTCAAACACTTCATTGCTTTTAGCACCAATTCCAAACTCCTTAAAATGACTTTAAGACCCTTCATGACCTTCCTGTAAGCCCTTTTCAGCTTCCATCCCATATATACCCTACTTTGTAGGCAATGCCATTTCCTTCCCAGGAAACATGGGCATCATTTTCTCAAGAAGATGTTCCTGACTGCCAAAGAATATACGAGCAATTTTCAAATCTTCTCTTGCACTATGGAAACAATCTCTTGATATGAATCCCCTCTCCATCACCTCAGTTGTAATCTCCAAATACTGTCTTTAAATATCATCATTATATTGATGCTTAGCAAGCATACCAATATCTATGAATGCAGCATGACTTTAAGGTAATGAGAATTCTGGGGCATCTGAGTGGCTCAGTTGGTTAAGCATCTGACTCTGGATTTCAGCTCAGGTCATGATCTCAGGGTGTGAGATCGAGCCCCATGTTAGGCTCCACATCCAGTGTGGAAAGAATCTACTTTAGATTCTTTCTCCCTGACCCTTTGCCCCTCCCCCCCAAAGATGAGAATTCCTCAGTGTATTAGGAGTGCTGACACTTTTGAACGGTCTTTTACAGTTTCATAAAGAAGTTTTGCAATGATTGGTTCTTTTCGTCCTCAACATTGTTGTAATATGGATATTCAAACTCATTTTATGGGTGAGGAAATTGAGGCTCCAGGAAGTAAATCAATAAATCAACTTGTTCAGTTAGTAAGTGTCAGAACTGGATCTTTTCAAGTTGGACTCTAGATATGGCTTTTCTTCTTTTAGGATACAAAGGGCTAAATCCAGTGTTATTCCCATAATCAAGTTTCTGGTGGAAAATACAAAATATTTTGCAACAAATTCATCACAGTGAATACATAATTACCAAGAAATATTACAAAGATGTGAAAACATAAATTTCTATCCATTTTGCCAAAGCAGTAACATCCACAAGGATGGACATCAAGCTCCCATCCCAGTTTCACTTTTCATTCACTGGCTATTCAAATCAAGCTTCTAAGGCAAAACTATTGGCTAATTTAAAGTGTGCCAGTAATCATTTGACCCAAATCTGGTGAATTTTGTGTGACCCTGAATTGAATCCAAGCAGTGCTGAACACTCTCTTCAGGTGGAAAATTTAAGGAAATGCCAAAAAATTCAGGAATCAAGACAAATAATATTTAAGGCGATATTTTTAAAAATCGGGAATTAATATATTCATGATGAGTGGTATATTAATATTTAAGTAAAGACGGGTTTAAAGTAAGTAAAGACTGATCTTTCCTTTTGCCTCAGGTTTCTATGTGTCTCAGCACAGCACTGTTGCTGATCCTGTCATATAAAATTTTTTGATATTTTGCTCTTTGTGGATTCTTTGTATTCATTTTTATTTATTTATTTTATTTTATTTTTTTAAAAGATTTTATTTATTTATTTGACAGAGAAAGAGACAGCCAGCGAGAGAGGGAGCACAGGCAGGGGGAGTGGGAGAGGAAGAAGCAGGATCATAGCGGAGGAGCCTGATGTGGGGCTCGATCCCAGGTCGCCGGGATCACGCCCTAAGCCGAAGGCAGACGCTTAACTGCTGTGCCACCCAGGTGCCCCTTTTTTTTAAAGATTTTATTTATTTAACAGAGAGAGAGAGAGCATAAGCAGGGGGAGTGGCAGGCAGAGGGAGAGGGAGAAGCAGGTTCCCCTGCTGAGCAGAGAGCCCGACATGGGGTTCAGTCCTAGGACTCTGGGATCATGACCTGAAGCTCATGAGCCATGAGCTGAAGGCAGACACTTAACCAACTGAGTTACCTAGGCACCCCAGTATGTGCCCCTTCAAATCACTATGTTTGTATCCTTTGGATAAATACCTAGGAGTACAATTGCTTGAATGGAGGGTAGCTCTATTTTTAACTTTTTGAGGAACCTCCATACTGTTTTCCAGAGTAGCTGCACCAGCCTGCATTCCCATTAACAATGTAAGGGGTTCCCATTTCTCTACATCCTTGCCAACATCTGTTGTTTCCTGAGTTGTTAATTTTAGCCATTCTGGGTGTGAGGTTTTATCTTATTGTGGTTTTGATTTGCATTTCCATGATGCTGAGTGATGTTGAACATTATTTCATGCGTCTGTTGGCCTTTTGTATGTCTTCTTTGGAGAAATTTCTGTTCATGTCTTCTGCCCATTTCTTAACTGGATTTTTTTGTTTTTTGGGTGTTGAGTTTGATAAGTTCAAAGCAGGCACCTTTTGGCCATCTTCACCCATTTCACCCATCCCCAACCTCTGGCCATCACCAATCTGTTCTCTGTATCTATGAGTTACACTTTTTTAAAAAAAGATTCTATGTATGAGTGAGATCATACAGTATTTGTCTTTCTGTCTGACTTATTTCACTTATGATGCTTTCAGGTTCTATCCATGTTGTTGTAAAAGTTTTTAATTTTGAAGCAGCTTAATTTATCCATTTTTTCTTCTCATGCTTTTCGTGTCATATCTAACAATATATGGCCAAGCCCAAGGTTATGAAGATACATTTCTGTTTTCTTCTAGGAGTTTTACAGTTACAGCTCTTATGTTTAGGTTTTTGGTTCATCTTGAGATAATGTTTATATATGGTCTGTGTATGGATATCCAGTTTTCTGAGCACCAATTTTTGAAAGAACTATTCTTTCCTCATTGAATAGTCTTGGCGCTCTTGTCAAAAATTGACCCTAGACACATGGTTTTTTTTTCTGGGCTCTCAATTCTATTCATTGATGTTTATGTCTAACCTTAAGCCAGTACCATACTGTTTTTATTACCATTATTTTGTAGTGTATTTTTAAATGAAGAAATGTGAGTCCTCCATGTTTGTTCTTTTTCAAGATTGTCTTGGGCTTTTCAGAAGCTCTTGTAATATTATGTGCAGTTTAGAATCAGCTTGTAAATTTCTACAAAGTCAGCTGGGATTCTGATAAAGATTGCATTGAATCTGTAGATCAATTTATAATATAATATAATATAATATAGTCTTCTGATCCAGGAATATAGGATTTTTTTCAATTTATTTAGATATCCTTTAATTTCTTTCAACAATATTTTTTAGTTTTCAGAGTATGTTATACTTGTTTTGTGAGTGTGTTTCTAAGAATTATATTCTTTTTGATGTTATTTCAAATGGAATTATTTTCTTAATTTCATTTTCAGATTGTTCATTGAAAGTATATAAAAAAACCTGATTTTTGTATACTGATCTTGCATTCTGTGGCCTTGATGAAAATAGAACTGTTTCTTAGTTCTAATAGTTTTTCAGGTTATTCCTTAGGATTCTCTATATACAAGGAAGTCCACATCATCTGTGGATAGGGATAATTTTACTTCTTCCTTTCTAATCTGGATGCCTTTTTTTAATCCTTGCCCAATTTCCCTGACTAGAACCTTCTATTACAGCTTTGAATAGAAATAGCGAGGGTGGACATCCTTGTCTTATTCCTGATTTTAGGGGGAAAACATCCAGTCTTTCACCATTAAATATGTTAGTTGTGAGTTATTTACAGATGCTCTTTTGTCAGGTTCCCTTCTGTCCCTAGTTTGTTGATGTTTGTCGAGTGTTTTTTCTTAGGACAAGGTGTTGAATTTTATCAAATGCTTTTTTGTGTCTACTGAGATGATCATATGATTCTTTTTTCATTTTAGTGATATGATGCATTAAAATAATTATTTTTCAGATGTTAAACTAAGCTTGCATTCCTAAGATAAATCTCTCTTGGTTGTGATGCATCATTTTAATGTTGTTGCATTTAGTTTGCTAGATTTGAGGAGCCTTGTTTTTTCTCTTCATTCACTTTAATTCCTACTTTATGTTTTAAATTCACCAATAGAGAGTGAACCTGTAAAACCCTAGGCAACCCACCCCTGACCCCAATAAAGGCAAAACCCCAGGCCCATGCTCTCTGCCTCTGTACCCTGATCTCACTGTATGGCTCCCAATGTGCCATGTACCCTCTAGGACTTGTCAGTCATCAACCTTGTGTTTTTTCAAAGTTTCTTGATGGTTGTTGCTAAAGTGCGTCTTGCAGTCGTAAGAACCCCATGGGCTGGTCTAGCCTCAACACTGGGGAAGTGGTGTTGCCCCCAGGCGTTTCTAGCCTGTAGCTTCACTACAGGCTGGGACCAACACAAAACAAATGGCTACTCGGAAGGTTTTGTTTGTTAACTCTGACATCTGGTTGAATGAGCTGGGGGAGGAACAGAGGGAGAGAGAATCTCAAGCAGACTCCACACCAAGCGGGGAGCACTGAGCCTGACAGAAGGGCTTGATCTCAAAACCCTGAGATCATGACCTGAGCTGAAATCAGGAGCCAGACAGTCAACCCACTGAGCCACCCAGGTGCCCTGACGAAATAGTTTTTTGAGATCAGTATTTTTTTTTTAAGACTTTTATTTATTTATTTGACAAGAAGAGAGAGAACACAAGCAGGGGGAGCAGGAGAGGGAGAAGCAGGCTCCCCGCTGAGCAGGGAGCCTGATGCGGGACTCTATGGCCTGAGCTGAAGGCAGCCTCTTCACCGACTGAGCCACCCAGGAGCCCCTGAGAGCAGAATTTGAGTTTATTCTGATCCCAGGCGGGCTCCTCCCCGCTCCCTTTCCCAGGTTTTCCAGCTGGCCTATATTTTGCCTATATATCCAATAAATATGTCATTCTCCTCCCAGTTGCCTTTCACCACAGTCTACACTGTTTTTGAGAGAACCCTCAGGCTTGAACTTCATACTGATAGCCGATGAAGTCAGTGTCTTTGGGAAGAGAGTAAGAGCTGTCTTTTTCATCCTGCTTCTTCCCTTAGGCAAAATCTCTGAGCCTTTCCTCTGAAGGCGGGAGGGGGACAGTGGCACACTTCTCTCCGAGTGACAGTCTTGCCCCAGGAACTGAGCACTCAGTAGAGAGAGGTAGTAACATCACATCTTCTGGCTTGCACTTCTGGCTTGGAACCACTGCCTGGCGAGCTGAGGCAGGGACAGAGCCCTGTGGACTCTCAGAGGCGCCACATCCAGGGTTGAGTCTCAGTCCTGTGAACAGGATCTGGGCAGAAGAAAGGAGCCCTCATTTCTCAGTCACCCTCACAGGGAGTGAGCCTCCGCAGCAGGTTGCTGGGGACAAGATGAGAAACGCTGATGTCCTGCTGTGCATAGGAAATAGCCCTCCAACTGGGAGCTGGGGGGAGCGGGAGCCCTGTGTTCTCTCTTGGCTGTACAGGTCTTGAGTGTTCATCTTGCCCGGTGGGAGTGGGGGAAGGAGGAGTGGGTCTCAGTTTAAATACCATAGACTCTTAGTGTTTGTACTGAATTTTAGTAGTTTTTGTTTTGTTTTGTTTTAGTAAATGTTTCTTTTTTCTTTTCTTTTTTTAAAATAAATGTTTTTCTAGAGATTTTAAATGATTTTGTTTTTTTTTCTTTTTCAACAAGAACCAAGTTTTTCATTTGTTCATTTCTTGCATGTGAAGTATTCCTCGATGACATCCTTGGCCTGAGACTCTTTGCCGTAGTCCTTAACTACTACGCAACTGCAACCAACCACTTTGTGGGGTTTCCCCTCTTTGTCAACTTCACAGAGACCTACCCATCCCCCTGGTTTCTTGTTGTCATCAGCCTTAATTAGATTGATTTTGGTGTTCAGCACAAAGGGCCTCCACCAAATCGACATACATAGGCTCATCACAGTTGGAGGCAAATGCACAAAGATGGGCTTGGAGCTTGTGTAAGGCTTTGGCTGCTTAGCGAATTCCACGTGCTAGGCCTTTGTGGATGAGGGTGGTCTTCAGCTCCTCTTGCAAAGCAGCAGTCTGAAGACCCATTACACCTCCAGCAGCCATGCCTTCCTCAGCCACGGCAGCGGGTTACTGGTGGAGCCGAATCTTGAGCGCACCTAAGCCTCCCCCTCCGTGCAACTGGGTGGCAGCAGCAGGGAAAAACAAAAACTGATTTTATGTTTGTTTGTTTTTAAAAAAATGTTTCACCAGTTTCACTGGTGAATGGGTCCACAGTGTCTTCATCTTGCTTGTGGAAGTCTTCCTTTCCACCGTGGTTTCTTGCATTATACCTGTACTTTCTTAGTTTCCTTTCCTTATTCTAGAAGTCCAGAATAGGTTTTTGTTATAACTTTGTTAAATTAACATTTGTTGAAGAAATGCAAGATGTGGATGTTGCTGTGGTTCAACAAAAGATGACGAGAGAAATTGAAAGAAAGGATTATTAGGGGCGCCTGGGTGGCTTGGTCATTAAGCGTCTGCCTTCGGCTCAGGGCGTGATCCCAGAGTCCTGGGATCGAGCCCCACATTGGGCTCCTCCGCTGGGAGCCTGCTTCTTCATCTCCCACTCCCCCTGCTTGTGTTCCCTCTCTCGCTGGCTATCTGTCTCTCTGTCAAATAAATAAGTAAAATCTTAAAAAAAAAAAAAAGAGAGGGTTATTACTCACAAGATCTGGAGGAAGTACACAGTATGTGTCAATGGGCCACTTGGGCACTTGGGAAGGTCAAGGTAGGGTTCAGGCAGAGAGGGACAGGACCTGGGGCATGTGCCTTTATCATTCTCTGTGGGTGGGGAGGGCTTTGGGGTTCCTGGGCTAAGGCTGGATTGGTCAATTCAAACCCAAAACAGTGTGGTCTGGAGAAGCTCCACAGGGAGTCCTTTTTTTTTTTTTAATTTTATTTATTTGTCAGAGAGAAAAAGAGAGAGAGAGCACAACCAGGGGGAGTGGCAGGCCCAGGGAGAAGCACGCTCCCTGCTGAGCAAGGAGCCGGATGTGGGACTCCATCCCAGGACCCTGGGATCATGCCCCACCCAAGCTGAAGGGAGATGCCCAACCAACTAAGCCACCCAGGCGTCCCATCCATGGGGAATCTTATCTACGGGGTACACAAGAGTAAGGCTCTGGGAGAGAGGACAGACAGTTGGTCACAAGGGCTGTTGAGGAAATCATGTCAGGAACTTATATTTGCTTGTGACTCTGCAGGCCATTACCTGGGACATGTGCTTGCTTGCGTGGGGGGTTAATGTCAGTTAAGACCCTTGGCAGGCTGCTTGGCTAAACAAAATAAATGCAATGGCAGCAATAGCATGGCTAGCTTAGCTAAACTCCCAACATATTTCTTACTGAAACGTAAGGCTGTTACAGGTTTTCTTCTCTAAATGCCCACAGTTCCTGGTCATGCTGCTTCGAAGAAGGGAGAGGTAGACCAGATGGAGTGGTGGGCAGCAAAACAAAGTTTACTGAGTGACAGCAAAGTGATAGTGCAAAGATCCCGAAGTAGGGGAGGGGACCCGAGAGGGTTGCCAATTTGACATTTAGATCTAGGGGTTTTTATGGGCTTGTTGGTGGGCTGTTTTAATCTGATTAACCTTCCCTGTGCCTGTCATCCGATCAGATTTTTGTCATCTATCTATCAGTGGAAAGGGTGGAGGGCTCCTTCCAGGGTGGTGTAAAATCCTTTTAAGGGTGGTTTCTTCTTAGGTGGGGGCCCTTCGTCTCTGCCAGCCTTTCTTCAACTATCCTTCATCAAGGCGACAGTTTTAAACCCCTTCCCTTTAAAACAGTGTGAAGTGTATTTAATAACAACTGTTAGATATAATAAAGGATTTACACAAAAACATACTTAATTTTTTTACACCACATCTGACATTTACAGAACCACACATTTTATTTTATTTTATTTTATTTTATTTTATTTTATTTTATTTTATTTTATTTTATTTTATTTTATAAGTAATGTCTAGGCCCAACATGGGGCTTAAACTCATATCCCTAAGATCAAGAGTGGCATGCTCTCCAGACTGGCCAACCAGGTACCCTAGAACCATACCTTTAAAAAAAACTATTTTGAGACTAACAGACTGAGTGGCTCAGTCTGTTAAGCTTCTGCCTTCAGCTCAGGTCATGATCCCGGAGTCCCAGATCGAGCCGCTTCTCCCTTTCGCTCTGCCTCTCCACCTCACTCATGCTCTCTCTCTCTCAAATAAATAAATAAAATCTTTAAAAAAACGAAAACTTTATTTTTAGCCAATTTTAGACTTACAGAAAAGTTGCAAACATAATTCAGAAAGTTCCCACATATTTTCCACATAGCTTCATCTCATTCTGACATCTTACATGACCAAAGTACAGTGATTAAAACCAAGAAATTAGCCTTGGTATAACACTATTATCTAATGTACAAAACGTACTAGAATTTCAGCAGTGTTTCACTGATGTCCTTTTCCTGTTTTGGGATTTCACAGAGCATTGAGTTGTTATTTCTCCTTTGTGTCTTCTAATCTATGACGGTCCTGTGGTCTTTCCTTATCTTCCATGACCTTGACATTTTACAGAGTATTGGTGGAGAATTTTGTAAGATGTCCATCGATGTGGGCTTGTTTGAGGTTTTCTTGTGATTAGAATGAGGTTATGCATTTTGGGCAAATGATTTTTTGTCCTTCTCAGCGCATTGTTATGTTGTTACACGTTAGCCTTGATCATCTGATTAAGGTGCAACCTGTGAGGTTTCTCCCACTGTAAAGTTACCATCTTCCCCTTGTCTTCGTAAATATCTTGGAGTAGATACTCTTAATATTATCTAAATATCTTGTTTCTCCTCAAAATTTTGCCTGCTAATTTTATTTTATTATTTATTTTTTAAAGATTTTATTTCTTTATTTGGCAGAGAGAGAGAGCACAAGTAGGGGGAGCGGCAGGCAGAGGGAGAGGGAGAATCAGGCTCCCCAAGGAGAGACCCCGATGCAGGGCTCGACCCCAGGACCCTGGGATTATGACCCAAACTAAAGGCAGTCGTTTAACCAACTGAGCCACCCAGGCAGCCCACCTGCTAATTTTAGGATCCACCTTTCCTGCAAGGAATTAACACAGTGTTACTTGCCTAATATTGATTTTTGTATTTCCCTCTTTCTTTCTACACACATTAGTTGGAATTCTTCTGTAAGAATTCTTTTCCTATTTATTCATTTATGTCAGTATAGATTCATATTTATCTTACTCTATGGGTTATAATAGAACACCATAATTTATTTATTTTAATGCTCAAATTGTTCTACCTTTCCCCATTTAGAGCTCCTTCAGGTTTGGTTCCTGTGTCTTTTTGACAAGTCCCTTCTTTTTTTCAACGCTGCCTTACTTTCTGGCACTGCAAAATATTCTGGATTCATCTTATCTTTTTTCTGCCCCAGCCCTTGAATCAACCACTCTCCAAGGAATCCTGGTTAACTGAAAATGGTGACTAGAAACCAATATCTGGGGGTGCCGGGGTGGCTCAGTCATTAAGTGTCTGCCTTTGGCTCAGGGCGTGATCCCAGGTTCCTGGGATCCAGCCCCGCGTCAGACTCCTTGCTCTGTTGGGAGCCTGCTTCTTCCTCTCCCACTCCCCCTGCTTGTTTTCCCTCTCTCACCAGCTGTCTCTCTCTGTCAAATAAATGTTTAAAATCTTAAAAAAAAAAAAAAAGAAACCAATATCTGGGTACTAAGTGTGCTCATTGCTACTAGGCTCCTTCTGCGGAAAAGCTAGGAAATATATACATCTCTACTAACCCATGCACACACGTATCCGTATTTTTAGAGAACTCTATCTGTATACATATGTTAAAACCATGATTTTATGCTGATACCTCTGATTCCAGTCCAATACTATGTGGCTTGTTATTTGTAACTTTTTTCCCAATAGTGAGAAACCAGGCTCTCCACTGTATACAACATTCTTACTTATTTATTCATAAAGTACACATAAAGTGGTGTTAACCCATTGTTAACCCATACTCCTTTGAAAAACACATTTATATTCTAGATTATAGCATTTATGTAGTTCTTTTTGTCTTTAACCTCTTTTAAAAATTTTTAAAAGATTTTGTGTATTTATTTATTTATTAGACAGAGAGAGAGGTACAAGCAGGGTAAGTGGCAGAGGGAGAGGGAGAAGCAGGCTCCCTGCTGAGCAAGGATCCCAATGAGGGACTAGATCGCAGGACTCTGAGATCATGACCTGAGCCCAAGGCAGATGCTTAACTAACCCAGGTGCCCCTGTCTATAACCTTTTATTATGCAGATGAGATCTGTTTTCCAAGGTTACTTAAAGTAGTTCTTTTCTTCCTCACCCCTTCGGTGAGATTTTGGTTTTTTATTTATAGTACAGGTTCACGTGTGACTGTTTGTATTATATCTTGGATTCCCACCACATCTGCATAGGTCTGAATTACTTGTTTATTTTGGGGGGGAATGTGAAACATTACTATGGTTCTCTTACAAAAAGGTATTCTCAAAGAAGTATAGCTCTGTCCTCATCTGTATTACTCCATTCCCATTCTCCTCTTCTTTTTGCCCCTTTCCAACCACCCCTTATAACCAATTTCTTAAATTTGTATTCATTCCCTCCCATTAAAAAAAATAAAATGTGAATCTGTCTGAAGTAGAGACGGTTAGCCACCTATCCCAACTTGTCTTCATCTTCCAAAGTCATACAATCTCTGATGTTAGCTTGTCATGTAACTGCCTGGATCAAATGCCCCCACCTTGCCAGTCTCCCATGCAGCTAGCTGTAGCCACAGGGCTAAATTTTTGCCGATGAGATGCAAAGAATTAAAGTCATATGGCAGTTTTTGGAAAACTGCTTTAAAAGATTGATACATATATTTTTCTCTCTCTCGCTTTTCACCTAATATTCCATCCTGCTGCCTAGAATGTAAATGTGATGGCTGGAACTCCAACAGCCGCATTAGACCATGAAGATAAGAGTTCAAGTGAGGCAGGAGCGGAAAGCTTGAAAAGCCTGTGTTCCTGATGATATCTTAGAGTCTCCATACCAATTCCAGACTGGAATTGTGTATATATGTATATATGTATGTATATATGTATATGTGTGATGATGAAAACTTATCACATGCAAGACTTACTCATTTTTTAAAGTTTATTTATTTATTTTAGAAATCTCTACACAGTGTGGGGCTCCAACTCACCACACTGAGATCCAGAGTCTTATGTTCTTCTGATTGAGCCAGGTAGGCACCCCAAAACTTATTCATTGTTAATTTGGATTTTCTATTACATGCAGCTGATATTAATCCTGATTCAGTGTCTAAATCAAACTAAGCAAATAGATCTAGATCCGATTTTATTTTTGCATGTGTTATTTAAATTTATTATTTAATTATTTACAGTGCCATGTAAATCCTATAATAGGTCAGAATGAAAGCAATAAGTTTATGTTAGAACACTCAGTATTGTGGGGGCACCTGGCTGGCTCAGTCAGAAGAGCATGCACCGCTTGATCTCGGTGTCGTGAGTTCAAGCCCCACACTGGGTGTAGAAATTACTAAAAAAATTAATAAACTTAAAAAAATGAACCCCTGGTATTATAATAGTCAGGGTTCATATATAGTTGGTGTTGACATGTACAGTTATGCTGGTTATTTATGTCTATCTCCAGTACCGAATAAGAAGTGTCCATGCCATATTAGTTGTTGAGTATTTTGGAAATCACCCCAAATAAGAATTGCATTCACTGATATACACATTTAACAAATAGTTATGGAATGTATTGTACTAGGTGTTGATGCAATATAGAATGAAAAGGAACACAGACCCTGTGCAGTTACACACCGATGAGGCTACAGACATTACTCAAAACAGTTGTGTGTGTATACATATGAATATTATGACAAATGAGAGGGAGAAGGACGAGAAAACCACTGTTCTGAGAGTAGGAGTTTTTTTTTTTTTTTTTTTTTGTAGGAGTGGGAAGCTTAAAGATTAGGGGTTCCTAGTCAGAAGATCAGGGACAGCCTGAGGAGACTGAGATCTGAAAGCTGGGTAGTAGTTAAAAAGGTAAAGGGAGGAGCAGATGCAAAGGCCCTGTGATGAGAGGGATCCTGCTGTGAGGCACGAACACACGTTCAGTGTGGCTTGAGCAGAGAGAACAAAGTACAAGATGAGGTCCATGAGGCAGGGAGAAGCTAGACTGTGCCCGGCCATACAAGCCATATTAAAGAGTCCCATAGGGATCACTGTCCTTTATCACCTGATGTCCAGTATTTCGAAAACCATTATTTTTCATGTATTTTTTGTCTTTTTGTTGTTGTTTTCTCTACCTTTTCCTTAATGATTACCTAGGATTCCATGGTATGGATGTGTCTTCATTTACGTAGCCAATCCTCTATATTAATCGTTAAGCTTATTTTCCAAGTTTTTGCTGTTTCGGTGTTGCAATCAGCCTCTTGATATATATAGCTTCCATTGTAGGACAACTGTGCAGACATATGTCAGGAGAAGGTGCTGAAAGGAGACAAACCAAATGCAGACACCCTCCGGGTGAATTAAATAGGGTTCTCTCCTATGGGCGTTTTTCCTTCCAGAACCCGCTGTCTCTCAGTGCAGTCCAGCCTCCTCCGGGAACTCCCAATTCATGAGGCAGGTCTGTATGTACATCTCAGTTGTGAACGGTTGCAAGTTCTTTTTGTGTTTAGGACTGCTGAGCCATCGCAAATGAAAAGGTGAGGTTATGCGGGCTGACTGCCTAGCTCAGTTGCTGGTGTGTGCAACTCTTTTTTTTTTAAGATTTATTTACTTGATTTATATATAGAGAGAGTGAGAGAGCACAAGCAGGGGGAGTGGCAGAGGGAGAGGGAGAAGCAGGCTCCCCGCTGAGCAGGGAGCCTGATGTGGGACTCGATCCCAGATGGTGGGATCCTGACCTGAGCTGAAGGCAGACGCTTAACCGACTGAGCCACCCAGGCACCCCAGGTGACCCTCATTTATTCAATGAGGATTGAACCTGGCATTAAATAATATACACTGGTATTCTGGGACACCACTCAAGTACACTCAGCACAAATAGTCTTCATTCATTACCCTCTCTGACCGCAGGTAAATACAGCTCCAAAACATTCCTGAGTTAAGAGCTGGGTACCCAGAATAAGGCTCAGTTCCTGGAGTGTGTGGATCATCCAACAGATTCTTCGATGAGGTGAATGGCCTATTTGGAAGGATCTAGGGTCAAACCTAGAATCATCTCTCATCATCTCTATTCTCAAGAAATGTCTCCCACAACCTTTGTCTATTTCTACAGAAACTGCTAACACATGTTAGCACCCACATGGTCCTCAGTTCTCTACATACTTCCCACATATGTGGCTTGAGGTACAGATAAATTGGACAGTGCCAATTTTAGACCTTTGACTTTGCTTACCTACCCCTAACTTGAAAACAAACTTACCATTGACCACCAGGTGGCACCCTATCCCAGACTACAGTATACTACAGTCAGGGTGAGCATTTTAAGACCTCTTTCTTTGAGAATGTCTGAGCTGAACTTCCTCTGGAGTGTCAAGTTTAAACATTGTGGATTCAGTCCAAATATGAATTTATTATTATTATTTTTTTAAGATTTTATTTATTGGACAGAGAGAGAGAGAGAGAGAGCATGAGCAGGGCGGAGGGGCAGAGGGAGGGGGAGAAGCAGACTCCCCCAGGAGCAGGGAACCCAACACGGGGCTCAATCCCAGGATCATGACCCAAGCCAAGGTAGACAACCAACTGACTGAGCCACCCAGGCGCCCCCGAATATCAATTTAAAGAACCTTATAACAAGTGACCGTATAGTGAAACTGGCTGTGGTCTCTCACTCTGTTCCTCCCCTGTTCATTCTGTATTTACTGAGTGTCTACTACGGATTAGAAAATTCTGTAGAAATGAGTCTTATGACTTCCTTCTTCTTTTTTTAAAAAATTTCTTGTGATTTACTTCTATCTGGACTACCAGACATCTCTGTCCATGCCAATCTCATGAGTTTCCTCCTTAGTTCAGCTGGCTTAGTGTCAGAACTTTTCCAACTGGGAGTAACCTTCCACCTTTGCCCTTGTAAAACAGAAGGAAGAACAACAGGACCACAAATCCCTTCCCTTAAGCAAGTACACGGAGGCCAATGCTGTGCTATTTATAGCAAGCAATGAAGAGGAAATAAATCAAGATGCCTTCTCTTTGTAGGTAACCTTGTTCTGGTTCCTTGTTACTTTTTCACTTCCTTGGATGATTATAGCCATATTTCATAAGCCTGCAAGCACCTGAACCTTGCTCAGTGGCACCAAATGCTGGCAAATCTGACCCAAGTGTCCTTCCATCTTGTCCCATGGCACTTACAATGGGCGAGGCTTGCTATCCGATTTCCTGTCATGGCTTTTTGCTTTATTTCATGTCCCTACCATTCTTGATTCAAAGCATTTTTAGCCCACAGTATCTATCAAGACCCCTTTTTGAACTATACACGAGCCACTCTGTGAAGGACTTTGCCTCTGGCAGACTGTTAGAGGATGCAGAGGATGTGAAAGTAGGGAAAGTGGCAGAAGAGATTGACAGGTTAGTTTCAGTGAGACGGAGCAGCCCCGTTAACCAGAGTGGGAATCCCCTGCTGGTTTGCATTCTGTTAACATTTCCGAGAGAAAAACAGAAACTCAGAAATCAGCAAGGTACGAAAAGATAGTTTGGGCTAACCGGCTTTTGGTTTGTGGGATTCAAAGCAGTTCTTGTTTTCTGATCACAAACGTCGGGTTTATCGGTGGAGAGTAATTTGTACACATAATGCAGAAACAACATAGGGCTCTGACTTTATTCAGTAAAGTTCAGCAAACAAAATGACAGCGGCTGAGGTTAGCCATGAGAAGTCACTAGACAAACTAGACTGTCAGGGTAAGAATAATGTTGGCAGAAGGATGGTATTAGGAAATGAAAAGCAACAGGTCAATTCAAGGAACAGTGGAAATAAAGGAACATAGTGACTGAAGGAAGATGGAGAAGTGAAGGTCAGAAGTCCAGGTCCTTCTTCCTGGAGACGCAAGTGCCTGAACTTCAGACTTGACTGCCTCTTTTGTGGCAAATATATTATAATGGCTGCTATTTTCATCTAGGCCTCCTTTTTTTATCTGTGAAATGAGGGGATTAAACAAGACAATGTAGGGAGAGATGTGACAGACGTTGAAACAGAGCAAAATGATCCCAGGTGTGTTCAATGGAAAAGCAGGTGGATATTATCTAAACATGCCCTTCTGGGCCATCCTTGTCCTTGAGCTCATTTGTAAGTCTGTGACTTGTAGATGGCCGCGAGCAATGAAAATGGCTCCTACCCACAGACATGCAGATAAATTTTGATGTGTGGAAATGCAATTGAATTCCCTTCCTCCTGGAGTTCTTCCAATTTCGTACCAATTTGTAAATTCATTTCAGCATTACTGACTGCTTACATATATGTGGATCTTTGAATTATTCTTTGAGCCAATTGTAATATCTTAGTCCTCTAACTTGTCAATGAGTTAAATAACATCTTTGACCTATTCTTATTTTATATTTGCATAAGTCATGAATTTATCCTGTTTAAAAACTATCCATCAATGACAATTGCTCAAAGGTCCAATGAGCACAAATTGTTTGGTTAAAAAAATATATTTTAGTAGAATACTGTGGTGAAAGTGATAAATTGCTTAACATAGTCCATGCTTATAATTATAACCAGGAACATGGACAAAAAAGATCAAGTGCTAAAGAGTAATGGTTTATCAAATACTCTGGGAGTCTGCTTTGAGTCACATAGAACTCATGGTTGAAGGTGCTTTCTGAACAGAAATTTTATTGGCCAGGCTTGTGTCTGAGACCATTCAGAGTGAGAAGGCTCTTCCACCATAGGAAACGTTGGCCTCAGCCATACTTCAGTAATATGCTTTTGTCATGTGCCTTTTGTGTCCTCTTTGGGCTTTTTGCAGAGAGAAGTGGCTGTGACTTTACTGCACTGGAGTGGTCTCAGCTAAGACCACATTCCAAGAAATGATGGTGGAATGGGATTTGGAGAGGGAAGCCTTGAGGAAAAGCGTACACATGGGAGAAGGAATTCTCACAGGAATCTTCAGGAATCTGGAATAAATCTTACTCCTTTCCTTTACCATGTATCTTTGAAAAGTTGATTCTAGGAGCGCCTGGGTGGCGCAGTCGCTAAGCGTCTGCCTTCGGCTCAGGGCATGATTCCAGCATTCTGGGATTGAGCCCCACATCAGGCTTCTCTGGTAGGAGCCTGCTTCTTCCTCTCCCGCTCCCCCTACTTGTGTTCCCTCTCTTGCTGGCTGCCTCTCTCTGTCAAATTAATAAATAAAATCTTAAAAAAAAAAAAAAGAAAAGAAAAGCTGATTCTATAATCTGAAAAAATAATTTTTTTGAAAAAAATAATTTTTATAGACACTGAGTATCTTAGTCTGATCCTCCTGAAATCAGACCTTACCATTAAAACTTGTGCGTAAGTCATCTATTTGGGCACGTGATCCTAGGAGACTTGAGTGAAAACAGGGACAGAGGAAAAGCCAATACCTATGCTCATGTGCATATGTTAGGGCTTGGAACTAGGCAGATGGGACCATTCTGTGCAAGGCCCCATTCCCTCCCAGCCCTGGCAATGTAGTTGAGATTTCTCTAGCTTTCCCTTCGGAAGGAGTATGTGCATTTGCGTAGGTTATGGCTTGGAATTAGGCAGATGCGGGTACCCCCGATAGCCCCTTCCATGAACCGGCCTCAAGATACATGGTCCTGTTCCGGGACCCTGGCTGCCCTAACCCATGGAGCTTGCACACACACTATGCCCTGCATCAGTCTGGCAAGGGGGCGGGGATCCCCAGACCCGTGTACCTGGCGTCAGTCGAGAATCACATGCCTCCAGAGCAGAGAAAGCCCATCCCACAAAATTCTAAGGCAGTAGCATCCTTCAACTGGTGAGAGTGCCTATTTAGATTGGCTGCCTGATGAAGTCCCATGCTTTCCAGCAATCAAGGCTCCTAGATGTTTCTCATGTGAGCCTATCCCTGCAGCCAGTCAGAACCCATCTTGGCAAGACAGTCCAAATTCTCCAGCTTTATCATAAGGGGGAATAAGTATGTACATTTGTGTATGTTAGACCTTGGAAAGAAGCAGATGCCTTGTACCCCAACAGCTCATCTCGTGATTAGCCTATGTGGACATTTGCCTGATTGCGGGTCCCTGGCTACCCTGACTTGCCATGTTCCTGAATGAGCGCTATGACTTTTGACACTCTAGGATGGGCGGCTAAGACCCCACAGGCCTGAAGAGATTGTTTGGTCCCAAAACACCTCCATAGCCCTGGGCAGAGGGATCCCACCCCTGAGATTCTTTATCAGGCAGCAGCTTAAAACTGGGGACCTATAGTTCCCAGGTGGACGAGCTGCCAGGTGGGGTTCCTGGCTCAGCCACCTTCCTTTGTGGGGGAATATGCTTCACAGGGATAGCCCCCTAGAAAGGCTATTCAGGGGATTGCAATATAGCCTGAGCTCCAGAAGCCTGAAGTGCACCTAGTACTACCAACCTCGAGGGACCAGGTTGCCCCAGATGAGCTGATGGGATATATGTTTGCACATGTGCAAGCCAAGCAAATCCAGGTCACCAGGGACCCAAACAGAACAAGTGTCTACAGAGACCAGGTTGCAAGGGCAAGCTGTTGAACAAAACATGCCTCCTTCCAAGCCCTAAGTCACACAAACGCACATAGGTATTCCTTCCACAAGTAAAGCTGGAGGAGTCCAGACTGCCTGGACAAGATGGGACTCCCTAGTAGGGGCGGGACTCTCATAAGAGGAACCACACACACTTGATGGCTGGGGGGTGAGAACTCCACCAGGCAGCTGGGCCCAAAGGACAATAACTGACACCTGCTGAGAGAGGCCAAGTTAGAAAAAGTTTCAGGGGTGGGCTCCCTCTGCCTGGGGACCTAGGCAGGGGGTGTGGGACTGGCCACAGCCCTTCAGGCCTAAAGGACCCTGTCGGAGCTAGAAGGCTGAGGCAGTGTGTATTACCCAAGGGCGGGTGACCAGGTCAAGGGCAGGGGGTGGGGACTGGAACACAACCGGGGTCTGGAGAGGATGGTGCCAGGAGAAGGCTGTTGGGGGTACACGTAACCGCCTCCCTCCAAGCCCTAACCTACACAAACTCGCACGCATATTCCTTCTGAAGGGGAAGCTGGAGGAGTGTGGACGGCCTTGCGCAGCTGGGGCCTGTCGGGCTGCTGGGCCTCCTCCAACAGGGGACACCTGGGAGCCATGATCGCTGGGAAGCCCGGGACCCCATCAGGCGGTCAGTGGAAATGGGACTGAGTGGGGGCAGTTTCAAGCTGCCACCTCAGAAAGACGTTTGGGCATGAGTTCCCTCTGCCTGGAGCCCAAGCACGTGGTTCGGGAACCAACGAGCTGCTCAGGCTCCCAGGGCCTGGCTGCGCTGAAAGGTTGGTGTGGTACTTACAGCGCATGTACCAGTCTCACAGGGCCCCGTAGTGGGAGTCTGGGAAGAGGCCTGCGTGGAGCCAGACAGGCGGTTTTGGGCGGCCAGTGGGGAAGGGCCGCTGGTGATGTTTCCTGACAGCTGTCTAATTCCAAGCCCTGACCTGTGCAAATGCGTGTGTTTGTCCTGGCTGGACTGTCTTACCAGGCGTTCCAGGTCTCCTCCAGCAAGAGATACCTGGGAACCTGGATGGCTGCGTCTGCGAGCTCATCAGGCAGCCAGTCCAAATGGGCTGCGGACTGACTATGGCCACTTGAAAACCGCACCTCCAGCAAGAGCTTCAGGGCTGACCTCCCTCCAGCCAGGAGCCAGCAGGCGTGCAGGCTGGTTGCAGCCCCTAAATCCTTGGAGGTGGGGGGTGGGCCCTGCGAGGGAGGACGGGGTGCCCACAGCCCATGCCAGAGCTGCGTAGCTCAGAGGAGACAGGCAACAGACCAGACCCCTAAATGGAGAGCTGTCAGCAATGAAGTGCTTTGCCAGCCTGGGGCTGAGGCCACTGGCAGTGGTATCCTCCAATGAGACACATCTGGGAGCTATTATGGCTGGAGGGGTCTGGGGTCTCATCCAGCAGCTAGCCCAAATGGACACTGACTTTTGCCACTTTAGCCTGTGCCTCAGAAATATCTGGATTGGGCATGCTTCGTTCATTAGCCAAAGCAAAGTGGTTCCTCCAGCGTGGCTTCAGCTTCTAGGCCTGGAGTGGTCCTGGCTGCCTCGAGGAAGGCATGCGCAACGCATAGTGTGACTGCCAAGCTATGCAGTTCAGAATTCTTGGGGCCCTAGCCATAGTGTCTGGAGAGCACGGATCCCCTGGGTAACTAGTCGGGTCTACCGGGTGTCTGCTCCTTCAAAGCCTTAACCTACACAAACACGCATCCATATGTCTTCTTCAAGGTGAAGCTGGAGGACTATGGACTGTGTTGCCCAGAAGGAGCCCGTTGGGCTTCGTGGGCATTGTTCAATAACAGACACTTGGGAGCCTCGAATAGAGGTAAGCACAGGACTCCATCAGGTAGTTGGTTGAAACAGGGGCTGAGGGCCTTCAGTTTGATGGTGTCACCTCACCAAGAGCTTTACTTGTTGCTTTGTATGCCCTCAGCTTAGGCAGGGTGTGCCGAAAGGCCCCTGCCCCTCATGCCTGGACGGCCTGGCTGCTTGAGGCATGCTGAAGCGGAGGGCCGTGCATATGTGCAAGCTGAGTAGCTGGAGGGAGGCCATTGGGGAGGCTCATGGGGGTCCCTGCTCTGCCTGCTCCCCTGCCTAGCCTAAACAAGCACACACATTTCCCCTGGAGGCAGGGCTTGAGGCAAACGGACATTTTTGCCAGGCTGGGGGTTGGGAGGTTGGCCCATGGCTGGGATGTCCTCCAGTAAGAGACACCTGTTTGCCTTGGTGGCTGGAGAAGCTGGAGATTCTATCAGGCAGCTTGTCCACTTGGTATGTGGACTGGCAGTCGCTATTTAAAATGTCAGCCTCAGAAAGGTTTTGTTTTTGTTTTTGTTTTTGTTTTTGTTTTTGTTTTTGTTTTTTGTAGGGGGTCTCCTACTTTCCTGAAGGTTATTCGGGCAGATACTCCACTGGCCTGGAGGGCTCCCCTGCCTGGCTGCACCCCACACCCTGCTGGCTAGCCAGTGTGCGTACTGTACACGTCAGTGGGTCCATGGATCTGAAGCAGGGCAGCTGTAGGAGACGCTGTGTCTGAATAGTGGCTATCGTGGGTACGTGGCATTCTCATAATTCCAAGCCACAACCCACACTAAGGAGCATATTCTCCCTGAACGCAGAGGTGTAGGGATTTGGACTGTCCTTTTGGGCAGGTGCCCTTCAGGATGGTCGGGCTCCACTCCAAAAAGAGAAACCTGGGAGGCGTGATTGCTGGAGAAGCCTGGGACCCCATCAGACAGTCTATTGGTGACTGTCTCCATTTTCACTGTGGCTCAGAAAGTTTCCTGGTGTGGGGTCCCTCCACCCTGAGGCCATTCAGGTGCCCTGATGGGCTGACGGGGTGCATATTGCACATACGTCAGCTGGGCAGGTGAGTGTGTCCAGGGTCCTGGTACAAGACCAAGTCCAAGAGTCTGGTTCATAGGATCGGGTAGGTGGGGTGCATGGTATCTGCCTGTTTCTAAGTGCTCATCTACATGGACGTGCATATTCTCCCTGAAGGCAGGGATGGAGGAATCCGGAGGCTTGCAGGGCTGATTTGTGCTTGCTGACTGGTTTCCTCCGTAAGAGACACCTGGGAGCTTTGATCGCTGCTGGAGCCCAGGACTGCGGTACACAATAAGTACACATGGGGACTGGCCGCCACCCATTTCAGTGGCTGCCTCAGAGGGAATTTCAGGGGTGGACCCCTTTCATGCTTGAGGCAATGCAGGCACTTAGGGATGGGCCCCAGTTCCATGGGCAGTTGACAGGCTGTGTCCTGCTCATCAGTGAGCCTCACAGGTCAGGGTAGCCTGGGATGGGGGCCACGTTGGGCAAGGTTGGGTCACAGTCGCAGACTCTTGGGGGTACCTGGCGTCTGCCTAAACCCACCCCTAGAATGTACACATGCACATGTTCCCCCTGACATCTGCTTGGTTTTGGGGGGCAAATAATGCTCAGACTGATTTTGTCTTTGTCAACAGTGTCTTTAACGCTGGTTCCCTGTGCGGATTTCTCCAGCCAACAGCATACAGGATCATGTTTTAAATTGACCATTACAGAAATAACACAGTTCCATGTTAGATCTATCCCATTAATCATGCTATTGTTCAGGCATAGAGAGAGGAAAGGAATAAAGTTCAAATTAATTTGAGGCATATTTTTGTAAGAGTTGGTAATTGGAGAGACAACTGAGCCAACGGAGATCTCACCTCCAACTGCCAGAGCAGGAGTAAAAGTTTAGAAATGCTAGAGCATATTTCCAGGGAAGGAGTGTGCTGGCGCTGAGGGGTGAGAGGTACTTCGCTGAGGGGCCTTTGCATGACTTTTACCACTGCCTGCGAAATTGTCTCCTTTGCTGAGGCAGGAGCTAATTGCTCCAAGATCTTTGGAAAAATACTTTAGATGAGCAAAGTGTATCCTCGCTAGTCAGAGTACTCTGGGATATTCCTCACAGCTCCCAGGATTCATGTTCTAAATGTCCCCTTGTCTGTCTAGTGGCTTCTTCCTATGTTTCCATTGATGAACCCCCATGGGGTCCCTCTGCCGCAGAGTTCTCATGGGTGAGAACAGAAGAGATGATCTCATCCTGACATGACTCCTTTCTTTCCTTCTTTTTTTCCTTTCTCTCTTTCTTTCTCTTCCTTCCTTCCTTCCTTCCTTCCTTCCTTCCTTCCTTCCTTCCTTCCTTCCTTCCTTCCTAAGATTTTATTTATTTATTTGACAGAGAGAGAGAGCACAGGCAAGGGGAGTGGCAGGCAGAGGGTGAGGGAGAAGCAGGCTCCCACTGAGCAGAGAGTCCGACGTGGGGCTCTATCCCAGGACCCTGTCACCTGAGCCGAAGGCAGGCACTCAACCGACTGAGCCACCCAGGCACCCTGACTCACTTCTTTCTTACACTGAAACAACTTTACTACTAAAAACAACTTTTTTGTCTTCGCCATAAACGAATCGATTTGAAATCATATCAAACCATAACAATCCATCCTGTGGCTTTGAGTCCCTCACACACTAATGAATGCTAGGGCCTAATGCCCTAACAAATCCAAGTTCACAAAAGTGTCAGTCCACCCTCTGATTCCACATCACTCGCAGTCTTCATCATACACAATCATATTTTGTTCGTACTTCTCCTCTGATGCACATTCTTTTACGCCATACATTAATCGCCGGTATAAGCGACCATATTCCTAATATTATCAATGTAAACATGAAAAAGGACTCTTCAACATGGGACCATATCCAATCACCAGCCAACCAAAAGTTAAGTGCCTTAAACCACCTTGTGCAACTTCCTTGACAATTACATCTGCAAGCAGAGCTCCCAGGATACAAGCTTACACAGTGCTATCAAGCACACATTCCTGTGCCAAAATATCAGAATCCAAGGTTATCATTACTTTAGGGAATGCGTGTGGTTTTTTTCTCTTTTCAATTCCTGCAAAGTTGTTTTGACGTTATTAGTCTTGTCTTTGAAATATTCTTTTACCTGTTTTCAGTTTTCTGATGTATAATTTACATTTGTTAGATTAACTTTCAAAAGTCCAATGTGAAATATTTCTTTGGTTATTTGAATAGTTCCTTTATCTTCTTTAACCCTGAATGGCATTTTTTCCTCCTATTGTAACACTCATTGCCTGTTTTAGTTTTATATGCTCTATCATGTTGAGTTTCTTGGTTTTTGCTTGACTGCAATAGGTTAGCATGAGGCTGGTGGAGGGTGTATTCTCCTGGACCAGTTTCCCATATTATGTATCCCTGGTTGAGGAAACATCAAGGCCATGGTCAGAGGTAGTTATACCACAGGTGTAGCCACAGGGGTAGCAGTAATAAAGGTATTTTGGTTCCCTTCTGCCAACATATCCTTAGGAACATGTTTTCCTTTTGTCTTGAGAGAGCCATAGGCTCTACTCTCTTTTTTGACATTGGGGAACCACAAAAGTACGGAAACTCAGTGTCAGTGCCAATAATCCAAATCCATAGTTGACCAAGGAATCATGGCCATTAGGATCTGTGGTATCCACTTCTGGCTGTCTTGTCACTTTAGATAGGTGACCAGGATTGTCCTGAGAAAATAGCTGTTCTAAGGCTATTCCACATATACAACTAATCTGAACTGCAACAGTGTCAGTCTACAGTTTGAGAAACATCTTTCTTGTCATTTTTAAGTATTTTCGTATTAGCATTTTTTCCAGCTTTATATTGAATTTCCATTGCTCTGTTACTTCTGTGTGAAAATTATTTATCGTTTGTAATATATTGCTTTTTTTTTTTTTAAGACAGGGAGAGAGAGAGGGAGAGGGAGAATCATAAGCAGGCTCCATACCCAGAAGCAGAGCCTGAAGTGGGGCTGGATCTCACGACCCTGAGATCATGACCTGAGCCGAAATCAAGTCCGGAGTTTAACTGACATTAGCCACCCAGATGCCCCAGGTTGTCTCCTTTTTAGTGATGAACTATTTCTACTTCCAGACTTTGAGGGGATACAAAAAAGGGCTTTCAATAATGACAACAAAATAAGTTATAGCAGTAGCTAGCATTGAGTACTTACTGTGTGTCAAGGAACCTGTCAAGTATTTAATATATTTTATTTAATTTCCGCACTAACCCTTTGGGGTAGGTAGTTTTACTTATCTTTAGATGTGAAGTGTGATACTTGGAGATGTTGAATAAATGGCCCAAAGTCATGCAGATAATAAATGTTGAAGTTAGAATTCAAAATTTGTCAGTCAGGTTTTATACTGCATGTTTATGTTCCCCCACAAATTCCTATGTTGGATCCCAAATCCCCAGTGTGATGGTATTTGGAGGTGGGGCCTGTGGGAAGTAATTAGATCATGATGGGATTAGTGCCCTTTTAAGAAGAGACAGGAGAGAATTTCTTCTCTCTGCTTTCTACCACGTGAGGATAGGGGAAGGCCATCTGCAAACTAGGAAGAGGGCCCTCACCTCACCAAGTACCAAATCAGCCCACACCTCCACGTTGGCCTTTCCAGCCCTCAAAACTGTGAGGAATAAATATTTGTTGTTTAAGCCACCCAGTGTGTGGTATTTTTGTCATAGAATTTGAAGTAGACTAAGACATTGGGATTCTAGGCATTCTTATCCACTGGGTAATACCTCAAGTAAAGAAAACAGACTTAAAACAGTTTGTGTGGTAAAACCCAATTTTTGTTGTTTGTTTGTTGTTGTTGTTGTTGGCAGAATCTTTTATTCGAAACAAAACAAAACCCCAAACAAAAATTTTTGCAACCACACACAGGAGGGGTATGGGTAGGGGGAGGTGTCTGTCCATCCAGCCCCAGCCCCCAGCCCATATGGTTTTGGCAGCAACAAGGGGTGTGGGCTAATGGCCCCCAAATAAAAATGGTGTGTGTGTGGGAAGGATGCGAAAGTAGTGGGGTGTGGTGGGGGGAAGGGGCAGCTGAGGTCAGTAACGGGGAACGCTGCGGGTGGGAGGCCATTGCATAACACTTCCTGTTGCTGTCACCCCTGCGGACACCTTCTTTGCCCGTCAGCAGGACGAGCGTCTTGGCAGTCATGGTAACAGTGATGTTGAAAGTGGGCGCTCCGCTGGTGCTCCTGGTGCGAAGGTCCAGAGGAAATTCCCTGTCCTGCAGCAGCGGGTCCCCCTTAACAGGACATTTCCGGCTCCCAAGTGTCAGCCCATTCACGAAAAAACTTGACGGGTCTTTGCCAACCGGGACACCAACCTCAGCTGGCGTGAAGTTGACGAAGGTTTTCTCAGGACGGCGGTCCAGGCCGAGGGCGAGTCCTTGTAGCGCACGGTGGCCGGTGGCCGCGTCCTGACACGTCGCTCCTGCCAGGAGGTGGTGGATGTGGGTGTCCCCCCCCCCCCCCCCGCCGCAGGTGGCGCCGCTGCTGGGGTCCGGTGCCGGGCTGAGCTGGGGGCCTCCGGCTGGCAGGCGGGAGAGGCGGGGAGCTCCGGGCTGTGCCCACCGCCAACCGGCCCTGCGAGCTGTGCTGCAGCCCTCCCACCGCCACCGAAATCCCGTTTTCTGTGTGTAATAAGCCGCTCAGCAAGGCAGAATTTTGCATTTTTATTCGTAGAGACACTACCAGTTAAAATTGACAACTGTTGGGCGCCAGGGTGGCTCAGCTGATTAAGCGTCTGCCTTCAGCTCAGGTCTTGATCTCAGGGGCCTGGGATGGAGCCCGCATCCGGCTCTCTGCTCAGGGGGAAGCCTGCTTCTCCCTCTCCCCCCTGCCGCTCCCCTGGCTTGTGCTCTCTCTCTCACTCACTCTCTCAAATAAATAAATAAAATCTTAAAAAAATAAGGTAAAACTGACGGTTGTGGGCCACCTGGCTGGCTCAACCGGAAGACCATGCAACTCCTGATCTCTGGGTCCTGAGTTCCAGCCCCTCTACACTGGCGATAGAGATAACTAACTAACTAACTGACTGACGGACTAACTAACTTTTGTTAGTAACCTTTGTTCTGAAAGGGGGGTTCCTTTTAATTAGGTAGGAGCAAGGCAAGCAGGGGAAGTGTGTAGCTGGGCACTTTGGGAGCCATGAATGCTGCTCCTCTTGTCAGGTTCTTTGGCAGAAAGTCAGCATTTTCTCGAAGACTAAGGAGACTTCTGGGAGATCTCCTGGGAAGAAGGAAGGAAGTTCTGGAAGGAACTTATTGAGACCCTGGCTGTTATCTTCAGGAGGGTGTGTTACTACAGCATCTTTGATGCCCTCAAGTGGCCCCGACCTGAGACTGTGGCAAGACACAAGGGAGAAATTCACCGTAAAGGAGAGGGGAGCTCGGACCTAACATTGCTGGCTGGGAGGACAGGCTTCCAGCTCCGTCTTTATAAATTTCACTCTTGTATGTCCTAGGAGAAAGAGCCCTTGGTATTTGTAACATTGGAACTGCAGGCTATCAGAGTACTTGTTTCAATAACAGCTCCATCTTGTGAGCGGTGGTGCCATAGCTGATCTTCAGTGTTTCAACAGTGACACCTTGTGGGACAGAGGTAGAAGACACTGGGGTCTGTGAGAACGAGCAGTTTTCAGTCTTTCATTATTTAGTTTTCACCTTGTTTTTTTCCCCTTCGACTTTATGGAGGTATAATTGACAAATAAAATTGCAATATATTTAAACTGTGCAATGTTGGGGCGCCTGGGTGGCTCAGCCGTTAAGCGTCTGCCTTCGGCTCAGGTCATGATCCCAGGGTCCTGGGATCAAGCCCCACACCGGGCTCCCTGCTGCACGGGAAGTCTGCTTCTCCCTCTCACACTCCCCCTGCTTGTGTTCCCTCTTTTGCTGTCTCTCTCTGTCAAATAAATAAATAAAATCTTAAAAAAAAATAAATTGCACAATGTGATATTTCAATATACTTTGTGAAAGAATTCCCACCTTCCATCACTTTTGTGTGTGTGTGAGAACACTTAAGTTCTCTTAGCAAATTTCAATGACTATAGTCACCATGCTATCATTAGATCCTCATATGTTGTTCATCTTTTTTTTTTTTTTTAAAGATTTTATTTATTTGATAGAGACAGTGAGAGAGGGAACACAAGCAGGGGGAGAGGGAGAGGGAGAAGCAGGCTTCCCATCGAGCAGGGAGCCCGAGGATCCCGGGACCCTGGGATCATGACCTGAGCTGAAGGCAGACACTTAATGACTGAGTCACCCAGGCGCCCCTGTTGTTCATCTTTTAACTGAAAGTTTGTACCCTTTACCAACCTGCCCTTATCCCCCCTCCCCAGCCTCTGGCAACTATGAGTTTGACTTTTTTGTTTTTTTGTTTTCTCCTCTGAGTCCACATATAAATGATATGATGTAGTGTTTGTCCTCCCCTGTCTGGCTGATTTCACTCTTAGCGTAATGCCCTCCATGTTCATTCATGTTGTTGCAAATGACAGGGTTACCTTCTTTTTATGGCTGAACTTATATATACATAAAATCATGTTTTCTGTCAGCAGATAGTTAGGTTGTTTCCATACCATGGCTATTGTGGATAGTGCTACAATGAATACTGGGGTACAGATATCTCTTTGAGATAATTATTTTGTTACTTTGGATATATACCCAAAAGTAGGATTGCTGGATCATATGGTAGTTCTGTTTAATTTCTTGACAAAACTTCATTCTGTTTTCCAGAGTGGCTGTACCAGTTTACATTCCCACCAAATGTTCAAGGGTTCTCTTTTCTCCACGTCCTTGCTAGCATTTAATATTTCTTGTCTTTTTTGTAATAGCTGTTCTAACAGGTGTGAGGTGATAGCTTATTGTAGTTTTGAATTGCATTTCCTTGATGATTAGTGAGCACCTTTTCACGTAACTATTGTCCATTTGTATATCTTCTTTGGAAAAATGTCTATTCAGGTCCTTTGCTATTTTTTTTTTTAATTGGGTTGTCTGTTTTGTTTGTTTTTGCTATTGAGTTGATGAGTTCCTTATATATTTTGGATATTAACCCCTTATTGGACATATGGTTTGTAAGAATTTTCTCTCATTCCATAGGTTGTCTTTTTGTTGTGCTGATGGGTTTTTTGTTTTGTTTCGTTTTTTTGCTGTGCTTTTTAGTTTGATGTAGTCCCACTTCTATATTTTTACTTTTGTTGCTTTTGCTCTTGGTGTCAAGTCTAAAAAAATCATTGCCAAGACTAATGTCAAGAAGCTTATCTCTTACGTTTTCTTCTAAGAATTCTTCTTGAATTCAAGTCTTTAATCCATTTTGAGTTGATTTTTTGATATAGTGTAAGATAGGGGTCCAGTTTCATTCTTTTGCAGATGGACATACAAATGTTCCACCATTTACTAAAGGAACTATCCTTTCCCCCATTGTATATTCTTGGCTCCTTTGTCAAAAATTAATTGACCAAATATGCATGGATTTATTTCTGAGCTCTCTATTCTGTTCCATTGATCTATGTATCTGTTTTTATGCCAATACCACACTGGTTTGATTATTATAGCTTTGTAACATAGCTTGAAAGCAGAAAGGGTGATGCCTCCAGCTTTGTTCTTTTTTTTGGGCTAGTTGGGGTTGTTTTGTAATTTCATATGAATTTTAGGGTTGTTTTTCTTTTCTTTTCCTTTTTTTTTTTTAAAGATTTTATTTATTTATTTATTTGACAGAGATAGAGACAGCCAGCAAGAGAGGGAACACAGGCAGGGGGAGTGGGAGAGGAAGAAGCAGGCTCCCAGCAGAGGAGCCTGATGTGGGGCTCGATCCCAGGGCTCCGGGATCACACCCTGAGCCGAAGGCAGACGCTTAACGACTGAGCCACCCAGGTGCCCCTAGGGTTGTTTTTCTATTTCTGTAAAAAATGCCATTGGAATTTTGTTGATAGGGATTGCATTCCATCTATAGATGGCTCTGTGTAGTATGGACATTTTAATGATAAAACTCTTCCAATCCATAAACACAAGCTAGCTTTACGTTCTTGTATACGTTCTTCAGTTTCTTTCATCAGTGTTTTCTAGTTTTGAGTGTATAGATCTTTCATTTCCTTGGTTAAATTTATTCCTAAGTATTTTATTTTATTTTTTTTAAACTTTATCTATTTATTTGTCAGAGAGAGAGAGAGCACAAGCAGGGGCAGCGGCAGAGGGAGAGGGAGGAGCAGGCTCCCTGCTGAGCAGGAAGACTGACATGCGACTCCATCTCAGGACCCTGAGATCATGACCTGAATCCAAGGCAGACGCTTAACCTACTGAGCCACCCAGGCACCTTGAACCTGGTGCTCTTAAACTCCATAAATCAAAATTTTAAAACATAAAAAAAAAAAAAAAAAACAAATTGGGGAATAAGGTTATTATCCTTATAAGTGAAGGTATATGGGAGGTAGGAGGACCTTGACATTTAACAGACAGAGCAACTCATCTTAAACCCCTTAGTTGTACTCTGTACCCTGCTCTCACATGTGTCTTCCTCTTTGGTGCTCTTGTTTCCATGTGAACACTTGTCATGTTGCTGCTGGTCATCACCTGGAACTCCTGGACATAGTTACCAGGATAGGAGGTAGCTTCTTCTTTCTGGGGTCAGCAGAGGGTTCTTTTGTTCTCCATTTAGTAAGAATTGGGGCAAAAACAACAACAACAACAAAAGTGACAGCGCCTTTCTCCTTAGTTTAATGGGAAAGTTCTAATGAAATGCAACCCTCACTGTTATACTCCACTTCCTAATTTTTCTCCCCTATTCTTAAGGACCAATTTCTCTAAACAATGCCTCTTTCTCGCCTCTCGAAGAAAGTTTTCATTCATTCTTTGGAATAACCCACCCCTTCCGACGGATTGGACTATACTCCTAGCAGTATAGTCCTCAAAATATGGAGCCTGTTCTGAACAGGACATTTCTCCAGAGTGACTCTCACCCTTGGTACTATTGACATTTTGGGCAGGATGAGTTTTTGTTGTGGGGCAGTGTATTGTGCATTGTAGGTAGCGTCACTGGCTTCTAACCCCTAGATGCCAGGAGCATCCCTCCCCCATCATCCTCCACCTCCTCAAACTGTGAAAAGCAAAAATGTCCTCCGACATTGCTAAATGTCCTCTGCGGGGACAGAATTACCTCTCACTGAGGACCAGTAGACCAATACCCTGGGGGAAAGTGTGGTGGGTAAGAGCAGTAAAGTCCCCTCATGGTCCAAGTTTGGGTGGGGAACTCGGACTATCCAGGCCACAAAAACTAGGTAGATGAGTCACATTGTTCTCTTAAAGGTGCTGCAGGTTACTGTTGAATCATCAACTCCCGAAGACAAATACTAATTTTCATAGAGTGCAGCCTAACAACAAAGCCGAATATACCTTCTCATCTGTCCTATAATTTCAAGGCCACATCTCTCATAATGAGTTTAGAATTTTCATTATTACTTTTAATCCACCTACCTTGCTTCCAAATGTATCTTCTTTGGATCATCCCTGAGCAATATTCCTTTTAATTTAGCTACTCATAGACTTGGCCCAAAGATTTGAAATTATTACTTGGAAATTTAACCTTGTAGCTTTTTTCTGATGGCAGTTGTTGTGTTATTTGGTACATGGTACATACGTATTTGGTATATGGACTTTAGGTTGTCGGATACATAGTTATTAAAAACTTTTACTTGTAGTCTTCAGTTACAATTTTTTTTTTCTGGAAAATTTTATTCTTTGACATTTAACAGACATATTTAAGTCTTTTTGGCTTGAATTGTCTGATATCAAGATAACAACCTTTGCATTCTTTTTTCTTTTAAAGATTATATTTACTTATTTGACAGAGAGAGAGAGAGAGAGAACGAGTACAAGCAGAGGCAGCTGCAGAGGGAGAGGGAGAAACAGACTCCCCGCTGAGCAGAGAGCTCAACTTGGGGATCTATCCCAGAACCTTGGGATCATGACCTGAGCTGAAGCAGCTGCTTAACTGACTGAGCCACCCAGGCGCCCCAACCTTTGCATTCTTATTGTTTCCATTTGTCTGGTGTGTATTTGTCTATTCCTTTCTATTTATCTTTTCTGAACCACTTACTTTAGGTGTATTGCCTGTATGTATCACAATGGTGGTTGTCAGTTAATATTTGCTGCATAATAAACCATACCAAAACTTAGTGGTTTAGAACAAGAATCATTGATTTAGCTCATGATTGTGTTGGTTGGCTGATATGTGTTGTCTGGGCTGGCTCAGCCGATCTCCGTATGATGCCAGCTGGGGGGCTGGCCGGTGGCGGAACTATCTAAGATAGCTTCACTCACATGTCTAATGATTAGCAGATTGTTGGCTAGGTCTGGGAGAATGACTGGGCCATGTGTCTCTCAGAATCCCACAGGCTAGACTGCACGCACAGAGGTTCCAGTATTTCAAGTGCAGCAAGAGGGGACCAGTCCTGATGAGTGAAAGTGTTCACTTGCATCACAATTGCTAATGCCCCCCTGGCCAAAGCAATTCAAATCAACAACCCAGACTTAACAGGTGGAGAAAAAGACTCCACCTCTTGGTGGAAAGATCTATAATGTCACACTGCAAAGTCAGAGATGAACGGAGGGGAAGAATTTGGGGCCAATTTTACAATGTATCATATTTGGGTTTTCCTTTGTGAGTCAGTATAAAAGTCTTCTCCTTTCAATGGTTGATTTAAACCCAATTACATTTATTATATGATTGTTATGTTTGATCTCAATTTTGTCATACCTTTCTGTGTTTCATTTGTTGAGTGTACCATTATTTTTACTGTTTTTCTCCATGTGGCCTACTTGCTCTTTTTAATTTTCTTTTGCTGTTTATGTGATTAATATATATATATATATAATATATACATATATATTATATATATATATATATATTAATGTTTGCCTTTATACTAATGTCCTTTTCTTAATTATTTGGTCTCCCTTTTCCCTACTTCCTTCTGCTACTCGATTTGTCAGCTTTAAATGACATTTGATGATATCATTTAAATATCTTTTGATTCTCATCACCTATTCACCAAATTACTTATTCTAGTTTTCCTTTCTTATGTTTGCAACGTACCATGAAATATATCCAAGAAGATAAATTAATGGATAGATGGATAGAGGGATGATTAGATAGATGTGTGATAAAGATAGATACATGTGATAATAAAATGTTAATGTTAGAAATCTAGGTGGTGGATATGTAGGTGTTTGCTTTAAAATTCTATACTGTGTTTGAAATTTTATTTTTTCACTTTTTAAAAAAAATATTTATTTATTTGAGAGAGAAAGTGCACACTGGCGGGAGTAGGGGCAGAGGGAGAGGGAGAGAAGCAAACTTCCCACTGAACCTCATGCAAAGCTCAATCCCAGGGCCCTGAAATCATGAGCTGGAGTCCGACGCTCAACAGACTGAGCCATCCAGGTGCCCCTGAAATTTTACATTCAAATGTTGGGGGAAAAGAACATAGGAGGGGCACCTGGGTGGCTCAGTTGGTTAAGCATCCACCTTGGGCTCAGGTCATGATCCCCAGGTTCTAGGATCATTAGGCCCCCTACTCCATGGGGAAACTGCTTCTCTCTTGCCCTCTGTTATGCCTGTGTTCTTGTGCTCTCTCTCCCTCAAATAAATAAATAAAATCTTAAAAAAAAAAAAAGAACATAGGAACCAGCCTAAAGGTGCTTCCATTGGTCAAATCTTAGACAAGTAGAATATCAAAATACACCATGACAGGAATAGATTATGATCTACTGAAAAAAATAAAATTCATGAGTCCATGATGATACAAATAAATGTATAACTGAATGAATAAATAAATGGGAGAAAAAGGAAAACTCTTCCTTACAAAATAACGCCAACTATTAAATATTGGTTGGAATGATGGATAAGAAAATTTCCATTTTGCAACCATCATCGCAATAATAGGTTCAGGCAAGAATCACATCAAAGCATGAAAAAAAGAGCGGAAAAATGTTTAATGAGAAACAATATATTTATACAGTCTCACAGTATATTACCACAAATTACAAAGAGAAAATAGTAATTTTTCCAGGAAGAAAACCGGCGGACATCACCTTAAAAAATTAGTGTTTAGGGGCACCTGGCTGGCTCAGTTGTAAGGCATGTGACTCTTGGTCTCGGGGTTGTAAGTCGAGCCCCATGTTGGGTGTAGAGATTACTTAAAAATAAAATCTGAAAAAAAATTAGTGTTTCTTATGAGTGTAAATTTTGTTAATAGCACACTAGGCTATGTACTATGATTTATTTTCTTACTTGCTCAGTTTTTTTTCTTATAGTATCACCATCACTCCTTCTTTCTTCCTGATATTTTTAAAAAATCTCCATCATATCAGGTAGTGTATCTAATCCCATCAATCTTTCTTTTCTTCTCTTCCGGACCTTCCTTCTGGAGCCCTTCATCCTTCTGCTTTAATCTGGGCTGAATACTCTTTAGGTCTGTTGCACAGCTGCTGTTTTAGGACTTCCCTTAACTGTTCTCCTAGACCTCTTCCTATGAACTATCTCCCAAACTATCCTCTGTGAGGGTGGAATCAAGACCTCTGTACAATACAATAGACTGATAAGTTGGTTACAGAATTCTCTTGATTTAAATTTTGCTTGGCATATAGTGGAAACTCAGAGATATTTGCTGAACAACTTAGTATGGTCATCCGAATGTTACTGATGCTTTGTACCATGAAGCTTACAGGGTTTGTTTTTTGGCACAAGGTCATAAATATTAAATAAGCAAAGATAAATGAAATTACATGTACTCTGTGTATATGCATACTTTTCTTACAGAGAAACTCAAGTGTGTTTAATACAAAGAGACACTAATAACACTGACTGCTCCCTGAATCTGAAACAGAGCTAATGTATGCCTCAGGGAACAGACTAAAGACACATTCTTAAATATCTGTAAAAGCAAATGAACAATAAAAGTCAGGGTCAGAGGGTGAGGGTGCTCCTCTTTCAACTTGAAATACACAAATATTGGATTTTAGTGAAAATAAGAGTCTTGAAACATGCCCTCAATGTTGAGATGCTCACAAGATAATTTTCAGCTCTCCAGAAATATTTATTTCTATTCTTTAAAGCATTAAAAAAATAATTCTGATACTTTATTCTTAGAAGTTATCTTACTCAAGTAAAATGACTCATTTAGGAGAGACTCTGGTGGCAAGGGGCAGTAGTTATTTCTTTATTTTTATTTATTTATTTTTTTAAAAAGATTTATTTATTTATTTATTTGACAGAGATAGAGACAGCCAGCGAGAGAGGGAACACAAGCAGGGGGAGTGGGAGAGGAAGAAGCAGGCTCCTAGCAGAGAAGCCTGATGTGGGGCTTGATCCCATAACGCTGGGATCACGCCCTGAGCCGAAGGCAGACGCTTAACCACTGTGCCACCCAGGCGCCCCAGTAGTTATTTCTATAGCTGTGAATGATATTAGAGAACTGGTAACTGATGGAGATATGAGCAGTAGTATATAGGATGAGAGTGGGCTTACCTAGGGAGTAATTCTAGATAAAAGGCTGAATGGTTTCTCTATTTCTCTTTAAAAATTTTGGTGCTATAACAATGAGACAGAAGAAAGAGAAATTAAGGAGTCGATCCCATTTACGATTGCACCAAAACCCATAAGATACCTAAGAATAAGCCTAACCAAAGAGGCAAAGGATCTGTACTCAGAAAACTATAAAACACTCATGAAAGAAATTGCAGAAGACACAAATAAATGGAAAAACATTCCATGCTCATGGATTGGAAGAACAAATATTGTTAAAATGTCCATGCTACCTACAGCAATCTACACATCCAATGCAATCCTTATCAAAATACCATCAACTTTTCAAAGAGCTGGAACAAATAATCCTAAAATTTGCATGGAACCAGAAAAGACCCCAAATAGCCAAAGGAATGTTGAAAAAGAAAACCAAAACTGGTGGCATCACAATTCCGGACTTCAAGCTCTATTACAAAGCTTTAATAATCACCAAGACAGTATGGTACTGGCACAAAACAGACATATAAGCCAAAGGAACAGAACAGAGATCCCAGAAATGCACCCTCAATTCTTTGGTCAACTAATCTTTGCAAAGCAGGAACGAATATCCAATGGAAAAAAGACAGTCTCTTCAACAAATGGTGTTAGGAAAATTGGACAGCCACATGCAGAAGAATGAAACTGGACCATTCTCTTACAGCATATACAAAAATAGATTCAAAATGGATGAAAGATCCAAATCTGGGACAGGAAGTCATCAAAATCCTAGAGGAGAACACAGGCAGCAACCTCTTTGACCTTGGCCACAGCAGCTTCTTGCTAGACATGTCTCCAAAGGCAAAGGAAACAAAGGCAAAAATGAACTATTGGGACTTCATCAAGATAAAAAGCCTCTGCACAGCAAAGGAAACAGTCAACAACACTAAAGACAACTGACAGAATGGGAGAAGATATTTGCAAATGTCTGATCAGATAAGGGGCTAGTTTCCAAAATCTATAAAGAACTTATCAAATTCAAAACCCAAAGAATAATCCAATCAAGAAATGGGCAGATGATATGACCAGACATTTCTGCAAAAAAGACATACAAATGGCCAACAAACACATGAAAAAATGCTCAACATCACTCATCAGGGAAATACAAATGAAAACCACAATGAGATACCATCTCACATCTGTCAGAATGGCTAAAATGAACCACTCAGGAAATGACAGGTGTTGGTGAGGATGTAGAGAAGGGGGAACCCTCTTATACTGTTGGTAGAAATGCAAGCTGAGGGGCGCCTGGGTGGCACAGCAGTTAAGCGTCTGCCTTCGGCTCAGGGCATGATCCCGGCGTTACGGGATCGAGCCCCACATCAGGCTCTTCCGCTATGAGCCTGCTTCTTCCTCTCCCACTCCCCCTGCTTGTGTTCCCTCCCTCGCTGGCTGTCTCTATCTCTGTCGAATAAATAAACAAAATCTTTAAAAAAAAAAAAAAAAAAAAAGAAATGCAAGCTGGTTCAACCACTCTGGAAAATAGTATGGAGGTTCCTCAAAAAGTTGAAAATGGAGCTACTCTATGACCCAAAAATTGCACTATTAGGTATTTACCCCGAAGACACAAATGCAGTGATCTGAAGGGGCACCTGCACCCCAATGTTTATAGCAGCAATGTCCACAATAGCCAAACTATGGAAAGAGCCAAGATGTCCATCAACAGATGAATGGATAAAGAAGATGTGGTGTGTATACACACACACACACACACACACACACACAATGGAATAATACTCAGCCATCAAAAAAAATGAAATCTTGGCATTTGCAAGGATGTGGATGGATCTAGAGGGAAATAAGGGAAATAAGTCAATCAGAGAAAGACAATTATTGTATGATCTCACTGATACATGGAATTTAAGAAACAAGGTGGAGAATCATAGGGGAAGGGAGGGGAAAATAAAACAAGACAAAATCAGAGAGGGAGACAAACTATAAGTGACTCATAATCATAGGAAACAAACTGAGGGTTGCTGGAGGGGTGGGAGGGAGGATGGAGTAACTGTGTGCTGGACATTAAGGAGGGCAAATGATGTAATGAGCACTGAGTTTTATGTAAGACTGATGAATCACTGAACTCTATCTCTAAAACTAATAATACACTATATGTTAATTGAATTTAAATAAAAAAAATTTGGTGCCATGTGGACAAAATTTACACGCCTGTATGTGAAAAATGACAAATTTTCTTTTTTTTGCATACGTTTTTAATTTTTTTGGAAGTTAAATATGCAAATTGATTAAAGAGACAAATAGTTCTCTATTACATAGTGCAAAAAACCCAGTGCCCCTGCCCCACACCATTCCCCACTTTCCATTCCTTACACAGGATGTGTCTCCCCAGGTGACATGGGGGACCCTTCCTGCTGTTCTTGATTTCATTGTCTCTTTGTTTCTACTCATCTCCTTCCCTTGAGGCCCTCCCCTGTCCCCTATGTACCCAACACTATAGAGTGTGGAATAAGGAAGTGAGGACACCTCATTTACTTTCTGCCCTTCACTCTCTCTCAGAACCTTCGTCTCAGCACCTAAAGGACTTTCTCTTTCTTACAGTGCAGGGACTTACCTTCCATCAAACCCTTGTCTTATTTACTCTCTCATTCATTTTAAAAAACTCTTTATTGTGGCTTTCTGGGGTTGGATTTTATAAGCCTCTTTCCTCAACAAAGCTTGACTCCAGGGGCACCTGGGTGGCTCAGTCGGTTAAGTGCCCCACTCTTGATTTCAGCTCAGGTCAGGATCTCAGGTTCCTGGGATTGAGCCCATCAGGGAGACTGCTTTTCTCCCTCTCCCTCTGTCGTTTCCCCTGCTCACTTTGTCTCTCTCTCTCTCTCAAATAAATAAATCTTCAACAACAACAACAAAGCTTGTACTCCTGCAAAAATCACAAGCACTTACTTTCAGGCTATTGTCTTAATATGGACTTCAAAAACTCTGTTTTGAAACTCACCTGTTTTCAGCGGGGTTCTATTCTTCTAAAGGGGCAATTACTTCCATTCGTTCAATCAGTGGGGGTAATGATGTGCCTAGCAGAACTACAGATTATCAGGGAAGGAAATCTACTGATTTAATACCTCCCCAAACATTACACTGAGACTACTATACTCTAAGAATGTATTTTATGGAGTTTCATTACACAGATAGAAAATCACTGTTACCATTAAGTAAGTTTGAAAGCAGTGGAACTCATCCTTGGAATGCATCACTGCTGCTCCTTAATATCCAGCCCAGCCCTTCTTCCTGGGCACAAAGATTACCCTTCCCAGTCTTCCTGCAGTTTGATGGGGCCAAGTGAGCCGTTCTAGCCAGTGAAATGTGAGTGGAAGTGAGGGCTGAGGCAGTGAAAAGCTGCTGCATGATGCCATAGAGTTCCTATTCCCCTTCGAAAGTGCATCTCATATTGAGATAATTAGCTGCCTGTCTTATGTAAGACTTTGTGTGCATAAGGGACAAATGTTTACTATGTTAAGATACTGAGATTTTGAAATTGTTTATTGTCAGAACACAAAGCTAGCCTATCCTAATATGCCATCCTTCTTTGGCCATTGACCTCCTGCCTAATCAACGATTATTGCCTAATTAACTATACTGGCTATTGCCAAATTAACGAGGGTATCTGTTATCGAGAAATTTTTGTTACTTTGATAGTAGAAATCTAAATTTTTTTTTAAAGATTTTTTATTTAATTATTTGACAGAGATAGAGACAGCCAGCGAGAGAGGGAACACAAGCAGGGGAAGTGGGAGAGGAAGAAGCAGGCTCATAGCAGAGGAGCCTGATGTGGGGCTCGATCCCATAACGCTGGGATCACGCCCTGAGCCGAAGGCAGACACTTAACCGCTGTGCCACCCAGGCGCCCCAGAAATCTAAATTTTTTTTACAGGCAGTTGAACTCATTTAGAAATATTTACTGAGTGCCTACCATGTCCCAAGTACTGGATTCAAAAAAGCCCCCACAATTTTGCCCTTATAGAGTTTATATTCTAGTGGGGAAGTCAGACAAAAATTCTATCGACAACAACAAAAATACTTGCTAGTTAGGTTAAGTGTTTTGAAGGAAATAAACCATGGCTGAGTTAGACACTAACAAGGGGGGAATCTACTTTAAATGGTGGGATGGGGAGGAGACATTTCAACTTATATATGAAGAAGGTGAGGGGGGAAGTATTCTAAGTCATATGTGGAAAGAAAGATCTTAGTGCATTCGAGAAACTGAAAAAAGACCAAAGTGAGTGGGCAATAATAGAGGAACAAGTGGCAAAATATGAAATTGAAGAGATATGCAGAAACAGATCATGCTATGTTAAGGAATTTGGATTTTATTTTAAGTTCCATCAGACAGGATCACCTTAATCTTCCCTTGACCAATGCCATACAGTTAGCCACAACTATGTTCATTCCCCACCTGGCTCAACAAATGATTTATCCTACATCTTTCTGACAGTTAATCCCTCCCTTCTACCCTCCCAGTTATGGTTATCCTTTCTTCTCTCCTCATGCACTTTGCGCCTCAGGTTCTTCTGAACCTTCGTTGTCTCTCCAGTACATCAGTTCTGTCAACCAACCTACAAGATACTCCAACATCTTCTGCCTTAAAAATACACCTAATCTGATCCTATCTTTCCAAATTGATAGCTGCTGCTTCTTCTTTTTTAAAAAGATTTTATTTATTTATTTGAGAGAGAGACAGAGATAGCGAGCAAGAGCATGAGTGGGGAGGAGAGGGAGAAGCAGGCTCCCGGCTGAGCAAGGAGCCCAATGCGGGACTCCATCCCAGGAGCCTGGGACCATGACCTGAGCCGGAGGCAGACGCTTAACCGACTGAGCCACCCAGGGGCCCCTAACTGATAGCTTCTGATCTATTTTTATTTCTTTGTGTTCCTTCATAGTCCCAGGGGTTTAAAAATAGTTTGTATGCTGACTGCTGATTCCCAAACAAGACCTCTCTCTGAAGCTCTAATCCCATAAACCCAATTGTCAATTTATTGACTCCACTTAAATGGCTGCATACAAATACTCGGCCCCACCCCCCCCATCAGTGGATGATACATCAGTTTTCCTAGTGCTAGTAAATGATTCTACTGACCACTCAGAAGTTCAGGCACCCAAACCAGGAGCCTCATTGATCACTCCCTTCTCTTCACCTTCCTATCCTGATTATCAGTAAATTCTTCAATTTTTTTTAAAGACTTTATTTATTTGAGAGAGAGAGAGAGAGCAAGAGAGCACGAGAGAGCACAGAGGGAGAGCGAGAGGGAGAAGCAGAGTGGCCGCAGAGCAGAGAGCCTGATGTGGGACTCAATCCCAGGACCCTTAGATTATAACCTGAGCTGAAAGCAGATGCTTAACCAACTGAGCCACCCAGGCGCCCCAGTAAATTCTTCAATTTTTAACTCACATCAACTTAGCTCACTCCTGCTAATGTTAGCTTTCATGATCTCTTGCCTGGATTTCTGACATGATCTCATAACTTGCCTCCTTACTTCCACTTTGCCTTTCTTTAATGCATTCTCTACATAGGAGCCAAGTGGCTATTTTCACTTAGAATCTTTTTTTTTTTTAAAGATTTTATTTATTTATTTGACAGAGATAGAGACAGCCAGCGAGAGACGGAACACAAGCAGGGGGAGTGGGAGAGGAAGAAGCAGGCTCCCAGCAGAAGAGCCTGATGTGGGGCTTGATCCCACAACGCCGGGATCACGCCCTGGGCCGAAGGCAGACGCTTAACCACTGTGCCACCCAGGCGCCCCTCACTTAGAATCTTTTATTAAAAAATGAAAATTTGGTAAAATAAGCTTTTATAAGAATAGTATATTCGCTGTAAAAAAATTACACAGAAAAGACAGGCAAAACCCATAAATACAGAGAACTGATGGTTGTCAGGGGAGGGGAGTGGGGGATGGGCAAAATGGGTGAAGGGAGTGGGAGACAGGCTTCCAGTTATGGAATGCAGTCATGGGGATAAAAGGTACAACATAGGGAATACAGTCAATGGTATTATAACAGCATTGTATGGTGACAGATGGTAGCTACACTTGTGGTGAGCACAGCATAATTTGCACACTTGTCAAATCCCTATATTGAACACCTGAAACCAATGTAACATTGTATTTAAGCTATACTTCAATAAAAAATTAATTTAAAAAACTTAGCAAAATTCAACTGTTATTAAAAAAAATAGAGAAAATAAGAATATATACTTCCACTTCCAAAGATAACAACTGCTAACACCCTTATGGTATAATCCTAGATTTTTTTTTTTTGAGTACACAAATACATGTATTTTGTATTTGTAACCAAAGTGAGATACTGTAACGCATATACTGTGTTGTAACTTGCTCTTTTCGGTGAATAATCTCCGTTTTTCTATGGCAATACATTTTCATCTTACACTCTATCTAAATTGAAATTTCTTCAACTGTCCTGAAAATGCATTTATAAGGTGGTCTGTTCATACCAGAATATGAATCCACTCTTGTGTACCTTAAATTTCTTTTCATACAGCAGTGGCTTTTTTTCATAACAATACATTGTTGAAGAGATGGGGCCAGTTATTTTGCAGAATGTTCTAGCCCCTGGATGTTTGGTTACTTCCTATGGATCATTTAATTTGCTCATCTATCCCCTGTATTTCTAATAAATTGTGTGTTGGATGCAAGGTATGATAGACTCAAGTTAAACATTTTTCCTTGTAATATATCATACATGATATTGTTTACTTCATACTATATCCCATCAAGAGATACAATATCAGGTGGCCTTTTTAAAATGTAAATTCTATCATGTCAATATTGCTTAAATCCTATTTATCCCTTCCTTTGCATTTATTCTATAATACAAATTCTCTAGCTTGGCCTATAAGGTTATGAATGATTGATGCCTGCTTACTCCTCCAAATTTATTTCATTCCATTCCCCTTGTGGTTTTTAAGTTTTTGCCGCAGTTTGCTTCAACTCCCAGAACAAGGAAAGTGCTTGCCTCCTAGAGCCTTTGCACTTGCACTCCCTTGGTCTGGGAGGCTCTCCCTTGCCACTTTTCCCTTCTTTTAACGTCCAGCACTTCTCAAACTACAGGTCATTTTAAGTTAACCTTCTCAGAGAAGCCTTCTCTAATTATCTTGTTTAAATCAGGTTCTTCCAAGGGACCCTAATATCCTACATTCCAAGCATCCTGTTGTTTGTACCATGCTTTGTCCACCTTAATATGCGTGTCCTTACCTCACTGTAAGCTGCACAATGGCAGGGACCTTGCCTACAAGGCTCACTGTACACTCAGTCCATGTGTATAGCAATCCGTTGAATGAACTACCATAGGTCACAAATAACCCTGAGGTTGCAAGGTCTTGGACACGTCGCGGAAAACTATTCTAAATGGCAGTAACAGTACTTCACCAGTAGTTCGGACGGGGAAATAGTTACTTTTACGTGAAAGCGCCCGGTCCAGCCGCCACGGAAGTGAGCTGGAAAGGCAGAATTCCACTTGCGAAAAAACCCAGCTCCTTATCTCGAAGCCCAAGCGGAGGAGTGCCCAGGTGACCTGCACTGGAGCCTCCCCGACTGCCTCACGTGACTGCAGGCGGTGCGCCGAGTGCGCCTGCGCGGGAGCTCCCGGAAGTGGCCGGACCCAAAGCACCGGCGGAGAACTCGTCCGTCGGCTCGTTGGTCCGCCGGTCCGCCTGCCGGGTAGTCCGCGCGCCTCGACTCTCGTCGCCGTCCCGCCGTCTGTTTGGCCCGAACGGCGGCCGAGGTGCTCGACATGGCGACGTTCATCTCGGTACAGCTGAAAAAGACCTCGGAGGTGGACCTGGCCAAGCCGCTGGTGAAGTTCATCCAGCAGACGTACCCGAGCGGCGGGGAGGAGCAGGCCCAGTACTGCCGCGCGGCGGAGGAGCTCAACAAGCTGCGCCGCGCCGCCCTCGGCCGCCCCCTGGACAAGCACGAGGGCGCTCTCGAGACGCTCCTGAGGTGGGCCCGCGGGCGAGCGATGGGGAGGTGGTCTGCGGCCTGCGGCCCCCGCTTCTTCCTCCGCCTTTCCTGCGTCCCTCCCTCGCACCCGCGGCCGGAGCCGGGCTGCCCCGCCCTGGCTTGGCGGTGCGCGTAGGTGTGGTCTGCATTCCTTCCTGGTGAGCCGGAGCGGCCCCGCAGGCCACCACTCACCCTGCCCTCTCGTCCTGCCGGCCCGCCCCAGCAGTAGGTCAGCTGGGACTCAGTCCCTCGTATACCTGAGAGGAACGGTCTGCCACGTACTGCTCTCTCGCCACATTTTCCCAGAAGTAATTTTCCTCACGTTTTTGGGGTCTCCGAGACTCCACCCTTCCCCCATTTTTTGCATCACCGCAAAACTTTCTTGGGCAGGTTTAGGTTTCGTAATAGTAGTTACTTGAGGGAAGTGAGAGAATTGGGGCACTTGAACAAAAGTCTAGTACTTAATTACATTATTTTCACTTGAAATGAGCTGTCATTATTTTCACTTGAAATGAGCTGTCTTCTTAAGTTCATCATAATCAAAAGAAGAATTCCAAAGGTTCGGAGCTGCGATTAATTTAAGCTGCTTCAGTGACAGAACGTTCAAGATAGATTGCTTAAGATCAGTTTGTTCACAAGCAGGTATGCACATAAGGGAGTGAATTTGTTATTTTAACAAATGCTTGTTGAACTCATGCTGTATTTAATGAGGGTTCCGTTTGTGGTACTTTTCGGATAGGATGACAACATTTTTATAGTACTTTATAGTTAAAATTTTTCTTTTGTTGTCTACTTGGTAGTAGACATACTGTCCATGTTTCACAGGAGAAACAGCTGTATTAGGATGCAAAGAGAAGTCCAGATTAAACTAGTTTGTTCTTGTGTCTGAAAAGTCTAGGAATATTGCTTCTTTAGCTTTAAACATCACTGGAGATTATCTTGGGTCCCTGATGATTCCCTAAATTTAGGTGAACTTTGTTCCTGTATTGGGAGACATGGTTCCCCGCAGCTCTACTGTAATTATAGTGTCCCTAATACTCAGGATCTTAAATGAGAGAGTGCTTTTCTCCTTATCTCTGGCAAAAGTCCATGTGAGGTCTCTGATTGGGTTGGCTTGTGCCCATTTATGATAATGGGAAATAGGGGAAATAGGCTAATTTAATTGCCCTTGTCTGACTCACTCTGCTGATTTAACTTTTCCATCCCACGTGGATAAAAGCGGTATTAATATGGACTGGGGAAGGGCTGGTTCCCCAAAAGGAGTATCCTGAATAGATTGCTCAGAGAGATTATGACCCTTTGGTGTCATTTTTAAAGGTAGGACTATTGCGCTGCAAAGATCATTAGTTTGATACTTAGTATGAGTATTTTATTAGGGTAACCTCGGAATTCTTAGCCATTCTTAGAACTAACATATTTGAAAAAAACTCCAAAGTGACTTTTATGTTGACAGGAATAGTATTCAGTGAGGATTTTCCATTAGTGGTATTAAGAAAGCACGGATATGGTGTAACGAACACTGTGATAACAGTCTTGTTAAGTAGATTAAATTTGGTCCTAACTCTTAAGGAGCTTGGAGTGTTCAGAGACAATTGGTGCATAATTTTAAAACTAACAGAAAAGAGGGAATAGTGGACAGTGGTTGTGATAGGGTTCTGCTGTGAACTTTACAACTTCATTCATTTGTTCAGTGCTTTATTTTCTCAGGCATAAATGTGAGAACTATTCGTAGGTACTAGGGCTGTCTGGAGATAATCTCTTTGAAAGTAACCATGTTTCATTAGTCACAGTCTATTAAATTTTAACATGGAGGTGTATATAAAAGTTCCTTGGGTATATAAAAATCAAACAGTTGTGAGATGTTTGTTCAATCAGGCAAGCAGAATATCTTACTTTATTTTTTTTGAATTTTGTTTTTTAAAAGTAGGCTCTACACCCAATGTGGGGCTTGAACTCTTGACCCCGAGATCAGAGTTGCATGCTTTACCAGCTCTGCCAGCCGGGTGTCCTGGAATATCTTTTTTTTTTTTTTTTTAAGATTTTATTTATTTATTTGACAGAGAGACAGCCAGCGAGAGAGGGAACATAGGCAGGGGGAGTGGGAGAAGAAGAAGCAGGCTCCCGATGGAGGAGCATGATGTGGGGCTCGATCCCAGAACTCCAGGATCACGCCCTGAGCCAAAGGCAGACGCTTAACGACTGATCCACCCAGGCGCCCCTGGAATATCTTACTTTAATAATTATGTTTGGGTAATTGTGTAAATTTAACATTAGCTTACATATTTTTAACTTAGTGAACTTTTATTTTTTTAAAAAAGGATTTATTTATTAGAGTACGTGTGTGTCAGGGGAAGGAGGAAGGGAGGCGGAGAGAATGTCTAGCAGACTCCCTGCTGAGCCAGCTGAGCATGAGCCCGATGCAGGGCTCATCCGGTGACCCTGAGATCATGATCTGAGCTGAAATCAAGAGATGGACACGTAACTGACTCAGCCACCCAGGCACTCCTAACTTAATGAACTTTTTTTTTTTTTTTGAAGATTTTACCCATTTATATGAAAGAGAGAGGGAGCGAGAGAGAGCACAAGCAAGGGAAGCGGCAGGCAGAGGGAGAGGGAGAAGCAGGCTCCCCGCTGAGCAGAGAGCTCGATGAGGGGCTCCTTCCAAGGACTTTGGGATCATGACCTGAGCCGAAGGCAGAGGCCCAACTGACTGAGTCACCCAGGGGCCCCACTTAATGAACTTTTATTTATTTATTTATTTATTTTTTTAATGACTTACTGGAAAAGTTTTTATTTTTATTATTATTATTATTTTTATAATGATTTTTTATTATATTATGTTAGTCACCATACAGTACATCCCCGGTTTTCGATGTAAGGCTCGATGATTCATTAGTTGTGTATAACACCCAGTGCACCATGCAATATGTGCCCTCCTTACTACCCATCACCGGCCTATCCCATTCCCCCACCCCCCTCCCCTCTGTAGCCCTCAGTTTGTTTCTCATAGTCCATAGTCTCTCATGTTTTAATGAACTTTTAAGTAAAACTTTTGAATCAGAATGGTGTACAGCACCACGTAGAGGTCCAGTGATGGACTTGTCTTATCATTCCTAACTCGTAGAGCTCTATTAAAATTTCCTAAAATATACATTTATGGGTATCATATCATTACAAAGTGGCTTTAACTAAAAATTGATTAGAAGAGCCTTGGTAAACTTCAGGGTGATCAGAGACGAGCCATGCTTTTTGCGGAAGGAAACTTCAGATATTAGTATCTGTGTCTTTTGTGGTAATTAGGTTTTTTTTTAGAGAGAAAGCTTCCAGTCTCCTTCCATGAAAAAGCCTGGTTGTCAGCATTTTGAAATTTGATTAAGGGGAATGGAGGTTGGGTATTTCAGCAATCATATATGCAGTCTTTTATATCATCTAGTTTAGTGTGACACCTGTATTAGGGTTGGATTTAGCTGCATTTACTAGATCTTAAATTAACAGTTAAATTATGATTGTGTTCCTGTGTAAAAAGTTGGTAGATAGGTCGTCTGGGGCTGGTATGGTGGTTCTGTGAAGTTTATCAGGCTCGGGTGTCTTCCAGCCATCTGCTCTGTAAAACTTACAGTAGTTGTTCTCAAGGCCCAGGTAGTAGTCACACCCAAGTTTCAGATTGTAGGAAAGAAGGAAGAAAGGAGTCAGAGGGCTCAGTTTCCAGAATATTTCCTGGAACCTGCCCCACAACACTCTGCTCATATGTTATTGGCTCTAAACATTATGTCCACATCTCCTAGAAGGGTAGGATAGAAAAAGGAATTTTTATTAAGGGCAGCCATACACCCACCTGAAGTCTAGGATTCTGTTATTAAAGAAGAAGGAGAGATAATGATGCAGGCAATTAGCACTCCCAACCATAGCCTCTCAGTCTGCATCCTCCTCCCCAGTTAGTTGTGTTTGATCCCCACCTTAGCTGTGCTTGATATCCCTAACATTTTTCTGAGAGTAGAGGAGCTGGGAGCCTAAGAGTTTCTTTCAAAGATTTTCAACTATACCTTCTCTTCTCAGACTCACACTAAATTCCTTTCTTGAGTGGTACCTTAAATGTTTCTTAATTCAGATCCTTTCTGGCTTCTCTGGGATGATATTTGGCTTTTTTTTTTTTTTTTTTTAGGCTCCCCCCCCCTTTAAGCAGTCAGATTTTCAGCTTTCTCTCTCTCCTTCATTCATCCACTTCTCACCTTGTAGAAATTTCCTGAAACCTCTTGCATGCTATTGTGCTGTTTCCCATTGTCTTTGCTCTTGTGCATTTACATCTTTTAAATTTTTTATTCCTTTTTTTTGTGGAATTTTGGAGGAAACAGAGAGGGATGTTTATTCAGATCTCTAGTTAACTGGAAGAGAGTTACTTTTATTTTCGGTTCTTCACAGTGGTTTTATCAATTTATATTCCCATCAACAGGTATATGTGAGTTTTTTATTCCTCCACATCCTTGCTGATACTTGCTAGTTAATTTCAATTATTGCTTTTTGTGAAATGATGGATGAAAGATGGTATCTTGTTTTTGGCTACATTGCCCAGATTTCTCTGAGGTAGAACATCTTACATTCACTGGTCACTTAGTTTCTTTTCTGTGAATGGCCTGTTCGTTTTCTTTTCCCATTTTCTGGGTCGCTTGTTCTTTTTCCTTACTGATTTTTAGGAATTTTTTACATTTTCTGGTTATTTATTCTTTTCCCCATTATGTATATTTAAATATTCACATCTGTGTCTTAATTGTGTTTATGATACCGTTTGTCAGAATGTTTTATTTTCCATAATCAGTAGTTGTAATTTTTTCTTATTCCTAATGTGCATGTGTTACATGTGATTTTCCCCCTTGATCAGATTTGCTAAGGGTTTGGAGCTACCTTTTTATTTTCTTAAAGCAAGTCGAGGGTGGGTGGCTCAGTTGGTTAAGTGGCTGATCTCAGGGCCCTGGGATGGAGCCCAGAGCTGGGTTCCCTGTTTAGCAGGGAGTCTGCTTATCCTTCTGCACCCCCACCTCATGCTTACGTGCGCATGCTCTCTCTCTCTCTCAAATAAATAAAAATCTTAACCAAGTGTATGTTTTTTGGTTTGTTTTCTGCCTTTGTCATTCTTTTTTCTTTTTCCTCTTTTTGTATGGAATGTTTAGCTTTTCCTCTTTTTTGTTTTTCTGATACATTTATTTTAGGAATGTATGCTTTTTCTCAGTCTGCATCCGTTTTGATATTAGTATTTTCACTGACTTTTTTTTTAAAGTTTGTAATTTTACTTTTGTATTCCTTAACTCGAGTCATTTATATAGGTCTTGTAAAAATTCTAAATTTGTCATTCTCTTGTGGGTTAATACTTAAGTTTGTTGTGTTATGGTAGTATCGTTTTCATTTGTAAAAAGTACAGTTGATGAAACTAGTCTTGTAATTTCTGAATTCTTTTTTCAAGCACAAGTGTTTTATAGATCAGGAAAGAAAATATTGCTGTTCCGTTTTACTTCACAGCTGTTGTTTACATTCTAATTGTTAGTTTGGGGGTGAAGATATTAAGATAATTTTAGCACTAATGACATTACTACAGATTTGTTATTCAGACCATGTGGAGGAAATAAAAATATGTAATAGTTGGCCCTTGGTCTCAAAAACTATCTGTGCTTGCCAGACCTTGATTTGGCTCAGTAATTTTATTCATGTAGATGAATAAACATAATTTCTTTCTTTTTTTTTTTTTAAAGATTTTATTTTTTTTAGAGAGCATGCACGCGTGTGTGCTTGTGCATCCATGAAGGGAAGGGAAAGAATCTCAGACTTTGTGCTGAGCATGGAGCCCGACTTGGGGCTCAGTCTCATGACCCTGAGATCATGACCTGAGCTGAAACCAAGAGTCTGAAGCTTAACCAACTGAGCCAGCCAGCCTCCCCTGAATAGGCATAATTTAAAGGAAGATTTAAAATCTGATTTGTTTTTCTGTGTTCTGACTTCTAATGTTTGGTAAATAAAAAAGTTTGTTAGAACTGTCTTCATTCTCTGTAACCTTAAAGGAGAATCTTCTGCCCACCGGAGGCTTAAGGCGGTATAGTTGACTTTGTGGCAGAATTAGACTAAGATCCTGACCTCTTGACTCTCTGACTAGTTACTTTCTACTATACTTTGCTGCAAAATGCTTCATTAATGATTCTTCATGTGATAAATTGGGTGAAGAAAGAAGCGTGAAAAGGTTGCAGAAGGATCTTTTAACTCTGACCAATAAGTGGTCCAGCTCTTTGGATTCTCTTGTTTCTCTCTGGTTGGCAGTCAGGAGTTGCACAGCCCTAAGTAGTTACTGGAGAGGCGTAGGTTATGTGAATTTGCTGCAGCGTCGCTTTGGCTAGTGTGGATTGGTTGTTCTCAGTCTCCACATGTTCCCCCTAAACTTTAAAACTAGAATTTCTTTCTCTCTTTTTTAAAAAAAAAAGATTTATTTATTTTAGAGAGGGAGAGGAAGAGGGTGAGAGAGAGAGTGAGTGAGGAAGAGAGAAAGAACAGGCACATGCGTGAGTCAGGAAAGGGGCAGAGGGAGAGACTTCAAGCAGACTCCGCAGGGAGCCTAACACGGGGCTTGACGGGCTTGATCCCATCACTCATGAGATCACAACCTGAGCCAAAACCAAGAGTTGAGTGCTCAACTGACTGAGCCACCTAGGTGCCCCTAAAACTAGAATTTCTTTTTTTTTTTAAACTTTTGAAGACAGCTTTATCTTTTTTCCCCCCAAGATTCCATTTATTTATTTGTCAGAGAGCGAGCGCACAAGCAGGGGAGAGTGGCAGGCAGAGAAAGAAGCAGACTCCCCGCCAAGCAAGGAGCCTGATGTGGGACTCAATCCCAGGACCTCAGGATCATGACCTGAGCCGAAGGCAGACGCTTAACCAACTGAGCCACCCAGGTGTCCCTAGAACTAGAATTTCTGATGGGAGTTTTTCCTATATCTGTCTTTTGTATATTCAGAGAAGTGAATTCGTTTCCTGTTTTTTTCCCCCCTGTGAGCTTTTAAAAATTGAGCTATTGGATATTTGCTCTAAGGTGACTGAATTTTATAAAATGACTGGAGAACATATAAAGGCACTTTGGAATAGTTGCAAAATAATCTGTAGCTACCATTTATGTCACATGTACTATATATCAACACTACTTTATTTAGCGTGTATTGTATCATCTTTTTCCTCATGCTTAGATGAGATATTACCTCACATTAGAAGAGTTTGGAGAGGTTATTCATAACTTGCACACAGTCACACAGCTTTGAGTTGGTAGAGTTGGGATTCAAACTCAGGGTTGTCTGACTTACAAGCCTGAGCTATTGCCCACTGTGACATTATACCTCTTAAGCATGATTAGGGTTTTATAATTGATTAAAAAATTGCTTATTTCTAGAATATTAAAGGTACATGCAGATTCTTTGTAGTAGTATTTCCCATAATCATAATGCACTTTTTTTTTTTTTTTTTTTTTGCCAACTCTGGTATAGGACACTGGCTTTCCTTCTTCCTACTTATGGAAGACTTGTGCAGTGTAGGTCTACTTTGTTAGAGGTATAGCCTAAGCTAGAATCTGCTGATCTAGTAAATCATACTTAAGTGATAGAGAGATGGGTTAGATTCTCTTGTTTCTGCTCTTAATTCCTCTCTAGGAATTTTGAGACCTGAGATCTAGGCTGAATTACAAGGGGTGGTATGATGGAAATATATTGAAGGAATAGTTCATTGTTTTTGGTGCTGTAGGAATAGCATTTTGCCTGCGGTAACTGCAGTTAGCAATGGCTGCTTTCCTTGAGAAGCATTAGTTGGTCTCTTTTGGAGTTTACTCCATGTGAGTCAGATGTTGTTGATTTCCAATGACTGCCCTCCCATAGTACTTATTTTAAATTACATAACTGTCCTGAGACAGCTGTTTTTGAGGATTCCATCATATAGCTTCTAGTCATTCATATATGAGCTCTAAATGCACTGTTTCCCCACACAACTTAAGTTTTGAGAGTTGACCCCAAAAACTTTGAATTGAGTAGGTGTAAAAAATTTAGGACATTCTGTTTAGCCTTTCTTTGTTTTTCCCCTGATACATTTGCAGAGGAAGTGGCTTTATGTCCTACTACTTCCTTTCCTGCTTGCTTTAGAGCAGAAGTCCGCAAACTAAGGCCTGCCCGGCTGCCTGTTCTTCTATTGTCCATAGCCACCACTCTAATGCATTAGGGCTATAAGCCTTGGAGACCTCACTGGAGTGTTCCCCTCTTTCCCATCATCCCCTTTATTCCCAGCGCCTGCCTCCCTGGCCATTGGCTACACCTTGCTGCTGCCCAGGGTTTGCTCTGCTGCTACCTACGCTTGGCAGCGAATGTAGAATCTCAGACTGGGGATTGGTGACTCAGCAGATTGCCTTGTCTCCAGCAGCTGAGCCAGCTGCCCAAGTTGAGATGGCTGGGCTCTCTGGGAGAAGAGAAGGGTGTGCTGGAATTTCAGTGTCATTGGGGCAGAGAGTGAAGCTGATTGTTTTGGGTACTATCTATCCCCCCTCCCCCCCATGGCGCCCTCTCCACCAGATTGGATACTCTTCCTTTGGAAATGGCTCCAGCGCATGACAGTTGTACCTAGTGTGCCCACCATCTGAGATGGCCTAACTTAGGTAAAAAAAATATAGGTTAGGCAGGACCTTTCTTTCTTGTTGTATAAGGACCTACTTGTTATCCTTGATTTTGCCTTTTGCTTGGCAAAGCCTACAATAGCCCTTCTCAGAAAAAGTTTGTAAATCTCCACTCTGTAGCCGTAGGAGCCTTCTTGCTGTGCCATGTACACCCTCAGGCACATCGTTGCCATCCGTTGCCTCAGACCCTTGGTACTTGCTATTCTGTCCTTATGGGCATGTTCTTTAGTAGCTCCTGTTCATTCTAAAAAAAATAATTTTGGGTTTTACTTTTCAGAGATGAGAAAAAAAAGTTACTTTTAAGAAACTTCGCATTTAGCTGATTTATTTGTTTGGGTTAGCAATAAAATAGTGAGCAAACAGACCCAGCCTCTGCTTCCAGGGAGCTTAGTAGAATCCTTTGAGAGAAAAGACGTTAAAGGTAATTCCGCAAGTAAATATATTACAAACTGATAAGTTTTATGAGGGAAGAGTTCAGAGGCCTAAGAGATTATAAAGGGAGAGGGGAACTAATTTAAAACAGGAGTTAGATCGATTGCTTATATCACTTTTTTTTTCTGTATATTTTTAAATATCTTATTTATTTTTTAAGATTTTATTTATTTGAGAGTGAGAGCGTAGGCACATGAATGGGGGGAGGGGCAGTGGGAGAAAATCTTTGAAGGAGGCTCCAGGCTGAGCAGGGAGCCCAGTGCAGGTCTCAATCCCCCTGAGATCATCACCTGAGCTGAAACCAACAGTTGGAGGCTTAACCAGCTGAGCCACCCAGGCACCCCTGCCCTTATCACTTCTGCCACCAATGTGGAACACCCTGGTCCATGCTACCATCATCTCTTGACTAAATTGCAGTAATAGCTTCCTGACTGATTTCTCTTCTGCTCTTACACAACCGCAAGTCAGTTTTTTTCACAGCAGCCATGGATGGTGACTCTGTGGAAACAGGTTAGCTCATGTTACTCTTTTGTCCAAACTCTCTGATGGGTCCCCTTCCTACTCTATATGGTAGAAGCCAAAAGTCTTACAGTTGTACTCAAGGCATCATTACTTCTTTGATTTCATCTCCTGGTATTTTCTCCTGTGCTTGTTCTTTGACCTTATTGGCCTCCTTGCCATGGCAGGATATTTTCAGGCATACCTCTTGTCCCAGCTTCTTGGCACTTGATCTTTGCTTGACTGGTAATGCTTTTATCTCACTTATCTGCTTGCCTCATCACATCACCTCCTTCATGCCTTCTCTGTTATTCATGATTTTTAAATTATTAAATTTTTACTTCTATATAGTCAAGTGACCACATGCAGTGATTTAAGACTACAGTCTTCTCGTATCACCTTGTATAAGATCTTGTCCTTCTGACTTCTTTTTTTCCATAGCACTTATTATTATCTACTATACTATATTTTCACTTTTTATTTTATTTTATTTATTTGAGAGAGAGCATAAGCAGGGGGAGGGGCAAAAGGAGAGGGAGAAGCAGACTCCCCGCTGAGCAAGGAACCCGAAGATGAGGGGCTTGGTCTCAGGACCCTGGGGTCATGACCTGAGCCATAGGCAGACGCTTAACTGAGCCACCCAGGCACCCCATGTTATATTTTAACTTAGCTATCTTGTCTCTCCCTCTAAAAGTAAGCTTTACAAGGGCTCAAAATTTTAAATGCTTATTTACTGCTGAATTTCTGTGTTTGGTGCATAGCAAATTCTTAGTGTTGAATGGATTAGTGAATGAATGAGGGAAGACTTTTCTTTTTCTTTTTCAAAGATTTATTCATTCATTTGAGAGAGAGGGCGCCTGAGCTGGGTGAGGGAGGGGCAGAGGGAAAGAATCTCAAGCAGACTCCCCGCTGAGCAGGGAGCCCCAAGCGTAGCTTGATCTCCTGACCCTGAGATCATGACCTGAGCTGAAATCAAGAGTTGGATGCTTAACTGATGGAGCCACCCAGGTTCTCCGAAGGAAGACTTTTTTGATGACATATTAGCCTGGATAAGAAAAGTGGGGAATTGTGATGGGAAAAGTTTCCAGAGAAAAAAATTTCCAGAGGAAAAAAATAGGTGCAGTCCCTAAGCCAGGGCAGAGCATAGACTAATGACTAAAATGTGTAGTGAATATTCTCAGATGAGGCTGGAGAGTTGAATGATGGCTAGATAATGCCAGACCTTGTCAAAAATTTTGTATGTAATTTTAACTATAATAGGAATCCATTAAAGGGTTTAAGCATTTAATACTTCAGAGTTCATTTTTTAAGTCAAGAATACTCTCCTACGGGCGCCTGGGTAGCACAGCGGTTGAGCGTCTGCCTTCGGCTCAGGGCGTGATCCCGGCGTTATGGGATCGAGCCCCACATCAGGCTCCTCCGCTATGAGCCTGCTTCTTCCTCTCCCACTCCCCCTGCTTGTGTTCCCTCTCTCGCTGGCTGTCTCTATCTCTGTCGAATAAATAAATAAAATCTTAAAAAAAAAAAAAAAGAATACTCTCCTACATAACCACAGTACAACTTTCAAAATCAGGAAATTTACATTGATTATTACCATTTAATCCATAAAACACATTCAGATTTTGCCAGTTCTCCCAATAATGTTGTTGGGCACTTAGTAATGTACAGATTTGGGATCTAATCCAGGATCCTGCTTTGCATTCAATTGGTTCTTTAGTGTCCTTCAGTCTTTAACAGTTTTTCCGTTTCTCCTTGTTTTTCGCAATCTTGACATTTTTAAAGGGTACAGGCTTGTTTCTTTATAGACTGTCCCTCAGTTAGGGTTTATCTTACATTTTCTTGTGGTTTATGCATTTTTGGGCAGTAGTACCACCAAAGTACAGCTGCTTTTTTTTTTTTTTTTTTTTTTTTTTGATTGTTGATTTGTCCTATGCTGTTAATGTTCAACTTTTATCACTTGGTCAGGATGATGTCAGCCAATTTTCTTGACCTTAACAGTTAATGAGTATGTCGAACTAATTAATTAGTAGGTACTTTGTAGGGAGATACTTTGAGTCTTTGTAAATACCCTCTTTCCATCAAACTTTTTTGGTTTAGCATCACCATTGACATATCTTACCTGAAATAGATACTATACTCAGGTGCCAAATGCTGATTTTTCTAACTCTGTTTTATATTCTAGTGTTATTAGTTGGCATTGTACAGTAGGGTAGTGCTTTCCCTGTTCATCTGTTTATTTGTTTTATTTGCCTCAGATTGGTGTTCTTATTTTTTATTCTGAATGGGTTATGATTTGTTACTTTATTTAACTTTTTTTGGACTTGGCTAGCAGGAGCCCCTTAAAGTTCTTGTGTCTTTGACATGTTCTTATTTTTTGAGTACTTCCTTAACCTTATCTGATGCAAGATGTTTTAGGCTTGAATCTTGAATTTTCTTGGTCTCAGCCATGGAGTCTGCCATTTTTCGGAGTGTTGGCTTCCAAAGCAGAACGTCATTCATCTGGGTTCTAGGTGTGCTTATTGCTACTGAGGTGTTATTTTTTCTAGGCCCTCTCAGTGTATGCACTTAGGAGATACACTTCTACACACATTTATACCTGTTTCTGTATTTCTCCACTATATTAAAAAATAAGTTCACACTGATACCTCCAATTCCAAGCAGAAGCCACAGAACTTATTTTAACCATCTTTCTTTCCATAATTGTAACTCCTTTCTCTGATGGTTAGAAACTTAGCCTACATTATCTTCAGTGTATTTACTTAATTGCTTAATTCTTTCTGTTTGTAACCAAACTCATGACCATGTCAGCCAAAAACTTGGTTTCACATGTGACTCCCCTCCCCCTGAAAAATTTGCCTCAGAGACAGTTACTGGAATGATAGCTCAGATGAAGGTGGGATAGAGGGGGGAGATAATAAGGGAAGGAGGAAGATTACAGGCTAGTTAGAAGCCTTGGCCTTAGATACTCCCAATGCTCCTTGCTAGCTCAAAGGTCAGCCTGATGCGGGAGAAGACTGCTTCATGTTTGATGATTGTTCTGGCCGCTGTTTGGAGAATAGATTAAAAAAAATGAGAAAGGGGCACCTGGGTGGCTCGGTTGAGTGGCTGCCTTGGGCTCAGGTCATGATCCTGGGGTCCCCTATCAAGCCCCGTGTTGGGCTCCCTGCTCAGTGGGGACTCAGGAGGTCTGCTTCTCTCTCTCCCTCTGCCCCGTGCCCAGCCTCCCCCCCCCCCAAATGCGTGGGCTCACTCTCAAATAAATAAAATCTTAAAAAAAAAGAAAAAGGAGACAGGGAGGTTGGCTAGGAGACTTTTTGATTAGTCTACTTTAAAGGGTAGAAGTTTTTTAATTTTTTAATTTTTTTTTCTTTAAAGATTTTATTTATTTGAGAGAGACAGAGTGAGTGTGAGCAGGGGGAGGGGCAGAAAGAGTGGGAGAAGCAGACTCCCCATTGAGCAGGGAGCTGGCTGTGCGGCTCAGTCGCAGAACCCTGAGATCATGACCTGAGCTGAAGGCAGACACTTAATGGACTGAGCCACCCAGGTACCCCATTAAATTTTAATTCCAGTATATTTAACATACAGTGTTGTGTTAGTTTCAAGTATACAGTATAGTGATTCAACATTTCTGTACATTACTGCTCATCAAGATAAGTGTACTGTTAATGGAGAAAGACTGAAAGCTTTTCCTCTATGGTCAGGAACATGAGGAGGATGGCCCCTCTCTCACCACTATTATTCAACATAGTACTGGAAGTGCTAGCCACAGAAATCTACAACAAAAAGACATAAAAGGCATCTAGATCAGTAAGGAAGAAGTAAAACTTTATTTGCAGGGGACCATGATACCATATATAGAAAACCTGGAAGACTCCACCAAAAACTGCTTAGAACTGATAAATTCTGTAAAGTCACAGGATACAAAAATCAGTGTACAGAAATCTGTTGCATTTCTATATACCAGTAGTGAAGCAGCAGAAAGAGAAATTAAGAAAACAATCCCATTTACATTTGCACCCAAAATAATAAGATACCTAGGAATAAACCTAACCAAAGAGGTGCAAGACCTGTACTCTGAAAACTGATGAAAGTAATTGAAAATGACACAAAGAAATGGGAAAAAATTCCATGTTCACGGATTGGAAGAAGAAATATTGTTAAAATGTCGGTACTCCCCAAAACAATCTACACATTTATTGTAATTCCTACCAAAATACCAAACAGCGGTTTTCACAGAACTAGAACAAACAATCCTAAAATTTGTAGGGAACCACAAAAGACGGTGAATAGCCAAAGCAATCTTGAGAAAGCAAAGCAAAGCTGGAGGTATTCTGGATTTAAAGTTATATTACAAAGCCGTAATAATCAAATAGATACATAGATACATAGATCAGTAGAACAGAATAGAAAATCCAGAAATGAACCCACAATTATATGGTCAGTTAATCTTTGAAAAGCTGGAAAGAATATCCAATGGGAAAAAGTCTCTTCAACAAATGGTGTTGGGAAAACCAGACCACTTTCTTAGACCACACACAAAAATAAGTTCAAAATGGATTAAGGGGGGGAAGTGCCTGGGTGGTGCAGTTGGTTGAGCATCCGACTTTTGGTTTCAGCTTGTTAGTGAACTTGGGGCCATGAGATTGAGCCTCTAGTTGGGCTCTGCGCTCAGCTTGGAGTCTGCTTGGGATTCTGTCTGCCCCTGCCCCTCCCCTCCATGTATTCTCTCTCTCTTGCTCAAAAATGGGTAAATAAATCTTTAAAAAAAATGGATGAAGGACCTAAATGTGGATGTGAAACCAAAAAATACTAGGAGAGCGCACGGGCAGTAACTTCTCTGACATTAGCTATAGCAGCTTTTTTCTATATGTGTCTCCTGTAGCAGGGGAAGCAAAAGCAAAAATGAATGATTGGGACTACATCAAAATAAAAAGGTTCTGCACAGTGAAGGAAACAGTCAACAAAACTAAATGATAATAGATGGAATGGGAGAAGATAACTTGGAAATGACATATCCAGTGAAGGGTTAGTATGCAAAATGTATAAAGAATTTAAAAATCTGAACACCCCAAAAACAGTCCAGTTAAAAAATGGGCAGAAGATATGGTGGCCAAACAGACATGAAATGATACTCAACATCACACATCATCAAGGAAATGCAAATCAAAACTATGAGTGGTACCTGGATGGCTTTGTTGGTTAAACCTCCCAGTCTTGATTTTGGCTCAGGTCATGATCTTGGGGTCCTGGGATCGAGTCCTGTGACCGGCTCACTGCTCACTGGGAAGTTTGCTTTTCTCCTTCTCCCTCTGTGCCTCTCCCTGCTTGTGCTTGCACGCACACACGCTCTCTCTCTCTCAGATAATCTTTAAAAAGAAAAACTATCACGGGATACCACCTCACACCTGTTAGAATGGCTAAAATAAAAAACAGAATAAACAACAAGTGTTGGTGAGGATGTGAAGGAAAAGGAACCCTTGTATACTGTTGGTGCAAACTGGTGTAACCACTGTGGAGGACAGTATGGAGGTTCCTCAAGATTAAAAATAGGGGTGCCTGGGTGTGAGTCAGTTATGCGTCCCACTCTTTATCTTGGCTCAGGTGATGATCAGGGTCATGAGATCAAGTCCCTTGTTGGGCTCTGCAGTCGGCATGGAGCCTGCTTAAGATTCTCTCTCTCCCTCTGCTTCTCCCTGTCTCACTAAAAAAAAAAAAAAAAAAAAAATAGACCTGTCATATGATTGTCATATGATGCAGTAATTGCACTACTGGGTATTTACCCAAAGAATATGAAAACACTAATTTGAATAGATATATGCACTCCTGTGTTTATTTAAACATTATTTACAATAGCCAAATATGGAAGCAGCCCAATTGTTCATTGATAGAGGAATGGATAAAGAAGATATGGTGTGTGTATACACACACACACACACACACACAGTGGAATATTGCTCAGCCATAAGAAAAGAATGAAATCTTGGCCTTTTGCAACAACATGGATGGATCTAGAGAGTATAATGGTAAGCAAAATAAGTCAGACGAACACAAATACCATGATTTCACTCATATGGTGAAATTTGAGAAACAATGAATGAGCAAAAAAGAGACAAACCAAAAAGCAGACTCTTAACTAATGGTTACCAGAGGGTAGGTGAGTGGAGAAATGGGTGAAGTAGGTGAAGGGGATAGAGTATATTTATCTTTTTTAAAAGTTTTTAATTTCAGTTAACATACAGTGTTAGTTTCAGGTGTACAATATAGTGATTCCATATATCACCCTGTGCTCATCACAAGTGCACTCCTTAATCCCCACCACCTTTGTCACCTGTTCCCCACTATATTCCCCTAAGAAAGTGGTCCAGTTTCATTCTTTTTGCATAGATTGCAAAACTCTCCAGTTTTCCTGACACAATTTGTTGAATAAATTTTTTTCTTTTTTCTTTTTTTTTTTAAAGATTTTATTTGAGATAGCGAGAGAGCAAGAGAGAGCATGCGCATGTGAGGACGAGTAGGGGGAGGGGCAGAGGGAGGAGGAGAAGCAGGGAGCCTGACGCTCTGTCCCAGGACCCCAGGATCATGACCTGAACCGAAGGCAGACACTTAAATGACTGAGCCACGCAGGCACCCCAGAAATTGTCTTTTTTCCATTGGATATTCTTGCTTCCATTGTTGAAGATTAACTGACCAATAAAATCATGGATTTATTTCTGGGGAGGGTAGAAGCTTTGATGAACGGTTGTGACAGTGGTGGAGAGGGACAGAAGTAGATATAACCAAAGCATATCTGAAAGTTAGTAAACCTGTTTTTAAATAGGAGTTTAGGGGCACATGAGTGGCTCGGTTGGGCATCCAAGTATTGATTTTGGCTCAGATCTGATCTCGGTCGCAGGATCAGGCCTGGCTTTGGGCTCTGGGCTCAGGAGGAGTCTGCTCCCCCCACCACCACCCTGCTCGCATGCACTCTCTGAAATAAATAAATCTTTAAAAAATATATCATTTTACCAGATATATTAATTTGCCCAATGGATATAAACCGTTACCTTAATAAGAAATAGTATTAAAATACATTGGTCTTGGGCAGATGTTAGTTTGCTTTTAAAAGCCAATAATACTTGATAAGTATTTTTCTTTGGTGGTGAGTATGCGTCTTTTATTCACAGTTTTTTATTGCATGCATTTTAAATTCTGATTTATGCATTGAAAAGTTGTGTTTATTAACTTTAAAATGATTGAATTTGATTTGTGGGCCACTCAAAGGAAGCATGAATAATTTTCGTGTACTCTTAAACCAGTATTATACATATTTATGTATAATATTTAGCTCGGTAATTATAAATTTTCTTCCATTTTTTTTAGATATTATGACCAGATTTGTTCCATTGAACCCAAGTTCCCATTCTCTGAAAATCAAGTAAGTTATTAATTTTAATTTGTTTTTAAGTTGTATAATAATAATGGTAAGCTTTTCTCCCATACATGGTATCACTTTACTATTTTTATGTTTTTATGAGAACTTTTGATACAAATTAGAAGCTTGTAAGCCCATCTGATAAAAATTGGTTGTCTTTTTGAAGAGTGTCTTGGAATTCTGTTGCTGTCATTGCTTAGTCACTTCTGGGTTTATGTGGAGCATTGGGCTGTATTTTTTTTCCTGCATTTTATATCAATATGATCTGTTGACTGATTAACGTAATCTATGATGTTCTTCTCTTTGGCTTTTACAGAATTAAGAAGGAAACTGTAATTGAAGAAGTATTAGTCTCAGTTTATGTGTTTTAAAATTTGGCACAAATGATGTTTGTATATGAAGTTGCAAGTACTGATACGATTAGGTGTTACACTATAAGAATGTCTGCTTTCTCTTAAAGGCTAGATATTGGAAATGCTGACGATTTCTTACAGTTTTATTTGAGAGACTTGTTAAACAAGTTTTTAGTTTGTGTGACATTTCTAAGTTTTTAAAATATGTAGTTTATGAAAAATACTTTAAACATTTTTGTACTGAAGTTTTACAGGTGACATAATGTGTTGAAATTTGCTTCAAAATACTGGAGGAAAAAATGTTTATGTTTGGGGGTTGGGGGTGGGGCAGGAAAGTGGGTGGTAGGTGAACCAAGAAGGACAAAAGGGTAAAACTGGTGATGGCCATATTGGGTTCATTATGTTATTCTCTCTACTTTTGTGTACATAGAAAATTTCTCTAATCCTGAGTTGTAGAATTTTTGTATGGGATTCCAATACATAATTTAAAAGATGGTAAGTTCTTTTCAACCTTTATGTGTGGAATATTTTAGAAGCAGAGTGAGATGCAGTTTTTTTTATTAAGTGAACTTTTTATTTATGTAGGGCATATGTACAGAAGTGAATATATCATGTGTATAGCTTGAATCTTTACGTAGTAAATATACATGTATGAGCACAACCCAAATCAAGAAATAACATATTATCTCATCTCATTCCCCCAAAAGTAACCCTTCTCCTACTTTGTCATCATGGAATCGTTTTTAATTTTATCTTCTGGGAAACCTATAGTACTTACTTTGTTGCCTTTGCTTCTCTTGGCTTAGTTGACAATTATTTAAGTACCTGTTCTGTTCAAGCCATATGTTGTAAAGATAAGTAAGATAGTGTTTTCTGGAGAGGATAATATATGTATAATTACTGAGGCACAATGACCATTGGAAATATCTTAGTGCCAATATTTGACTTTTATACATTTTTTTTAAAGATTTTATTTATTTATTTATAAGACAGAGAGAGAGAGAGCCAGTGAGAGAGGGAACACAAGCAGGGGGAGTGGGAGAGGAAGAAGCAGGCTTCCCACGGAGGAGCCTGACCCGGACCTTGATCCCAGAACTCTGGGATCACACCCTGAGCTGAAGGCAGACGCTTAACGACTGAGCCACCAGGCGCCCCCAGTATTTGACTTTTAAAAAAGAAAATTTTATGGTCCAGGAAGAGGGAAAGGAGTTAGTTGGCTAGAAAGGATAATGTTTCGACAAGCTTTGGTCGTTTTCCTCATTGTGGATTTTTCTTCAAAGGAGACCTAATATTTAGTAAGATCCAAGAAAGTAAGATAATTTTCTGTTTTCTCCCTTCCTCTTAAGATCTGCTTGACGTTTACCTGGAAGGATGCTTTTGATAAAGGTTCACTTTTTGGAGGATCTGTAAAATTGGGTATGTAATTATTTTTATAAAAATGATAAATTTGGTCTAAATACTTTGTATTATTTTAGATTTTTAAAATTGCTCTCCTAACTACTCTTTGTAAATAATAAAAATTTTTACATCTTATTTTCTCTTTATCTTCAAGTTTTATTGTAATTTCCAGTAATTTGTAGAGAGCCTACGCCTTGCCAGGCACTGTCCTAGTTATAAAAATGAATAAGACAGTTGTATTCAGTCTGGCTAGGAAGACAGCTGATCATTCTAAAATATAGTGGGTAGTATATGAGTATATGAACAAAGTTGTGGGAGCATAGAGGAAGACATGAATTCTGCTTGTTGAAAGAAAGCGATGTTCAGGTTAGGCTCTAAAGGATGAATTTGGTTTTCCCACCTCGAAAATAACGTTACAGGTGGAACATTATAACCAAAGGTCAGAAGAGTGAAGGTTTTTTTGATTTACCATCTTGGCAGGTTAACCTTTCTGTGCATTAATTTTCTCATCTTTGAAGTGGGGAATAAATAGTACTATGAAATACTATTTATCTCATTGGGTTCTTATGTGGATTAAATGAGTGAATATATGTGAAGTCCTTAGAAGAGTATGCAATAAATATTAGCTGCAATGAATAATAGTAATATGTCTTATTATAAATAATTACATGTAATGTATAATTTATAGTATGTATGCATTTTAGAGTATGTATTATAATAATAAAATACAATACAAATGATATATAATACATATTAATGGAATTATTATTAAGGCTCAAAACCATAGGTTGAATTGAGGATTATGGAGGGTGAAGACATTGGAAAGTAGATTATGACTGCTGACTATCTCTCAGAAAGGAGTAGTAGTTGAGGGTTGACTCTCAGATTTATAACTTGGTTTGACTTGTTGGATATTTATTCCTTCCAATGGACAAGTTGAGTTTGACTTCCGTGTTATGTCTGGGTAGACATTTTTGTTTGGCATTTGGAAACTGGATTTAAAACTCAAAAGTGGTAGAGACAGATTTGGGAAGAATTATCATTAAATGATGATAAATCTGTCTCCTCTGGTAGTTTATAGATTGGGAAAAGTATGAAAGCCAGAGGTGCGGAATATAACATTCAAGGGAAACAGGGGAAGAGATTCTTGGGAATGAGGATGAGACAAAGCTTTCAGATCTCGGAGGAACCAGGGGAAAATACAGAAACGGAATTGAGTGCCAGGAGGGTTTCAGAGGTCACGTAGTCCAGTGGTTCCTGAACCTGGCTGTACATTAGAATTACTTGGGGAAGATGTGAAAGGTATAGATGTAAAGATACAGAATGTCAAAAGTGATAGGAGGAATTTTCAGGGTGGGCCACTGGAATTAGTATCTTTGAAAATACCTCCAGGTGACTCTAATGTTCATTCAGGTTGGAACATCATTGACAAGAGTCATTGTGGCAGAGGTCAAGTCACGTAAAGTTGGAGAAGTTGCTGGATTCGGGAATGAAAGAAGTTTCACTGGGGGCATGCTGAAGAAGCCAAATTGCGTTAGGTTGAGGGGTGGACCAGAAGTGAGGAAATGGAGACAGCAAATATGGGTTGCTCATTTCAGAAAATTTGCAGTAGAGATTTAAGGGCAAGGGAACATTATGCTGAGAGGGAGACAAGGTCAAGAAAAAGGATTTTTAATGCCAAATTGATAGGCTGAGAATTAAGGAGCAGATGGCAGAACAAGGAGGTGTTAAGTGAGATAGATGAAGTGACGAACCAAGTTCCTGGAAGAAGTGGGAAGCAAAAAACTTGGCATAAATAAAGCAGGAGATAGTTCATCAAGGCACTTCCAGTAGCAAATTTTGAGAATTAAGTGTCCTTCAGTAATGTCTTGGTTAAATAAAGCATGGGCTACCCACTCATTAGAGTATTGTGTAATTTTAGGATATGAAGAATGAGAGTGTAAATATAATTTTGTTCTCATGTAAAGCTTTGTTCTGTTTCTCAGTGCATGTAAAAGTTATGTTTATACTATATTATAGTCTAAGTGTGCAGTAGCATTATGTTTAAAAAACAGTGCATATAACTTAATTTAAAACTTTGTTGCTAAAAAATGTCAACCATCATCTGAGCTTTCAGTGACTTGTAATAACTGATCACAGATCACCCTAATAAATACAATAATCATGATGAAAAAATTTGAAATATTGTGAGAATTACCAAAATGTGACACAGAGCTACAGAATGAGCAAATGCTGTTGTAAAAATGGCAGCGATAGACTTGCTTGATGCCACTCTCAATTTATAAAAAAAGATGCAGTTATCCGCAAAGCCCAATAAAGTGAATCACGATAGAATGAGGTATGCCTGTAAGTTTGTGTTTTTGTGATCATTGTATTTCACTTAGCATAATGTCCTCAAGGTTCATCCATGGTATAGCATGTGATGGGATTTCCTTCATTTTTAAGGCTGGATGATATTCCATTTTATGTATATACCACATTTTGTTAATTTTTTCATCAGTGGACACTTAGGTTTCTTCTACCTTTTCGCATGATTATGGGTGTATAAATATTTTCTTGTGACTGCTCTCAATTCTTTGGGTATATACCCAGAAGTGGAAATTTTGGATTGTATGGGAATTTTATTTCTAATTTTTTGAGGAACTGCCATACTGTTTTCCACAGCAGCTGCAATGTTTTACATTCCCACCAACAGTGCACAGCAGTTCCAATTTTTCCACATGTCTTCCAACATTTGTTATTTTTTGTTGTTGCTGTTCTTGATAGGCGTTATCCCAGTAGCTGTGAAGTGTGTAGTGTCTTGACCAGAGTTGTATTTTAACCATATTACTTGTTAGCCTTCTGAGAGATGTATTGGCATAAGGAAGTGAGACTTGGAGGCGCTTGCATTGGGTTAGGTTTTGTAGTCGTGAAGAACTGGCTTGAATGTGGTGAGAAGATATAATTTTGAGAGAGGTGATAAAATGGAAATAGTTTATTTGAATTTAAGTGAAAAAAAATGAATTTAAGTGAGAATTTACATGAGAATGACTTTTCATTTGGAACCTGACAGCATTGTGGACGTAAAGAGAAGGAAAGAACAACAGCATTGATCTTTTGACTTTTAGATGATGGGAATATTGCTGAGGAAATAAATGCCTGGCAGGGCAGCATTAGAAATATGGGCACTATTTTGGGTGAGAAAACAGGTTTGGAAACTTGTTTTTGTGAGAGCCAATCTCTAAAACATTCATTTTCTTTAGAAAAATAAACTGATAAATTTTTCCTTCTTAATTTTTTACAGCTCTTGCAAGCTTAGGCTATGAAAAGAGTTGTGTGTTGTTCAATTGTGCAGCCTTAGCTAGCCAGATTGCAGCAGAACAGAACCTGGATAATGATGAAGGATTGAAAATCGCTGCTAAGCATTACCAGGTATGCAGAAAAGTAACCACGTAATGATCAACGCTCAGTTGGAGTAAATTGAAAATAATTTGTATTTAGATTTATAGATGTTTCTTTATACACAGATATTTTCTTGAAAAGTAATGTGCTTTTTAATGAACTGATTAATATTTTTGAATTTTAATAAACTGTGTACCTATAGACCAGCTCTGTTTTTCCTCACCATTGTATACCCAGCACCTAGCACAGTGCCTGGCACATAATAAAGGCTCAATAAATGTTGGGAGAACAAATGATTGAATGTTTGAGGTGAAGTTCTTGGTAAATCCCTTTTAAATAATTGACCTCATTTAAAAATTTTGTACAGTTGACCCTTGAACAGCGTGGGGATTAGGGGTGCTGATGACCCCTTGCAAAGTTGAAAATACACTGTAATGGGGTGCCTGGGTGGCTCAGTCGTTAAGCATCTGCCTTCGACTCAGGGCGTGATCCCAGAGTCCTGGGATCGAGCCCCACATCAGTTTCCTCCGCTGGGAGCCTGCTTCTTCCTCTCCCACTACCTCTGCCTGTGTTCCCTCTCTTGCTGGCTGTCTCTCTCTCTGTTAAATAAATAAATAAATAAATAAATAAATAAATAAATAAATAAATAAAATCTTAAAAAAAAAATACACTGTAACTTTTGACTCCCCTAGAACTTAGCTACTAATAGCCTACTGTTGACGAGAAGCCTTACCCATAAAATAAACAACACATATTTTGTATGTTACGTGTATTTTATATTGTACTCTTACAATAAAGTAAGCTAGAGAACAGAAAATGGTATTAAGAAGTACATGAGATTTATAATACTGTACTGTATTGAAAAAAAAGTCCCTGTGTAAGTGGACCTATGTAGTTCAGATCTCTGTGTTCAAGGGTCAGATGTACATTATTTTAATGTATTTTTTTCTTAGAGTGAGACACATCTAAAATTTCACTATTGTCACAAAAATTAAGACCTAAGAAAAGTTTAACTCTGAGACTTGGAGAAGTCATATTTAAATGTGGTCAGATATGTAATGTTCTTAAGTTGGCTAAATTTAGATTTTAGGTATTATCATTTACTAATATGGCATATTTGTGGCAGTATATTATTTACTTTTATTTTTGTTTTAATTTAAAGAATAAACGATTGCTAAGTGATATCGTGTAATCATATTTTCATGTTTTATATTATGTTGTAATTTACAAAGTGCTCATGTACATTATTTTACTCTCATATAAGCCTTGTAATGCATGTTATGTAATGTCTTTCTCATTTTATACACAAGGAGGCTAAAAGGTCAGAGTGTTAATAACTGGTCCATTGGGGTTTCAGGTGTTCTGATTCCAATTTTATTGAATTCCAAATGGTACTTCCAGTGTCGTCTTTGGTTCTGGAATTTGCTTGTCCTAGAGGTGGAGTCTGATTTTTTCCTATTGTTTAAGTTTATGAGTGAGGTGAGGAATGCTCTTCTAAGAAAGTGTGAGAGGAAAGTACATTTTAAGAAACAAGGTGCTCCAAATTGTGGCTTGCCATGCAGTTTTGACTGGGCATGGATGACAAACATGATGCACATCCCTTTTCTTTTTGAGGCTATAGAGGGCCAATATTTTAAACTGTGAAAGTGAAGTAAATGTAATTATTTACTTTTTTATTAACTGTAGCTCAGTTAATTGGCATGTGGTATCTTAGAGGGCATTCTTAATTACTGAGAACATGTCATCCTGTGAGTCACTTCTGCAATTCACAGCAGGTCACCTAGTGTGATGGAAAAGGGAGGGGTGATACTAGTAAAAAGACCTAGATCCTAGGCTGGTCTAGGCTGTTTGCCACCAAGGAGCTGTGTGCCCCTGGCTATGTTCCTTAGTAACCTCTGTGGACCTCCATTTCCAGGATTTGTGAGAGAGACTGGATCCTTTGCTGTTCTAGTCTGTGATTCTCTCAGTTTGTTGAACAAGGTCAGGTCATCACCTCTTGGCAGATGCTCCAGTTTAAGATAACTTCCTGACTGTAGAAAACGTGACTTTTACTTTCCATAGAGTTAACCTTGATTTATCTCTGCAGAGCATCTCTGTATAACTCACAACACCTTTTAATCCCAGACTGATGTCTTTCTTTTTCCCAGGATCATTTGTTCCATAAAAACAGTTATTTTTGTGTTAACCTCAGCAAAATATAATTGGGAGTAAAAAATTTGATGGGGAACATTTCACCAGGGACCTTTGAAAGCCAAATAGAAATCATTAGCGGTGGGTAGTAATGTTGTTCTTCAGAGGACTAGGTACCTGTACTATTTGAGGTTTTTCCCTAAGTATGGCATGTTTAATTACTTGACAGATGAATTTGCTTGGGACCAAAGTAAAATCATTTTAGTACTAAATACATTTTAATAATGTTTTATCCCTGCCTGTATTCTCATGTTAGTCTCGAGGAAGTATATCTGAAAATAAGTTTAACCAATTTGCCCTCTAAAGTTACTGTATTTTTTGCTGCAGTGTACTTTTAATCTTTGTTAAATCTTCTGTTAACTGTATAGCACTTTAGAAAAATACCCTTATTGTCTGTAGGTCAGATGTTTTTAGATCTGTAACAATATAAGAATTTAAAAATAGTAACTGTTCAACAAAATTAACATTTGAAATGATTGTGTGTAACAGTAGAAAATTAAGTCTTGTCTGAGTTTCTGTAGATTTTAAAGAAGTTCTTTCCCCCCCCCTCTAGTTTGCTAGTGGTGCCTTTCTGCATATTAAAGAGACAGTATTATCTGCCTTAAATCGAGAGCCTACTGTGGACATATCTCCAGATACTGTTGGGACCCTCAGTCTTATTATGTTGGCACAGGCCCAAGAAGTATTTTTTTTAAAAGCCACGAGAGGTAATTCTAATTCTAATTTTTCCTCCATTTTGTTGCATGTGAAAAGAAGTGATAAGGTTTTAAAATAGGAAGGTGATAAGAATATAATATGTTCAGTGTAGAGCTTTCCTCTTTGAATTTGAAACATGGGTTATTGAAAATTTTCAGCTTTCCGTTTCTGAAATTAAGGTGGTAGAAATGAACATTTATGAATGTAGGCTGTGTTTGAAGCATTTTATGAAATACCTATTGTCTTAAAACACTAAACTCTGGAATAGTATTTATATAGGTTTGTAATGGGTCAGAAATTCATTCATTCAACATATATTTATTGGGTACCTACTGTGTGCCAGTCACTGCTCTAGGCTCTAGATAGAGGTTGCAGACAAGATTCTTATTTTCAGGAAGCTTACATTTTTAGCGTGGGGAAGATGATAAGCAAGAAATTAAGTAGCCAAGGTGGTTTTAAAGGGAGATAATTGCTATAAAGAAAATAAGCTAGATTATGTGATAATGCCTGGTGGCCTGGCTCTGGGTAAGGATATAGGGGGGAGTCATGCTTTTTTAGATTCATTAGTCAAGAAGAGTTTCTTTGAAGAGATCTCCTCTAAACTAGATGTAATTAATAAGAAGGAGCATCTAGGCAGAGTCCCTGGCCCTGTGAATGAGGAAATAAAAACAATTCTTAGAAGGCATGTAAGTTAGTATGAGAGATTGGGATATGGTCTGAATATGAAAGTTCAGAGAAATTGAAAATAAGAGAGCGGTCATCTTGTGGAAGCATTATGAACGGGAATCATTTTTTTCTTTTAAAATAACAGTTTGTAGTAAGGTGGAATTCATATATAATAAAATTTACCCTTTTGGAATTTACAATTCATTTTTTTTTTTTTTTTTTTTTTTTTTTAGTATATTCAGAGTTTTGAAACCATCAGCACTATCCCTTATTTTAGGACATTATTGTCACCCCAGGAGCATCCAAACCCTCTTACCATTCCCCTTTTTTCCCAGCCCCTGGCAACCATTAATCTATTTTCTGATTCTGGATTTGCCTATGAATTGGTTAAATTTTATGTGGAAGAATTGATTTCATCAATAAGGATATTTTTTTAGACAAATGTACAAACTTGTGATCTCAGTGTTTATACTAAGTTATCATGATATATCAGATTATTTTATATTTATTTTAATTATAATGGTCAATGTAATATTTTATTCCAGATAAAATGAAAGATGCCATCATAGCTAAATTGGCTAATCAGGCTGCAGATTACTTTGGTGATGCTTTTAAACAGTGTCAGTACAAAGATACTCTCCCCAAGGTCAGTTATTGTTTTTATAAACACTTGGTTATTTTGCATGTGGAAATACTTGGATGTTTTTGTGTATAAGAAGGTGCATTGAAAATTACGTTTTATAAAGAAACTTGAAATTTTAGGAGAGGCATTTGGAGAATATATTTGTAATTTTTTAATTTAAGATGCATGAAAAATTCTTTTATATTTAGGGGATGCCTTTGTCTCTACTAAATTTGTTTTTCCAAGCTAAAACTCTTTCTGGAAATTTTTGAACCTCTGTCTCCAGTAATTTTACCACATGAAGGCATTGTGTGGTTCTAGTTCATTGGTGATTTGGTACAAGCATGAATACTTGAACATGTTGATTAGTCACACTTTTAATTATTGTCCTGTTTTCTTAAAGATGAGTCTTAACGCACAAAGCAGACATAAAGACAAAAGGAAAAGAAAACAGATTCATCTCATATATATTAGAATTAAGTTTTGCCAAGAGGGATAGAAAATTGGGCTGCTATTGGACAGCTAAGGAAAACAACCATCTTAAACCACACATCACAGGAAGTATTAATTGTTTTAATGTAAGCTTTTCTGAAGTGGCGTTTGAAAAGACTAGTCAGTGATGATCATATGTAAATGACAAAGCAGATGATTAGACTAACAAACTCAGAATGGTTAAAAGAGGGAATTTACAGATTGAGTGAAATGTAGTATGTTTCAATTACTCTTTCAGAAATGTTCAGGTAATTAGTTTTATCTGCATAATAGCGTATGGTTTTTGTTATATGATCTTTTGTAGGAGAATTTATTGATTTATAAGTCATTCAGGGATCTTTGTAAATTATGAAATTGCAGACAATTTTGTAGTGAAGTAAAAAAAGCATGTAAATACGTCAACAGCACAAATTAGAGAATTAGGAATTCATGTGAAGGAATTCCTGTAGATTTACAGTACACCAAGAGATCAGTAAAAATTTGCCCCGGACTCTTGGATGTTAATACTGTTACTCCTGAAAAGAGCCTTGGGATCTTCTCTCACCTTTTTTTCATCTGAAAGACCTCATGTTCAGCTGCACAGTGTACCGTTACATCCTGTTGGGCCATTAGTTCAGTCGTGTCACGGAGAGAAGAATGTCACCTTCAAAGACTTGGAAACTACCTCTGCAGCATTCCTGGTATTCCTTGAAAATCTCCTGTTTAAATACCAAGTTGCTCCAGCCTTACCTTGAGAACTGGCATGAGTACAGTTTGAGATTTAGATGTCTTTTTTGCCTTTTTACTAATAAAGCTCATAAGGTATTTTCATATTCTAGTTATAAAACTGGAATATCTGCAAGTAGTGATCCAGGAAGCTAGGAAATTATTCACTGGGAGACAGGAAAGCATATCAGGTAGTACTTGAGTTTTTGATTGTCTTATTTTTTGTCTAGACTGTGATTGCTTAGTATATTTCTTGGATTCCATATGTCATGTACTTCCTAAAGTCAGCGAGTTTGCAGGCTAGGATTTGAAATTTTGGAAGAGCATCTACTGATATAAGTGCTTCTCTGGTTCATGTGTTTGGATCTTTTAAAACTAATTTTGACTGGAATTTTCTTCAAAACAAATTAGGGCGAAAATAACGCTTTATCATGTTAGATATTAATTTAGTGCATTTTGTCTGTTTGCTATGTTTTTGAGTATATGATCTGAAATGTTAGTGTTTATACTAAATTTTTATATAGCTAGAAATCATCTTCATTAAAAAGTCTCTTAGGATATAAATGTAAGTGGGAACTTAATTTACTGTCTTTTGTCTTTTAAACATGATGAAACAGTCAGCTATAGAGCATTCTCATTAGTATATGTGAGTAATGGTGGTTTAGTTAACTCTGAGGGCTGGGTGAGGACTCATAAGAAAGCTTCTAAAGCTTTGTGCTTGGTATTCCTCTGTGAATGTCTCTTTTCCTTCTCTTTCTAATGCATGCTTTCCTTTCTTCTTTGTAAACAAAATGTTGACTTCATGGCTTGATTGAAGACTTAAAAAACTTAAATTGGCTTCACTAAACAGTTAAAAAAAAAGCCCCTTAATTTTAATTGGAAGAAAAAAGTTGAATTCATTGAATTCAATTCCTGCAAAATCATGTGGTCTTCTCTGTTTACACCTGATGACTAACCTATCTCTAAACCATTAATGGGGTGATTCTAATTTCTGTCTCCTTTTCCTTTTTCTTCCTGCATCCCATGTTGTCTGTGGTGGTTTGTGTGGTTGGACTCTCCCCTGGTCAGTATTTTTATTTCCAGGAGGTGTTCCCTGTCTTGGCTGCAAAGCACTGTATCATGCAGGCCAATGCTGAGTACCACCAGTCTATCCTGGCAAAACAGCAGAAGAAATTTGGAGAAGAGATTGCAAGATTACAGGTGAGTCTTTTGGAAGTAAATATTTAAGTAACTTGGCTCTCTGTTTTTTTCCGTAGTGAGATTCCCACGTTTGCTTATAAAAACCTTTCCCAACTCATTGCCCCTATCAGCAGAGAAAAGTGATTGTTTTTATCTTTAGGTACCTGCTGGGTGCTTTTTTGAAGTCTTTTTTTTTTAAATATTTTATTCATTTGAGAGAGAGAGCATGAGCAGCAGAGTGGGGGCGGGAGGAGCAGAGGGAGAAGGAGAAGCAGACTCCCTGCTGTGCAGGGAGCCTGATGTGGGGCTCCATCCCAGGATCCAGAGATCATGACCTGAGCTGAAGGCAGACACTTAATGGACTGAGCCACCCAGGTGTCCCACCATGTTTTTTTGTTTTTGTTTTCTTTTTTAGATTTTATTTATTTATTTATTTTAGGGGGAGAGTGTGAGGGGGAGGGGAGGGAGAGGGATGGAGTGGGAGGGAGAAAATCTCAAGCAGACTCCTCACTGATTGTGGAGCCTGATGCAGACTTGATCCCACGACCCCAAGATCACGACCTGAGCCAAGGCCAAGAGTTGGACACTCAGCTGACTGAGCCACCCAGGTGCCTCATCTATGTTTGTTTTAATATAAAAGAATCTAAATTACCATGCTTAAGAAGCGTTGTGCAGTGCTTAACTTGTGGCCTAGCCTTTGAATTGGGACATACAGTTCCACAGCTTGAGAAGGACAGTGGTGGTAATACAGTTGACCCTTGAACAACACAGCTTTAAACTGCGTGGGTCCACTTAAACCCAGGTGTTTTAGAGTATTATAAATGTATCGTCTCTTCTCTGATTTTTTTTTTTTAAGATTTATTTATTTTGAGGAGGGGTTAGAGGGAGAGACAGAGACAGAGACAGAATCTCTAGGAGATTTCCCACTGAGCACGGAGCCCAGATGTGGGGCTCCGTTTCCAAAGTGAAGGGTCAGAGGCTTAACCTGACTGAGGCACTCAGGGGCCCCTCTGTGATTTTCTTAGTAACATTTTATTTTCTCTAGCTTACTTTATTGTAAAAGTACAATATAAAATACATATGACATGCAAAATATGTGTTACTTGTTTACTTTATGGGTAATGCTTCTGGTCATCCGCAGGCTATTAGTAGTTAAGCTCTTGGGGAGTCAAAAGTTATAGAGGATTTTTGACTGTGTTGCAGGGTGTTGGTACGACTGACCCCTGTGTTGTGCAGGATCCACTGTATATATACATAGATTTTGTAAACAGCAGAATATCTTCTGTGCAGTTGTCTATACTGTTGGCATTGGGCTTGTTAGAAACTTGTGATATCTGGTTCAGTTTCACAACAGGGGCAAGGGCTGTTTATATGAGTTGTTTGTATTTTGAGCATTGGTGTGCAGAGGGTAGGAAGAGGACTGTTAGGGAACTTAAATATGGACTGGATATTAGAAGATATTCTATACATATCATTTGGGAAGTTCAGATTAATTAGTCTTTTCATGGGGGAAGAAACCCAAGTCTTTTTTTTTTTTTTTTAGATTTTATTTATTTTAGGGAGAGAGAGAGCACTAGAGAGAGAGAGAGAGAGCAGGCATGAGTGTGAGTCAGAGGAAGAAGGAGAAGCAGGCTTCCTGCTGAACAGTGCTCGATTCCCAGGACCCGAGCCGAAGGCAGATCCTTAACCAACTGAGCCACTCAGACGCCCTGAAACTCAAGTCTTTATAAAAAAAGAAAATGTGTGCTTATTCTTCTCATGGAGAAAATCAGAGAGAGGTATACTTCCTGATAAAATACAGATATTCAAACATATCTCATTTGTCCAGAGTTCACTTTGATTACAGTAACTTAGATTCTTACATAAAAATGCTTCTTGAAAAAGTGGTTTCTGTGGGAAGGATTTTTTTCAGGTTAGCACATTTAAAGTATTAGAAGTTTAGTTCCTTTATTTTCTGGGAATTCCAGGATTATTAGTTTGAAGTAAGCTCTTATTTAGTGTTTATAAACCAGTCACATTAGAGTTCTTTTTGAAATTTTAATATTTAAAATCCCCTCTGGAAAAAGGAGACTGTTTCAAACTTGAACAGTGAGAGGTAAAGTCTTTTTTCCAGTTACAGACACGTAAGAGTTTGTGACTTCAGTTTTAGCTTTAGTCATAGGTTAAAAGTTAACATGGAATTCGAACACTAATTCATATCTCAAACGGCTGTTCTTTCCATGTGCGAGATTTTTTTGTTTACTTGATTTGAGCTCAGAAATAGGCAAACAGAACAAATAGAAGAAGATGACCAATAAATCATATTCTCTGTAGTCTATGGCTCAGAGTACCCCATGAATCTGATAGAGATCATTAGATGGTCACACCATGAAACCAGCTTTTTAATCATTGCTGTCAGCAATGGGGAAAAGAAGCATTGGTCATGAGCAAACAAGAAACAAAACCAAAATCACAGAGTCAGGAAAATCAAAACAGAAAATAGCAGTGAAGGTAAGACTGTTGCTTGGGATTTACTTTTGGGGCAAGAAAAATTGTACCTGAGCGTATAGGGCTCATGAGCTGTCCTTCCTCACAGTGCCCTTTATTTGTCTCCAGAAGGCTGTGCACTTGATTATCTTGGTAGACTCTCTAACACAAAGTGCGGTTTTCAAAAAGACATAAAAATAGATAGTTACAAAAATGTGACTCTGTAGAATGCATATGTGTTAGATATACTTAATTCATTAATGAGGGACCTAGTAAAACTGATTTTGTGAAAGTATTGTTTGTTATTAGATGTGATAGTAGTTTGTAGGTATTAAGGAGGTGGTTCTTACCAGATGTATGCTCACGTATTTATGGATGAACTTTAGTTTAAAATGATCCTGCAAAAAAAAGAAAAAAAGAAGTACATGTAAGTATATATATGGGAAAGAGTGATAAAGCAAATATGGCAAATTGGTAACACTTGTTGAACCTAAGTGTGGGTTTGTTGTTAACTCCTGTTTTTTCAGTTTTTCTGTGGGCTTGAAATTAGGTATATATAAAGGTGTACACTTCACCCTTTCTCTGTTTCTCTTCTGTCCTGTTCCCTCAATCCTTTTTTCCCACTGCCCCAAAGGTAAATTCCATTAGATTCTCATTTAATCCTCTCAGTATTTTTTTTCTTTGAAATACAGCAAATTCATACACATGCATATACAGTACGCACAATGCATGTTCTTAACTCTCCCCATTCTTACACACGAGGTACTGTGCTACATATGGTATTGCGTGTCTTGCTTTAATCATGTAACAGCATGTCCTAAAGATCTCTCTGTTTTAATATAGCAATAGAGTGCTTGCTTTGGTAGCATGTATAATAATAATAATAATAATGGTAATAATCATACAGCAATGGAGACACCTTCCTCATTTTTCTTTAGAGCTGAAGTGTACTTCATTGTATAATCGGCAGTTTATTGCTGTCCCCTGTTGCTGGACACTTGCATGTTTCCAAGATTTTCTGCAAGTAATACTGCAGTGAATAATTATGTACACATGGCATTTTGTTATTTCAGCAGGTGTCTTGGCTCTGGCTACCATAATCATAGACTGAGGGTCTGAACAACAGAAATTTATTTTCTCATAGTTGTAGAGGCTGAAAGTCTGAGACCAGAGTGTCAGCATGGTTGGGTTCTGGTGAGAGCTCTGTTCCTGCTATGCAGACTGTTGGCCATCTTCTCTCTCTGTCTTCACCTGGGTGGGGGGAGGAGAGAGAGCACGCTCTCTGGTTCATGCTCCTGAAAAGGGCACTAATCCCATCATGAGGGTTCTGTTCGCATGGCCTCATCTAAACATAATCTTCAAGTCCCATCTCCAAGTACGAAAACTTTGAGGGTTAGAGCATCAACATACGAATTTTGGGGGCGGGGTGAAGAGTTTAGTCCATAGCAGCAGGTATACCTTAAACTTCTAGAAATGGGATTGCTGATATAAAAGTATAATACATCTATAATTTATTATATATTATACTTGGATCTTTGATCCACTTCGAATTTATCCTGATAAGTGAAGTATGGATCCGGTTTTTCTTTTCCCAAATGGCTTATCCACTTATTCCCAAATAATTTATTACAGTGACTTTCTTATTCCACTGATTTCAGATTCTGGCTTTATCACATGCTAAATTTGTCATATATGTTTGGGTCTATTTCTAAACTTTTTATTCTGTTTCATTGGCTTATCTGTTCATGTTTCAGTTTCATACCATTTTAGTCATTGACTCTTTAGAGTGTTTTAATGCCTGATAGGTATCATCATCTCTCATTTATGATTTTTCCTGATTGTTCTTTTGTTTATGCTTCTGTATGAATTTTATTTATTTATTATGGAAAATTTGAAAAAAATATATAAGGTAATGAATCACTATCCATTGCCTAGCTCCAGTGATTATCAGTATTTTGCTATTTGTGTTTATTTCCCGTTCCCCTCTTATTTTTTTGGAGTATTTCACATATTTCATCCTTAAGTACTTTACTGTGTATCTCTAATAGATAAGACTTAAAAAAACAAAACAAGACCCTAAAGCTACAATGTCATTCCACCTAGCAAAATTAATACTGATTAATACTAGTAATGTAATATTATCCAAACCTAGATTAGTTTTCCCGGATTTTTTTCTATACTGTTTTTTCACAGTTGGTCTGTGCAGATCTCATACAAGGTCCTCACATTGCATTTGGTTGATGTGTCTTACAAATCTTTAATTTGTAATGGCCTCCTTCTCCCTTACTGTCATTTTGAATTTTCCTCACTCTCTTGTCTCGTATGTTTCTTAAATGATATCTCTGGTGTCTGTTATCCCTTTTTTGTTACTTGTGTAAATATTTCAATCTTTTTAAGTTTTTCAGTCTTTCTGAGTTTTTCTTCATTTCCTTGCCTGAGTTCTGTCAGTTCCTTTTCCACATTCTCTTGCTATCTGCTATTCATCCACTGTTGTCTGGACCATCTGGTCCTCTGTTCATATTTTGTGTTCTTTTGATACTATGATTATACCCTCAAGGTTTTTAGTTCTTAGTTTTTTTTCAACATGCTGTTTTCATCTGCTTTGTGACAACATTTCTTTGGTGAATTTTCATTACCTTTTGAAAACTTGGTTATGTGTTCATTTTCATCCTTTTCCTCTTGGTTTCTTTGTGTTGAGGCAGATGGGATGCCGTATCAGTTACTTGTATTTGAGTGAGATTGATTTTAATAGAAGAATAGCAAGAGGCTCCTGAGTGGGGGAATGGCGCCTGATAGTATTCCAAGCCTCTTTATGTAAGGGCGCCCTCCTCAGCTTTGCATCTTTGGCTCTCAAAGCCTAGCCTGGTTGAGGAAGGACTCTTCTTACTCGGGATCTGTGTTTCCCTGAGTTCCTCACAGCCTTTGCTTTGCAGGGTGGTGTGTCTGCTTTGAGAGTATGTTATTTTGTTGGCCTTTTCTGAGTGCTCACCCCCTTTCTTCTTTCTCCCTCTTTTCACTCCTTTTGTCTGCTTCCCCCAGCCTCTCTGCCTTTGATTAATCTGCGTCTTGCTCTCAGCAGTTCCCTCTTGGGATGAGGCCCCTCAGCATTCCAGTTTTTCCTGTGACCCCCTGGTGGCTGACACGGGCCATTTGGCTTTGCCTTTGTCATCTGTTGGCACTTGTTTACCTCTTCCCATTTCATCGTTTTCATTTTTTTTTTTTTAAGATTTTATTTATTTATTTGACAGAGATAGAGACAGCCAGCGAGAGAGGGAACACAAGCAGGGGAAGTGGGAGAGGAAGAAGCAGGCTCACAGCGGAGGAGCCTGATGTAGGGCTTGATCCCATAAAGCTGGGATCACGCCCTGAGCTGAAGGCAGACGCTTAACCGCTGTGCTACCCAGGCGCCCCCCATTTTATCGTTTTCAGATTTGCTTAGCAGTCCCTTTTTTCTCCAGTGTTCAGTATATCTTACGGCTCTAGGACTAACTTTGCCATTTGACCACGTATTTACAAATAAAATGTGAAAAGTGATTTAAATTTATGCATTTTCTGTCTCCTAGTTTACATTGAAGATGCAGCTTTTGTTTTGCTCTATTGATTTTGCATGTAAGCTACCTCTCTCATTGTTTAGAATAGTTTAGTTGACTTTTTTAGGTTTTCCTGGTATACAAATACATCATCTGTAAATGATCATTTTTTTCCTTTTCTAAATTTTATATGTCTGATTTCATTTTTTTGTCTAGTTGTTTTGACATATTGGACGGTTGTTGATGACACTTTTATTTTGACTCTAGGAATGTTTCTTATATTTTTCTGCTAAGTATGTTAGCTTTGGGTTTTATCATGTTATCTATTTTGATTTTACTAAGTTTTTCAAAAATATCAGTGGTGAATACTGAATATTATCAAATGCTTTTTCAGCATCTATGAAGATAATCTGATCTTCTAAAATTTAAATGTATTATTTGGAGAATTATATAAGTTCTTAAACCATTCTTGTTTATCTGTATCATTAAACCATTCTTGTAGTTCTGTAACTTTGGTGTTCCGTACTTGCTTTGTCTCCTGTGGTCACTGTACATACATGTTCTCTGTATGTCTGAGGATATTATATATTCTCTAATTGTTTGATTTTGGTAAATCAAACTCATTGATTGTGTTGTTCAGACCTTCTATAATCTTACAGTTTTTTTGTTTATTTGGTCTGCCCTGTTGAGACAAGAGTGTTAAAATCTTCCACTCTGATGAGGGGTAGATTTATCATTTTCTCATTGTAATTGTTCATATACATAGAGACTTATTTTAAATACAAAATATAAGAAGTTTTATGTCTTTCTGACAAATTGGCAGATGTTAAGCATTAAGTACTGAATTTATCCTTAATGATGCTTTTGGCTTTATTGCCTATTTCATCTAATGTTACTGTATCTGAAACCACCAAAGTAATACAGTTTGAGCCCTAAATTTATGTGAGGCATATGCTCAATCTTATGAATTATAAGGGTAGACCTTTTTTTAAAAAAAAAATTCCTATCAATGCTGAGATAACATGCTGCTTCATTGAGTTCCTGTGTTGGCTGGGTATTTTTTTTATGATTCATCCTTTCACTGTTGGAGTAGTTATTTACGGTTCCTGCCTCCGAGTAAGGTGGTGAGGGGAATGTTTCTCAGTAGATAGTTACGTCTCTATGTTTCAAGACCCCTTTCTCAGGTCTCCATGAGAGCCTTTAATGTGTGTGTGTGTGTTTCAAAGATTTATTTATTTGAGAGAGAGAGAGTGAGAAATAGTGCATGCACAAGCTGGTAGAGGGGCAGAAGGGGATGGAGAGGAAGAGGGGAGAGAAGCAGTTTCCCTGCTGGGCAGGGAGCCTGATGCAGGGCTCAGTCCCACCACTCTGAGATCACCACCTGAGCTGAAGACAGGATTCAGATGCTTAACTTACTGAGCCACCCAGGCACGCCACTTTTAATGTGTTTTAATTGCTAGTCCTTTGGGTTACAGAAATATTTGACAGCCAGCCTCCCTTGGTGTCTATACCTATTGACCCTTGGATTTCTTCTACTTTATAGGTAATTCACCCATATATTTTAGAGGAATGCCTTCTATGTTTATTCTTTATTTTTGGTATTTTGGTATTTTGTGATGGGATAATTTCTAGGTTATTCTGTTGACCACATTGCTGGAATTGCAAGTCCTCAAAGATTGTTTTGAAAAACCAATGCTTAGATCCTTGGTTGAGAAAAAGAAAACTTTTTTTTTTTAAACATTTTCTCTTTAGCATGCAGCAGAATTGATTAAAACAGTGGCATCTCGCTATGATGAATATGTCAATGTGAAAGATTTTTCTGACAAAATCAGCCGTGCCCTTACTGCGGCAAAGAAGGATAATGACTTCATCTATCATGATCGAGTTCCAGACCTTAAAGATCTAGACCCTATTGGCAAAGCCACACTTGTGAAATCTACCCCAGTCAGTGTACCCATCAGCCAGAAATTCACTGGTATGTCAAGTACTCAGATACGCTTTAATCTTACTCATCTTTTCCCCAGTTTAATCTGTTTTTTTTTTTTGTAGCTAAAATCCTATAACTGCTATTGTATGCTTTGAATATGATTTGCATTCATGTTGTTTAAAATGAATATGAGAATAAATATGAAGTGTTGTATCTATAGTGAAATTTCAAGATGAAAAGTAAATGGTAATAAAGTATATGCATACAGCAGAGTCAGAGAATTTGAAACTGTGTTTGAATAATGATAGACTTTAAGCATTTTTCATTTTGTTAACATTTGTTATGTTAAGATTCTGCCATTAAAAATGAACATTCATAAATATGAATTTAAACATACAAAGTTATGGAGTCCTGGTTGTATGCGATCAATGTTATCCTTGGATATCATAGATATATTCAATGTATAGTAGTCTCTAGCTGAGATCCTAAGGATAATACTCCGGGAAAGGGTGATTATCCTACTTATTCATTTTAGCAAACAAGATGTGTTTACCATGTGCGAGGGACTCTTTTAAGTATAGATACTAGCTCAGAATTTATATTCTCACCACAGTCCCATGAGGTGGGTACTGTTATTACCCCATTTGATGAGGTTATTGATGCACAGAGTGCTCAAGTACTTTGCCCAATGTTGCAGAGCTAGAAGGTGGTGTGGAAGGAGCTGGAAATCAAACCATGGCACTCTAGGCTGCTTAATCAGTTTAATCAACAAGTGAACAGTATTTTCTTATGTGTAAGTCTTCTTTATCAAAGATCTTTTAATGTCAATGACAAACATCTTAAAAAGTTAGGAAAATTAAGTTCAGAGAAAAAGAAAGCTTTCATTGTCATGGTCCTTGAATATAGTGATCTAAAAATGCTCTTCATTATTGTGCTTTTAATAGTGATTTGGTTTTGATTTTTAAATATTTGCAGACTTTTTATGTAAATATTGGAAAGGGAATATGAGCATTCACTTTACAGATGGGATTTTTGTCTTGAAATTTTATAGAAATTTTCATTCCTCATTTTAGATTTGTTTGAGAATATGGTTCCTGTGTCAGTGCAGCAGTCATTGGCCGCCTATAATCAGAGGAAAGCTGACTTGGTTAACAGATCAATTGCTCAAATGAGAGAAGCCACCACTTTGGCAAATGGGTAGGTAGAGCTTAGCTTTCATAAGTGTATCTCTAAAATTCTCATGTTTTCTATTTGACTGTTCTGTAACTAAATAGTTTATGAACATTTTAGTTTTCTGAGCTTAGAGCTGAATGTCAAGAATATGTGAAATAGCAAATACACATATGCACTTCTTGTGGGTATTGTTTTTATTAAGCCCTAGCAAATGTATTTGGAATAAATTTGATTACTGAAACAAAGTGAGAAATTTTGACTACTAATTTGCATTTTAGGAGATATTTATTTGAGGGAAATGAGAAGTAGAAATGAACTTGTAAGTTAAGATACATGGTATATTCAGTAGTCTGAACCAGTTTTTGTTTCTGGTGGATTAAGGCTAAAAAAAAAATTCATTGGTTTTTAAAATACCTTAAGTATAATTTTCAGTAAAATGTAACAGACTACACCTATTTTAAATGTATAGTTCAGTTCTGATAAATGTTCATACGCATGTACCCACCACCACCATGATCAAGATCAAGAACATTTCTATCACCCTAAAAAATTCCTTCATGCTTCTTTCACTTTAGTCCTTCTTCCCCTGGCCCTTAGCCACTGCTCTTTGCTCCCTGTCACTCTAGGTTAGTTTTACTTTTCATACAGTTCAACATAAATGAAATTATTATAGCAAGTATATTGCATTATACGTACATTATAGTATGTAGTACATTGTAGTATTGCTGCAGTATATATAGTATGCACCACAGTACATACTCAAAATGTGTTGAACTTCTTTCACTTAGCATAATGTTTTTGAGATTCATCTGTGTTGTATCAGTTTGATCCTTTTTTATTGCAGAGCAGTATTTCATTTTATGGTTAAATAGCAGTTTGTTAATTCTGTATTCACTGTTGGTAGACATTTGAGTTGCTGTGAGCACTGATGCACACATCTTTTTGTGGACATGTTTTATTTCCCTTGGGTATAGCTAGGATTAGAATTGCTGAGTTGTGTGGTTGGTGTATGCTAACTTCATGCAGAATAGCCAGATTGTTTCCAAAGTGGTTATTCCAGTTCATATTCCCACCTGCGCTTTTTGGGGACTCTGTACCCTCAGCAGCACTTAGTATTGTCAGTCTTTTCACTTACATTCATTTTAGCGTATATGTAGCAATATCACATTGTGGTTTAATTTGCATTCCTGTGATTACTAATAGTATTGAGTAACTCTTCATGTGCTTATTAGCCATTTATATATCCTTTGTGAAGTGTCCGTTGAAATTTTTTGCTCATTTTTGTAAATTGAGTTTTTCGTGTTCTTTACGTATTTTAGAGCAAGTCCTTTGTTAGATATATGTCATTTGAGATTTTTCTTTCTTTTTTTTTTTTTAAAGATTTTATTTATTGCTCAGCAGGGAGAGAAAAAGAGAGCAAGCAAGGGGGGGAGCGGAAGAGGGAGAGGGAGAAGCAGGCTCCCTGCTGAGCAAGGAGCCAGGTGCTGCGGGACTCAATCCCAGTACCCTGGGATCGTGACCCGAGCCGATGGCAGATGCTTAACTGACTGAGCCACTGACGTGCCCTGAATTTTGACTTTAAATTACTTAGACTGTCTAGAAAGAAGTTAAGTTTGAGCTGTGGCCCAAAGTAGCTAGTATTTTTTAATGTATATTTCTTACTTTTGGCTTTTAATTCTGAACTGTGAACTTAATTTTTTTAACAATTTTGTTTTAATTTTATCATTCACTGATTTTTTTTCCCTCTTTATCTTTGTTTTATTTTTTCACTGATGAGGGTAATCCACTTTTTTGGGGCGCTGACTCTGCTGCTATTGATGAAGATATATTGGAGATAGATGTTTTAAAGATGATTTAGACCTCTAGATGACACAGTATCTCACTTTTTCAGGGTGTTAGCTTCCCTTAATCTTCCAGCAGCAATTGAAGATATATCTGGAGATACTGTACCTCAGTCTATATTGACTAAGTCCACATCTGTGATTGAACAGGGAGGCATCCAGACTGTCGATCAGTTGATAAAAGAGCTACCTGAACTACTACAAAGAAATAGAGAAATCCTAGATGAGGTATGTTTTAAGAGATTTGTTTTTTCAAATAAAAACTGTTTTACGCCTTAGTGTCCAGCAGATTAGGACTTGATGCTTTCTTCTATTGGGTTACTCTATATTCTATAGGGTAATACTCACCATCCTGATGAACTTAATGTGGCCCAGAGCCGCCTTTCAGCTTCAAGAGGAATTCTGATTGAGTGAGAATAGGTTCATACATGTCTTAAGGGTATATAAATGCACATTAATAAACTCATGTGACCATAATGTAATATTGATATACTATGAGAAATTACTATCATATAAACTGTTCAGAGCCTTCATAACTAATGATTTCTTTTCTATGAAAGATTAGTTTTCTTGGTAAATGTGGAATAAGACTAAGGAAGTTAGGCCATCAAATGTTATATAAGCCCACTGCATCCATCTTCCAAAAGAGAGGGCATTTTATCAATAGGAATGGAACACTAAAGTTTTTTGGCTAAAGTCAACGTTTGACAGTGTTATTCTTCTGTGCCTTCAGCTCTTTCCCCTCACTGATTCATTTCTTCTTTAATGATAAATGTATTCAAAATGGTTATATTGGCTTTTGCCAGTTTAGTAGTCACATCTTCTAGGTAACTTCCGTTGTCAGTTCTTTATGATGTTTTAATTTTTCAGTTACTTTTCAGAGGATATTGTATTTACATCATTTTCAAGTACTTTGGGACAGGGGTAGAGTACTTAAGTATAGTTGACCCTTGAACAACATGGGGCACCAACCCCCCATGCAGTTGGAAAATCCGAGTATAACTTCTGATTTCCCCAAATATAACTATTCGTAACGTACTGTTGACTTTGGAAGCCTCACTGGTAACATAAACAGTTGATTAACACATATGCTGTATGGTATATATATTCTATACTGCATTCTTAGAGTAAAGTAAGCTAGGAAAAGGAAATGTTATTAAAATCAAAGAAAATCATAAAAATCATACATTCATAATATTGTACTGTAAAAAATCCACTTATAAGTGGACCTACAAAGTTCAGACCTGTGTTATTCTAGGGTCATCTGTACTTAAGAGGGTGTGAACCTTGGGGATGAGGATATTTACCTCTGGGCTTTTTTTTTTTTTTTTTTAAAGGATTGCCTTTTAAAAGGATTATTGTGATTATACTAAATGATACTGTGATGGTGGTGGTGGTGGCATATTAGCTATTGAAAAGGGTCAGGAAACTTAAATGAAAACGTACTGTAGTATGAGCCTGGGGAATCTGATTCATGAGAGGTTCTACATTAATTATGCCGCCAGTGTTAGCTTCCCTTATCTATGTAGATGTAGTCAATAATCAGAAAATTGAAAGCAAACAGAATTGATGTTATATAGTTCACTACCAAAGGCTTGCTGTGCTGAGCTTGCTAGGCATGCAGGATCTCAGACTCCATCTCATACCTGAATCAGGAGTTGCATTTAACAAGATCCCAGGGTGATTTGTGTGCACATTAATATTTGACAGACACTGCTTTTAAGGTCATAGACTTTATTCATACGAATGCCTTATAGTCCTTTAAAATTTGTTGATTATTGGGTCAAGCAAGCTTGTTATCTGTTGTTGCACTTGAAAGGATGTTAGAATAGTAGATAGACAAAGGGAGAAAAAAGTGGAGAGTGTTGTTTAAGATCACACTACAAGAAAGCAGCAAGAAGTAACTGTCTGATAGGGAGAAGACAAACCCTGGAAAATGCAGGTATAGCAAGCCAGATAGCAGTCTGGGGCATTTAATAAGTAGATGTTATAATAATAAACCATTATTGAATATTGGAGTTATATTTGAACTTGATCCCCAGTTTTTATTCTTAGCTGTGGCCCTGGGCAGATTACTTAACATCTTCATGTCTCAGTTTACTTATTGAAAAAAATGGGATAATGGTATTTAACACATAAGATAGCTATGAAGTGGGATCAGGCGTGTGCCTGCTAGTTAGTAGTTATTTAAAGTAGTTATTTAAATAATACTATATATCCTTGATTTTCAGATGTCATTGATTAGAAGATGCATATTTGATTTTGAAACAGGTTTTATGGAAAAGAACATTGCCTATTGAAATATTATGTATCAGTTGTGAGGAGCATGTTCATTAGAAATAATGTGTAAAAAGCTTATAATCAAAAAATGGCATCATTACTGTGTATGGTGTATGTCTGTTGTCTGCCTATCTTAACATGAGGTACTTTTGTTTATCTTGATGTTTCTAAGAGCCTTTTGAAGTAGTAGTCACTGTTATTCTTTCAGCTGTACTTGGAGAGTCTCCTTTTTAGTAAGTTGTGAGTTAAGAGAAGTAAGGTTGTGAAGTTGGTCTTCTTTTTGAGTGTTCATTTCTCTCTGGTAGCTTTTAGAAATTAGGTTTGATTTTCAGAAATTTTGAAGTATCCACTAATTTATTTTTTAAATAATAAATTTATCTTTGCTGGGGACCTGTCGGGCCCTTTTAAGCTTTGATCCCTGTCCATGGATTCTGTTTCTTCAGTTATTTCTTTATCTCTGCCCTCTCCTAATGAATTTCTCTCAGATGGTTGGTGGTTCTTTTGATGTTGATTGGTTTTCATATCTTTGAACATTTCTTCTACTTTTTCTCTTTGTGCTCTCATTCTTTCTGGGAGATTGCCTCAGGCCAGCCTTCCAGCTCAGTAATTGGTTATTTAGCGTGCTTTTCAGCCGCTCTCTAGAGTTTTTCATTTTATTGATACCTCTTGTTTTCAGCATACCTAATTCTTTTAAAGAATCTCCTGTATTTATTTCACAACGCATGTCTGTTTTTGAGGTAAAATTTGCCTAACATAAAATTCATCATTTTACCTCTATGGTGTACAGGACAGTGGCTCTTAGTACACTTGCGGTATTGTGTAGGCATCAGCACTGTCTAATTTCAGAGTGTTTCCATCACCCCCAGGGAAACTCCATTCTCATAAGCAGTTACTCCTCATTCCCCCTTGCCCCTACTCTTGGCGGCCACTACTCTGATTATGTCTCTGTGGACTTGCTTCTTTTGGACATTTTATATAAGTGGAATCAAATGGTATGTGCACTCTTGCCTTCTGTCACTTAGAATGATGTCTCCAGGTTCATCCATGTTGTAGCGCCAGCACTTCATTTCTTCTTATGGCTGGCTGACACTTCATTGTGTGGACGTATCACATTTTGTTATCTATTCATCAGGAATAGATACTGGGATGTTTTGCTTTTTTGATTATTAATGCTATTTGTGAACAAGTTTTTTTTTTTTTTTTTTTTTAAGCACCTGTTTTAAATTCTCTTGGGTAGGGGCGCCTGGGTGGCACAGTGGTTAAGCGGCTGCCTTCGGCTCAGGGCGTGATCCCGGCGTTATGGGATCGAGCCCCACATCAGGCTCCTCCACTATGAGTCTGCTTCTTCCTCTCCCACTCCCCCTGCTTGTGTTCCCTCTCTCGCTGGCTGTCTCTATCTCTGTCAAATAAATAAATAAAATCTTTAAAAAAATAAATAAATAAATAAATTCTCTTGGGTATATACAGAAGAGAGTGGAGTTGTTGGATCATACAGGAATTCAATGTTCAACTTTTTGGGGAACTACCAAACTGCTTTCCAGAGCAGTGGCACCATTTTACATTCTTTCTAACAGTGTGTAAAGGTTCCAGTTTCTTTACATCCTTTCCAACCCTTAAATTGTTCTTTTTTTTTTTTTTTAACATTTCATTTATTTGTCAGAGAAAGAGCCCAAGCAGGGGGAGCAGCAGGCAGAGGGAGAAGCAGGCTCCCCACTGAGCAGGGAGCCAGATGTGGGGCTCATCCCAGGATCTTGGGATCATGGCCTGAGCTACAGGCAGACGCTTAACCGACTGAGCCACCCAGGCGCCCCTGATGGTTCTGTTTTTTAATTATGGCCATCCTTGTGGGTATGAAGTGGTATCTCATTGTGGTTTGATTTAACCGTTATATATAGAAAATCCTAAAGTTAATGGTTTGATAGGGATTGTCCTAAATGTTTAGACCAACCTGGGGAGTATTGCTAGTCTTTACAGTATTAAATCTTCCGGTCCATGAATATGGACACAGTGTCTTTCCATTTAGTTAGGTCTTCTTTAATTTCTTTCAACAGTGTTTTATAGCTATTAATGTACAAGTCTTGCACCTCCTTGGTTAAACTTATTCCTAAGTATTTTATTCTTTTTGATGCTATTGTAGATGGAATTGTTGTCTTAATTTCCTTTTTGGATTGTTTGTTGCTAGAGGATAAAGTATAGATAGAGTGTACATTTTGTATGTTGATTTTGTACTCTGTAACTTTAATAAATTTGTTTATTATCTCTGATGGATATTTTGTGAATTCCTTAGGATTTTCTTTGTCTAAGGTCATGTAATCTGCAGGGAGAGATCGTTTTACTTCTTCCTTTTTGGATGCCTTTTTATTTCTTTTTCTTGCTTATTGCCCTGAATAGAAGTGGTGAGAGCAGATGTTCTTGTCTTTTTTTTTTTTTTGAAAGATTTTATTTATTTATTTGACAGAGATAGAGACAGCCAGCGAGAGAGGGAACACAAGCAGGGGGAGTGGGAGAGGAAGAAGCAGGCTCATAGCGGAGGAGCCTGACGTGGGGCTCGAACCCAGAACGCCAGGATCACGCCCTGAGCCGAAGGCAGACGCTTAACCCCTGTGCCACCCAGGTGCCCCCAGATGTTCTTGTCTTATCCCTGATCTTAGGGGAACGCTTCCCAACTTTCACTTTGTGATGTTAGCTGTGGGCTTTTCTATGAGGTTGAGGAAGTTCTTTTCTATTCCTGGTTTGTTGAATTCTATCTTTCATTCATCCTGGAAAATTCTTAGTTTTCATTTCCTGGAACATTTCTTTTTCCCTGTTGTCATTAGTAACTCCTTCTGGGTTGCTGATTATATTTAAGTTGAATCTTCTTAACTTTCTTTCCTTTTTCTTTTATTAAAAAATATTTTATTGATTTATTTGCGATAGAGAGTGTCAGTGCAGAAGGGCAGGGGGAGACACAGAGACTTCCCACTGAGCACAGAGCCTGAAATGAGGCTGGATCCCAGGATCCCAAGACCATGACCTGAGCCGAAATCAAGAGTTGGATGCTGAACTGACTGAGCCACCCAGGAGCCCCTAACTTTATTTTCGACGTCTCTTAAGATTTCTCATTTTCTGCTCCTCTGTGCTTTATCGTGTGTAATTTCTTCGATCTATTTTCCAGTTCACTGATCCTTTTCAGTTATATCTTAGCAGCTTTTAACTAGTCATTAGCTTCCTAATTTTATTATGTTTTTCATTTCTAGAAGTTCTTCCTGTTCTTTCTCCTGTGTCATAATTTTAATTTCTCTCTTACTCTGAAAACATATTAAATATATTTTATATTCTTCATGTTATAATTCCAATATCTCTGGTCTTCGTGGTTTGGTTCTGTGATTTGTTCCTTTTGCTGTCTCTTGGTGCAGAGTTCTTTACCAAGCTTCCCTTAAAGTTAAAATCTTATGATCCATGGTACATTTGTTAAAACTAAGAAATTAACATTGGTATGGTATTATTACTCAGATTTTACCAGTTAGTCCATCAGTGTCCTCCTATTTCAAGATCCAGTCCAAAATACTCCATTGCATTTATATGTGGGAGTTCTTTGAGGTCTGGGTTTTAAAGTGAATTCTTCTAGAGAATTTTTATATTTTATTTTATTTATTTTTTTGTAGTTAACCTTTTTGTCAGAAGTACATCTTACGGCTTTGTGTCACAGAGGTAGTATGATTGCCAGTCCTAAGTACAGGCTTTTGATTAAGAATCTTAGGTGTTAGGGGCGCCTGGGTGGCGTAGTCGTTGGGCATCTGCCTTTGGCTCAGGGCATGATCCCGGCGTTGTGGGATCGAGCCCCACATCAGGCTCCTCTGCTGGGAGCCTGCTTCTTCCTCTCCCACTCCCCCTGCTTGTGTTCCCTCTCTCGCTGGTTGTCTCTGTCAAATAAATAAATAAAATCTTAAAAAAAAAAAAAAAAGAATCTTAGGTGGTAATTTCTTTTCTTTTCTATTTAGAACCAAGACAAGTAAGTTTCCTTTGTCAGGCAGTCTTCCTTTTTAAAAATTTATCCAGTGAGTGCCACTCATTTGGAAGTATCCCAGTCTGAGGGAGGGTCCTGCCTTTGATGTGACCTCCACTCATAGCAGCCCCACCTGTGTTTCTTATGTCCTGCTCCTGTTCCGTCACATTCACACTCTAAGCCAGTAGTGAACTGTATAGTTGGTGAACTATGGACAGTGGACCGGTTCTGCCTTGTGACCTATTTCTGTATGATTCACTAGTTAAAGATGATTTTTATCTTTTTTTAGAGGGTTGTAAAAAAAAAAATTTGTGACAAATGGTCCACAAAGGTCCACAAAACCTAAAATATTTACTCTAGTGTTTGACAGACAAGTTTGCAGACCTGTGCGCTAATTTGCCTGGGATTAACAGGTACCAGTGCTCTAGCACTTGTTTCTACTGGTAGATGATTAGCACCTTCCTGTGTTTCTGGCCCGCTACTATTCTGTCTTCTCAGATACCCATTCAAAAGTCATTTTATATATGTTGCTTTTTAGTTTGTTGTACTGGGATAGAAGTCTTAAATCTTTGATTTTCATGTGGTTAAATTCATGCTTTCTCTTTGTTTATGTTATGTAAGGTCTAAAGGCTTTCTATTTATTTCAATCTTAAAAAGAATCTTTGTTTAAAGTAGTCTTGGTGTATATATATGGATATACATAATCTCTTAATGTTTCTTCCTTTTTAATTTACTGAGTAAGGTAACGGCTAACCTACCCTTAAATTTTATGACTTTATTAAATATGTTATAACTTGGATTTGTGCAACAAAAATTGTTGTACCATTTTATATTCCAGCCAGTAAAGTAGGGGTATTCCCATCCATTAATTCTCACCTATATTGAGTCTGATCATTTAAAAAATATCTTTTAATTTTTTTATACCAGAAATGATATTTCATTGTTACTTTGCTTCCTTTTTAAAAGTCATTAAGATTATTGGATGAAGAAGAAGCAACTGACAACGATTTAAGAGCAAAATTCAAGGAACGCTGGCAAAGGACACCATCTAATGAACTCTATAAGCCTTTAAGAGCAGGTAAAAATGTGTATAAATGGCTTCCACTTGAATAAATTCCCCATTTTTTTTTTTAAGATATTATTTTTAAGTAATCTCTATACCCAGTGTGGGGCTTGAACTCACAATGCTGAGGTCAAGATTTGCATGCTCCACTGACTGAGTCATTCAGGTGCCAGTATAAATTCCTAATTTGGATCCACATTTTTGCTTGATTAAATTAGGGTCAATTGTAAACCTGTTTTTACTGAAACTGCTATTGTGAAAACACAGGTGTTTTTCCTCAGTTCAGTGTGAGATAAAATATAAATAACAGAGGTAATTCATGTTCATTATAAGAAGTTCAGATTCTTAAAAATTCTAAAAAGAATGTATCATTCTTTTTTTAAAAAAGATTTAGTGCTTGGTAGGGGTGTGTATGCAGAGGGACGGGGAGAGAGGGAGAGAATCTCAAGCACACTCCTGACGAACACAGAGCCTGACCTGGGGCTTGAGCTCATGACTCTAAGATCATGACCTGATCCAGAATCAAGAGTTGGACACCCAACTGGCTGAGCCACCCAGGTGCCCCCAAAATTCTAAAAAATTCTTTAAAAAAAAAAAAAGTAAAAATGACAATCATTCTGTGACTTTTCCTATTCTAAGCCCTGTGCTTTTTTTTTTTTTTTTAAGAGCATCTATGTAACCACTAGATATCACTGTTTCCAGGAACTGCTATTAAGCTCTAAGCATATTAAAAAAAAATGAGATCAGGTTTTTTAAAAGATTTTATTTATTTGAGAGAGAGAAAGAGAGAGACTGTGCAAGCTGGGGGAAGGGGAGAGAGAATCTCAAGAAGACTCCCCACTGAACATGGTATCAGGGCTTGATCTCATGACCTTCAGATCGTAACCTGAGCCAAAACCAAGAGTTAGACGCTCAACTGACTGAGCCACTCAGACACCTGTAAATGAGATCATATTGTATGCATATGGTTTTGTAATTTCATTTCACTACTAGTGGGTGGTAAGGGGTGAGTTTTACCAGTTAATTTGAGGCCAAATTATTATTTTTTAAGACTTTAATTATTAAGATTTGTGTTGTTGAGATAGGTGTCTTTTTATGGTAGCTAGAGACTAGTTTTATTTATTTATTTATTATTTATTTATTATTATATAATTAATATTACATTTTTTCTAAAAATGTATCTGCTGTTCAAGTCAAGTTGAAGCAGTGATCCTTTGAGAGGGGAATACTTTTTAAGTAAGTTGTGTAACAGTTTTTGGAGTGAATGATTTCTTTCGATATTATTGAGTTGTAGGAAATGATCAGACTAATGTCAGTTAGCTTTTATTTGGTGATAGTAACCACAGATGTGTTTTAAGGTATACGTGTGCATTTTGCCAGAAACAAAAATGCCAAGAGTGACAGGAGCTCAATTTCTATTACATAATGAATCAAGGCCCATAGAAGAGGGGGAAAAAAGTAAAGTTGGAGAGCAGAACTAAAAGTATAACCAGCCTATAAATTTTACTGTTAAAGTCACTGCTGTACTGGTAACATTTGTTTTCCCCCACAGAGGGAACCAACTTCAGAACAGTTTTGGATAAAGCTGTGCAAGCAGATGGGCAAGTAAAAGAACGTTATCAGTCTCACCGTGACACCATTGCACTTCTGTGTAAACCGGAGCCTGAGCTGAATGCTGCCATCCCTTCTGCTAACCCGGCGAAGACCATGCAGGGCAGTGAGGTAAGCAGATGCATTTTGATGTGGGTGGTCATCTGCTTATGGAAACTATGTTCAAGCCATTATGAGCACAATTAATTGCCAATTTCTTACTGTCATCTTTTCAAAAATGCAAACATAAATTGAGGTGGTTATATTTGAAGTAGCATGATACATACACTGTGTGATAGGTAATCACATCAGTAATATTACTATTTTGTAATAATAATTCCTATTTATTGAATGTTTCCTATGAGCTTGGTACTATAGATACTTTACAAGTTCAGTATTTAATTCAGGTTTTATAAAAGGGAGAGGCTTGGAAGTATAGAAACTTCCCTGAAGTGAAAGGACTAGATTTGACCAGATGCTCTTCTGACCATAAATTCTTTGTTGATACATCATTCTCTACCACCATCCACTGTATTCCACTGTGACTCTCTCTAAAGGGAAAATCAATCAATTATTGATTGATAAAAATCAATAAAAATTATTGATTTTTAGGTAACATCATTATAGCATTTCTCTTTGTGACAGGAAGGGGAAAATAAACAGTGAGGCATTTGGGTCAGAAAGTCCAAAGGTGCAAATACGCTTTAGTGGCTGATCACTGTAGTAGATGTAATAGAATAGGATGGATCCTGAATGAAGTACATAGGAGAATAAGCCGAAGGGCAAAAAATGTTTGCTGAAAACTTCTTGAAAAGGGTGAATTTCCTGGGACAGTAGGTCTCAAAAGTTATCAGTGTTGTGTCTTGTCTTTCCACAGAAACATTTCATGTATTTATTCAGCCAAGGCTTTGGATACCTACTCTGGAAGGCATTATGCTAGGTACTTTGAAAAGTCAGCAAATGTATCATATACAGCCTTTACCCTCAAGTCATGGTCCAGTGTGGGAAGATCAGACCTATACAAGGAGAACTGTAATACAGGGTAGACAAGTGTTGTGACTATAGAAAGTATGCTGTAAGGATTTAGATGACGAAGCACTTAAATTCCAGTATTTGGAGCTTCTCTCTATCGAGGCCTCTTAAGAGAGTGGCACGGGACAAGAACAGAGTAGACAGGCAGACAAAGTGAACATATAAAATCTGAGGAGGATCGAGTGAGTGGTGTGTCAGAGATGCTATCAAAGGTTCAGTGGAAATGAGCCCCCACAGTGAAGACTGCATAGTTGAATGGGCACAGAACCCAAATCTAAAGGTAGGGGGAACCTGATGGAACAGAGAATATCAATTAGTTGCTTTAAGGAAATGGGAGGAAAGGAGAAGGAAAGGTGGTTAGGTTAATTTGTGAGGAACAGAGACTGCAGACCCACATAACAGCACCAAAGTCTGACCCTTTTTTTATTTCAGGAAAAAGAAAATCCCTGCTTAGCACCCTCTTCTCTCTCTCTTTAATTTTTTAAAAAGTAGTCTCTATACCCAACATGGGGCTTGAACTACAGCCCCTAGATCAAGAGTCGCATGCTCTACTGACTAAGCTAACCAGTCATCCCCTCTCCTTTTTCTTTTTGGTGTCTTGTATGTGACTCTGAACTTATATGGCTTTTGTTCTTTGATTCTCCTGCTTTCAGTAGAAAAGCAAAAATGATTTCTGCTGAGCAAAATCAGAATTAGCATGCACTACTTTGTTATTTTATACAGTTGTAGTCACAGCTGTTTTTGTTACTTCATAATGGTATTACATAGGGGAAGAAAACATAGTCAATATGAAGTTACTTTACTGAAGCTAGGTTTTCTAGATAGAAGCAACCAAAAAATTTTCAGTGTTCTATATATTCATTCATCATGTGCCTTTATCAAAAAGACTAACTAATATCGTATGTTTGTTAAAGCTGTTTCAGGGTAATTGTCGTAGTTGTTGATGACACATTTTAGCTAGAGTTTTTTTATGATAAAAGCATAGTCATTTGAATTCTGATTATTAAAGTGAATACAAATTACTTGTTTTATTAAGAAATCTGATCTTACTGGTTGGGCTTTTTTTTTTTTTTTTTTTTTTTTTTGTGAAGGGGCCTACTATTTATCTTTGGTCTCTTTGGGCATTGTTTTTACATATTGAGATACTGTGAAAAATGTTGCAAGCTATGGGTAATTTGTATTTAAGGATCTTTTTTTAATACTTAGGACCATTGCTTGTGATTGTACACCTCTGATCAGCAGGGGTATGGAATCTAGTCTACACTTGGCCAGCCAAGTCTTGGCCCTAGTGTAGGGTTGAGTCTGCCCAGAGGAAGAGGCATCTTTTTTGTACAAAAATGGTATCATACATTTCTAATAGTATTGCATCTGTCTGGGGTGATGGAGGGGTCCCTTTGGGAAAAAATCTCTATCTCCTCAGAGATAGTGCATAAAGTAGCACTGTCCAAAGCTCTGTGCCTTTGTAGGCCCTGCTTTTTTCTGGTTCACACAAAGTCACCTTCTAGACTTGTGGGTGATCTGCAAATGCAGCTTTTTTACTCTTTGTTTTTTGTAACAGGAAGTGTCTAGATAGGTGTCGAGGCTGACTGTCATCTCTTCATTCATTTGTTCAGTAAACATTTGTTGAAGGCCTACTGTATGCCAGGAACTTTGGCACCATGGTCCCTAACAGAGCTAGATGGAAAACTCCAGATTAGCTTTAGTGTAGGGTAAGTGTGGTCAGGTTCCCACTATTCTGTTGTTGAGATATTCTCATGTCTGCCTTTTCTGAAAATAAAATGGCAGGGACTGAAAAGTAAAGCTGAAAATCTCATTGAGAGTATTTGTTCTGTGCCTAAATGTGTTTGGTGTGTTAGATGCTACAGAGAGCTCTATCATCTAAATGGGGCTGGCAAACGATGGCCTATGGGCTAAATCCAGTCTGCCTCCTGTTTTTGTATGGCCTATGAGCCAAGAATGCCTTTTACATTTTTAAATGGTTGAAAAAATCAAAAGAATAATGTTTTATGACATGTGAACGTTAACATAAAATTCACATTTTAGTATCCATAAATAAACTTTTGTTGGAGCGTAGTTACGCTCCTTTACATTTCGTCTATGGCTGCTTTCACACTAGAAAGGCAGAGTTGAATAGTTGCAACAGAGACTGTGGCTAACAAAACCAGAAATATTTTCTTTCTGTTGTTTTTTCTTTCCCCTTCTGTTTGGTTCTTTATAGGAAAAGTTTGTAGCTCTTGGTCTTAAAGGTGAAGTACAGACAGCCTTTTTTTTTTACTGTGTTTAAGCCATACTAGCCTTTTAAAAAATTTTTTCTTTTCCCTTTGAACATGGTAAGCTTGTTCCTGCCTTAGGACTTTAACATTGGCTTTCCTTCTGTTGGGGTCTGTCTTCCCTTTGCATGGCTACCGCTTCTCTTTTCATTAAAGCCCCAGATGTCACCCTTTCCTTTTCTTTGTCATTGTCTACTGTATTGCTCTGTTTTTTGTGTGTGTTTAATTCTCCCCTCTCTTCCCCTGTCCCCCTCATGAAGAACTCTGCTTTTGTTGATAGTTGTATTTTAGAACCTAGAGCAGTACCCAACATGTAAGGATTCAGAAAGTGTTGATGGAATGATAACTACTGGCAGCCTAATTTAGTAAAGGGATGCAATTAATTGCAGTTGAAAGCTAATTGGAGCTGTTTTTAAAACATAGAAATAAACACCACAGGATTCTAATTATTATTTTAAAAAATTTTAAATTGAGGTATATAATTCACATACAATATTATATTAGTTTCAGGTGTGCAACATAATGATTCAGTATTTGTACATATTGTGAAATGATCACAATAAATCTAGTTAATTATCACACGTAGTTACAGAATTTGTTTTCTTGTGATGAGAACTTTAAGATTTACTTTCTTAGCGACTTTCAGATATGCAATGTATTATTATTTTTTTAGAGGATTGTATTTATTTGAGAGAGAGAGAGCACAAGTGGACGTGGGGGGAGGGGCAGAGGAAGAGGGAAAAGCAGACCCTCCACTCCTCAGGGAGCCTGACGTGGGACTCCATCCCGGAACCCTGGGATCATGACCTGAGCCAGAGGCAGACACTTTTTTTTTCTTTTTAATAATTTTTTATTATATTATGTTAGTCACCATACAGTACATCCCTGGTTTTTGATGTAATATTCCATGATTCATTATTTGCGTATAACACCCAGTGCACCATGCAATATATGCCCTAATACCCATCACCAGCCTATCCCAGTCCCCCACCTCCTCCCCTCTGAAGCCCTCAGTTTGTTTCCCAGAGTCCATAGTCTCTCATGGTTCAATCCTCCTTCTGTTTACCCCCCCCCTTCATTCTTCCCTTCCTTCTCCTACCCATCTCCCTGCTATTTCTTATGTTCCATAAATGAATCAAACCGTATGATAATTGTCTTTCTCTGCTTGACTTATTTCACTTAGCATAATCTCCTCCAGTCCCGTCCATGTTGCAGCAAATGTTGGGTAATCGTTCTTTCTGATGGCTGAGTAATATTCCATTGTATATATGGACCACACCGTCTTAATCCATTCGTCTGTTGAAGGGCATCTTGGCTCCTTCCACAATGTAGCTATTGTGGACAATGCTGCTGTGAACATTGGGGTGCATATGGCCCTTCTCTTCACTATGTCTGTATCTTTGGGCTAAATACCCAGTAGTGCAATTGCTGGGTCATTGGGTAGCTCTATTTTTAACTTTTTAAGGGACCTCCACACTGTTTTCCAAAGTGGCTGTACCAACTTGCATTCCCACCAACAGTGTAAGAGGGATCCTCTTTGTCCACCTCCTCTCCACATTTGTTGTTTCTTGCTTTGTCAATTTTTGCCATTCTAGCTGGAGTAAGGTGGTATCTCAATGTGGTTTTGATTTGAATTTCCCTGATGACTAATGATTTTGAACCTTTTTTTTTATGTGCCTGTGAGCCATTTGTATGTCCTCATTGGAAAAGTGTCTGTTCATATCTTCTGCCCTTTTTTGACTTGTTTGTTTCTCGTGTATTGAGTTTGAGAAGTTCTTTGTAGATCTTGGATACCAGTCTTTTATCTGTAGCGTCATTTGCAAATATCTTCTTCCATTCCATGGGCTGCCTCTTAGTTTTTTTGACTGTTTCCTTGGCTGTGCAGAAGCTTTTTATCTTGATGAAGTCCCACAAGTTCATTTTTTCTTTTGTCTCTCTTGCCTTTGGAGATGGGTCATGAAAAAAGTTGCTGTGGCCAATGTCAAAGAGCTTGCTGCCTATGCTCTCCTCTAGGATTTTGATGGATTCCTGTCTCACATCGAGGTCTTTCGTCCATTTGGAGTTTATCTTTGTGTATGGTGTGAGGGAGTGGTCAAGTTTCATTCTTTTGCATGTAGCTGTCTAATTTTCCCAGCACCATTTATTGAAGAGACTGTCTTTTTTCCACCGGATGTTTTTTCCTGCTTTGTCAAAGATTAGTTGCCCAAAGAGCTGAGGGTCCATTTCTGGGTTCTCTATTCTGTTCCATTGGTCTATGTGTCTGTTTCTGTGCCAGTACCATGCTGTCTTTGTGATCACAGCTTTGCAGTATAGCTTGAAATCTGGCAACGTGATGCCCCCAGCTTTGTTTTTCCTTTTCAACAATTCCTTGGCGATTCGGGGCCTTTTCTGGTTCCACACAAATGTAAGGGCTGTTTGTTCCAGTTCTTTGAAAAATGTCATTGGTATTTTGATCGGGATGGCATTGAAAGTGTAGATTGCTCTGGGTAGCATAGACATTTTAACTATGCTTATCCTTCTGATCCCTGAGCATGGAATATTTTTCCATCTTTTTGTGTCTTCTTCAGTGTCTTTCAAGAGTGATTTGTAGTTTCTAGAATATAGATCCTTTACGTCTCTGGTTAAGTTAATTCCGAGATAATGTATGATTTTTGGTGCTATTGTAAATGGAATGGATCCCCTCATTATTCGTGTATGGAAATGCAACTGATTTCTGAGCATTGATTTTGTATCCCGCTACATTACCGAATTGCTCTATAAGTTCTAGTAATTTGGGGGTGGAGTCTTTTGGGTTTTCCATATAGCGTATCATGTCATCTGTGAAGAGAGACAGTTTGACTTCTTCTTTGCCGATTTGGATACCTTTTATCCCTTTTTGTTGTCTGATTGCTGTTGCAAGGACTTCTAGTACTTTGTTGAATAATAGTGGTGAGAGTGGGCATCCTTGTCATGTTCCTGAACTTAAGGGAAAGGCTTTCAGCTTTTCCCCATTGAGAATGATATTCGCTGTAGGCTTTTCATAGATGGTTTTTATGAAATTGTGGACTGTACCCTCTATCCCTACACTCTGAAGGGTTTTAATCAGGAAAGGATGCTGTGTTTTGTCAGATGCTTTTTCTGCATCAGTTGAGAGGATCATATGGTTCTTGACTCTTTTCTTGTTGGTATGATCTATCACACTGATCGATTTGTGAATGTTGGACCAGCCTTGCATTCCAGGGATGAATCCCACTTGGTCATGATGGATAATCTTTTAATATACTGTTGGATCCTATTAGGTAGGATCTTGTTGAGAATTTTGGCATCCATATTCATCAGGGATATTGGTCTGTAATTCTTTTTGATGTGGTCTTTGCCTGGTTTGGGGATCAAGGTAATATTGGCCTCATAGAATGAGTTTGGTAGTTTTCCTTGTTTCTATTTTTTGAAACAGCTTCAGAAGAATACGTATTATTTCTTCTTTGAATGTTTGGTAGAATTCCCTGGGAAAACCATCAGGCCCTGGACTCTGGTTTTTGGGGAGGTTTTTGATCACTGCTTCAATCTCTTCATAATTAATTGGTCTGTTTAAATAATCAGTTTCTTCCTGTTTCAGTCTTGGTAGTTTATAGGTTTCCAGGAAGGCATCCATTTCTTCCAGATTGCTTAATTTATTGGCATAAAGCTGTGTATAAAAGTTTCTAATGATCCTTCCTATTTCATTGGTGTTGGTCGTGATCTCTCCCCTTTCATTCATAATTTTATTAATTTGGGTCCTTTCTCTATTCTTTTGAATAAGTCTGGCCAGTGGCTTATTGATCTTATTTATTCTTTCAAAGAACCAGCTTCTCGTTCTGTTGATCTCCTCTACTGTGCTCCTGGTTTCTAATTCATTGATCAGAGGCAGACACTTAACAGACTAAGCCACCCAGGCGCTCCACAATATAGTGTTATTAAGTGTAGTTGCCATACTGTACGTTATATCCTCGTGACTTCATGTATTTAACTAATGGAAGTTTGTGCCTTTGGACTACCTTCATCTATTTCGCCCTCCCCCACCCCCCACCTCAGGCAGTCATCAGTCTGTTCGCTGTATCTGAGCTTGGTTTTCTTTCAGATTCCACATATAAATGAGATCATATGGTATTTGTCTTTCTCTGTCTGACTTATTTCATTTAGCATAATACCCTCAAGGTGCATTCATGTCACAAATAGCAAGACTTCATTCTTTTTTTATAGCTGAATATTCCTGTTTGTGTGTGTGCGTGTGTGTGTGTGTGTGTGTGTACGTGTGTGTGTACGTACTACGTCTTCTTTATTCATGGATGGACATTTAGGTTTCCATATCTTGGCTGTTGTAAATAATGCTGAGTGAACGTGGGGGTGCAGAGGGATTCTAATTATTTATATACTTTAACTTGATAACACATTAAGCCTCAAACTTGAGTGGATACAAAAACGTAGGCAGTGGTTTACTTTTCTTACTATTCTGGTCATTCGTTTGCAGAAGCAGTTTAATTCATTTTCTGCTGTAGTCAACTCTGTTAAAATAAGGCCAGTATCATACAGTCTAAAATATGGTTGAACTAGTATATATGACAGTCTGAAAAAAAAACAAAAAAAAAAGAGGACGCTTGTCATATAAGGACTCTGTGTGGTGGTCTAAAAGTTCATTTATAAATTGGTGGTTTCAAATGGCATTTTTTCCCCCAATGACTTAGAATCATAGCATTTTGCAATAGAATAGGACTTATTAAATACATATCTGGCCCTTTTTTATCACTGATTAGAAAACTGACTACCATAAAAGTTAGGAAGGTAGTTTTTCTACATAGTGGAGCTGGTATTAGAACTTTTAGTTCTACAAATTCTGTTGGGGTTCTCTTCCCACGCTACTCTGCTGCCCTCTGTGTGGTTGGTTCTTCACCGAAGAGGAGGTTTTATTCATGTGAACCATATCTGTCTTCTCATATTACTTATTAGTCAACTTGGGGTACTATTACCACAATTTTGACCCATTATTTGATGAGAGGATCTTAGTTGCTACACAGTGGAAGAAGCATCCAATCTATTTCTAGATAATAGTGTTATAGTGTCCCTGACTTTCAGCTTTGTTTAGTAGACTAGTTTTTTTTTTAAACCAGTTCTGTGTATTCCTGTTTCTCCCCCAGTTTTCTTTTACTTGACTGTTTTATTTTTTTCTTTTTAGCTTTTTTTGGACATAACTGAGAGAAAGATAAAAGGTGGCATTTTTCTTATAAACAACCTTCATGTAGAGTCACAGTCATGGTTGAGGTTCCATTATCAGTTTAAATGTGACAAAAGATAATATTGTCACAACCTTCTAAAATTATATCCTATTGTACCCCCTCCCACAAAATGTGTGACATAATTACAGAAATAGTTATTCAAAACAGAAGAAATGGTTATAATTTAGCAAAATAAAGGGTACTTTAATTTTTTTTTTTTTAAGATCTTATTTATTTATTTGACAGAGATAGAGACAGCCAGTGAGAGAGGGAACACAAGCAGGGGGAGTGGGAGAGGAAGAAGCAGGCTCCTAGCGGAGGAGCCTGTTGCGGGGCTCGATCCCAGAACGCTGGGATCACGCCCTGAGCCGAAGGCAGATTCTTAACCGCTTGTGCCACCCAGGCGCCCCAAGGGTACTTTAATTCTTAATCTGCTCCTCGTTGTTCCTCTCTTCTTTTCTTAATGCTTAGATGCCTAAGCCTCTTCAGTCTATAGTGTACTCAAACTATAGAGTTAAACCATAAAACCTAACTACCAGTTAATAATAATGACTATTACTGATTGAATGCTTACCCTGTGCTAGAAGTTATATTGAGCACTTTATATGAATCATTTCAGTTTTCAGAACAGTTCTGGGATAGGTATTACTACTCTTGTTTTGCCGATAATGAAATTGAGTTTTCCAGGTAGTAAAGTACCATTGGTTACACGGTAACTAAGTCTTAATATGTCCATTAAGGGAATATAGTTAGGGATGAAAAATTTTTTTGTATGTAATTATGTTTCACTTTAACGAGGTACTTGTATTTCTTTATTCTAAAGTTTTGATTTAATTTTGTGTTTTGAATGTGTAAAAAATGTTTGTGATTCAAAAGGTGCATGCAGAGAAATATCATCTCTGTTCTTTCCACGTTGTTCCCATCTACTCTCTATAAGCAGCCTTATTTATTAGTTTCTGGTTTGTCCTTAGTGCTTTTCTTTTTGTAAAAAATATATAAGCCCATATATATACATAATATATTATGTATATATGTCTTTCTGTTTCTGATTTCCCTTCTCTCTCACTCAGAATGCAATATGCTGTACCAATGCTTTTGTGCCTTTTATTTTCATTTAACAATGTATCCTGGCAGTCATTTGGAAACAAGATTTTTATGCACATTGTTGAACGTCAGATTCCACTAGATCCCTGAAACAGACTTGCCATCTCCGTCTAGGTGTGATTTTTTTCCTCTTCTTCCTTCCATTGAAAGTGTCTGGGTCTTGAGGCTTCTTGGACCTCTAGGAGTCACATTTCTTTCCACTACTCTGAATGTTAAAAGACGTGGAATTTAAGATAGGACAGATGTGGGTGGTAAACAGAGGCCAAAAGTTAGAAGAAATTTTAGGTTTTTCCTCGGGTCTTTAGTCTTCCAAAAGGAAGTTTATTCTGGACACTTGTCAAGGAGTTAACTAGGGCTGTGGCATGAAAAGTAGGACAGAAATGCTTAGAAACAGGCAGTAGGTGGGGAAATCCATTGGATTTGGAAATGCCATGGTAAGAAAGGGATGTAGATGGGGTTCATGGGTGTCCCCTTCTTCCTTTGTTTTTCCCCCAGCTTTCTGAGCGTCATAGGGGCAAGCCCAATAGGGGGATTGGAGCTGGTGTTCTCCCTGCTGGTCCTAGCAAGAGTGCAAAGAGATGTGAGTGAAAGGGGACAGCTTGTAAGTGGCATCAGAGGGCACTTGGGCACTGATACTGTTACTCTGCAGGGTTGTTTATGAATCATGTGGGTGTTAGAGAATGCCTGGGCTGAATCCGAGACAAAACTCTAGTCCTTTTTTTAAAGATTTTTTTTTTTTTAAAGATTTTATTTATTTATTTGACAGAGATAGAGACAGCCAGAGAGAGAGGGAACACAAGCAGAGGGAGTGGGAGAGGAAGAAGCAGGCTCATAGCAGAGGAGCCTGATGTGGGGCTCGATCCCAGAACGCTGGGATCACGCCCTGAGCTGAAAGCAGACGCTTAACCGCTGTGCCACCCAGGCGCCCCCCCTTTTTAAAGATTTTATTTATTTATTTGTTAGAGACAGCACGCCCGTGCACACCCACAAGCAGGGGAATGGCAGGTAGAGGAAGAAACAGGCTTCGCGCTGAGCAAGGAACCCGATGTGGGACTCAATCCCAGGCCCCTGGGATCATGACCTGAGCCAAAGGCAAACGCTTAACTGACTGAGCCACCCAGGCGTCCCTTTTATTTTATTTTATTTTAATTTATTTTATTTTATTTTATTTTATTTTATTTTATTTTATTTTATTTATTAGCACAAGCGGGGGGTGCAGAGGGAGAGGGAGAAGCAGACTCCTGCTCAGCAGGGAGCCAGATGCGGGGCTTGATCCTGGGACCCTGGGATCATGACCTGAGCCAAAGGCATATGCTTAATGACTGAGCCACCCAAGTGCCCCCCGATGCAAAACTCGTAATGATATGAACAGATGTACAAGAGCCCTCTCTCCTCTCTTTCTCCCAGTATATAAAATAAACACATGGTTTATAGCTTTTTATCTGTATCTCTGGCTCTTTTTTTCTAAGATGCTCTCTCCATATATATCTGTGTCTCTGTTTCTATCTACATGTCTGTCTGTATCTCTTTCTCTCAATCTCTCTATGTCAGCAAAATATGGTATCTCCTTACTTGGCAAAAACATACCTTCCTCTACCTTGGAGCCATAACAGGGACATGGTATATAGTATATATATAGAGATTGATTTTGGAGTTAGGCAGACTTAGGTCTCAAATTTTACCTCTGCTTCTTAGTGGTGGTGTAACCTTAGGCAGGTTACTTAATTTTTCTGAGACTCAGTTTCTGCAACTGTGGAATAGAAGTAATAAATATATACCCAACGGGACTTTGGAAGGATTAAATTAAATTATATTTGTGAAGTGTTTAGGACAGTCCCTGGCACATAGTAAATGTTCAGTAAATCATTGTGCGTGTTACTGTTGCCATTATTGCTGCCTCCTGTTACAAGCTGAGTCCCACTAAAGGTACAATGTCTCTAAATAAACCTGATGTAAAATTGATGTTTGGCTTTCTGAGAAGTAATCCAACTCTAAGTGAACCTTTGTATATAATTCCCTTCTGGAAATTGGCTTCTGAGTTTTTTTGGCAATTAAACAAAGGGTTTTGTTTTGTTTTAATTGTTTAGGTTGTAAATGTCTTAAAATCCTTACTGACAAATCTTGATGAAGTAAAGAAGGAAAGAGAAGGGCTGGAGAATGACTTGAAATCAGTGAATTTTGACATGACAAGCAAATTTTTGACTGCTTTGGCTCAAGATGGTGTCATAAATGAAGAAGCTCTTTCTGTCACTGAACTGGATCGAATCTATGGAGGTCTTACAACTAAAGTCCAGGAATCTCTAAAGAAACAGGAAGAACTTCTTAAAAATATTCAGGTAAGGGGCGCCTGGGTGGCACAGCGGTTAAGCGTCTGCCTTCGGCTCAGGGCGTGATCCCGGCGTTATGGGATCGAGCCCCACGTCAGGCTCCTCCGCTGGGAGCCTGCTTCTTCCTCTCCCACTCCCCCTGCTTGTGTTCCCTCTCTCGCTGGCTGTCTCTATCTCTGTCAAATAAATAAATAAAATCTTTAAAAAAAAAAAAAATATTCAGGTAAAGTTTATATGCGTTGGTAAGATTTATGTTTAAAGAAAATCAAGAAAGGATAAACCTGGACTAAATCTGTATCTGTTTATGATTGTGTTTTTTTTGCAAGTGCTACATATTAATAGAAGTCTGTAATCATTATTGTTTATGTTTTGATACCCACTGAATTTGTGGTATTTTTACTTTAAGAAAAGATTTAAAGTACTGTGTTATCACAAAAGAAATATTAGGTAAATTTCTAGTAATTCTGGCATGTAATCATACATGATTTTCATATGTAATTGGCAAAAAAGCAATAAAAATGTTATGAGCTATATTAATTTGATAAATAAATGTAAATACATAAATCTTTTCTTTTAATAAGGTCTCTCACCAGGAATTCTCAAAAATGAAGCAATCTAATAATGAAGCTAACTTAAGAGAAGAAGTTTTGAAGAATTTAGCTGCTGCATATGACAACTTCGTTGAGCTTGTAGCCAATTTGAAGGAGGGCACAAAGGTATGATGTACAAAAGAAATAATAGTTCACTGGCACAGATGTGAAAGTATAGTTTGAGAAGTTAATTGTGTTTCCAGTTATACCACATTATTCTTGAACTTCCTAGCTTTAATGACTTTTGCCTTTAAGAGGCTTGTTGTAAGCGAGAGGAAGCTTAACAGTGGTGATATTTCATGGGAACATTGAAGAATGAATTGTATATTTCACCAGGCAGAAAGAGGGTGTAGGAATTTCAGGTAAAAGAAATTAGCACAGAGATGTCAAAAGCTAGTGACACTTTTTGGGGAGAAAGAAAAGAGAGTTGACTGATTAAAAAAAAATTTTTTTTAAAGATTTTTTTTTATTTGAGAGAGAGGGAAAGAGAGCTTGCTCAAAGTGAGCAGTGAGGAGGGGTGAGGGGAGGGAGAGGGACAAGCATACTCCGTGCTGAGCGTGGAGCCCAGCATGGGGCTCAGAGCGTCTCTCTACCCTGAGATCATGAGCTGAGCCGAAATTAAGAGTTGGTTGCTTAACTGACTGAACCACCCAGGCACCCCGAAAGTTGACTAATTTGAGTGAATTATGAAGGAACAGGAGTAGTCGAAGCTGATCTTTGGTGCCTTTCCTTTAAGTAGCTTAGGGAAATGATTATATTTGTTTTTACCTTTGACTTTGCTTTTGAGGGAGCAAGTGATTTTTAAGGTTTTTCAGGTTTGTGGTACCTTGTGGTGTTTTAACTCCATAATGATCACTGAATAAAGTTATCTTGATACAAATACAGTGGATATAATGTAAAACCCTCTGAAGAAGGGGTAGAAATACTACAAAGCCTTGGAAATAGAAGAGTAAAAAACCATTTTAATTTGGTTTAAAATGCTTTGTTGAAATAGATAAGCTGAGAAAACTCTTCAGAGACCCTTTGGAAATACTTCTCAGGGTTTCTGAAGTGATGCCTGTATTTCTGAAGTGAATGTGCAAATCTAATCCTTCCATTTAAATAGGTTTCATGTGTTTATTAAGTAATTGACTTTTCTCTAGGAATTGGGAACATACTCCTGATCATGAAACTTTTAATTTTTGATGATGAGTGTTCTCTAAAGAGGATTTTGTTATTTTATTTTCTTTAGTTAGGTCGTATTTAATATTAAGTTGTTGAACCTCCTCAGTGGTATGACTGTCTCATGCAGAGGACTTTAGTTCTTTAGCTTTAACCATGATTGACAGATGAGCTTTAAGATTGTGTTCCTCTTTAGATTAAAAAATTATTCTGGTTTATTACTTGTATTTCTTTTTTGCTTACAGTTTTACAATGAGCTGACTGAAATCTTGGTCAGGTTCCAGAACAAATGCAGTGATATAGTGTTTGCGCGGAAGACAGAAAGAGATGAACTCTTAAAGTAAGTTATTTTTGTGTATCGAATTGTAGAGTATTTTTCATTTGAAAAGTTGTATGTGGAGACTTTGGGGTGAACTTGGCAGTATGAGATAGCAATTTCCTTCCTTTCCTCCTGGACATTTACAAAGCAACAAGCAAGCTGTGTGATCTGAGAATAAAAGATGAAAAGGAGCAGAAACTCCAGGTGTCAGAAGCACAGTGATGTCACAGAAATGCTAACACAACAGTTCAGGGTGGCAGGTCTCAGAAATGCCAATAAACATAAGTAGTTTACCTTGAAATGACAAGTAGGTTCCTTACATGTAAAACTAGAGGTACAGGATATGGGGAAGACAGGGTAATTAGCTTAGGAAACATCAGCTATTGCTCTTCTGAAGGAGCCTGCTGAGAAAGCTGCACCAGTAACGTAGGACTCATTCCATGCCAAGTGACCTGTAGAGTTGACACAGCACTGGTACAGAGATAACAGTATTTATTAAAAATGGTGAAAAAAATAAAATTTAATAAAACCTAATAGATGGAGAATATTCACCAGAATAATGTTGTCACAGAACAGGTGAAAATTCTGAATGAACATTTCATCATGAATTAAGGGAAAAAAAAAAGGAGAAAAGGGTTAGGAAGAAATCACCCTGAGGAACGCCACACACAGAAGTGCCAGAACTCAAGGAAGATGGTGAGAAGACAGGACATGGTAAAATGTGAGGTGTCAGGATTCAGGAAACAAGTAGACGAGAGAAGAACAAAACCATCACAGAAGCCAAATGGAATGGGAAGGAGCAAAAAGAAGAATAGACAGTGAAGAAGACAAAGGAGCACAGAGTAGAAAAGAGGAAATCAAAGAAAATGAAACCAAAGTAAAAAAAAGAATTAAAAAGGATAGAGATAAGATGGGCAAAGAAGATCCAAATATGCAAAATTGAATTCTCCTGAAAGAAGAGAAGCCAAAACCATGAGCAGAACAAATATTTAACAATATTACTCAAGAATATTTTCCTAAAATAAGTAAAGGCTTGTTGAAAAGGCGTATCTTATGGTCAGGAAAAGTGAACAAGAACGGTTAACACCAAGGCATATAAATTATTAGCCATAAAAGATAATGGCAGAATCCTTTAGGCAATGGGGCAAAAAGATCAAGTTCATTTATAAAAAGGTGAAAAGATTTAGGCCCATAGCATTGCATGCTAGAATAGAGTAGAGTGATTGCTACTGGAACTCAGGGAGAGCAAATATGAGCCAAGGATTTTATATCCAGTCAAACTGTCCTTCAGGTATATACAGAACCATATATTCATTAGTAATGAGCATAAAGAACTCAGAGACTATTATATTCATGAGTCTTTCTTGAACCTTTCAGCCAGCCTGACCATTATTCACTCCTCTGTTCACATTTAAACTGTTTTTCTTAGAAGTTGTTGGAGAAATTATTGAAGTGCTACCTCCCTCCACCTCCTAAGAAAGAGCAGTGGTTGTTTTTACGGTTTTTCTATTAACCCTTTAAAAAGCAAATAATTAAAGTACTTTTTAAATGGTTTTAGAGGTTAAAAAAACCCCTCCAAATTAGTCTTATTGATAAGAAAATCTGATAAAGATGAAGACAGACCAGTCTGCAGACCAGTTTCATTTATGAATATGGTGGCAAAAGTCCTGAATAAAATACTTACCATTGATACCAGTATGTTAGAAAAAGGACCATGAACAAGGGGGACGGGGTGGTTATTCCAGTAATGCAATGATTGGTTCAGTATTTTTTTTTTTACATGTAAGGGGAAGAAGATTCTTTTCATAGGTGAGGAAAAAACAGTTGAGAAAATAAGTGTTTTCACATGGTTCATACATACAGTGGAATATTATTCAGCCATCAGAAAAGATGAATACCTACCAGTTACATTGACATGGATAGAACTAGACAGTATTAAGCTAAGTGAAATAAGTCAATCAGAGAAAGACAATTATCATATGGTTTTACTCATATGTGGAATATAAGAAATAGCGTAGAGGGTCATAGGGGAAGGGAGGGAAAACTGAATGGGAAGAAATCAGAGAGGGAGACAAACCATGAGAGACTCTTGGGAAACAAACCGACTCCAGGAAACAAACCGAGGCTTGCAGATAGGGAGGTGTGGGGGAATTGGGGTAACTGGGTGATGGGCATTTAGGAGGGCATGTGATGTGATGTGATGTGATGAGCACTGGGTGTTACATACAACTAACGAATTATTGAACATTATATCAAAAACTAATATGCTGGCTAATTGAATTTAAATGAAAAAAGAGAAAATAAGTCTTTTGGTATTTAGTAAAATGAAGTAGGTGGATACTGCCTTAACACCGTGTGTGTGTGTGTGTGTGTGTGTGTGTGTGTGTACTGATCTGTGTATATCTGCACAAAACTCAGCATCATGGTTAATGGAGAAACAATGTAAACATACTTTCTAAAAGCAAGGACAAAATGCCCACTATCAACACTATTATTTAATACCGTATCGGCAGTATCAGCCAGCACAGTTAGACAAAAGAATAAAATTAGAAATATAAAAATTGAAAAGGAGAAGTTAAAATTTTCACTATTTATAAGACTTTATGGTTGTACAACTTGAATATCTAAGAGAATCATCCCCAAAACTCTGCAAATAATAGAACTATTACTGAAGACAATGGGTTGTAAAGATAATTTATAGAAATCAGTAGCTTTCATGTAAATAGGAGATATAACAGAGAAGACCCCACTTGTAATAGCAACAAAAACCAGAAAATACGTAGAAATAAATTTGTCATCTATGAGACCTGTCTGTATGTAGAACGCTTTGAAACACTGTTCAAGAGCACAGAGGAGGACTTGAATTTGAAAGATGCGTCATTTTTTTTGGGTAGGATGACTCAACTGCATAAAGATGTCAGTTCTTACGCATTCAACATAATTTGATTTAAAATAAATAGATTTTCATTTAAAACTAGACAAGTTGATCCTAAAGCTCAGCTAGAAAAACTGTCAAATTATTAGCCAAGAAAACAGAACAAAAAGAACAGTAAAGGAAACTAATTCTGTCAGATATTAAAATATATAATATTGTGTCTGAAACACAGTGGTACTGGTACATGATTAGACAGACCAAAGACCGAATAGAAAATAGAAATAGACACTAATAAATTGTGAATTTAGTGTAAAAAAGATCCTAAGCCAATCAGAAGAAGTTAGCCAACTGCCTCGCCATTTAGAAAGCAGGTTATTTTTATACCAGAATAAATTCCAGGTGGATCAAACTTGAAATGTGTAGAATAAAATGTCATGTTTAAAACAATAGGGGAGAATTCCTTTATGAAGCTGAAATGAAAAGAGTCTTTCTTACTCTGACTTAAAATCTAGAAGCCATTTTTATTATTATTTTTTTTATTTTTTAAAAGATTTTATTTATTTATTTGACAGAGAAAGACAGCCAGCAAGAGAGGGAACACAAACAGGGGGAGTGGGAGAGGAAGAAGCAGGCTTCTAGCAGAGGAGCCTGATGTGGGGCTCGATCCCAGAACACCGGGATCACGCCCTGAGCCGAAGGCAGATGCTTAACGACTGCGCCACCGAGGCGCCCCTAGAAGCCATTTTTAAAAAAGGAAAAGTTCATCATAACATAAGCTGAGTCATATAATAAACTGGGGGAAAATACTTGAAACCTACTCACAAAGGTGAAAGGCAAATTTACTGGTTTATGAAGAACTCCTAGATGCTACTGAGGAGGAGAAAAACCTGTAGAAAAGTGGGCAAAGGCTGTGAAAAGAAATTTTGCAGATGAGGAAATGAATGTAAGTGATTCTTAAGCATTTATGAAAAAATACTTGTCTGGGGCCCCTGGCTGGCTCAGTCGGTACAGCACGCAACTTTTGATCTCGGAGTTTTGAGTTCAAGCCCCACTTGGCCTAGAGCTTACCTAAAAAAAATAAACCAGAAACCTGCCCTCATTCAATAAAATATAAATACAAATTAAAACTACTCTGAAATAACATTTCTAAGGTTGGCAAAAATCTGGAAGTTTGAAAACATGCTTTGTTGGCACATGTGGGGGAACAGGTTTCATTCGTGGCTATGAGTGCATGTTGGTGCAATCTTTGTGTGGGGCAGTTTTGCTCTAAAGGGCTGGATTACAAATCCATACATCTTTTAATCCATCTAAACTGGCTTTGAGAATTTATTCTGAGTATGTGTTAGCATATGCTAGAAATGATATATTTATGAACTAATTCATTTCTGAATTGCTTGTAGCAGTAAAATAAATCAAATATCCAGGGCTGGTGAAATAAAGCTACATCTGTACAGCTTTTTTTTTGAAGAGCAGCTATTAAGAAAAGGATGTTTTCTATTTATTGATATGGAGAGATTTTGAAGATAGTTATGTTAAAGAAAAAAGGTAGAGAATAGTGTAAAGATTGCATTTTGTGTAAAGATTGCATTTTGTGTAAAAAGGGAGAAAATAAAACACACATTTGAATTGGCTTATTTATGTGTTAGGAAGCTCTGGATAAGAATAGTGTGTATCTGGGGGTGTGAGTGGTGGAGTGGAAACTAGCAGATAGGGATCTTTCACTCACTTTTTAGTTTTTGGAGCAAGTGAACACATTACCTTTTCAGAAAGTTATGTGAAATTAGTCTAAATAATTAATGGGACTTCATATTTTTTTCTAGCCCACATCCCAGTAGTCTCATTTTATTTTTCAGACTGTACAGCTGAATTTTCAGATTCATTCCCTATTACCCACCTTTCTTTCTTTCTGTTTTTTAAGCTGCAGAACCCTTTGCTCAAGCTTAGTCTTAAAGAGAAGCCTGGTTTGTAAAACAGATAAAGATGGATCTGGCTTAGATGCAAGTGGGGTGAGGGGCTTGGAGCAGGACCTTTTGCCCCTCTTTCCTTCTTTCATCTAAGCAAGCAGCTACCATTGAGATGACTGTATAGGACCCTGAAATTCTGTAGCTCAGCACCAAGCGAGAGCCAAAAAAGATTTCTGAGTTTAAATTGGAGGTTGGCAAACTACAGTGCCCAGGTTAAGTCAGGCCTGCTGCTTAATTTTGTAAAGTCAAGTTTTATTGGAACACAGCCATGTTCTTCATGTTGCACGTGTTATCTATGGCTGGCTTTGCACTGACAACAGCAGTCTTGAGTGTTTTGACAGAGACCCTATATCCTACAAAGCCTAAAATATTTGCTTCTGGCTCTTTACACAAAAAATTTTACCAGCCCCTAGTTGAAATAATTTTGTTGCCCGTGATAATTTACTTTCTAGTTTTATGTACTGTTTTTCCACTTAAATCTCTAGTGTAAAATAGGCTAACATAACTATTTTTAGAATTGTGTAGTATAATACAGGTTCATGGCTTAGGAAGAAATTTGGGGATATTCTCATTTTCAGATATTTCATATTTCAAATTTCTAGCTTGAAAATTAGACTTGTTACTATTTGGATGAGTATTTCTGTATTTATGCTGTAAACAAAGTCAGTTCTGAGACATTCATCAACTTGTCAAGTGAGCAGGGAGCCCGATGCAGGGCTCGATCCCAGGACCCTGGGATGATGACCTGAGCTGAAAGCAGACCCTTCACTGACTGAGCCACCCAGGTGCCCCGTATTCTTGGTTTCTTGATGAATGTGTATTAGCTTTCTTTATATAGAGAGTGACTCATTTATTTTTCAGCTGGGACCCTTTTTTGAGAGTGAAAGTGTGGTCAGGGGGACTCCGGGAGTTGCAGTTAATTATTATGTCAGGACAGCAGGTGCTGTTGCAAACGTATCGGGGCTTGCCATATTTACTTAGTGTATATGACTCAGTGCAGGTAGAAGTTGATCAATACCATGTGTTTCACAGAGTGCATTGTACCTTAGGGTTTTGGTTAGTGAGATCTTGGGATGGAGTCCAATATACTGTTGGAGGGGACTTTAAGTAATTTTCCTAGATTTTAATACTATATTTTAATCGTCCTTTCAACAGTCTATAATGCATTTACCTTAGTTGTAGATTTGAGGTATCTTTTAACATAAAATAACTCAGTGCTGCATTTCTTTGAATGTCTTCAGAAAATTTTCATTAAGAAATTTGCATAATGGTTTGAATAGGTTAGCTTTCTCACTTGTTTTTTCTGTAAACACCGGTATGATACAGCTAGCTGACTGTGAGCAGTTGCGGTTTTCTGGTAACTTTTAGATAGGCCAGGATGTTAGGAGTTTCCCATCTAGGGGACAACGACTTAATAGAGAGTGGGCAGTCTTTTAGGACTACCTGCCCAGTTTGACATGTTCCATACTCTAGCTATAACTGTGATCTCTGACCTTTTCCTAGTCTTCAGAAATAGAAAAAAAACTAACTTTGTTTTATTAAATAGTAGGAAAAAAGATTTAAGTTTAGTTCTAGTCAAGAACAGAAATGTAGTATATTTTAAAATACCATCATTGTTTTGAGTCTGTGTTCTGTTTCATATGTGAAGAGAAGAAAAATTTTGAGAAGACTTGGTATTCACTTCACACCTGTTAGAAGGGCTAAAATTAACAAGTCAAAAAATTGACAGATGTTGGTGAGGATGGGGAGAAAAGGGAACCCTCTTACACTGTTGGTGGGAATGCAAGCTGGTCAGCCACTCTGGAAAAACAGTATGGAGGTTCCTCAAAAAGTTGAAAATAGAGCTACCGTACGATCCAGAAGTACTACTACTGTACTACCCAAAGAGACAAATGCAGTGATCCAAAGGGGCACCTGCACCCCAATGTTTCTAGCAGCAGTGTCCACAACAGCCAAACTATGGGAAGGCCCAGATGACCATCGACGGATGAATGGATAAAGAAGACGTGGTACATATATACAATGGAATACTATTCAGCCATCAAAAATGAAATGTAGGCATTTGCAATGATGTGAATGGAACTAGAGTGTATTATGCTAAGTGAAATAAGTCAATCAGAGAAAGAAAATTATCATATGATCTCACTTGTGTAGAATTTAAGAAACAAAATAGAGGAGGATAGGAGAAGGGAGGGAAAAATAAAATGATGAAATCAGAGAGGGAGACAAACCACAAGAGACTCTTAATCATAGGAAACTGAGGGTTGCTGGTGGGAAGGGGAATTGGAGGATGGAGTAACTGGGTGATGGACATTAAGGAGGGCACATGATGTAATGAACACTGGGTGTTAATGTAAGACTGATGAATCACAGACCTCTACCCCTGATACTAATAATACACTATATGCTAATTAATTGAATTTAAATAAGAAAAATAAACTATGAAAAAAAAAGACCTGGTATTTTATATATGTTGTTTTTTTTAAATTGTGTTAATTCCTAACACTTTTGTCTTTAATAAGGGACTTGCAACAAAGCATTGCCAGGGAACCTAGTGCTCCTTCAATTCCTACACCTGCATATCAGTCTTCTCCAGCTGGGGGACATGCACCAGCTCCTCCAACGCCAGCCCCGAGAACCATGCCGGTCAGTAAGCAACCATGGTTTTAAATGGAAGTTTTACTTTAGTGACTGCTTGCTTTCCATAAAGGATAAAACAGGCTTTACATTGTAAAGATCTGGTGGTTACCAGTTTTCATCAGGTGACCAATCTTTTGATGTTTTGCAATATAAAGAATTCAGCATCACTCATGAATTCTTGTCAGAACAGGTTAACTTGAATCTAATCAGGTCTTTAGAACCACCTCTCAGTTTATAGCAAATATAGTGTAATAAAACAAGAAGTTAAATTGTGCCATTAGGAAACAGTTGGACAAATCCAGAACTGGGACATTCTGTGAGACACTTGACTTTGTCTTTTCTAAAAGTGAATGTCATGGAAAGAAAAAAAGATAGGTGTGGGGCATTCTGGTTTAAAAGGAAAGATTCGTAATAATCATGCAATTCGTGAATCATGATTGGATCTTGGTTCATAAGAACTTTAAGAGCTTTTATTGGTGATAAATAGGGGAACTTGAATGTGGAATGGATACTCAATGACATTAGGAAATACTTGTTTATTTCCTTAGGGTGACATGGTATTGTGATGTAGGAGACTGTTAGGACTCGTATGCTACAGTCTTTTGGGCTGGTGTCATGAAGTTTGCAACTTACTTTCACATGGTTCTGCAAATATTTAGATAGATAAATATATGGATATGGCTGTAGATAAAGGTAATATGGCCAAATGTTAATAATTACTGTATTTAAATGGTAAATGTGTGCTTGTTTATATTATACTATTCTTTTAAGTTTTTGGGTGTTTGAAAATGTTTGCATAAAAAATGTTGTGGCCAGGAGGAGATTACAGTAATAAACTGTACCCGACTTGCTTCTTCCTCCCATCTCAAATGTCTGACTGTTGGTGGGAGCAGTAATGAGCTACAGTGAATGATTAAATATTAGGCATCAGGAATAGAGCAGTAGCTGTGTAGTTTACACAAATTGGAGAATTATTCAATTATGATACATTTCTAGAGCAATAAGTCAACATTTAAAAATGGAAATTAGAAATATGTTTGGTTGGATTCTAGAGTTTCTCATATGCCTCATTTGTTTTAACTGACAATAATTTGATAGAAGTGAAACATTTTGTAGTCAATGTTGACTTTTTCTTACAGCCTGCTAAGCCCCAACCCCCAGCCCGGCCTCCACCTCCTGTGCTTCCGGCAAATCGAGCTCCTCCTGCTACTGCTCCAGCTCCAGTGGGGACGGGCACTGCGCCGGCAGCTCCATCACACACTCCTGGTTCAGCAGCTCCCCCTCCACAGGCCCAGGGACCCCCATATCCTACCTATCCAGGATATCCCGGGTAAGGCCGCAACTGAATATCTGAATGAATTGGCTAATGTTTGTAGCTCTGGTTAACCTTTTAAAAACAGGGTCACCCCTTCTCTGAATGGAGGTGTCATGAATGAATAATGTTACAGGCACTTACTTGAGCAGTTGGATGGCTATTTCCCAGGCTTATTTGTGTTTTTGGTTTTTACATGCTGGGTTCATCTTAAATGCATCTCTTCTGTATGGAATGTAGAATGTGTTTCCTTGGTCGTCTTTGTTTTGGTGATAAGTGGATAGGCGCCTTTTCTGAACTTAGCAACACTGATAAGGCCTTGTTTATATACTTGTACTTTGAAATACTGGCATTCTGACAGACTGTTGAACACGACTCTAATTATGGCATGTGCTTTCTTAAAGAACACCTTTCTTTGTGATAATTTTTTAATCTTAAAAATCCTGACATTTGACTGCCTCTTAAGATGTGCTCCAAACTTTGCTTTGTAAGTACATTCTGTCTTCTGAATATTAAAACTTTGTTAGCTATCAATTTATGTGCATTACAGTGAGTATCGAATCTTGTGAATTAGGAATGTATTTAGGTTGCTACATTAAAATGAAGGGTGTCCATTTTTATTCCTTGTTAATAGTTGAATATTTAGTCTTATTTCCATCAATAATATTATTTTCTGGATAGTATTAAACACTTGATATTCTTTTATCTCAAGTATTAACAGGATAGGAATACTTTTCTCTAATAAGTACCTAGTAACAGCTGTTTTTTTCTCCCTACTGTTCTCTGCTAGACTGAGAAATAGAGAAAAATGACTTTCTTGAAGAAACTTGGTTTTAGAATAATTGTTATGTTTCGTTTTCCAGTATTTGATTTACCAATCCATTTTTTTTTTGTTTGTTTCCTTTTCATCAGGTATTGCCAGATGCCTATGCCCATGGGCTATAATCCTTATGCATACGGCCAGTATAATATGCCATATCCGCCAGTGTATCACCAGAGCCCTGGACAGGCTCCATACCCAGGACCCCAGCAGCCTTCATACCCCTTCCCTCAGCCCCCACAGCAGTCTTACTATCCACAGCAGTAATATGTCAGCTCAGAAGCTCAGCTGGTTCAGTTCAAAGGGAAAGAAGTACCAGCCCTGCAATAAGTGTACTAAACTCTACGCTCTGGTTAATATAACGTACTCTGTTGTACTGAACACAGTGTCTAATTTCTGTCTGTGGCTGAAAGCTGAAAACTGTGCTCCAGTTCCACATTTGATTGCACACTGAGAGATGCTGCTGTTGCAGTATAAACACTATAATAGGTATAATAGGATTTGAAATAAATTACATTTCAGTTCATAAAAGTTAAAAATGAGAAATTAAACCCACAAGTGAAACGTTTGAAATTACTATACTTATGTCTACGTAAGACGTGGTTGGGACATCAGATACTTATAATGATGGTTTAAGTACTGATATTCAAGAAAACTAAGTTTTCTTTCTCTCTTGGTTTATCAGTTTGGTTTAATTTCCATTATACTATTTTGCATAATCAAAGCATTGTAAATCTTATAATTTAAAAATAAATTACTTAAGAACAGTTGTCATTGTTATGTTTTGTCATTGATTCTCATTACTGTCTTCTTTCTTTCTGGTCTTAGTCTCTCATTTTATATGTAAGTAAATTAAACAGATAACTGTTTAAGTGCATGATTAGTGCAAGTTAATAGGTTTATAGGAAAACCAAAAGAATAGTACCATAATTTATCTTTCATATGCTGATTAGTAAATTAATTTTGACATTTATTTTGGAAAGTCCTATAATGTGGAAGAAACACAATTGCTACCAAAGATTCTTCAAATAAATATACAAATAAATGTGTATATTTAAAGTTTTACTATTAGCCTCTCCAAGAAATTGATACAAATTCTGATAATAATTCTTTCCCTTTTTTCCATCACTTGGTTAAAATAAATACATATCATTGACAGTACTGTCTAATGTAATGGAATTGTTTAAAGAAAATTTACTGTACCCTTCTATTCCTTTTTTCCACCTTACTGTCTTAACTTAGTAACATTTAATGCACAATGTATATGAATAGATCTAACCCTTTCATTTTTATGCTCCTAAAAAATTAGACTATTTTGTAATTCAGGGAGCGTACAAAACAATTGTTGGGAGCATATTGCCAGTTCTGGAATAGGCTGTATATTTAATATTAATCTCTGCTGTTAGGATAATTAATCACTGTATAAACCTCAGTAAAAATAGTGAGACATGCATCATGGAGGGAGTAAACGAGAAAGGAATGAGTTGTCTAATAGTGGAATCTGTTTTGTATGAGGTTCATTTCTGAACACATCAGGCATATGAGCAGATTTCCAATGAATCTGTTTATGTTTATTTTCTAAGTTTTGATGCTCACCTTTTCTTGCATTATTGTTGCATTTAAATGATACTGTCATTTGGTCCACTGTTCTTTTCATTGACAGTTCGGGTTTATATTTGAAATGTTGGACTGAAGGTGTGATTGTAAAAAGGAGTGCATTGCTTAAAAAATATATGTACATTAAATCTTACTTTGTTGTTGTACGTAGAAAACACGAAGGCATGTTACTTTAATATAAATGACCTTTCCATGGAATACTGAAATTGGTTTAAAGTCCAATAGTTACAACCTTGGCAAAAGTAGTTTTTTACATATCATAGCTAAATTTTATTAATGTGGAATCACCAAAGTATGACATAGGCTTGTTTGACTCTTATGTAAAAGGCACTGAAGTTCTACATTCTTATTTTTCATGGTATCCTATACTAACATGAGATACTCAGTGAGAGTTAAGGGTATTCCAAATTGCTAGTTTATTCTTACTAATGCAGAAAAACAAAAACAAATTGGCCTGAATATTCTCTTGGGGAAAGAAGGCACTAAGAAGAGTAAGAGCATCAGAGGGGCAAAAGAGGTTATAAGGCCACTTAGCCCATTCCCTGTGCTAAGCTAGGCCTGCTCCCAGAGAGCCACGGGAAAATTGTGCAGAAACTGTTAGGAAGGAGGCTCCAAAGCCCCAAGTGGCAGCCTCTTCCAGCATGCCTGACTCACTCAAAGCCTTTTTAATGCAGTAATGCAGACCCATTCCCTCTGGTCAGTTCACTCATCCTTTAGGTAATTGAGGATACTTTTTTTTTGGTCACCCATGTCTGGGTACAGATGACCAAATTTCTGCAGCCCTTCATGCTGGGGCTGTCTTCAAAGCCTTTCCAGTTTCATTAGGGTAGCTCATGGAAAGTTTCTGTACGTCTGTTTTGCATTCTGACAATGAACCCCCCCCCCCCCCCCCGCCTGGGATTATTTTTATTACCAAACTTTTTTGTCCTTTGCTTAACTTCCTGTATTCCACAAAATACCCTAAAAAAGTTGTTACGAACAATGCTATTTATCTAGAGGTAGGAAAGTGTAAACTCTGGTTCAGGTATGTTGTTACCTATGTTTATAATTAGGCTTTTTAATTATTTTCCTAAACTAAAACCATTCCCAGACCATTTGGGTTTGGAATACTGTTCTTAAATGGACTGCAACTAATGAAGCTCTGCATGGAGGAGCCAGTCAGAAGCAGGGAAAAGCCTCACTTCTCTTATTTCTTGTTGCTAGTTGGAGACAGATGGCTTGACTTCTCAGTCTGGTGTAAAGTATTGGTCTACTCCTGTGTCCTTTGGTTTTACTCAGTTAAGAAAAACAGTCATATGTCACTGCACACCAGTCAATCTTTGTGAGACAGTCCTGGACCCATACCCCCAGCTTCTTCGCAATTTATAATCTTTCCTTCCCCAAATATAAGTATTTAACAGAAAAAAAGATTTCACAGAGCCTTCTGTCCCTGACATTCTGTCCCAGTCAGCAGCCTTTCTAGTTAAAACAGATTTTAAAGATGTTTTCCATTAGAGCTTTACAAAGTTTGCAAAAGTGCTTTGTACACATTTTCTAATTTCATAAACATGATAAAATGCAGTTTGTTAAGTAGGTTTCAGTTTGCTAATGGGGATTTTTTTTTTCTTTTAATGATCAGTATATCTTGAAGAATCTTGCTACAACCTAGTAGCATCTCTCTCTTTGTAAACACTTCTGCAATTATTAGTTGATTCACAGTACAGAACAGGATACAAAGTAGGGGAAAACTGCTATAGTGTTACAATTACTAGTTTAAAAATAGACTGTAGAACTAAATGGTTGATTATAAGATTTACATGGAAGAGCTAAGAAGGAAAAATTATATTTTTAAAGATAAAGAGAATATTCAGGCTTTATTTCTGGTATGAAGTTTATATTTTTAAAAAAAATCCTATATTATCACACCAGAGATTTTAGATTCTTTTCTGGTTACAAACATTGCTGGTAGTTGGATTATATTTTTATTGTATTCATTTCTCTTAGGGGGAAAATTGTAAAGCAACAAAAAGGTTCCAGATGAATGTATCCTAGAAATAAAAGTTGAAAGATTCTTACTTCTTTGGAGTATGAATTCTTATTTGAAGTGTTTATCCTTCAGCTTTATAGTGTCTGCAGTTTATTTGACAAATGGTGGTTTGGGAAATAAGAAAATACCCCCTTTGACTAAATGCATGAGACAGTGTTTAAATGTTTTCTTACAGCGGTCAGCCCCATACTTGATCATGGATGGGCCATGTTTTTCATTACTTGTGATTTGCCTCAGTTCTTTAAGATGAGGAATCTTTTCAAGTGTCATTTTTTGGGGGTTACTTTTTGGAAATGTATGGCGTGTTATTCAGTTGGTTAGGAAAGGGGAGATGGTGAAATGTGTTCATCTTTTATTGATTTTTAAATTTTTCAAAATGTGTTCATCTTTTAAAACATGTATTTTCTTTCTACTTCCATGTTTTAAGGTCAGATGCAACCGTTTTATTATGTAGCTCACAATGCACAATTTATCAGAAAATGTCGGTGCTGTTGTATGTCTTCCAAATTTGTTGAGGTCGAACAGGCTGGCTCCAGGAATGAATCAATAGTCTGGATCCCTATTATATAAATTTTAAATACGTATGACTTGGGCATAGTTAACTCTTACTTTTGTTTTCACTTATCTGGCGTCTGGGCTGGAGAGTAGAGTTTGCGCTAGGGATTTGGACACCTAGATGTCTGCAGTGAGAGGCCAGTGGGGGTCTCAGGGCCCCTGCCTGGCGCTTGGGTTGTGCTGCTGCGTGAAGGGGAAGGAGCAGCTCCGTGTGCTTGCGTGGCTGTAGCATTTACTATGGCATGGCACGTGGGGCTGGCATAAGAACTGCGGGGAGCAGGCTTCGGCTTGCCCAGAGCCTGTGCACCAGAGAGCTTCAGGCCACTGCAAACCAATGGCCCCACTGGCTGACGGGCTCGCCTTTGTAGATGATCAGTCCAGGCACATCCGGGTTGTCTGCCTTAGCATCCTGCCTGCAAGGGACCCTGGCTTCTGTTAGTTTTGTGGCTCCTAATATTCTTCCTTCTTGTTTAAAAGTTGCTTAGTCCCTTTCAACTAATGAACACCCAAGTGGTACAGGCTCATGTCTGCTACCGTTTTATTTCTCCTTGAGTTTTCCTGTATTTTTAACTCTACATATTTTGAAGTCATGTGATTCATATTCATGTTAATTATGTCTATTGTGAACATGAAATGACTATTCCTTTTCTACCTCGTAATATATTTTGTTATTAAAATTGCTACCACTGTTTTCTTTTTGGATGCATTAGTGAAATTTCTAATTTGTGTGTGCTAGCCTTAGTTTTAGGTGTTTAGGTTTAATTATTAGATTTTTTTGGGGGGATAATCTAATAGGAAAGTTTCATTTGTAACTTTGTTAAAATCACAATTGTATGATCTTTTGATCATTTTGTTTGGTATATTTTGTCCTGTTTCCTTTTCTTGTCTTTCATTGCTTGGATTATGTTTTCTCTCTTCTAATTATTTGGAACATTAATACTTTAATTTTCTTACCCCCCCATCCTCAGCCAAATTTTTTTTTTTAAATATTTTTGTGAACAGGGTTTAGACTGATATTATTGTTAATGTATTGTTATTCTTATAATAGGCAGCCTCTCTGGATTATAGTAATTGGCCTTTGCTTGCAGTTTTTGTTTCTCTTCAGTTTTATATTACTCAATTTACAAAATACATTAAACATGGCAGAGCTGGGTCTCCTCCCTTTTTCCTTCTTGGCATGGCTTTGAGCACTTAGGATGTTTGGTCTTGTTGTCTCTCTTACGTCAAATCCCTCAGTGCCTCCAGTCTTGTGGCTTCTCTGTTACCAGTAAGCACAAGTGATCCCAGACAAGGGACCCTCCCTGAAGGGCCAATGTCTTCTTTTTCTACCAGAACCTGGAAGAAGGGATAAAGAAGAGACTTCACCCCTTGAACTTTCACCGCCCACCACAATAGACTGGGTTGCATGATACATTCTTTTAAAATTTAGTATACCTTTTGAATAAGTATATACCCGTGGTATAAATTACAAAAGGTAAGAAAAGGCATGGGATAAAAAAGTGTCTCTTACCAGTTTCCTTCCTTGGAGACAGTCTCTGCTACCAGCATGCACAGAGTTCAGATTGTCTTCAGGTTTACCAGGTCCCAGCAGCAGATGTGATGTGACCTTTTGTGGAAGGGGTGCAGTGAACTGTGACAGTTGGATCTGAAACCAGAATCTGCCCTGGCTTTCCTTCTTTCGTAAAGACCAAAGACTGCATTTTTAGCTGGAAGCTTCGCAGACTTAATTCGAAGTGCAGGTACAAACCTGGCATTATTTGCAGCAATGACATGTGTTGAATGATCACTAATCTCTAATCCCACTATGCTTTATGAGTTTCCATAACTACCCAGAATATGTCTCATAATTTTGATATATTTACATTTCAGACTTTAATTTTTCAGCAAGAAAACTTTTTAATACTGGATCAAAGAAAAGAAATGCGCCTAAAAGAACAGAACATAAACACATTTAATTTTACTTTGTGGTGGGCCGAATAATGGCCTCCCAAACACGTCTCCGTCTTACTCCCCGGGACCCGAAAGTGTATTAGGCTGCATAGTGGGAGAATGAGGGTTGTAGGTAGAATTAAGGCTGCTACTCTGCTGACCTTAAAATAGGTAGTTTATCCTAAATTACTGGTGGGCCCAAGTGTAATCACAGGTTGCCTTAAAAGTGGTAAAGGGAGACAGACAAGGGAGGAATGGATGGCAGCCTGAGAAGGCGTTGGCTGCATCAACACTGCTGGCTCTGAAGCTGGAGCCATGGGACAGTGAGCCAAGGAAAGTGACGGCCTCTAGAAATAGGAAACGGGGAGGAAACAGGTCTCCCCCGGAGCCGACAGAGGGAGCACTGTTCTGCCAACACCTTGATTGTAGCTCGGCGAGACTTAGCTCGGACTGGTGATCTCCAGAACTGTAAGATGATTAGTTTGTGTTGTTCTCTCTCTTTTTTTTTTTAATAATGATTTTTTATTATATTATGTTAGTCACCATACAGTACATCCCCGGTTTCCGATGTAAGGCTCGATGATTCATTAGTTGTGTATGACACCCAGTGCACCATGCAATACGTGCCCTCCTTACTACCCATCACCTGCCTATCCCATTCCCCCACCCGCCTCCCCTCTGTGGCCCTCAGTTTGTTTCTCATAGTCCATAGTCTCTCATGTTTCATTCCCCCTTCTGATTACCCCCCCTTTCTTTATCTCTTTCTTCCCCTACTGATCATCCTAGTTCTTATGTTCCATAGATGAGAGAAGTCATATGATAGTTGTCTTTCTCTGCTTGACTTATTTCACTTAGCATTATCTCCTCCAGTGCCGTCCATGTTGTAGCAAATGTTGAGAACTCGTTCTTTCTGATAGCTGAGTAATATTCCATTGTATATATGGACCACAACTTCTTAATCCAGTCATCTGTTGAAGGGCATCTCGGCTCCCTCCACGATTTAGCTATTGTGGACAATGCTGCTATGAACATTGGTGTGCATATGGCCCTTCTCTTTACTACGTCTGTATCTTTGGGGTAAACACCCAGTAGTGCAATGGCTGGATCATAGGGTAGCTCAATTTTTAACTTTTTAAGGGACCTCCACACTGTTTTCCAGAGTGGCTGTACCAACTTGCATTCCCACCAACAATGTAGGAGGGATCCCCTTTCTCCACAACCTCTCCAACAATTGTTGTTTCTTGCCTTGTCTATTTTTGCCATTCTAACTGGCGTAAGGTGGTATCTCAGTGTGGTTTTGATTTGAATTTCCTTGATGGCTAATGATTTTGAACATTTTTTCATGTGTCTGTTAGCCATTTGTATGTCTTCATTGGAAAAGTGTCTGTTCATATCTTCTGCCCATTTTTTGATTTGTTTATTTGTTTCTCGTGTATTGAGTTTGAGAAGTTCTTTGTAGATCTTGGATACCAGTCCTTTATCTGTAGTGTCATTTGCAAATATCTTCTCCCATTCCATGGGCTGCCTCTTAGTTTTTCTGACTGTTTCCTTGGCTGTGCAGAAACTTTTAATCTTGATGAAGTCCCATAAATTCATTTTATCTTTTGTTTCTCTTGCCTTTGGGGATGTATCATGAAAAAGGTTGCTTTGGCCGATGTCGTAGAGGTTGCTGCCTATGTTCTCCTCTAGAATTTTGATGGATTCCTGTCTCACATCAAGGTCTTTCATCCATTTGGAGTTTATTTTTGTGTATGGTGTGAGATAGTGGTCAAGTTTCATTCTTTTGCATGTAGCTGTCCAATTTTCCCAGCACCATTTATTGAAGAGACTGTCTTTTCAGACACAGACTTTAAAATCACTGTGATTAGTATGTTCAAGAAAATGGAATCAAGACGAGAATTTCACCAGACAACTTGAATCTGTGAAAAATTAAGGGGGAAATTCTAGAACTTAAAAATAATACCATTACTGAAATTAATACAACTTAGAATTCTATACCAAGTGAAGATACACGTCAATAATGAAGGTGAGGAGGTTTAAGGGGCTTGGAAGTCATTTATTGAAGAGACTGTCTTTTTCCCACCGGATGTTTTTTCCTGCTTTATCAAATATTAGTTGCCCAAAGAGCTGAGGGTCCATTTCTGGGCTCTCTATTCTGTTCCATTGGTCTATGTGCCTGTTTTTGTGCCAGTACCATGCTGTCTTTGTGATCACAGCTTTGTAGTACAGCTCGAAATCCGGCATTGTGATGCCCCCAGCTTTGTTTTTCCTTTTCAACAGTTCCTTGGAGATTCGGGGCCTTTTCTGTTTCCATACAAATTTAAGGACTATTTGTTCCAGTTCTTTGAAAAATGTCCTCGGTATTTTGATCGGGATAGCATTGAAAGTGTAGATTGCTCTGGGTAGCATGGACATTTTAACTATGTTAATTCTTCCGATCCATGAGCATGGAATATCTTTCCATCTTTTTATGTCTTCCTCAATGTCTTTCAAGAGTGATTTATAGTTTCTAGAATATAGGTCCTTTACGTCTCTGGTTAAGTTAATTCCAAGGTAACGTATGGTTTTTGGTGCTATTGTAAATGGGATGGATTCCCTAATTTCTCTTTCTTCAGTCTCGTTATTCGTGTATAGAAATGCAACTGATTTCTGAGCATTGATTTTGTATCCCGCCACGTTACTGAATTGCTCTATAACTTCTAATAGTTTGGGAGTGGATTCTTTTGGGTTTTCCATATAGAGTATCATGTCATCTGCGAAGAGAGACATTTTGACTTCTTCTTTGCCGATTTGAATACCTTTGATCCCTTTTTGTCGTCTGATTGCTGTTGCAAGGACTTCTAGTACTATGTTGAATAATAGTGGTGAGAGTGGGCATCCTTGTCGTGTTCCTGATCTTAAGGGAAAGGCTTCCAGCTTTTCCCCATTGAGAATAATATTTGCTGTAGGCTTTTCATAGATGGCTTTTATGAGATTGAGATATGTACCTTCTATTCCTACACTCTGAAGGGTTTTAATCAGGAAAGGATGCTGTATTTTGTCAAATGCTTTTTCGGCATCGATTGAGAGGATCATATGGTTCCTGAGTCTTTTCTTGTTGATATGATGTATCACGCTGATTGATTTGCGAATATTGAACCATGCTTGCATCCCAGGTATGAATCCCACTTGGTCATGATGGATAATCCTTTTAATGAACTGTTGGATTCTATTAGCAAGTATCTTGTTGAGGATTTTGGCGTCCATATTCATTAGGGAGATCGGTCTGTAATTCTCCTTTTTGATGGGGTCTTTGCCTGGTTTGGGGATCAAGGTAATATTGACCTCATAGAATGAGTTTGGTAGCTTTCCTTCTGTTTCTATTTTTTGAAATAGCTTGAGGAGAATAGGTATTATTTCTTCTTTGAATGTTTGGTAGAATTCCCCAGGAAAACCGTCCGGGCCTGGAGTTTTGTTATTTGGAAGGTTGTTTATCACTGACTCAATTTCTTCATAATTAATTGGCCTGTTTAAGAAATCAATTTCTTCCTTTTTCAATCTTGGTAGTTTATAGGTTTCCAGGAAGGATTCCATCTCTTCCAGATTGCTTAGTTTATTGGCATATAGCTGTTGACAAAAATTTCTAATAATCCTTCCAATTTCAATGGTGTTCGTTGTGACCTCTCCTTTTTCATTCCTAATTTTAATAATCTGGGTCCTTTCTCTTTTCTTTTGGATAAGTCTTGCCAGTGGTCTGTCAATTTTATTGATTCTCTCCAAGAACCAGCTTCTAGTCCTGTTGATCTGCTCTACTGTACTTCTGGTTTCTGCTTGATTGATTTCAGCTCTAAGTTTGGTCAACTGCTTCCTCGTGTGTGGATTAGGCCTGTCCCTCTGTTGCTGTTCCAGCTTCTTGAGGTGAGAATATAAAAACTGCATTTTAGATTTTTCTATTCTTTTGAGTGAGGCTTGGATGGCTATGTATTTCCCCCTTAGGACTGCCTTTGCAGTATCCCATAGGTTTTGGACTGTTGTATTTTCATTCTCATTGGTCTCCATAAATTGTTTAATTTGATTTTTGATTTCCTGGTTTATTGAGTCATTCCTGAGCAGGATGGTTCTTAGTCTCCAAGTGTTTGAGTTTCTTCCAAATTTTTCCTTGTGGTTGAGTTCCAATTTCAGAGCGTTATGGTCTGAGAATATGCAGGGGATAATTTCAGTCTTTTGGTATCGGCTGAGACCTGTTTTGTGTCCCAGAACATGGTCTATTCTTGAGAATGTTCCATGGGCATTAGAATAGAATGAGTATTCTTTGGTTCTGGAGTGTAGTGTTCTATATATATCTAAGAGGTCCAACTCATCGAGTATGGCATTCAAAGCCTTTGAGTCTTTGCTTAGTTTTTGCCAGGGTGTTCTGTCTATTTCTGATAGTGGAGTGTTGAGGTCCCCTACTATTAATGTATTTTATCTATATATCTCTTTATTCTGGTTAAGAGTTGGCTTGTGTATCTTGCTGCTCCCCTGTTGAGGGCATATATATTTATAATTGTCATATCCACTTGTTGAATACTTCCTTTAAGAATAATATAGTGCCCTTCTGCGTCTCTAACTATAGTCTATAGTTTAAAATCCAATTTATCTGATATGAGAATTGCTACCCCAGCTTTCTTTTGAGGTCCATTTGCGTGAAAGATGGTACTCCATCCCCTTACTCTCAGTCTGAATGCATCTTTGGGTTCGAAATGAGTCTCTTGTAGACAGCAAATGGATGGGTCATTTCTTTTTATCCAATCTGCAACCCTGTGGCGTTTTAAGGAAGAATTTAAGCCATTAATATTAAGACTGAGTACTGAGAGAATGCTTTTAATGATGCCATGTTGCCAGTAAAGTCTTTGTTTGTATTGGCTGTGACTTTCTGTTCTGTATCACTCTTGGGGCCTTTTTACTTTTATAGAACCCCCCGTAATACCTCCTGTAGGGCTGGTTTCGTGGTTATGAAATTGGTTAGTGACTGGCGATTCTGAAATGTCTTTATTTCTCCATCAATTCTGAATGACAGCCTTGCTGGATAAAGGATCCTTGGCTGCATGTTTTTCTCTGAAAGAGCTTTAAAAATGCTCCCCCAACCCTTTCTCTCATTCCAGGTCTGTGTAGACAGGTCTGATGTAATTCTGATGCCTTTGCCTTGGTACGTGAGAAATTTCTTTGCCCTGGCCGCTTTCAATACTGTATCCTTGGATCTAATATTTGCGTATTGCACTATGACGTGACGTGGTGTACGTTTGTCGTGGTTGAGCTTGGGAGGGGTCCTCTCTGCCTGTTGGACACGAATGTTTGTTTCCCTTGCTAGATTAGGGAAGTTTTCAGCTACAATTTGTTCAAATATCTCTTCTAGACCTCCGTTTTTCTCCACCCCCTCGGGGATGCCGATGATTCTAACATTGGATCGTTTCATTGAGTCAGTAATCTCCCGTAGCCAACATTCGTGGACGTGGATTTTTTTAAAAGCATCTTCTATTTTAATTTTTTCCTCTATTAACCCATCCTCCAATTCACTAACCTGTTCCTCTGCTTCGGTGACCCTGGCCGTCAGAGCCTCTAGTTTTGCCTGCATTTGGCTCATAGAATTTTTAATTTCTGTCAAATTCGCTCTCATTTCTGTCCTTAGGGATTCTATATTCTCAGAAACCTTTTCGTTAATACTTTTTTCAATTCTGCTCATCATTTTGACCATCGTTACTCTGAATTCCATTTCTGATAATTTGGTTACATACATATCCATTATTTCTGTGGCAGCACAGACTCACTGTCTTTTCTTTGCTGGGGGGGGGGGGTTCTTCTTCTTGTCATTCTGATGAGGAGAGGTTGCGGGGTTGTCCAGAGCCCAAATTATTGACTGGGTCCCAGGCCGTGCCCCTTGTTTTATAGGGATCTTAGAGATGTGGGCTTCTTCTTTAAAGATTTTATTTATTTATTTATCTGAGAGAGGGAGGTAGACAGTCAGCAAGAACGGGAACAGAAGCAGGGGAGTGGGAGAGGAAGAAGCAGGCTCCCAGCAGAGGAGCCCAATGAGGGACTCCTTTCCGGAACGCTGGGATCACGCCCTAAGCCGGAGACAGGCGCTCAATGACTGCGCCACCCAGGCGCCCCGGGTTGTGGGCTTCTTGATTTTTCAGCCTCCCTTCTGTGTTCTGGGGGAGGGGCCTGCTGCACCGATACTCAGGCAACCCTGTTTGGGTAGAGTCTCCGTGTCCCCCGCGAGGGGGGATGGGGATGGGCATGGGCATGCTGTGAGCCGGTATTTCCAGGCTTTTGTTGTCTGGCGGCTTTCCCTGGTGGTTTGCTGTGCCTCTTCTGAGAGAGCAGCAGAGGCTGCATTGTCACAGAACAGAGGGATTGCCGCCCGTTCTCCACTGATGTTCTGGCCACTTTAACTCTGTTACTGTTGGTGCTGCTCAACCCTGCAGCGTCCCGGGATGTGCGCCCCACACCCGGCGTCCCTGCCCTCACTTCCAGGGCCGGCGCGTCTCTGTCCTTTGTGTTTCTAATGCCGCCAGCCGCCCCCGCGCGCTCCCGGATCTCCCAGTCTCAGTCAATGCCCGGTGAGCACACCTCGATTCCGGAGTTTCGGGAGAAGCCTGGTGGCGCACGCACCCGGTTCAGGGTCTCAGTCTGCTGTTTCGCGGGTGCCGACCGCGAGTCCGCCCGCTCCCCCGTGCAGGTGGCCCGCCAGCCGCCCCGCGCACGCTCCGGGAGCTCCCGGTCTCAGTCTGGATCCCGTGAGCACACCGGGATTCCAGGATTCCGGTGTTCCGCGAGATGCCTGGTGGCGCGCCTTCACGGCTCATGTCAGTCCGCTCTCTCACGGGTGCCCACCATGAGTCCGCCCGCTCCCCCGTGCAGGGGGCTGCCGCTTCCCGGCGCCCAAACGCGGCGGCTCCCTCCCCCTTCCGTTTATCTTCTGATATCTGTGCACGGTTTTACGGCTCCCCTCTTGGTACCTCAATACTCAGCGCTGGAGATGTTCATTTGTAGAGATCCAGATGTATCTTCCTGCATCTCAGGCTGATTCTGTGGTTATTTAGGCTGGTCTGTTACCTATCCAGCTCTACTCAGGGGACCGGCTGAAAAAGCGGTCCCCTACTCCTCCCCCATCTTAACTCCTCTCAGTTTGTGTTGTTCTAAGTCATAAGTTTGCAGTCATTCATCACAGCAGCAATAGTAAGTGAATTACCCAGTTTGGTTTTCACAGTATCCTCGTGGGGTCCCTAGGTCATACTGCATATATGACATGCCCTAGCTTCTGTCGTGAGCAGACAGGTGCAGATTTACAACATCGCGGTGACTCCCCAAAGCACATATAGGCCCAAGTGTCAAAAACCAAAAACTAAATGAACAACCTGGGTTTTTTTCTTGCCTTTTAGCACACCTTGTAGTTGTTTGTTGAAAAGCAGACATGCTGTATTGGGTAAGAGAGGCTGAGGTCAATAGACCCTTAGTGAGAGGGTTTATATTTTCCTGGCGAGGAGTTAGATTTACTGTTTTCTGTAGGTTCGTAAGCTGCAGTTCCCTTTAGTGTCCTTGGTTTTTTTTTGTTTTTTTTTTTTCTTTTATTGTCTTGTATTTCCCTAAGAACTCCTTAAATAGAATCCGGGCCTCCCAGTCCTAACAGCTGTAATCCTCCAATTATCTAGGAGCCGTGCTGAGGGGTGGTCGGGCTGCAGGCAGGAGAAGTGCCTCCCAGCGCTCCCCCATGCCTTATCCGCCAGGAAGGCTAGAGGACCCTAGATCGGGGTATTGCCCTTTCCCCAAGTTGGTTTGGCTCTCATGAAGTGGCTTCCTCTGAGGGCAGACAGGGAACAGCACAGTCCTTTGGTTCCTCTCCTTTTTCCCTGCTGGAAGTCAGAGGAGATTTTCTCAATATTCCCCATGGAAATCTGGTGGGGCTCCTGGAGCTAAAACTCATGAGAGAGGGGGGTCCATCCATCTAAACCTGGGCCCCCAGAAGTTTTTAACTCTTGCGCTAGTTGGCGCTCTGTTTCAGTGTTTTGTCCATTCCTGTTTATTTTCCTCCCAGATCCTGGGGAGCAGTGATTTCCTGCCTTTGCCTATTTCTCCAGTTTGGGGCATGTCTGTGTCCCCTGTGACCTCAGTGCTCTGTTGACTCTAAAAAGAATGGTTGGTTTTCAGTTTGTTCAGCTTTTTTCTTGTTGTGCCTGTGGAGTGGTCATGTGTCAGAGCAGAAACTGGAGATCAAATGAACTTTTTTTTTTTTTTAAAGATTTTATTTATTTGACAGAGGGAGACACAAGCAGAGGGAGAGGGAGAAGCACACTTCCTGCTAAGCAGGGATCCCGACTCGGGCTCGATCCCAGGGGATCGTGACCTGAATCAAAGGCAGACGCTTAAGACTGAAGCCACGCAGGCACCCCTCAAATGAACTTTCTGATATAAAAACTCGAGCCTGGGGTGCCTGAGTGGCTTAGTCAGTGAAGCGTCTGTCTCTTGATTTCGGCTTGGTCATGATCTCAGGGTTGTGAGATCGAGCCCTGCATAGGACTCTGGTCAGCAGATTGAGATCCTCCCCTTTTCCCTCTGCCCCTCCTCCCCCTGTGTGTGTGTGTGTGTGTGTGTGTGTGCGCGCGCGAGCGCACGCGCACGTGCTCTCTCTCTTAAAAAAAAACAACTCAAGCCTTTCTTAGAGAATGATCTCTCTTCATGTGCTTTTTCGTTGCCCTCTGGAATTCCTATTGTTATGATGCTTGATCACCCCATATGTTTTCTGTGTACCTAGCATATGAATATTCAATAATATTAGCCTTTTTTTTAACCCAGTATTTTAATCTTCAAACTTTTCTCTCTGGGAGACTTTCTTGAAATGGTTTCCCCTCCCTCCCCCCTATTCTTTAAGTAGGCTCCATACCCTAGTTCGGAGCCCAACATTGGGCTTGAGCCCATAACCGTGAGTTTAAGACCTGAGCCGAGATCAAGAGTCAGACACTCAACTGACTGAGCCTCCCAGGTGCTCCGAAATGATTTCTTTGTTTTTTTTAGAATTTTTTTTGAAGATTTTATTTATTTGAGAGAAAGAGAGTGCATGAGTGGGGGAGGGGGGAGAGGGAGAGGGAGAAGCAGACTCCCCACCGAGCAGGGAGTCCTACACGGGAGTCAATCCCAGGACCCTGAGATCATGACCTGAACCAAAGGCAGATGCTTAACTGACTGAGCCACCCAGGCACCCCAGAAATGGTTTTTGTATTAAGTTATAAGGAATTGGCTCACATATTTATTGAAGGCTGAGCAGTTCCAAGATCTACAGTCTCAAGTCCTGAGAACCAGGCAAGCTGATGATACGAATTCCAGTTCAGGAGAAGACATGCCTGACTGTGAGAACAGCAGGCAAAGAGCAGATCCTCTCTGGCTCAGGTTTTTGTTCTCTCAGGCTTTCAGTGGATTCCAGGAAGCCTGCCTGCATTTGGGAGGGCAGTCTGCATGACTCAGTCTACCATCCAGTGTTAATCCCACCCAGAAACACCCTCACAGACACACGCCGAATAGCGTTCAGCTCAATCTGGGCACCCCCTGGCCCCGTCAGGTCGACAGGTACCATTAGCCATCACAGACTTCTAATTCAGAATTCATTTTTCTGCAGCATTTACTCTTCCACACACTATCTCTAAAGCATCTTTAAATTCGGCTGTCGCAGATATATTTTGGTGCCGTCTTTACCAATCTCACATTTCCCTCCTCGGCCAACCACTGCTGTGTTTCATGGATATCATGGTAGTTACTCTATTTCATATCATAGTGACTTGCTCAACATCGACTCTACCCTGCACGTTGTAGGCACTCTACTGCGTCTTCAAATAATAATTCATTACCCTTCATAAGAACCCTATGAAAGTGATATTATTTTGATTCACGCTCCAAGCGGAAGAGTCACTGGTTGTAGGTAAGTTGAGCCCCCTGTCCGCGGTGGCTGCCTCCTAGATGAGCTGGGGCTCGGCTGTACCTGATGTTTTTTGAGTGTCTGTCACGTTCCAGGTCCTCTTCTACACATTCAAAATCCACTAACTTATCTGAGCAGCCACTTAGGAGGTGGCCACTAGCTTCCCCCCTGTTTACAGGAGAGGAGGAAACAAGGCTCAGAGAGGCTGAGTCCTGGGGACTGGCGTGTCATGGAGCTGAGCCCTCATCGAGATGAGAAGTTAAAGAGTTTCTTTCTTTTTTTCTTTCTTTCTTTTCTTTCTTTCTTTCTTTCTTTCTTTCTTTCTTTCTTTCTTTCTTCTTCCTTCTTTCTCTTTCTTTCTTTCTCTTTCTTTCCTTCTTTCTTTTTCTTTCTTTCTTTCTTTCTTTCCTTCCTTCCTTCCTTCCTTCCTTCCTTCCTTCCTTCCTTCCTTATTTTATTTATTTATTTGAAAGACAGAGAGAGAGAGACAGCCAGCGAGAGAGGGAACACAAGCAGGGGGAGCAGGAGAGGGAGAAGCAGGCTCCCAGTGGAGCAGGGAGCCCCATGTGGGGCTCGATCCCAGGACTCTGGGATCACTCCCTGAGCCAAAGGCAGACGCTTAATGACTAAGCCACCCAGGTGCCCCATTGAAGAGTTTCTGAACTCTCCCCTGTTGCTTGGAGTATGTTTTATAAGAGGGCATTTGCTCCTCTTTCTTACATGCATCTATCTCTTTACCCATTCATTTTCTTCTCCCTAGTAATTCACCATTATGTTGAGAGACTACTTATTGTTCTAGGTCCTGGGATGCAGCTGTTCCCCTAAGGAATTTCTATTCCAGGAGAGAGTGAAGTTGACGTGGGAACAATGGTGCGTATAAGGTGGGTGTTATATTAAGGTGTGAATTTGTGTGAGGGTGCTCTCCATGTTTTCCTCCCTGTTTCCATATCCAGCCAGCTAGCAAGCCCTTTATTCCTGCCCCAGCGGCTGCATGCTGCATGGGGTGCAGACTACCCCTGTAGTCTCTGGGAGCGGGAGTTGAAGGAAGTAGCAAAATCTTGGAGAGGATAGCTCTTTGGTATAGAGGGACCGCAGCTTTCCCAGAGAGGGTCTTGCTCCACGTGAAGTGGGGCGTCCATGTCGGAAGGGACCATGAGGCTGGGCAGCATGGCATGGTCACCCCGGACCTGGCACCACCTTGGGCATTTGTATGGGGAGCCAGTAATGGCTGAGACTGAATTTCTCATCAGCCTGTGGGATGGGCTTCACTGAATAAAGAAATGGATGATTCTCGTGCGCCTGGCACGGTCCGCTGCAGTTCACAGCCACCGACTACTGCGTCTGGGCCATCTCCGGGATGATGAAGAATGCTTATGCTGTGCACGCCGCACTCATGGGCTGATGGCAGCACTGTGTTCGTTTTGATGGATTGGCTGAGATCCCGCTGGAGAATTGGCAAGCAGAAATAAGGGGGCTCTCAGAGCCTCTGTTGGGTGCAGGATGACACAGTTTTGTGCACTGCTTAGATATGGGGGCCGGGAGAATGGAGAGGGGGTACATCACGTGCGTGGCAGCACTGAGGGAATTGATTTTTCTCATTCCCAGCAGGCAGTGCCTTGTGCCTGGAAAGTGGGTGCCTGGATCCTAACATGGCCCCTGCCTGGTCATACCCTGTAAGGCCCTAGGCCAAGCAGTTGCCCAAATTGTGGGGATACCTATTTTGCTGTGGTAGAAATGAGTCCACTAGAAACCATGGGTGTTTTGGGGATATAAAGCTCTGACTTCGTCCCAGGAGAAAGTCTCTGAGCCTTACTGGGGCCCATTTCTGAGATGCAGCAGGTGGGTGGCTGACAGACCATGAAATCCCAAGGGTGAGGTCCTCAGGCTTCCAGGGCTCTTGGAGCAAAAGTTCAGTTGCTGAGACCTGCTCCTCAGATCCAGAGCAGACTTTTAGGGGGCTGCAACCCTCAAGAGCATGCAGCTAGCTGTTGAAAGATGTCTGCACCTACAGGTGAGGAGAGAGGGTGTAGAAGGCCCTTCCTTGGAGAGTTTTGGACTTTATAAGCAAGTCCTGTACATTCCCAGTAGGTGTTGACAGACCTGAGTGACACATCCCACCCCAAGTTCTATCTGACAGACCCTCACCTCATATCTCCCAGCCACTGATAACGTAAAGACTGGGTACTAGCAGGTGAAGGGAAACGGTCAAAGAGGCTGGTTTTTGTGGCTCCAAAGCAGGTCCTGATAGAGTAGGCCGACAAATGGGGATGTACTTCAGACTCCTGGGAAATGGGTTGTGGAGCCTGAATCCTGGGTGAGGGTGACCCTCAGTCTGTCGTTGGTGAGGTGGCCTGGATGCTCTGAGGAGAGACCTGCTCAGGAGGGACAGTGAGGTGAGCTGCGTGGACCCATCCTCAGAAAAGGTGGTCCTGAAGAGGCACTAATGCCCATGGAGGATATACGGGGTATTTTACAGGGTTTTCAACCATAGAGAGAAATTGTAGTTGGTGAAATGGCTGAGGAGGGCTTGGAGTGGGATCCAGGGTAGGCATACAGAGTGTAGCCAGTCGGATACCACTGATGTTTCTTCCAGTGATGTCTAGATGATCAAGAGAGCCTTCCCCTCACTCGTGTGTGTGTGTGTGTGTGTGTGTGTGTGTGTGTGTGTGTGTGGCAGGTGTGTGGGGGAGGTGGTGGTGCTGGTTGGGAGACAAAGGCAATGTGTGGGAAATTCCAGAGGTGACAAAAGGCAGCAGGTGAGAGACCTCACCTGGCAATAAAAGGCCCCAAGAGGGCTGTAGGCAGAGGAGTGATGTGGTCAGACAAATTTTAGGGAAAAGGGACACATTTGGACTTGCTGTAGAATTGCTTGGTAGATTAGAGGCTTGTGGAAAGTGGGCCAGGCACTCCAGCCAGGAGGTCTCTTGTTGCCATGTTGTGTGGGTCGTTCTCCATGGCCATGGGGCCCTCAGCTTACCTAAGTCCTACTCCCATGTTGCCTTTCCCAGAAGCACTGATGGGGCTGAGATTTGCCCTGTGTACTGGCTTCCCCTTCAATTTATCATTCCAAGTAGTAGCTATCATGGGGGTCCTTTGGGGTCAGGGTCCTTCCCACTAAGGCAGCTGTTGAGGCTACAAATCAATTACACTGGCACCCTCCCTCTGAGTGAGGGTTCTAAATAGGCCTGGCAGGTGGACACTGCAGCTGGCCTACCCCAAGCTTTCCCCTGTTGCCATGCAAACCAGGCCTGCCACCACTGAGGGAACAGAGAAGCTGAGTACCATGTATGGATACCCTCACTGATTAGACAGTGATTAGGGGTCACATTTAGAAGGTCAGGATGTGCAAGATTGGGCAACAGAGCATGACATTGAATGGAGGTGCCATCTCCCCTGGAACCCACAAGCAGCGGGGTTGGTAGAAGGAAAAAATGGAATATTAAAGCAACAGATTAAATTACCAGCAGGTAAAATCACCTTGGCCAGGTGGACTAAAATACAGTTTCAAGATTTAATACATTTGAATGGTTGACCAGTAGGGCCTGGTGCCCCATACACCACACCGAAGACCCATGCTGAGGCACCCAACACTGCAACCTTATGGAAGTTGAGGGAGACAGCCATTGCCCTGACTCTCCCTGAGGATGCTGCTGCTGAGAACACCCTAGTCCTATTGCGACTGGGAAATGTGTTATCCACTGGAATGTGCAATGGGAAGTCCTGACAGGATGGGTGAGGTACTTTGCACTCTTGGGAGAGAGGGAACTTCTCCCTCTCCACTGGGATCCCATTGTTTTGCTGTAGCCAGATCTGCTGAAACACACTATATGTGGAATGCAACACGCACCATTGACAGAGGGGACAAGGTGTGGGTCCTGGGCTGGCATATCCTGCCCAACTCACCTCCTCATGCCTGATGGGGCTGCCTCCTCTGGCTGACATATTCGGTATGCACAACCTGATTGAATTTCCATAGCTGCCAGCCTCCTTCTCCTCCAGCCCAGGTGGGCGTTCTGTTTTCCATTGATACAATCATTTGGCCGCTGTCTTTGTTTCCTCCATTGACCTGGAAGCCTTCATAGCACAAATAGAAGCCTTTGCTAAATTCACCCAATAAGTCTTCAAATGAGAGCCAACAAAACCCATCTTGACTGAACACTGAAATGTCTCTAACGAGAAAAGCTGTCTTCCAAAATAGGATGGCCTTGGACACTACTGCTCCCTCACAAGGAGGCACCTGGGCCATTGTCCCAGCAGAAGGTTGTGTTCATACCTGGTGAGTCTGCTAATGTTCTTTCTTTATTAAATCACGTGAGGACACAAGTGAATGCCCTGAGGGATTGGATCCCCCTTACACTTAGGGACTTAATAAATCAGTGGTTTGGATCATGGAGCTCTTGATGGAAAAAACTGTTACTTGTTTGGCGGATTATTATTTTACTCTGTGTTTTCTTGCATGTGCCTATTTTGTTGCTGCGGGATCTGCCTCCACTGCAGCCTGAAAGCCACCAAACCAGCAATTTCCATGCTAATGGAACTCCTTGCAACTGCTCAGGGCCCATTGTGGAGTAAGGGGGATTGTAGGATTGGAAGAGCGGGTCACCAGGGCTAAAATTTTGGAGGAGGTTATCCAGTTGACCCATGAACTGGACAGGCCAATCAGAAGCTCCTCACCCCCACTTTTGTCCTCAAAATGTACGTTCTGCCCACTTTTCTCATTGTGGGAGCCATTTTCAAGGATGCAGCTTTGAGAGGCAGTGTGTTTTTGAGACCCTATGGATGGTATACATGGCTGAATCCCGTTAAGGCCTCTCTAGGAACCTTAAGATTCTGGCAGTGGGTGTGGGGATCCACTCATCTTGCTGCTGCCCACCACAAGCCTCGTAGATTCCCTTGCTTGCTACACCTGCCACCTGCCAATCTGGAGTGGCCTGCCTCTTTGGTCTCTCCCTGCCCTCTGAGTATAGGGGGCCAGTTTCAGATTTCACCCAGCAGTTGAAGACTTGGTAGTAAGAAGCAGACTGACCTGGACTCCAGTCCTGGCCTAACCACTATCCGGCTGTGTGATTCAGAGCAAGACACTTCTGCTGTCAGCCTTCGTTTCCTCGTGGGTAAAACAGGTAGTAATTCCCTTCCTCAGAATGGCAGAATGCCTGAAAGACCAGCCCCTGGTAGACACTCCAACACTTGGCTGTTTTAATTATTACTAGTATTAGGAGTTGGTTGGACAGTTAGGTAGTCAGGGCCTGGGCCCCCAACAAGAAAATATGGAGTCAGGACAGCTAAGATAGAACAGCACCAACATCCTGTTTTGCAGCTCAGACAGGAGCGCCCTAGCATTCTGCTTTGCAGCCTTTGCAGAAATGACTTCTGCAAAACGTCCTAAAGTAAGACAATTACCCACAAAGCACTTGTCACTATCACAGGCAAGGGCAGTTAAGACATAAGCCCCCAGATATCAGCAAAAAAGACCATCCACACGTTGACGTTAATCTAATAGGTAGATAATGTGACCAAAGTCCTGATTGGTACGACTCAGCACACCCTGGTTGCTGAAAATAGTTCCACAAAAGAGCTCATAAAACCCCCTAGACTTGCAAACTCGGGGGGCAACCTACTCGGGCCTCTCTCCGCCTCCGGGAGCTTCACACTACAGCTCAGCAAACTTTGCTCTGCTGCCCACCACTCTTCCCCTGGTCTACCTGTTCATTCTTCCAAGCGGCGTGACCAAGAATGGCGGGCACCAACGGAGTAGAAATCCTGCATCACTAGCACAGGCAAACTTCCCCTAACTTGTGGAGAACTGGGTGGGATTGTTGGCCTTCCTGTGACTTCTGGCTGATCTCTACTTTATCTTGCTTCCTGTCCCTGCATGTTCAGGCCAGGATGGGTCAGAAGCTCGTGCTCTTGGCTTTTAGATCAGTGTTGTTTCTGTTATACTAAACATTTGGATTGGCCATTTTATTCAGATCCACTCGTTCTCACACACCCTGGAGAAAACAACAGCATTTTTGCTCCGAAACACTACAAATTGGTGACCTTGCCTCATGCGGAGAAGTGGCTCACGGAATGGATTAAGCTGGGTTAAAATAGCTGGGCTCCACCGACCCTGAGGGGTCTGGGAATGGGTTCAGGAGACCCGTGTACTAGAATGGGGAAGGACTGGAGCTTGACCTCTAACTGAAATACAGAATTTCCTTCAATTATAAATGGCAATAAAAGGTCAAATACTGACCTTTGTAGTGGTATGGGAATCCGTGAATTTGTCACTTCTGGAAATCCTAGCTATTTGCATATTGCATCACGGTTGTCCCTGATTTCTCAACATGTCATTTATTCTCATCACTACTTTTTATTTATGGTAGTAAGACTTATGGTAATAAGGCCTTCTTATTTATTGTGTTAAAGAAGTATGTATATTCAGGTAGCCCCCACTTATTTAATAATTGAGTGAATAAATCTAGATACAGTTGGTTCTCCTTATAATTCTATGTATTTTACCTTATGAATTTGGTAAAGGTCTCTTGGCTTTACCTGCCAGTATGGTTTATGGCACAAAAAATTTTATGAATTTCAAGCAGTGGAGAACTTTTGGTGTAAGAGCAGCAATTTCCAGTTAGACCACAAGAGGGAAATATTTCCCCACCAATGTTTTAAAAGAGCACAGCAGGGAATTTTCCGCATTCTTTTTTAACTCTTGTTCTAAAATTGGTTCAAGTTTTCTTCTTTACCGTGAGCAATGTAATTGGGGCCCTGTCATGAGGCTCTGTAGCTGATACCTTGCCAAGAGCCGAAGTGTTCTTGTTCTGTAAATCCAGGCAGATGTGCTAGGAACAAGTCAGTCTCCCAGGCCTAGATGACAACTGAGGTTTAGTGCCCCTGGCATGTTTGCTGTCTTCCCAGCCCCACCCCCAAGTCCCAAGCTCGTAAAGCAGGCGGTACACTTGGTTCGTTATTCTGGTAGGTATAGACCCTCTATCAGAAATGTGGTTTGCCATGCAATCAATGGCTGTTAGGAGACGGTGCTGTGTTTGTGTGGGAGGTAGGAGGGGACAGACCTTAACAGGCAGAGAAAGGCCAGGATCCTATAACACAAATCTGACGACCCAGCCAGGCCCGCCACTTGCTTATGCCGTGGTTGCCCCAGGGCTGATTTTAATGGGAACAATTTCACACGTTCCTTGTCTTTGGCCACATCAGCACATAGGTCACTGTATATATTTAAGGGCTCAGAATGGAGGTCTAGAGTGTCTAATTGCAAAGGGCAGCAGCCACTTTTACCAGTCAGCAATGAACCTAGGAACAGCTCTGCAAACCCTCACTAGTGCGGAACTGGGTCAGGCTGAGGGAGCACAGCGAAAGGTCTCTGTGGGTGGGGTCGCCGCTGCTCTGGAGCTCGCTCTGTGTTCCCACCTCCTGCAGTGACTCTAAAAGTAAAATTTGCTGCACTACCTGCTTCTCTGACTTTTGAGGATTGTGGGCTGTTATTTTGCAGTTTTAATTACGAGCAGTACTGTTTCATTCACTCATTCACGCGTGCATGCGTGACAAAGATGTCATCTATGGAAAGCTGTCCTTTCGGGTGCCCTCCTGGGCACTGGGGCCACAGCAGAGGCTCCCCCTCCCCCACAATGCTGTGGCATTGTGCCACGGAGTGCTTGGAACATGTTGGGTAAATGTGACCCTTCTGAATAGGGGTCTTTCTTTTCTTTCCTTTTTTCTTTTCTTTCTTTTCTTTTTTTTTTAAGATTTTATTTATTTGTCAGAGAGAGAGCGCGGGTGAGCGCACACAAGCAGGGGCAAGAAGCCCCATGCGGGACTCGATCCGAGGACCCTGGGATCATGACCTGAGCCGGAGGCAGACGCTTGACTGACTGAGCCACCTGAATAGGGGCTTTTCCCGATCCTCCACAGCATGACCAGCTGGCAAGTTGTGAATCTGCTCTGAGCTTCAGTTTCCTCAAATGTAAAACGAGAGTAACATTATCTACCTCATGAGATTATTGTGAGAATTAAGAAAACAAAGTGAGCACCCAGCCCCGTGCCTGGCTGTTGTTGCTAAGGATCATAGCTTTGTTCCTGGCGCCTGTGGTGTTCCCGGGACGAGTATTAGCAGCCAGGAGTGGGAGCTGTGGCAGCATTCTGCTTTCTTTATGACACGGTACCTCCAATAAACTGGGGCACTTAATGAATGCTTTTCATGAAAGTGTCATAGGTTTATTTTGTGAGGTGACAGTGTGACGAAGTGGTCAAGAGCGTGGGCTCTAGAGCTGGGTGGCCTGGGCTAAGTCCCAGGGCTGACTCTTACTAGCAGCAAGAACTTAAGCAAGTAACTGAGTCCCTCTGTTCATCAGGTTCCCCATATTTAGAATAGGGCGAGTGATGAATGCATGCATGAAAGGCACTTAGAGCGGTCCCTGGCACTAGGAAGCACGTACAATGATGAGCTAGCATTATCATATTGACCAAGGCGACTTCTTAAATGTCTTCTGATGACAAAATTAAAGGGCTGTGGGAATCTACTACATGGTCGAGAGTAGTGGTCCCATGTCCCCGGGCCCCATTTCCTCGATACTCTATGGTGACTGGTAGCAGTGGATGCGTAATGGTGGGGTGGTGTTGCAGGGGTCATGGAGAGGATGTGACCGTGGGTAGGCGGGCGAGCTGCACGTGTGCGATCAGAGACTCCTCACTCCTCCCTCTCCTTGGAGTATACCATCCGCCCACCTTGCCCACGGTGGGGGCTGTTTTCAAGGACACAGCCTTGAGCACTGTATTTTTGAGACCTTCCGGATGGTATACATGGCTGAACCCTGTTAAGGCCTCTCTAAAAGCCTTAAGATTCTGGTGATAGGTGTGGGGATCTGCTCGTCCCCTGGCTGCCCAAGACAAGCCTTGCAAATTTCCTTGCTTGTCAGACTTGCCACCTGCCATTCTGGAGTGGCCAGCCTCTACGTTCAGTGTTGTCCCGCTTTATATGCAGGGGTGGTCTGCGAGCCATCAGGTGGGGGTGAGGGTGGCAGGTGATAATGGATGGGTGTTGGGGGCATGACGGTGGGTGGTTGCTAGTAGTTCAGGTGGGAGGTGATGATGGAGCAACGTGGGCAGTGGTAGGGGGGCACTAGGAGGACTAGGTGTTAAGGTGGGAGGATGGACCCTTCTTTGACTCCTTGGAGGCCATTCATGCTGTGGCTAACTCGAAGAACTGGCTGTGTCCCTGACTGTGCTCCCAGAGGGGCCCATCCCTGGTGTGCTGGAAGCACAAGAAGCAAGATCAATGCTGCCATGTGATGGAAGAGCTTGTTTCAATCATTTTTGGATGCTTTATTCGATAGTCTCATGTCCTCCATCATTTTTTCCCCCTGAGAACCACAAGCACTTGAAAGATATTCTATAAATGTTTCTTATAATATCCCTTTGATTTTGGTGTCAAATAAGAGAACCCACATTTTAGAGGTGACAGGTCACATATTTCTTAAACTGTTGAGAAGTGGCATCTGGTTTACAAGTCTTCCTGTGGCTGGCAGAATTAATTTGTGTTGAAAAAATGGGATCATGTTGTTATATTCCAACCTCCCCTCAACTATGGAAAAAAAGAGAAGAAAAGCTCTTTCTTTCCTTTGATTTCAGAGTCCTGCTGGGCTTCTTGTCTCCTGTGTATTTGTCTGTGAGTCCAGTTCCTTCCTGATGAGAGCAGGGTCCTGGGGTGGAGGCTGAGGCTGCAGCAGGAGTGAGGACACAGGGTAGATGTGAAGTCTTCATATGAAACTTGGGTGAGCAAGTGGTACGTGCACTGCCCTTGCCAACTAAGGAACCATTTTGGACAGAAAAAGAAAACAACTGGGACTCCTGGCTGCCTCAGTTGGTTGGGCGTCTGTCTTCAGCTCAGGTCATGATCCCAGCATCCTGGGATCGAGTCTGAGTCAGGCTCCCTGCTCAGCGGGGAGCCTGCTTCTCCCTCTGCCTGCTCCTCCCCCTGCTAGTGCTCTCTCTAATAAATAAGTAAAATCTTAAAAAAAAAAAAACTTAAAAAGAAAACAACCATAACAACCAAACCTGCTATTTTTGAACACTTAAAAAAATTTGCTCCACATTCAATAAAGTTGGGAAACTTCACATTTTCCTTGGAAAAAGCAGTTGCCATTTTTTTCAGAGCGCGCTTGAAGACGGCTGCCAGGTGCCTGGGTGGCTCAGTTGGTTGGGCGTCTGCCTTCAGCTCAGGTCATGATCCTGGGGTCCCAGGATCAAGTCTCGCATTGGGCTCCCTGCTCAGCAGGGAGTCTGCCTCTCCCTCTGACCTTCGCCCCTCTCATGCTCTCTCTCTCAAATAAATATATAAAATCTTAAAAAAAAAAAAAAAAATGAAGACGGGCTGCCTCGGCGGAGCGCGGAGAGGCAAGCACGGTGGCCCGGGCGCCAGGGCAAATGCAGCTTGCCTTCAGAAGAAACAAAAGGTACACTTCAGGACACGCTTATCTCCAAAAGGCTGCTTCCTAAAACTGCTAATTGTGCATGTTAAACAGGAGCCAGAGGCTCTGGGCAGCCTCTCCAACTCCTCTTTGCAGATGTTTTATGGAGGTGATTTAAACCTTAGGACTCTTCCTTTCCTCCCTCTGGTGAAGGATCTTGGTGTTATCAACTCATTAACTCGTGCTCCCGTTATTTGCCTGCCGTTGCAGTCCTTGCTTTCAATAAAGTGGCACAGCACCGTCGGGGGACGCGAAAGTCGCAGAGGTGGCCTCGATGGATGATCAACGGTGATGGCAACTTGGCCAATTTAAGAACAGCACATAAGGCAAAAATGAGAAACAATGTCTGAAGTGCTGATGAAGAGCAACTTTCCCATAAACCCGACCTGTGGCTCCATGTGAGCGGGGCTGAGAAAAACCGACGCTTAGGAGCCATTTGGTGCTTGGTATGGAGATTCTCAGGGGCTGATCTGGGCCGCTTTGGGGTGTGCGGTCTTGGTATATTAATTCCACAGGCATCCTAGTGGCCTGCTTAGGGAACAAACAGTCTTATGGGGGAGGTAGAGGGACGCTTATAGCAAGAAGTGCAACACGGGAAGGAATATCACAACAGGGCGTTGTTCTGAATAGGGTTCAGGGATGCTGGAAGTCTACACAGAAATACATGTTTTGTTCTGCTGGATTGGAGAAGATCAGAGCAGAAGGGACAGTCAATGGCCACCTGCCAAAGGCCCCCAGGAACACACATGTAATGCAAGTTGGGTTCGTAACTTGCTACACACAAGGAGAACACACATGATGGACAAGCATGGAATGTCTGGGTAAAAGGGAGCTCGGACGGGCTTAATAGAGAATCTAGGCTTGTGTTTGGTGATTTGAGTATAAGGAATTGGGGGATATCTTCTGGAATGGTGTTGTTAGAAAGCGGGGGAACTTGGTAACTGAGCATCTAGGAGGTGGGAAGAATGGAATGGAGTTAGAGATCTCACTGGAAAAGAAGCAATAGAGATTCATGTTGGGGCACCTGGGTGGCTCAGTCGATTAAGCATCTGCCTTCGGCTCAGGTCATGATCGAGGGATTGAGTCCTGCAGCAGGCTCCCTGCTCAGCAGGGAATCTGCTTCTCCCTCTCCCTCTGCCCCTTCCCCTGTTTGTGCTTGTACTCTCTCTCTCTCAAGTAAATAGATAAAATCTTTTAAAAAATAGACTCATGTTAGTCTAGGGAGGGGATGTCTGTCTGGTCATTCTGTGGTTGCATAGTGTCTTTCTCTTTATCTCTGTTCAGGGATGATTATGGAGTCTTGGAGTTCTCCACTGATGTTGATATTCTGTGAAATTGTTTTTTCTTCAGGGGAACATCACAGCCTAGTTGATAACAACTAGGCCAACTACTGGATAAAATCTCTCAGGGCTGCTTTTCTCAAAATGCTTGATCTGGGCCCTGAAGGATGAGTAGGAGTTCCCTAAATCAGAAAGGGAAGGCATCGTTGGCAAGGAGGGGTATAGCTGAGAAGAGAGAGGGAGGCATCGAATATCACAAGAGGCTAAGGACACTGTGAATAGCTCAGGATGCTGGAAGTGAGGGTGCATGTGGAGAACCAGAGAGAGAAAGGCCCAAGAGTCAGACAGGGTCAGATGTGGAGGGCCTGTGAGTCTGGTTAAGAACCTTAGACTGTATCTTTGGCCATCTTTATCTGAGTGCTCAACTCAGAGCAGTTGGCCAAGAGGTGTTTGTTGAATCGGGGTGGACTTCATTTTCCTTGTGCATACTCGTCCCTCTTCCACACCATTTATTACCATCAGAGCCAAAAAGAAGCTACCTGAAGAAGGGCTATCCGTCTAGGGGTACAGATATCCTTTTCTTACAGTCACATGTAGAATACTCTCGTCACAGAGCTGGAAGCATTCTCCTTTTGCAAAGGGGGACCTGAAGGCTAACGTGGCAAAATACTTGCTGAAGGCTCCATGGCAAATGGCAAAAGAATGAGGACTTGAACTCCCCTCTCCTGCTTCCTCATCTCCGCTCTTTTCAGTACAGCAACCCATGCCTCAGTCATGCAGAACTTCTCTAAATTAATGCTTCCACAACTCTAGGAAGTCTTGGGGCTTCCCGTGTCTCAGTCACTGCAGAGACCCTCCCACCCCCCAATACACAAAAGCAAAATCCAGAAGCCAGAAGTAATTGAGAAGGGATTCCATCTGTTATGTGACTCTGTTGAAGAACTTTAAGGAAACATGATTCATGAGCTGTAGTAACACTTCTCAAAGGCTCTTTCCTCCACTCTGCTCAGCTTCTCCAGATGTTCTTTGGTGCCAACACCCAAACTACTTCTCTAACCACAGCTTGCAGCTGAATCTTCTCTGGCTCCTTCCTTCCTCTTGTCTAGTTCTTCATTAAATGGGTGGCCTGGCCTCTCTGCCCATTGCCTCCTTACCTTCTTCCCGTCTCTCAGGGCCCATCCCTCCTCTGACAACAGTCAGGGCTGTGCCTGGTTGCATGTTGCAGGAACCTCATTGCAGTGGTTAAAACGAGTGAGAGGTATGTTTTTCTCCCCAGGCAAGAAGTCCACAGGAAGGGGCTCCATGCCTGGTTTGGCAGCAACTTTGGCTTTTCTGCTCTGCCATTTATGGTATATAGCTTTCTTCTTCCTTCTTGTAGATGGCTGCTGTATCTTTAGGCATTGTATTTATATTCAAGGGCAGACAAGGGGGAATGGCCAAAAGCAGAAGACATGTGTCTGCTGAATACATTCTTTCTATCAGGAAAACAGTGATTTCCCAGAAGCCTGTAGATTTCCACTTACATCTCATTGGCCAGAAATGGTCCCATGGTCATCACTAGCTGCAAGCGTGCCTGGGAAGGTAAGTATAACTGGTCACCTTGCAATGCTGAAAAAATAATCAAGGTCATGTTACTAAAGAAGGGAAGAATCAACATTGGATAAGAAGCTGGCAACGTCTGGCATACTTATCTTTTAGATTTTGCATCACAAAAGGCTTGGGGGCTGATCTGGCAAAAAGAACTCTTCTCCATATTGGGAAGGGGGTAAGAAGCTGATGAGGCAAACTTATTCACAAGTGAATTAATATTTGCTTAAATGAATATGATCCATTCTAGAGAGCATTGATTTGTTTTCATTTTGCAAATTTTTAACCTGTAAAAATAAGCTAGAAATTTAAATAGACATTTATGATAATTTGCCTATAGGCAATTTTTTTTTTCTTAATGTATTATACCCAGCATTAGGCTTTACTCTGAGAGATTTCAATTCCAAAAAGACAAGTTTCCAAATACAGTCTCTTAGAAAGTTTATAGTTGTTTTTCTCTTACTATGCACTAAAACAAAATAATTACAGAGAGTAAAATCCCCAAGCTCTTGGAACTGTAATTTCAATTCTCATCTTTGTTGAGATACAAATAGGCATTTAAGTTTATTACAATGGGTACATTCCATTTGCTAGTGATCTGTTCTTTTCTATTGAACATTATTTTATAGACATGATTTTATGGGCTGACAGTTCAACATAGTTACTTTAGCAAAAATATAATATGCAGGTATGCTACAGATGACTTAGGCACTTCCCTTTGGTCAGAAATATTTTTTAAAATATTTAACAACTGATATGTCATTAACACTGATCTATCAGAATAGACCAGGCTATAGAAACAGAGCACGTCCTGGAGGTGCCTGCTGGACCAGGCATCGGATCTTTTGCTGTTGGAATGTGGAGCAGTCCAGGGGTCCGTTTGTTAGTGGTGGGGGATTAGGCAGTGAATATTTACTAACTGATACAGAAGAACTGTAACGAATTAATAGTAAGTCTTATCAGTTAGCTTATGCTATTCCAAAATTTAGTGACTTAAAAAAATGCATTTAGCTCATTCTGTGCATTGGTGATTTGTGATGAGGTCAGGTAAATGATTTTCCTGGTCTTGACTAGGGTCAATCATATATCTGTGGTCTGGGGCTGGACAGTTAGATAATCTGTTCTGGGTGTTGCAGGGTTACCTGGCATGATGGGGGTGACTTGGCCATGTATATTTTATCCTCCAAAAGGCCAGCCTGGGTTTTTCACATGGCTGGATGGAGTTCTAAGAAAACAAGCAGCTATTTGATTTGGATTTTGTTTTTGATTTTCCATTTTTGTGGTATCTCTCTTTTAAAAAAATAGGTCATTTGAGCTAAAAACAAAACAAAAACAACTCACATGTTCCCCCCACTCCCCTCACCTCTGGCAATCACCAATCTGTTCTCTGTACCTATGAGCTTGATTATATGTATATATTTAGATTCCATACATAAGAGGGATCATATGGTGTTTTTCTTTCTCTGTCTGACTAATTTCACTTAGTATAATGTCCTTAAGGACTTTCCACATAGTCACAGATGGCAAGATATCATTTTTTATGGTTGAATAATATTCCATTGTGTGCATATATGTATCTGTGATATACATATCGCATCTTCTTCATCCATTCATCCATTGATAGACACTTAAGTTGTTTCCATATCTTGGCTATTTTAAATAATGCTTCAATGAACATGGAGGTGCATATATGTTTTTGAATTAGTGTTTTTGTTTTCTTCGGATAAATACCCAGAAGCAGAGTTGCTGGATCATATATTGTAGTTCTATTTTTAATTTTTTGAGGAACTTTCATACTATTTTCCATAGTGGCTCCACCAATCTACGTTCCTACCAACTGTGCACAAGAGTTCCCTTTTTCCACATCCTTGCCAATAATTGTTATTTCTAGCCTTTTTGATAAAAGCTGTTCAGTAGGTACGAGGTGGTATTTTATTGTGGTTTTGCATTTCCCTGATGATTAATGATGTAGGCATCTTCTCATGTACCTGTTGGCCATCTGTTTGTCTTCTTTGGAAAAATGTCAATTCAGGTCTTCTGCCAATTTTTATTTATTTATTTATTTATTTATTTATTTATTTATTTATTTATTTATTTAAAAAATTATTATTACCCAACATTTGCATCAACATGGATGGGACTGGAGAAGATTATGCTAAGTGAAATAAGTCAAGCAGAGAAAGACAATTATCATATGGTTTCACTCATTTGTGGAACATAAGGAATAGCAGGGAGATCTGTAGGAGAAGGAAGGGAAGAATGAAGGGGGGTAAACAGAAGGGGAAATGAACCACAAGAGACTATGGACTCTGGGAAACAAACAGGGTTTTAGAGGAGAGGGGCGTGGGGGGATGGGTTAGCCTGGTGATGGGTAGTAAGGAGGGCCCGTATTGCATGGAACACTTGGTGTTATACGCAAACAATGAATCATGGAGCACTACATCAAAAACTAATGATGTACTGTAGCAGTTCAATAAAGTCTCAAAGGATTAAAAAAGGTTTTATTTATTTGTTTGAGAGAAAGAGAGAGACAGAGAGAGAGCACGAGCAGGGGGAGGAGCAGAAGGAGAGGGAGAAGCAGACTCCCCTCTGAGCATGGAGCCCAACACAGGGCTTGATCCCAGGACCCTGAGATCATGACCTGAGCCGAAGGTAGATGCTTAACTCACTGAGCCACCCAGGCATCCCTGTATCTTCAACTTTAACAAATTTGGTTATCAGTTCTAACAGTTTTCTGATGGAGTCTTTAGGATTCTCTATATATCATCTGCAAATAGTGACGGTGTTACTTCTTCCTTTCCAATTTGGGTACCTTGTATTTCTTTTTCTTGTTCAATTATTCTGGCTGGGATTTCCAATATTATCTTGGATAAGAGTGGTGAGAATGGATATCCTTGTCTTGTTCCTCATCTTCAAGAGGAAACATTTTTAGCTTTTCACCATTGAGTATGATATTAGCTGTGGGCTTGTCATAAATGGATGTTGAATTTTGTCAAAGGCTTTAACTGCATTTATTGAGTTGATAATGTAATTTTTATTCTTCATTATATTAATGGGATTATCACATTGACTGATTTGCAAAGGTTGAGACACAATGAAGAGCTGAGGCAATGTTGAACAAGATTCAGCTACACAAAACCATTCCTTCAAGATTAGGAGAGGTGTTTGTTTCATTTATTGTATAGAAACCAACACAGAGAGTCAAGCAAAAGGAAGAAACAGAGGCATATGTTCCAAATGAAAGAACAAGATACAACCTCAGAAAAAAAGCCTAAATGAAACAGAGATAAGTAATTTACCTGAAAAAAAGTTCGAAGTAATGTCATAAAGATGCTCACCATGTGGGAAGGAAGAATGGATAAACACAGTGAGAACTTCAATAAAGAGAGAGAAAATATAAGAAAGTACCAAAAAGAAGTCATATGGCTGAAGGATACAGTAACTGAATTGAAAAAAATACACTAGAGCATTCAACAACAGACTGAATGAAGCTGAAGAAAGGGTCAACTCAAAGACAAGACAGTGGAAGTCACCCAACCAGAGGAGCAAAAAGAAAAAAGCACGAAAAAAGTGAAGATAGCTTAAAAGACTTACAGGACAGCATCAAATGGAATAATATTCACATCAAAGGGCTCCTAGATCAGCTCTTGTCGAAGCAGCCTATTATATTTTTAATAGCTCCCAGTAGCTGAGGATGTGCTATAACCTGTCAGTGCTTTATTTAAAAAAAAAAAAAAAAAGTAAAACAAAAGCAAAAAAAAAAAAAAAAAGAAGCCTACCCATCAAGCCATGGTCATAATGATTAGCTAATAGGTCTTCTTCACAGAGAGTCTGCACCCCTGGGTCTGTTGCTTCCTCTGTGCCCTGGGGTGGGAGCTATTTAAGCAATCTTTCCTCACTAGTTACAGTCCTGTGAGGCCTGCAAGTGTAAGCCCCACTGGCCACCAGAGCCACATGATATAGAGGAGTCTCCAGATGGCAGTTGCAAAAATCAGGGTGCCAGACAGGAGTACGACCTTTCTGGGTGAAATCATTACAGTTTCATGGTACCAGGAATCCAAACTCCCTTGGCCTTCAGAGCCAGGTGATTAGAAGATGTCTGGCAGCTGTAAAAATCAGGCACCAGCTGCATGTAAAAGCTCTCTTCTGGGAGATACCGGTTCTGGAACATGTCAAAGGGAGCATGAAGATGGCACTTACCAGTTTCCATCCCTGGAGAGTATTCCAGCAGGCTCCTACATGTGTGTGTTAAGTTAGATGCCTGACCCTCAGGCTGAAGCTTTAATATAAGCAGGTGAGTCTCCTTCACTTTAAGTCTGGATGTGATTGGCTGCCTATGAGCTGGGTTCTGGGGTGAGTCCAGGCACCCTGGTGAGTCCTTAAGAGTGATTTCTCAGATTAGAGTCTTATGGGTCTTGGAACATGAGCAACATTGTTTTTCAAAGTGAAGTGCTTTGGGGGCTCCTCTCTTAAGTGTATGTCTTAAAAGTTGAGATGCCCAACATGGGATTTGAACCTTTTGTTCCTCTGGGAGAAGCTCTGGGGTTTTGAGTTTCTTCCCAGTTGTAGGATACTGTGTCAGGGGTGGAGTTTATGGTGAGATTGTGTTCCAACCTCCATTTCTACTTCATTGTGGTTTTCTTTTTGCTTGTTCAATGTGTAGTTGTCACTCAGCCAAACTTCAGTGTTTTATTTATTTATTTATTTATTTATTTATTTATTTATTTATATTTTTAAGGAAATTGCATCATATGGAGCTGTAGACTCAATGTGTTGGTGGGAGGACATGAGTTAAGGATCTTCTTACATCGCCATCTTGAATGGAGACAAAAATATGACAAGGAATAATAAAACATCAGGACAACCATATTTTCAGAAGTAAAAACAAACCTCAGAACAAAACTCTGATATGACACACATGTTTGAACTACTACATAGGGGATTAATGACAATGCTTAACATGTTCAAGTCTTTAACGTAAAATGCAGATAACATGCAAGATCAGAGAGGTAATTTTGGCAGAGTTATAAAAATGATAAGAAAGACACGTAGAAATCAAAAGTACAGAAATATAAAACAGAATGCTTTCAACAGGCTCATCATCAGGCCTGACACAGTTGAAGAAAGAAATAGAGCTTGAACTGGCTAATGCAAATCAAAGTGAGATGCTGAGAAGTATGTGAAAAGAGAGTAGCACAGCTTCCAGAAGGTGGCGTAACAGCCACCACCGTAACATTCACATCGCACAGCTTCCAGAAGGTGGCGTAACAGCCACCACCGTAACATTCACATAGTTGGAATCCCAGAAGAAGTAAAAGGGCAGGAGGCGGAAGAAATAATGGGTGAGAATTTTTCAAAATAATGGTAGATGTTACACAAATGATCAATGAATCTCATAAAATGCTTGGCAAGATAAACACACACACACACACACAGACATTTCATATACAAACTGCAGAAACCAAGACAAAGTTAGGAATGAAGCCGGAGGGAGGTAAAAAAAGTCATGTTGCCTAGAGAAGAAAAAGGCTAAGAATTATGGCAATCTTTGCCCCCAAACCATACAAGCAAAAAGGAAAGGGAGTAAAATGGAGTGACACATTTAAATTGTTGAAAAGAAAAAAAAGTAAAGCCAGAATTCTATTTCTAGCAAAAATATCTGTTGTATTAGTCAATGTTCTCCAGAGAAGCAGAACCAACAGGTGTGTGTGCATGTGTGTGCGCACGTGTGCACGTGTGTGTGTATGTGTGTGTGCACAGAGGCAAACATACCACAGGATAATCTCTTAAATAAATGGTGCTGGGAGAACTGGATAGCCACGTGTGAAGGAATGAAACTGGACTACTATTTTACACCATACATAAAATCAACTCAAAATGGATTCATTAGTTGAATGTTAGACCCAAAGCCATAGAGCTCCTAGAAGAAAACATAGGCAGCAAGCTCCTTGACGTCAGTCCTGATGATGAGTTTTTGGATTGGACACCAGAAGCAAAGGCAAAAAAAGCAAAAAGAAACAAGTGGGACTGTATCAGACTAAAACGATCTGCACAACAAAGGAAACGGTCCATAAAATGAAAAGGCAATCTACAGAATTGGTGAAAATATTTGCAAATTATACATTTGATAAAGGCTTAATAATCCAAAGTACATGAAGAACTCATACAACTCAATAGCAAAAGCAAACAAATGAACAATCTGATTAAAAAATAGGCAGAGGACCTGAATAGAAAAATTTCCAAAGAAGACATCCAGATGGCCAACAAGTACGTGAAAATGTGCTCAACATCACTAATCACTAGGGAAATGCAAATCAAAACCACAGTGAGATATCACCTCACATCTGTTAGAATGGCTAGTCATCAAAAAGATAAGAAGTAACAAGTGTTGAGGGCGTGGAGAAAAGGAAACCCCTGTGAACTGTGGTGGGAATGTAAACTGGTACCACTATGGGAAACGGTATGGAGATTCCTCAAAAAAAAAAAATTCAAAATAGAGCTACCATATGATCTAGCAATCCCACCTCTGGGTATATATTGAAAGGAAATGAAAACAAGATCTGGGAGACATCCCTGCATTTTTATGTTCATTGCGGCATCATTCACAACAGTCCAGATGTGGAAACAACCTAAGTTGCTGTCAACGAACGAATGAATAAGGAAGATGTAGTATATATCTACAATGGAATATTGCTCAGCCTTGAGAAAGAAGACATCCTGCTATTTGCAACAATGTGGATGGACCTCGAAGGTGTAAGCTAGACGGAGCAAGGGAAATACTGCGTGGTATCACTTACATGTGAAATCTAAAAAAACCAAAGTCCAGCTCATAGAAACAAAGAGTAGAAAAGTAGTTGCCAGGGACAGGGGGAAGAGAGGGGAGTAAGGAGAGGTCAGTAAAAGGTACAGATTTTGAGCTATAAGATGATTAAGGTCTGAGGATATAATGTGAAGACAGCAGCTCTAGTTGATATCACTGTATCATGTAATTGAAATTTGCTAAGAGAGTAGAACTTAAATGTTCTCACACACACAAAATGTGAGGTGATGGATGTACTAATTAACTAGATAGAGGAACCCTTTCACGCACACACACATACATCAACTTGATACCAGATCTGTGTTAGGTAACTCTTCCCACAGCGCTAGGTATGTAAATTTTGAGGCTTGAGAAAGGAGCACGGAACTCCAACACGTATGCTTCAACTCATGACAGGTCTTGGGTTTCATGGATCAACCATATTTAAGATACACAAGGTATTATTCCCTCAATCTGGGGACACAGGGACATCCAAACATGCTTGAGAGTTCTAATAGAGGCTCTGGAAACAGAGCTGGTGAATCATGACCCCTGGATATATGCTATTTATTCATATGAGATCACAATTTCTATTCCTCTTACAATCCATCCATTTGAATTGTGAAGAACTATAATCATATAAATGTTAGGCCAAGATAAAAATTACCCTAAAATTGTTTAAGAAAATTCAAATGGTGGTCCATGAGACGGCTTAAATTGAGGGGGAACAAAATTATGAGGGGAAATGCTTCCTACATGCTAAAAATAAAGGTTTTCACCCTTTAAAAACCGTTATTTCTCTCTTTAAAATAATCTTCTTTAAAAAAAAAACACACAAGGACTTCTGCTACACTTAAATGCTCAAAGCAAATCCCAAGGTCAGACTCAAGGACAAGGAAGCTGACTCTCCCTCTGGTTGGAAGGTGCTGCAAAATCACAATGAAAAGAAGTATCTATACAGGGAAGAGAAGAATTTGGGCCCTTTTTGCAGCAAACTACCATGCTATTGTATACACATGGCTGTATACAATGGAATATTACTCAGCTATCAAAAAGAACGATTTCTCAACATTTGCTGCAACATGGATGGCACTGGAGGAGAATGGCTGGCTGACTACCAACTCAGTTAAGCATTTATAATTTGCATTTTTGGGGACATTATATATATCACTGCTACGAACATCACCTTCTTGATGATTTTACCATTCTTGGCATTAGAAAGATACTTACAAATTGAGCAGGGTTGGGGGATCCTCACTCATTCAGGAATCATTCGTGTAGCATCCCTCTGCACTAGGTGGAGAGATAGCAGAAACAGCAGACACAGAAGGGAAGACACACAACAGGGAACAGAACAACGTGGAATGTGGTTGCTGCTTTGGTAGTGGTGTATGTGAGGGATCTGGGGCATGTACACGAGGCTCAGAGGGAGGGATGTGGGTGGGGAAGGTGTGCTCGTGGCGTGATGTGTAAGGCAAGGCAGCCGAAGGGGAATGGCTGGGTTTAGATTTGATAATGAGTTAGCAGCACATCAATTGCCAGGAAGAGTGAATTCCAATGAGCACAGGCCATTTCATCCCAGATAATGAGGATGCTCTGGGGCTGGGAGCGAGCCAAGGTGAGACCAGAGTGAAAAGCAGGGTGGAGTCCTAAGTGCCTTTGACCTTTGTCATGGAGGCAACGCAGGACCACTGATGACAGACAGCTCGTGTTCTTGGGAAGATTCTCAGAAACGCTACTGAAGAGGGTGGCTTTGACCAAGGCAGCTCTTTGATTCCCTGTTGTAAGAAACAAGTTCTTGGCCTCGAACCAGAGGAAGAGTTGCTTTTCTTCTCTGAACAGACTGAAGGAAATAAACTTGGCCTTACCTCACATCTTCCATCAAAGTAAGATCCAGGTGGATCAAAGACTTAAGTATTGAAAAAAATGAAGTCATAAAGTATTACTAGAAAATATGAGAATTGTTTTAATCTCAAAATGGGCAAAACTTTCTCAAGAATGATGCACACTCAGAAAAAGTAAAAGAGATAAATGTATTTGACTCCATAAAACAAAAAGGAAAGAAAAACAGCCGCATTGCAAAAAAACACCATATGCAAAGTAAAAAAAAAAAAAAACAAAATAAAACAAAAAACCAACCACAAATTAGGAAAAAAAATATTTGTGATGTGGCAGGTCTGCTCTCTGGTTTTTCAGTTTTCCCAACATCATTTTGTTGAAGAAATCTTTTTTCTTGCTGATTCAAAACATCTTTATCATACATTAAGTATTTATTTATATACACTCACATTTATTCATGGATCTTTATTTGAGCTTTAAATTCTGTTCCTTTGATCTGTCTGTCTATCCTCTTATGCACCAGTAGCTTATTATTTTAATTCCTATAGTATTGTAATATATCTTAATATTTGGCTGTCTTCTTGCATTGCTTTTAAAAGAAGACTTTTCTTGGAGAATTTTGTGTGTGTGTGTGTGTGTGTGTTTAAATTTTGTATGAGGCACTTCTTATTTAAGAATATGGTACACCTCCTATTTAAAAAGTCTTTTTTGGGGGGCGCCTGGTTGGCTTAGTCAGTTAAGCATCTGATTCTTGATCTCAGCTCAGGTCTTGATCTCAGGGTCACGGATTCAAGCCCTGGGTTGGGCTCCATGCTGGGCATGGAACCTACCTAAAAAAAAAAAAAAGGTCCTTTTTTTTTGTCTGTATCTCTTGGGGGTGATTTAAATTTTCTTCACACAGATTTTTTGCACATGTTGGGTTATTTCTATGTATTTTATTCTTTTTGGTTATTACATGTGAGATTTTTCTTTCCTGATAACTTCTAACTAAATTCTCTATATTAATTTTGCATCTATTCAACCTACTGAAGTTTTTATTTGCAGTAGATTTACACTGTATAGATTCATTCTCATTTCATAGATGTTTGCAATAGATTTTCATGTAATCCTCTTGGACTTTTACTAGTTGATAATCACACCAACTACAAATATTGATAACTCTGCCTTCATTTAATTTTTTTGTATTTAAAACTATTTGTTTATTGTTTTTTTATAATAATATTTTTTATTATATTAGTCACCATACAGTACATCCCTGGTTTTTGATGTAAAGTTTGATGATTCATTAGTTGCGTATAACACCCAGTGCACCATGTAATACGTGCCCTCCCTACCACCCATCACCAGCCTGTCCCATTCCCCCACCCCCTCCCCTCTGAAGGCCTCAGTTTGTTTCTCAGAGTCCATAGTCTCTCATGCTTCATTCCCCCTTCTGATTACCCCTGCTTTCTTTATCCCTTTCTTCTCCTACCGATCTTCCTAGTTCTTATGTTCCATAGATGAGAGAAACCATATGATAATTGTCTTTCTCTGCTTGACTTATTTCACTTAGCATTATCTCCTCCAGTGCCGTCCATGTTGCAGCAAATGTTAAGAAATTGTTCTTTTTGATAGCTGAGTAATATTCCATTGTATATATGGACCGCATCTTCTTAATCCAGTCATCTGTTGAAGGGCATCTCAGTTCCTTCCACGATTTAGCTATTGTGGACATTGCTGCTATGAACATTGGGGTGCATACGGCCCTTCTCTTCACTATGTCTGTATCTTTGGGGTAAATACCCAGTAGTGCAATGGCTGGATCATAGGGTACCTCAATTTTTAACTTTTTAAGGGACCTCCACACTGTTTTCCAGAGTGGCTGTACCAACTTGCATTCCCACTAACAATGTAGGAGGGATCCCCTTTCTCCACATCCTCTCCAACAATTGTTGTTTCTTGCCTTGTCAATTTTTGCCATTCTAACTGGCGTAAGGTGGTATCTCAGTGTGGTTTTGATTTGAATTTCCCTGATGGCTAATGATTTTGAACATTTTTTCATGTATCTGTTAGCCATTTGTATGTCTTCATTGGAAAAGTGTCTATTCATATCTTCTGCCCATTTTATGATTTGTTTATTTGTTTCTTATGTATTGAGTTTGAGAAGTTCTTTGTAGATCTTGGATACCAGTCTTTTATCTGTAGTGTCATTTGCAACTATATTCTCCCATTCCATGGGCTGCCTCTTAGTTTTTTTGACTGTTTCCTTGGCTGTGCAGAAACTTTTTATCTTGATGAAGTCCCACAAGTTCATTTTATCTTTTGTTTCTCTTGCCTTTGGAGATGTGTCATGAAAAGGGTTGCTTTGGCCAATGTCGTAGAGGTTGCTGCCTATGTTCTCCTCTAGGATTTTGATGGATTCCTGTCTCACATCGAGGTCTTTCATCCTATTTCTGTTTATTGTTGATTCGCATTGGTTAGTATTTCCAGAACCATATTAAAAAATAAGAGTGATGGTGGACATTTTGTTTTGTCCCTGACTTTAATGGGAGTTTCTTGTGTTTTTCCATTAAACATGAGGCTGATTTAAAAAATTGAGATAGATATATTTATCATATTAGGGACACATCCTATCATTAGTAGCTTCTGTGATAGCCGATTAATTTGGGTAGCCAAGTATCTGCATGTGCCTTTTTCTTAATTAGAACATACTCCTCCATCCCCTGAAGGGAACAGAGTCCCTTGGGTCCTACCTCTGGGTCAAAGGCCAGGATCTTGGGGTAATGCGCAGTTCTGTCCATCAGATCACAATAGGCTTCCCTTGATCTGGTGGTCTTTAAACTAAATGGAAAATGATCTAATCACAACGTGGCTCATATATATAACTCAGTGGACACTGGACAATCACAACCCAAACTCCATCTTGAAAAGAGAAAGTGGGAAATTCTGTAGACACTGGTCCATGGCAGAGATAACAGTGGGCTGTAATGGCAAATAGTTTCTTTTCTGGCCGTAGATCACATTTCATGTTTAGTCCATTCAGGTCACCTGCTTCTGCTCTCTGAGGAGAATGCCTTTGTTCATTATTGGCTGAAGTCCCTCAGCCCTGCCTGTGGGAGATTTCTCCCTTGTCTTTTATTCTTCAAGGCCGTAAAAGTACTAGAGCACCAGTCAATGTAGATTGCTGGCCACAGTAGGAAAGTCCCTCTCCTAGCAGAGTTATGTCCCCTTCCATCTCTGTTTGTGACTGTCTCTAGACAGAGTTAATCTCTCTTGTAACTTTGGGTGAAGGAGAAAGAAAGGCAGCTAATGCCCCCCCAAATTTGGAAATTTCCCCAATACGTCATCTCCACTGGCAGGTTATTTGTCTTCCACTGATAATGGTCTAACTAAGAGCTTTGTATGGAATAACTAGGACCATCAGATGACCAGCCTGTGACACCATGTTTTATGGAAGATGTTAGTGATTGCTATGCCCATCTTATGCAACCATGTCACAATGTAAAAAATGGCCCATAGCAATTGTAATATGCTCTCAGTTGTGAGATGCAAATCAATTTCAGAGATGTTAAAATGGGCAAAAAATGTGCATTTTAGATGTGATGAAATATCATGTCTGCATCCTAGCCATCTGCTGTCCTCCCAATCCCACTTGGACAGCATCTCATTTTAGGTTTTGCCACTTGAGGCTCCCCACCTGTGGGTACCACATTCTGTTTAAATTAGGATTAATTATTGTTCCATCATCTTCAAAATTCTTTTTCCACTTGTAACCCAAAGTGACTGCTCCCACTACCAGCAGGAAGGAGGGAAGTGAATAAAATGGACATTATCCTTGCTAAGTGAAATAAATCAAGCAGAGAAAGACAATTATCATATGGTTTCTCTCATCTATGAAACATAAGAACTAGGAAGATCGGTAGGAGAAGAAAGGGATAAGGAAAGGGGGGTAATCAGAAGGGGGAATGAAGCATGAGAGACTATGGACTCTGAGAAACAAACTGAGGGCTTCAGAGGGGAGGGGGATGGGGGAATGGGATAGGCTGGTGATGGGTAGTAAGGAGGGCACGTATTGCATGGTGCACTGGGTGTTATACACAACTAATGAATCATCGAACTTTACATCAAAAACCAGGGATGTACTGTATGGTGACTACAATAATATAATAAAAAAACATTAAAAAAAAGTAAAAATAAATGGACATTATCTTTCCCAAATGTCCAGGAAGTTGCTCATACCATTTCTACTTATATTCCACCACCAAGAACTTAGTTACATAGTCAAACTAGTTAAGAGAATGTAGTTTTGGGGGTGCCTGGGTGGCTCAGTCGTTGGGCATCTGCCTTCGGCTCAGGGCGTGATCCCAGCGTTATGGGATCGAGCCCCGCATCAGGCTCCTCCTCTGGGAGCTGCTTCTTCCTCTCCCACTACCCCTGCCTGTGTTCCCTCTCTCGCTGGCTGTCTCTCTCTCTGTCAAATAAATAAATAAAATCTTTAAAAAAAGAAAGAGAATGTAGTTTTGATTCTAGGTAACCAAGTATGCAGCTCACATTCAGGTGTTCAATTACCGTAGAAGGAAAGGATGAATATCGGGGACGACTAACAGTTTCTAAAGGTTTGCAGGACAGCTTGTAAAATAGTTCCTATTTTTACTAAGGATCAAATCAGCCTAAGAATGTGTGTAATTTCATTAAATGCCTTTTGAGCATCTCTGGAGATGATTAACCCCTAGCCCCTGGCTCAGCCTGAGCCTCTTGTCCTATAGTGTAGGATGCACCCTGTCCCTCTGAGCTTCGCAGCAGCTTTGCAGAGCATAATTAAGCTTTCGTTTTTGTGATGCTTTGATTCAAATCTGGGCCCACCGCTGGCCTGTGCCCCCAAGAGAGAACAGGGGCCGTGTCTGCTCTACTCACCACTGGGAGTCTAGCACCTAATATAGAACGTGGCTTATAGTGAGCGCGCAGTCAATTTCTAAAGAGTAATGAACGAAGGAGCTGTTCCTGTTTTGTGTCAGCTTTCTGAAGGAGAGAACAGGGAACGTCTCTCTGCCCCCTCCCGCCCAGCTCAGCCCTTCCGCCCACAGGTTGCGGTTCCTACGAGACACTTAATAGGATGAGTGGGTGGCTTCTGTGTGCAGGCTATAGCTTCCAGGCCTACCTCCTGGGGCCTGTGTGGACATGAGGAACTTTGAATTAATGGTGGAGGAGAGCCCTGAGAGCCTTTGCAGACAGCGCTGGGTAAAGTGCATGAAGCCGTTGGCGGTGCCAGGCTGTGAGGCCATTAGCACAGGGGACAGGGCCCACTTGGAGAGACCTGGCCAATTACTGGGTGTACAGGTGGCAGGAAGGTGCGCTCGGGTTCACACAAGTCCCCGCCTGTGGGCATGTTATCTAACATGGCAGGCCCAGTGTGACCCTCCTGCCTTTTGGAGCAGAGAAATGCCATTTAGCATTTTTTGACTCTGGCAGGAGCAGCAAGCCAGGCTCAGAAACCTTTTCTTGCCAAATCATTAAAGATTGGGCTGGAGCCTCAGGAAACCTGCGAACTTGGGCCACCTAGCAGAAGAGAAGGCCCATAGACATCTCCTCACCGGCAGGTCCTCTCACTTCTTTTATGGCTTCCCTCTTGATCTCTTGGGAAAGCCTACAGGGGAGGTTGGAAGGACGAGGGAGTGGGGTGGCGGGGAGAAGTTGGTTCTGTGTCTCCCCACCTTTCTCAGGGACGTGTGTGTCTGAGGGGTTGTGCACTCTGCACCTGTAAACCTCCCATGAGTCCAAGAGGTTCTCTTGTCAGGGTTGCTCATGTTAACAGAGTTACTGAACTTTGGCTTTGTTCCAGGCCCCATGGTGGACTTTGGAGGCCCAGCAGTGTCTGGGACACTCATGGAGATTAGATGTGTAAGCAGATACCCTCACAGTGAAGGGACATAGGGCGGTGGTTGAGGCATACCCTTGATAACGAGTGAACCCAGGAGAGGCTGGTTGGGCCAAGGCGGGTGGGTATCAGGGAAGTCTTTAGGGGAACAGGGGGACAAGAGCAGGTGCCACAAGATGCTTGAATGCTTGGCAGATGGACAAAGCCATTTGCTGTGACAAAAAAGTCACAGACGTGACAAATAGCGTGGTACATTTTGAATACCACTGTACCACTATGCTACTCCTGGATAAAACGTATTGCTCATTTACCTAGTACCAGGGAATGTTCAAAGTGTTTTCTCTGCTTTGTCACTTTTAGTCTTCACAATATCCTTGAGACAAAAGAAACACTGTCACCTTTCACAATTCAGGAACTGGGGCCCAGAAAGGTTTAGTGACTTATCCAAGATTCATAGCTATTAAGTAGTTAATAAGGAGTGGACTTTGATGGGTATTAAGGAGGGCACGTATTGCATGGTGCACTGGGTGTTATACGCAAGTAATGAATCATGGAACTTTACATCAAAAACTAGGGACGTACTGTATGGTGACCAACATAATATAATACAAAAATATTATTAAAAGGAAAAAATAAGGAATGGACTTTAAACGTTTGTTGGACTTTATTTATTTATTTGTCAGAGAGAGAGAGAGAAAGAGAGAGTGAGAGGAGAGAGCACAATCCGGGGGAGTGACAGACAGAGGGAGAAGCAGACACCCTGCTGAGCAAGGAGCCCGATGCGGGACTAGATCCCAGGACTCTGGGATCATGACCTGAGCTGCCTTAGTAATGATAATGATGATAGCAATGATCTAATAATAATAGTTAACACTTCCTGCATACTCATGAAGTGCCAGGCGCTTTGCTAAGCATTATTTCAGCTAATTCTTACTACATGCAGGTCTGTCCTGTTTTATCTCCACCTCACAGATGAGGAAGCCAGGAATGGTTCAGGGACTTGCCCAGAGAAAGAAGGCCCTAACTGGTGGGGCAAAGATGTGCTTCCAGGCAACCTGGCGGCAAAGTCCCTGCTCTCAAATGCTGCCTTTTCCCTGGTGTTATTTCTTGGAAAGGTGGAGAAGGGAAGGTGAGTCTAGAGAGATAGGCAGATAGGTCCCAGACCCCAAAGGGCCTTGTATGCAGCATGCAAGCCCATGGGCTCTTTGGCAGGACAGTAATGGAGTCAGGGTGCCCATAGTTGCAGTGGGAAACTGCTTTGGAAGGACAGTCCTAGGGTCTCCTCCAGTATCAACTTGGGGTCCATTCTCCTTGAATTCCATTTTCCCTCTCTAACAAGGCCTGTCAGGGTGGAGGCTGTTCCATCTGCTTCTCCTTGGTCCCTTCTGTGGCTGCTGTGATGTTAGGGTCACACTGTGACCATGACAGTGGAAGAAAGCAACCTTCACTACTCAGGAGTCCCCTGGGGCCTTGGGCCTGACTGGAATGCCCTCTGTCCATTGTCCCTTGTGCTTTCTGAATGCATCACCTTAGCGCAAAAGCCTGTTTCTCCCAGCCTCCTAATCTCAGCCCCTTGCAGTGCCATTGTGATGGTTAATTTATGTGCCATCCTGACTGACCCATGAAGTAAGCAGATATTTGGTCATTATTCTGGATGTTTCTGCAAGGGTGTTTTGGATGGATTTACATTTTAATTGGTAGAGTAAAGCAGATTGTCCTCCATAATATGGATGGACCTCATCTAATCAGTTGAAGGCCTTAGTAGAGCAAAAAGATGGACCCTCCCCAGAGTAAAAAACTCCCCAGCAGACTGCTTTGGACTTCATCCCCAGCATCGGCTCTCCTGGGTCTCCAGCCTTGCCGGCGCACCTGGCGGATTTGTATTTGCTGGCCTCCACACTCACATGAGACATTTCCTTATAATACTTTCCTTCTATGTACATATCCTATTGGTAAACACAGCCTGGAGAACTCTGACTAATATAACCATCCTTGCAGTTTCTCAAGCAGAAACTGAGGGGTCATTATTGACATCCCTCTCCTTACCCCAGCGCTGAATCTGTCACCAAGTCCTATTGGCATCACTTCTGGAAGTACTCCCATGTCTCTCCACTTCTCATCACATCCACTGCCACCTCCTGACCTGGTGGCCATCACCTCCCTCTGGGTGACAGCAGAGCCCACTAACTGGTGTCTGAGCTAGACTTGTCCCTTCCTCATGTATTGTTTACATAGCAGCCAGAGTAACTTTTACAAAGGCACATCTCATCCTGTCACTCAGCTATTTAAATCTCTGAACGGCTTCCTCTGATCTCAGGATAAAGCCAAGGTATCAGTTAGCTTTTGCTGCATAACAAATCATGTCAAACTTAGTGGTCAAAACTAACAAGCATTTTTGGCTCATGCTGGTAACTTGATTCTTCTGGATTTGTGGGCTCACTCAAGAGTGTGGGGTCAGCTGGTGAGTCAGCTGGAAGTCGGCCATATGGGAAGGGGCTCAGCTTGGATGGATGGACTTTGTGCTACATGATCTCTCATGCCAGGCTCTGAGAGAGAGAGTAGAGGCTGCAAGGCACAAAGAGGCCCAGGCTCAGAACTGGTGCTTTACTTCTGCATTCTTTCAGCTCAATTGAGAGAAAAGTCCAGCTCAGATTTAAGGGATTCAAGGGATAGGGAAATGGACTTATTTCTTGGTGGGAAAAGATGCAGAGTCACATTGCAAAGAGCTAGATCCAGATGGGGGGGTAATTGTAGCTATTTTGTAACCTACCAGAGCCCCAAACCCTTACCCTGACCCATAAAATTCTTTGTGATTTGGCTCCCAGCTTCCTCTTCAGTCTCCCCTTATATCACCTGTCCTTTCATTCTTGGCACCGCAGCCCCAAAGGCCTTTCTTCGGTGTGTTGAATCTGCCAAGGTCTTCCTGCACTAGAGATTACACACATGCTGACCCTTTTGCTGAAAATGCTCTTCCCTCATTCAGCTGGACAATTGGTCCCCATCCTTCAGGTCTCAGCTGAAAAATTGCTTCTTTAGGAAAAATCTGTGTTGACTTATTTGGACTATTAGATCAGGTTCTCCAGTTACAAGTTCACAGTGTACATCATTCTTTTCTAAGCACTTGTAACAGTTGTAATTAACTAATAATTATTTTGAATGTTTGTGTAATACCTGTCTGCTCCTAGACTATAGATACCCCTGGACTTTATTTAAGTCATCTATTTAACAGGTGTTTATGGAGTGTGGTTATGTGCTAGGCATTGTGTTAAGGTGCTGGAGATACTGTGGTGATAAAAGTGGACCCAGTTCCTTTCCTCAGGGATTTTATAATCAGATGGGGACACCACCCTTAAGAAATAATTACCAAAACAGGAGTAAAATTGCAGCAGAGGTGGTTCCACAAAGGAGGGTTACATGATACCGTGAGTCTCTGTAGTGGAGCAATTTGACAGGTAGGAGTTTTTCTTTGTGTGTGTGTGTACTTTGGATTCCTTCAGCAGTCTGGGAACACCTATGATTTTAAATGTGTGAAATAAAATGCATAAGATAGCAATGGGAACTGATTACACTGAAAATAGTTCTCAAAATATAAAAATAAATTGGTGATATGAAAGTATATATGCTTCTTTATTAACTCATTAAATAACAATACCAGTGGCAGCTCTAATAGTTACTGTAATTTCAAAGTAGTGATGAATATAGATTTTGAGACTTCTGCAACAACTGTTACGTGAGATGAAGATACCTGGGGTTTTTACTGGGGACAAAGACACAGGTCCTGCTAATACTGCTGTGGTTTCTTGCCTGCATTCATAATCGAAGGAATTGCTTAATTTCAGTAAGAGGTAAGTGAAAACTTCACACCTGGTTTCACTGACTCCCAAGGGGTCTGGGACCCCAGGGTTAAGACCCTTGATCTAGAGTGAGAGGAAGAGGGTGTGTAGGGTGCTAGGATAGAGTCAGGGACCATGCAGAAGACAACGCTGAAAAGAGGCAGAAGAGAGCCCTGAGAGGTAGGTGGGAAAATGAGGGTTTTATCTGTAAAAACCATGGGAAGCAAGTGAACCAAGAAGGAACTGAACAATTGTGTCAAATGCTAGAAAGTTCTGCAACATGAAGAGTGATAAATGTCTGTTAGATCTGGTGGCTTTGCAGGGAATATATTTGTCTTCCCATTTAATTCTTGATGCATTTCACGGCACGTGGTAGACATTGACTATCTGTAGAAGGAAGGGATGTGTTGTTGTCTTTCCTTACCAGGTCTGGTGGGAAATTACCTGATGGAATAATCAGTGGAGCCTGCAAACTTTCTTTCTTTTTTTTTTTTTTTAATGATTTTTTATTATATTGTGTTAGTCACCATACAGTACATCCCCGGTTTCCGATGTAAGGCTCGATGATTCATTAGTTGTGTATAACACCCAGTGCACCATGCAATACGTGCCCTCCTTACTACCCATCACCGGTCTATCCCATTCCCCCACCCCCCTCCCCTCTGAGGTCCTCAGTTTGTTTCTCATAGTCCATAGTCTCTCATGTTTCATTCCCCCTTCTGATTACCCCCCCTTTCTTTATCCCTTTCTTCCCCTACCGATCATCCTAGTTCTTATGTTCCATAGATGAGAGAAATCATATGATAGTTGTCTTTCTCTGCTTGACTTATTTCACTTAGCATTATCTCCTCCAGTGCCGTCCATGTTGCAGCAAATGTTGAGAACTCATTCTTTCAGATAGCTGAGTAATATTCCATTGTATATATGGACCACAACTTCTTAATCCAGTCATCTGTTGAAGGGCATCTCGGCTCCTTCCACGATTTAGCTATTGTGGACATTGCTGCTATGAACATTGGGGTGCATACGGCCCTTCTCTTCACTACGTCTGTATCCTTGGGGTAAACACCCAGTAGTGCAATGGCTGGATCATAGGATACCTCAATTTTTAACTTTTTAAGGGACCTCCACACTGTTTTCCAGAGTGGCTGTACCAACTTGCATTCCCACCAACAATGTAGGAGGGATCCCCTTTCTCCACATCCTCTCCAACAATTGTTGTTTCTTGCCTTATCAATTTTTGCCATTCTAACTGGCGTAAGGTGGTATCTCAGTGTGGTTTTGATTTGAATTTCCCTGATGGCTAATGATTTTGAACATTTTTTCATGTGTCTGTTAGCCATTTGTATGTCTTCATTGGAAAAGTGTCTGTTCATATCCTCTGCCCATTTTTTTATTTGTTTATTTGTTTCTAGTGTATTGAGTTTGAGAAGTTCTTTGTAGATCTTGGATACCAGTCCTTTATCTGTAGTGTCATTTGCAAATATATTCTTCCATTCCGTGGGCTTCCTCTTAGTTTTTTTGACTGTTTCCTTGGCTGTGCAGAAACTTTTTATCTTGATGAAGTCCCATAAGTTCATTTTTTCTTTTGTTTCTCTTGCCTTTGGGGATGTGTCATGAAAAAGGTTGCTTTGGCCGATGTCATAGAGGTTGCTGCCTATGTTCTCCTCTAGAATTTTGACGGATTCCTGTCTCACATCGAGGTCTTTCATCCATTTGGAGTTTATTTTTGTGTATGGTGTGAGAGAGTGGTCAAGTTTCATTCTTTTGCATGTAGCTGTCCAATTTTCCCAGCACCATTTATTGAAGAGACTGTCTTTTTCCCACCGGATGTTTTTTCCTGCTTTATCAAGTATTAGTTTCCCAAAGAACCGAGGGTCCATTTCTGGGTTCTCTATTCTGTTCCATTGGTCTATGTGTCTGTTTTTGTGCCAGTGCCATGCTGTCTTTGTGATCACAGCTTTGTAGTACAGCTCGAAATCCGGCATTGTGATGCCCCCAGCTTTGTTTTTCCTTTTCAACAATTCCTTGGAGATTCGGGGCCTTTTCTGTTTCCATACAAATTTAAGGACTATTTGTTCCAGTTCTTTGAAAAATGTCCTCGGTGTTTTGATCGGGATAGCATTGAAAGTGTAGATTGCTCTGGGTAGCATGGACATTTTAACTATGTTAATTCTTCCGATCCATGAGCATGGAATATCTTTCCATCTTTTTATGTCTTCCTCAATGTCTTTCAAGAGTGATTTATAGTTTCTAGAATATAGGTCCTTTACGTCTCTGGTTAAGTTAATTCCAAGGTAACGTATGGTTTTTGGTGCTATTGTAAATGGGATGGATTCCCTAATTTCTCTTTCTTCAGTCTCGTTATTCGTGTATAGAAATGCAACTGATTTCTGAGTATTGATTTTGTATCCCGCCACATTACTGAATTGCTCTATAACATCTAATAGTTTGGGAGTTGATTCTTCTGGGTTTTCCATATAGAGTATCATGTCATCTGCGAAGAGAGACATTTTGACTTCTTCTCTGCCGATTTGGATACCTTTGATCCCTTTTTGTTGTCTGATTGCTGTTGCAAGGACTTCTAGTACTATGTTGAATAATAGTGGCGAGAGTGGGCATCCTTGTCGTGTTCCTGATCTTAAGTTCCAGCTTTTCCCCACTGAGAATAATATTTGCTGTAGGCTTTTCATAGATGGCTTTTATGAGATTGAGAAATGTACCCTCTATTCCTACACTCTGAAGGGTTTTAATCAGGAAAGGATGCTGTATTTTGTCAAATGCTTTTTCTGCATCAATTGAGAGGATCATATGGTTCCTGAATCTTTTCTTGTTGATATGATGTATCACGCTGATTGATTTGCGAATGTTGAACCACGCTTGCATCCCCGGTATGAATCCCACTTGGTCATGATGGATAATCCTTTTAATGTACTGTTGGATTCTATTAGCAAGTATCTTGTTGAGGATTTTGGCGTCCATATTCATTAGGGAAATCGGTCTGTAATTCTCCTTTTTGATGGGGTCTTTGCCTGGTTTGGGGATCAAGGTAATATTGGCCTCATAGAATGGGTTTGGTAGCTTTCCTTCTGTTTCTATTTTTTGAAATAGCTTTAGGAGAATAGGTATAATTTCTTCTTTGAATGTTTGGTAGAATTCCCCAGGAAAACCATCCAGGCCTGGAGTTTTGTTATTTGGAAGGTTGTTTATCACTGACTCAATTTCTTCATAATTAATTGGCCTGTTTAAGAAATCAATTTCTTCCTGTTTCAGTCTTGGTAGTTTATAGGTTTCCAGGAAGGCTTCCATCTCTTCCAGATTGCTCAGTTTTTTGGCATATAGCTGTTGATAATAGTTTCTAATAATCCTTCCAATTTCATTGGTATTGGTCATGACCTCTCCTTTTTCATTCATAATTTTAATAATTTGGGTCCTTTCTCTTTTCTCTTGGATAAGTCTTGCCAGTGGTCTGTCAATTTTATTGATTCTCTCAAAGAACCAGCTTCTAGTCCTGTTGATTTGCTCTACTGTGCTTCTGGTTTCTAATTCATTGATTTCTGCTCTCATCTTGGTCAACTGCTTCCTCGTGAGTGGATTAGGCCTGTCCGTCTGTTGCGTTCCAGCTTCTTGAGGTGAGAATATAAAAACTGCATTTTAGATTTTTCTATTCTTTTGAGTGAGGCTTGGATGGCTATGTATTTCCCCCTTAGGACTGCCTTTGCAGTATCCCATAAGTTTTGGACCGTTGTGTTTTCATTCTCGTTGGTCTCCATAAATTGTTTAAGTTGATTTTTGATTTCCTGGTTTATCGAGTCATTCCTGAGCAGGATGGTTCTTAGTCTCCAAGTGTTTGAGTTTCTTCCAAATTTTTCCTTGTGGTTGAGTTCCAATTTCAGAGCATTGTGGTCTGAGAATATGCAGGGGATAATTTCAGTCTTTTGGTATCGGCTGAGACCTGTTTTGTGTCCCAGAACATGGTCTTTTCTTGAGAATGTTCCATGGGCATTAGAATAGAATGAGTATTCTTTGGTTCTGGGGTGTAGTGTTCTATATATATCTATGAGGTCCAACTCGTTGAGTATGGCATTCAAAGCCTTTGATTCTTTGCTTAGTCTTTGCCAGGGTGTTCTGTCTATTTCTGATAGTGGAGTGTTGAGGTCCCCTACTATTAATGTATTTTTATCTATATGTCTCTTTATTCTGGTTAAGAGTTGGCTTGTGTATCTTGCTGCTCCCCTGTTGGGGGCATATATATTTATAATTGTCATATCCACTTGTTGAATACTTCCCTTAAGAATAATATAGTGCCCTTCTGCGTCTCTAACTATAGTCTATAGTTTAAAATCCAATTTATCTGATATGAGAATTGCTACCCCAGCTTTCTTTTGAGGTCCATTTGCGTGAAAGATGGTACTCCATCCCCTTACTCTCAGTCTGAATGCATCTTTGGGTTCGAAATGAGTCTCTTGTAGACAGCAAATGGATGGGTCATTTCTTTTTACCCAATCTGCAACCCTGTGGCATCTTATGGGAGCATTTAAGCCATTCACATTAAGACTGAGTACTGAGAGATATGATTTTAATGATGCCATGTTGCCAGTAAAGTCTTTGTTTGTATTGGCTGTGACTTTCTGTTCTGTATCACTCTTGCGGCCTTTTTACCTTTAGAGCACCCCCCTTAATATCTCCTGTAGGGCTGGTTTCGTGGTTACGAAATTGGTTAATGACTGGCGATTCTGAAATGTCTTTATTTCTCCATCAATTCTGAATGACAGCCGTGCTGGATAAAGGATCCTTGGCTGCATGTTTTTCTCTGAAAGAACTTTAAAAATGCTCCCCCAACCCTTTCTCTCATTCCAGGTCTGTGTAGACAGGTCTGATGTAATTCTGATGCCTTTGCCTTGGTACGTGAGAAATTTCTTTGCCCTGGCCGCTTTCAATACTGTATCCTTGGATCTAGTATTTGCGAATTGCGCTATGACGTGACGTGACGTAGGTTTGTCGTGGTTGAGCTTGGGAGGGGTCCTCTCTGCCTCTTGGACACGAGTGTTTGTTTCCCTCACTAGATTAGGGAAGTTTTCAGCTACAATTTGTTCAAATATCTCTTCTAGACCTCTGTTTTTCTCCACCCCCTCGGGGATGCCGATGATTCTGACATTGGATCGTTCCATTGAGTCAGTAATCTCCCGTAACCTACATTCGTGGACGTGGATTTTTTAAAGACCATCTTCTATTTTCATTTTTTCCTCCATTAACCCATCCTCCAATTCACTAACCCTTTCCTCTGCTTCTGTGAGCCTGGCCGTCAGAGCCTCTAGTTTTGCCTGCATTTGGCTCATAGAATTTTTAATTTCTGTCAGATTCGCTCTCATTTCTGTCCTTAGGGATTCTATATTCTCAGTAACCTTCTCATTAATAGTTTTTTCAATTCTACTCATCATTTTGACCAGCGTTACTCTGAATTCCATTTCTGATAATTTGGTTACATCCATATCTATTATTTCTGTGGCAGAGGCCACAGACTCACTTTCTTTTCCTTGCTGTGGTGGGGGGCTTCTCCTTCTTGTCATTCTGATGAGGAGAGGTTGCGGGGTTGTCCAGAGCCCAAATTATTGACTGGGTCCCAGGCCGTGCCCCTTGTTTTATAGGGATCTTAGGGATGTGGGCTTCTTCTTTAAAGATTTTATTTATTTATTTATGTGGCAGCCAACCAGCGAGAGAGGGAACAGAAGCAGGGGAGTGGGAGAGGAAGAAGCAGGCTCCCAGTGGAGGAGCCCGATGAGGAACTCCTTTCCGGAACGCCGGGATCACGCCCTAAGCCGGAGACAGGCGCTCAATGACTGCGCCACCCAGGCGCCCGGGTTGTGGGCTTCTTGATTTTTCAGCCTGCCTTCTGGGGGAGGGGCCTTCCGCGCCGATACTCAGGCAACCCTGTTTGGGTAGAGTCTCCGTGTCCTCCGCGAGGGGGAATGGGGATGGGCACGCTGTGAGCCGGTATTTCCAGGCTTTTGTTGTCTGGCGGCTTTCCCTGGTGGTTTGCTGTGCCTCTTCTGAGAGTCAGAGCAGCAGAGGCTGCATTGTCACAGAACAGAGGGATTGCGGCCCGTTCTCCACTGATGTTCTGGCCACTTTAACTCTGTTACTGTTGGTGCTGCTCAACCCTGCAGCGTCCCGGGATGTGCGCCCCACACCCGGCATCCCTGCCCTCACTTCCAGGGCCGGCGTGTCTCTGTCCTTTGTGTTTCTAACGCCGCCAGCCGCCCCCACGCGCTCCGGAAGCTCCCGGTCTCAGTCTGGATCCCGTGAGGGCACTGGGATTCCGGTGTTCCGCGAGTTGCCTGGTGGAGCGCGCACCCGGCTCACGGTCTCAGTCTGCTGTTTTGCGGGTGCCGTCCGTGAGCCCGCCAGCTCCCCCGTGCAAGTGGCTTCTGCTTCCCGGCGCCCGAACGCGGCGGCTCCCTCCCCCTTCTGTTTATCTTCCGATATCTGTGCATGGTTTCATGGCTCCCCGCTTCGTACCTCAATACTCAGCGCTGGAGATGTTCATTTGTAGAGATCCAGATGCATCTTCCTGCGTCTCAGGCTGGTTCCGTGGTTGTTTAGACTGGTCTGGTACCTATCCAGCTCGACTCAGGGGACCAGCTGAAAAAGGTGTCTCCTACTCCTCCGCCATCTTAACTCCCTACTAGAATGTCTCTTATATATATGGAGCACCTCTACAATCATTTGAAGAAAGAATTCTGGCGCTCAAAATGCTGAAAGTCACTGATTTAGTCCAACTGCCTTATTTTGCACAGAAGGCAGCTGAAGTCCAAAGAGCTAGAACGCCATGCCCAAGGTCAGGTAGATGGTAGGTAGCAGAGTGAGAATTAGCATGTGGGTCACATGTAGCCTTTTTAATGGTTTGACTAAGTAAATACTTACAAAGTCTTGTGTATTACCATTTCTGTATGTATGTAAGACGCCATGCTTATGCATGGATCATGGGGAACTTCTTCTAGTTACACATGCTCATGGTGAGTTTGCTCTGAAAGTGCTTGGGGAAAGGTACCCAGGATTCTTAAAATTTGGAAACTCTTTTTCACTTTTCTGGCTTAAGAAGCACAGGTAAATTGAGCAGGACTATGAAGATGTGGAGTGTTTTCACATACAGAGAAATGAACCCCAAAAGGAAATGGTCTAATGGGGTTTAATAAAGGTCAGCATTCCTCCGGGAACTGGGAAATTAATCTGGCAGCTAAAACCTCTGAGGGGTTAATGGAAATTGTAAAGCAACAACTCTGCATATTGAAAAGTCTATAAATAGCTCTAAGTCCTGAACTGCCTCCTGAGGCTGTGATATCGTCCATATGAACTTCAGCTGCTTTGTGCCAGGCTACGATACAACCGGAATTTATTCCGGCTGCATCCAGAAAGCCCCTGCGATACCTTTCAGCCATGACTAACACAGTGCAGGCAGAGAGACGAAAGTCTGACTGTGAATTATGTGCCAAATTCCCTGAGAGTGAATGGTGAGGGGGCTGTGTTGGTGTGTGCGTGTGTGTGTGTGTGTGTGTGCATGTGAATGAGCGAGAGAGAGGGAGAGGGAGAAGGAGAGACACAGAATATTTGGCATCTCAATTTGACTAGAGCATATAGGCCTCCTGATGCTTAGAACTGTTTTTTTTTTCATCTTCAATATTTTTTTGGTAATAGGATTTTGGGTAACAGGACACGGTAGCCTCATTTATGAGCCTTTGGGCTTGTCTCCTTCAAGCTCCTCATTTTTCATGTGACAAGCCCTCTGCAGTCCAGAGAGGAAAGGTGAGTGGCGCTGCAGACAGCCAAGGAAGTGGGCGCAGTCTTCCCCAGTCCCCCTGACAGAGTTACCCCTCTCGTACGTGCTTGTCTGTCTTTCCCATTAGCCTGTGACTGTCTTGATAGCAGGGACTCTGTCTTACTCAACTGTGGTGCCCAGCACTCGGCATGGAGTCTTGGCGCATGGCAGGTGCTTGGGGAATTTTTGTTGATAGACTGAATGAATGAATGAATGGATGGATGGATGGATGGATGAAATTTCATAGTAGAAATTTTCTAAGAGTCAAATCTTCCATAAGGAGAGACAGAGGACGTGGGAAAAATTTTCGAAGAGGCCAAGTCCTTTTCCAAATTAAGAAACACTAATGCCTAAAGAAACATAAAGATTTATGATTATAAAAAATGTTTGATCCTCCTGATAACTTTGGAGACAGACAGGGTGGGTGCTTGTCATCCACGCTCCATGGATGAGGAAGCTGAGGCCCTGGGAGACTCGGCACTTGCTTGAGGCTGCCCTGCTGGAAGAGATCAGGACTCAACCTCTCAGGCATCAGCCAGAGCCGGCTTCCTTATTCCAGCGGCAGGTGACCTGCTGGACTGTCCTAGAAAAACCTTGTAGGAAATCTCCGAGTGAGAGAGAGCCAGGCATTTGGTGAAAGAAAACCAGGTTAACATCTTTTGAGTGCTTCCAGAGCCTTTGATGTGCTTTCTCACAAATCATCTCCTTGCTCCCAGCCACAACCCTGAGATGTTTCTGTTACCATCACGCACGTTGCTTGGACAAGGCAACAGAATGAAACATGTTGATCTCCTATCTCTAATGGATAAACGATGGCTTTGGGGCTGGGTCCGGGTACCCAGTCACTCGAGTCCCAGATCCAACCGCTGTGCACAAGGCATCAGTCTAGAGAGGGGTGGGGGCAGGTCAGAGAGCAGGCAGAAAGAACCCCACAACCGAAGGAGACCGGATCCTGTGTACAAGATGCAAGCATACCTGGCCTGGTGGCTGTGCTGGGAAGACTCTGGAGGGGCAGCTTCAGAACCTGGAGGAGGGAGGGAGGATGATAAGAGGAAAAGTCCTGCAGAAGACGAGAATGCCAGCAAAGCCAGAGGGGCAGGAAGGAAACAGTGACCTGATCCATAGGACATGGGTGGGGAAGGATGACGTAAGCGAAATAAATGTAGAGAAACAGAACATATAGCTCTCCCCGTGACATGCCTTTAAGCTGAGAAATGTAAAGAGATGTTATTTTTGTATTTGTGACATTTTAGGCTTCAGCAACTTGCAACTGAAAATGAAAAAAGAAAATCCTAAATCAACCTAACTTATTCATTACTGAGTTAAGGAAAATGACAGAGGAAGGACATAACACTGAGCTGCTAATTGCCATTCTTTGACAACCCACGAAGACTGTCCTCAGCTTATTTAAAATAAGCACTTTCTCAACTCCTCGCTTTATATCACTGACGTCACTACTGAGGGAAAGGTGGTGAGAAAAGACCAGGAAAACACATCAGGAACCATGAATCAGAGCTACTTTAAGAAAATTAACATTATCCTGAAGAGAAGGCTTGCACAGAACAGGCCGCTGGGGATGGAGTCACTGGGGAGGCTTCCTGGCCGTTGAGTCTCCTCTTCCAAGTGTCCCTTATCCCCAGAAGGGTGACAGGGCTCCCTCCAGGCCTTAGCCCTGCAGTCCGGTTCTTTGAGGTTTTGATTGATCTCAGATTTAATTTTCTCTTCTAGAATTTCCTAATAAATCTCCAAGCAGGAAACAATATCATTTTTCCTTTCTCCTCAGTGAAATGAGGGCAAGACCTTACAATACGTTTCCTTTGTGAAAGAGGATGAATTGAGATGTTTGCAGGGAGGAAGGAATAAAAATAGGATCGTGAATAAAAGGAGCTTGGCAGGGCCTGATGAGTGAATTCCCAACTATAACGAGTAGCTGTCTCAGTCAAGCTAACCCCTCTACCCTCAACCATACATTCCTGCTGCAATCATCCTTGCCCCCTCCTCCTCCCAAAATATTCCCAAACCTTCAAGTGAATGCAATCAAACCCAAATTGGAACTTATATGTTGCCTAATGCTATAGGAGTTGCCAAAATATAATCTTTGGAATATTCAACATGCCACTCATACAGATATAGAATGAAAATGTGTCAAAGATCTATTTAACTCATTAATTCATGAGGGACTCAGCAGGATGTTAGGGCTGTTCCCAAGAAGGGGTGGGGACCTGGAGGTCTAACTTTTCCTGGGAAAGGACTCTCCTTGGCTCTACAAGGCCCCACAGTGTGGCCACACCCCTTGTCTTTTGCTCTCTTGACCTCCAAAAGGGGCAGCTGGATGCAGGTGGGCTCAGCACCTCCGCAGCCTGGTGAGGGCTACCACAGCATGCAGACTTTCCCCTCATAGCTCCTAGTGTTGTCATAGACGGGATGGAACAGATTCTTCCAAGAGGCGAATGAGGCCACTCTCTTTGGAAACTGAGTTGAGTAGGATTGATTTTTAGATGGCAGGTTTAACATAAAAACAGTCAAGAGATGAGATGGAGAGCAGGAATTTTGAGATCAGACTTGACTAACTTGCAGAGACCGAACTCCTTTGTTTTAGAAGCTTACTTGATTTATTTGAACACGGAGCCTGGCACATAGTAGGTGCTCAGAACATGTCTGCTGAATGGAACATCTCAAGAATTTCCCTTAGGACAAAAAGGACTCCTTTTCCAGGAAGTGTGTGTGGAAGAGTTGGTAGGAGTGGAGAGGCTGCCGTTCTCATTGCTGAGGGCCATTTCTTGCTCTCAGCCCCATTTCATATTCCAACTCTTTTAAGGAGGAGATGAATTTAAGAATATTTCCTTTTTCCCCCTCAATTTTTCTTTTTGTGATGATATCACTGTCATAATCCTCCTGGTTGGCATTTTTCGGTGACTCACCACTTTGCTATTTTGGTGGCTGTACATTTCAGTAGATAATTGTCTTCCTCTCCCCTGAGCATGACATCTGCTCACATCTGGAGGCTTCCAACACAACAGAGCCTTGCCAACTTGTGACTCGTCGAGCCTGGTAGTAAGGGAGATAGGCACTTATGAATGAAAGATGGAAATTGAAGCAGGGGGTGAAAAGACAAGCCTGCCCCACCAAACATAAGCTGTGAGTTAGTCCTCAAAGTCCCCTGAGGCTCAGCTTTTCTTAGACACGGGGACAAGAGGGAAATCTACTGAGAAATGAAGGCTGCTATCCTTGAAACCAACCAATCCTTGTTCCAAGTGGGTTGAAACTCTCAGGATCTTCAGCAAGGCACTCTTGAGGGAGATGGGGCCTCTCCAAGAATACTTCCAGGGCATGGCATTCTGGGATTTAGTGATGCCCTTAGCAGGTCAGAGGGTTCCTGTCCTCTCTGGAAAATCCTTCCATTTCTTCTGAGGGAGCCCAGGTCTCTCCACAGCAGTATTCAAGTTGGCTTTGTAAGCTCAGACCCTGGCTTAAACTTGCTTCCTGTCTGGCCTGTCCTGACTTAGGTGACCCCAAGAGACCCCTGCTACCCCTAACTTTCTTGGTAATAATCTTGTCTGGAGGCCACACAGTAACTTTGAACATACTTACTCATGGTATATTTTGTATGATAATTTAAAATTCTTATTTAACTCTTAATACACCGAATCTGTGTCTCTTCCTTTTCCTATTTTGGTAACCTGGCTGACACACTGGTCCTATCGTATCTGTAAGACTGCCTCACACTCATATTAAGAGGATTTTGTCATTTGGGGAGGATGGGGGACTCTTCAGTGGGAAAGGAATCACTAATTCTGTTAAACCAGAAGTCCAGCATCTTAGCTCACAGAGATTTTCTCCTAGACCAAATATTCCTGATAGGTCACAAAGAGTGAAATCCCTTTTTATTATTTAACTTTCTTGACGTTTATGATCTGTCTTCCAAATAAGCCTGTGTGTACCTTGAAACAGGAACCATGAACTACTGTTCACTGAATTCGTCGTAGCACCCAGCACAGGGCTTTGCCAGTGGTGAATGCTCCATGACCACTTGACGTGGTTTGAGGGTCCATACTTGGTCACGAAGCCAGGCTCCTGCTTTATTCATTCAGTCCACACAAAGTTATTGAGCACCTACTGTGTGCAGAGACTGTTCTAGGCACTTGGGAATCAATAGTCTCTGCCCTCTTGGAAGTTATATTCAGTTAGAGGAGACACAATAAATAAGGCAAATCAGAAAACTATGTAGTAGGGTAGGTGATGGTAAATGCCTAGAAGGAACGATAAAGGAAGAAAGGTGGATATGAAGAGTTGGTGGGTGGTCAGAGAAGGTCTCCCTGAGAAGGAGACTTCTGAGTGAGGACCATGATGTCAGTGGGAAGAGCTTCCAGAGCAGAGCATGTAGCACATGTAAAGGCCGCAAGGCAGAGAGAGGCGTGCCTCCTGTTCCCTAATCCCTGCGCTGCCCACCAGACCCTGGTTAATCTGGTTTCTGGTCTCTATGACCTCATTTCCTCCTGCCACCTCCTGCTCTCTCCACACCAGCCGCACTGGCCTCCTACCTGTACTTCTGGAAACTCTTTTCTTCCTCTCACCAAAAGGGCTTTGAGGTGGGCACCAGGGCTCCTCGGACCAGCCCTTCATTGCGCGCAGTGTGAGCTGTCTCTTGCCCCTCAGGCTCAGGATGGGGCTGCTTTTGGAGGGACCACGGGCAGCGACCTCCAGTGCAATGTCTTTAGAAGGCTGTCAGTGGTGGTCAGGGTGGAGGAAGGTATCTTAGAGTCAGTAGGAATATAGTTTAAGTTCAAAAACAGAAAAGCAGGTTGGAAGGAAATAAAGGGAAAGCTCTGGGCATCCACCAGACCCTCAGAAGGAGACCACCCATCAGGGTCTCCTTGAAATAAGACTGGTTTGCTCAAGCTCACCTCACAGAGAAGTTCTGACACCAGGACTTGCTTCAGTGTCCTCTCTGTAACCCTGAAGTCATTTTTTCCCCAGGCTTTTCTGGAAATTTAGTGTAAGACTCTCCTGGCCCTCCAAACATTTATTGCCTTTTAAAAATTTTTTTAAAAATAAAACGATTTTATCTATTTGCCATTTAAATATAGAAAAACAGAAAGGAATGGCCTTGGGAAGAATTAGAACAATGCAAATGTATTCACCTCTCAGTGCTTCTAAAGCTTCAGCTTCTGGCTGCTTCTCATGGCGGATTAATAACAAAGAGATTTAGTAGGCAGAAAACACTTTCCAGCTATCAGATTGAAGAAGCTGCAGTCGGGAAGGAGAAAGCTTGTTAAAAAACGTTTGTAATTTTTATTCCTTTATGTGGGAATTTTGATACAGGTCAGTCTCGTTAAAAGGACCATTTAAATAAACAAAATACGGGCTCCTGGGTGGCTCAGTCAGTTAAGCGTCTGCTTTCGACTCAGGTCATGATCCTGGGGTCCAGAGATTGAGTCCTATGTTTGGCTCCCTGCTCAGCAGGGAGTCTGCTTCTCTCTCTTCCTCTGTCCCTCACAGGCCCCCCCACCCCCTGGTAGTGCTCTCTCTCCCTCTCTCTCAAATAAATAAATAAAATCTTAAAAAAATAAACTATCTCTTGTCCTTCCTGCCTCCTCACACTGCCAGCGCTTTGGGGTCAGAGTGGGAACTGAGCAGGGCTGCCCATCGTCCGCCTCCGTGCTGGTGGCACCCACTCCCCACGGGGCCAAACTGGCTGTTCAGCGTGTGGCACAAAGCCCTCAGGGCCGGGGGTTCACTACCTGCTTCCCCCTCTGCCTTGTGCCCAGTGGGGAGGGAGCGAGGACAGTGGAGCAGCAGTACAAGCCATCGCCACCAGGGAGAAGGGTGTGTGTGGCGGTGCTTGTGCTCGGCCGAATCCTACGGCAGCTCCTCAGCCGAGCTGTCTAGAGCTGTCTATCATCGTTTCCCTCAGAGAGCCACGTGCAACTGACCAAGCATGTTCCAGAGGCTTCAGCGGACATGGAAAGGCAGCAGCATTGAAGATCTTGTCTGTTCCTCACTTCCTTCCTCTCTACCCCTCAGCTGCCCTTAATATAAGGGTGCCCTTGTCTGATTGAATATTCGTCCTCTTTCATGGAACAAAGTAAAGGTCAAAGGGCAGCGGGACAGGGAACTTAGCACTTTCCTAACAATGAATGAGAACCTTATTGAGGCACTCAGCAGCAACCAGGGGGCCGTTATTGCTTCAGGTGTGTTATCCCCTAGCCGAGCTGTGCCGTGTTATTGTCCTCGTTTTCTAGAGGAGAAAAGTGAGGGTGAGAGACTTCAGTATCTTCCGGCAGGTAAGGCTGTGAGTAGTGGAGGCAGATTTCCCACGCCAGCCCAACATGTAAAGCTCTCCCCAGACCGCCCACCAGGACAAGCTTCCCTCTCACTCTGAGCGTGCTGGAGCAGCGGTCCTGGGTCCTGTGCACTGTGGGCGGGGTGTGTGTGTGTGTGTGTGTGTGTGTGTGTGTGTGTGTGCATTGTGCGATTTAGAGACAGAGCTGAGGCTCCTCCTGAGTACTTGGCTGCTATGAATGCCCCATGAGTCTCCCTCTCGCTCCTCCATACTCGGTGTGCTCTCTGGACCAGCCCATTAGCATTGCCCGAGAGCTTGTTAGAAATGCAGAGTTTCAGGCCCCACACCCAATCTGCAGCATCAGAATTCGCATTTTCAGGAGATCCTTTTTTGATTCAAATGCACATGAAATTTTGAAAAGCACTGTTTTCTAGATGTCCTTCCTAAACTAAAAGCTCAAGAAAGCTGCTTCCGGGGGCTCTTTTGGCACGAGGCCTAGGCCAGCCATAACACCAAGAACCTCCATGCTGCTGTGTCCCAGGTCAGGAATTCCCCTGTAAAGGGTCCACAAAGCCAAACCCACTGCTAGTATATTCCTTCCAGAGGAATGAACAAAATAGCGCAGGGAGATGCACTCAGCAGCTGCCTGAGCGTCAGGCAGACGCTAGATGGCAATGGATGGACAGGCATTCACGGGAACCAGGCAAGGCTCTGGCGCGGCCCAGGGTCAACATGAAATGATAAAGGTGTGTGTGTGTGTGTTTGTGTGTGTGTGTGTGTGTGGTGGTGGTGGTGGTGCTGAGCACAGTTGGGTCGTGAAAGGAGATGGTTGGGATGATATTAAAGAAACTGAGATTTCACCAGCAAGTCTGGGAAGGCTGTTTTGTGGAATGAAAGATTTGGGCAAGAGTAATTCCTTCTTTTTTGCCTCGAGCTATGTTACATACACACACAGTCTTCCCACGGGGGAGGGATTTCAGCAGCCAGGTATGGTGAAGCTAAAGGGAATTAAGTGTGGGTAAAAAGTTCCCAATCCTCTTCATTCTGCTCCCTGAGGTCAGGGGAGGCAGTGGCAGCTGGTCTTGAGCATGGGTTAGTCACAGCTGGCCAGCCAAGAATAAGAGCATCCTTTCCCACCGTGCATTGCGCTGGTGGGATGTGTTCCCATGCTGCCCAGAGGCTCTGGCCACACCTTCTCAGCTCTTGAAGGGGGCAGAGCCAGGCTTGGAGAAGTGTTCGCATCACAGCTCTGTTTTCCTCCTGTGTCCAGCTGTTTGGCTGAATCCAGACTGGGAAAAGTATATACAGAATTATCTTGGCTCCTAAGGGTCTCTCTTTTTTATTCTTCATAGGTTCCCTACGACTAACCTCTAGGGTGGAGCCCTGAGACTCCGATGCTGGAGAAACGAGTCCATATTTAGACTTAGGAACTTGGCTTCCAAGAACATAAGGCAAAGGAAGTTTCCTGAAATTCCCCAAATTATGAGGTCACCTTGTAGGGCCCGTCCTCTTTTATCCTGTAGGGATTGGTTCCAGTGGAAGAACTTTTAGAAAACTTTTTTGGAATTCATTTAAGAAACAGCAATGCTTTCCTATTTGGTGGGAGTATTGTCTGAAAGCATCCTGGAGCCATGTCACGTGGGTGGAGATCCATTATTCTTAGAGATTTCAGAGTTTAAGTTCAGGGTCTGGACTTTTTCTAGTTATTCTCTATTTCTCATCAAATTTAGGCTTGGCTGGACAGCCGACTTCTGCAGAGTAGGTGCAGAAGGTAATCAGGTTGCAGAATCATAGAATGGAGGCTGGGGATTGTCCTGTTCCTCTCCTGTCTTATTCAGAGGGAGAAACTGAGGCCCAGAGAATTCCGTTTTTTTAAAAGATTATATTTATTTGAGAGAGAGAGAGAGAGAGAGAGAGAGAAGAGCCAGGAGAGAGACAGAGAGAGAGAGAGCGCTCATGTGCGCACAAAGAGTGGGGAGGGGCAGAGGGAGAGGGACAAGCAGACTCTCCGCAGAGCAGGGAGCTGAATACAGTACTCAGTCTCTGGACCCCGGGATCATGATCTGAGTCGAAGGCAGACACTTAACCCACTGAACCACCCAGGCACCCCTCCATTTAGTTTATTTTAGCAAACCTTAAATGAGTGCCGTCTGTGCCAGCCACTGTGCCCAGGACGGAGCCAATACCAGGAGCGTGAAGCACAGTCTCTATCCATGTATATATCTGTGATCAGCTCATCCATCCAGTTTCTGGCCCAGGTCTCCCTGCTGGTAAGTGGTGAATGGAGACACAGGAGGATGGCTTCCTCCCTCTGTCTTTCCCGCTTCTTCCCTTTCTCTTTCCCTCCCTCCCCCTTCCATCTTCCCTTCTTTTCTTCCTTCCTTTTTTACATGATACTAGTTTCCCTCCCTCTTTCTTCCACCCTTTCTTTTTTTTTTGAGTTCTGATAATTTTTTAAACCCTAGGGTCTTTGTATTTACCAGGTGAAAGTAAAAAGCAATATCAGCAATTTCAAGGACGCGTGTGATCACTTCTGTCCTTCCCCAAAGGCCTCAATACAAGACGTAGTGCTTTCAGACCCGAGGAAGCAAATTTTATTTTTTTATTTGTAGAAACTTGCCTTGAATTCTGAGAGAGGAAAATAAACCAAGCTAGTCAACTTAAAGGCTTTTTTTTTGCCTGAGGAGATACACCTCCTGTGATAGATAAACTCAGAATACCCTCTGGACAGTCCAGCTACAGTTCCTGGTAGGCTGCCCTGATTTTCTAAATTCTCACCTTTCCTTCTCTTTTAGGGTATATTACTTGAGTAGATTTTGTGAGTAGAAATAAATCGTGAATTAAAAATAAAGATGTTACCAGCCGTAACTGGAAAATCTCGAGAGGATGTCTGCACGTGTTACACAGTGACATTCTGTGATGTGAAAGCTGCATGCAGATAGGCCCCCAGTCCCCCTCACTGCGGCCAGATCCGGTAAAGGCCACCGGCCGGGCCTCTGTGTCCTTGCTGATCCACAGGAAGTGGAAGCCTGAACACCAGGCACCTGAAGCTGGCGTATAATTGAGCTTCTGGGCCTCTAAAAATCTTACATTTTATTCACAAACACAGGCATCTGCTACTAATTAAAGTATCAGGGTATAATTATACCCTTTCTTATTAGTAGATATGGAATCTGACAGTTGCTTAGATACAAAATAAGCAAGTGCAGATTTCGTTCTGTGCCCTTCACGGGCTGGGGAGATAGAACAACGGAATTTTCAAACACTCTGTGTAAATGAGTCTTGTTGCTCTGAAAATGTAAAGTTCTGAATTATCATCTGCAAATTTGCCTGGGAACAGATGTTAATCCCATCACAACACTGTGGCTTGAGCTTTCATATCCTCCTATTATGTCCCTGGCTTGGTCCCCTCACCTCTGTACCGCACTCCAACCCCCAGACAGAACGCATCTGTCTTTCTAAGATACAGTTGATGCCATCCTGGCATCTAATAGTGCTGCCGGGAGGAAGCGGACACGGCTCGTTCAGGGAACTCTGGAGCCAGAAGACACACACCTGGAGTGTCAGGGCTGTGTGGTGACCAGATCAGCCTTTGGGCTTGTCAGAGGGCCGTTTTAGGCTCAGGGGGTGGCATCCTGGGAGCCTCCTGGTCATTCTGATATCCTCTCCCTCTCAGATATGTCTTGCACCCAGTACAATTAGGGAAATGACCCGCTAACCCATCAAATGCAGGAATTCCGGGACCAGGTCGTCTTTGGGCCGCCTAGGGTATCTCTAGTGTCCAGCATGGCGTTGGCACTGAGAAGGTGCCTGTTATTGAGAGAATGGATTCCACTGACTTCCTAACAAGTAAGTCACCGTGGGAGAGGTAATCTTTTCTACCTTAGTATCCGTTCACTCCTCAGTATGTGTGAATTGATTCGATGAGGTCTCTCACTGCCCCAGGGCCACATTGTCCCTTCCAACCTGTTTTGTGTGGCCTGTGAGCTAAGGATGGTTTTCACATTTTTAAATAGTTGGGAAAAAAATCCACATAAGGAGAATATTTCATGACACATGAAAATGATATGAAATCTGAATTTCTGTGTCCATAAACACAGTGATGCTGCTCATTTGCATACTGTCTCTGGTAACCTTCACACTCCAGTGGCAGAATTGACTCTCTGTAACAGAGACTGCATGGTCTGTAAAGCCTAAAATACGTACTATCTGGCCCTTTACAGAAAAAGTTAGCCAGGCTCTGGAGAGGATCACTTGCTAGGGTTAGCTTTGGACGTTGGGGGGTTGTGGGTTGCAGGGTCAGAAAGGGCATAGGGGTGAGTCAGAGGGCAGGTTAGCCAGGAGGGGAGAATGGCCCAGAGATCTGTGTGAGCACTTCAGCCCTCTCCACACTCTTGTCAGCCCGGGGCCCTTCCACCACAGTGGAAGTTTCCAGTTTCTCATTGTAATTCTGATGAATGCCCTCAAGGAATGCAGTGATAATCATTTCTCTGACTGCGGTGCTGCCTGGATGCAAAGGACTGTATCTTTCTGTTGTTTCTTGGTTGTAAATCCCTAGTTCAAAATGCTCCTTCTTTGTCAAAGACATAAAATTTTGCTTCCAGACAGTGTTTGGGTAATAAATCTGTATGTGAGAGCAAGTGTGAGCTGGAGCTTGTCTTTGGAAAGCAATTGTCTTCAGTCTTCAGCCACCCAGCAGGCACCCTGTGCAGCGGCGCCACGTCTTAGGTCTTAGCTCCCGGGTAGTGTTGACCCCACGGGTCGGGTGCCGTAAGCTTTGTTTCTAATCTCCCAACAAGGGTGGAGCCCTACCCTTCTGGAGAAGTACCTTTGTGATTAAGCTGGCAAGGATGCAATCAGCCTAGTTAAAGCCTTAATAATCCACTTGATCCATCTCAGTTATCCATCCAAATCCCACGAGACATCTTGTCTACCTCAGTCTCATTTCTCTGGAGTTAACAGGAGCACCTTGCAGAGCCAGCGGCATCATACTGTTCTCTTATTAGCCATCTAAGTTCTGAACTGGAGTCTAATTTTCTCCAAACCCCACACTTTATTTGGAAAGAGGTTACTTCTCTGTAGTTTCCTGGAGGCCTGACTTATCTATAGGTATAAAAAACGCCCAGTGTCTTTTGATGGTGTATTTAACGGATTGGGGGATAGATTTGCTTTCTGAGTGGCAGTGATTAGCACTGGCACTGTTTACCTTAAGTAGGCTTGGGTTTTGAAAATCATAACCAATAAGAAGATTGTCATGTCTTTTTTAGGGGTTGACAAGCAGGGCTGCCTGTGGGAGCGCTAGCCAGTTATCTGATCTGAAAGGGTTTATTTTGAAAACAATGTGGGAAATGGTTTGCAGAAAGAAAATACACGTTTCTACTTCCTAAACAATACTTCCATCTGTTGCACCTATTATGCACTGGACATTTCTGTAGGTATTCTGTATATATATTTCCTCTAATTCTTACCCAAATCCTGCGGAATGATGCTGTTCTCTTCATCTTACAAAGGAGGACACTGGGACTTAAACAGAATAAATTTGGGCTGCCTGAGATCCTACAGACAGGAGATGGCCTTAGCAAGATTTGAAACCACGAAGCGTGACCTCAGAGCACATGTGCAGAACATCGCACGCTACCACCTCTCTGGGACAATCCTTCTGCCACCTCATACTTTAAGGACAGACAGAATTTTAGAAAGAACCAAAATACAAGGAAGTTAACAAACTGGACTGTTGGAAATGCAGACCCAGCCAACATGGGTTTATCTGTCTTCACTGGTACAGGAATCACGAATGCCCATGTTTTCTTTAGCTGAAAGTTTCCATCTTCTTCCAGACTAGGCATTTTAAAAAAGGCTTAGTTGAAATTGTTTATTTATTTCTTGTCTAATGGGTTCCAGACCCAAAAGAGATAAGAAGACATGTGAAGAAAAGTCCATCTCCTGCCCTGGGAGGTTTCTCATAGGCCTCCCTGTGGGAAAGCAGAGCACAGCTAATGTGGTAGATTAGAAAACGGTCATAGTTCTACTCCCTCCCTTGCTGCCTTGTGCACTTCTTTGCTCTGTGACCTTGATGCTTCTCTCATCAAGAGGTGGGGTCTATCCCCTGAATCTGGACTTGCCCCGTGACCTGCTTTGGTCAACAGAATGTGGCCCAGTGCCAGTGCCCAGCCTTGGTCTTGAGAGGCCTATGAGTTTCTCTCTTTTGGAAACTTGCTGAGGCACCGTGTAAGCAAGCCCAGGCTGGTCTGCAGGACAGGGAGGGACACATGGGGCGGATGAGTCACCCCAGCAAGTGCACAGGCCTGAGGACCGAGGATGTTTGATGCATATGAAGAGCAGTCTGGAGGCCAGACTGAGGTTACAGTGGTAAGAAATGAGGCGGGAGAAGTAGCCAGGAGCCTTGTACACCATGATGAGAACTTCAGGTTTTGTTCTGTGTTTGTGTGATAGCAACATGAACAAAGGAGCAAACAGATGAATGCAAGAGTGAATGGCCAACCAGGGATGATGAAAGAGCATGGTTCCTACCCGGTCAAACAAGCAGCCATTGTTGCCATGAACCGCACATCTGGGATTTGAAACTCCAAGAAGGGCAAAACCCATCCTGTCTCATGATAGGCTCAGCTCGTAAGGAACAGAGCTAGAGGAAACAGAGACCAAGCGATATGTATAATGTACTCTAATCCCTCTTGCTTTTCTTCTGGTTCAGGCGGGATCCTCAGTGGACATCAGTTTTACTCTGATATTGATTACTGATTTCTGATATCCACACTGCCAGATCAGCCCCAGTGTGGTCATTGCGATCAGCAAACAAAAATAAATGAGAGGCCTTCTGCCACAGGGCTCCTTGGGCTGGTATGGGAGTAGACTCAAGAAATTATCAGTCCTGTATCCAAATCTCTGCTGGCCCACTTGACAGAGATTTTCCCTCTCCCCAGAAAAGTGGAGGAGATTTCTGCTGTTATGGACTTCGATTCTATGAAGATATTGCAATGCTGGAGAATGAATCTGGTAGTTTTGCTGCATAACAAACCATCTCAAAATGTAATGGCTCCTGATTCTCCTGACGTGGGATGGTGTGACTGATCTCAGCTGGGCTGCCACAGAGCCTGCGGGCAATTAGTGGGCTGGCTTGAGACTGATCTAGCATGGGCTCAAGTACATGGGCTGGGGTTGGCTGGCTGTCAGCAGGGGCACGTGGGTTCTTACCCTCCAGGATGTTAACTTGGGCTTATTCACACGATGGTTGTGTTCACTTGGCTCCTCGTGCAGTAAGAGAGGGGAGCCCCAGCATGCAAGTGCTTTTCAAGCTTCTGCTTACCTAATGCTTGTTGTTAACGTCCTCTTGGCCAAAACAAGTTTCAAGGCAAGTCCAGGTTCCAGGAGTGGGAGAGAAGACTCCGCCTCCTAATGGGCAGAACTGCGAAATCACATAGCAAAGAATTTGTGACTGTTTAAAAATATTTGTGATGATTTTTGCATACAGTCTATCATAGACTATGGGGGAGAGAGTTTTTTTGTTTGTTTGTTTTTGTTTTTACCCACTTTCTTTTGAGAAAAAGTTTTTAAACTTGCTTAATTTCTTCCAGGCCAGAGGTCCTATGCTAATTCGTGTGGCTGGCATAAAGTTTTATGATTTTATCTGTGCATATTGTATGTCACATGTAGGTGGATATTTTTAGAAATAACTTTCTTTCAAAAGTATGGTGACACATGATGATCATATATAATTTGCCAAATAATTTTCCTGCTCTTTTAACATTCTTAAGAGAACATTATTCACTTAAGTATAGTTATGCTATGATTAGTTAAACTCATACTTCTGTGTCAGTCTCAGACAATCCCTGTGATGTGAGGCTGTGTCTCTCCGTGAGAGGTGAGCTGAGAGTGTTGTTCACAGTCAGGAAGAGAACATGATGCCTGGGGAGAGAGCTTCAGGCGTATTCCATAAGAATACATACCCTCTAGTTCCGGTCTGTCATAAAACAGAGGTGTGACCTTGAGAAAGTCATTTAACTTTTTTCGGCTTTAATTTCTTTACAGATGATGTAAGAGCTGCCTTCTGGGGCTGAAGCCTGTAATGGTTCCCCCGGGTGTCCTATACAGCACCACTTCTGCCTGCTGAGGGGTCACTGCCTCTTCCGGGACCATCAGAAATAAGCTTGTTTTATCAGGACTTCTGGATCATTTAGATTTCTAGAAAGGGTTTCAAAAATCAAAACATAATGGATTGAGTCCCATTCTTTATAACGGTGGGAGATGGAAATACAAGGACCTTACAGGGTGTGAGGGACTCCATTTGGGGTGGGGAGGACTTGACTGTGGCCACCTGCCCCTTGGGGTCTGCTGGAGTGAGGGGGGGGCGAGGGGGTGGCGATCAGCTGCAGCCTGACTCTTCAGCCGCCCTTTCACCTGGGCTGCTCTGTCCTTGGCAAGAAGGCACAAGCTGGAGCAGGGTCTGTGGGTGAGACTGCAGCTGTCCACATGAGGGCCTCCGTAGGGCTGCCTCAAACTCCAGCGACAGAAGTGCCACATGCCATATGGGATGCTCCCCTGGCACTTTCTGCTGCCATTTATGCTCAAGTCATGGAGGTGAAACAGTTCAACTCCTTGAGGGTTCAGAAAGTGGCAGAAGTATGTGAATTAGACCAGGTGCCATACTGCAGGTATGGTGGGGTCTTGGAGAAATGAAGAAGTGGCCTGTTCCAGCTAAAGGCCTTTGAAGTCCAATCTTGAAGAACACCATGAGCAAAATCTGCTTTTGGTCAGATCAACAGGCTATCTCTTGAGTCTCTCAAGGATTAGAATGAGTTTCTGGAAGATGAACCCACCAACTTTTTCTCCTAGAAACCCTCTGTCACATTTTTAACTGGGTGCCCTGGCTTCTTTCCCATTTCTCCTTTGGATGGCACTTTTGATTTTCTGCTCCCCACTTGGGGTGGCTTTCAGGGACAACCCTTCAAGCAAATCCCTCTCATGAATGCTGGGTCCAGTGAGTTCCATATTTGGGGGACAGGTTGAGCCAGATGCCAAGATACAGGGAGAATTTCATGTTCTATGAAGCCAAGTGCCTCCTTGGATGACACATCTTCCTTCCTGGGGTGCAGAGGTGCTTCCTCCCTTCCTTGGCCTCATTTTGACCTTCCTCACAGGTAGCAATAAACACAACGAAATGACAGTGGATGAGATGTTGCAAGTGGAAATGGAGTGTTGGATGGATTTGAGAGATATTTAAGAATTCAAATGGGCTGTATTTGATGTGGGGGTGCTGGACAGGGTACTTTCTGGGCTAGGGCCCAGGTTTGTTTTGAGTAATAAGATGGCAGATGGTGCCATTTGGTGGGATTGCTGTAAAAGTAGTGGATGGCCACTACTGCCTTGAGTGACTGTCCATAAGTCATTAGCCATCTTGATGCACCATTTCCTCAAGAATAATTACCTCAAATGGTCCTTGACAGGAGCATACAGAGAAGGCTGGCAGCTCTAAGTGTCCACAAACAGGAAATAATTTGGAGTCATCATAGGACACCCCCTGGAATGCTAAGGCTGGCTGCTATCCCCAGGCCTGGGCTGTTGAGATCAAACCATTGAGACATCATTGATGTGAACAAATGAAGAATAAATTAATGGGCTTTGGAATGAATGATTGGCTCTCCCTCAGACTCAATGCTTGTGTTTCCTGAAAACTCCATTTATTTTGGCCTGAGAGAGTGCATTGCTCTGCAGCATCAATGTTCTGTAATGGTCAGCACCCAAGGGGTAAGGTGAAACCCTTCAGATTCCAGGAGCAGACCAGTGGTGATGCATGTGAGCCTGAGCCCAAACCTCAGAGCCTGAATCCAGCTTGGACCTCACTAGGCTATCTGGGCATCCAGCAGCAGATAGAAATCCTGGTTTCAGGCCCCTGTGGGCAGCCTGGGCTGAGGAGGGGGTGTCTCTCTCAGGCAGGATCTGGCAGAAGGCCCAGTTCTCACCTAACATGGCCATGGGTACTGGTGCCTTGGGTTGCATGTTTCAAGGCTGGCTGGTTTATGTGGAGAGAGGTTATCAGTGCAGAAAGAACAGGCTTGGGCCCTGGAGGAGGCAGAGAGAGTGTGACACACACACACTTCTCTCCCCCTCCCACATAAAGAAACTACTGCCAAGAAATGAGATATTTTTAGATAAATGTGTATTTTCTAGAGTACATCCTTTAAAGTACCTTCATATTTTAGTTGAATTGTTTTTGAAAGAAATGATTTTAAAACGTATGATGTGATTTCCCCCTTTTTCAAGTAGAGTACTCTCAGATCAATTCAGCCTTAAAATGTCTCTTTTTATTTTGGAAAATTTAAGCATATACAAACGTGAGAGAATCACAGACTAAACCCTATGTACACAAAAGCCAGTCTCGACAATGATCGATTCATGACCAACCTTGTTCACCTCTATTCCCCACGTCCCTCTATCTCAGATTATCTAAATTCACCCTGTTCGTGCTGACCTAAGGTCATCATTATGACAGTGCTTGTGTAGGATGTGTGGTGTACCTCCCCTTTCAGTGTATTTGTCATATCTGTGTCCCTGCCTTTACAGGGACTCTTCCTGGTCTGTCTCCTACAGTCTAGTCTAAGAAGGTGTATAGCTGAGGTGGTTATAATCCTGTGTCAAGTAGGAGCACACAGGATTTGAGGGAGCCTTTACTACTTGAATCTTCGTATCGGGTTTATCTTGGGCTTTTACAGGCTGTTTCTGAAGGACTGAAGTTTAGCACTTTTTAAAACATTTTATTTATTTATTTTATTTTAGAGAGAGAGAGAGAGAGCGCGTGTGCGCGCAGTGGGGAGGAACAGAGGGAGAGGGAGAGAGAGTCTCAAGCAGACTCCATGCCCAGCATGGAGCCTGACACAGAACTCGATCTCACGACCCCGAGATCATGATCTCAGCCGAAACTAAGGGTCAGATGCTTAACTGACTGAGCCACCCAGGCGCCCCTGAAGTTTAGCATTTTTTTTTTAATCTCTGAAAAGTGGGAGTGTTTTATTATGCTATAGCAGTGCTGCTGCTTCTTTTTTTAAATGAAATCATTATTAACAGATGGTAAGAAATGGAAAAATGCTAATTTTTAAGAAAGGTTCTGAGACATAAATAAGGAACTTCAAGTATACCCAATGCCGCACTTACTGTGTGAGCATGATGGGGCTTGTCTTGTTTTGAGGTTCAGCGCCATCCCTGGTAGCTTCACTCGGGAGCCTTTCTGAGGAATGGCACTCAGTTTTGCACCAAATGCCTCCAGACTGTGATGTGTTTCTTTCACCCTTTGCTCCTCTTTGGCTGTCTTTTCAGATCACTTGGTTGTTCACTGTCTCTGCTCTTTGCAATGCTTCTGCATTCATAACAGAGACGGACTGTAAGTTGCTGGGTTAACTAGATAACCACACCTGTTCAGTCAGTAACCTAATGGTGTGTGTGAAATTGAATTCCCAAACCCCCTTTTCCAAAAAAAGTGCACGAGAACTCCCTGAGCTCAAAGGTGTGTGGCCAATGACAGGCTCCAAGGATGAAGGTGCAGGCACGGTGTGTACAGCTGGGGCTGCAGCAGGATAATTCCATTAAGAAAGATCATGAAGATGGGAAGGGAAGAGCTTGAGGGTCCTCCAGAAACTTGTGGTGCCTTGCAGTCAATAGGGGCTGCTCCCACCTTCCAGCATTTTCGAGCACATTCCAGCACTCTGTGCATAGGGTGTCAGTGCCTGGCATGTAGGGAGCATAATCAGGTGGATTCTAAGGAGCAAGCATTCTGGGCATTTGGAGGAAGTTTCAGCCACCCGAACGTTAACTGAAGAAATGAGCATGTAGACGCTGTTTTACTCACCTTCTCCCATTATCCCCTCTTAATCTCTGCCTTCAGCTATCTGCTATCTTTATGCTATCTGCTGTTCACAAATGTTTGGCAAAAATATTTCTTTATGGAGGAAAACCTGAAGGCACACCATCAATCTCTGAACACGGAGGGGGCTCAAAATGGGTTTTTCTGGGAAACGGAAGGACCCTACTTGTTGTAATTAGCTGCAGTCCTGAAGCGAGGAGTGAGGCGGGGAGGCCTGGCAATGGGTGGCATCTGGGTCACAACTGTCTCTACAGGATGACGTACTTGCACGGTGTTCTCCCCAATGTCGGGTAGGATGGCAGGTCAGCACCCCACTTTTCAGACAAGTAATGTGAGGTGGGGAGTCAGGGCTTTGCCATCTTAATGTTTGCCTCTGTGTTTTTCCTTCCCTGGACTGCCCCGGGCCCCTGGCCTTCTCATCCTCCCTGCCTCCCCAGAACCCCCAGGTCCTTCCCCTGTTTACCATCACCACCTCGGACTCAGCACCGCCACAAATCTGCCGGTGCAGCCATTTCTCTCTCTTCCTCTTCCCATCTTCAGATCTCCTCAGGCCCACAAATTGCCAGGGTCCAACACTATGTCTTTTCAGGTTGAGAACGAGAGGTGTTTTCTAGGTAGGAGACTTGTGCAGAAGAAAGAGGTAGGCTGGGGGATTTCATGGCTCTCTTCGCTCCATTTTGATCCAAATTGGAGCTATGGGATGCAAGCTTCAGAGGTCTTACCTAAGCTCTCTATGGGATGTCTGGACCAAGGCTCCTGCTCTAGGTAGGAACTTTCTGGTTCCTGGTGATGGAAAGTTGGTGGAGCATGGGTGGCGTGGGCATGGGTGTATGTGCTCTAGTGTGTGCCTGTCAATGGGGATCACTAATATTAGTCATCTGCCTGACTTCAGTACCTGCAGGCTGTGAGTCCCCAGCTATTTGAGGACAGTACTCTACATCCTTAGTTTTTGATGTAGTGCTCCATGATTCATTATTTGCGTATGACACCCAGTGCTCCATGCAATACGTGCCCTCCTTAATACCCATCACCAGCCTATCCCAATCCCCCACCCCCCTCCCCTCCGAAGCCGTCAGTTTGTTTCCCAGAGTCCATAGTCTCTCGTGGTTCATTCCCCCTTCTGTTTACCCCCCTTCATTCTTCCCTTCCTTCTCCTACCCATCTCCCTGCTATTTCTTATGTTTCATAAATGAGTGGAAACCATATGATAATTGTCTTTCTCTGTTTGACTTATTTCACTTAGCATAATCTCGTCCAGTCCCGTCCATGTTGCAGCAAATGTTGGGTAATCGTTCTTTCTGATGGCTGAGTAATATTCCATTGTATATATGGACCACATCTTCTTAATCCATTGGTCTGTTGAAGGGCATCTTGGCTCCTTCCACAATTTAGCTATTGTGGACAATGCTGCTATGAACATTGGGGTGCATATGGCCCTTCTCTTCACTATGTCTGTATCTTTGGGGTAAATACCCAGTAGTGTAATTGCTGGATCATAGGGTAGGTCTACTTTTAACTTTTTAAGCGACCTTCACATTGTTTTCAAATGTGAAAGTGGCTGTACCACATCGTCTTCATTCTTGAAAGCCTAGCCAGTTGTATTCAAAATATCAGAGATCCAGTACTTTTATTTATTTATTTTTTGAGACCCAGTACATTTATTTATTTATTTAAAAGATTTTATTTATTTATTCGACAGAGATAGAGACAGCCAGCGAGAGAGGGAGGGAACACAAGCAGGGGGAGTGGGAGAGGAAGAAGCAGGCTCATAGCGGAGGAGCCTGATGTGGGGCTCGATCCCCTAATGCCGGGATCACGCCCTGAGCCGAAGGCAGACGCTTAACCGCTGTGCCACCCAGGTGCCCCTATTTATTTATTATTTTTTGAAATAATTTTTATTTTGTTATATTAGTCATCATACAGTACATCCCCAGTTTTTGATGCAATGTTACATGATTCATTATTTGCGTATAACACCCAGTGCACCATGCAATATGTGCCCTCCTTAATACCCATCACCGGCCTATCCCAATCCCCCACACCCTCTCCCCTCTGAAGCCCTCAGTTTGTTTCCCAGAGTCCATAGTCTCTCATGGTTCATTCCCCCTTCTGTTTACCACCACTTCATTCTTCCCTTCCTTCTCCTACCCATCTTCCTGCTATTTCTTATGTTTCATAAATGAGTGGAAACCATATGATAATTGTCTTTCCCTGTTTGACTTATTTCACTTAGCATAATCTCGTCCAGTCCCGTCCATGTTGCAGCAAATGTTGGGTAATCGTTCTTTCTGATGGCTGAGTAATATTCCATTGTATATATGGACCACATCTTCTTAATCCATTCGTCTGTTGAAGGGCATCTCGGCTCCTTCCACAATTTAACTATTGTGGATAATGCTGCTATGAACATTGGGGTGCATATGGGAGACCCAGTACTTTTAAAGAGAAGTGGGTGGCAAACTTGGTTCAGAATTTATCTTTAAAAAATAAGTTATTTTTTAATATTATTTTTTACATCACCTTAGTACTTTAAACAATTAGCTAAAATCTTTTAACATTTCCACATGCATAACCCTTGTTCCTGCTCAATATTTGCATCAACTCCATTCCAAAACATTAAAAGAACCCCTCTCTGAAGCAAGGGAGTACTCCCCTTCTCCCCTTTGCACTTTCCCTTGGGATCTCTGTCTCTCTCTCCTTCTGTAAAGTAATTAAGAATACATTTGATGGCCAAGATTTTTTTTTACTTGTTCCTCAGAGGAAAGGATCTTGTGAATATATTTAGAATTAAAAGGACAAAGACTCCAAAATCTGGTACAAAGCAGAAACATGGATCTGACATTGACAATTTTCAGTCTAAACAAGATACTCCCAACAATGGAGACCCAAAGATAAACTGCATTTGCACCGGATCTAGATTATCAAACATTAATTACCTATAAAAGTTTTTTCCCCCAGCCTGCCACCTCCTTAGTTAATTTGGTGTACTTCTTGCCTATTGTAGCCATTTAGCAAGTAAGAAAATCTTGAACTAACAATTAGGCAGCAGTAGCAATTTTCAAGACACATACAAGTCATTTTTGGGCCAAGTTTGGATTATTCAAGTTGGTGTTTTTCCATCATCACAGCTTATAAATGTGGATTCCTAGTAGCTTAGATGAGTAGAGCAAGTTATGGTCTCATCACCTTGTGGTCTGTAGGAATGCTGACAACACTGATGTCATCTTTGGCCCTCCATCTTGTTCTCCCCTCTGGCACACAGGTGGTACCATTTCAGGTCACCAGTACAGCTCCTTTGGTGCATGGATGGCACCACTTCAGGTAACTACCTTGTGACCTCACCACCATGCCCCTTACTCCATGAAAGCTGGGGATTAAGGTTTGCATAGCCGTGGAGAATGGGCAGAGAGTGAGGGCATCAGGAGAGCTGCGTAGTAAAGCTGCATAGTGGCCTGGATCATCAGTCTCTCTGCCTGGTCCCCCCCGTCAGTAAGTGACCCTGAATAAAACTCTGTGTGAATGGTATGGAGTGGCTTGCTTCATTTTTCAGTATTAAAATGCCCTCTCAGTCTAGAGGATACATTACTGACCCTCCTTAATCTTCTAGACACAGACCCATTAACTTAAATCTGTCATCTGATCACTTAGCCTAACTCTGGCTGGTCATTTCCCAGCTCTGTGTTGTTGGTGCTTGGGGGACCAGGTGAGGGTGAGTGGTTAAATGGGCAAAGAACTGGTCTCTCTTCTAGGACAGCAATACAGCATCATGGAATAGCTTGTTCTGTTTCCATATATTGGAGGTCATAATGTGCCTGTTCATGCACCCATCCACGGGCCCATCCACCCAGCCAGCCAGCCAGCCAGCTAGCCAGCAAACTTCTGAGGTCCCCATGAAGAGCTGGGAGTTCACGGTCTGGCAGAGGAGCCAACAGTCCTACAGTGTTGAAAGAATTTATTTTGAGCAGACTGCTGGAGGCTTGGGACAGTTTGGTAGGTTGGAGGGGAGGATGTAATTTAAATTAAATGACATCATGCTTGAATTTTAGAAGTTCTTTATTGAGATTCAATTTACATACAGTAATATGAACAAATCTTAAGTGTACAGCTTATGACTTCTTGCAAGTGTATACACCCATGTGGCCACCAGAACATTTCCATCATCCCAGAAAATGTCCTTCCAGTCAATCTTCCCAACCCCCTTCCCCCACCCCAAGAGATAACTACTTTTCTGACTTGTTACCAAAATCGGTTTTGGGTGATCTTGTACTTCATAGAAATAGTATGATACAGCATGTACTTTTTTGGTCTACTTGCACTCAACATGGTATCTGTGAGATTATCAATGTTGTTGCATGTATCTGTATCGTGTCCTTTTTCAGTGATGGGCAGTATTCCATTGTATGAATATGCCCGGTTTGCTTATCCCTTCTACTGCTGATGGGCACTGGGTTTCTAGTTTTTGGCTGTTTTGAATAAAGCTGCAATCAACATTCATGTACAAGTCTTTTTGTGGACACAAGCATTCATTTTGAAGTGAATGAAACATAGGAAGATAAGGAGAATCAACAGATTTTCAGTTACTCGATGTGATGACACCCTTTATAACAGAAATCCAAGGCTGACTGGATTTTGACACAGGCTAAATGTGTCCCCTCTGAGATGCATTATCTCATCTGAATGTGTTCATCACATGAGGTTGTGTGAGGAAATGAATTAATCATGGTGTCTTCAGCTTAGTCACAGATTTCCCTGGGAAGGGAGGCCCTCAATGGGCCCAATTTTTGATTTGTTGGGGGAAACAGAGACCCTTGGGAATAAAGTTAAGAGATCTCATTCTGTGCTGAGGAGGGGACTGCAGGCTGCCCCACTCCGAGTATGAAGGTGTGTGTGTGTGTGTGTGTGTGTGTGTGTGTGTGTGTGTTGGGGTGGGGGGTCCTGAATCTTCCTGTTGGTCTGATTCCAGTTTCTGAACAATAGTTAAGGCAGAAGAGGCGATGGTGTGTCCTGCTCCCGTTGCTGAAGTTGGAAGTTGGCAGATCCTCCCGTGCCCGAGGCTCCCCTCTTTCCAGCTGTGTGTATGTGGCAAAACGGGAAGGCCAGTGCCTTGTGACAGACAGTTTAATCTTACCTGCCTGCTGTGAGGTACACTCACCATCCCAGAGAATTGCAAAGTATAAATTGTCTCTTAACACTGATAAACAGTAAGGAGGAGGAAAAAGCCCTGACAAAATATTACAACTTAATTGTATTTCTCAGCTGGGCTCAGGAAATCTGCTTTCTCCTTAGGCTAATGCTATTTACCAAGTCTCCCAGCCCCACAATAATTATTTCTTTAACCCTTGGTGAGACAGCACCTTAGCATGGGACAGGACCGCACTGACAAGGAGGCTTAATGAGGCCATCCCAGGTGTTCAGGTGGGGGAGGCTGGCCTTCATTAGGGCATGAATCACTGTGACTTCTGGCTTCCACCTCGGCTGTGAGGGGGACGGGAGGACAGGCTGCCCCTGAGAATAGAGGCTGCTGGGGAGGGGGTGGAGGTAAGGAGGAAGGCTTTCTGCTGGCCTGGTTTTCTAGTGCACAGGTGTTTGCAATTCTAAATAAATGTGCAGTGTTAGTGCTCAGCAGCTTATCAGCTGAGACTTATAATGAGGTCTGAGCAGGGAAATAAGATTGGCCCTCTCCAGGCACTTGTCATTATGTTGGATGGACCCAAAGTCAGGCCTAATTATGAAAAACAATAGCTGGGAGAACTGACTTTGGGGGTGTGAGAGATAAGGGGGGGGTGGCCCCCTGTCAGAAATATTGTGTGTTCCAAAAATCCCCCTCCGTGGAATCTGGAAGCTCACTACTGTGAACATTGTCACTTTTTTACTTTGAAAGGTAGGTATTTCATGCATTCTGGAAAGTTTTGAAAAGTACAATAGTTTGAATGTCCATTCTTTTTTTTTTAAAGAAATTTTTTATTATGTTATGTTAGTTACTATACCATACATCGTTAGTTTTTGATGTAGTGTTCCATGATTCACTGTTTGCATATAACACCCAGTGCTCCATGCAATATGTGCCCTCCTTAATACCCATCACCAGCCTATCCCAATCCCCCAACCCCTCCCCTCTGAAGCCTTCAGTTTGTTTCCCAGAGTCCATAGTCTCTCGTGGTTCATTCCCCCTTCTGTTTACCCCCCCCCTTCATTCTTCCCTTCCTTCTCCTACCCATCTCCCTGCTATTTCTTATGTTCCATAAATGAGTGAAACCATATGATAATTGCCTTTTTCTGCTTGACTTATTTCACTTAGGATAATCTCGTCCAGTCCCGTCCATGTCGCTGCAAATGTTGGGTAATCATTCTTTCTGATGGCTGAGTAATATTCTATTGTATATATGGACCACATCTTAATCCATTTGTCTGTTGAAGACATATAGATAATAATACGTTTATAGTAGGGGACCTCAACACTATGCTCTCAGCAATAGAGAGATCACCTAAGCAGAAAATCAGCAAAGAAACAAGAGCTTTGAATGATATACTGGACCAGATGGACCTCATAGATATATACAGAACACTATACCCCAGAACAACAGAATACTAATTCTTTTCGAATGCACATGGAACTTTCTCCAGAATAGACCATATACTGGGTCACAAAACAGGTCTCAACCGATACCAAAAGACTGAGATTATTCCCTGCATATTCTCAGACCACAATGCTTTGAAGCTGGAACTCAATCACAAGGAAAAATTTGGAAGAAACTCAAACACTTGGAAACTAAGAACCATCCTGCTTAAGAATGATTGGGTAAATGAGGGAATTAAGAGTGAGCTTAAGCAATTTATGGAAACCAATGAGAATAAAAATACATCGGTCCAAAACCTGTGGGATACTCCAAAGGCAGTCCTAAGGGGAAAATACATAGCCATCCAAGCCTCACTCAAAAGAATAGAAAAATCTAAAATGCAGTTTTTATATTCTCACCTCAAGAAGCTGGAGCTGGAACAGAAGAACAGGCCTAACCCATGCATGAGAAGGCAGGTGATCAAGATTAGAGCAGAGATCAATGGATTAGAAACCAGGAGCACAGTAGAGCAGATCAACAAAACTAGAAGCTGGTTCTTTGAAAGAATAAAGATCGATAAGCCACTGGCCAGACTTATTCAAAAGAATAGAGAAAGGACTCAAATTAATAAAACTATGAATGAAAGGGGAGAGATCACGACCAAACCAAAGAAATAGGAAGGATCATTATAAACTATTACCAACAACTATATGCCAATAAATTAAACAACCTGGATGAAATGGATGCCTTCCTGGAAACCTATAAACTATCAAAACTGAAACAGGAAGAAATTGATTATTTAAACAGACTGATTAATTATGAAGAAATTGAAGCAGTGATCAAAAACCTCTCCAAAAACAAGAGTCTAGGGCCTGACGGATTCCCCGGGGAATTCTACCAAACATTCAAAGAGGAAATAATACTTATTCTCCTGAATGTCCATTCAGAAAGAGTCAGAGACCCAAGGTAGCAGAAGCTTTTCTTCACAGAGCAATGTCCGTTGGTGACTCACAAAGGCCCATCTGGTGGCCTTGGCAAGTGATGGCTTCCTGTTTCACCTGATTTACCATTCACTCCTGCACTTGTCTCTTTGCTTGCTCATTTGTTCATTCATTCTATCGCACACTTAGATTAAAATCCTAAGTCTTAATTGTACTGGGTTGAAGGGTGTCCTCCCAAAACTGATGTCCATCCTGAACCTCAGAATGAGAATTTCTTTGGAAATAGGGTCATTGCCAGACGTAATTAGTAAAGTTAAGATGAGATCATAGTGGAGTAGGGTGGACCCTTCATCCAGTATAACTGATGTCCTTATAAGAATAGAAGAGATTCAGAGAGAGACACATACCCAGCAGAAAGGCAGGCAGAGATTGGGGGGATGCATGTACAAGACAAGGAATGCCAAGAATGGCTGGCAATCTCTGGAAGCGAGAGACTAAATGGAGCAGATTCTCCTTAGAGCCCCTAAGAAGGAACCAAGCCTGCTGACACCTTGCTTTTGGAGTTCTGGCTTCCAGAACAGTGAAAAAATGAAAGTCTCTTATATTAAGCCACCTGGTTTGTGGTACTTTCTTCCAGCAGCTTTAGATACCTGATATACTCATTGTGGCTTGCAAGGCTTGTGGCTACTTCTCCACCCTTGTGTCTTACCATCCTCCCCTCAGTCTGGCCTCCTGACTGCTCTTCATACATGTTGAACACACTTCAACCTCAGGGCCCTTGCACTTACTGTTTTTTTTCTGCCTGAAACATACTTTCCTGACAGTTCCTGTCTTGTTCTCATACGTTACTCAGTTCTCTGCTCAAATGTCACCTCTTCAGAGAGATCTGTTCCAATATCTTATCTGAAATGGCATCTCCTTTGTCACCCTCTATCCCCTTACTCTACTAATTTTCTTCCTCATGTGTATCACTAGCAGACATCACAATGTGTATATGCACATTTCTTCCCCTGCTTCCCCAACCCGGTTGTAAGCTCTATGAGGACAGGGACCTTGTCTTGTTTACTGCTATGTACCTCAGTAGTACTTGGCAAATAGTAAGTACTCAGTAAAAGTTTATTGTTAATATTACCTGTCCCAGGTAAGCAGAACCAAACCTACCTCCTGTGCACACGGGTCTCATATTTTAGTAACTAAACACACAGATATTTAGAACAGCTGGGGTTAAGGGAAGGAGAGAGCATGTGAGTGGGATTTCACCTGGTTTAGGAGGCCAGGGAGAGATTTCCTGAGCAAGGGATACCAGAGATTTGATTGCAGAGTTAGAGTTGACCATGCAGGGAGGGCCAAGGCTGCATGGTGGGAGGGAGCATGGGTATATATGTTTGGGAAAGTGAGAGGCCAGTGTGGTTGAGAGCCAGGGGGAGAGTGACAGAGTGGCAGGGGGGACCCAGAGCATCCAGGGCTCTGCAGGTCATGCAAGGTCCCTGCAGCTTATCTTGAGTGATGAGAAGAATTTGAAGGGTTAAGAGTGGAGGAGAGCAGGAGGGCATGGCATGATTTGATTTGTGTTTTACAAAGTTCATTTTGGCTACTATGTGGTCAATGTCTTGGGGTGACCAATTAGGAGGTTGCTATGGTTGTCTGGAGAGCTGCCTGGAGATGGTGAGAGGTGACGACATCAGGAGCTATTCAGGATTCAAAATGGACAGGATTTGGTAATGGAGTGCAGTTAGGATGTGAGAAGGAGAGGGTGATATCAAGGGGGTAACCTCAGGTTTCTGACATGCACAACGGAATGGATTGTGGTGCTCATGTGTGTCTGTAGTGTGGGTGGCAGGCTGGGAGCAAACCTTGAATCAGTAACTGTTTCTGCTGCATTACTGTGTTAGGTATACTCCACAAGCCTCAATGGAAATAAGAGGTGAAGCCTCTGGATAGGGCTCTGATCTGAGAAGGCTTGTGCCTTCATGGTAGATTGGTAGATTTGTGTTCTCCAGTAAACCATGGATCTCAGTATGCATGGTTGGATAGCCCCTCCCATACTGACCCTGGGCTTAGTCGTGTGACCCTTTTTGGCCAATGGGATGTTGGTAAACAAAGCAAGTAGGGGACAGACAAGCACTTGCACTTTGGGGCTTGTCCTCTAGGAAGTTGGCTGCCATACTGTAAAGAGGCTCATGTAGACCACTGAATGACGAGAAGCTACATGGACAGATACCCGTGTGATGACAGGCCATCTTGGAATTCCAGTCCTAGCTGAGCTCCCACCTGATGCAGCCACACAAGTGCCCACAGCTACATCACATGGAGCAGAGCTCAGTGTACCCAGAGAACCATGAAGAAGAATAGATTGTTGCTGTTTTAAGCCACTTGGTTTTGGGCTTATAATGAAGGCTGAGGGTGTGTGATATGGCAATGGATAACTGAAACAAACCTCTTCCAATGGGTTAAAATGGGAGGAACTGGGATATTTTTGGGATTTTCTTAGTAGAGTCTCCAAAACAGAATCTCTTAAGCTCCTCTGCCAAGAAGTTTTCTCTTGTTCCTTCCTCCTTGACTTTGACTTTAGTTCCAGCCTTGGGGAGGGCACGTCTCAAGTGTGCAGGTGGCACCAGAGGGATATTACCTATGGGGTGGCCCTCTGTCTCCCCATCTCCCTTGTTTCTCATTGTCCCTTCACCATTCCTTCCATGGCCTGAATCTACACCTGGTTTTCCTCATTTCCTTCCTGCTTCTTCCTCTTCTATAGCTGTGGGGAGCCCTCAAGGCTACAGAAACATCTTAAACTTGGATATGCATTACTGCCCGCCTCCCCCCCCCCCCCCCCCGCATTCCTTTTGTCCCCTATCCTAGCACTGGAGCCAAATTAGGTCTCCTTTGTCTTTTTTTAATGAACAGGTTTAGCCACTGTAAGCTGGCTATTACATTGGACTGAAAATGCTGTTTGTGAGCCATTGTCAATTGAGACCTGGGACCAACACTGACACCTCCTTAATTATGTGCCATTAATGATGTACACGCTGCAGTTAAGGGAACATTGTGGATCTATTTCCCGCTTTAATTCTGTGCTGTGTTATATGAAATGCTAATGAGTTCAGAATTCTCAAAGGTCATAATCTGAATACGTTTCCTTTTCTTCTTTTTAGGGGAATGGTGATAGGATTCAAAACAATTAAAATGAAATTTACTTCATCATTTGGCTAACAATGTCCTCGACTGTACTAATTACACTGAGATATGTATTCATTTGCTGGTCATTTGGACAGATCTGAGTGTGTCTGGTTTCTTGTAAGGCCCCCATCACTGAATTTTACATAGGATGTTTTTTAGCTGCTCGCCCCATTGATTATGAGAAATAACTGTGGGGAAAAAAGTCCACCCAAACCCTTACAATACAGAAAGTGCAAATTTAGCAGAACCAGCATTGAATTTTCCAGGGAGTCATTTATCATCCTTAGAAAGTTTTGGTTCTTCGCAAATAAAAAAGAGAAAGGAATGGTAATTGCTCTGCTCAGCTAATTGACAGAATTGTGTCAGAAAAAGGAGGCATTTCAACACTGCCTCCGATGATGACATTTGAAGGTTGTTCCCCTTCTCTCTTCACTGCTAAATTAGGTAATCATTATTTCCCTGTGAATCTTATTAATCTAATGCTTGCTTCCCCCCAGACCTCACTTAGACTTGAGACTCAGACGGAAATTTAAAAACAAAATACCGAAGGTCAGATAACAGTTTGGCCAGTTCAGGTTGTGGTTCCCGTTTTTTTTTGGTTCAGTGCATAAGTGGGAGAGGACAAAAGAGAATACGTTTAAGTTGCAGTCAGGGGAATTCAAGACATCTGTTAAAAAGGACCTTTTCATTATATGAATGGAACCCAGAAGGTTTGAAATCTCTGCTGGTGGATTTTCAGAATAGGTTAGTCCACTGATGTGCTAAGACAGTGGAGGCAGAGAAGCTAGGAAAAGCCCAGATCCATTGTTCTCAAGCTTTTTCTCTTTTCAGATGGCTTCAGTGGGGGTAAAAGCCTCCACTGGGGACTCGAGGATAATGAAAACCTTCAATTTTTCACTGTAAAAAGAGTGCACATCAGATATAGGGCTTCTCACATGACTTCTGATGAGACACTAATAAGAGTAGGCTTAGAAAAACTTGATGCTTGGTTTTCATTAATTATTACACCAAAAAGCCAATTAATGACAGAAGCAGATGGTGCATTCAGACTGGTGGTGAAGACCAGCAAGTCCTCTGTGGTACAGATTGACAGCAAGCCTGGGTGACATTCGCAAAACAGCTGGATGCCCTGTGATAACAAAGGCAAAATGCGAAGGTAATTCCAGCTGATGGTATGCTGATCACAAATCTACCCTCCTGTAGTTTCTGAGTGGGATTGGGCAAGAACTCCTCTGTTACCTGGATGATCTTTCTGCTCCCAAGAATGTCCTTGTGCCATCCCCAACTTGCGTCCTCTCATTCTCCCCTACCTCTTAGGTCAGTGCTCCTTAGGGTAACCGGTAGGAGCAGCAGCTGCCCCTTGAGATAATGAGGCTGAGTGTGCATGAAGAAGGCATTCTGGGACATTTTCTGCTCACCTCTTCCTCCTTCTAGCTTCCCAGGTTCCACATAACAAAGAGGAGTAGAGTAGATAGTGGGGGGATTTCTGTAGAATCAAAACGAATCTGGAAAATGTTATTTAAAAGTAAATTACCTGGATTGACCTTTTAGATGCTCTGAATTTTTTGAAACAGTGGTCCTGGAAACGCTAAATCTTTCTTTTAATAATGGTCTTACTCAATTTAGTTAATAATATTTAATATTTTAAACAAAAGCCTTTATGAAAGAGAGTCTAACCTTTTCCCCCTCTGGGCAGAGAGGGATAAAAATTGCATGTTTTCCTCTAGCAAGTCAGTCAACATCAAATCCTGCATCAATGAACAGATTTCAGAACTTCTGATTCCCACTTCTAGAAGAAGTGATCTATGACTGTGCTCTTGTCCAGAAACAAGATAAAACAATTCATATTTATATGAAAAATCTAGTAAATGGTACGGATGCTTTCTTCATTTTGTTTTATGATGGAAATATGTCATTTTTTCTCTCCTTCATATGACATTTTCCTTTGTAACTTCAACTTCACAGTGACATTCAATAAACATCAAAAATGACAGAAAAAAATCATCATTTGAAAAATGTTCATTAGTCAACCTATTGTTCCAAGATGGCAGATGTAACTATATATTTTTTTCTTTCTCTTCCTTTTTTTCTCCCCAAATTGCCTTTGTGTTCCTTGGTAGAGTTTCCAAGTTTGGTAAACAGATGTCATCTTCTAAAGTTATCAAGGAATAAAAAGCCAGAATGCTGCACAAAGTTGAGCACTTAGATTGTGGCACCCCTAGCACCTTCGGCAGTCAAGAGTTACCCCTTCTGGTGCCATCTCTGTGGCTCGGGAAGCCTCATTGCATGTTCAGGGGGTAGCGGCAGAAGGTGGAGGAAAGTTTCTTTGTTTCTATTTTTATTCCCTCTGGTTCCCTTTTAGTAACTTTCACCTTTAAGGGCCGTGCCCACTAGGGACCTTGTATACATTAATCACAGGGGGAAGCTCTTAGTGGGCACATCTGTATGTGTAGCTGCCATAAAAGGAATGAATCAAAATTCAACTCTATGCCTAGTTTTGGTAGCATATGACTCATTTTCATGGCCCTAGAACTAAAACATGGTAGTTAAAACAGTAAAGTGATATTTATAGGGTAATTTTGGTCAAGTCTGTCATAATTTTCGTTCCTGGGTAAGTCTGTATGTCCTTTGTTACAGCTCTAATTACACTGACAGCCTTTCACAGGGAATGTTAGGGTAGAGGTTATTTAAATATGAAACCAAAGGTTTGACATCAGTTAAAAGTGAATGATTTTTATTTCCTAACATATATTTTAATGTAACATAAACTTACTGGCTTATCTCCTTTTCCTGAATACTATCATTATTTTTATTTTATCATTTATTTATTTTATCACTGAGGCAGAAGGAGAATTGTGCTGGTCTCCCTTCCTCCCATCCAGATGTGGAACAGCCTTAAATAGTATTTCTGAGTTTGGATGTGAACCGATGGTACACTTCATCTACTCCCTGACGGTGTCCCTCATGAAACCCTGTAGCTGCAGGGCTCTCCCGGGTTACGAATTTAGCCGCGCTCCTTTGGTGACTTTCCTCTTTCCACATCACTCCAGGGATCTCTATTAACTTAACACACTAAAAATAACACTGCAGAACTGCTGAACAGGGAGGGCGACCAGTAGGACTGGGGGAAGGCTTGATATTGCTCACATTGATCAGAAACCTGGACCCTGCTCCCATGACGCTCGCTGTTTGACACCAAGCTCATTAAGGATCTGTGTGTGCATCTGGGGGCTGGAGAAGCAGAAGAGGGGAGTGCGTGAGGCCTGAGGACGTGAGGATGCTCTTACCAGTCACAGACGTCTTTCCTTACCAATCTTGGGCTCCCTTTCTTTCTGAATTAATGCAGCTCTTACACGTGTTGAGCCTGGACCTGTCTTCCCTCTTGGCAAGGGCTTTTAGGGGAGGATAAAGTCAACTCTTACCTTGACTTTAATTCCAGCCACAGTCATGAAATTTTGTCTTGCATGGAGTGAAATAGTCTCATCAAATAGTAGATGGCAGCATGTTGTTCTTGTTTAGGGCTAAGCAGCCGGCGGGAAAAATTTAGAGTCCTAACTTCTGTGTTTGAATCCTAGTCTACCACTTGTTAACTCTGCTGCATTGGACTGATTACTGAACCTCCCCCCATCCCAGCCTCAGTTTCCTCATTTATAAAACAAGAATATTCTTTGAAATTAATACCTCTTTCACAGGGTAGTTGTGAATTCAGATGGGATCGATTGCGTGTTTAGGAAAATGTGAAAAGCCCATGGTATTTACCAGATCTCTCTAATGTTAGCATGATAGTTAACTCTGTGTGCTAATTTGACGGGGCCAAGGGATGCCCAGAGAGCTAATAAAACATGATTCCTGGATGTGTGTTGTGAGGGTGTTTCCAAGAAGAGATCAGCATTTGAATTGGCAGACTGAGTAAAGCAGATCACCCTCACCAGTGTGGGTGGGAATCATTTAATCTGGTGAAGGCTCGAATAGGACAAAAAGGTGGAGGAAGAGTGAATTCACTCTCTCTGCTTGAGCTGGGACATCTGTTTTTCTTACCTTAGCCATGCTCCTGGTTCTTGGTCCTTTGGACTAGGACTTACAGCATTGGCTCACATGGTTCTCAGGCCTCTGGGCTTAGATTGGAATTACATCACCAGCTTTTTTGGGCTTCCAGCTTACAGATGGCAGATCATAGGACTTCATAGCCTCCAAAATTGCGTGAGCCAATTCCTCATAATCAATCTCTTTCTCTATATCTATATATATCCTATTGGATCTGTTTCTCTGGAAAATCCTGACTGATATAATTAGGTTGAGCCAAATGAAAGTGCCAATAGTCAAGCCATTTTGTATCGTTCAACTAATATATTAATATGAGGTTTTGGAAAGTCTTTCTCTTCTTACTTCTTTAAATTGTCCCTGTGAGACAGAAAGATTATAAGCAACCATATTTTAGTGCCCAGGGAAATCTAGGTTTCAAAGGTTACTTGTAACAAGTGGTATAAAAATCCATGTGTGGAACCTGTTCTCCCATTACTCAGTCTGTGGTTTCTTGACCTTGCCCAGCTCTTTAAGGGCCTAAGCTGAAAATGAGAAGCTGGAGAGAGAATGTGATAGAAAGTCACTTTCCCCAGGAGACGAGCAGAGTGTAATATGAGAGGTCACAGCCTCTATAACAAATACCATCATAAGGAGTGGTTCTCATGTTAAGCACGCTTTCTTGAGCTGATGCCAGCTCTCGTAAAATGATGGCTCTTTCAGGGTCTGTGTGAACCTCTGCTAGGCCACTGCATGCTAGGTAGTCATGCTTCCTGTGTCTCAGAATTGCCAGTATGTGCTGCTCAGGGCTGACCGGGGAACCTGAGGAGCTGACACCCCACGGAGGGGGCTCAGGTGCTCTGTATCCGAGGATGTTCACACTCTGGACTTGCCTTTGGTGCAGGCTGACTCTGTCAACATGACATCAGCACTGTTGAGTCTCTGGGTTAGCTTCTTTGCTGTGGGGGCTGTCCTGTGCCTGGTAGGCTGTAGAGCAGCGTTCCTCGCCTCTAGATGCCAGTAGCACTGTCTCTAGTTGTAACAATCAGAAATGTCTCTAGACATTGTCAAATACCCACCAGGAACAAAATCACCCCTACTGAAGAACCACTGGGCCCAGGGAACTTCAGAGTGGGAGAGAGGGGTGGGTCTGGGCTGATAGTAATATATTTCAGAGCATTTGCCAACTTATCTGATGAACTTCAGCACATCTGAAGGAATTGCATTTCCTTTTCTCCCATCTCCCCATGGAAAGTGGTAATGACTAGATAGGAAATAAGTCATATTTGGGGATATTATTTGCCAGTTGCATTTGAAAGGGTGTGCAGTTGCCGAGCCCTTAGGTAGGAAGAACAGAAGACCAGGTTCTCTCAATTTCCTGGCAAAGGCATATGTCTTCTTGTTTTTCTAGTTAATTATGGATTTTCATAAGCTCATTCAGTTAATCAAGTGTAATGATACTAGACCTAAATCACATTATTGTTATTTTTCAAGGCTGTGTTGGAACTGTGCCACGTTAACCCGCCAGCAGCCTGGACACAAATGCAATCACTCAAACACCGGAGAAGCAATGCTTTTATTAGCAGTGCAGTCGGCCCTTCCCTAACATGTCACCACTGAGATTAGGAAGTCAAAATAAAAGCAACAGAAAATGGAAATTTTCATGAAGAGTGCTAGGAACTTTATTACAAAGCAGAAACTTTATTGGAAGATGGGCCATGAGATGTGTGTCCTATATTTACTACTATTTTCCAATATAACTCTTGTTTTGGAGAGACACAAAAAAGGATTGGTATGAAGTTGATACTGTTCCTGCATTTCCATGTCCTTGATGACAGCCTGATGCAAGGATTTCCCAGCTGGCCGATTGTGACCTGTGATGCTGTTTGTGGTTCTATCTGTAACCTCTCTTTTTGTCCTCAGGACTTCCTAGTGGGGAATAGACACACATGCTAGACTTGCCATTGCCTCCTGACCTCACATTTGCCTTGCCTCAGACAAATAAGAAATATCACATATTCAGCAGAAAAGTTGGGTTCCTTTCCCTGGAGAAAAACTCATGATATTTGTCATGTAGCATTTCATTTGGTCTGGATCACAAACCGACTTTTTTGGGGGGGGGAGGGGGAAAGGGGCATTTAAGAAAGTAATGAAAGGAATTTTCTGTATTTTGCTGCTGAAGTGTCCTCTGGTAGATACTTGCATTTCTTTCGACCCATCAACTGAACTCAGTGTCATAACTTGATCATTATCTTTTGAGGGCAGTCTATAATTCATTCTAGATCCCTGAAATTGCTTTGTAGACTCTTGCACCTAATATACTGAAGAGAAGTTATTATTTTTCTCTACAAGTGAGAGACTTATAGGTGTTAGTATATAATGTTAGGTAGATTTCCATGACATTCCTGAATGTCATTATGAAAGGTTTGGCTTAATTGGGGATACATAAGAGCATTGGGCTTAAGGGCTTGAGTTTTGGAGTCTGGCTGATCTGGATTTGAATCCTGCGTCCATCACTCACTAGCTGTGTGACACTAGGCAAGTTATTTTGCGTTTTAAAGCTTTAGTTTCCTTATCTGTAAAATTGATGTAGCAATAATAGTTGGATCATAAAGTTTTTATGAGGCTAGAATGAGGGTAGTGCATACAAAGTAGGATGTCCAGACATAGTAAGTACTCCTTTGATATTGGGGGATGTAGATATAATTATTTCCAAGTTGAGATTAGTCCATTGACATTTGCCTACCTTAGCAAACTGAACTGCCTTCTTCGATTAGTTCCTTGCTGTAACTATCATGATTTCTTCTTCAAATTATAATTCTCAGGTCCCCTTGAATATATTTTGAGGCATTTCATGGCCAGAAGGCCTCCCATAGTAATTCTGTTGCTCATCTCCTAAAAAAGCAGAAGAGGATTATAAATAATAAGCAATAAAGACAGCAAGTGTGTGTTCCAGAAGTGAGAAAAATCGGTCCTGGGGGAAGTCATCTGAACTTTACTGCAAAAAGACAGGAAAGAGTCCGTTGGAAATGTGAGAATAATCATGGAGCTTAAAAAAACATGGTCACTGCAGAAATGTAAGAATTCATTATGGTAAAAATGGATTCTTGTTTGTATTTTCTTAATGGTGAGTGGGATCAAGAAGGAAATAAAAGTATTATTGTTTTAAAGATTTATTTATTTGAAAGAGAGAGAGAGAGAGAGCAGGGTGAGAGGCAGAGGGAGAGAATCTCAGTCTGGTTCCCCACTGAGTACAGAGCCTGACTCAGTGCTTAATCTCATGACCATGAGATCATGACCTGAGCCAAAATCACAAGTCAGTTACTTAACTGACTGAGCCACCCAGGCACCCCAGGAAGTAAAAGTATTTTTAATAAAAAATCAGGGCCAAAAAAAAAAAAAAAAGGGAATCAAGGCTCTGAATTTTCTGGAAAAAAACAGAACAAAAGCAAGACTCAAATAAATAGGATTCACGTTTGTAGGGTGACTTAACGATGGCTCAAGAACCCAAACTAATCGATTAGGGAACTAAAGAAAGACCTGCCTTGGGAAATCCTTGGACCATCTTTTCTCACAATTCTAGGTTGTAGCCATGTTCTGCAACCCATGGGGTCACTGAGAAATTCCTGGTATTTAGCAGGTTTCAGGTCTCATTGAAGTGTTGCTTGGGAGGCAGACAGACTGGAGAGATTGTGGCTAGATAGAGGTTTCCTGGAAGTTTCTAGAAGGATTCTTTGTTGTCTTGGAATGAGGATTTGGGGATGAAGTGGAGGTGTGGGCTGTTGAGGGGAAAGATGGACAGGGATTAAGAGGAGGTAAGTGTTAAGTACCTGTGATATCCTAAGGGCTTTTACATAGGCTAGCTCCACTAACCTCAAACAACCCTGAAGGGATGATGGTGTTATCTCTGTGTTATGGGTGAGATTAATGCTTTGAGATGTCAGGTGACTTACCAGAGGTTATTCAGCTAGTAAACGGTAGAGCTGAGATTTGAACCCAGGGCTGTCTGATTCCAAAGTTTATAAAAACCAGAATTCTGATGGGTACTAAGTAGGACACTTGCTACGATGGGCACTAGGTACTGAATGTAAGTGATGAACCACTGAATTCTACTCCTGAAACCAATACTGCACTGTATGTTAACCAACTAGAATTTAAATAAAAATTTGAAAAAAAAACTCCACAAAAACTCACAGAATTCTGTTAAGTTTTTTCTATCACTCTTCAAGGGAAAATTAAGAAAAGGAATAAATGTATTAAAATGTAAAACATGAAATAAATGAAGGTATTAGAATATCCAAGCACTGCCCTTCATCTGCTTAGGCTGTGCAAAGAAAGACAGAAAGGGAGTTTGTACCACTTATTGAATATTCTTTCCCCTAAGAACAACAAACAAAAACAATGAAATAAAACAACAACAAAAATAACAGGACACTGCCCCCAGAGTTCTGTGGATACAGGTAAGGCAGTATGGACTGGGGCACTGAGTGCATTTCTGATCAGTTTCAGTTTTTCTGGGTCTAGCTGGTCAGCTCCGCCATCATCGTAGATGTAATAACAGTTTTTGAAAATGGGGAAGATATTGAACACTGAAAATGAATATCTATTGGAATAGACTAATTCTCTTGGAAAATAATGGAGCAAATACTAGGATAAAGGAGATCTGTAGTCACATGGAGGATAATAGAATCATCAGTAAAGAGCAGCCAGATCTGTAAACAAAGAATCATACCAAAAACCCTAATAGCCTTTCACTGATGGAATTACACAATTAGTGGATGAGGCAAAAAATGAATTTAATATATTTGAATTTTCGTAACACATGAAGGAGAGGTGAAGAAAAGCCAAGTTAATTAAATGGAATATTTTAGCAAAGTATTTGACACTGGGTTGTATTGGATTTTTCTTCTTTTTTCTTTTTTAAGATTTTATTTATTTATTTGACACAGAGAGAGTGAGAGCTTGGGCACAAGCAGGTGGAGCGGCAGGCAGAGGGTGAGGGAGAAGCAGACTCCCCACTGAGCAGGGAGCCTAACATGGGGCTCGATCCCAGAACCCTGGGATCATGACCTGAGCTGAAGGCAGACACTTAACCAACTGAGCCACCCAGCTGCCCTGGACTTTTCTTAGATTAGACTAGATTTTGCTAGAATTGTTGTGAGCGTGCTTACAGGTGACAATTACAACATACTATGAGTATAATATAGGACAATGATATTAAAAAAGAACAAGCTAAAAAAACTTTTTTAAAGGATTATTGCAAACTAAGAAAAAATGTCACCTTTTTGGTTTAACCCCAAATGGATTATTTCCTGCTTAAAAGAGCTATTACATAAGACACCCTATCTTTGAACTCTGCTCCTGTGATGGAATGGATAATGCATCCTTTGTTCCCCTTTCTTGGGCAACACTCAAGGTTTCTACTAGTCTTACTAAGAAACGCACAGAAAGAGGTTCATAGAGGTCTTGGATGGCACTTTTAGGGCTTAGACTGCAGTTTTGAAATAAAATGGTGATGAGTTTTCAAAAGTAATTTTTTTGAAAGATTTTATTTATTTATTTATTTGACAGAGATAGAGACAGCCAGAGAGAGAGGGAACTCAAGCAAGGGGAGTGGGAGAGGAAGAAGCAGACTCATAGCGGAGGAGCCTGATGTGGGGCTCGATCCCAGAACGCCGGGATCACGCCCTGAGCCGAAGGCAGGCGCTTAACCGCTGTGCCACCCAGGCGCCCCTCAAAAGTAATTTTTGTAGAACATCACTGAATTTTGATATAAGTAGGGGTAACAGACATAAATGAGTTAGCAATTGTCCTGTTATCTATCATAAAACAGAAGGGAGAGGGCATCACATTGCGGGAGAGAAGTAATCTCCGTTGAGTACTTAATGTGTGATTGGTGCTTAGGGAAGCATATTAACTTTATGATGCTTTTTGCTATTATGGGAGAAGCCTTGGGATAGTTCAAGTCCAGTTTCAAAAAACACACTTCTTATTATTTTTTATTTGGGAAAATATACACAACATGAAATTTATTATTTTGAACATTTTAAATGTACAATTCAATGGCATTAAGTACATTCACATTGCTGTACAACTGTGCATTTCCAGAACTTTTTCATCACCCCAGACTGAAGCTGTGTAACCTTTAAAACACTAACTCTCCATCCCCCCTCCTTCCCAGCCCCCGGCAACTACTACTGTACTCTCTGTCTCAATGGATTTGACTACCCTCGGTACCTCATATATGTGGAATCAGACGGTATTTGTGTCTTGTGACTGGTTTATTTTGGTTAGCATAATATCCTCTAGGTCCACCCATGCTGGAGCATGTGTCAGAATTTCCTTTCTTTTTAAGGCTGAATTATTATTTCATTGTATATATGTGCCCCACTTTGTTTATCTGTTAATTCATTGTTGGACATTTAGGCTATTTCCATCTTTAGGTTATTGTGAATAATGCTGCTTTGAATATTGGCATACAGATATTTGTGAAGTGCCTGCTTTCAAAATTTTGGGCTATAAACTCAGAAGTGGAATTGCTGGATCATATGGTAATTCCATGTTAAATTTTTTGAGAAACTGTCATGCTGTTTTCCACTGTGGCTATACCTGTAATGCACAATGGTTTCAATTTCTCTACATCCTTGCCAGCACTTATTTTTTTTTGTTTTTTATTATTATTATTTTATAATAACCATCCTAAAGGGTATGAAGTAGTATCTCATCATAGTTTTGGTTTACATTTCCCTAATGATTAGTTATGTTGAGCATCTTTTCATATGCTTACTGGCTGTTTGTGTATCTTTTTTGGAGAAATGTCTATTTCAAGTCCTTTACCCATTTTTAAAAATCATTTGTTGTTGTTTTGTTGCTGTATATTTGTAGGAGATTTTTGTGTATTCTGGATAGTGATCCCTTATTGGGTATATGATTTGAAAGCATTTTCTTCCATTCTGTAAGTTGCCTTTTTACTTTGATTATAGTGTGCTTTAATGTATAAACAATTTTCCTGAGGGCCAACTTACCTATTTTTTTCTTTGATGCCTGTGATTTGGTTTCATATCCAATAAATCATTGCCAAATCCTATGCCATAAGATTTTCCTGGATGTTTTCTTCTAAAAGTTTTATAGTTTTAGCTTTTACTTTTGGGTCTTTGATTCATTTTGAATTCATTTTTATATAGGGTATAAGGTAAGGGATTATTGATTGATTGATTTTTTCTTCCAAATTTTCATTTAAAATCTAGTTAGCTAACATACAGTGTAATATTGGCTTCAGGAGTAGAATTTAGTGATTCATCGCTTACATACAACACCCAGTGCTCATCATAACAAGTGCCCTCCTTAATATTCATCACCCATTTAGCCCACCCCCCACCCTCCTCCCTCCATCAACTAAAGGGCTTAATTTAATCCTTTTTATTTTATTTTTTTAAAAAAGATTTATTTATTTGAGAGAGAGAGAGAGAGAGTATGAGTGGGAGGGGCAGAGGGAGAGAGAGAATCTCAAGCAGATTCCATGCTGAGTGCAGAGGTCCATGTGGGGCTTGATCTCATGACCCTGAGATCATGATCTGGGCTGAAACCAAGAGTTGGGCCCTTAACTGACTGTGCCACTCAGGTGCCCCTTAATTCTTTTTTTAAACTAGATTTTATTTCTTTATTTATTTTAGAGAGAGAGCGCATACTTGTGAGTGGGGTGGGGGATGGAGGGTGATGGGGAGAGGGAGGGAATCTCAAGCAGACCCCATGCTGAGTGTGGAGCCCAACGTGGGGCGGCCAACATGGGGTTGAATCTCATGACCCTAAGATCATAACCTGAGCTGAAATCAGAAGTTGGCCGCTTAACTGACTGGGTACCCAAGTGCCCCTAATTTCATTCTTTTACATATGGACATCAGTGTTCCCCACTGAATGAAAAGATTGCCCTTTCCCCATTGAATGATCTTGTCATTTTTGTCAAAAGTCATTTGAACATATATGTAAGGGTTTATTTCTGGGCTTTCTATTCTATTGCATTGGTCACTGTTTTTATGGCAGGACCAGATTCCATATGGATTTTAGGATGGATTTTCTGTTTTTGCAAAAAATGGCATTGGGATTTGATAGGAGTTGCACTGAATCTGTAGATTGCTCTGGGTAGTATTGACATCTTAACAATATTCAATCTTCTATATCATGAACTTGGAATTTTTTCACTTATTTATATCTTCTTTAATTTCTTTCAGCAATATTTTGTATTTTCTAGTGTACAAGCCTTTTGGCTTCTTTATTAAATTTATTCCTAAGTATCATTTTTTTGATACTATTATAAATGAAATTGTTTTATTAACTTTCTTCTTGGATTATTCATTGTTAGTATATAGAAACACATTTGATTTTTTTTGCTTTTATTTTTTTATTTTTATTATTATTATTATTTTTTAACGATTTTTTATTATATTATGTTAGTCACCATACAGTATATCCCCGGTTTCCAATGTAAAGCTCGATGATTCATTAGTTGCGTATAACACCCAGTGCACCATGCAATACGTGCCTTCCTTACTACCCATCACCGGTCTATCCCATTCCCCCACGCCCCTCCCCTCTGAGGCCCTCAGTTTGTTTCTCATAGTCCATAGTCTCTCATGTTTCATTCCCCCTTCTGATTACCCCCCCTTTCTTTATCCCTTTCTTCCCCTACCGATCTTCCTAGTTCTTATGTTCCATAGATGAGAGAAATCATATGATAGTTGTCTTTCTCTGCTTGACTTATTTCACTTAGCATTATCTCCTCCAGTGCCATCCATGTTGCAGCAAATGTTGAGAATTCGTTCTTTTTGATAGCTGAGTAATATTCCATTGTATATATGGACCACAACTTCTTAATCCAGTCATCTGTTGAAGGGCATCTCGGCTCCTTCCACGATTTAGCTATTGTGGACATTGCTGCTATGTACATTGGGGTGCATATGGCCCTTCTCTTCACTACGTCTGTATCTTTGGGGTAAACACCCAGTAGTGCAATGGCTGGATCATAGGGTAGCTCAATTTTTAACTTTTTAAGGGACCTCCACACTGTTTTCCAGAGTGGCTGTACCAACTTGCATTCCCACCAACAATGTAGGAGGGATCCCCTTTCTCCACATCCTCTCCAACAATTGTTGTTTCTTGCCTTGTCTATTTTTGCCATTCTAACTGGCGTAAGGTGGTATCTCAGTGTGGTTTTGATTTGAATTTCCTTGATGGCTAATGATTTTGAACATTTTTTCATGTCTCTGTTAGCCATTTGTATGTCTTCATTGGAAAAGTGTCTGTTCATATCCTCTGCCCATTTTTTTATTTGTTTATTTGTTTCTCATGTATTGAGTTTGAGAAGTTCTTTGTAGATCTTGGATACCAGTCCTTTATCTGTAGTGTCATTTGCAAATATATTCTCCCATTCCGTGGGCTTCCTCTTAGTTTTTCTGACTGTTTCCTTGGCTGTGCAGAAGCTTTTTATCTTGATGAAGTCCCATAAGTTCATTTTATCTTTTGTTTCTCTTGCCTTTGGGGATGTGTCATGAAAAAGGTTGCTTTGGCCGATGTCATAGAGGTTGCTGCCTATGTTCTCCTCTAGAATTTTGATGGATTCCTGTCTCACATCGAGGTCTTTCATCCATTTGGAGTTTATTTTTGTGTATGGTGTGAGAGAATGGTCAAGTTTCATTCTTTTGCATGTAGCTGTCCAATTTTCCCAGCACCATTTATTGAAGAGACTGTCTTTTTTCTACCGGATGTTTTTTCCTGCTTTGTCAAATATTAGTTGCCCAAAGAGCCGAGGGTCCATTTCTGGGTTCTCTATTCTGTTCCACTGGTCTATGTGTCTGTTTTTGTGCCAGTACCATGCTGTCTTTGTGATCACAGCTTTGTAGTACAGCTCGAAATCCGGCATTGTGATGCCCCCAGCTTTGTTTTTCCTTTTCAACAATTCCTTGGAGATTCGGGGCCTTTTCTGTTTCCATACAAATTTAAGGACTATTTGTTCTAGTTCTTTGAAAAATGTCCTCGGTATTTTGATCGGGATAGCATTGAAAGTGTAGATTGCTCTGGGTAGCATGGACATTTTAACTATGTTAATTCTTCCGATCCATGAGCATGGAATATCTTTCCATCTTTTTATGTCTTCCTCAATGTCTTTCAAGAGTGATTTATAGTTTCTAGAATATAGGTCCTTTACGTCTCGGGTAAGTTAATTCCAAGGTAACGTATGGTTTTTGGTGCTATTGAAAATGGGATGGATTCCCTAATTTCTCTTTCTTCAGTCTCGTTATTCGTGTTTAGAAATGCAACTGATTTCTGAGTATTGATTTTGTATCCCGCCACATTACTGAATTGCTCTATAACTTCTAATAGTTTGGGAGTTGATTCTTCTGGGTTTTCCATATAGAGTATCATGTCATCTGCGAAGAGAGACATTTTGACTTCTTCTCTGCCGATTTGGATGCCTTTGATCCCTTTTTGTTGTCTGATTGCTGTTGCAAGGACTTCTAGTACTATTTGAATAATAGTGGCGAGAGTGGGCATCCTTGTCGTGTTCCTGACCTTAAGGGAAAGGCTTCCAGCTTTTCCCCATTGAGAATGATATTTGCTGTAGGCTTTTCATAGATGGCTTTTATGAGATTGAGAAATGTACCCTCTATTCCTACACTCTGAAGAGTTTTAATCAGGAAAGGATGCTGTATTTTGTCAAATGCTTTTTCTACATCAATTGAGAGGATCATATGGTTCCTGAGTCTTTTCTTGTTGATATGATGTATCACGCTGATTGATTTGCGAATGTTGAACCACGCTTGCATCCCAGGTATGAATCCCACTTGGTCATGATGGATAAACCTTTTAATGTACTGTTGGATTTTATTAGCAAGGATCTTGTTGAGGATTTTGGCATCCATATTCATTAGGGAAATCGGTCTGTAATTCTCCTTTTTGAGGGGCTCTTGGCCTGGTTTGGGGATCAAGGTAATATTGACGTCATAGAATGAGTTTGGTAGCTTTCCTTCTGTTTCTATTTTTTGAAATAGCTTTAGGAGAATAGGTATTATTTCTTCTTTGAATGTTTGGTAGAATTCCCCAGGAAAACCATCCAGGCCTGGAGTTTTGTTATTTGGAAGGTTGTTTATCACTGACTCAATCTCTTCATAATTAATTGGCCTGTTTAAGGAATCAATTTCTTCCTGTTTCAGTCTTGGTAGTTTATAGGTTTCCAGGAAGGCCTCCATCTCTTCCAGATTGCTCAGTGTTTTGGCATGTAGCTGTTGATAATAGTTTCTAATAATCCTTCCAATTTCATTGGTGTTGGTCATGACCTCTCCTTTTTCATTCATAATTTTAATAATTTGGGTCCTTTCTCTTTTCTCTTGGATAAGTCTTGCCAGTGGTCTGTCAATTTTATTGATTCTCTCAAAGAACCAGCTTCTAGTCCTGTTGATTTGCTCTACTGTGCTTCTGGTTTCTAATTCATTGATTTCTGCTCTCATCTTGGTCAACTGCTTCCTCGTGAGTGGATTAGGCCTGTCCCTCTGTTGTGTTCCAGCTTCTTGAGGTGAGAATATAAAAACTGCATTTTAGATTTTTCTATTCTTTTGAGTGAGGCTTGGATGGCTATGTATTTCCCCCTTAGGACTGCCTTTGCAGTATCCCATAGGTTTAGGACCGTTGTGTTTTCATTCTCGTTGGTCTCCATAAATTGTTTAAGTTGATTTTTGATTTCCTGGTTTATCGAGTCATTCCTGAGCAGGATGGTTCTTAGTCTCCAAGTGTTTGAGTTTCTTCCAAATTTTTCCTTGTGGTTGAGTTCCAATTTCAGAGCGTTGTGGTCTGAGAATATGCAGGGGATAATTTCAATCTTTTGGTATCGGTTGAGACCTGTTTTGTGCCCCAGAACATGGTGTATTCTTGAGAATGTTCCATGGGCATTAGAATAGAATGAGTATTCTTTGGTTCTGGGGTGTAGTGTTCTATATATATCTATGAGGTCCAACTCGTTGAGTATGGCATTCAAAGCCTTTGATTCTTTGCTTAGTTTTTGCCAGGGTGTTCTGTCTATTTCTGATAGTGGAGTGTTGAGGTCCCCTACTATTAATGTATTTTTATCTATATGTCTCTTTATTCTGGTTAAGAGTTGGCTTGTGTATCTTGCTGCTCCCCTGTTGGGGGCATATATGTTTATAATTGTCATATCCACTTGTTGAATACTTCCCTTAAGAATAATATAGTGCCCTTCTGCGTCTCTAACTATAGTCTCTAATTTAAAATCCAATCTATCTGATATGAGAATTGCTACCCCAGCTTTCTTTTGAGGTCCATTTGCGTGAAAGATGGTACTCCATCCCCTTACTCTCAGTCTGAATGCATCTTTGGGTTCGAAATGAGTCTCTTGTAGACAGCAAATGGATGGGTCATTTCTTTTTACCCAATCTGCAACCCTGTGGCATTTATGGGAGCGTTTTAACTATTTACATTGACACTAAGAACTGAGAGATAGAATTTTAATGATGCCATGTTGCCAGTAAAGTCTTTGTTTGTATCAGTTGTGACTTTCTGTTCTGTATCACTCTTGGGGCCTTTTTACCTTTAGAGAACCTCCCTTAATATCTCCTGTAGGGCTGGTTTCGTGGTTACGAAATTGGTTAATGACTGGCGATTCTGAAATGTCTTTATTTCTCCATCAATTCTGAATGACAGCTTTGCTGGATAAAGGATCCTTGGCTGCATGTTTTTCTCTGAAAGAGCTTTAAAAATGCCCCCCAACCCTTTCTCTCATTCCAGGTCTGTGTAGACAGGTCAGACGTAATTCTGATGCCTTTGCCTTGGTACGTGAGAAATTTCTTTGTCCTGGCTGCTTTCAATACTGTATCCTTGGATCTAATATTTGTGAATTGCACTATGACGTGACGTGGCGTAGGTTTGTCGTGGTTGAGCTTGGGAGGGGTCCTCTCTGCCTCTTGGACACTAATGTTTGTTTCCCTCGCTAGATTAGGGAAGTTTTCAGCTACAATTTGTTCAAATATCTCTTCTAGACCTCCGTTTTTCTTCACCCCCTCGGGGATGCCCATGATTCTGACATTGGATCGTTTCATTGAGTCAGTAATCTCCCGTAACCTACATTCGTGGGCATGGATTTTTTTAAGACCAGCTTCTATTTTCGTTTTTTCCTCTATTAATCCATCCTCCAATTCACTAACCCGTTCCTCTGCTTCGGTGACCCTGGCCATCAGAGCCTCTAGTTTTGCCCGCATTTGGCTCATAGAATTTTTAATTTCTGTCAAATTCGCTCTCATTTCTGTCCTTAGGGATTCTATATTCTCAGTAACCTTTTCGTTAATACTTTTTTCAATTCTACTCATCATTTTGACCATCGTTACTCTGAATTCTATTTCTGATAATTTGGTTACATCCATATCCATTATTTCTGTGGCAGAGGCCACAGACTCACTGTCTTTTCTTTGCTGGGGGGGGGGGGCTTCTCCTTCTTGTCATTCTGATGAGGAGAGGTTGTGGGGTTGTCCAGAGCCCCAATTATTGACTGGGTCCCAGGCCGTGCCCCTTGTTTTATAGGGATCTTAGGGATGTGGGCTTCTTCTTTAAAGATTTTATTTATTTATTTATGTGGCAGCCAACCAGCGAGAGAGGGAACAGAAGCAGGGGAGTGGGAGAGGAAGAAGCAGGCTCCCAGCGGAGGAGCCCGATGAGGGACTCCTTTCCGGAATGCCGGGATCACGCCCTAAGCCGAAGACAGGCGCTCAATGACTGCGCCACCCAGGTGCCCAGGTTGTGGGCTTCTTGATTTTTCAGCCTGCCTTCTGTGTTCTGGGGGAGGGGCCTGCTGCACCGATACTCAGGCAACCCTGTTTGGGTAGAGTCTCCGTGTCCTCTGCGAGGGGGGATGGGGATGGGCACGCTGTGAACCGGTACTTCCAGGCTTGTGTTCTCTGGCGGCTTTCCCTGGCGGTCTGCTGTGCCTCTTCTGAGAGTCAGAGCAGGAGCGGCCGAATTTCAGCCTCTGTCACAGAACAGAGGGATTGCGGCCCATTCTCCACTAATGTTCTGGCCACTTTAACTCTGTTACTGTTGGTGCTGCTCAACCCTGCAGCGTCCCGGGATGTGTGTCCCACACCCGGCATCCCAGCCCTCACTTACAGGGCCGGCGCGTCTCTGTCCTTTGTGTTCTAACGCCGCCAGCCGCCAGCCGCCCCCGCGCGCTTCCCCGGAGCTCCCGGTCTCAGTCTAGTTCCGGTGAGCACACCGGGATTCCAGAGTTCCGTGAGAAGACTGGTGGCGCGCACCCGGCTCACCGGTCTCAGTCTGCTGTTTCGCGGGTGCTGGTCCGCGAGTCTGCCCCCTCCCCCATGCAGGTGGCTACCACTTCCTGGCACCCGAACGCGGGGGCTCTCTCCCCCTTCCATTTATCTTCTGATATCTGTGCACGGTTTCACGGCTCCCCTCTTCGTACCTCAATACTCAGCGCTGGAGATGTTCATTTGTAGAGATCCAGATGCATCTTCCTGCATCTCAGGCTCGTTCCGTGGTTGTTTAGGCTGGTCTGGTACCTATCCAGCTCGACTCGGGGGAACGGCTGAAAACGGTGTCTCCTACTCCTCCGCCATCGTAACTCCTTTCCTCCCACATTTGATTTTTATGTATCAGGAAACACACTTCTTTTTTTTTTTTAATAATAATTTTTTATTATGTTAAGCTAGTCACCATACAGTACATCCCTAGTTTTTGATATAAAGTTCCATGATTCATTACTTGCATATAACACCCAGTGCTACCCAGCGCATCTTTTTTTTTTCCAGTTCATTCTCCACTCCCCTCAATCCCTATTAGCGTAAATGCTCACCTCTCAGTATGAATGGCAGGGATATTGTTAGGAATTATGGAAGGAATGAGACTACGAAAGCATATTGAGAGATATTTGTTCTTGTAGGTGTCATTGGTGATTGCACATTCATTGTTTGAGCTCTTAGCACATTGCAATCCATAGCATTGAGCTACAGTGGGTAGCTATGACTAGTGAGTTGCAAAGATTTTAGCTGGTGAGTTCCTCGTCATTGGATATATTCACTTAGAGACTGGGTAACCACTTATTAGTGGGACTGTAGAAGATTATTTCTTGGATAGGGGGCTATGTTCAATAGAGTTTAATGATTTATTTTCCCTTCCAAGTTTCAAGGTCTCTAACTTCTTATATAACTTTGGGGAAAAAAATCATCTGGTCTGGGAAGTCTGGATTTAGGTGACGAGCTTTTGTCAGGCATTCAGAATAAAGGGTCACTAAACCATTCCCTCAGGAACCATTGATGAGTGACCACCAAGGGCAAAGCATGGCACTAGGCATTTGAGTTTCACAGAATTGAACTACACATAGCTCAGGTCTCAAGGAACTTTTTTCTTTGTTGGACAAAGATGGACTTAGTGTATTACAAAGCCTCACACTTGTATTAATACAACTTTTCTGCACTTAGGGCAAGTGATTGAAAGCGTTTCTTTTTGGTGATCATATATCTGCAGGTGGAAGATACAAAGGCAGGAACAGATGTTTTCACATGCTGGAAGATTGTCAGTCCAAACTTCAATCATCTTGTGCCTCTCATTGTGCTCATTTCGAACCAGCTTGTCTTGGTTTGTGAGAGCTGATCATGTGCCTCTCTTCTCCCTATTTGATGACATCACACTGGTAGCTTGTAATTGGCCACAGTGAGAGTGTTTATATCAGAGAAGTCAGCAAACCCCACAAATCAGAGCATTTTTCCCCTCTCCTGGATGAGAGTTGGTTTAAGGCTTAAATGAGATAGAAGACTCAGTGGTTGGTTCCTCAATGAAACAGAGTTGCAGTTCTTGGTTTCTGAAGGTTAGTGCTATGGCTTTCAAGACTCCTCAGATGCCTTTCTAGATTGCTCAATAGAAGTTGTTCTAATTTCTCAGGAAAATTTTATCACTGACTCTATGATCTCATTTGTCTTTTCTCTGATACCTTCGGCCACCCCAGCGGTCAGAAATCTGAGCTCTTATAAGCAATGATGAGCCTTTACCTTATTCACATTTTGACAAATCTTAGATTCTTCTGGATGCTTCTCCATTATACGTACATGGAAGCTGGTATAAAAATTAGGTGGGGAACCCATCAGAGCTAGTTAAAATACGCAGAATGACCCTTACACTGAAATTTTTAGTAGACAAGAGCAGTACTCCTGCAGAAGGAATTTTGTGGGCAAATATGTAACAACAACAACACCAACAATAACAACAAAACTACTACTACTATTCAATAATTTAAACATTTTTTATTTTAAAATTTTATTCTATTTTATTTTCTTATTTTTTTAATTGTAATATATTTTTTTATTATATTATGTTAGTCACCATACAGTACATCGCTAGTTTTTTATGTAAAGTTCCATGATTCATTACTTGCGTATTTTCATCATTATTGCATCAACTTCTATGCATGTACGGTTTGGATAATATGAATTTTTCTCTGGAGGATTGCCCAGTAGAGGACAGTCTGATCAGGTAACTGTTTCTTTCTTTTTATTTTATTTTATTTTATTTTATTTTATTTTATTTTATTTTATTTTTTAATGATTTTTTATTATATTATGTTAGTCACCATACAGTACATCCCCGGTTTCCGATGTAAAGTTCGATGATTCATTAGTTGCGTATAACACCCAGTGCACCATGCAATACATGCCCTCCTTACTACCCCCCTCCCCTCTGAGGCCCTCAGTTTGTTTCTCAGAGTCCATAGTCTCTCATGTTTCATTCCCCCTTCTGATTACCCCCCTTTCTTTATCCCTTTCTTCCCCTTGATCAGGTAACTGTTTCTATGGCCTCTTTTATACACACACACACACACACACACACACACACACACACATTTTTACACACACACAGAGTGTGGGTGGTGGCAAGGACAATGCAGTGGGTCCCAGAGGCAGCATTACCTTAGAAATTTTCTGGAAACACTCAGCTCACAGACACGGAACTGCAGTTTACAGGAAGCTATCCATCTTCCTCAAAACAGTTCAGAAAAGGAATCCATTTTCTTTAATATAAATCCTCTTTGTCTTGTGATGTATAAATCATCCCTTCGAAAGAAGCCATTTGAGGTATCAATTCAAGGCATTTTCTCAAAATATCATCCCTTAGCACAGCCCTGTGATGGAAACTAATCCTTTGTGGCCGCCCAAAGGCAAAATTCATCCCACTTTTCACCAAATTTCCCATCTAAAGCCCTCTGCTGTCATCTTAACAATTAGGATGGAATATCAGGGTCAGAATGTCCTTATGCAGGTGTAGTTATCTGGGCATGAAGAAGAGCAGAGAGGAAAATTGATGTGACACAGTGATTTCAAATTAGTGACTCTCTTAATAATGAACATACTTATTGAGGATGTCTTTATGGGAGAGTGAAGCTGTTGCACACCCACTTAGCCACAGCTAGATCACTTGCTCACATATATACCACTGGTATACCTCTGGAGGTGAACGATAATGTTATGGTCTCTCTGTGTGTAGTCTTATTTTTAAGACACAGACAGACAATGATGGTGTCCTCTCCAGATGCCCTGGGTTCCATTTTGCCAGTTTGATTTGCTCATCTCCAGCTGCTCTGGGTGCTGCTGTTAATGGGGATTGCTCTTAGATGACTGGAGCCTTACCTGGAGATGCCTTGGAATTATACCTCCTCTTCTGTACAGTGGAACAACTAGTAGTAATGGGTTGGATGGGAGTGAGTTTACAAAACCTCTCTTGTCTTTTTTTTTTTTTAAAGAACAATTTCTCAACATTTGCTGCAACATGGACAGGACTGGAGGAGATAATGCTAAGCAAAATAAGTCAAGCAGAGAAAGACAATTATCATATGGTTTCACTCATTTATGGAACATAAGAAGTAGGAAGATCAGTAGGAGAAGAAAGGGAAGAAGAAAGGGGGGTTAACAGAAGGGGGAATGAAGCATGAGAGACTATGGACTCTGGGAAACAAACTGAGGGCTTCAGAGGGGAGGGGGTTGGGGGAATGGGATAGGCTGGTGATGGGTATTAAGGAGGGCACGTATTGCATGGTGCACTGCGTGTTATACGCAAGAAATGAATCATGGAACTTTACATAAAAAACTAGGGATGTACTGTATGGAGACTAACATAATATAATAAAAAATTATTATTAAAAAAAACAACAACAAAAAAACCCCTGTCTTGTCTTAAGGCAGAATAGTCCCCAAGATACAATGTATGTTTCAGTGCTCCCTGTGGGATTGAGTTAAGGCTGGACTTCACCCGAAAGCTTCATTCTTGCTTAGTTTCTTCCTGATCTCTATGCTACTCTCTTTCTCCCTTACAGATTTCTTCTGAGAACACTTCCTCAATAAACCACTTGGACACAAATTGTGGTCTCAGTCTCAGCTTTTAGGAAACCCAACTTCACGAGAACCATGTGAAGCTGATTCAGAAACCTGTCAGGGAGTTATTAATTCTGACTGAAGGAGCTGTAGTTTATTCCATGTGGTCCTGAAGTTCAGTTTAAATATATGCCTGAAGAAATTCAAGCTCTCTGACACTGATGACTATTAATTTTGTGCATGATATATATGATTGAAAAACTTATGGTTGTCTGTATTAAATGCAAGTTTAATTCCAAGGAGCTCTACCATGGGCATTCCACACTGTGACTCACTATCTCTGTTCCCTGAATGGCTTTCTCAGGCGTAAGAAGACATCTTGCTCTGAGGAAGTCTGCTGCCTAACTGGGCAAGGGGGCGAAATGAGATAGTCTGCAGGAACTGCCTGATGCAAGTGCTCACAGCATATACACGGGGTAGGAGTCTAGAGGCTTGAGAAATCACTTTGGGTTGATGGTAGCAAGGAAGATGTTTGGAACATCCAAGAAGAATTTGAATTAGCCTTATGAGACTGAACAGAGAACTTCAAATAAGGAGACCCTGTTGGACCAAGGCTGGAAAAGACTTTAGCACTTTTGCCAGCAGTGTTTACTACTACACATGGGAATTATAAGGGAAAGTCAACATTCCCTTCATTGCAGAGGAGCCATAAAGAGGGGCACGTGGTAAAATGGAACTTCCCCAATCCCTTTGAGGTTGGCATTGGTATATGACTTGTTTTGGCCAATGAAGGTGAGGGGACATATGAAATTTCCAGGCACACATTCTCAGAGCCAGTGCATGACTCTCCATCTTCTCTTCTCTTGCTGTTGTCATCATGGAAACACATGTGGAGATAGAGTCTCTGTTTGAAGCATGCCCCTCTTTTCAGAAAATACTTTGTAAGCAAATGTTCTACCATTTGCCCTGTGACTTACAAAATCATGATATGATTACAGAATGATTGGAATTGGGCTGCAACTTTCAGTTTCCTTCTAGCTTATTCGATTCTTTGATAAAGGACCTAAATTCAAATTTGGTAAGACTCTTGTATCTTCTTAGAAACACAAAGAAATGTGGTAACAACCGTATCTTCTGCTGAAAATGAATTGCTCCTTATAACATTAACAGACCAAAATAGCAATTATAAATAGGACCAAAAAGGTTAAATGCCCTTTGATCCTGTTGCAAAGCTCTGAAATTTCAACCCTGACCGGATAGAAATTTATCTTCCCCCCAAATCCCAAACTTGAATGCTCCCTAGGAACTGTGAAAAGTTTTCATTAATGAGCATGTTTGTAGCTCAGATAAATATTCCAGGAAAGTCAAGGGACTTGTTTATCCCAATGGGTGTAGTTGTGTGTTAGAGATCACATAAAGTTCAATTTCTTTATTTTATTTATTGTGTAGAGGAACATCTGTTGTTCAGACTCATTTCATTAGGGCTGTTGTGCACATACTTCTCCAAGCCTATTTTGCTTTCTGTCACCCCAATTCAGCCATAAATCCCCTTCTACTCTGTTTTGTGCATCGTTAGAAGGCACTTTGTGTGTAGAAGTGCTGTTCGTATGTTGAACTCTTGTTGCTCATATACCATACTTGTCGCCTCTTTCTCAGCCCAGCAGGAAATTACCTTCTGCTCAAATGATTCCCTTTCCTTCTATCACACCACCATCATTTTAGTATAATTTTTTCTTTCCAGATGATCGGATGGAGTCCTTATGCTGACTGTTCATAGCAGGTCTCACGTCCTCATAGAAACAGAATTCTCATCTTCAGTTAGAGAAAGGAATCTTAAGCCTTCTGAAATCATCTGCTATTTAATTATAGAGGACAGCCTTCTGTTGCTCAATTTATACACACGTTTTGTAGAATTTACACTTCTGTTAACAGGATGTTAAAATAGGACTCTTTCTATCTTGGTTTCAGTAGAGCCTGCAAAATTCTAATCACAAATAATAGGTGTTTCACCTACTTTCTAAAATGAGGTGTTAGACCACCTATGCAGGGTTGTGAAGAGGTAATTGGGAACCAGTGTTGTTCCCCTTAATCAGCCCTAAGTTTAAGAATAAAACATGATTGAATTTGAAAACTGAGTGAGAGAATATCTTTGAAGAAGGACAATGGTACGCTTTGGTATTTTCTCACTACATACTCATGGGGGAAAGGGAGAGGATGGTTATTTCTAGTGACAGGTTATTTAAGGAAACCCCTTGGAGCCTCGATATGTGTTCTCTGGAGTTTAGGGACCCTAGCAGACTGGTGGCTGACTCATGCCTCAAAGGTCCCCAGAAGAGAGGTCAGTGGACCAGCCTACCTGACATTGGAGTGAAGAAAGATGATGGTATTGGGAACTAGTGACTGTTCCACTAATGTCAATGGTAATCAAAGGTGCCTTGACTTGGGAGTGAAATTTTGGAATTCACTCAAGAGGGTGGATGGGTTTATATATGGGCTATGGAATCATGGGTAGGGTGTGGGCAGACTGTATGGTGCCCAGGGGAGGAGGAAGGAGTTGTAAGCAACTGGGAACAGAAGGGCCATTGCCTACACTAAGGGAGGTAAAATTAAGTGTCCACATGGGGGACATTTCCTTAAAATCCATAAAAGAACCCCAAGACTCCAAGTGAGCAAGAGTTGTTTTTAAACATCTGTTAACCACTTGGCATTCTTTCCACCCCATTGTAGAGGAAGAACTCAGCATTTAGTGATTTAAAGGAAGAATGGGGGAAAGAATAAAGTTGCCTTCTGCTTGCACACTGGGTCTGGTTAGCTTAATGGAATGGTATTGCTTCTATTGAGGATTTCCTGCATATTATCATGAATTATTTGTTAGAGTTCGTTGTCTTTTAGAGTACCTATTTTTCCTTTGAATATTATTATTCAATTAACAGATACAAATTGAGTGTCAACTATGCATTAGTAAATATTATGTACTAGAAAACAAATATAAAAAGAAAAATCTTGGATCTCAAGTTCTTTATGCTTTAGTCGGAGAGGCACATAGCAAACAGGAAATTTGAATGAAATGTGGAACAAATCTGTACTATGTAATGGAACCATATATAAGTGTAACTCAGATGTGAGTGATGGCACATGTCTTTTGAAAGGATGCATTCATGGCTATGAATTTATCTCTATTTGTTGCTTTAGTTGCAAGCCATTAATTTGGATATGTAATATTTTCATTGTTGTTCATTTCTAAATATTTTATAATTTCCATGATGAGTTCTTGTATCACTTGTATCACTAGTATATTTACTAGCATGCTTTGAATTTCCAGAAGCCTTTTTTCCATCGTTTGTTTATGTTTTCTAATTTTATCATGCTGTTGTTAGTGAGAGAGTAATTGGTACTTGTTAAGATTTGCTTTACGACTTAGTTGTCAATTTTTAGAAATGTTGCATGTGTATTTCAAATGCATGTCTATCCTATAATTTTTGCATGTAAAATTCTATATATGTATATTATACTAAGTTTGTTGATTGTTTAGTTTAAACCTTATTTATCTTTGTTAATTTTCAGTCTGCTTAATCTATAAAGCAGACTAAGAGAGGCATATGAAAGTCTTCCACCTGACCACATTTATCCAATTGTCCTTGTAATTGTTTTATTTATATATGTTGAGGCTATGTTGTTGGGTACATACTGTTTTGGGATTGTTTCCCCTTTGAAATATTCTTTTGATATATAATATCCTTCTTCATTCCTTGTCATTAAGATGACCACATAATTTATCATCCAAGCAGAGATACTTTTGGTAGTGAAAAGGGACACTAAAATAATTAATAGGTAGTTCTAAGTGGGAAGTTTATAGCAATAAACTTCAAAAAAGAAAGATCTCAAGTAAATAACTTAACTTTATAATTCAAGGAACTAGAAAAAGAACAAAACCTAAAGTTAGCAGATGAAGGAAATAACAAAGATTAGAGCAGAAATCAATGAAATAGAGAATAAGAAAACAATAGAAAAGAACAACAAAACTAATAATTGGCTCTTTGAAAAGATAAACAAAATTGACAAACCTTTAGCTAGAATAACTAAGAAAAAAAGAAAGAGGACCCAAATAAATAAAATTGTAAATGAAAAAGTAGCCATTACAACTGATATCACAGAAATACAGAGGATCATAAGAGATGACTATCAACAATTCTATATCACCAAATGGGACAACCTAGAAAAAATGGATATGTTTCTAGAAACACAACCTACCCTCTGAATCATGAAGAAATAGAATATTTGAACATATCATTAATGGGTAAGGAGATTGAATTTTTATTGTTTTATTTTATTTTTTAAAAAGATTTTATTTATTTATTTGACACAGAGAGAACACAAGTAGGGGGAGCGGCAGGCAGAGGGAGAGGAATAAACAGGCTCCCTGCCTTGCAGGGAGCCCAATGCAGGGCTTGATCCCAGGACCCTGGGATCATGACCTGAACCAAAGGCAGATGCTTAACCTACTGAGCCACCCAGGTGACCCAGAGGTTGAATTTTTAATAAAAAGTCTCCCAAGAAGATAGTTTCACTAGTGAATTCTACCAAACATTTAAAGAATTAATGCCAATCCTTCTCAAACTCTTCTAAAAAATTGAAGAGGGGGAACATTCCCAAACTCATTTTATAAGGCTAACATAACTCTGATATCCAACCAGACAAAGACAGAACAAGAAAAGAAAATTACAGCAAATCCCCTAAGAATATAGATGCAAAAATTCTCAAGAAAAAATAGCAAATCAAAATCAACAGAACATTAAAAGGATAATACACCATGATCTAGTGGGATTCATCCTTGGGATCCAAGGGTGGTTCAACATATACAAATCAGTAAATGTGATATGCCACATTAATAGGATGAAAGATAAAAATCACATAATTATCTGAATAAATGCAGTTGGCAAAATACAACATATTTTCATGATAAAAACTCTCACCAAATTGGGTATAGAAGAAACATACATGAACATAATAAAGGTCAGACATGATAAGCCCACAACTAACATCATACTCAATGGTGAAAACTTGAAATCTTTTCTTCTAAGATCGGACAAAAGTGCCCACTCTCACCAGCTCCTATTCAACATAACACTGGAAGTTCTAGCCAGAGCAATCAGGCAAGAAAAAGAAAATAGGCATCTGAATCAGAAAGGAAGAAGTAAAATTGTCTTTCTTTGCAGATGATATGACCTTATATATGAAAAATCCTAAAGACTTCACCAAAAAACTGTTAGGACTAATCAATAAATTTAGTAAAGTTGAGGGATATAAAATCAACATACAGAAATCAGTTGCATTTCTATACACTAGCAACATAATATCCAAAAAAGAGATAATGAAAACAATCCCATTCACACTCACACTAAGCATCAAAAACAATTAAATACCTAGGAATAAATTAAACCAAAGAGGTGAAAGACCTGTACACTGATAAGTATAAGACACTGATGAAAGAGAACAAGACAGAAATAAGTGGAAATATAGCCTGTGTTCATGTATTGGAAGAATTAATATTGTTAAATGTCTACACTACCCCAAGTCATCAACAGAGTCAATGTAACAAATAACTATCAAAATTCCAATGGTGTTTTTCATAAAAGTAGAAAAAACAATCCTAAAATTTCATATGGAACTTCAAAAGACCCCCAAATAGCCAAAACAATCCTGAGAAAGAAGAACAAAGCTGGAGGCATTACTTTTCCTGATTTCAAACTATGCTATGAAGCTATAGTAACCAAAACAGTATGGTACTGGCATAAAAATAGAAACATAGACCAATGGAATAGAATTGAGAGACTAGAAATAAATCCACGCATTCACAGTCAACTAATATTTGACAAGGGAGCCAAGAATGCTCAATGGAGGAAGGATAGTCTCCTCAATAAATAGTGTTGGGAAAATTAGATAATCACGTGCAAAAGAATGAAATCAGACCCCTCTCTAACTACTCTCACAAAAATTAACTTGAAATGGATTAAAGACTTAAACATAAGACCTGAAACCATGAAATTCCTAGAAGAAAACATAGGGGAAAATGGTCCTTGATATTGGCCTTGTCAATGATTGTGTGGTTGTGACACCAAATGCAACAAAAGCAAAAATAAATAAGTGGACTGCATCAGGGGTGCCTGGGTGACACAGTTGGTTGAATATTCGACTCTTGGTTTTGGTTCAGGGCACGATCTTAGGGTCTTGAGAATGAACCCTGCGTTAGGCTCTGTACTCAACACAGACTCTGCTTGGGACTCTCTCTCGCTCTGGCCAACCACCCCGCCACCCCTCCTCTCTGGAATAAATGGATAAATCTTAAAAAAAAAATAAGTGGACTGCATCAAACTAAAAAACAAAACAAAACAAAACAAACTCCGCTGCACAACAGAAAAACCCAATCACCAAAGGACATGTTTCATCAACAATGAAAAGACAACCTACAGAATGGAAGAAAATATTTGTAAATCCTATATCTTCTGATGAGGAGTTAATATCCAAAATATATAAGAAACTCATACAATTTAATAGGAAAAAACAAAGAAGACGTCAATTATAAAATGGGCAGAAGAACTGAATAGACAGTTTTCCAAAAAAGACATAGGTCACCAGGTACATGAGAAGATGCGAAGATGCTCAACATCACTAATCATCAGGGAGATACAGATTTAAACCACAGTAAGATGTTGTCTCAAGCCTGTTATGAGGCTATTACCAAAAAGATAAGAGATAACAAATGCTGGCATGGATGTGGTGAAAAGGAAACCCTTGCAGTCACTATGGAAAACAATATGGACTTTCCTCAAAAAATTAAAAGAATTACCATATGATCCAGCAATCCCATTTTTGGCTATATATCCAAAGGATCTGAAAATAGGATCTTGAAAAGATATCTTTGCTTTCATGGTCATTACAGCATTATCACAGTAGCCAAGATACAGAGACACAGAAGTGCTCTTCAACAGAAGAATAGATAAAGAATATGTGGTATATCTATATAGACACCATGGAATACTATTTAGGCACGAGAAAGATGGAAATCCTGCCATTTGCAACATGGATGAACTTGAGGACATTGTGAAATAAGTGAGACAGAGAAAGACAAATACCTATGATATCACTTATGTGGAACCTAAAACAGCCAAGGTAGGTAGTGAAAATGAGGTTTTGATACTCTGCAGTTTTGATACTTAATAGGAGACTTTTTCATCCTGAATCTGAGCAGAAACAAACTTCCTTGTTGTCCCATGTACTAGTTAATTTTTTTCTTCCCACTGTGCCTGCAACATTGAGAGGACCTTGGGTATTAAGGGTGTCTGTTCCAAATACACACCTTGAATTGGCCTTGTTGGCCACCCTCCCTGGACATTTTAAAATCTCAACCTCCAGATTATAGCTGGGTCTAATTCTGCTTATTCTAAAGTTACTGTAGTATCAACCCTCTCCTTGGGGAAGAGGCCTGTTATAGAAACACAGCCTAGCTGAGCTCAACCAAATGGGCTGTATGCTCTGGGCTTCACTCTGTAGAAGTTCAGAAAAACATAGGAGGGGCTTTGAATTTTTGATCTCTCCATTTTCTTTCTAGCCTTAGCTTTTGTTAAGTGAGATGGTATAGAGCAAAGGTCTAGCTCCTTCTTTTATAGATAATGCATATCCCTTTCCCACTGGAAGGCAAAAGTGACTAAAGTCAGTTCAGATATTATGGACTAATGTTCTCACCCTTCTGTCTGCTGGAAGCAGTGTGAGGAGGGGGAGATTGGATTGAGAAGCTGGGACAAGACCATGAGGATCCACAGAGGCCAACTGAAGGAGTTTAGATCCATGTTTTCTACTTGAGTAATTTACGACACTCTCCAACTTTACCTTTGGTAAAAAATTCTCAAAATCTCCCAGTGTTGATTTAAACGATTTCATTGTAATTTTACCTAAATATATATAGCTATAAAGCCAGGCTTAAGCGCATTATATTTATAGCTCTTATGTAACTATGAAACCAAAGCAAAGTTATAAGTTGTATTCAAATAAAATTGCAAACTAGACAGATCAAATAAAAAATTAATTCAGTGTGTCAGATCAAGTTGTTTTGGGGAAGCAAAATTGCTGCTCTCAATGTGACAATGGTACTGCTATCTGGTAGTGTTTTTAGTTTGACCTACTTGTATTGTGTGTCAGAAAACAATTCAGTGATGATTTTTCTCTACTTAAACATGATAAAACCTTAATTTGGGCAGCGATGTGAAGTACTTAAACCACCATTTGGCCCAAGGCATCATTTATCCAAGATTTGTCTCTGGACTTTCCCTCATTAGTCTGGGGAAATTACCTGGAGTCCATGTAATTGTTAGCAAATGCAAATGCAAGCACCAAAATTTCAAGATAGTACTTGGTTTTAAAATGGAAATCCAGATGATCCAGAATATAATTATGTGAAAAATTGTAAATATCATTGAAATGAAAATAGGAAAAATAATCTTGCTGAGATTTTGAAGTCTTACCTTAATACGTCTGAAGACCTCCAGAGTCTCCAACTGGGGTCTCATCTGTTATCCCAAAGATGAATTAGGTATTTAGGGTACTTCAAGTGGCAAACTGGAAGGCCACCAGAGGAGGGGACCAATATAAAAGCAGAGAAGTGTGAGAAGATTCCGAGATAAGACATTCTAAAGACCAACAGTGACTGTGCTCAGGTTGGTGGGGGGAGGGGTAGGTGGTACTGCAGGGGGGACTGTGGTGCTCCATCATATCCCCCCTGTAGGCCAGTGCCACTGCTGGGAATGTCTGGTGTGCGTGGCTCCCAGCTGCAACCTCTGGGAATTGCCCAAGGTTGCACCCCTTTCTAAGGATCTACTTACGGCCAGTGACTGGCTGATTTGTGAATACAAAGATCTCAACTTGGGACAACATTGAAGGGCTATCTGAGCTCTAGAGCCCTGTGTAGGACCAGCTGGCACCTCAGTTACAACTGTATTGCAGATCAGCTTCTCTTTCTGCCCAGGCCTGTCATCCACCCTTCTTGGCAGGTGTATCTCCTGAGAGTTCTAACACAATTTCTGCTTGCAATTCCTTATCTAAGAATCTGAGCCTAGAGAACCCGTCTAAGACAGATATCAATGACATCTGTGCACAGAAGAGATGAGAAGGTTTGCTGCTTAGTGCTTAGCACAGTGCCTGGCACATCATACAGAACTGAGTGAATGAATGAGTGATAGGTTTGAAGAAGTCAAGGATAACTACCACAATTCTGGCTTCGGGTATTGATTAGATGGTGGGTAATTGTGTGTGGGGGAATATGATGAATTTAGATGTTACAGGTTCTCTGTTTTAGGTTTATTGCCTGAGTCTGTGCCTTGTTTTTAGTCCTGACTCCATGCCCTATATACCACCCATGACTACACTTTGTATTCCCTCCATCCCCCAAGTACACATTGTATGGTTTTCTTGAGGTCGCTAGTGCTTCAGGGAATTTCAAATGAATTATAAGATGGTGTCAGTGAGAATGAGATCTGCTGATTATTCCCCAACATCCCTATCTGATAACCTATAGTTGAGATTCTAGGTCTTTTGTTTTCCTGCAGGTGTCTGGCAAGAGTGGCACACACTCATTACTGATGAGTCCACATTTAATGGGCCTTGTTATACATCAATACATAGAGTAACAATAATTAAATTGGATGAGGGGAGGAAATGCTTGGTTCTCTGATTGTTCCAAATTTCATTTCTGGAGGTGTCCAGGGAGTGTTTTCATGGTGGAGACAGGAGCATTACCATTTTAACGAGCCCAGTCTCCCTGTAGTTTATGGCTTCCTTTCACCCACGGCAAATCTGATGGGCAATTGCTTTCCCTTTGAAGGTGGCCTTTCTGGGATCCAAGATTAGGTCAGACACTCCTCCCCACTGTCAGGCAGCCTCATAAAGATCCTTCCCTTAATTGGAATTCCAGACCATTAAGTAATGGCCTAATTTGCTGCCATGGACTGTTTCTTATATTAACTTTGCCAAAGGTAAGAAGAAAAGCAAATTGGGTATGGGTCTTCTCCTATGTTATGTTTCTTAAAGGGTCAGATTTGCATTTCTGGAACAAAGAATAGTTGAATATACTTTGAGGAGGAGGAGGAGCATAGCGAGTGGGGGTGGAGACATTTCAATAAAAGATTTATGGAAATGTGGAGGTAGCTGAGCCCTTGTCTGGAATCAAGTATCCCCTGCTTTGTGCTTTATGTGTTATAATGCAAGGAAGTGGGGCGCTAATCTAAAGTCACAGAGCTGATATCAGGCAAAGAGTTGAGCAGAACCCCAGACCAGCCAGGGTACCAGCTAGGAGGTGTTGCAGTAGTTGTGAGGTACTTTTTATCATCTCCAACAGAACAGTCTCTGTTTCCCTTGGCAGTAGAACCTTTGGGCAAGTGACCAAGGGATAAAGTTAAGCTGTTGGTGCAAGTTCCCTATTTATAATTATGGGTCACTTGGACAGGACTGTCCCCTTTCCCACACTAAGAGATAATTGCATCTGCTGAAGAAAATCTTAATCAGGAAACAAACTTCCCAGGTTAATAGTACTAGTTTGAGAAGTGTCTTTGACCAATGGAAATTGGAGTTTCTGATCAAATCTGGATGAATGCTAAGCTTTCCAAACATGAGGTGCCCGGTGAGCACCCAGCCTTCTGTAATCCACGATTGTGGTCATTACTGATGTTCAGGCTTCCCACTGCAGATTTCTCCCTGGAGTCTGCTTTTAAGATAGCTAGAGCTCTAGATGGCATTTGGTCCCAGCCACTGCCCGCAGACTGTCACTGTGTAAATCCTTTAGTCCTGCTGGATCCCTCAAACAAAGCTAATCTGCCATCTGACACCTGGGCTTGTCACCTTTAATTCCAGGCTTCTGAGCTGCTGTCTCCAGGGAAATAAAGGGAGGATTTCTCTTCTGTCCTCACATACTCTTGACATCTATTATTCTACCGATGGGCCTCTGCCTCAAGGGGTACATGGCTGCATTCTCTACTCTTCTGTTTATCAGTGTAAAGCCATTCCTGAGTTTTTGACCTGCCCATTTGGCTGTTTTAATTTTTTAGGCAAAGGATCCCTGTGGCAACAAAACAGCTCCTTTTTATAAGCTGTTTCTGTTGGAAAGCTTATGAACAAAGGAAGTCTTTGAAAAAGAAGCTGTTTTCTAATGGATGAATTTCAGGTATCATGAGGGCTATACAAGAAGTATTTTGAGGCAGAGGGCCTATTTCCAAGGTGCCCTCAACCTCTAGCCTGAGTTTGCTTTTTCCTTCCCTTAACCTTTCAGTGATTGGGCAGATAGGTTGGCTGGGTGATTGATCCAGTTTAGCCAGCTGAAATAGCATTGCTGTTACATGATAGGGGCAGGGCAGAGTGGGTCTGTAAACTAGGGCATCCTTTGGGGCCTTGTAGTACTTTGATCCAGAGATTATTCAAAACATTAAAATGTGTACATAATAAAGAAAGGAAAGCAAATGTATGCTAGTAAATGTATGTATATGCGTGTGTATTATATATCCATACACATACACAGATATTTCTTGTATGTATGTGTATGTATGTATGTATACATATTTCTTGTATATGTATAGTCAGTAGAGCAATCTCACCACATAAAGCAACTGGTACTGGTTGACAGTTAAAGGAACATGGAATAGGTGGTCTAGGAAGGAAGTTAGAAGCTCATTTCTGGCCTCATGACCAGTTGCAGAAATAAGGATTACAGTAGCTTCTCATATTTTCTTTTTTTCTCTGTTATTTTTTTTTCATGTATCACATAATTTACTTTTGAAACTCTTTCTTTATTTTACTATTTTAAGATGTTTTGTTGGTGGTTAACTGCACAATCTAATCCTCAAATTACGGGATACCAAGGTGGGGATGATGGAACTAGAAGAATGAATGAAAACCACTCAGTGACTGACAGGACTTTGGATCTTCCCTTGGGAAGAGGTGAGATGCTTCCGTTTGTACGAGAGATGGTTGCTTATGTTTGCCATTGTTGCTGTTGGTGCTTGGGAGATTCAACTGTGCAGAAGGGTGTACTTGGGTGATGAGTGCTGAAGGGATGGACTGTGGTAGATACGGTGAATTGGTTCTCTCAACTGCCATGTTATTTTCTTTCCAGATGTAGAGGTTGGAAAGCTAATACACTACATTCCCAAGACTCCTTTGCAGCCAGTGTTCTGTGAATAAATTAGGTTCTGCCAATTAAATGCACTCATGCAAAACTGGAAGGTAGAAGTGATTCAGAGTCCATTTTCCTACTGCTATTGCTCCTGGCAAGCAAGATAATAAAAATGTGAACACTTAGAGTCATCTATGGCAGCTAGACTCACCACTTCACTGTCTAGTCATCAGTTTCATGGATACCTTAAGGCAACTATGGCAGGAGTCATGGGGGTAGCAGTAACAGCTTCCTGACCTCTGGGTCACAGCTTCAGTTGGTGTCATTGAACTTGATAGTCTTGTGGTATGCTTGTATCTTCTGTTTCTCCAGCCTTTCCAATATTCAATAAGCAGCTTAATATATTAAATACCTAGAGTGATTTCCATTTCTTATATTGTATTCTGGCTTTTAGGCATAGCTTGGACTGTCCATTCTATGGAGGAATAGAGACTCAGGATAATTAATAATCTCCACCTTTGTGAACTGGGTTCAAGGCTTCTGCTTTCTTCTCAAAATTCACTTCAGCAATCCCCAGGTCTCCTCACTATTCCCAACATACCCATGCATTTGTTTTCATAAGGTGAGATGCAAAGAACTCTAAATTGGGAGTCAGAGAACCTAAGTTAGAGCAGTATATCTCTAACTAGCTGTGTGGCCTTGGACAAATTGGACAGCTTTCTTTTTTTTTTTAATAAATTTTTATTTTGTTATATTAGTCACCATACAGTACATCCTCAGTTTTTGATGCATTGTTCCATGATTCATTATTTGCATATAACACCCAGTGCACCATGCAATATGTGCCCTCCTTACTACCCATCACCGGTCTATCCCATTCCCCCACCCCCCTCCCCTCTGAGGCCCTCAGTTTGTTTCTCATAGTCCATAGTCTCTCATGTTTCATTCCCCCTTCTGATTACCCCCCCTTTCTTTATCCCTTTCTTCTCCTACCAATCTTCCTAGTTCTTATGTTCCATAGATGAGAGAAACCATATGATAATTGTCTTTCTCTGCTTGACTTATTTCACTTAGCATTATCTCCTCCAGTGCCATCCATGTTGCAGCAAATGTTGAGAAATCATTCTTTTTGATAGCTGAGTAATATTCCATTGTATGCACCACAACTTCTTAACCCAGTCATGTTGAAGGGCATCTCGGCTCCTTCCACAATTTAGCTATTGTGGACAATGCTGCTATGAACATTGGGGTGCATATGGCTCTTCTCTTCACTACGTCTGTATCTTTGGAGTAAATACCCAGTAGTGCAATTGCTGGATCATAGGGTAGCTCAATTTTTAACTTTTTAAGCGATCTCCACACTGTTTTCCAAAGTGGCTGTACCAACTTGCATTCCGACCAACAGTGTAAGAGGGATCCCCTTTCTCCACATCCTCTCCAACATTTGTTGTTTCCTGCCTTGTCAATTTTTGCCATTCTAACTGGTGTAAGGTGGTATCTCAAGGTGGTTTTGATTTAAATTTCCCTGATGGCTAATGATTTTGAACATTTTTTCATGTGTCTGTTAGCCATTTGTATGTCTTCATTGGAAAAGTGTCTGTTCATGTCTTCTGCCCATTTTATTTAATTTAATTTTTTTTAAAAGATTTTATTTATTTATTCGACAGAGATAGAGACAGCCAGCGAGAGAGGGAACACAAGCAGGGGGAGTGGGAGAGGAAGAAGCAGGCTCATAGCAGAGGAGCCCGATGTGGGCCTCGATCCCTTAATGCCGGGATCACGCCCTGAGCTGAAGGCAGACGCTTAACCACTGTGCCACCCAGGCGCCCCTGCCCATTTTATGATTTGTTTGTTTCTTGTGTATTGAGTTTGAGAAGTTCTTTATAGATCTTGGATACTAGTCTTTTATCTGTAGTGTCATTTGTAAATATCTTCTCCCATTCTGTGGGCTGCCTCTTAGTTTTTTGGACTGTTTCCTTGGCTGTGCAGAAGTTTTTATCTTGATGAAGTCCCACAAGTTCATTTTTTCTTTTGTTTCTCTTGTCTTTGGAGATGTGTCATGAAAAAAGTTGCTGTGGCTGATGTCAAAGGGGTTGCAGCCTAGGTTCTCCTCTATGATTTTGATGGATTCCTGCAAATTGGACAACTTTCTTGAGCTTCAAATTCATCATCTGTAATATGAGGGCTGGAATCTTCCCCACCTGACTCATCACAGGGTTGCTACAAGAAACCAGCATCAATAACAATAACTATCATTTATTTGACAAATACTGAGAATTGTCTATGTTCCCAGCTCCATGTGAAGCACTAGGAACACAGTAGAGGATGAAGAGTGGTGTGCTGGTAAGCCAGCTTTCCAAATAGAAAAGCCCTGATTCAGAGCATTTGCCAATTTCTGTGGTGTAAATACTCCCACCATGGCTGACTTCAAGCCACTGACCTCACTGAATGCTATACGATGAGCTCTTGTGAGCTGGCTCTGGCACACCACTGAGACACAGCCTTGCCTTGTTGTATGCCTGGAAGTGATATGACCTCTCTAGGTGCAGCATAGAGAATGGATCATATGGGCAGACACAGAAGTAGGAACACTACTTAGGAGGCCACTGCAAAAGTGTGAGAGAGAGATGCTTCCTGTGACAGAGCTGGAGGGATGCTGACCTGTTCAAGATACAATTTGGGGGTAGAATTATCAGTTACCAAACCTATAGAGTGTAATTTATTTATTTATTTATTTTTAAATTAACATACAATAAAATTGACTTTTTGGGGGGTGCACAGTTCTAGAAATTTAAATACCTATGTATTCTTGTAACTAGCATCATAATCAGGATTTAGAACAGTTCCATCACCCCCCAAATCTTCCTCGGGCTATACTTTTGTAGGCACACATTCTTCCTCCACACCTAACACAGAAGTGGTGTGGGGACTTGAACCTGGATAGAATGATTATCCATTTAGATCCCAATTTTGTTCCTGATAGTCCTCTTGTATTTGAGAGTCTCTAACCAGACCCAACTTTTCCCAGAGGGTAATTTCAACTTATTGGGCCTGAAATAGACTTCTTACTGCACCAATATGCTGGGTCTGTCTCAGTAGGCACAGAAGGTGTAGGCAAAGCCTGTAAGAGCCACTTGAACTCACCAAAAATTTCCACATCCTGAGATATATCCACAAAGTCAGTAATGGGGGAAGGCAATCTATTTTTAGGCACATAAATAATTTAGGTCAGAATATTCCAGGTAGCATTACATTACAGCTGAAAACAAACCTCACTTTGGATGGTTATAAAACGATTCCAATAAACATCATTGCTAAAAGCATAAGCATTTTAATTAGCTCATCTGTAACTCCACAGGGCCTGCTGAGATATAAATATACATATATATTCATAATATAGATCGTTGTGAATATATTTTTTATTAGTTGCATCTCTCTCTCTTCCTTTCCCATTATTGTTCTGTCACAAAATGTCTTTTATTTTCTTACTGAAAGGAGGGTTCTGTTTATTTGTATTCTGGGGCACAATTTTTTTTTTCTGGAAAGGGGAGAGGGTCCAGGATGGCTCATATTATCTCAATTCATCAAAGAACTTTAAGTATCACTTTATCTGGAGTTGCAACTTCCTTGTTCCCTGGTTCCATTGAGGAACAGATGAGTTGCCTGAGTCTTGTCATGGTAGAGGTGCCAGAGGACAGGGAAATGCATTACAGATAAACAGCTAAAAGCAAGGAAGGAGAAGAAGAAGGGGAGAAACCTTCCCAACAACTTTCTTACCAGGAGCCTTCCTCAGCAATGGGTAGGGGTTTCTCAGGAACCCCGTGAGATAGGCTATGATTTCCAGACTGCAGATGGGGAATACAAGGCTCATAGAGTAACTTTTTAAGGCCCCGTGGTTGTGTCTAGAGCCCAGAACTCATGCCTGGGGAAGAAGATGGACTCTATCAGAAGTCAGCAGTGTCTTTAGCCTCCTGTGATGCTTGAAGGAGCACTAAGAATTGAGAGATTTTAGCAAGAAACATGGAGAAACAGAAGGAAACATGAGGCAAAAATAAAAATTAGAAGGAGAATTGAAAGGAAAACAATAGCAACCCTTGAAATCTGTACCAACAGATATCTTTGGAGACTCTTTGGAGTTTTCAATGTTCTTTTTATCCACTGACTCTCATGACTTGGGAGGCAGTGGTGAAAAGAATTCAGGTTTTGTAAATAGACACACTCTGGTTTGAGGACCATTTCCGAGTCATGACTGAGCAGATTGCATGGCCTGAAAAATGGTCCTACCCTGGATTTGGGACTGACCTTTGTTTTGCTTATCCGTGTAACCCACTACCCCAGGATTTCATGGCTAAAAACAAACACAATTTATCTCTTATGATTCTGCAGGCTGAACAGATAGTTCTCTTGTTTCATGTAGTATCAACTGGAGTATGAGAGGGCTAGTAAGTTTAAAATGGTTTTACTCACATGCCTGAGAATTGGTGCTGCCTGCTGATTGAAGGCTCACTGGGACTGTTGGTTGGGGGTCTTGGTTCTTTTCCATGTGATCCTTGCCACATGGCTGCTTGGGCTTCCTCAAAGCATGGTAGCTGGGTTCTGTGGAGTGTTCCAAGCCTCAGTGTGCAGGTACTTATCAAGCCTCCACTTGCATCATTCTGGCTAACATCCCATTGGACAAAGATAGTCAAATGACCATGTTCAGAGACAGTGTACTGGGAGGCTACACAAAGACATAAATACTGGGAGGTGTGGTTCACTGGGGGCCACCAGAGTAATAGTAATAATAACATTCTACTACCATCTCTAAGAATCTACTTTGCAACCACAGCACAAAACATTGTCCATGACTTAGCCCCCATCTGAAGCTTCATGCCCCACCACAACTTCCTTGACAAACTGTTAGAATACTGGGTCATAATTGGCCTGCGAGTTTTACCCATTGGTAAAACTTAGTACAGGACATTGCCAGGCATTATGAACAGCACAGAAGAAATAGGAACCCTGTTCCTGTCTTAATGAGTCAGCTGGCCAAAAGGTGAGATAAAACTAGTACATGTGAGGAAAAGCAAGAACATATTGGCTAGTGGAGGGACAAAAATTCAGAGAAGAAAGAAACAAATGAGGGCCAGATTAGGTGGAGATGTTGTTTTTCTTCCCTTCACCCTCTTTCCTTCCTTTCCCCCTTCTTCTTTTCTATTCTCATATCCTATTCCCAACCTCTTCTGATCCTCTGCCCATCTTAGGCATGGAATCTGCCTAAGGTGAAAGTGAATCAAGTTTGTTTACTGTATTAGTTATCTATTTGTGTGACACAAATTATCCTAAAACTTTGCGGCCTTAAAACAACAATAAATATTTATTATTTTTCATCATCTCTATGGGTCAGGAATTGAGGTGTGGCCAAGCTGGAGAGTTCTGGGTCAGAGTCTCTCATGATGTAGCCATCAAGATCATCTTGAGCTGGCATCATCTGAAGGTTTGACTGGAGCTGGAGGATCTGCTTCCAAGGTGGTCACTCACATAGATGGCAAGTTGGTGCTGGCTGTTGGTGGGAGTCTACATCTTCCCCAGGAGGCCTGCTGGGCTGCTTCTCCCAGAACAAGTAAGCCAAGAGAGTGAGAGTCAGGTGGAAGCTGTCCTTTGGATGACCTGCCCTTAGAAGTGACATGACATTGCTTCTGCTCCATTTTGTTCATAAGAAGTGAAACCCCGAGTGTGGCCTGCTTTCAGGTGGAGGAGAATTAGCCTTCACTTTCTCCAAGGGAGTAGTGTCATAGAATTTGCAGACACTTTGAAGCTACCATATCTGTATTTTGAGGGTTCCTTCTGATGCCGCTCAGTACAATTTCAATTTCTCCCCTTTCAGTAGTTTCTGAGGCAGGGATGGTCCCCATCATGGTGATAAATGCCCCAGGGAACACAGTGGGCAAATGATTTCCCAGTAACCAAGTCCTTGTTCCCTTTTTGAAAGGAGTGCTCTTCTTACATGGGCTACAGCTAATGCTGACCCTAGCAAGACTGAAGGATGTCTCTCAAAAGCCAAAAAGGTTTTGAAAGGACAAAGAAGCTTCTAGTGGAGAAGATGTACAGGAGAGACAATTGTCGGTCAGGGAGACCATGAAGGTCCATATTCCCCTTTGTCCAGTCAGGGGACCAGGCTCTTTCTAAGGTGAACTTTCTCTGACTGCCCCTTTGCTTCCCTTGAAATAAAGTGTATTTAGACTGTGTGCTTATTTTTTCCTTCCCCTACGTGCTCTCTGTGGAATTCATTATCTCTGATTTAGTAAAGTGCATTATACACCCGAGGAGTCAGTTTAACTAATTCCAGCTCATCAGCTAATATCACCCTCTTCTCCAACTATTTCCCTTGGAGGAATTGGCAAAGATTAGATTGGACTTGCTGCTGTGAGCAATACCTTGAAAAGGAAAAAGGTGAAAACCAGAGTACAGGGTCAGCTCTTGGAAGGAATTATCTGGGATATAAAAGGAACAGATTTTACTTGTTTCATTGTCATCAATGCCTTTTCTGCTCAGATTTTCCACTGAGACCTCTGTTAGAGGTGGCCTTGCTCAGGCTGGGTCCGCCTGGCCAGTTCAGTTTTGCAGAATGGGAGACTTCAGCCCAGTGTCTTGGTTTGAGTCAGGTTATAACACCAGACATAATTCTGGGCATGCAGGGGACAACTATGGACTGAGAAGGTGGGGAGGATCTGGGAAGCAGAATGAGACTGGACTGAATGCTGTGTTCTGGCTCTTAACTTATTGCTAAGCATCCCAGCACTTTCCCCCCTGGTTTTGATTTCCTTTTCTGTGAAATGGGAGGTGCAGAGTAGTTGGGCACCTTGGGCATTCCAGAGTTCTGGGATCTTGCTGTGTTTGAAGGAATTAGAAGTCCCTTGTAGTCACCAGATATGGTGATATCTAGAAAGATGTATTAGCTCAAGACCAGCTCTATGCTGGTGTGAAGGCAGAGTAAGATGGATGCCCTGTGTCTTGTGCAGGTCAGTGACCCTCTCTGGACCACAGTTAACCCATCTCTACAATGAAAAGATGGTGCCTGTTCTTCTGGCTCTAAGTCCTCTGCTTCCAAATGTGTCCTCCATCAGCAGCTATACTGAGTGAGGATCCTTTATGATTATTTGGGCAAAGATCAGTGATAGAACATTCTCAGCATGGTCCTGGGGATGCTGGGGATGCTTGTTTTCTGAAGTGAGCTGTCAAGATGGGGAGGTAAATCCTCTTTCTTTTAGTCATGAGCTCTGTGGGACACTCCTACAGTTTGAGAATGAGCTGAATTTGGGTATTCAAGTCCTCAGAATATTGATTCTGAGTCTTTTAGAATTGGAGGAAATTTTATAGATAATTGAGTACAACCCTTTCATTCTTCCCATGAACACTAAGAGATGAAGTGAACAACTCAGCCAATTCATAGTTAAGCTCAGACTCTGGTCACTTACCTGAGAAGTTTCTTCTATTCTAGGCCTACTTATGCCTTCAAGGGGGAAAAAAAGCAAATCAGAGTTCTACAGATTTCCCTTTCTTTGACCAACTTATTTCACTTACTTTCTAGATCATACTTTCTAGATTCATCCATGTTCTTGCAAATGGCAAGATTTCTTTGTTTTTTTTTTTAACTTTTATTTTTATGTGGCTGAGTAATGTTCTATTCAGTACACATATGGTGAAGAGCATGGAGTAATGTACAGAATTGTTGAATCATTATATCATACACCTGAAACTACTTAATACTGTGTGTTAATTATACTTTTTAAAAAAAGTTCTATAGATTTCCAGTGCCAATATTAAGTCGAAGGAGGTCTGGAGCCCAGCACGTAGTAGGTGCTCAAAGCGCTGATCAGAGAAACGAATGTGTGAAGTTCTATGAGCTCTAACTCTTACAACAGTAAGACCTAGGGTGTGTCTTGTGGACTCCAAGCTAGCAATCATTCTTCCCTTCTTTGGAACCTGAGTCTTTGGCAAATATTTCAGAGATATTTTCCTCTTATTTATTTTATAGACCATATTCTTATCTCAGTCCCTTCATTGTACAATGACAAGACCTAGATACGTGGATATTATGACTCATGTGCAAAAACTGGGTCACTTTCAAATTGATTTATGGGACTAGTCTAAGAGCAGGTATATGTAAAATTTTGGTTTGGGATTTAAAAAGAGGTGTGCAAATAAAAAATGATGTATCTTTATTGATTTAGGAAACTGTAATGCCAAAAGTTATTTAAAAGTCTCACTCTTTTTGTATTCCTAACAACTCATTTTCACTGTTATTAATTCACTACTTCTGTCCTCAATCAGGGTATTACAAATTTAATTGATTTTGAACTGACTGATTTTGAAGTTAATGAAATTGTTTATTTCAGTAACTTCACTTCCGTTTCTTTTCTTCACCATTAAACTTGGTGCCATAAATCCCCTAACAGCCGAAGGGACTATAAGAGATCTCAGTTCTCTGGAAATTTTCCAATTTTGTGTCCTGGAAAATATACCAGTTCAAGAAGTCATTTCTGGCTCTTTCTCTTGAACGATGTTTTCTTTATGACTCCATATTTGTCTTATTATTTAAGAAGAAATTGAGTTTCTACTTTGCTTAAAGAGCATTTGATTACTTCTCATTGGCCCCAAGAGAAACACCAAACATTTAGCATGTCTGTTCGGCTCTTGATTATCTGGCTGCCAACATACCTCTTTTTCCATACCCCTTCTTAGTGTCCTGCCACACACTCTCTGTTCCTTGACCATCAAGTAAACCACAAACTTTAATAACAACGGTGTATTAATGATCTATTGTTGTATAATAAGCTACCTCAAAGCTTTACGTATTATTTCATGGTTTTTATGGGTCAGGAATCTGGACGTGGCTTAGCTGGTTTTCTGCTTCAGGGTCTCTCCTCCTAAAGGTTGCAATCAAGGTATTGGCTAGGACTACAATCATCTCAAATTTCAACTGGACCAGGATCTACATCTGAGCTCACTCATGTGGTTGTTGGCATATACTTCCTTTTGGCCTTAGGTCTTTGTTGGCTGTTGGCTTGAGATCACTTTCAGTTTCTTGACAAGAGGTACCCTCATTGAAGACAGCATGCAATGAGAGAGAGAGAGAGAGAGAGAGAGAGAGAGAGGATGCCAACATGGAAGTCAAGGTGTTTTGCAACCTAATCACAGAAATAACATCCCATAACTCTTTTGCTGTTTCTACTGGTTAGAAGCAAGTTACTAGGACCAACATACCCCAAAGGGGAAGAGGTTATGCAAGGACATGAACACTGGGAAGTGGGGCTCATTGGGAGCCATGTCAGAAGCTGCTGACCACAAATACTATTTATGGTTAACAATTACTGAGGATGTACTATATAGCAGGCATTCTACTAAGACCTTTCCCATACAATCCACACAAATATTTTGAGTAGAATTTCCATTCTAGGGCTCAGAAAGCAAGTAACAAGCAAGTGGCAGTGACAGGATCTGAGCCCTTGTTGTCAAACTCCAAAGTCTTGGGACAGAAGCCAACTTCCTCATCTCTTCTTTCTTGGAGCTCAGCACAGTCTCTATGACGTAGGAGACTTGTGGGTATTGAGCAACTGCTAAATGAACGAACGAATGAATTCAGACCTGGGTCACCCTATAGCTGCTTTTGCCAAAACTCTGGTTTTAGGCCTTGATCCAACCTAAATAATAAATTATCATGTGGTTATATTTAATCATTGGGGAGAGCTCTGAATTTCAGGTTCAAGATCCAAGAGGGGAAGCAGAGTTTTGTAAACAGTTTTTAGGTGCTACAAAACAGACTTTATTACTACTCTGAACTTCGAAAGAATATCCAGGAAATTGGAGTGTCAGAAACCATGAAGAGAGACTGTGGAGTTTTGTGAGAGAGACTGCCACAAACCCAGGAGGAGTATTAGATTAGTATTTGGAAGGTGGGACAAGTAGCTAAATGCTGGCAGTGGTGAGTGGGATTAAAACTACCAGGCAAATGACTGACTCAACAGGAGAGGAGCTGATGGTATGCCTGTGGCAGAATGGACCTAGAGTTAGCCAAGCAGGGACTGGGGACAAAGAGATGGCCCTTCCTGCATCCAGCAGATCTTGACTCAACAACTCCTTCTTACATTTCTCTACTTTCAGGATTCACCAAGATATTTGGGTTCTGGTACTAACAGGTCAGGTGGACCCAGGTGTCACAGCTGAGAGTTGAACCTGCCCGTTACAGTGGTCCTACGAAACCCATCATTTGAGGATGTTAGTGCAACACATAGCACTGGGCAATTTATAAAGTACTTTCTTATGGGGTCTTCTTTGTGCCTTATAGTGAACCTCTGAAGTGAAATTATGAAGACTAGATAGACGTATCCCCTGGCTAGCCCCTTCTCTTCCTGTGGGGAAACCATGTGGTAGTCAATTCACCGTAAGTTTTTGTGGAAAGTATGGACCACAATTCTAGTGTTTAATGGCATCAGGCTAATGTCTGGGTAGCCACTGGGCTGGTAAATTCCTAAGGGTGGGTCTCCCCTTCTCGAAATGTGGGTTATCTATTGTTGTGTCTCTGCATCTTACTTCCCTGGGTTCCAGTGGAGTTCCCTCCCCCTTCTCGGGGACACTTCTTTTGTTGACCCTATTGTTTGTGTTCTGAATTAATACCACGGATACAAATGAAGCTAATTTGTTTCTCTCTTTGCAGCTGGCACAGGAAACATTTTGTCTCTGAGGTGCCATTTGCACAACTGACCTCATACATTATTTATTGGTTTTATAATTTAGCCCAGCCTTTCAGATGCCCGCAGGATGTCACCTGCTCATGGGCATTATTATCTCCAGTTTATAAATAAGGGAAGGAGGCTTAGAGGAGTCAGTGCAGGGGACTTTCCAGGGTCACACAGCCAGTAAATGGGAGACTTTAATGCAGGTTTCTCACTTTAAATTCTGAGCTCTTTCTATTCCCACTCTTGCTCTCACACAGATTCCCCAAAGAGTCACAGTTAGGGGACTCCCATTGTATTGCCTCCTTTATTGTATGATCACATCTGGGATATGTGATGTTGTTGGGTAAGGTTGGGCCATGATAACATGGAAACTTAAGAGAAGCCAAATATAGAAATAAAGAAGGCCTCAAACAAAGCAGGAACATTGAGGTGTTCTGTCCCTCCTACCATCTTGGGAAAAAATGAATGATTTAGTGATATGGGGGACTTGAAGTACAGGTGTAAAAATGGCTAATGCTGTGACCAGTACCACTCTCTGGCTCCATTCCCAGGTAGGTCACATATTTATCCATCATCTTTTTGCTGGAGCATCTCTCTCACTGATGAATGGCTGTTTGGCTGGGTGATGGAGGCTGTTGTTCTACCATCAATAGCATTTGGAGGTGAGGGGTTTGGCAGGAGGTCTGCAATGCAAGCAGGAGCAGCTCTTATGATGGCATGCACCCTGATTCATCTTCAATCTAAAAATAAAGTTTGATCAATAGATTAAAAATGTAATTAGGAGTAGTGTATATGCCATTCTGGTACATGCTGTATTTTCTCTTTCCACCTCCACTCATACCCTGGGGACTTTTTAGAGTCCCCACCCTCCCACAGATGGCCTCTCTGGACTCCAAAAGCCTTGCTCTGCTAGAATGTTCATCATTGTCTGCCTTGGCCCTGGCAAGTTCTCCTCCTCTCCTATTAGCACGAGAGTGGGTGAGTTAGCGAGTGTCTCAGATCACATCTCACCTCCAAGGAGCAGGGAGAGACAGGAATCATCTTGTATCTGCCCTCGGTCTAACTGACTCACTTACGCTGTGCAACACATTCAAAACAACCACCACAAAAGTTGAAATTAACTCTGCAAAGCCAAGACCCAGATTTATAATAGACATTTGGTAAGTCTTCACTGAGTCATGGGTATACTATGGTCAGGCTCTTGGGCTGGACAGGTGGTGTAGGGAATAAAAGTATGAAGTCAAACACTGAAGCCTGGTATCAAAGGGGGCCAGCTCCTTTTCTTCTTCCTTGATTCTGGGGAAAAGTTTGATGCATGGCCTAGTGGTGCCGATGTGATGTAGAAATTATCAGTGTCTTGAGTAGAGGTTCTGGGAAAGGAATGGTGTAAGTTCCCTGGGGCAATGTTGGTAAAAGAGGGATGACCACACTGCCGGCTGGATTTCACACAGCCTGCAGGACCCAGATGATCCTCTTCTGCCTTTTACTAGAGGACATGGCTTGCCACTTTCCCAGGGAACTGCAGTTCCTCAGCTCTTGGTGGTTAATCTCTGTGTGTTCCAACATTTCAGTTCCACTGCCACACCTCATTTATAGCTTTGTCTAAGTGTTCCCAAGGACCCCTGCTTAGCCATCAAGACAGTCTGTCCACAACAAGGAAGCTATTCTAGCCTTTGCCTCCCAGTATCTTATTGCATTCTGCTGGCCTATCAGTAGGAAAGCTGGGGGCAGTTCTGCCTTACACTTTGGTGGGAGAGGGAATGGAAAGTGTTACCAGGGGACTGGCTTGAGTCAGGATGACCAGGGGACCCATGAAGGCAGCTTGAGCCAACTTGGCTTCTTTCATAATCTCTTATCCTCACCCAAAGATTGAGATGGGACCTACTGCTAAGGAAACAGGCAAGCCAACATCTTTCTAAAGAGGTTCTTAAAAATAACTCTGTACAGACAATACTATAGAAAAACATCCAGAGAGAAATGACCCATTATTTCTTATTAAATTTAAAGGACTCTTTCTGGGGTTATAAATAAATTCTTCATCACTCACTTGAAGGTAATAAAGCTTGTAAATTTTTTGCTCTCAGGTTTTATGTCCCTGCTTGCCTTCTCCTGCCATCCAGCTTATGTCTCGCTTTACCTTACCTACAACCAGTTGGTGTGTGTTTAAGGAAGGATAAATAATTTTAATATTTGCCAAGGTAAAATATAATTAGGTTGGTAAATCTGCTGTTTAAAGGGGCATGAACAAAATCCCCAGACTAAATAGAAATTATTTCTGGATTGACTTCTGCTTTCAATTATTTCTCTTAATCTATCTCTTCTATTACCATGGGTAATCAGAAATTGATCATATTTTCAAAAAAAAAACCAAGCCAAAACAGAGCAGAATAAACAATAAAACACAGCCAGGGGACAAGGTAGGAAGAAAAAAAAAAACTATGGATGGGCCATATAGATGTGCTCTGTTCATCATCACTCTCTTTATCCATCCATCCATCCATCCATCCATCCATCCATCCGTCCGTCCGTCCATTCATATTTAGAATGCCTACATATGCAAGGTGTGATTCCAGGAACTGTATACAGAGTAGAAATCCCACATGCATTAGTGCCACACTGTCCTGAGTTACAATCCTAGCTACAAATTTATCCTGGTTGTATGATCTACAAAGCTTATAATCTCTGCAGCCTCACGTTGCTCACCTCTGTAACAGATTTCCAAATCCCTCCCTCATATGGTTGTTAAATATTTGGAACAATACCTTGTACCTAAGGGTTCCATAAATACTAGTTGTTCCCTTGTTTTGCTCTCCTTATCTAGTTTCTGGTTAACTGTTACACACCTTCAAGAAAATTTACTTTAAAATGGCGCTTCCATAAAGAAAGGGGGGGTAATCAGAAGGGGGAATGAAGCATGAGAGACTATGGACTCTGAGAAACAAACTGAGGGCTTCAGAGGGGAGGGGGTGGGGGAATGGGATAGACTGGTGATGGGTAGTAAGGAGGGCACGTATTGCATGGTGCACTGGGTGTTATACGCAACTAATGAATCATCGAACTTTACATCAGAAACCAGGGATGTACTGTATGGTGACTAACATAATATAATAAAAAAACATTAAAAAGAATAAAATGGAGCTTCCATGACTCCCATCATGCCACTTTAAGAGAAGTAATTGAAGAAAATAATAGTAAACAATATGGTAAATAAGAGGGCTCAGGGCATCTTGAATGTTAATGTTTTCCAAGGGTTCCTCGGTTCTTCAGAAGATGACACTCAGAACGGGATAATCCTGGGTACTTGGCTGAGCCAAACATCCACGAGATATCACCTGTGTATTCCTTTACACTGGGCTGGTGTCTGGGAGCTGCTGCCCAGGACTTCCATTACACTAGATGGAGCTGGTAGCTACCATCCCATTAGATATGTGGACTTCAACTTCAGCAACAGGTATAACCGTACCTGTTTCCCATTTCCATCTCAGAATCTATCAGTAGTAATCTCATCATGCCACCCCAACTGGATTACCTCAGTGACTGCTAAATGCATTCTATCCCTAACTGGACTTTCATCCCATCTGGTTCTTTTCTTTTAAATTTAATTTATGTATTTTTGTCAGAGAAAGGGAGGGAGAGGGAGAGAGAGCATGCACAAGCGGGGGGGGTAGCAGCAGGCAGGGGGGGAAGCAGGCTCCACACTTAGCAAGGAGCCCGATGCAGAACTCGATCCCAGGACCCTGGGATCATGACCTGAGCCAAAGGCAGACACTTAACTGACTGAGCCACCCGGGCACCCCCATCTGGTTCTTTTCATCCTGTATTCCAATGTTTCTTAACCCAGGGTTTCTGGCACCATTGACATTTTGGTGTGGATAACTCTTTTTTTGGGAGGCTGTTCAGTGCATGTTTAGCAGTGCCTCTGGTCTCCACTCATGGGATGTCAGTTAATATCTCCTAAGTTATGACAACCAAAAATGTCTCTAGATACTTACAAATGTTTCTGGGGAGGGGGTAGGAATTACTCCTCCTTGAGAACCACTCTTGTAATATAACCTATGCCTTCCATTGTGCCCTCTGGAAATGTCTTTAGGAAACTCATCTCTACCTTCTCTGAATTTTCCTGTCTCCTTTCTCTAATTGAAATTTGGCTATCCCTTGGCTGTCTTGAATGGAGACTTTTTCTTTTCCCACATCTTACCTACCTAAAGGCTAGGAGGTGAAGTAGGTGTCTTCTTGCTCTCCAGTGTTGTATTGAAACAGGCATTTCTATCCTGCCAACAAAAATCTGCTCTTTTTGAAGCTCATGCCATCTGGTAATGCTACGCTTTTTTACTCCTTGATGCATCATCCATTGAATGCCCCATCTTTCTCCTACATTCATGGGAGGACTCAGTACCTTACTTCTTACTGGCCTACACTCTTATTCTTCAAATGCTGTCATCATTCTCACTGACTTTAGCATCCATATTGACGACTCATCCAACACCATGGCCTCTCCATTCCTGATCTCGTCTTCATTGACCTTTTAATTTTGCAAATAAATGATGAAACACTGATTATTTGCCAGGCAGTATTCTTGATCCAAGTGCTACAGGAGGACTGCCCTCACAGAATTTACATTATAAAGGTGGAGAGATGCAAACAATAAGCAAGCAAGCAAGAACATTTAATTTCAATAGTTGCTATTTAAGTAGGCTGTTGCAGAGAGGGAATAATAGGGTGAAGGGATGAATTTGCATAGGAGGATGAAGGAAGTTCTCTCTGAGATGGTGAATGTTGAGACTTGAAAGGTGAAAAGGGGTTGACCATGTAAAGTGCCAGGGGAGGAATAATTCAGGAAGAAGAGACCAAAAGTCGAAAAAGGCTTTGGGATGGTAATGAGCATGGGATATCCAAGAAATGGAAAGTTGGCATGAGTAGATAGAGCAGTGAGTGGAGACAGGGTACTGGATCTCATAGATTTTTGAGGTGTATGTGCGTGCCTCTGTTGATTTGGTTGTCTCTTATGCGCACAAAATGGAGTTCATTCTCCTCGGTTTATTATACCTTATCATTGCTGGTTTTTGGCTACTCTTAAAAAAATGTTTAAATATAGTTTTTTCCCCTTTTGTCTCCAATTTCCAATTCAATGCCCTTATCTACTATATATTCCAAAGTATATATGCAGCTTCTAGTGTTTTTTTTTTTAAAGATTTTATTTATTTGACAGAGAGAGACAGCCAGCGAAGGAGGGAACACAAGCAGTGGGAGTGGGAGAGGAAGAAGCAGGGAGCCTGATGCGGGGCTCGATCCCAGGACCCTGGGATCAGGCCCTGAGCCAAAGGCAGACGCTAACGACTGAGCCACCCAGGCGCCCCCAGCTCTAGTGTTCTTGTTGAAAGTTTCAGTGCTATTCTGATTCTTGATGCTTTGTATATAACTTTTTCCTGCTCAGGAACTAGCATCTTGTCTTTGTCTCCCATATTCTGAGATTTTAAAGTGATGGGTCTTGGTGTGGGTCTGTTTTTATCTCCTGTGCTGAGTACTTTGTGAGCTATTCAGTTTGGAAATGCACATCTTTCAGTGGTGGTACATTTTCTTGAATTACTTTATTGATGATTTCTTTCCATCTATGTTCTCTCTACAGAGTGCCTGCTGTTTGGAGTTGGGCCTCTTAGCTTTTCCATCTCTTTGTCTTTTTGCTCCACTTCCTGGGAAGTTTTCTCAGCTTTATCTGCTAACATTTCCAATGGGTTTTTCATTTTTGTTCTCATATTTTTAATTTCCAAAGGGCTATTTTTTTGGTTCTCTGAATATTTTCCAAGCATTCTGGTTTTTTAATAGATACAGTATTTTCTCTGAAGATATTAATAATAATTTTTAAAAGTTTACTTCTTTCCATGTAGTCTGTTTTCTCTAATTTTTCCTCTGTATGTTTATTTTGTTTTTTAGTATTCCTTTTAGAAGTTTTCCTCAATTATCTTGTTATCTTTGGTTGTCTGTTGATAATTAGAGCAACATCAAAAAGCTCATTTGAAGCTCTGTGTTGTCATTCATGGCTTTCACCATGGGTGAAGACTGTACCATTCACTGGAACTTCTGATATCAGTATCTTTAGATATTTTCTATTAGACTTGCTAGATTCCTTAGAGAAGGTGTTTCAGCCTCCTAGTTAGAGGATTTATCCTAACTGACAGTATCCTGGGAATTGAAGCAGGTTGAGAAGTATGGGGAAGGATGGCAGAGTTTCAACAGCCAGTGTGGATCTTTTAGTTAATGCCATATTTTGGATACAGTAAATTTGTCCCTCAATTGTTCCTGGTGCTTCAATCCAGAGATCCCTGCTTTCACTCTCAATAGAGCACTGGTTCTCAAAGTATGATCTGTGGACACTTAGGAGTCACTGAGAACTTTTCAGAGGGTCAGAAAGATTGAAACTGTTTTCATAACAATACCAACACTTTATTTATCTTCTTTACTCTCATTTTCCCTTTAGTGTAGAATGAAATTTTCCAGTGGCTACCTGATGAGTGGTATTGCAAGGGGTCAAATGTGGAAGCGTATAGGAGACTATTTTGTATTAAGCTAGATTTTTAAAAAAGATTTTATTTATTTATTTGAGAGAGAGATAGAGAGCACAAGCATGGGGAGAAAGGCAGAGGGAGAGGGAGAGGGAGAAGTAGACTCCCTTGCTGAGCAGAGAGCCCAATGCAGGGCTTAATCCCAGGACCCGGGGATCATGAGCTGAGCCAAAGGCAGATGCTTAACCAACTGAGCCACCCAGGTGGCCCTGTATTAAGCTAGATTTTAAAGAAATTTAAAAAAATGTAAACCAGTGCCACTCTTTTCACTAACATTTTTTGATTTAGAATTTATATATTTTTCATAAAATATGTTATTTAGGTTAATATGTAATTACTGCTTATTACCTTATTTAAAAAAGGAATTAATAAAAATATTTTTAAATGAGTCAGTTTTTTTAAAAAGATTTTATTTATTTATTTGAGAAAGAGAGTACAGAGTAAGAGAGAGAGAGAGCAGGAGCTGGGGAAGGGTGGCAAAGGGAGAGCGAGAAGCAGGCTCCGCACTGAGCAGGGAGCTGGATGCAGGGCTCAATCCCAGGACTCTGGGATCATGATCAGAGCCAAAGGCAGACACTTAACTGAGCCACTCAGGTGCCCCTTAATGACTCAGTTTTAATTTCTCACATGATAAATATCAATATATATAATTCTCATGTGATCTCTTTGGGGTCCCCAATAATTTTGAAGACTGAAGTAGTTCTGAGATTAAATATTTGAGGACCGTTGCTCTAAAGAATGGTCTGTTGAAACTGGGAAAAGATCCGAGGATTCCAACTTTTTTATGAATATGAAATGCATTTTCTTTTCTTTCTTTCATCCCTTCCTTTCAGAGGTTTCTATACCGTACACAGCAAAGTGGAGAAACAGACAGAGCCTGTGTCCCTGACGATATTGTTAAGCTGATGAATCAACCTGCCCTGAAGGCTGACCTACCTCTGGAGATGCTTCCTGTTATGTGAGATAATAATTTTCTTTGGTTGGAGGTGGTTGTTAATCGTGGCTGAAAGCCTAATGGAAGCCAAAAGAGGACAGTGTTTCAAGCCTAGGAGTAATTGACTCTGTAGAAGATGAGCATTGAACATCATCCCAGGATTTGGCCACACAGAGGCCATAGGAGATCTTGACAGGTCATTTCCAGTGGAGTGGTGGTGCACACTGGACTAGTGTGACTTCTGGTGTAGCTCTTCTCCTACTGTTGTTCCTTTGTCTTTTTTTCCATCTCCTTATCTTCCTTCTCTATCAGACCACAAATGTTGGGGTTCTTCTCTGTGTATCCCAGACTTTCTTCTCTTTCTGTTCTTTTCCTTAACTCCATTCTTTCCCATAAGGTTAAATGTGATTTTATTCTGGTGTTGTTCCAGATTTATATTTCCAGCCTAGATCTCTCTGCATTCCAGATTTACATATCCAACTACCCACCTGATATCTGCAGCTGAATATTTCCTAGACATGTCAGATTTACCCTGCCCAAAGCAGATGTCTTGATCTGCCCCCCACCTGCATTGCTACCTTCCTAGCTGTCTCTTTCACAGTTCACAAAGTCATCATTCACCCAGCTGCTGAGGCCAGAAACCCAAGTCTCAGTCTTGATTCCCCTTTCCCTCATTCCCTATTTCTAATCCATTAGGAAGTTTTATTGTTTCAATCTGCAAAATATAAGTGGAGTCCAGTCTATTCTCCTTATCCAATGCCATTTTCTTGGCCCATGTCACTAACATCTCTTGCCTGCATTATTGTGAGGGCCTCCCAGCTGGCCCTGTTCCATTCTTGCTCTAATGTCCATTCTTCCTGTCCTGGGATGGATGACAGCAGTCAGACTGCTCTTCTAAATAAATACATTGTAGATCATATTACTCTTCCTGCTTTAAATCCTTCAACTGCTTTTGTCTCTGTAATAAAATTTAGACCCCCCCCCTTCCCATGACCATATGCCCTACATGCTCTGGCCCCTGCCATTGGCTCCAGCCTTATTGTATCTGAACCTTATCCTTACTGGTCTCAACCTAACTCTACTGGTCTTCCTTTTGTTTCTTGAACAGACTGCTTACTCTCCTCTGGATGCTTTTCTCATCCTTAACTGCTTGGCTAGCTATATCTATTCCTTTAATTCTCAGCTTTAATGTCATTTCTTTAACAAGGCATTTCCATCTCTTTTCCCTAAAGTCAGCTTCCTATGTGATGTTCTCCTACACAGCTCTTTGTTTTGATTTTTAAAATGCATTTTCTTGTTTGTTTCATAGTGTATATAATAATCCAGTCACTATATTAAGCTATTTATAAATATTCTGTGTTTGGTTGCACAGGAGCAAGGGTCTCCTATTTGCTAAATGCAGGTAAAAGATGGTTCCCATCATGGTCTTGCCTACCTTACAAACAGTCAGGAATTTGTTTCTTAGAAGAGTTCAGTAACTCTTAGTAACTCAGGGGAAAAATAACAGGAGAAACGCCAGAGACCATACTGACTCTTGGAACTCTGGAATAATTATCTTTGAACTTTTCCAACTGAACCCATTAGAGATTGATTTAATAATGTTATATCCCTTCAAAGATTCAGTCTTTTGTTTTAGATTTACAGGGTATGTTACTGAACCAAATGTCTTGTGACTTCCTGTCTGATTTTTAATAAAAGTGAATCAATAACCTGTTCCCATTCTTTGAAATCTGCAGCTGAAGTTTATCTGAAAGGGTCTCCAGAGGGCAGGGAGAGAAGCAGGGACCCAATCCTGGGATTTCTGCATAAACAGCAGTTTTTGCTGGAAAATGGCAGTGGTTGGGAGGACGAGTAGATCTTTGGACAGTCACACGATGACAAACTCAAAGTATATTGAGACCCCGGTGGACACTTCCTCTTCTGGCATCTCAACAGAACAGTGTGTTTTGTTTCTAACAGGATTTGGGAGGTTGTAGCTCTAGGGGCATCTCTTTGTTGGGATGTCACACAAAGCAAAACCAAAAAACAAGCAGGCAGGGGATTCCTACATTCTCTTTCTTTTTTTCTGAGGCAAAATTTTGATATTCATAAGGAAGAAAATGGACGTGTCCTTGGAGGTGTCAAGCCAGGAGATGGTGACAGGAAGCAAGTGTGGCATAACGTTCTATACAGGTTTTAAGGTAGCGATTTACACACTCAGCTAGCCATTGGCTGTAGTTTGTTCCTGGGAGAGCTCTAAGGAGTATACATTCCTGGACAATGCAGGTTCTTCGGGTCAGAGCAGTTTTCTGGAGGAAGGATGGCAGCTAGCAGCCAATATTCACAGCAGCAGAGGCATGGGTGCACCTGTGCAGAAAAAAAGATTTGGATGGGCACCAGCACATCCATGATTGCTCCTGTCCCTGGTGAGGATGTCCCTCAAAGCCAATTTTCTCTTTCCTTCTTGTGTGAAGGCCTTTCTGGGCCATCTAGCCTGAGCTGGCCACTCCCTTCCCCTTAGTCCCTTAGCTATCCCATTGGTGTCCCATTGCCATGGACTCTTTACTTGTCTGTCTTTCCCATCAGACAGAACTCCTTGAGGCAGGAACCTGCCCTTGCCCACCTGTTGTCCCTTGCAGCACCGGAGGCTAGTACTGTCGTTGGCACAGAGGAGACCTGGGTCCCCTGACTCAGTGATCTTTGTTGTCTATGCCCTCACTACTGCCCTCTGCTCACTCCACAGACTCAAGTCAAGGTTATTGACTAAATCATGACCTTGGGAGACTTCAGTGAACCACATGTGAAAACCAGGCAACAACCAGCAAAATTGAGAGTCTTCAGTCTTGTTTTTTGTTATATATGCCTTTAAAAAGTTTAAGACAAATTGTATGGTAAATTTCTTCTCCCTGACCCCCACCCAGATGGCTCAGTGGAAGACAATTTCACTGTGCCCCTCTTGGAGAAGAAGTAAACTTAAGAGATCTTAAAGCTGAGTAATTATTTCCATTAGCAGGAAATCAGTACTCTGTGTCTGAACTCAACAGGTACTGGGAGATCCTGACTGTTTAATTTCCTTTAAATGCCATTTTCATGTGTTCAGTGCTGACGGGATCACTTTGGGAGTTAGGGAATGAAAGACCAGTCAGTGAAGAGAAAGGAAAGAAGCGGCAGAGACTCAGAAAGCTGGGGAGCAAGTGATACTTAAGAGAGATTTCAGTGTTTATTGGCAACTGTTGGGAGCCCAGGGACACACACAGCCTGACACTCTTGCCCTCCCCCCTAAGCTTCTGAGCCATCAGAAAAGCTGATGAGACCCAGGATATGTCAACCTTTTGGGGACATGCTGTGATCATTTCCTGGAGTAAAAGATGGCTGAGTCACAACTCCCCAGGTGAACATCTCTCCTTGCCTGCAAGAAAAGCAACTTGGGGAGTGCATAAACTTTTCCTGGCCATCTCTAAGGGCTCTGCAGCTACAAGATGGCAAATGAGAGAGTATGGCCATCAAACAGCTGGATGAGGTTCAGGGGACCCTGAGAGGCCATGTGTCAGTCATCTTCTGTAAGTGACGCTTCACGAGGAGGTAAAGTGAGTCATCTAGGAGCTTCTAGATGGTCTTTCAATGCCTATAGGTGTCTTCTGTCTACACTCAATCCCTTCCTCTTAATGATTATTTTAACGATAGAATTCCTTATTAAAATAAAATTCAAATGTGTTAAACACCTCCATGTGTGAGGCCCTTGGCTAATTTCTGGGGAGTCAGAGATCACAGTTTATAGGGGAGATAGATGTGTTAATAGTAGACGTGGGCATGGAACACACAATATCAAGGAAGAAGGTGTTCTTTGCTGTGTAAGGGCTGGGGGTACAGACAGGAGAGTCTGGTGAGTTTGACAAGCAAACAGGTAGAGTGAAGACTTTTTGGGCAGGGGCTTGGAAGTCTAAGCAACATCAGGGTTCAGGGCTGTCCAAGCAGTTTGATATGCTGGAGACTGAAGTCAGGGTATAGGGACCTTCCTTGGGTGAGGGGTGTGGCTAAAGAGCTTGGTAGAGACCCTGTCATAAAGGGCCTTAAAATATCCTCCATATGAAGGGACAAAGGTGCAATGAGGCTTCAAGCTGAAGTTTCTCCATTATAATTGCAATGAATTAAAACTCCCAGTATGGGATTCCAGTAGTCACTGCACTGGTGGGTGCTTTTTCTTGGGCAAGGAAGTTTTCCTAGCTTCTACTTTAAGACTAATTCTGAACTAGTTCAGCAACATACCAACTTCGACTAGTCACCGTGTATTTACTGAGCACCTGCTATATGCTGAGATCTCAATCTATAAGCTAAGAAATACCAAAGTATTTCAGGTGATAGAGTCCCGTGGTTCCACTGAGACAGAGCCTCTCTGTGCTCTGCTCATTGCCAGGAATACACCTGCACACAATCCTAAATCACTCCTAAATGCATTTGTCTTAAATCCCTGAAGCTCCAGGAATTCCATGCCACATGTTCAATAAAGGTGTGATGACTGACTGACCAGTACACACAAAATCATTTGTGAACACAGGTTGGGTGGAAGACATTTGTGGGTTTTACATTAATAACTGTATCCTCCGAAATCTAGGGATGTGAGGGTTGACCCAGGCTGAGCGAACTAGATCTGATCTTGCTTTTTCCCTGAATTGTTCTGTGACCTTAGACAGTCCTTGGCTGAAATAAGCCTCTTTTCAGCATCTGTAAGATAAGAGACTTGGATCAGTGCTTCCTAATGTCCCTTCCAGTTCAAATACACTAATATTTTAAGTCTATAAATAGGAATCTCTGGAAATCTGGATTCAAAGCCATAAAAAAAGTGTGAGCCCTGAGGGTTGTGGCAAAAGACCCAGAGAGAGTATTTGGAGCCTAGAATCAACTTGCCCCTTCCTTAGGCAGGGCTTATTTTTACTCCTTGTTACATGCAGGCAGGAAAACCTACTGTCTACTCTGGGGTGTTACGGCAATTAATTAGTTAAGTTTGTGAGGTACAAAGGAACAAAAAGTGCTGCATGTAAAAAGTCATATAAATGCTAAGTGTTATTGTTTTGCATCTGATGCTCCCCTGTTTGATTTCAGTTTCATATCAGAGTAGTCATAATGGCATCAGTTGGGGCTCCTCTGGCTAATTATGCTGCCAATAAAAGGGGAAAATTTTCCCTTTTAAATTTCCGTTTTAATTTCTCTCCGTCTATGACCCCCTCCTCCCTTTTCTCCAGTGTGTTGTTCAGAGTTGCTAACTACTCAGGTGTCAGCAAAAGTTAGCGCCTTGCGTATTCTCTCCATTCTCACTGCAGTCTGTGAGAGGCCGATGCTCGTCCCAGACGCTGGCAAATGGAGCTTTAGGGATTACTGAGCCAAAGCCATGGAAGGTGCACAGATCCATTCCCCACGGGGATCTCTCCACTCTCCAGGGGCTGTTCTCTGTGTGGGAGGGCAGAGGCTGGCCCCTCTCCTGCCACAGGAAACCACTGTTTAAGACAGTGGACGAGAGGGCAAGGCTGTGGTGTTCTTGATGAGCCCCCTTGTGAATCGTGGGCCAGGGGAGGGAAGACAGTTTCCTCTGTGTATCACTTATCTCTTGCCACGATAATTTCCCCCATATCTAGAAGAACCACGTCTAGCCTCTTTAACTATCAATGAAACCATGTGTATTATGACTCCTTGGGAGGAAAGGATCCACAGGACCAGGACTTCCACAGAAGCTCTGTGGAGCTGGTCAGGATCCTGGCAGGCTGCATGAGGCTTCAGGAGAAGGAGGAGGGGAATGGTAAGAGCAAAAGCTCAGATGCAGGGGGTTGAAAGGATGTTGGAGGATAGCGTGGTACGGCCGGAGGAGGGTATACAGGAGAGAAGTCTGGAAAGGTAAACCAGACCAAGATTGGGGTGTGCCTTCAGCAGCTGGGATACGGGGAAGTCAGTGGTCGGCTAGTGTGTGCTCCTCTTTGGGGGAAGTCTGTTAATGGAATCAATGCAGAGGATGGGGAAAAAATGCCATGTACTAAAATAGGGCTTCCACTTCCCAAGTTGGGTCTCATGTCCTCTTGCTAGTAATGCGATGTCCATTTCCTATGTAGGCATCAAAACTCTGAACTTGGTTTAATGTGATGTCTTTTCCATTTTGCATTTTCCATGTGGCTAGCTAAGGGCTGCTGAGGACAAGAAAAGGAATGTAGCTTGCCCATTCTTGCTTCCTGTGACTTCAGCATCCACTCTCAATGCCCCCAACTTGCTAAACCTACAGTTTCTGTAGGTCTAGGGTGTGGAAGAGGGAGGAGAGGGTAAGGGGCACAGAAACGTCTTACTTCGTTGGTACTAGTATGGACTGACTGGTGTTCTTTCTGCCCCTTCCTCTTGGGGTTCAGTAGAGACACCTGCCTTAGGTTGGGTTCAAGGTAGCACCCAAGGGGCAGCTGGATGGGGAGGGAGTTGGAGGGAGCCAGGCAGGGATGTGATTCCAGGCAAAATCCCATAGTTCTGTGAGTTGATCACAAAGGGGTGCTCTGGAATGTAAATCACACCTCAGTTTGTCCCTACTTTTTAGGGAGCTAGGCCTTCATCCTTTTCTACCTGTCAGACATTGATGAGGAGCCATCATGGCCATGGGTGTGCAGGACACAAATGCCAGGCCCTTGCCTCAATTTGCTTCTGCAGGCAAAGCAGCTCCAGTAACTCCAGGGCAGGGCTCCAAAGAGAGTTGCAGGTGCAGGCAGTTAGAAGCAGAAGCACCCAGAAGCTCAAAAGGGGTGGACAGAAATGGTAAAAGGGATCCATGGGGGTGATGTGCTGACAGTCCTCCCACACCCTGCTCCCTTCCCCGAGGACCTCTTGCTTGCAGTTTCTTGAAGGCAGGTGACGGACACTCACTCAGTTCTCACTGTTCTCCTTTCTCTGCCCCTGGGTATCGGACAAAACCTCTAGTGTCTCTGCAGAGGTATCTATCTACTCCCTTCAGGGGTTTCTCTTGGGCAGTATCAGATGGCCCGTCCTATTCTCTCTTTCTTGTAAAGTTCCCACTGGTCGCCAGGAAACACTGACTGGTGGCTTTCTGTGCTGGCATGTCTGGCACTGCAGGCCACCCTACCAGGACTCTCGTCCTCCATCTTGGGCTATTCACGGTGGCGCCAGACAGCAGTCCACCGTGACCCCACACTACAGGGGGCACTCCTCAGTGAACCACAGCATGGCTTTCTCTGAAGGGATCCACAAAAACCCTACCCATGGCTTTCTCTGAAGGGATCCCACAGTCAGCTCCGAGCTTTTTTATATGAGAGCCTTGGTAGGTTGTGTTTTGGCCATCTCCTTTATAAACTCTGCAGAAGCTCCACCACCTCTTTTGCCTGAGGGTAAACCTTCATTTCTTACATCCGGTTACACTTCTTGGCATGACCTGCTCTAGGAAGAACGTTTGGTTGAGTCCACAAACGTACATGGCGCACCCTCTGTATGCTGGGCCTCGGGGAAGCAGGGAGAGTCAGGGTGGGTGCCTGCTGTCTTGAGTGGTGCACAGCAGGCCCAGGAAACATCACCTTCCTCTCCTTAACTAGCTTAGACAAGCCAGTCTGGCAGGAAGCTCTTTGAACACATGACAGAGCCTGAGACGTTCGTATTTCTCCCTTTGTTTGAAGGGAGGAGAGCGGGCACCCCACGGAAATCTTCAAATCTTCCAAATGAGTGAATGAGAGAAGCTGGGTCTTTCGGTTTTGAAATGAGTATTATTTTTTGGTCCTTGAGGTAAAGATACTAATAGAAGAGAGTCTCAGGGTCCTTACAGAGCAACCCGTGAGGAGTCCCAGAGATACTTCTGTGTCTCGTTTCTGGTGGATTTATAATGTCTGTATTTCCTCAGAAAGGATATTTGGAGCAGTTCTCACCCCCTACCAGGCTCCTCCAAGCTGAGGAATGTGGAGGAGGACAGCCAGACACCAAAGCGGTGTTTAACAAGGAGGCAGGGGAGGCTGGTGGGGGCTTGGACGGCACACAATCCGTTCTCCAAGGGATCCCGGGGGGTCTGTGTTCCCTGTAGCTGGGCGACCCTTGGCCAACACCACTAGGTGGCCACTGGTTCTCTGTGCTCCTGGAGCCAACAACAGGCCCCTGCTTTAGGGCTCTGTGCTGTGCCTCACGCTTGCAGAGGGTGGGTGGTGTAGATCACTTTGGAGTCAAACTGAGCCAGCTTCAACTAAGGCTCCGCCCCTTTCAAGCTGTATACTGGACATGCCCGTTAGCCTCTCTGAATTCCAGTTCCCTTGTCTATTGAATGGGGGCAGCCATGTCTACCTTATAGAATTTTGCTGGAGATCAAATGAGACATCACAAGCCTCCAGACATGGTAGAGGCTCCATAAATGTCCATTTCTTTCCTTGCCATGCTGGTGGGATGTTCCGGGTTTTGGGAAGAAAGGTGAGCACCACCCACTTCCTGTCTGGAGCAGCTAGCCCCTGTGATCTGGGTCAGGAGGACCTGGCTGTGCACAAGCCAGCCTCTTTCCACAGTTTGCAGTGGTCTTAGATGCCTGAACTCTGTAACAGAAGGAACCGCAGGCCCACACTGTGCAACACTCAGGTTGAGCAGATGCAGTAAAGGAGACCCAGAGAGCTGAAGTGATTTGCCCAGGACCTCACAGCTGTTGGGTGGACCAGCTACCACTTGTTAGGAGAATAGGGCATGTGCCTGTGAAATAGTCCTGGTTCCCAGGACATAGTTCAGACCTCACTGCTTACCCCAAAAAGTCTTTGTTACAAAGGGGCAGTAGTCAGTTTCCAAGCCACGCAGCTTCACATGCTTCTCACTCCAGGCAGCTTTCCTGCCCTCCTAACATGCACCTAGGTGGCTCTGCTAGGCACTCCTGGGACCCCCACCTCTGACCATGAAGACTGGGAAGGCATGGTCTGGCCTAGCTTCATGGCACCTCATCGCTCCTCTGATCTGGCCCCCTTCATCTCCCTGAAACTGGGGAATGATCTGAGTTGATGTAAAAGGTACCTCGTCACCAAGACAGAGAGTTCAGTACCTAGAATTGCAAACCTACTTGAATCCCTCCAAGTTTTGGGTAGTGGTCCCCACTGGGCTGTATCACGTGGACCTGTCCACCCTGATCTCCACTCAGTACCCAGGCAGTGGACTCCCAGTATGTGCTGGGCCCTGTGGCTGCATCTCTGTGCAGGCAAGGAGGCCAATTAGCTGCTGAGCACTGGGTCAGCGTCAGCTTCTTCAGCTTGCGGGAAGGTCTCGGGGGAACGGTGACTCACTTAGAACAGGCTACTTAGAACAGGCTCCGTTGCACGGATGCCCTTCCCTGTGCTAAACAGAGCAGGAAGCTTTAGCTGGGTCATGGCATCTCCCCCTGGGAGGTGGCTGGCAGAGGTGGGAGGGGAGTGCCACGGGGGACTGCAGTGATGCTATAGAAATGGCAAGGAGAAACAGCTCCAGGATAAACCGTGAGAGAGAAAACCCAGATCTCACTAGAGCTGTCTGGGTGAGGTTGTAGGGGGCAGAGGAGAGCAAGCAGAAAGACAAAACGCTGGGGAGGGACAGGGAGGCAGAGATGTCGTTATTAAAGTCTAAATAACATGCAAATAGTTTCATGGCTTTTGCTTAACACCACATTTTATTTGAAACTCACAAACCTCTGGTTCTAATGGTTTCATTGGTTGTATTTATCCCTGCTGAGATACTTTGCAAAGGAGACTGAATTCTCCCGTATAGATATTTCTCAGTTGCTGTAATCATATTTTCATTCAGGGTAACAAAAAGGCAGATTGCTCACAGTGGCAGCGGCCAGTGGGCTTCTCAAAACCTAGGAAGTTCAAGAGCAGGAGGGAATGACTTCCGGAAAACATTATTGCTGCACATGTGAGGGCAATGCTTTCCTTAGTCCAAGTTTCTTTGTTCCTCCCTTCCTGCCCTTCCTTATTCATTCATCAAACATTTATTGAGCATCTAGTATGCACCAGCTGGGACACACAGATAAACAAGACAGAAGGAGTCCACATGTTTCCCGTACAGGAGCTGAGAAGTTGCATTCCGTCATTTATTTGTTCAATAAACATTCATGTGGTACCTGATATTTGAGTTTCTGTTCTAGGCACTGGGAATACAGGGGTGAACAACAGAGATACTGCCTTCGCCTCTGTACAGGTAAGAATCTGGGTGGGGAGAGATGTCAAACAAAGAAGTTCGGAAAATAAAAATATAATGATATAGTTTGAAGGGGCTTAGTGGTCTAGTCCACCTAGGTATCTTTCCTCATTGGCTCAACTTTCATGAATATGTTCAACCTTGAACTATGGAAGTGCACATTTATGTGTTAGAATAATTACAGAAGTGCGTGCAACAAGGAGAGTGTTCATTTCCTCCTTCATTCATTCTCAAGAGGGGGCAGTTTCCTACGGGAGCACAAACCTCAAGTTAACGTCTTGCACCATCATTGGCCACTCTTCCTTATCACCAAGAAGGCCCGAAGGGTCAGTGGGGTGGGGGGGCAGCAGATGTAATGTGCTGTTTAACTGGGGCTCTTCAAGATTGCGTTGTGGAAAACCGAAGGCCAGCTGGGGGACAGGGGATTGCAGCCACAGCTGGGACTCTTACTCTCATGGATTTCAGCGGTTTTTGTTATATTCCCAGTGACTGCAGTCCTTGCCTTGAAACCTGAGCTCTACACCTGCTGGAACAAGGTTCTGACATTTTATGTTAGAAGTAAGATAGGAAGAGCCACTGCATTATTTGTTCTTAATGTTTGTGGCACAATGATTTGACCTGTATGTGCAGGAGGCTGGCACCCCCAGCTGTTTCCAAGCACCCTGTAGTAACAAACAGAGGTCTCTAAGACCCCATGCTTATGCTCACCTCCCACAATCCCAGCATTGCAGGCAGAGCAGGCCTGGAGCCCCAAAGACCCAATAACTGTAGCTCTTTAGACAAGCTTCTTCTGTCTTCCTCTGTAAACAATGCTGATCTCGCAGAGTTTTATGAGCATTTAATGATACATGCCTCATAAAAGTATTTTATAGTCAGTAAGCCACTGAACTTATTGCTGTTCTTGGTTATAGTAGTAATGAGGTCCTTGGTTCTCATTTCTGCAAATATACAATGCTTGGGAAATTTTTGGCAGATTATGACTTCCGAAGATGGCATAATGAAATCTCCCATCCCATGCGTGCCTTCTCAATGGGAGCTTACCACTCCTGGCTCAAGCAGTGTGGCCTATTGCTTCATCTTCTTGACTCTAGGTTGACCCCATGACCACTTGGACCAATGGAATATGGCAGAATGATGCTGTGTCAGTGCTGGGTGTGGCCCGCAGCCAGCCTGGCGATGTCTGTTTCCCATCTCTCGGAGCCAGCTGCCATGTAAGAAGTGTGACTCTCCTGCGACTACCAGATAATGTGCCCCATGGAGAGAGAGAAAGCCAAGGAACAGAAAGGGATCAGGCATGACATGAGGAAGCCATCCCAGAAGTGAACTTCCCAGCCCCAGTTTCCTAAATTCCCAGCTGAATTCCTGAATTCCCAACCCACGGAATTGTGAAAGAAAATAATGACTGTATTAAGACACTCATATTTGGGTCGTTGGTAACCCAGCAATAGAAAACCATAATAGTCCTTTGTTCCTATTCCAGGTTTGTGCATGTTTTCCCCATGGCCTTGTTAATTGTGTTGAATGGAGAAAAGCACAGGCTTTTCCAGCCCAGGTGGTCTGGTGTGTGAATCTTGACTCAGCCACCTATTAGCTGTGTATTCAGGTCACACCTTGAACTCCAGCTTTCTTACCTGTTACAGGGCCTTGTAAGGCCTCCCAGAGAGGTGCTGAGACTGCAGTGAGCCAATCCAATCAGAAGTGGCTTGCAGGGCATCTGGGTGGCTCAGTTGGTTAAGTGTCTGCCTCTGGCTCAGGTCATGATCCTAGGGTCTTGGGATGGAGTCCCACATCAGGCTACCTGCGCTGCAGGGAGTCTGCTTCTTCCTCTGCCCTTCCCCCCACTCGTTCTCTCAATCTATCTCCCCCCCCCCGTCACTCTCTCTCTCAAATAAATAAAAATAAAATCTTAAAAGAAAAAGAAAAAAAATGAAGTGGCTTGCAGCACGCCTGGCCCTTAGCCCACTGTTGGGCATACGCTGGGAATCAAGTGGCTCACAGGCCAGCAGTCCTGCAGCCCTGCGGAGGCTGGTTCCCTGCAGTCCTTGAGGCTGATCTGTTCTGGGGTTGGCTTGCAGGATGGGCAGGGGAAGGTGACATAGTGTGGAGGCTTGGAAGGTAGCTCATGACTGCTCATTTCCTACTACGTGTGCCAGACCCCTCTGTAACCTGTTACCTCTTTTAACACTACTCCCTTCATCCCTCTTATATTTTACAGATGGGGAAACTGAGGCTCAGAGAAGCTGACGTGGCCTATCTAAAAGGCCTATGGTAGCACCGACAGAGACAAGGTAAGTCAGAATCCTGGACACCAGATCCAATATGAGGCAATCACTTAGGACTTCTGACTTCAGCACAAGGTAGAGGAGATAAGAGAGCATCCGAGGGGTGTATAATTTTGATCTTAAAGCACCGCAACACAGTGACTCCTCGAATAACATGAAAAATATTGAATTTCTTCAAAGCTGCAAACACCAGAAGCTTACTCCATCCAATTGATTGTTCTTGGCAAAATAGGCTTTAATGGCATCTTATTCCTTCTGTTTCCAGTTGGAGGTTCTTCTGTTTTGAGCATGTGTGTTCCTCTGTTCTGGAAGTTTTTCTTGACAGAAGCAGAGAGGTTTTTGACAAACAACTTTAATATTCTTTGTGTCTGTTTGCTGGCTCTAATAATCCTGCAAGTTTACAAGGTCACTGTTAAGATTAAATCTGAGTCATCGGAGGAAGATGTTGACACATCATTATTTAAATCCTGAGCTGTTGAAGGACTCTCACCCCCATGAGCTATGACTCACTGTCCAAATGAACACCCCAAATTCCACAGAGCCTGTTGAACACGGACTCTGGACTCCATTAGGGGAAACGAGCTGGCTCTGCCACTCGCCTCCTCTGTGTGATGAGAAAGCCCCACTTTCTGTTGCAGAAATGTGGTGTATAGATAGAACGAGCGTGTCTCTGAAGAGCTGGGCTCTTATCTTGTCTCCACCACTTGCTGTGGGCTTTATCTTTTCACCTGCTCTCCGTAGCTCTTCCCGTAATTTGTGCTCCACACCGTCATTTATTTACACAGTAAAATGGATGATCTTAAGCATCCAGCTCGATGGAATTTTACAAATGTATACTCCAAGTAAGCATCAACCAGGTCAAGACATAGAACATTCTCACCACCCCAGAAGGGCCCCTGGTGTCTTCTCCCAGTCAATCACCCCTCAAATTCCCACTCTTTGATTTCTGACACCATGGATTAGTTGTGTCTGTTTTAGAATTACATGTAAAAGGACTTGAATGGCAGGTACTCTTTGTGTCTGGTGTTTTTGCTCCGCAAAATGCCTGTGAGGTTCATCCACGGTGTCGTGTGCAGCAGTACTTTGTTCCTTTTCGTGTTGAGTGCTGTTCCATTATATGGATGTGCCACAGTTTGTTTATCCATTCCCTCTTCATGCCCCTCTCCCCGGGGCTGTTTCCAAACTGGCTTTTGTGAATACAGTTGCTGTCGCTATTCTTGTATGGATCTTTTTGAAGACTTGTGGTTTTGTTTCTCTTGAGTAGATACTTAGAAATGGGATGTTGAGTCTGAGGTAGGCATGCCTTCAGCTCCGTCCGACGCTGCCAATCAGTTCTCACTAGATTGTCAGTATTTTAAATTTTGGCCCTTCTGGAGGGTGTCTAGTGGCATCTCAGTTTAGTTTTGAGTTGCATTTTCTCGGACAATGATGTGAGCACTTCCGTGTTTGCTTATGACCACTCATATACCTTTATTTTTTGTGAGGCATCTGTCTCAATATTTTGCCCATGGAAAAAACATTGACTTTATTGGTAGAATTGGTTAATAAAAATATTAGCTGGGGAATGGATTGCACAATGCAGATTAGGAAATTGCTGAGTTAGAGTTATTGAGGGCAGCAGTGAAAGCAATGGGTACCATTGTCACCTTCTTCCTGGGATCCAACCCATGACTGATGCAAAGCTTTAAGCACACGATCACTTACCTTATTTGGCACAAAGAGTTGGTAGGGATAACTCTGATAATAATCTCTGAGAATTTTACACACACACACACACACACACACACACACACACACACACGGAGCATTGTGGAAGGATGATGAGCTTGAAGGTAGGACAAATTGTGTTCCAATTCTGGGACCTTGGGAAATATGATACAAAGGGGGTGTGGTCATACACCTGTAGCCCTACAAGAGACAAACATAAAATAGAGCTTATCAGGGAAAATTTGTAAGCAGAGAAGTAGAGCAAGCAATCCTTTGGACTCTGTTCCTGAAGCTTGGGCTAGAGACATGCAGTGTCATGGCCACAGTTCCAGAACAGAGCGGCTCCACCTGTGAGGCTAGTGATATTGATGGGCTTGGGGAAGAGACAATTTTTATGGAACTACATGGCAATGGGAGCTCCTTGTGCTACTAGGAAGGCTGTAGACCCAGGAACAGGGATGGTAACAACCCGCTCTTCTGTTGCGATAATCCAGTCCTGCTGGCTTTGTTATTTGTTAAGTCACAAGAATGGGGGAGGAAATGAGCCTCAGGGCTGTTCAGGTTTGTCTCTCATCAAGAGGTACTTTAATCTCTCTGAATCCCTGTTTTCCCATTTGGAAGATGGACATAATAATACCTATTTTGAAGCATACTGTGAAGGCTAGAAGGAGTTATATAAAATAGAAGCACAATGCTGAGGATATAGTGAGAGCTCAACACGTGTCAATTTTCTTCATTTCAAGGGAAGAGAATAAAACACCTGCTGCTAATAGTCGAGTCTTAATGCACAAGGGCGCTGTGGCTGGTTAGCCGGTGACGGCCCTAGCCCTATGGCTGGAGCCATTTGCTCTCCCTTATCTAAAACCTGTAAGGAAGGTCTTAGGATCATGGCCTCTGGGGATCCTAATTAGCACATGGTGAGGGCTAGATGCTTCCCTCACTTTCCCTTATTTGCTGTGTGCAACTTTCAAGTAAGACTTTTGGTATATAGTTGCCGGATGTCGGGGGGAGGATGCAATTGGATTGAAGTTGTATATTCCAGCACCAAAACATTGGACTCTCAGAGGCGTCTAGAGCTTATGTAACCCAATTCATGGAAGTGTGCATTATGAAATACCAGCTATTCACAATGGAAAAATAAGAGTATTAAAGCAAAACATCAAATCTTCCTTTTTAGAATTCTTTTAACAAAAGCTGATTGTTTATTATGGGCTGTGGGTTGCTATGGGAACACAGGGTGCTGAATTTGGGTAGAATTGAAGTAGCTATTTTTTTTGATTCTTAGATTATTTATTTATTTATTTAAATTATGTTAGTCACCATACAGTACATCCCTGGTTTCTGATGTAAAGTTCGATGATTCATTAGTTGCGTATAACACCCAGTGCACCACGCGATACGTGCCCTCCTTACTACCCATCACCAGTCTATCCCATCCTCCACCCCCTCCCCTCTGAAGCCCTCAGTTTGTTTCTCAGAGTCCATAGTCTCTCATGCTTCTAATATGGACAGGCATAGCTTATATACACTTAGAAAAAAAAAACTGCGTTTTAGAAACAGGGGTGAGAAGTCATGTGGAGTAGTTTATAGGGTCAAGAAAATGTCCTAAGTGTCTGTGTCCAATTGACTTCTGTCTTCTAGGGTCACCCATTTAATCCCCTATGGGATTTTTTTTTTCTTAATCATAGTTGAATCTATTTATTTATTTATTCATTCATTCTTCAATAAGTAGCTTTTGATACATACACACACACAGGGATATTCACAGAAAGACATGTGGTGTCTCAGAGCCATTTCACAAGAACAGCAGCACATCCCTGTCACTGGCTGACTTTTGCCTCTGAATTAGTCTGCATTTAATTACTGTATTCAGTGATTTCAACATGGGGGAAGTTTAATATAAAGAATTATTAAACTATAATAACATAGTATGTGTAATGATGGAAAAACAACTTATGGAGTGACAAGGATGGAAGGGGTGTTCAGACCTTCCTGAAGAAGGTCTGGGTGCAGTGTGATGGATGGTGGAGAACATGGCTGGGTTGTGGGAGTTGGAACTCATCCACAGGAACTGGGCAAACAGCAACAACCCTATAGGGTGTGAGCTGAGGCTGGGAGTTAGGAGTGCAGAGGCGGCTGGGGAGGTGCCACCATGGGGTGGAGGCTGTGGCCACACAGTGTCTGTTGCAGGAAGGTGATTTCTGGGCCCAGGAGGAGGCTGGAAGATTCCTGGGGATCTGCCTACTTTGGACATGAATTTGGGGCAGATTGCCATTAGCTGTCCCATCCACGTGCACCGCTGATGACACAGAAAGTGCAAGTGGAGTTAAGCACATAGTGAAGAGCAGGGCCATATGCACCCCAATGTTCATAGCAGCATTGTCCACAATAGCTAAATTGTGGAAAGAGCCAAGATGCCCTTCAACAGACGAACGGATTAAGAAGATGTGGTCCATATATACAATGGAATATTACTCAGCTATCAGAAAGAACGATTACACAACATTTGCAGCAACATGGACGGGACTGGAGATTATGCTAAGTGAAATAAGTCAAGCAGAGAAAGACAATTATTGTATGGTTTCACTCATTTATGGGACGTAAGAAATAGCAGGGAGATGGGTAGGAAAGGAAGGGAAGAATGAAGGGGGGGTAAACAGAAGGGGGAATGAACCACGAGAGACTATGGACTCTGGGAAACAAACTGAGGGCTTCAGAGGGGAGGGAGTGGGGGACTGGTATAGGCTGGTGATGGGTAGTAAGGAGGGCACATATTGCATGGTGCACTGGGTGTTATACACAAACAATGAATCATGGAACAGTACATCAAAAACTAAGGATGTACTGTATGGTGACTAACATAACATAATAAAAGATAAAAAAAAAAAAAAAAGAAAAGCAAAAACAGAGCAAGCCTAATCAAGAAGAGAGGCCCCTGCCTCCTGTGATGTCCCATCCGTGCCCTCTACTGACAAACCTTAACATTGTGCTCACTGTAAATGAGAAATTCTTCCAGCCCAGCCCAGTATTGTAGAGCAGGTATTGAACGGTGAATTTGGAGCTGCATCAATCAATAACTGGCCTACCATCTTGGTTGGGGTTTATCTTGCAGAAACACTGAAAATATTTGACTTTCACAACCATCCCCAAAGAGGCTTCATGGCTGCAAAGGTGAAACGTTGTACAAAGGGTTCCAGAGAGCAATTCCTTCAGAAAGGATGACACTCCTCTTGTCCCTCCAGGAGGAACACCTGGGATGCATGCCTGGGTTGGTAGCAATCACTTGGACTCAGCCCTTCCCTGCTGAGAGGTAGTTTATATCTATTTGATTTACAGACCTGGAATCACAAGGGCATGAGTTTGTCCCCAGTTCTGCCACTCAGCAGCTGTATGACTTGGACCTTCTGCAGTGATGTCCTTGATAGTTTAGATACCAGTGTGTGCCTAATAGTGCTCCAGGATTGGCCTCCAAAGTGACAGCTTCCCCTGTCCCATCATAGGCTCAGCCACCATTCCCTAAAGTAGAAGTCAACATGCTTTCCCTGGAATGGGCCAGGCAGTAAATAGTTTAGACTTCCCAGGGCATATGGTTTCTGTTGCATCTATCCACCTCTGTCTTTGGGGTGCAAAACATTCATAGACAACAAGCACGCAAATGGGCATGGCTCTGTGTGGGGAGGGATGTCCAGTACTGGAACTAACCGTGTGGGGATCAGTGTGTCCCTATGAATGCTCTGGTTCTTGTGCTAGACTGATCTCTCCCTTTCTAGAGGAAATTTCATCTCAGGTCTTATTGTCCTACTATGGGTCTTGGTTGGAGTCCCTGAAGACATCCTTTTGTTTTTCTTTTTTAAGAATCAGTCTTTTTTTTTATTGGAATGATGATATCGAATTATTAGACATCTTAATGAATAGTCCTTTCTTTGAATCTGAAGTATCAGGGGTTGGGGTCCTGGTTACTTCCTACCTGGAATGTCCCAGTGTTCTTATTCACACTCGGTCTATAGGATTGTAAACATAGTACGGTGTCAGCTTTTGCTAAGTTACTCAGAAGACAAGATGCTGTTAGAACGTCCTTGCTGTGGTGTGCTGTGGGACAAAGAAGATCCACTTCCCTGTCTTAGGACCAACAATGACAATGAACATCAACAAACCCTCCATGGCTATGTTGTTTGATTGTTGCTATAACTACTAAAGTCAAAATGCTGTCCCTACTGGCAAAAGATCATCTGTTACTGTCACCTATGAGTTTTCTTGGCTAGAGAAGGGATAGCAAATTAAAACATATCAGATAATGAATTTTAAGGAAAAGTAGGGGCCAGCCGAGTGAAACATTAAACCAGTTGCCTCAGTGGTGGTGGTGGGTGAAGCTCCCCAGACATACATCTGCCGACGTGTCTATCCTGCGCTGGTCTGTGAGCCGAAGGCTGCTCAGCCGCCTCACCAGCTCACATGATAACGTAGCCACCACGCCCTGGCATTTCCCTGTGCCTTTTTTTTTTTTTAGTTCTATTTAAATTCTGGGGCAGAAGTGTTGATGCTGAGATATGTATGCCCTTTTGATAACTGTTGCTTAAGCTGCTTCTCTGACAGACAAGTCCTAATTAAACAGTATAATAAGTTGCAGAAACACAATGGCTCTCAGTGCTCTTCCTGTGGCATGTCACATCTGAAAAAGCCACATCCTGTAACTTGCAGATACATTTTTAGGAACTGTCCTTGTGAAGTCGCACTGGCTGTGTCTCCAGAGATGTTGGTTAGGCTAACACACTCCCCCCCACCTTTTTTTTCTTAGTGGAAACTATTTTTAGGCAGCAAATTAATTGTAGGGAAGTTTAGGTCAAAGAGACTTGTATTTCATTGCAAGAAATTCTGCCCTTGGCTTAGGAATATTACAAGAGTCAATTCAGTGGTTGAGTTGGGATTTGAATCCTGGTCTTTCTGTCACTATACATTCCAGGAAATAAAAGGCAAATGAAGAACAACCCCCAAACAACAATAACAATAACAAAAACAAACCCAAGGAGATTGATTTTGGATGTATGACTTGATTTGGATTTGTGGAATGGAGGGTCATTACGGTGGGATATTTGTAAATGGCCTGAAGTGTGAGTGACAAGCACAGAGTGGAGACTTAATTGTGAGAGTCTCCTGTTCGTGGCTTTTTAATTTTTTTTATCCAACACTCTTTGTTTAACCTCATTAAGTAGTATTTTTTATAGATTGCAGTGAAAGAAGCACTAAAGGGAAGTCAAGACAAGCTTTCTGTATGGAGTTTTGCTTTTACACTCGCTGTGTGCCTTTGGGAAAGCCACTTAACCTCTCTGATTCCAGAATTGAGCCATCACATCTGAATTTGTTGGGAGTGGTGGGTCTTCAGGCCAATCTGGGCTTGTTCACGCCACACGCACAGGGTTCCAAGACACAGAGTGGAAGCAGCAGCGGGGTCTCAATGCCTCTTTGGTCACTTTCCATGTCAAAGCAAGTCACAAGGCCAGCCCAGTAAGAGGAGCTGCGGGAACATGGTGAAGAGGTAAGGAGAGCGGCAGGAGAATTATGGCAAGCCATCCATAACGGTTTTTGTTCTGGGATCTTCAAGGAGAAGAAAGGATTAATGTAATGTGGTGATCTGGGTGTGTGATGTGGGTGTGTGTGACCTTAGGTAAGAGGAGAGTTAGGTGGAGACAGCAGAGAGAACACTGGATAAAGAATCAAGACTTAGAAGCGGGGTGGCCTTGGACAAAATACTTAGCCTGCTGGAACCTCAGTTTTTTTTTTTTTTTAAGATTTTTATTTATTCGACAGAGAGAGACAGCCAGTGAGAGAGGGAACACAAGCAGGGGGAGTGGGAGAGGAAGAAGCAGGCTTCCAGCAGAGGAGCCTGATGTGGGGCTCGATCCCATAACGCCGGGATCACGCCCTGAGCCGAAGGCAGACGCCCAACAACTGAGCCACCCAGGTGCCCCGGAACCTCAGTTTTTTATCTGAAGGTTCTCAAAACCTTTATTAAGCCTGTTCTAGTCTAAGCACTGGAGCCACAGATAGGAAGAAAAAGGCAATCCTTGCGATTTTCCATAGCTGCATGTGTCAGTGATTTGGGAAGTTAGGGATGTTAGTGCCAGCCTACTGCAGTCAGGAAAGGGTCCTCTGGTAGAGAGTACACCCGCTTTGAGCCCGGCCCCTGGGCTGTTGTTCCACGGAAGGAACTCTGAATAGCAGCAGATGCACTCTCTGAGGCAGGCGCTTCCCATGGGAAATCTTCCCTGGTTAGCTCAGCTTTTCAATTGCTTGACCCCTTTGGGCACCATGGGTTGGTAGAGGCTTTAGGTACATCTATATTCTGCTCACTTGTCCTGGTTGATTTTCAACTTTGTTTTCTAGCTGTGAAAAACATATGTACGGATGGCAGTAATTGGGAATTTAATAATTTTTTGATGTTTCTTTTGGTGCCTGGGAAATCCACTGAGACTGATATATATTTTTTCAGTGTTTCCCCATTCTGTGCTAAAACTCTGTGCTAAAATCGTACATGAATTTTATTTTCTCCTTGTCTTTCTTTCCCCCTTTTTTTTTCCTAGCACAAAGCAGGCTAACTTTGAAGTCAAGTTTCCTTTTTAGAGGGTGCACGTATTGGTTCCTTATTTTCTACTTTTGTTTTTATTGCTATGTTGTTCTTTATTACTTTTTCCCAAGTCATTTCAGAAATAAAAAAAGATGTGGGAATAAAACTACCAGAGTCAGAGATTCGAACAATCTAAGCGTTGTCTCCTCCTGAGAGTTGCTCTGTGGCTGCGGTGGGATTCCAGTGCTTTTTTACCTGATGTTATTTGATTACTGGGATATCAAAACTTTATCAGCTCCATTGCTTGACTCCCCAGAGCTTGAGAGTAACAGAGGAATTACAAGTAGTGCTGTTATCATGAGTTGCAACTCCATCTTCGAGGGAAGCAGTGCAAAGGAATGGAAGGTTTTTGGAGAGAACATGAAGACATCTGGATGCCGGGCTTAATTCTCCAACCAAGGAAGGTTGGCCTTGGAAAACCTACTTCACCTCTCTGGGCTTTGCTTTCTCTACCTTAAGATGAGTCTTCTTACTTAGTTACTGCAAGATATTTTAATTAAATTAATTAATTAATTATTTAAAGTTTTTATTTATTTATTTGAGAAACAGCAAAAGTGAGAGAGATCACAGAGGGAGAGGGAGAAGCAGAGTCACCCCTGAGCAGAGAGCCCGATGTGGGGCTCTGTCCCAGGACTCCGAGATCATGACCTGAGCCAAAGGCAGACGCTTAACCAGCTGAGCCACCCAGGTGCCCCTTTTTTATTCTATTTTTTAAAGATTTTATTTATATTTCTAAGAGAGAGAGAGAGAGAGAGAGCGAGCATGAGCAGGGGGAGGGGCAGAGGGAGAGGGAGAGAATCTCAAGCAGACCTCAGATGGCCCGCTGAGGTGGGAGTCCAATGTGGGGCTCGATCCCAGGACCCCAAGATCCGGACCTGAGCCAAAGGCAGATGCTTAATTGGCTGAGCCACCCAGGTGCCCCAAGTTGTTTTCATTTTAGACCCAAAAGGAATCTCTTATTACTCATTTCATGGTTCTTAGGCTAAGAAATATTTAGGGTTCTATGGGGTCTTATCATAAGTAAATACTACTTGTATAAAGATTTTGAAAAAGTTGGAAATAATACATACCTTCTCCCTCCCTGAAGCTCAATTATTCTTCCTTTGATGAAACTCTAGGTGCTGGGATCCCAGGCCTGAGGGCTTGCCTCTCTCTCTTACTTGTTGGTTTCTAGTTAGAAAGCAAGACTCTGATGATGGTTAGAATCTGGTCCTTCAGAACCAGCAGGAGATCCGGGATGCATAGAGCTGACAGAGCAGAGGTCAAAGTTCTCTTTCAGCCTGGGCAGCCTTTAAACTCCAGTCTTTACTTTTATGTGGGTCTGGATGTGTTGTTGTGTATAGTAGCAAATTGGTCTTTCTTTGGGTCCAAAATCTCTGATTGCCATTGGTGACATAAGTGATGCCACCCCCATTAGGAACACTCTCTGTGAGTTTTGGGATGAGACAACTCATCTCCACGCCTCAGTGTAACTTTTTGCCCAAGTCCAAAACATGAGTGCAGGTGGAATTTAAGAGGTATGGAGCGGGGTGGGGAGGGGATCAGGCAATTAATTATGTTTTCTTGGTTGTCTGGAGAGGGAGGAACACCATTAGTACACTTTCTGGGAGAATCCTGAAAGCTGAATGTGGGCAGGACATACTCTCTGTGATCGGACCTCACACTGTCCTTACATTATTGATGCTTGGGATGTCTTGGCTTGTCCATGGGTTACTATTATGGAAGGAGATCCAAAGCTGTGCCCAAAAGTGCAGGAGGCACAACATCACATGCTCTTGCCCTTGCTATGGATACTACTGTAACCATGCCTGGTACTGTTAACCAACATTTATGAAGTACTTGCTAGATGCCAGGAAATGTATGCCTGCGGTTGTCGTATCACTTAATATTGAAAACAACCCTGTGTGGTAGGTAGCATTATTATCCTCATTTGGCTAATGTGGAAATTGAGGCCACAGGCTTCTTCTGTCTTCCTTGCCCGGCTGGTGAGTGGTAGAAATGTAGAAATTCGGAGTGAGCCAGCTAGAATCTAGAGTCTTTCTCTCAAATTTCGTGCTGTGCCACGTCCACAAACACACACGGCCATCTGGGTCTGACCACCAAGATCACAGGGATAAATAAACAAATACACAAATCTTCAAAATGATTTGTGTCATATCTGTTTTTTAAACTTCTCTAGAACTGGGTAGTATTCATCTAGCGTCTCTAGGCCCAGCAGGAACATCTCTGGTCTATGTTTGTCCTATTGCCAGTCTCAAACAAATCTGGCTAATGCTCTCTTTTCTGGGTGAATAGTTAGCTTTCAATGCTTTTTTATTCAATCGAACCATATGAAATTGCTGTTTTCGTAAGTCAAATTGTCTGAATACCAGCATTTCAAATGCACATTTTCCCCATGTATACATTCCCATGAGCATTTTCATCCTGTTCCTTTCCTGGGTTTCCCCATTCTGCTCATACACACCAAGGTTTATCCCACCCATCATAAACACATCTTTTCCTTATTTGGGCATTGCCTTCCCTTCAGTCCTAAAGTTTCTGAAGGAGAGGCTCACACCCTGTGTTTCCATGTCCACACCACCTGCTCCTGCTTCAGTATTTTCTGTCTGACTTCCTTCTCTTCTACTCACCTGAAGTTGCATCAGCCAAGGGCTGTTCCTGTCCTCTGTCTTCATTGACCTTCCTGCAGCTTGAAAACACCCCCCTTTATGAAACTCTCACCTTCCAGGACTCCCATGACAGAGAACTCTCCTGCCTCCACCTCTCCTTGGCCCTATAGTTCTTTTTCCCATCCCTGACTCTAAATATTCATCTTCTATATGCTGTGCATGGATTTCTTCTGTCTTCTTCGCTCCCTTGGGAACCTCCCACACTTCCACGGGCTCATTTACCAACCGGAACGGACGAGTTGTGCATCTACGTATCCAGCCGGAACATGTGCTCCAGGCTCCCTGCATCAATAGAACCCAGATTGGACCCATCACTTTCTCCACAAATCACCTTCTCCTCCTGTTATTTCTCCCTCACATATTTTTGCTGGTCTACCTCTGGAGCATTTCTACCATTCTTTCATCCTTAACTGTTAGTTTCGGCATCGTCCCTTTGCTCCACCCTACGCCCGTGCCACACATGCCCATGTCATTGGAAACAGTCACTGGCCAACTGGACTTCACCATTTTTGCATTTCCTACAGTGACTAGCACTGCACCCACATTAAATACGCCTTCAATACATATATATTGAGTTAGAAGAAATTAATCTTTTAAAATCCACATACAACCTGACGGCATTGTCACAGTTTAGAAGCTAGAAGAAAGAAAAGAAAAATCACTCATAAATCTACCACCCCAGCTCACTGTTAGAATCACTTTGGGATGTTTTCTCCTATTTGGTCTATTTCCCCAATCCTATTTTTACCTATGGTTTACAAAGTTGTCATTGTTACCTCTGAAATCTGCCCAGAACGCACAGAGTTTCTCAGCAGTGATGCAAAGGGCTACATTGTAGCAGTAATGTTGCCTACCAAGTTCCAGCTCTCTGCCTTCCTGGCAGGATGCTACTGCCGCGTTCCCTGCAATTCGGCGAGGATCTGTGACCAGTTCCGGCCAATCATCAATTCACTGTTGATCCCCATGGCACACTTTCCATGGTTATTCTATCCACCTTGGTCCTTGAGTGAGATGATGACACAGAAAAGCCGTCAAGCAACCCATGATGGACATAGAGTAGGGGTGACTAAAAAGCTTTATTTTAAGCCATTAAAATTTTGCGTTTCTCTGTTACTTTAGCAAGTTTTTGCTCAGTCTGAGAGACAGATTGCAACTTCTGGGAGCTTGAGAAGGTCTGAGAGATTCTCTGGTTTAACAGAATCATTTTACAGATAGAGAAACTGAGGCTAGGACGAGGGAAATGCCTTAACTCATAGAGTCTGACTAGAGCCCAGGTCTGCCATCTCCTTGAACACTTGTCTCTGTTCAGCAGAGTTCTGGGCTCTGCATGAGGCCAGCCTCCCATGATGTTGCCCTGCTTTTTCTCCCTGCTTGGTGGTAACATTTCTGCTGCAGAGTGTGCGGGGCCGGACTGTACCCAGAGTCTGGGTCACTGGCCTGCTCTAATTTTGTACCTTGACAGGTCATTTGAGAGAGACAGGGGGGCTGCTTTTGGAGCCCTCTGCAAAATGCCACGGCACAAGTGCCCACATCAACACCACGGCAGCTGTAAGAATGCTTCCTTCTCCAGATGATAGCCCTGAGTATTATGCAACAGCATCTCTGTTCAAGTGAAAGTTCAACGATTCTAGTTTGGAATTATCCAATGGTGATGAAATTCTCAGATTCAAAGGTATGAGGATAATTAGGAGTCTTGTTAATCATTCTGTATCCCTCTCCCCACCCCCACCCCCCCAGCAATGAGATTCACACAGATTAATTACTGCCTGCTATAAATAAACGCAGAGAAAAGCAATCTGCCTAGGAGAGGCAGAGGGTAACTCATTTAATACATCACAGCTTTCCGCACACCTGTTCTCCCTTCGCTGTTGCCATGGAAACCACACTTTATAAGAGAAGCTATGCATAATTAGCATGGATGGAGGTCTATATCAATCAGAATAATTTGGAAGAATACTAAAAACCCAAAGGAGCAGGCAAAACTACTTGTCTCAGTTGGAAGGAATCAGATCTCCACTGTGTGGTAAATGAGGAGGCAGTTACAGTAGGAAATCAGCAAAATTAGCAATTCTGGGTCAGCTGAAAAACAGGGAGACAGTTTTACTCCACCAGAGAGAAAGAAAACTTTGTCATCGACTTTGACTTTTTTTTTTCTTTTCAGGGCTATTTAGAGCCACACAAAGGAAATACCAAGCCAAACAAATAAACACATAAATTAATTTCACGGAGGTGGGGCTCGGATGACAGGAGCTGGGTCTCTAAGTGGGGGCTCTACACATGTGGGGAGTCCCTGCTACAATATTAGGCAGTGAGGCTGGGGCTCCAGACTCCAGCTGTGGGAGGGTCAGGTCACTGAGTGGGGGTTCCTTCAGAGAACAGTGAGCAGCTTTCAACCAAGGTATGGGATTTCATGAGTGCTTGGACTCATCAAATTTCTTTTGAGTGGTGGAAAGGACTTCAGAAATAATGTGGTTTAGGTCTCTAGCTTTCAGAGGAAGAATGGGAATTACAGAGAATTGCAACTTGCCTGAGGTTTCCAAGCCAGCTGGTGGCCAATCTTGAACCAGGACTGAGCTCTCAGGTTCTCCCTGAGTACTGTTTGCCAAGGCCACTGATCGGACCATCACTGGCTTGGTCATCCTGGCCAGAAGTTCCTAGGTCCTTCATTACCGTGGGGATGAAACTAGCACCTAGTACAAGAAGTCATCCACACTTTGGCTTTTTCAGACTTTGACAATTTCCTTTCCTGTGTTGACATACAAATTCATTCATTCATTCATTCATTCATGCACCATTCATTAGGTAAAATGAGACGATATTAAGTTCTTTTGAGATAACACACCTACAAAACTGCCTGTGAACTCTGACTTTCCAGAGCTCTGACTGGATCACTGTTTATGTTAATTAATATTCACTCATTTAACATTTATGTATTGAGTACCTTCAATGAGCCAACTCTTTTCTAGGTTTCTAGGTGCTGGGCCACAGCCATAAGGAAGGCATGAAAATCTCTGCCCTCATAGAACTTGCATTCTAGTGGGGAGAGAAAAGACCTTAAATACAGAAACAAATAAGATAATTTTGTATAGTGATAAGGTCAGTGAAAAAAAATAAGGCGAGGTAAATGGGCCAGGATTTTATCCTAATTGTAGTGAGCAGCAAAGGATTTAAGCAGGGGGTGAAGTGATCTGAATCACCAGTACCTTTCCTTGTTCCTCAAAGCAAGATTTGAAGTCACCACTCTGGGGGATGCTTGGGCCAGCACAGACCCTTTGGTCTGTGCCTAGAAACTTGCATTGCCTTCAGGGCAGGCCTCAGGGACAATGTTAAAGGGGACATGGCTTGGGTAAGTGACTTGCCCTTCTTTCACCTTTTTTGGTTGCTCATTCTATGCTTTATCTCTTTGCAATTTGCTAATAATTAAAATAATAAAAATGAGACTAATAACAACAGTGAAAAGGCAATAGAAAACTTTTATAAAATGAATCCTTACCATATGCCTGGTGTTGTGCAAATTGCTGTGTGATATTTAGATCATTAAATCCTCAAAACATAGAAACTATCATTAAGTTGGTTTTACAGACAAGAAAACTAAGGGTAGAGATTAAGTAGTTTTTCCAAGGTCAAATACTTAATTTAATGGAGGTACTAGGATTTGAAACCAAAATGTGTCTGTTCTCAGAGTCTATGCTGCTAACCTTTATGCTAATTTGATAAATCAATTGTGTCATATGTTAATAGAGAAAGTTTAAATCCTTCAGCTCCCACATTAGGGAAGTGGGAAGAAGAAAGCACAAACACATAGTATCTACAGTGTTCAGAGAAGTATGTTAGACACAATAATCTCCTTTAGCCTTCACAACTGCCACCTCAAATTCTTTCTGGAATTCATAATATTTGCAACATTGTTGCCAGAAAGGTATCATGTAGGTAGCCCACCTTCAGGAAGGAGAAACACAGGTTCAGAGATAGCCAATAACTCGACTGGGGGCTGGTGGGATTTGGCCCCAGCCTGCGGTACTCCTAGGAGATCATGGCAGCAGAGGCTCAGCGTGGGCTTACCTGGGAATTTGGCTGTGCCACAATGGTTGTCAAAGATGTCCTCAAGATAGCCTGGCAGAGGGCCTGGATTGACTTACCCCCTGGGTAGGTTGTCTTTGTCATTAGTAGCTTTATCTGTTTTTTTTTTTTTAAGGGGTTCTGCGGGTGAGAGGATAGTGAGATCTGCAGGCACAACCCCAATTCCTTCAAGAAGCTCAGGTGTCATGGCGAATGTGGCTGGAGGGCTCCCTGCCCATGGTGGACAGGATGCCCAGGAGCCATGGTGCACAGTTCACATATGGGCTGTCAAGGGTGGGGATAGCTCCAGGCAGGGCCCTGAATCTCTGCCTGTATAGGTATCACTTACTTCTGGCTTTTTGTAGGTAATATGCCCTGTTGGAGTCTGGCTGCCAGAAGGTTCTTCTGATGATGTGAGTGCATGGTGCAAATAGGGCCTTTATGGTTGGTATGAAAATGTTTAACTGGACGTGAAATCTACTCACATTGTCCCAAGAAATTTCAATATTGCATTTGTCAATGAAAGAAAAGGGAGTGATCTTAGATTGCTAAAATGTAATTTCAACTGTTATAACCGTCTTGAGTAATTGTAAGAAATAGTTTTGCATCATTCTTCATCATTTGTATGAACTTGTATGAATCCCTGTATGAACAAAGATTTTTATCATCATTGACCATCGAGAATTTGAAATGAGCATCACTAAATTGCTTTGATCAGGAATTGAGCATAGCCTTTCGTGCCTAAAAAGTCTTGGAAGTTTATTTATATACATTCATGCTTAGTATCTTCCATGGCACTTCATATTTTAATTTTTTTATATATAATAAGGCATTGTTTTACCCCAAGTCTCATATAGATGTACCCCATCCACCAAACTCCTCAGGTTTATTCTAGGGTGCCAAATGGCTTCATTTTTCATTTGTGCCATGGTGTGAAATGAACTGGGACTGTAGGTCAATCTGCTTAAAAGCTTCCTGCTGGAGAAGTTCTGGCTGGATTAATTAGGATGAAGATACAAGCTCAGGGTCAGGGGTACTAGGTCAACACCCAAAAGAGAGAGCAATCAGGAATCAAAGTCAATTTAGGGTCAGGTAGATGGAATTCAGGGCTGGGGGAAGGGCACTTGGCAAGCAAAACTCAGTTCAGAACTGAACTGGGCAAACACAAGAACTTGAAGTCCATGGTGAATGAGGATGCAGACCATGGGTTCTTGGCCAGGATGAGTTGAGGACGATGCCATTCTAACCCTGGTGCACTTGGCAAAGGTGGAATCTTGGGGAGAAGAAGGAGTGGCCCGATTGGTGGCAGGAGGATGACTGGGGGACTCACTGCCATGGAGGGCCCTAAGTCGAGGCAAGAATTTGTGAGCGCCATCACAATTGTGGCAGCCTGCAGGGACTAAATACAGTCTGCAAAGAAGCAGTGTGTGAGCTTGCCAGGTACCACGAGGAGGAGGAAGTTGCTGTTGTGTGCATGGTGAGTAAGACAGAGCTGGTCTGGCTCTCAGGGACTCGAGTCTAGGGATGGTTGGAAGATTAAATTCTCCAGGCAGTTAAAAAGACTCCTTTCATCCCCATCGGTGTGGTGGACCTAAAGATGCATCCTGGAGATCCGTGATGTGGCAGAAAAGGCTAAAGCGGAGCATAGGTGAGCAGCCATGTATAACAGCAGCGAGCTCTGTCACAACTGGGCTTGTAGAGAAGCCACCCCAGGTCCCTTCACCCACACTACGTGCCTGAGCAGGCCTCCGTCCCAGCTCTGCTCGGTTGCATGGGCAATGGGGTGGTGGGTGTCCCCTCATGGATGGCCTGTGGCACAACTTAATCATCTGTATCAGTTAGCCTTTGCTGCACACAAACCCGAACTTCTTAGCTTAAAACAATACACTTTTTTTTTATTAATCATTTTTTATTATATTATGTTAGTCACCATACAGTACATCCCTGGTTTCTGATGTAAAGCTCGATGATTCATTAGTTTCATATAACACCCAGTGCACCATGCAATACGTGCCCTCCTTACTACCCATCACCGGCCTATCCCATTCCCCCACCCCCCTCCCCTCTGAGGCCCTCAGTTTGTTTCTCATAGTGCATAGTCTCTCATGTTTCATTCCCCCTTCTGATTATCCCCCCTTTCTTTATCCCTTTCTTCCCCTACCGATCTTCCTAGTTCTTATGTTCCGTAGATGAGAGAAATCATATGATAGTTGTCTTTCTCTGCTTGACTTATTTCACTTAGCATTATCTCCTCCAGTGCCGTCCATGTTGCAGCAAATGTTGAGAATTCATTCTTTTTGATAGCTGAGTAATATTCCACTGTATATATGGACCATTTCTTCTTAATCCAGTCATCTGTTGAAGGGCATCTCGGCTCCTTCCACGATTTAGCTATTGTGGACATTGCTGCTATGAACATTGGGGTGCATAAGGCCCTTCTCTTCACTACGTCTGTATCTTTGGGGTAAACACCCAGTAGTGCAATGGCTGGATCATAGGGTAGCTCAATTTTTAACTTTTTAAGGGACCTCCACACTGTTTTCCAGAGTGGCTGTACCAACTTGCATTCCCACCAACAATGTAGGAGGGATCCCCTTTCTCCACATCCTCTCCAACAATTGTTGTTTCTTGCCTTGTCTATTTTTGCTATTCTAACTGGCGTAAAGTGGTATCTCAGTGTGGTTTTGATTTGAATTTCCTTGATGGCTAAAGATTTTGAACATTTTTTCATGTATCTGTTAGCCATTTGTATGTCTTCATTGGAAAAGTGTCTGTTCATATCTTCTGCCCATTTTTAGATTTGTTTATTTGTTTCTCGTGTATTGAGTTTGAGAAGTTCTTTGTAGATCTTGGATACCAGTCCTTTATCTGTAGTGTCATTTGCAAATAAATCTCACAGTCCTATGAGGGTTGTTATTCTGACCCATACTGGGCTTTCTGGGTTTGCACAGGAGCTTATGGTCAGTTGGTGGTCAGCTGGGGCCTGGCTGGTTTTATATAGTCTCATTTACATATCTGGCCATTGGCAGGCTCTTAGTTGGGACAAGGGGGTGATCTGATTTGGGGCACTTTGGAGGTTTGCCTTCAAATACTATTCTTTCTACTTCCTCTGGGCTGGTTTGTTCCTTATTCCCAGAAGCCAGTCACTTCTCTAAGCAGACTTTATCCCTTACAGATTTAAGATTTATGTATTGTCTTTTTCTTTTACAATCAATAGAGTATTTGTCAAAAATGATGACGATGTGACCCAGGGTGAAGTAGGGTAAAGAATTTTCTCTATAACGTTTATATATACAGGCATTGTGCTGGGCCTGCTAATCTTAGTGTTTAAATGGTTTCTTTGGAAAAATGATTATCCCATCCTTGAAACTGGAATGAATATTTTATTATGGATGTCAACTTTAATAGGATTTTTATAGCAACAAAGTATATCTTGAACCCAAGCATTCCTCTTTATTCCAGAATCTTATCAATAGTTATTTTGGTCAAGGTTTAGCACCAAAGATCGATTTTCTGTTTATTTCCTTGGCTTTTATATTGATAGTATATTTAGACTGTTGTACTGAATATGGTTACTTATATATATGTACATGAATAAAATATGTTTAATAAGCATGCATAAAATGTATGAACTTGAAAACTGTTCCCTGGTGGAACATAATAGTCTTGGTTGAAATATCTAAGTGACTCCAGAAGAAATCATTCGTTCCACTCCAGTGTGTTTTTTCCTGCATAGGAGGTCACACTACACAAAACAATGATTCCCAATTTTTTTTGTTGTTCTACAATTCCCCTGAGAATTCTACTAACTGTTATATATGGCACAGAACAAATTAAAAAAAAGTTGGTTCCTAGAGGGGCAGACAAGCCTTTTGATTCTATTATGTTATTATGGTGGAAGACCTTTAAAATGAAGAAATATGGCGCTGTGGGAGATTGCAAAAATGCTCCCTCTTATCTACTTCAATCTGTGTCTGTGCCCTTCACAAAGTGACTTTGCAACTTCTGTTATCAAGAGATAAAGTAATTTCCCTGGCTCTGAATCTGGGCTGGACTTGTGATTTGCTTTGCTAGTAGAATTTGGTGGAAATGACTGTTGCTGGTTTTGAACGTACGCCTCGAGAGATCTTGTGCATTCCCCTATCTCTCTTGGGATTGCATCCCCTACCAGCATGATCATGCCAAGCTAGCCTCCTTGAGGGTGAGAGATGATATGGACCAGAACCAAGTCAGTCCAAATGTCTCGGACAAGGCCTACAGAGATCAACAAAGCTTTCCTTGGCAGGTGACTGCAGATACATGAGCGAGCACAGGTGAAACCAGCTAAGTTTGGTCAGATCTGCAGAACCAGTCATCTAATCTAGACACTCATGAGCAATAATAAGTACTTATTGTTTTAAACCACTAAGTGGTGGGGTAGTTTGTTACGTAGCAATAACTAACTGAGACAGATAGGATCATAAGAAAGTGAGCTTCTTGAGGGAGGGGTTCACGTCTGATTCTCTAGTTGTTATGAGTTCTAGCACACAACAGGTGTTTATTATTAAATGTGTATTAAATTTATGAGTCCCATTTGATTTATTTGGTTTCCTGGGTTGGAGGCCTTTCTGCTGGCACAGTTAGAAGGATGGTATCACAGACCATGGGATTTCTTTAGGAGAGGAATTGATTTTGTAGCAGAGATGTTAATTGTACCATAACAACTGCTCTTAATTCTTCCTCCTTATATCCAGACCCTTAGATTTTAACTGGACATATGACTCCCAGCAATAAATATTACATTTTCTTGTCTCATATAATCAATATGATTATATTCTGGTCAATGGGGTGGAAGTGAAAGGGAGGGAGTACACATTTCCCCCCCACCCCCTCACTCTTGCTGGTTGGGATGCAGATGTGTTAGCTGGTTCAGTGCAACCACTCTGGAAAAAGGGGTAGAAAATACATGATGAGGGTCCCACAGCAGCAATATGGATCTTGGGTCCCTGATGTCTGTCTGAAACTTTTTGCAGTCAATGTTCTTAATTATTCACTCCCCCTTACCTGTAGGAGAATCATTTATTTTCACCCATTGGCATGTGATTCACAGTACCTCCCTATAGACATCTCCACTCTCTTTTTAAGCCTGAGTATGTGACTTGTTTTGGTCAATGAGATATGAGCAGAGTGATGTATGCCACATCCAATCAGAAGCTTTAAAGGCCATTGCACATTTCCCCAATTCTCTTGCTCTTTCTCTGTGTCATAAGACAGCATGTCCCAAATAGGGGTCCTGGCAGAAGAAAACATATGGAGCCGAGTCATAGCAATCAATCCACTACTACTACGTGAGTGAGAAATACATTTACATGGCTGTAAGATTTGGAGAATGGATTTGCAGAAGACTTATCTTTGGACTTCTTTTATATGAGAGAGAAATGAACATCTGCCTTGAGACATTATTTTGTGTTTTCTGTCCCTCAGGGCTAAATTGAATTGTAACTAATTCTACCCTTTATCTTATTCCAGAGCAAGAATGATATGACCATTCACTTAATTGACACAAATTTACTCAGCATGTAGGTTAAGGTTGGCTCCGTGCAGATACAATGGAGATCAAATGGACCCAGTCCCTGTCCTCATGGTGCTAACCATCTACTAAGGAACTCAGACATAAAGCCACAGAGACAATTAGAGAAAATTTCAGGGAGTATAAAGGAGTATAGTAGGTTTATCTGTTTTAGATTGGGAAGTTAGGGAAGATCTCTTTGTGGAAATGGTATTTTATTTTATTTTATTTTTTAAAGATTTTATTTATTTATTTGAGAGAGAGACACACACACACACACACATGGTGAGAGAGGGAACACAAGCAGGGGGAGTGGGAAAGGGAGAAGCAGGCTTCCCACTGAGCAGGGAGCCTGATGTGGGACTCGATCCCGGGATTCTGGGATCATAATCTGGACCGAAAAAAGGCAGTTAACGACTGAACCACCCAGGTGCCCCTGGAAATGGTATTTTAGTTGACATTCAAAGGAGGAAAAAGAATCAGCTAGGCTAAGAGTTGAGGCAGATGGAGAGAACAGCACTCCAGGCAGAAGAAACAATGGGTGTAAAGGTCCTGAGGTAGAGAAGAGCTTTGTGTATTTGAGGGAAGAAAGAAGTCAGGCTATATGGTGAATGAGCAAGGAGGAAAACAGGCAGATGAGGCTGGAGAAAGTGACAGAGGCCAGATTGCATGGAGCTCTATAAGCCATTCCAAGTATTTTAGTCTTTAGTTTTAGAGTGTTGAGGAACTGTCAAACATAGTGTAATATGATTTATGATTTAAGATCACTTGGTTGGCCGTGTGGAAAGTAAACTGGAGGAGAACATGTGACTCAGGGAGGCCAGTGTGGGGATCCCTTATGGCTTATATACGAATGTATACATTGTTTAACCTTTTACATTTAGGTCTCTAATACACACGGAAATGATTTTCTCTATAGTTGGGGTCAACTTTGTTCTCCATATGGATATCCACCAGACCCTGCACCATTTATTGAAAATATCTTTTCTCCACTGCTCTCCTATCACACCTCTATCATTGATTTGTTTCTCGACTATTTATTCTTGTATGTTTCTAGACTATTTTGTTTCATTGGTCTATTCCTATCCTTGCACAAATACCACTCTATCTCCATTATTGTAGCTTTATGATAAATCTTGATATCTAGTGTATAAATTCTCCATCTTTGTTCTTCTTCAAGACTATCTTGGCTATTTTTGGTCCTTTGGTTTTCGTATAAATTTTAGAATCGGTTTGTCAGTTTTCATACACACACACACACACACACACACACACTTTGATAACGATAGTATTGGATCCATAGATTATTTTGGAGGAAATTGAAATCTTACAGTACTGAAGCTTCTAATCCATGAGCCTGGTATATACTTCCATTTCTTTAGGGCTTCTTTACTTTCTCTCAGTAATGTTTGTACTTTTCTGTTAAAGGTCTCTCATATATTTCTTTAGAGTTATTACTAAGCATTTAATGTTTTTTGGTACTATGGAAAACAATATCTTTTAAAATTTTATTTTTAATTGTTTGTTGTTGGCATAAATAAATGCAATTGAATATTGACCTTTAACCTGGTAATCTTGCTAAATTCATTTAGTAATTTTAAAGTTTATAGATAATTTTTCAGATATACAACCATAGCACTTGTGAACAATGACCATATTATTTCTTCATCCTAATATTTATGCCTTCTATTTCTTTCTCCTATATTTTTGAGCTGGTTAAAATCTCCAGTACAATCTTGAATAGAAACAGAGTGGCAAGAATCCTTGCCTTGTTGCCAGCCAGTGGGGAGAGCTCTGTGGCCAGCCGTGACCCCCTGACTTCATTTTCTTAAGTGCTAAGGAATACGAAAGAGACAAAGGGAGAGAAAGGGAAGAGGAGAGAGAGAGACAAGTGGAGGAATAGGAAAGGAAGAAAAGCCCCGAGACCAGATGTGGCAAGCTTCCAGCGCCATGATGGCTGAGGAAGAACAGGACTTTGAAGAAAGAGAAATGAGAATGTTAGGCAAATAGCCTGAAGTCACCTCCAAGGCTACAGGGGTTGCTTGCTGGCTCTGAAAGGCCCATGGATGCTTCCTGTTTGGTCAACGCAGTGACCAATTTAATAATACTATTCTGACGTTGCATGCCTGTATGTGGGGCATATGTACCCCCGTGGGCTCTCAGCAGACCACTCCACACATCTGCATTATTTACCTGCCCCCGTATAGTGTTTTAGATTTTACCCAATGATACATCCTTGGCACCCAAAGGGTTGTTAAAAACAATCTGGAATGTATATTCCACAGTGATGCCAGGGAACTGTGTTTTCACTGGGATGTGAAATTATATTGTATTTGTGTGTGGAATTGAGGACTTGGATTTTTGATGGTTTTTGAGCTTTTGATGAGGTGATTGCCCTCAAAAGGGACAAGTGCCCTGAAACACCAATGTGAATTGAGTAGAAGTGTTGACCTGCCTTGGAAGGATACTCCTCATTCTTCATTCCCACATTCTTTCTGTTTTCGAATTGTTCACTCAGTCATTACCTTGGAGCACCCGTGTTGTGCAGGTACTGGTACTGGGCTGTCAATGTTGTGTTGGTAATTGTTTAACAACTGGCTTCCTGAATAATAGTCCTGACTTTGGGCATTTGCCAATTTCAGTTCTATGAATCCTCCCATCATGGCTGATTGCAAGCTATCAACACTATAACAATGAACATGGAGCTGGGAAGAGATACTTGCAATGTCACATACTCTGGAAATAAGAGATTTTGCCAAAATTGCCTTTGCAGATTCTTACTTATGACGCATCTTACTGAAGTTCCCTTGGTTACCGTTCTGTCAATTACTGTTCTGTATCCCTGTTGATGCGTTTTGGTTCCCAATGATAACTACTTTCCCCTTGAGATGATAAAGTGGTTAAAAAACAACAGCACACCATACTTCTTTCCAAAGCATGCTTCGTTAACAACCTAACACCTCCAGCAAAACACCTGGTAAATTCCCAGATACACAGTTTTCTCTGTTGGGACCAGATGCACATACATCCATGCACTTGTTTCACATCCCTAAATAAGAAAGACTAGGGGTCAGGACAAGACTAGGAATGGACTATATCACTTAATATTGACCACCTGCAGTCTGCATAGTTCTTCTGTTGGAGATGCTGATACTGTGTTGAGAAAGCCATGGGTTGCATCTCTCTGTCTGGAGAGATTAGCCTCATGCATGTGGCCCAGATAATTAACAAAGTGAGACAGTGTAGACCAAATGGCAAAATGAGTGATTTCAGGCACTGGACATTCCCTGAGGTCATAAGGCATTGACAGGGGACGTACAGTATGAGTGGCAGGCCTCATGAATGAGGTAGATAGGTTTCTTGGATGTTGGGCTCCACCCTGCTCTTACCCTCTCCACCTCATCCTTGTACTGGTGGGAAAGAGTACCCTCCCAAAGAGTGAGGGACGTCAGGAAGGGCAGAGGGGACATGCTGAGGAGTGGTGGAAGCTCAGGTGGGCAGTAAGATAGGAGGGGCCCACATTTGCAGTCACTTCAGCGCCAAGCTGAGGACTGTGAATTTGAACCTACAGTGAATGGTATGGCCTTAGGGATTTTAGAGGATAGCTGCAATGTCGGAGCTTAAAGCTTTAGTAAGATTAGCTGTGTGGCACTGTGCAGTGACTGGTTTTGGCCAGGCAGAGAGAGGAGCATGGAGACCCAGGCACCCCAGATGGGGGTGAAGGAGGCCTGAGCAGTGAGGTGGCCATGGATGGACAGACAGGGAGGGATGGACTGCACCAAGGAAAGTACAAACGGGACCTGGGGTTGATGTCAGGGTTGAAGAAGGTGTAAGAGCTCAATTTACTTCCTTTTTATGCATGGGAATGAGAAGGTTGCCACCTGGAGAAATGGGCCAGATAGAAGGGCTCCAGTCTGACTAGGATGGGGGCTGATGCCTTCAGTTTGGAGCCTCTTGTCTGTGTGCCGAGAACTGACCACCCTCAGAGGATCTGTTCAGTGGGTGATCAGCCCAGGCACCTGAATGGACACCTACTTTGTCTGTCATTAGAATCTGATTGCCAAGTGACAATATGCAATCAAAAAGGGCCGGGATAGGGGCGCCTGGGTGGCTCCGTCATTAACCGTCTGCCTTCAGCTCAGGGCGTGATCCCAGCGTTATGGGATCGAGCCCCGCATCGGGCTCCTTCCACTAGGAGCCTGCTTCTTCTTCTCCCACTCTGCCTGCTTGTGTTCCCTCTCTCGTTGGCTGTCTCTCTCTCTGTCGAATAAATAAATAAATAAATAAATAAATAATCTTTTAAAAACAGAGAAACAAACAAACAAAAAAACCCCAAAAACCAAAACCAAAACAAAACAAAAAGGGCCAGGATAGCAATTATTTGCAAACCTTTTGTCCATTGCTAATTATGTACCAGACACAGTGCTGAATACTTTCCATGCATTCTCTTGCTTAATCTTCACCAAAACCACCCCCATGCAGTGCAGCACACCAGCAACGAAAGAACGATGGCTGAAGAGAGGGAAAGTTTCCAAGAGGGGAGTCTGTTTGCAGGAATGGGGATGCGTGGTGGAGAGGGCTAGCTGTATGACCTCGGGCCCCCAACCTCACCTCTCGGAGAATCCATTTTCTCAGCTGTAAGATAAAAATCATAATAATCATCCCTATGTTCTGTTATTTATTGCCTCATGACAAACTGCTCACAGCTTAATGTCCTAAAAGGCGAATGCTCATTTGTTTTACTTGTGAATCTGCAGTTCGGGCAGAACAAAGTGGGGACAACTTGTGTGCGTTCCAGGAGGTCTGGGACCTGTTGGAGTGGCTTGAAGGGTGGCGACTGGCGGGGCGCCCTCTCTGCTCAGAGTCTCAGGGCCTCTCTCTGTGGTCTCCCCATGTGCTCTCTCCATTGTGCGGCTCACGCTTCCAAGGGCGAGTGTTTTTTTTTTTTTAATTTTTTATTATGTTATGTTAGTCACCATACAGTACATCCCTAGTTTTTGATGTAGTGTTCCATGATTCATTGTTTGCGTATAACACCCAGTGCACCATGCAATACGTGCCCTCCTTAATACCCATCACCGGGCTAGCCCATCTCCCCATCCTCCTCCCCTCTGAAGCCCTCAGTTTGTTTGCCAGAGTCCACAGTCTCTCATGGTTCATTCCCCCTTCTGTATACCCCCCTTCTAGGCGACAGAAAAGTGGAGGCTGCTGGTCTCTTAAGTCTGAGGCCTGGAAGCTGGCACAGCTGTACTTCCACTCTCTTCTATTGGTCAAAGCACTCCTAGATTCGGGGGAAGGAGACCCCACCTGTCAATGAAGCAGGCCTCTTTAACTGATGGCTCATGGAATTGTTGGAGATTAAATAAGATAATGAACATGAAGGTCTTAGCATACTACCTGGTACATCTTAAGAGCCTGATAAATCGGAGCTGTTGTCTTTATTAGAGGTAGTGTCAGAATTATCAGAGAGAGATTAGGGACTGAACAAAGGCGATTTTATAGAGACAGTGGGGGCCTTGTTTTCGTGGCTGTGGGGTGGTGGGGCAGCCTGCGCGCAGGAGGTAAGGAGTGGGTGGTGAGTCCAGGAAGGCGGCACACGGGCTTGAGAAGTTCAACTGCAGAAAGATAGAGAGAAATTGGGTTAGTTGTGGGTGGGCAGGGGAGAGGGGCAGCAAGGCCATCCAGAGGATTGTTCTCCTAGGGGGATGGCTGAAGTGTGGGGGTGGCGCAGAGTGGGGAGACATGCGTGTGTGAAGGACAAGGAGATGGAGAAAAAGGTGTTTGGAGGAGGAAAAGGGGGTGAGGCAGAGAGACTGAGAGAAAACGTGTGGGTGTGTGTGTAATTTTAAAGGCCAAATTTATTCTAGGCAAGCTATTTATTTAAGATTTGCATGCAAATGAAAACAACCAGGATATAAGCTCCTTAGAGGAGGAACTTTGAGGGGGAGAAGTCCTCATTTCAGGCTGGAAAGCACGCAGCCTTTCCTGCCAGGCAAAGGGCAGAGCTTAAACTGGGAGGGGGTCTGGACGTGTGGAGAGGGAAGCGTTATGTTTTCGATGTCAGTGGTTGGAGATGTCAACTTTACATGTCAGAGCGGAGGGTGACGCACAACGAGGGTACTATGAAGCCAAGAACTATCAAGAGTAGTTCTGGAGACACTGAGAATGAAAATGTTTATGGTTCTTCTCTTAACCTCATGGGGTTTATTAAGAAGCAAAAAAATCAAATTATAAAATTAGTGTTAAGAAGTCAAGCAAGATTCCGATTTTTCCCATGACGCTTTGATGCTTCTTTTGAAATAGAAATTGTGAATGTTTTCAGAAATGAAGCTTTGGTGCCCTGGCTTTGTGGGAGACTTGCATCTGGGCTTGGCTGGCCTGGAGAGTAGCCTGGAAGTGTGTGCAAGACCTGCTGTCCCCCAAAACCAGTCCTGGTGGAAGTCGCTGACCCCGGATTCCTCCCTTGCAGACAATTTTTTTTGGGTGAGGATATCCCCCACAGTCCCCAGCCCCCCTGGCCAGAGCTGGGTCTTGCCCAGCTGTCTGCTAATCTGTTTGAACATGCCTGATGATTGATCTCTGGGCAATTCCCTTTGTTTCTGACCTGGGCTCCATCAGGGTTCAGAAGTTTTTTTGTGTGTGTGTGTGCAAAATTGGTGGTTTATTAAAGCACAGGGACAGGACCCGTGGGCAGAAAGAGCTGCTGCAGGGTTCGGAAGTTTTTGATTGGTTTGTCCTGTACTGCATGTCCAGAGCCTACCTGGTGGCTGGCAGACGGCACTCACTCATGTGTTGCGTGGATGTAAGAATGCAGCAGGCATTGTAAGGAAGACGGGGGCATGGGGAGCACGGAGAGCTAACCTAGGCATTTCACAAATTTGTAAATGGCTCCTGGGGCAAGACTGAAGGAGTTCAGATAATCGATGGCTCATTCCTTAAAGAATGATTTCCAAGTCCCAGTGATGAAACATAGGGGAAAGGGAGGGTTAGTTCCATGGATCCTGGGTAGGTCTTTTTTCTTTTTTTCCCCCTCAGAAAGACTGACAAGTTTATATTTCTGTTTGAAATTCAGAGTGAAACTGTGTACGGCCCTTTAAAGAAGTAGAATGCATTTACTTCCGCACAAGCCATATGGGACTTTGGAGTGGGTGTGCGTGGTGCCAAAATAAACCCATGGATTCTCAGCCATGAGCAGAGAGGCTGGAGCAAAGTTTCTCTTTCACCTTAGAAAACCTGAATTTATTTTAAACAATATAAAACCGGTATAGGCCTATTATAGAAAATTGGGAAAACACAAAAGATGGCACAGTCTTGTTGAGTGAACTTTGCAGAGCATCAGTGGGGTGCTGGTTGATGGCTAGAGGGAAGACCCTGGAGACGGTAGGGGACTGGAGCCTTGAAGACACTTCTGGGGCAGCCCTGAGCGAGGGGCTGTCTTCTGATGGCTGCTGGCTCTGTGTGGGCCTTGGGGCGGAGTCCATGCTCTCAGCCTGTCCCTGTAACTCTACATTACAATATCTGAGTTCCTCTGAGCCCCCCAAAAGACTTGGTCTCTCCTTGGGGGCCAAAAAGCAGACTTGTGATCTGCAAAGATCATCTATTTTCTCCAACACGAGCAGCTTCTGGAGGGCATGCAGGGACCACAGGGGAGGACAGGGACGTCAACCCCAAAGGCCAACATGGCTTATTCTTTGCTTCCACACTGGCCCTGTGCTGGGGATGCAGTGGTGAGTGAATGAGTGTGATGCCTGTCCCCATGGACGGTTTAGTTTATGCATATCCTCATGCTTGACTGTGTACTGCGGCCCCCCATCTAGTCCTGCCCAGCTCGATCCTTTGGGGAGGGGTCTTGTCACCTTCACTGACCCACTCCAGAATCACTAGAGGTTTTCTTGGTTGTCCTCTGTTACTTTGTCCCTTAATGTGGATACTCCTCCGTGGTTTGAAGGGAGCAGCACAGAGTCTTTGCAGAGGCAGGAGACAGAGTCTGGCTGTCTTTCCCCTGCTAGTGATGAGCGAGGGAGGTGGGTGATGGAGGCCAGCAGCCTGGGCCTGCCTGTCTCCGTCCTCCCAGGACCCTGTATCTGCCTGGTGATTCTCTCTCCACCACCCCTCTCAGGCAATCAGTGACCTCATTGTACCTCCTCTTCCCCTCTTACAAAGCTTGAATCCAGAAGCTTCTGGAGCACACACAAAAGGGGGTAGTAACAGCTTGAGCTAACCGTGGGATTTACATCATAAGAAAGATCCAAGCTTGAGTCAAAGAACTGACACCAACACTGGCTTCTCAGAACATGGTTAGGGGAGGATTTGGGGGAATAGTTTGTTTATAGGAAAACCCTGGATGTAAAACGGGGAGGCCTGCAGGATAAGTACTGCTTACAACATACAAATTGCCTCAGCAATTCAGCCCAAAGGAGGCATTTCAAGAATCTCCTGAGGTCCTTGCTTCCTTCACAGAACACACTGCAGCCATAGCTGTGACCACCACAAATCTCAGCGAGGGTGTCCTTAAATAACTCTCTCCAAGATTCGGCTTCATCCATACAAACCGTTAAAATATGCAGAAGCGCCACCATTTTGGTGTGTAAATCTTACTTTACTCATCGTGTCATACCTAGAACTAATTAAAAACTATTTTGCCCATTTATGTTTTCTAAAGAGTTTGGAGAAACGCAGCTCCTGGGTTACTCACTGTAGAGTGCCATGTGGCAGCGCTCTGGTCGCCGTGGAAGGAAGGGCGTTTGCAGTGACTCACAGGTCCTGCTTGCTCAGAACAGCTGTGACTTCAAATGTCCTGTCCCAACAGTCAAACCCACAGGTTTTGAATTTTGGTTTTGAAAATATATCTTCATGGCTGGGAGGCAGTTAGTTTTTGTAGGGACAAGGACTTCATTCCAGTTTCAGGCTCCCCAGGGGGCATTAGAGGCAGTACCACTTCCATTTCAGAAATTGCTGTGAGATTTCACGCAGGGAAAGTGAGACTTGCCCTTTTCATTTATTATTTTTTCTTCTATAGTTACTGCATTTTTTTCCTGAAGAACAGGGGCTTTGGTGAGGCTGCGTTGCTGTAATGGTTCCATTCCGACGCTGACTTAAGAAATGAAGTAAGACTCATGGACTAGATGGGTTCGAATCCAATTTCTTTGGGAAGGAAGTGTGCTCTCTCGGTCAGTATGTCAGCTCTTACTTGAACATGGGCTCTCATCGTGGTGGTGGCGGATGCTGGAATTGGCACTGACCTCGGGCAGTCAGTAGATCCATTCCTGAGCTCCACGTTGTGCCCACTTTGGATGCCATTTTGGAAATTCTGTGAATCTGTCAGGCCTTTGGATATTCTCCACATCTTGTTTTGTTTTTTCCTTTGCAAATTGATTATATTTATATAATATATATCATCATATTTATATATTTCCTCCTAGTCATTTTTATGTGTGTGACTTTTGTTAGCTTTCAAAACCCAGTTATATTCCCTATGGTAAATGCAATTTTCATTTTAACCCCTTTTTTTTAAATGTGCGGAAACGCCTTTTATTTATTTATTTATTTTTTAAAATAATATTTTTTTATTATATTATGTTAGTCACCATTTTAACTTTTTTAAAAAAGATTTTATTTATTTATTTGACAGAGAGAGACAACCAGCGAGAGAGGGAACACAAGCAGGGGGAGTGGGAGAGGAAGAAGCAGGCTCCCAGCGGAGGATCCCCATAACGCTGGGATCATGCCCTGAGCCGAAGGCAGACGCTTAACGACTGAGCCACCCAGGCACCCCACCATTTTAACTTTTTTTACTAAACATTATAACATAATCAGCAATGAATATTTGTTATTGACTATTCTTGATTCCTAGTCATTACTTACTTAAGTGATCTCTACCGAGAGTCGTTCATGTTGCTTCCATTATTATACAGAACCTGTAGTGAATGTCTTTGTGCCCACCATTTTATGACATTTAGGACCATTTTTAGAAGGATATATTCCTAGAGCTCAAAATTTGATATTCTATGGGTTGTAGGTACTTGACTGATGCTTTAAACATTTTTTTAAAAAGTCCATGTTTAGCAATTTGTAATTCCTGCTTAAGAAGTTTTTTTTAGACTAAGAATCACACTGACATAGAATTCCATGGCTGAATATGTAAAGACCTTGATTGTCCATTCATCCTTGTGCTGGAAAAATTCCTTCTGAGGACAACCCTTTTTTGGCCAGGTGGTTCTTTCTCTTGGAACCCCCAAGCCCTCTTGCACGTCAGTTGATGTCAATGCGCAGGACTCTGTCTAAACAGACAGCTTTGCTCTCCAGCTATTTGGCAGAGAATGTAATCACATATTCTGCAGCCCAACTCCTGTCAAAGGTCTGATGTGGAGAATAACCTTCAGATGATTGCTTGGAGCATATTGTTATGGACTGAATGTTTGCGTCCCTCCAAAATTCATATATTGAAACCATTACTCCCGATGTAATGATATTTGGAGGTGGGGCCTTTGGGAGGTTATTACAATTAGATGAGGTTATGGGAGTGGAGTCTCCATGATGGTTTTAGTGCCCATATAAAAAGAGAAAGAGAAACCAAACCCCTTTTCTCTGCCATGTGGGGACAGAGTGAGAAGGCAACCGTCTACAGGCTAGGAAGACGGAAAAGGGCCCTCTCCAAGAACCAAATGTGTCAGCACCTTGCTCTCAGGCTTCCCAGCCTCCAGAGCTGTGAGAAATAAATGTTTGTTGGTTAAGCCACCCAGTCTTGGTATTTTGTTAGAACAGTCTGAGCCGACTATGACAGATACAAGCCTTTCACTCCTTTAGACCTCCATTTTATCCTTGGATCTAGCTGGACCAGACCTACCAGAGCTTAGACCAACTTATTCTGGGCCCTTTAAAATGACTTTTTATAAATTGGGTTTGGAATATTGTTCTCAGCCTCCTTGGGAGAGGGGATGCTCTAGAAACTGGCAGGCAGGAGTGTGCTCTCTGAGGTCTCTATCCACCTCACACAGAGCTCTTCACAGGGTTTCTTCTAGTCACAGTCCCAGGAGCAGCTTCACTTCTTCTCAGGCGCCATCTTGTTTTTCATTGATTATAGACAGTGCTGCTTAATTAGTCAGAGTTCTTCTCAAAGCCAAACCATCAGTCCATCTTCAGCAATAGTACAAAACCTCTGCAGTCTGGATCACCTGGCAGGTGTTCAAACATATGGCTAGCTGCCCCAAACATTTATTTTAATATGCCTATGGATAATTTTACTAGTAGGGAATCTAGGGAAAAAGCTATTTTAATTTCAGTGCAGATGTGTATTTTGTGTTTAGTCTAGTATTGCTTTTGTTAAATTGCTTACAAGGGGATGGAGACCTCTAAAGGCTTTAATCTGGCTTGACCTTATGGCCGCTCTTTTGGACTCACCTTAGCTCTGCCTTTATATTGCCACACATTATTTATGTAGTTTGATTTGCTGAGTAATAAGCAATTTTGTAAGCTACATCCAGTAATTTTGGGAATTAGATGAGATATAAGCATATCTCATGAAGAAAAATGTAATTTATTGGGTCAAAAATGTGAACGTTTTTGAGGGTGTTAATACATGCTGACAAATGAACTTTGCTTTCTGTCATTACTTTCTAGGATTGTCATCTATTTTTTTTCTTGGACTTTAGGCTGGACTAATGTGAAAAGCCATTGAATACCAGCGAGCTTAAACTCTTAGCAATGAAGTAAGGGGGTTAGTGTTCACTTGATTGGAAGGCACAATGAATGAAGACCATTTTTTTTTTAAATCCAACTCCTTTTCCCCTCTATGGCAGGTTGGACTCCCTTGGAAGCCAACCCTGAAACAGCATGCAGGATGCTTCTTAGGATCTTGGGATCCACAGCTGTAGAAGGAAAGGGAAGGAGACAGGACCAGGCAGAGGGAGAAGCTGGGCTGTGATGCAGTCTTGATGGAGTCCTCAAGATGGTTCCACAGGGAGCTCGGAAGCTAGGCTGGCCCTTCAGAGTTGTCCCAAATTGGGGTGAAAAGGCCCTAGAGGATCAGTCAATGGAGCTAGCTGTTCACAGAAGCAGGTGTGACCTTGGGCAAGGCAATGGCCACAGGCGGCTGACAGCTGAGGGCAGTCTGCCAAGAGCACTCCAAGCAGGTGGGGGAATGCATTGATTAGTCCTACAGGGGAATCTGGACAGTGTGTCACAGTGTACAGCACTTTCTCTTTGGCAATGGAAGACTTTAGGCATCACCTGGTTTGGGTTATCACTAGGCCTGTAGGTGTTTTTTGCAAGTGAATTTAACCTGCATTTGTACCTTCCCTGTTGTCGGTGCTTGGAACCATTGCCACCTGCGATTTAGGAAATCTGCATCGTGGTTAGCCTTCTAATTTTATAATTACCTTTCCAGAATAATAAACCCATTCAGGTGTTTTGTAACACAAAACAGCAAGGGAAATTAATTTCAATTAGAAGGGGAAAAATACAAATTGAAGTGAAGTTGTGGAAAGAAAAAAACCCCACCATGCGTTTCTTTGAGTGTATTTCATTTTAAATCCCTGCAATGTGACTGAACCATCGGCAGTGATGCCCTTTAAAGACCGACATTTTAAAAATACATGATTGTGGAATCTGAAGTTGTTCTGGCTGCCCAACACACATCTAGATATAAAAGAGGTGGAGGGAGAAAGAGAGAGAGAGAGAGAGAGAGAGCGAGCCTCAAAGGAAGTAATAAGAGACACAAAGAAATTTTCTTCTTTTGTGTTTTCACACTTAACTTTTTTCTTGGCATGAGAACATGGGCCTTGTAAAAATGATTTCCGGTTAGTTTCTGGCATTTTGAAGGGATATGGAGGGAATTGAAGGTAAAGGGGGACTCCCGGGCTTTTATTGGAGAAGAAAATATAAGGGGTTTTCTTGTCCTCTCCACATCCTTTGGATCTTGGATCTTGTTTTCTCTGGCTGACTTGGCAGAGTTTAAGAGATGGCTTACCATTGGCTATGGGGAGCCCTTCTCTAGGGGAGATGGCAAAACTGGCAGGCAGCAAGACAGAGATAAGCTCATAAAGAAAAAGGGAACAGGGAAGAAGGATTTTCTCAGGTTTCTTAGCCAAGACCCATGTCACCAAGCAGCAGCTGGTCCTGGGGCTCCTGGAAAGGGCAGTGTGGCATGGGTAGCATGCAAAGGCTTTGACCCCTGCTTAATATTCCAGACGAGTTGACCTATTTGTACCTGGAGTGCTCAGGAAAGCTCAGCACAGCCAAGGCCTGTTGGAGATGTTCTTTTAAACAGTTAAGTCCCTGGGATGCTTGCCACACTATCTTGAAAACAATTACACAGCCTTCTTTTCCTGAGAGAATTTTTCTGACTTTCTGGTTTTGGTCTGAGACAGGAAACTGAAAACTGTTTCTCAGATTGATTCTTCTGCATCTACCCCAAATGTTCCATTATAATATTAGTTCACCCGTCACGAGGGCTGAGCTGACACGGGAAAAGTGGCATTAAGGGTACAAGGAGCTTGGTGTCGTCTCTGACCCTCCATGGTTAATACTGACGGCTGGAGAGTGGTCTGTCTGGAAAAACACACATGTGTAAGCCATGCAGGGGAAGAGCCCCATTAGCTGAAGATTTTCCGGCTGACCTGAGCTTCCTCAGGCTTTTGAAGGGGGCAGGAAGCCCAGTTTCGTGTCTGTGGAGAGTGCAACATTTTTGATTCTTGCTATTATTACTTTAGGAGTTTAAGATGATAGATTTGCTTTTTAGAGCTCTTTACACTCCTGTGCCCTGATTTGTACAACGGGGGCACTGGGTATCTTTAGTGCTAGCACGCTTTAGGTATTTTCTAGGAAGTGAGGGCATAGGAAACCTTTGGACTGCATCTATACCACCTGTAATTTCTGTGACTCCTTCCTGCCTTATTACTCATAGGCGCGTGAGAAGGATAAAGTCTATTTTTCTAGTTACTCAGCATATCCATCATTGTCAGTCATGATTTAATAGAATTTAAAGATTTACACTTCTAGGTGCTTATTTCAACTTTTTTTTTAATGAACTAAGTGATTAAACTAGTCTTATCCTAAAATCTAGATTAATAATTCCTTTCATGCATCACCTTGCATTTTCATCTTAATTCATTTATTCAAAAAATATTTTTATTCAAAAATATTCAGTAAATATTTACCATTTACTGGGACCCGTGTATATGCCTTGAACTTGCCGTACACTTGGGGCTTCAGGCTCACATGGCATCCAGTAGACTTAGAACCTTTACAGCTGCTAGTTAAAAATTCCCCAGGAATAGGTTTTTGAATAGCAGTGGTCTCCTTGCTCAGTTGGGAATTTTCTAGCATTTTCCTAGACCAATCTCAGGTGGCACAAGAAAGGAGCTGTCCTTAGAATGGGTCACCTCACTTCCTGGTGATATAGTGAATTATTGCATCAAGACCAAAGAGATTTCTTCTATCAGCAACACCTTAGCTGTCACTTACTTTATGATTCCACATACATCCCTCATGGTAAATGGTTTCTGAAAGAGGACACACTGAATTGATCTGACTGACTAACTTTATAGATGAGCAAGCAGCAGCCCAGAGAGGTTAAGAACCCTGCTGAAGATCACACAGTGGGGAATGAAGACCCCTGATCTCCCAGCCTCGTGTGTGGGGTAGCTTGAACTCTTCTTCCTGAGTATTAAGTTTATAAAAACTTCTAGAAACGACAACTTACCAGAGTTTTTCTATTTTATTAGTTACTCTTACTCGTTCATTTTCTCCCTTCTTATGTCCTCTTGAGTTGTTCTTCTATCTTTGATTGCACAATGAAGCTCATAAATTTGGAATCTTCCTTCATTTCTAATATACACATTTAAGAATATAAAACTCTCATTTACATACTACATTAGCTAACTTCTGTCACAGTATTTTGACATGCAGGATTTTGTCATCATTTTTTCTCAAGATTTTATTATGTACATTATGATTTGTCCTTTGACCCTTCATATACTTAAAAGTATGTTTTAAAAAATCCAAATATATGGGTTATTTAGGGTTATCTTTGTGTCATTGATTTCTAATTTAATTACATTGTAGTCAGAGATCATGGCCTCTATGCTTTTCATTCTCTGGGATTTGTACCAAACTGCTTTACAATCTTTTATGTGATCTATTTTTACAAATGCTTCATGCTGCTTAAAAAGAATATGTGTTCTCTAATTGTTGGAAATAGCATTTATATAGAGTCATTAGATCAAGTGTTTTAATTGTGTTCTATATCTTCACTAATTTTTTATTTGCTTAATTTGATACTGAGGCATGCATATTAACACTCCTGTTATGACTATGGATTTGCTAATTTTTCTTTGCAATTCTGTAAATGTGTGCTTCACATATTTGGAAGTTGTGTTGTTAGCAAAAAATACAGAGGTTAGACACTGGAGACAGACTGCCTGGGTTTGAATCATGGCTTTGCCATTTACTAGCTTTGTACCGTGGGAAAGTGATTTATTTTCTATAATTCAGTATTCTCATCTGTAAAATGGGCTATGCTGTGAAGATCACCATGAAGATTAAATAAATTAATACCTGTAAAAAGCACTGAGAACAGTGTCTGACACATAGTAAGTGCTTCACAAGTATGCATTATTATTCTTACTGGTGAATTGCTCCTTTTATCCTTATGTAAGGATTGTATATCTCTATCTACATGGATATATCTCTGTATCTGTATTTTTTGTTTGGTCTTCTTTTTATGATTCTCATGCTGCTACACCAGCCTTCCCCCCCCCCCTTAGATGGATATGCCCAGAATATCTTTTTTTATCCATGTGCTTCTAACATTTATATGTCATTATGTTTCAGGTGAATCTTTGATAAATAGCATATGGCTAGATTTATAAATATTCAACATGAGAACTTCTGTTTTTCTTTAAATTAATACATTAGGTCCAATTAATCTCACCATGCTTTTTCTCTGCCTTTTTTTCTTTCCTACTTTCTCTTAGGTTAATAAAATATTCTTTATTGCCCTTTTTTAGCTTCAGCTGTGTTTGAAATTTATTCACTCTATTTCTATTCTTTTATTGGTTAGATTTTAATTTTTAAGATGCATGGTTAATTAAAACAACAACCGCAACAACAACCTTATCTTGAATAATTCAAGATCTTTAACACAGTTTAATTCTGATCTTTCCTGTTCTCATACCTATGTTTCTTTTTTATAGTATTTTAGTTCTACCTGTCTTGGATCCAACAAAATTAGTCATTGTTGTTATTAATGTTATTTTTCATTCAGTGCTTGCATAGCTTTGCCCATATATTTGCAGTTTGTTTGCTAACCCTTGCTTCTTACATCCCACTCCTGACTTAAGGTTCACTCTTTCTTTTCTTGCATTATTTCCTTTCATATATATTTCTGTTATGACAGGTGAATTTTCACTTCCTTGGTTTTTGTCTGATAATGACTATTTCCCCCTCCTCCTTGAGTCGTGTATTAGCTACAGATAGAACTCTGGGATGATATTTATTTTCCCATAGTCCTTTAAAGGTATTGGTCTATTGTATTCTGTCTTCTGTTGTCACTGGTGAGAAGTTAGCTGTCGGTTTCACTGTTGATGTTATAGATAATCTATTTTTTCTCAAGTTCCTTTTTGGTGTTTCTTTTTGACTTTGATGTTCTGGAGTTCTACTAAATGGGGTTAGAGGTAGGGTTTAAAAATTTATAATTTTTAGAGCTCATGGTACTTTAACCAGAGATTCGTGTCTTTCATTAATTCTGGAAGAGTCTCATCCATTACTCTTGGAATATTACTTTTCTCTTTTTTAAAAAGTTCTGTTTACATTTTCCACCTCTTTGTCTCATTAATTTAATCTCTCTGCTCCAATTAGTTAAATTTTCAATTATGTTTAATGTTTTGTTGATCTTGTACAGTGAAATTTTAATTTCTGGAAGCTCATTTGTCAGTTCTTTTTCATATTCTTCTGTTGTTCTCCATATGATTTTATTTCTTTCATGTCTTTAATCATTTTAAAGATAATCAATAATCTAGGAGTCTTTTAACTTTGTTCTTTTTTCACAAGCTCTATTATGCCCATTTTTGGTATACACAGGGTCACTGTCACAGTGAGTAGTGAGTGTGGTTTGTAGTTTTGAATTGTGAGCTCATCTTCAGCAGAGATTTTTTGTTCTTACTTTTTCTTTCTTTTTTCATGCGGGAAATCCATGTGAGCTGGATTGTGAAAGAGTTACTACCAAGTGGGTTTTCTTCTAGTCTTCTACCGAGCTAGTCTTCTCTTTTATGAAGATGACAGCTTTTCTATGGTCTGGTGTTAGGGATCAATTTCTGTTTTGCTCTCCACCTTTTTTGGATCCAAAGTCATATCTGCCATTCCTATGGAGCTATGAAGACACATGATCTATAGTGCTTGTGTTCATTCTGACATTCCTCTGGTGTCATGATATTGGCACATGGCTTTATTTTGCCCCTTTGCTTTTGGCACCAAGGAATTTCTCCTTTCTTTTAACATAAGCAATGTATTTATTTTTTTTCTTTTGCTCTATCATTTCTGTGTGATTGTATTGATTGGATGTGGGAGAAGGGTTGTGTTAGCCCAGTCTACCATGTTTCTAGAACCCAAAGTCCTGAAATTTATTTTTTAGTATGGAAACATTAAAAAAAGAGAAATAGTAAAAAATTAGAGGAGAAATGATAAATTTAAGAAAATAATTATACATGCTATAGGATATTAATATCTTTAATAGGAAAAAGAAACCTATAAGTCAATGAGAAAAGGTGAATAATGCAAGAACAAATTGGATGATTTTAATAATAAGAAAAGTATGAAAAAACTCAATCTTTGTGGCTATTAAACAAATTCAAATAATGAAATACCTTATTTTGGTCACAAGATTGAAAAAACTAAATATATTATGTCAAGAGTTGTTTAAAATGTGACGTATGAGGACTCTTAAAAACTGTTGACGACAGTACTGAGAGAATTTTTTGGAGGGAAAATTCATCAGTATGAATGAAAAGTCTCAATTTTTAGAATGATCTTTGGCACTGTCACTTCTAGGACTTTTTATTAATGAGCTACTTGGGTATGTTTATGAAGTTTCATGTATCAAGATGAAGTATTATTAATAACGGCTAGTAATTAAAACTTAATTGAAATAATAACAGAAAAATATTAGCTAAAATTAAAAATGTTTAATGTAATTTTTGATTAAAACTAGATGACAAAGTAAGAGATCTAGTAGAATCCACTTTCTTCTTTATTTATTTGTATTTATGTACTCTTACAAAATCTAGAGAGGCAAGTGCCAATATGTTAACTTGGGGTTGACAGGGTGAGTGATTCTTATTTCTCTTTTCTATTTTTAAAAACCTGTACTTCACATATTGTTTCTATAATTGAATGAAGTTAATTATTATAGTATATCCATAGAATGAATTTTTTTTGTGGCTATGAAAATCTGTGATTCTGAAGAACATGTGAAAAGAATATGTGATGCTTAGAAAATAATATTGACATAAAGCAAAGCAGGATACAAAGAATAGGTGATGGGGATTAAGGGGTACAAATTTCTCATTATACAATTAATAAATCATGGAGATGAAAAGTACAGCATAGGAAATATACTCAATAATGTGATAATGTTGTATGGTGACAGGTGGTGACTACACTTACAGTAATAAAAAAAACCACCCAGTAAGCTTTCTATATGATGGATTATATGAAAATGTATATATGCACATGGAATGAAATATTACAAATATTAATATTATTTGCTAAATTAATCATTAATACTAATAATTGTTATTGTTAGATGGTAGGTATATTGGTGGCTTTTCTTTCTTTAGTTTCGAACAATGTCCATGCATACTTGTATAAATCATAAACTGAGAGAGGTGGGAGAGGCCAGTGGTCCTGTGACCAGAGTAGGGAGACAGACCTGTGCGTTTATCTCCCAGGAGGCCTCAACCTTCCTGAGAGCCCTGTAAACTTAAAGGGTTCAAGCTTTTTCCAATTTCCATTTGTAAATGAATGAGATTAGTCTTCTTGGAGAATATTTGGAATGAGATTTGCAAGGACGTCTAAAAAGTGTAAAAAAACCCTGTTTTTTAAAATGCCGTGGTAAATTCACCTTACCCCAATGGTTTGTGGAAGCTGTGAAGGGGGTAGTAACTCCAGTAAGAGGCCCAGGGTATTGTTGCCCTAGGGTTTGTTTAGATCGGCTCTGGAGGGCCCAGGGGGGCCAGGAGGGCTCCGAGCAGAGCAGAACACTGGAATTTAAATAAAACACATAATTAGATTGCATATTCAGCTTTCATTCTTTCTGAGCTGTCAGCTTTCCTGAGGTCTGAGAATTCTGAGAGCGTAGTTGACATGAGTGCTCCACAAAGCTGGTGAGTGTACGACTGGACAGAGCATCTGTGAGGGAGACTGGGGAAGGCTCTCTACCTCACAGGCTGATGATTTATTAACCCTGGCCGCTCTCCGCCCACAGACGTGGTGAATTCACACAATTCTGGGGGCTGTGTGGTAGAATGGAGGCTGTGGGAAGGGCCCACCTTGGTGAACACTTTGAACCATGAGACATATTTTAAAAAGTTGAAATTTTGAACCTACGAGCATTTCTAATAGTTGGCAAAGAGCTGCCGGGCTTCCTTTAATGATTACATAGAACTCACTTGACACCAATATAGTTACCTTTTGAATTCAAACAGTGTTCTTTATCTGCTTACGAATGAGAATGTTCTTAAACATTTGTCTGGCAGCTCTATGTTTTAGAATACTCCTTGTAAGTGATCAGAAATCACAGAAGAGAAACTTTCTCTACTCTAGTTGAATGATCAATACTTATGGAGGCTGGTATGCTCGTAAGGAAATCAGCACAGAACTGCGCCCAGCTCGGGACCCCTGTGGGCGTGCAGAGCTCTGGTGGGAGCAGTTCCCCTCAGGGATGCCCATGGAAGCAGACAGAGTGGGAGTCAGGCCCGGCAGGGCACAGGCAGAGGCTGCCAGGAAACAAAAGCAGGTCAGCCTGCCACTGTGGGTCTTGAGGGACTCTCAGGGTGGGATGGCCTGAGCTCTGCTCTGGACCTCCTGGAGCTCTCTGGAGAGCCATCTCTGGTCACAAAGCTTCCAACACATACAGTTAAGAGTGTATTTTCTTTACCAACAAGCACTGCAAAGAAAGTCAAAATCTTTCTATTCTAGGCTGCAGAAGGCATAAGAAATATTCAATATTAGTAAACTGATGAACATTTACGGAGTGTCTTTGAAGTTCTCATTTGTATTTTCTCCACATTGAAATTGTGCCGTAGACAAAATCACGTTGGTTATGCAGAGTTAAGAAGTGGATACACCCACGTGTTTGGCACACATGGGATTTTTATTTTGCAATCTGTTTAATCTTTTTGCATATTTCAAGGGAGGCACACTGCAGGGAGTACATGTGTATCTTCGACTTGCAGTCAAGTTATAAAAAAAAAAATCTAGGTCCAGAGTTTGAAAATATAGGAATAAAAATACTTGGAAAAAAAATCAGGATAACAAACTCATGAGGAAAGAAAGTATTGGCTTTTTCTTTTAATTTCTTGCAAAGTTTGTAGAATTCCTAAGGCCAACTGAAAGTATTCCCCATGTTACAGTGAAGACTATAGGGCCACACATTATTCTATTTCACACGAAGCTGAAAATTACACTTCAGTGAAAGGTTTATGTTTTGTTATTTGGTGACACCTCGCTCATCACAGACATATCATCCATGATTTAGTAACTTAAAGATGTAAAACTTTTCCTTGGAAATTATTAGTGGCCTGTGGCCTCACATAATGGGAAGGAAAATTAGCAAATTACCAAATGATCTGAAGACATTCTGCCTCTCGCATTCATGCATTTATTTATTTTACTTATTTTATTCTCTTTAGTCTCACTTTTCTGTTCTCTGTTCATAAAAAAAAATCCAGGATTTTACAGTATATCCTTTTGTCTGTTGCCACACCCTCTATTCCTGTAGTATTGTTTTATGTGCTTGTATTTTAAGTTTATATAAGTGGTGCTTTGGCCTAATCTCCATCTGTTCTTTACTTTTTTCACTAAGGTCGTTTTTAAAAGACCCACCTCTATCTGCCACTTACTGAGTAGCATCTGTCACACTCTCCCCTTTGTTGTACGTACCCACTGTGGCAATGACGGACACTCAAGTGGCCTCCCGCTCCCTGGAGTACTTTGATATTATGGACCTTTGTGAGAAATTTATCCAGATGTTGAGGTTTTCCCAGTCTTAATTGAGGTGAAATGATATTTTATTGTTGTTTTAATTTGTATTCTCTGATGATTGAGTTTGAGCATCAAACACCAACTTCAACAACAGTATTTTGAGTTTCCTTTTGTATAAATCACCTCATTCATATTTCTGTCCATTTCTCTGCTGGGATTGCTTTCTTTTTCTTTTTCTTTACAAATGTTCCCTGTGTATGTATTAGTCCCTGATCAGCTTGGAGTACAAGTTTCTTCTCCCAATCTGCTGTCAAGTTCACCCACAGTATTCTTTGTGGATCAAAAAGAATTCATGTTTAAAGCAAGCAAACTCATGATTTTTTTAAAAAAATTTTTGCCTTGTGGTTTGTACACTTGGGTTTTATTTAAGAAGGCCTTCTCCTTTAGGTGACAACGATATTCTAATTTCCATCTATCAACTTCATAATTTTATTTTTCACAATTCAGTACTCATCCACATGGCATCCGTCTTTGGATGTGTTTTCTTTTCTAAAATAGTAAGTCAGTTTTACCAATACCACCTCCTAGGCAGCCTCTTCTTTTCTCACCGATTTATGGTGTCACCTTTATTAAGTGCAGAGTGTGTGTGTGTATATACTTGTTCCAGAGATACACTTGCTCCATTTTTATCTGTTTATTTTTTCTCTAACATGAATTGTATTTTGTAATTACAGCTTTGGCAAATTCTCAGTCTTTTTCTTTTTTCTTCTTTTTCAAAGTTGATACAGTTTTCTCATGGACTTCTCTTCTTTCATAGAGTCGATCAGGATGAGTAAGTAACTTAAACAATCAAATGAAATTTTTATTGTGATTACAGAGATTTTATAGATTATTTGGTAGAGAATTGACATGCTTAAAATGTGAGCCTATTCAAAACTGTGGAATGTCACTCCATTTCTATCTCTTTGTCCTTTATGAAAACTTGAAAATTTCCTCCATGGTGAATTGTTAGTAAAAATCTCTAGATATTTTATGTTTTTGTTGCTATTGTGAAGGTTATTTTACTTTTTATTATATTTTTTAGTTGATTACTGTTCTAGAAAGAAATTAATTTGACTTAAAAACTTTTTAACTTTTTTCTTTTTTAAGTAAACTGTACCCCCAATATGGGGCTTGAACTTGTAACTCTGAGGTCAAGAGTTGCCTGCTCTGCTGGGGTGCCTGGGTGGCTCAGTTGTTAAGCGCCTGCCTTCGGCTGAGGGTGTGATCCCGGCGTTCTGGGATCAAGCCCCACGTCAGGCTCCTCCACTGGGAGCCTGCTTCTTCCTCTCCCACTCCCCCTGCTTGTGTTCCCTCTCTCGCTGGCTGTTTCTATCTCTGTCAAATAAATAAATAAAATCTTAAAAAAAAAAAAAAGAGTTGCCTGCTCTGCTGACTGAGCCAGCCAGGTGCCCCAATTTTTACTTTTGTAAGTTGATCTTATATCCAGCAACCTTGGTCAACTGTGTTACTGTTGCTTTTTCTATGCCAGTGATCACATCATTCACAGATAATTAGTTTTTGTCTCCTTCCTTCTGAGCTTAACATCTTACTCCCTCCCCACCTTGACTTTCAGTACTATGTGTCAAGGCTTCCAGTATTAAGTGAAACAATAATAGAGATAGTGAGCATACTTGTGACTTTTCTTTTTCCTCTCTTAAAGGAAATGCATTTCTCTCTACTCATAGCTCTCTTTCCTTTCTGGTTTGCTAAGAGACTTAATTTTCCAGAAATAGTTACTGAACTTTATAAAATTCTTTTCCTATGTCAGCTGAGACAATCGTATATTTTTCTTTCCCTTTTAGTCTATTAATGAGGTCAATTTCATTGTTGGTGTTTCTGATGTTGATGAACTATCCTTTTACTCCTGGAATAAACTTTACTTGAGCTTGATGTAATATTTTAAAAACTAAGGGTGTCTTTGGAGCCTCAGCTTCTGTATGATTTTTTTTGGTAAAGCTTTCTTTCTTTGTTTTTTTTTTTTTCTCTAAAAAAAAAGTGCTCATCACATCAAGTGCCCTTCTTGATACCCATCCCCATCCAGCCATCACCCACCCAACTCCCTCCATCACTCCTTGGTTTGTTCTTTGTCTTTAAGAGACTCTTATTGTTTGTTTCCTTCTCCCCCCAACCATATGTTCATCTGTTTTATTTTTTAAATTCCACATATGACTGAAATCATATGATAATTGTCTTTCTCTGAATGACTTATTTCACTTAGCATAATACATTCTAGTTCCTGGGGCGCCTGGGTAGCGCAGTCGTTAAGCGTCTGCCTTCGGCTCAAGGCGTGATCCGGGCGTTCCGGGATCGAGTCCCACATCGGGCTCCTCCGCTGGGAGCCTGCTTCTTCCTCTCTCACTCCCCCTGCTTGTGTTCCCTCTCTCTCTGGCTGTCTCTCTGTCACATAAATAAATAAAATCTTTAAAAAAAATACATTCTAGTTCCATCCACATTATTGCAAATGGCTAGATTTCATTCTTTTTTTATGGCTGAGTAATATTCCTTTGTGTGTGTGTGTGTGTGTGTGTGTGTGTGTGTGTGTATTTGGTAATGCTTTCTGATCTACATCTTCTTGCTCCCCCACCCCTATCCTATGTTTTCCCAGACCTATTGTAATACTGCTATGGACTTACAGTGCTCTTGCTCCTTGCTGCTCCTCTCTTCACACCATTAATGGTGGGGAAATAGCTCAGGTCTCATCTTTTGAAATAGTGTTTTGAAGGTGTAATTTACATACCATAAAAGTCACCTGTTGTAAGTTTACAATTCAATGTTTTTAGTAAATTTACAGAATTTATGCAAACATCAACAGACCAATTTTAGAACATTTCCCCCTAAAATTCTCCCTCTTGCCAGTTTGTAGTCAGTTTCTCCACCTGGCTCCAGCCTCAGACAACCATGTTTCTAGTGTGTCTGTCTCTATGCATTTGTCTTTTCTGGACATTTCATACAAATGGAACATGTAATATGATTTCTTTTGTGTTGAGCTTCTTTCAGTCAGCATAATGATTTTGAGGTTTATCCATATGTTAGGATGAATCAATAGTTTGGTCATTTTTATTTCTGAATGCAATGGATATATCACAATTTGTTTATTCATTTGCTGGTTGATGGATATATGAAATGCTTCCAGGGGCACCTGGGTGGCTCGGTTGGCTGAGCGTCTTCCCTCAGCCCAGGTCATGATCCTGGGGTCCTGGGATCCAGCCCTGCATTGGGCTCCTTGCTGAGTGTGGAGTCTGCTTCTCTCTCTCCCTCTCCCTCTACCCCTGCTTCTGCTCTCTCTTGCTCATTCTCTTTCTCTCAAATAAATAAATAAAATCTTAAAAAAAGAAATGCTTCCTGCTTTTTAGCTGTTATGAATTATGCTGTTATGAACATTTGCGTACAAGTCTTTATGTGAACATATGTTTTTATTTCTCTTGGGTAGATTCCTAGAATTGTTGTCCCATTTTGCATCTCCGTCAGCAACATATGAAGGTGCTTGTCCCTCTACATCCTCACTACCACTTTTTTTTTTTAATTGTAGAAATCCTAGTGAGTGTGTAGTGGTATTTAATTGTTGTTTTAATTTCCAGTTCCTCAATGTGTAAAAATATGCAGCATCTTTTCACGTGATTATTAGTCATTGCATATCTTTTGTGACATATTTTCAATTCTTTTTCCTGTTTTTATTTATTTATTTATTTTTAAAGATCTTATTTATTTGTCAGAGAGAGAGAGAGAGAGAGCACAAGCAGGGGGAGCAGCAGGCAGAGGGAGAAGCAGGAGCTGAGCAAGGAGCCCGATGCAGGACTTGATCCCAGTACTCCAGGATCATGACCCACCCAAGCCAAAGGCAGACACTTAACCAACTGAGCCACCCAGGCATCCCTCTTTTTCCTGTCTTCAAACTAGATTGTCTTGTTATTGAGCTTTTTTCCCATGCTGCAGCTTGTCTTGTCATTCACTTAGGGGTGTCTTTTGAAGTGGGTAAGTTTTACATTTAAAAAAAAGTCTAACATTACATCAAAATCTAAGGATATACTGTATGGTGACTAACATAACAAAATAAAAATTATTATAAAAAAATAAAAAATTACAAAATTACAAAATTTTTTTTTTTCTTTTTTGAGTCTGCATTTGCTGTCATATCCAAGAACTCATTGCCTAACTGAAAGTCACGAAAATTTCTCCTAATTTTTTTGAGGTTCTTGGATCTGCAGGTTAATGCTTTTAATTAAATTTGAGAAGTTTTGGTCATTATTTTATCAAAAAATTTTCTACCCATTTCTCTCTTTTCTCCTTCTTCTTCTTCTTCCTCCTTTTTTATTTTTATATTTTGCAGTTTTATTGAGTTTCTCTTTTTTCTTTTTAAGAAACTCCTATCACACCTGTACTATTGTGCTTGATGTCCCATAGGTCTCTGAGACTTAATTTTTCTTCAGTCTTTTTTATCTGTCTTCTTTAGATTGAATAATTGCTGTTGTTCCCTCTTCAAATTCACCAATTCTTTCTTCTTCTATCTCATATCTCCTTTTACCTTTCTGGTAAGTTTTTACTTTTATTATTGTCTTTTTTACCTCCAGAATTTTTATTTGGTTCTTTTAAAATATTTTCTATCCATTTATTGAGATTCTCTGTTTTTGGATTATTGCCATATTTTTCTATAGTTTTTTAAACACAATTTCCTTTCATTCTTTGATATACTTATAATAACTAACTTGCAATTTTTGTCTGCTAAATCCAACATCTGGGGATACTCAGAAGCAATGTCTCTTATCTGCTGTTTCCCTGCATATGGATCACACTTTTCTATTTCTTTTTATATCTTACAATTTTTTGTCAAAAACTTGAAATTTTAGATAATATATTGTAGCAAGTCTGGATTCTGACTTTAACCCCCAGAGGGTTTTTGTTTGTTTAGTAACTTTCTTATGAAATCAGTCTCCCTTGTGGTGTGTGGCTGCTAATGTCTTTGCTTACTTAAAAAAAACATAAAAACAATATATGAAAGTGTATGTATATGTGTGTGTATATAATATGTATTATATATAAATATATAATAGTAACACAAATGCACACACACACACACACACACACACACACTCTTCATAGGGCTCTCTCTGGTCTCTCCTGCACATGCACACCAAATCCAGCTATATGGAAAGGCTGTCAGGTGCCTCCAGGAGTGTTTCATTTCTTGTATTTCCCTCTTAAATTTGTGGCTAGTTCTTCAGTCTGATGTTTGCTCCAAATAAGACCCCTATCTTGGACTGTTGTGATGACTGGCTTTCCATGTTTGTTCACCACTGAGGTTGATACTCATGACACACTGAGTATCAGATTTTCCCCATTAGCTCCAAGTCGAGTCACCCCTTTTTGGCAGTGGAGCTGCTGGTCACACAGAGCCTGTTCTACCTGTTAGAACTCCTATATTAACTGACCTGAGAGGTGAGGGTAGGTTGATGGGATCAGCCCCAAGCAGAATGGGTTGTGGAATTCCTACTGTTCTTACCCAAAGTTAGTAATTTTTTATGAATAAATATTCTCAGTTTGTTGGATGCCTTTGGTTGATTTCCAGAGTCCTGAAAGAGCTGTTTTGGTAATATCGTCCAGTATTTCAGTTGCTTCCAGGGAGGGGATTTGGTGACCTCCTCCTCCTGTCATGCTAGAGGTCCCAATTTACCTTAATTGTTTTTCTATTCACAAATTATTTTCTTATTCATTACACACTTTTCAATCTATGATATTTGACCTCTTACATTTAAAATGTGATTTGCTTTAAAGGTCAATTCCAGGCAAATGTCTTAGGTTGATCGTTTGCCTTCAGAGAAAAAATAGTAGTTGAATCTCTCTTAACCAACCCCTACTAAATCAATTCACTACCTTAACTGATGTAATTGTACAATTTAATTATTATGTAAACCAATGAACATTGAGTATGAAAAGAGGGCTATTTCTGTGAAAACAAAATCGCATGCTTTGAAAAGACTCAATAAATGTGAGTTGCTAAAAAATTGCTGTTGAATTAGGCATGGCTGAGATGACTATCAATGACTGCAGAGAAATAGAAAGATATGGAAGGATTTTGCATTCAGATTACCTCATAATTGCCCTTAAATTTTTACTTTGCTTTAAAGAAATAGAAACTAGAAATTGTACATGGTGAGTTATGAATGTGGCTTTTGAAGAAAGATGAACATGAACTTTTATCAACGTTCTAATATCAAAGAAAACATCTTGACCCTACATAACAAGTTAGTAGAAAAAAACATGTTTATAATTTAAATTACAATAAACTATTTATGATGTTATGCATCACTTTTATTTTTTTATGACTCCTTGCTGTAACCAAGCTTTTGATTAAGCAAATTATTATCAGTTTCAATAAAAAAATTGGTTTCTTTGCTCTTTCATTACTCTAGGCACCTGGGGAGAGACCTTGGATAGGCTGGTCGCTGGCTGCATACCTGGGATGCTCCCCCAGACTTTGCAGTTGGCCTCTTGAGTTAGCTCAAGACTCACCCCACTATCTCCCACTCTACAGTGGAGGGAAAGAAGTACAGGGTGAGGACCATGGCTAGTGTGGAGCCATTGTGCATGTCAGGAAATCTTCAGAGACATGAGTGAAGAGCTCCAAACTCTTTTATCTGAGCTCTTGGGACTTCCATGTTGATAATGTTGTTAGGGAGTCTATGCCCATACTGGGAAGACTTAGGAGTGAGCAACTTTATGTGTCAGGGAGGAATAGTATAATTTCCTTGACTCTGTTTCTTAGGGTCAAGATTAGTTGGTGTTTGAAGATTTAGAGACAGACTAAGCAAGAATCTGCATCCAGAACACTGAAGAAGCTCTTTGAGTGTCACGGGGACATGTAGTCTAGCTCAAAGCACCAAGGCTCCCTTTAGATGGGAGTTCAAGGCTGAAAACCTGTGGTAATGCATTCACTCAGAATATTATTTTCTTTTCCTCTTTCTCTCAAGCACCTGTGGTAACCCTCAAGTGTTTGGAAGTCATGTAATTGGGTCATGTATACAATAAATCATGCATCTGGATTCCATATCAAATATTTCCCACTACCAAGGAGATAGGCATGGCTATCTTTTCCTCCACTGTATGCACCAATATGTATTCATCCCAAGTTTCACTTACTCAGCTAATCTGAAAACACATTCATACTGAAAACTTAGGGAAGATTGTCCTACCATTTTGTTGAAAGGGATAACATGAATGTGGGATTTTAGGCATTGATGTTAGTTGATGGGAAAGAAAATTTTAGGTTGGTAAGACTTTTAATGCTACTCAAACCATATTAGGAGGAAGCTGCTCAGTTTCTTTTTAAAGATTTATTTATTTATTTGAGAGACAGACAGAGAGAGAGAGAGCATAAGCAGAGAGAGGGGCAGAGGGAGAGAGAGAATCTCAAGCAGACTCCCCTCTGAACGCGGAGCCTGGCACGGGGCTTAATCCCACGACCCAGAGATCATGACCTGAGCTGAAATCAAGTGTCAGAATCTTAACTGACTGAGTCACCCAGGCCCTCCAGGAAGCTGCTCAGTTTGCATAGACTCTAGACCAGGAAGAGCTAGCTATGGTGGTCACCATACAGGGTGTGAGGCTCAGAGGAAGCAGGGAAAGTTGTAATGATTTTGAAAATCTGGTTATCTTGAAAATCTGGTTATCTTGATAATGAGGGAGAAATCTCAGAGCCTCTGACCCAACGATTAACGGGAGAGAAAGAGGGAGACCAGAGTTTTCTTTCAAATGGGGACTTCCTGAAACAGCTCATAAGCGCACATTATTGGGCAGTGTGACTTATACACGATGAAATGATATGAGATGGCAAATAGATGAGATGGCAAATAGATCATGGAAAACTTTTTATGTGTTTTCCAAAAGCATTGCGTTCATTAAAATCTCTATATATGCATCTGTTAAAAAAACAAGCATGAGAAAGGCAGAATTTTAGAATTCCTTGCCCTGTATAAAGTCTCATGGCTTAGTCGAAATAAGCTTGGTGCTTTTTACTCACTTGTTGAATCTGGATCAAGGTCTTGATTCTCAGTCTTTTGTCAACAGTGAGGAAAGCAATGAAGCTTTGAATGAAGAGTGACCTTAGGAAGACAATGCGGACACTCTCCCTCCAGAGGCACTCAACTTGGGAGAAAAATCTTAATAATGGTGCTGATATTCTGGAAGGCTTGAGGTTTTGGAAAGGGTGGAAGCTTGGCATGGAACTTGTTAGAGACCCAGGGGCTGAGAGGCTACACTAGAGCAGGGTTTCTCTGTATCTTGGGGCAGAGAGGGAAAGAGAAATGGTTTGATTCACCTCCTCCTCCTTTCTGCCTCCTGCTCTTTCTTATCCTCCCAACCAGGCCTTTGCAGGCTTTTTGCACCATTACTGGATGAGAAGGGAGAGCATAAAGCCAGCAGAAGAGAGGGAGGTACTGGAGGCTCATTTCAAATGTGTTTCCCTCCCTCTCTTCGAAAATGAAAGACTTCCTTTAAAGAAAACAATGCCATTCCCCTACTCTGGTCCCACCCTGTCTGAAACCTGCTTTCTCCCAAACAGCACCCCATTGCTTTATTTGTTTCCTTTCTGGTTTGCTATTGATAACAAGCATTTCTATTCTGTCTCGCTCTCTCTCTTTCTCGCTGTCTCTCTAGCTCTGTCTCCCTCTTCCTTTTTCTCTCTTTAGCTTCTAGCTCTCCTCTGGTCCTGCTGAGAGAACATAATACTGCCTTATTTGTGACTCTGCAGTGATTTCCATGGCAACCAACCCATGGCCCAGGTATGACTCTGTGCCTTCACCATAGGACTGTGCAAGAGAAAAGGCCCTTATTAAAGTGGAGTGTCAGCAGGTTTCCTCCCACAGCCCTTGCCCAGAGAGGAACTTCTGCGGGAGTCAAAGGAGGGACACATGAATCAAAAGTGGGGTTCCCAGCTTGCTCAAATTTCCCCAGTGTAAACGGAATGCCTGCAGCATCACACATTCATGCGTGCACACACACACATGCACAGACACACATACACCCCACTTCTCTTTCTGGCCCTCAGCCACGAATCAGTTCCAATGCTGTGGCCTGAAACAAAGGCTGTTGTTTGAAATGAGAGGTGGCCTTGGCAGCTGTATGGGATGGGGGTGGGGGAGAGAGTGGGGACAAGAGCAAAGACAGGGACAGATAAAAGGTTATGAGGTCGGTGATGTGGGAATGAGGGAGAAATCTCAGAGCCTCTGACCCAACGATTAACGGCAGAGAGAGAGGGAGACCAGAGTTTTCTTTCAAATGGGGACTTCCTGAAACAGCTCATAAGCGCACATTATTGGGCAGTGTGACTTATACACAATGAAATGATATGAGATGGCCTGGGGGCCTGATACCTCTCCTCACTAGTTTCTCTCTTTTTCGATCCTTTTCCTTGAATCTCTGCTTTTCGTTCTATTCTACCTTAGTCTGGGTCGGGGGAATACCATTTTGGGTAGGTGCTAGAAAAATCCTAGTCAAGTTCCCTCTTGCTGCCTCTCCCTTCCCTCCTGCCAGAGCTCTTGAATCCAGATAAAGAGAAAAGGGAAGGGGTCTCTTGCCCATCACTCGTGAGAAATGTCTGTTCATTGAAAATAGATGGAACCTGCTGCAGTCTGGAGCCAAGAGGGTATTCCGGTTTCTGCTGCAACCAGGCTGAGTTAATCTTTATTAAGCAGATGTATGGAGGACCGGCTTGTCTCCATAACATCTCCACGGCCATCCGCTCCCCATTTCTTTTATTGATCTGCCTGTCTAAATGAGTACTTCTAAACTCGGTGGGAGTTTTCCAATTAGATAAAAGGCAATTCATGTCGCCTGCTGCCTCCGCACTGCACTAACAGCCCCAAACCAACAGAGCATATTCAAGACTTCTTGGCAGAACAACCTGCCTTAATCAAGACGGCCCCCTCCCGAGCACCATCGTCTGCAGGACATTTCTCTTAATATGTGGAGGCTTTCTTTATTGGAGGTTTGAGAAAAATGAGCTGCTTCTCCAGGAGTGGGGTTTCAAGGTGAGCTGTGTAGTTAATGGAGAAGATGCATGGCCCACTCTCTGGACTGGTGTTTTAGAAAAGGCAGTTTGGCAATTATTTTTGGGTCAAGCAATGACTCGAGGATTTTCAGATCTCTGGGTGGGGTGGGATGGGGGGTTCCTCCTGTCCTTGGATGAGTCAGAGCTTGGGTAGCATACTGTTCTGAAGGCTCTCCCCCCTATCAGGAAGGCTGGAGTGGGGTCAGAGGGGTGGTGCCCTAGAGGGGAACCCTTCCATCCCAGGAAGTGCCCCACCCTCCATTGATGGATAGAGATGGCCCAAAGCCTGGACATCAGCAGGGGCCCCCCATGGCCATTGTAGCTGGTCCAAACCTTCTGCCTGAAGTTCAAGGTGGTTTTTGCAAGGCAGCTCCATTTCTCCTGCCTCTTAACACTTTCTTTTCCAACCTGGCTCATCTTCCACATAGCTGGGCCACCACGTTTTCTGATTTTTGGTCCTCCTTTTCTTCTTACTTTAAAAAGCTGCCATCAGCCAAGGAAAGGCAGACTTTTCAGCTACCATCTTTTTCTTTCCTCTAGATTCTTGTACTGTCAGTATTGTCTTACTTATCGCTTAGTCACTGATTAGAGCTACTAGTCTTTATTGAAGGCTCACCAGGCACCGTGCACCAGCAATTAACGAAGTCAAACCTCACAATGTTACTATGAAGTTGGTGCTATGACCACCCCATTTTACTGATGAGGAAATGAGGCTAAGCACCTTGCTCAAGGCACAAAGGTATTTGGATCCGCATGTGTATGACTATAGAATTCTTAGGTTTTAGCACAAAGATGAGTAGTAATCATGATGGTAATGAAAATAAACTGTTTTTGCAGCCACATGGCATAGTCCAGTTAATACAATGTACAGCTTAGCAGCCATGACCTTTGACCCTGGGACCTTCAGGTGGAATGACTTGGGCACCCATTTCTTTCTGTCTCTAAAGCACCAGCACATTCACTGGAGACCAGGACAGCAATCCTGTAGGTACTGTGAGCACAGATCTCTGGGACAGGGCCTGGGGACCTCATTTGGTAGGGACCAGAGAAGGCCTCATTGGGCTATGTTTGGCAAAGAATTGACTCCCCTTCTGTGTTGTAACTTTAAAGGGAAAGTCTTGGATCATTAGATTTTCCTATAGCTTTCCCTTGCTCAAGGAACTTGGGTCAAATTGCTCTGGGATGGGATCAAGGAACATTTACAAAACTGCCCTTAAAAGTGGTCCTGTCTGCCAACCCTAAACCAGTGTCTTGGAAAGACCTCAAGCCCCTCAATTCAGGTTTCTCTTCCCTCTAGACAAATTCCTTCTTTTATTTATATTTCTCTCAAAGACAGGAGACAGGTTTGTTCTTTCTCTCTTTATTTAAGAATCTTCATTCTGGAGTCCTGGAGTTCACACACCAGTCCCCAAAATTGCCATTTGCCGTTTTTCCTGGGAGGGCAGATAGGTTTTATGCAAATAAGATTTTTGGCGGTTAGTGTAGGTAGGTCAGACCTATCAAATCTAACTAGACACCTTTTGAAGATTTTGAAGACCTATGATGATTAGGTGCTTTCTGTTATACCCTCACCTCAAGTTTATTGTCTTGTTTGGCTTGACAGAATCTTGAAAGTGGGGGAAGTAGCCAGGCTTTTTTGTAGCCACAATGGACCTGAGCACTGGGCTATGCATGGAGATGTCAGTAACCACTGTCCATGTAGGTGCACTGTGAATGCAGAGCAAAGCTGAAGGCTGAGGTATGCAGTGTGGTAGGAGGTCATCAATAGTGAGATGACTACTTTGCCATTGAGCCTCACACCCTTCCCTCCATTCCTGCTCCTGGCTCAGCATTTGAATAACCAGAACAGCCATGCTGTGTAGATCCAGCGGAGGAGGTGGGGTGTCCCCATTAGTTCCCTCCTCCCTTCTTTTCTGCTTCTTCCAGGCACAGCATAGTCTCAGAGGAGAGGCACAGCTTGAGTCCTGCTTGCCCATGATAATCACACTGTCAGTGTGAGGAGGGCAGAGCGGTGAGAAATGAGACACCTTTTGAATACTGAATTTCTGGGTCTTGACTTCTCAGCGGTGGCATCCTCTTTCCCGTCTGGCAGTCACAGCATCATTTCAGCTGCACCTGGGGAATCAGAGCCAGAGAGTGATGGAGCTGTGTTGCTCAGGAGCCTTGGGCACCTGCTGCTCAGAATCTCTATGAATCCCCTGCAGAAGGCTGTGGAAGAGGCACTTGACCTTCCCTTAGTTCAGAAGAGAGAAGAGCTAGGGACTTGTATTGGAATGAGTGCCCAACCTAGCTAGAGGGGTTCACCTCTGCTCTTGGGAAGAAAAGGAAGTATTTGAAGTCTCAATAAAGCTTCTTTTCATTATCAAATACCAGCAGGACTTTATGATAATTTTTATAACTTCTTCATTCAAGACTCTGGGTGCTTTGAAGGTTAATAACTCCTGTTTATCAAAACTTGCCTTCAAGGAACTTGGGGAGCTTTGTAGACATTATCTAATTCAGCAGCACCACAGGACAAGGGAACAGGAGACAGGGAGAGGATGCACAGACAAGATTATTTCAATTTAGGAGAACTGATAATATTAATAGCTCCAACAGGGAGTTTAAGTGAGTTTTAGAAAATCACAAAACAAGTGTTGAGCCATACAGAAAGTGGTCTCTTTATGCCCCCTCAGATTACTGGCTGGTGCCACTGTGAGATGGGGGCAGTTGGACCCCAGTGGCTCACCATCGTCATTGTAAAATGGGACAAAAAATCCTACTTTCTGGTGTTATTGTGGTATTTAGTAAGGTAAAGGGGTAAAGGAGACAATGCAATGCTTGGCCCATCTTTAGTGCTTAGTGAATTTTGCCCCCTCCTCCCGTCCATCCTCCTTAGGGAGCCATAGGATATTGTCCTGGTGGGCTGGTGGGAGAGGGGTGGCAAGCTGTGTGTCTTGTACTCTGCTGAGTGTGACAAAGAGTAGGGATACTGGAGGTTGTCTGGGAATGAGGGGAGAGTGAACATTTCTCTTTTCTAGAAACTCTGACATCCAAAGTCTACAACCTGGTTTTGTGAGAAGACTGACCTTCTGTCCTCCACATCTGGAACAAAAGGAGACTGCATCCCTGGATGAAAGTGAAATAGAGATTTGCAGCCAAGGCCTGAGGTCTGCGGTCCTTTTGGTCCCCCTCCCTGAGTTCGTCTATCTTTGGCATCCTCAAGCTGTGAGGGCTGTGCTAGACATCTTGCCATTAATGGTGTCACTTGGGTTTACCTCTTCTTGTCCTGCATCTTAGAGCAAGTGACTTTTGGACTTACCATGGTTTCCACACGTCAGCTGGTAAAAAGACAAAGGCAGACCATGCCAGGGCAGAAGAGACAGTGGAACATTAGCACATGGTTCTGGTGATAAAAAGATGTGACTAGGAAGTGGCTGTCATGTTGCTTAATCTCAGGGTCAACTTGTCATCTAAAGAGAGTGCAGAATAGTTCCCTCAGTCCCAATGGGAGTCACCCTTGGCAGCGAGACCATCTCACAGACACCCCCTTCTAAGCATGGGGTAGATGCAAAAGAAGGTAAGCCCAATTCTGTTTGCTGATAACCGGGCCTTCCTCTTCCCTGTGGGCTTAATTAATACTCAAAGTTTTGAAGAGGAAGCAAATTTCCTCTGCATTCTCTAGCCTCATATTGAAGTCACACAGATTGTTCTATTATCTCTCGAGATATATTTCAGTCCTGGGTATTACCTGGAGAGTGCTGAAAGCTTCCTTCCCTGGCTCTGAGCTGACACATTGGAGCCGGGCTGAAAGCCATCCTGGGACACTTGCCCTGGATGACTCAACTCCAGTCATTTTAGATCTCAGCATAAACGTTTCAGCAGTGCGTGCATGTGTGTGTGTGTTTCTGCCCTAGATGTATATACTCAGTGATGTAACAACCCAGCCCATGACCTAGTATTGCTGTTGCTATTGAGTGTATAATTCTCTATTTGCAGATGGGCTTTGTTTTTCATTGTTCTCCTCAGCTTTCGTTAGGGTAATATTTCATGGAATAGCGTGAAGTGCAGGTGTTCAGGACCCATGCAGCAATGAGGAGGGAAATCCAAAGTTACCATCCAACAAAGACATGGCCTCTCTGATTGGGGATTGAGAAGAGGCGGAGTGAAGAGAACGTGGTTACTAGTTTTACGGGCACCAAGTTAGGTTAAATTTAGTAGAGTGAATTAGAGAACATATGAAATGGGGGAGAAAAGCCACATGTACTTCTAGACCATTTCTGAGAGTGCCCTGGCAAAGCTGCTGGCCAATGGGTGTGGCCAAGGTTTGGTCCAGAGTCTGACTGGCCAGGGAGAATGGCCCAAGTTATACCTGTCTGCCAACTGTTTTGCTGGACCCTGGGCTGCCATATAGGGACATGTGTTCTCTCCCTAGCTACGAGGACACTGGCTGGTCCTGAGGGACAGATATTTCTAAGGCAGACACATGCAAGGACTCCCCTCTTCCCTACTAGCTCTTGATTGCTTTCCAAAGAGCTGGATGTCTTTTTGTTTCCTGAGAAGTTGCTATGCATTCACTTGTTATTTTTGACCAAAGGCTGTTTGGAAGCCAGGTACCGGACAGAGTGCTGGCAATAGGGGCATGAACAAACACAGTCCCGCCGAGGGCTTCGGTGCCTGGTTGGGGAGACAGGCACATCTGTAGGTGCTTCCCACCTGAGGGTGCTAATTCCTAGGATAGGTATTTGCACACGTGAAGAGAAGAATTTAATTCAGACTCTGTGTCTGTGTGTTTTCCATGAAAGTTTTCCACGGAGAGGTAAAGAGTCTCAAAGGGCAAGATGGAGTTAAAAGGAGGATGGGAGACTGAAGGTAGGAATAGAACGAAGAGCCAAAGCAAAGAGAATAGAGCAAATGTGCACGGCAGCACAAGAGCATGTTATCCAAATGAGCAAAGTCTTGAGCCTTTGAAGATGATCCTATGCATTTCTGGGAGTAAAGAAGGAACAGCAGGAGCCGGTAATGCTTCACTGTTCCTATGAGAGGAGCAGGTATAAGGAGGCTTTTCTTGGCCTGCTGCAAAGACAGAAGTAAGTCCACAATAAAGTTGCCAGATCTAACAAATCAAAATGCAAAATGCCTGGTTAAATTTGAATTTTAGATGAACTACAAATAATTTTTTTAGTGTATGTCCTATGCAATATTTGAGATATACAATAAAAAAAAATTCGTTGCTTAACTGAAATTCAAATTTAACTGAGTGCCCTGTATTTTATCTGGCAGCCTAGACTACAGGCATTTAGGACTAAGGAGTTTGAGGAGGTCCCAAGGGCTGGGATGTCCCTGTGGTGAGCTACTTGGCAAGATAAGTACTCAGGTTTTCTGAGGTTCTCATTTCTAATCCTGAAGGAAAATTTGCAATTTTTACTCTTATAGCACACATGAAACCATGCTATGTTACACAATTTATATGGCTAATTCATTCCCATGAGTGAATTATTCCCCCTTAATTCAGTCAACAAATATTGAATACGCCTCTGGGCTCCAGGCCAGGCACAGCATATACAATGTGAGCAAACACAGAATCGGGGTGATTCTTAAGATGTTTGCACATACTTTTGACAGATCTATCACATTTCTGGCAGTTGTCCTATTTTCCCTGCCTGAACCAAGGAGGACATTTGCTTTCTCTCTCCTCATCCTCCTCCACTCTTACTGACCCCGGATTTTTTACCACTGCCCTGCTCCTGCCTGCAATTCTGTTTTGAGTGGCTTCAATGCATTGATCTCAAAGCTAGGGGTATATCAGAATCACCCGGAGGGTTTGCTAAACCATGGTTTGGGGTGGGGACCAAGAATTTGCTTTTCTAACATGTTTGTAGATGAGGCCAATGGTAAGAACAAGGATCTTAGATGATGGGGTTCCTACAAGGTCCTGGGAGAGGAATCACTCTCTCTGCCTCAGGGATGTCTCTGGCCTGTCAACCTCATGTCTCTCCCTCTGGATTCCCTAGAGCTGAGTGTGAAAGAGGCTATTCTGATATTTGGCAGCTCCCAGGAGCTCTTTTGGGAGTAGGATTTTCTGGTTAACCAGTGGAAGTATTAGAAAGGAAGTCTTTCTGGGAAGGGAAAATTTTAAAAATCTTATAAATAAACATTAAAAGTACATATGTTATAAAAGTTGATTGTAGAACATGTAGAAAACTAAGCTAAAAATTATTCTTAATTCTATTGGTATAGTTCCTTCAAATATTTTATATACTTACATATCAATGTATTTCTATATTTCATTCATTTATTCATTCATGCATTTGCTCGACCAACATTTATTGGGTGCTTCGTCTGTGCCGGGCACTGCCCTGGCACTAGGGTTATGTAATGGAGGGAAAGCCCCAAAGATCCCCACCCTCATGGCAGAAACAGACCCTCTGCAAGAATATAAGTAAAATATGTAATATTTTATTTAATTATTTTTTAAGATTTTATTTATTTATTTAACTGAGAGAGAGACAGCCGGTGAGAGAGGGAACACAGGCAGGGGGAGTGGGAGAGGAAGAAGCAGGCTCCCAGCGGAGGAGCCTGATATGGGGCTGGATCCCAGAACACCGGGATCACGCCCTGAGCCGAAGGCAGACGCTTAATGACTGTGCCACCCAGGCGCCCCAAAATATGTAATATTTTAGATAGAGATAAATACTTAGGATAAGAAAGTTGAATCAGGATAGGAGGATATGAAATGTCAGGGGGGAAAGCTTGGGATGATGAGGGAGTTTGTTTCTGAGAAGGTGATTTTTAAGCTGACACCTGTAGGAGGTGAGGCCATCAGGTAAGAGAGGATTCTAGGCAAAGGCTTTGAGGAGAGACTATGTGTGGAGTATCTGGGGAACAGCAGGAGGGCAGGGAGGCTGGCTGGACAGTGGTTGGGGAGCAAGCTGAGGGGTAAGGCATCAGATCACACAGGCCCATATTGGTCTAAGTGGGGACTTTGGCTTTTCTCTGCATGAGGTGGGGACCAGTGGAACAGAGGAGAAGTACCACTGCATTATTCGATTTCTTTAACAGGAACCACTCTAGCAGCTTTGTTGAGGGTAGACCTTAAGGGGACAAAGTTAGATTAAGGAGACCAGTCAGGAAGCTACCACATTATTCTAGGCAAGGTACAGTAGTGGTTTGGACCAGGATGGTGATGATGGGAATAATGAGAAGTCAATCAATTCCAGATTATATTTTGAAGGTAGATCCAGAAGGATTTGCTGCTGGACCGGAGAATGAGAGGAAGAGAGAAATCAAGAGCAAGAAGCTGGAAGACTAGAGTCAGACATTTATGGCCAAGGAGAGACTGCCAAGGGAGCTGGCTTCGGAGTGAATCTCAGGAACTCAGCATGGGACAAATGGCATCTGCGATGCCAATTAAACATTACATGGAAATGTTGGGCAGGCAATTGGATGTATGAGCCTGGAGCTGGGGGACAGACCTGGCTAGAGATGTGAAGTTGGGGTTGTCAGCATAGAGGGGGTACTTAAAGTTGGCTGACACCCCGCCTAGGTCCCCTCGCTGGACGGGTGAACACCTCCCAAATTGCTGTGAGTGTTGTTGCTAATGGCTCACAGCTGCCCTCTCTTCTGGAAAACTGCCTCTGCTGGTGTGTCCGCCTCACTTGGTAGAGAAGGAACCCACCCACCCCAGTCCCACCAGGGAATAGTCCGCAGTGAACGATTGACCAGCTGCAACACGATTCATGCTCTAGAGTTTTCCATGGGGTCAGGCTGGAGCTTGTCTCAAGCTGAGACCACAGATACCCTTTCTTCCCTTGACCCCTCTGCTCCTCACTCCCTACAGGTTTCTCTCCAGAGCACCCTCTCAATAAACTACAGCCCCCAAGTCTCTCTCCTAGGCTTTTCTAGGGAACTTCATCTAAGGAGAGAATTTCTTTAAGTTCCTGGAGCGTGGGGATATTTTGTGCTCTGTGCCTGTGCAAGCCATTCTTCTGGAAGTGTCTGGGCTTTTCAGGTTGCATATTATCTGATTGCATGATGAGTCAGGATGGATTTGAGATGCCATCGGCCTCCCAACACCCTGTCGTTAGCAATGCAAGGCTTGTTGTGGGTACAGGCAGGAGGGCAGGCTGGTCCGGGGGGGAGGCGAGTCATTATTTCTGCCTCGGTGCATTCTAATCATATTTCCCTCTGTCAAACCGAGCAGCACTTTCCATCTTACTGCAGAGTCTCTGCTTTCCTTCCACTCGGATCAGAAACAAATCAGCATGATCAAACCTGGCAGTAGATCATTTAGAGATTTTCATCTCTATTAGTAGCCAAGGGTTGGCAGCATCTTTTGTATTTGTGTGTGAATACACGTGTGCATTTTGCTTTTAAATAGTAGATGGCACTGTCTCCTATTTTGAAATGCTGTGTATTTTGCACTTTTAATTTTCAAGAATAATTGAGGTCAGGGAGAAGGATGAATCAGCATTGAACAAAATTCTATGACTTCTACCCAGCAGAGTAATTCAGGTACCTGTTTGATCTTTTCTACTTTTCTTTCAAATTGAAGTATTACGGCCATACACTGAAGTGCTCTGATATGAAGTAGACAACTGTAGGTATTTTTAGGTATGTGGATATCCATGTGGCCGCTACCCAGATGAGGATATAGAACATTTTCAACAGTGTAGAATGTTCTGTTTTGCTACTTCCCTGTCAGTCCTTGTCCCTACCCTAAATGACCACTATTCTCATTTCTATCACTGTAGATTACTTCTCCTATTCTTGAACTTTATATAAATGGAATCATAACTCTGTAGTCTTCGGCATCTGACTTCTTTGATCTATTATTTTGTCAGTAAAATTCATCCATGTAAGTTGTATGATGTAATAGCTTGTTCTTTAAAAATTTCTGTGTGAATGTACCGCAATTTATCTATTTTTATCCTAATGGATTGCTTCTTATTTTTGGCTCCTTTATGTTATCAAAATTGTCTTAGTGTCTATCAACTTATTTAATACCCTTTGCCCACAAAAAGCCTGCACACTATACAGGATAGGGTCTTGTATCCTTACCTTCATTATATAGACAAGGAAACTTCAGAGGGAGTTTCAGGGACTTAGCTAAGGTCACACAGCCATGCGGGGACAGAGCTAGGACTAGAACTTTGGTCTCTCCACTGCTGGTCCAGTGACTTTCCCCAGATCCCTGCTAGCATTGCCGCTGAAATTCTTGACATGCAGAGCCCAAGTTAGGGGACCTCTCCACCCCTGGGCTGGTAACAAAAACTGCCCTCCTGATTGCTGAGGCCCTGCTGAAGCACCTCCTTTAGCTGGAACCCGTTCATGTTTGAACAAGTGCAGTTTCCCCAGTAGCCCTTCAGCATAGAGAGATGCACTCGACACTCGGGTAGCAGCAACAATTAAGTCTCTTTCAAAAGGAAGCAGGTGAAATCCCCACTTGACAGTGCCTGGCAACTAAGCAGTTAGAGCAAAAACTTATGCCTGTCAGGTATGGGCAGGGAGCAAGAACATGCGGTGTGGATGTCACCTGTAAAGACACCTGGGCTTAGATGTTGTCAGTGCAATGGTCCCCACTCCAGGAGGTTTGGCAAAATCAACAGGATGCAGCCCTCACCCTCCTGCCAGCTCTCAGGAGCAGGCACTGGGGGGGGGGGAAGGTGTCAGGATTTAGGGAGAAGGATGAAAAGAAGGCTTCAGAACAGAAGGTGCCCTGAGCATCGCTTCTGGTGATTTCTGAGCTAAGTGCCCAGAGAAGGAGCTGCTTTCATCCTGTCACTCTGCCACATGCTTTGCAGATCTGGCCGTGCTGCGCTGGATTCCTGCAGGGCTGAGGAAGGCCCACTGATAATGGGCTCTGCGGGCTGTAGTTGCCCCCTCTGCTCTTCTCTTGTCCTCATTGTTCCTTCCTTTCCCCCATTATCTCTATTGCCTTCCTGCTCATTTTTCTTTTCTCTCATTATTCTTGATTTGCTTTTCAAAGCAAGGACTAGTCTTTTGGAAAAGGTAACAGGATTTACAGAGTGCTGTTGGCACAAACAAGGCCCCTAGTCATCAGGGTCGACGTGCAGATTAGCTCTCCTCATTACACATTTACAGATGAGCAAACAGAAGCTCTGAATTTAAGTAAGGTGAATAACTCATCTGGTTTTCCTAGGATTCTTCCAGTTTTAGAACGCCAAGTCCTGGATCCCAGGAGCCCCGTCCGTCCTGGGCAAACAGGGACAGTTGGTCACCTGAAGGTTAAATGACTTGCCTCAGGTTGTAAGCCAGGTAGTTCCAGGGTTGAGATTTGAACTCATGCCTCTCTGGTTCTGGCTCTCTGATGTTGACTTTTCCTAGGTGTTAGTTTAAGATGATTTAGAAGGGGGGCGCCTGGGAGGCCCAGTTGGTTAAGCATCTGACTCTTTTTTTTTAAAATGATTTTTTATTATATTATTTTAGTCACCATACAGTACATCCCCGGTTTCCCATGTAAGGCTCGATGATTCATTAGTTGCATATAACACCCAGTGCACCATGCAATACGTAAGCATCTGACTCTTGATTTCAGTTCAGGGTATCTCAGGGTGGTGAGATTGAGCCCCATGTTGGGCTCCATGCTGAGTGTGGCCCCCTCTCCACCTTTCTCTCCCTCTCTAAAAAATAAATGTATTAATAAAATGATTTAGAAGGTACTTTGAAGGATTGCTTGGAGGCCTAAGACATGTGTGCCAGAGCTGCCTCTGAGAGGGGCACAGGGGATGCAGAAGATGATGGGGAACAGTCTTGAGGTTAGCTTGATTTGCAGACAGCCTCAGATGTGCCCCCCACCCCTCAGCCTGCCTGCACTGTCCACTGACTTAGGCTGAGAACAGGAAAGCCTATTTATTTAGGTACTGCTGATGAAAAGACAGTGGTAGAAGTACTTGCAATCACTGCTCTTCCTCATCTTCCTGATCTTGAGTCAATCTGGCAGTTTGTGAGGTCTGAGAAAGTGGGATAGCCAGCAATGCATGTGACATAGTGACCTGTTTGACTATGGCCTGCAAGCTGCTAGATTCCTAATTTTTGGCTAGTTTTGGGGGAAATTATCTGGGTTCAAATGGGTCCCAAAGCTTCCTGCCCCAAGTCTGTGGAGCCCATGAACAGCCCCATCCTGACAGGGCTCAGTCCTCTGGAGTACAGCCCAACTCTCCAGCTCACCAGGGCATGACCAGCATCCATCCCCCCTACCCCAAGGCTAGTGCACCTCTGTGGACAACTTCATTTTCTTTGACCCAACTTATTTATATTACTTAACCAAACAGTATTTAACCAATTACATAAATTAAACTTTCTCTATTAGATTTTACTGCTTGGTACAAAATTATGTGATTCATTTTCTCTTTGAAGCCAAAGCAAGCTTATTACCTGATCTTGGACTTTTTTCGTGTTGCCCCAGGGATGCACAACAATTCTCTGCAAAGGGATATTCTCCCTCCCACCCACCCACCCCGGCTGATGTCTGCTTTTCTTTTCTGCCACCCAACCAATATTAGGTCATTCAAATAGAATTTAATACCTTCTAGACACATTTAGGCAGAGAGTGGAACAGGGGATTGAGCCAAGATCTTAAATCCGTGGACAATGAAGATGTGTGTCCTCTTTGCTTGGAGGCTGCCATCTCATGGGAGTGATAATATTGTCCAGGGAGGGCAAAGTTGTCTAGGAAGAAGGAGGAAGGAAGGGATTGGTGGATTGTCACCTATGTGCCAGGCACCATACTTATGCCATTGTAGTTAATTCTTGTAACAAACCTTCTAAAGTATTAGAATTACACATGAGTGGGTAAGTGCCTTGTCCCATGTCTCTCACAGTTATTAAGTACCAACGCCAGTATCTTATCCAAGTCTTACTCCAAAGCCCACAATTGTCCTAGAATATTCCAGGAAGGAGAGTGAGGAGTGTAGAACAAGTTCCTAGAGGATTCTACTATTGGAGAACATTAGGAGATAACACTATATACCTAAATATCTCTCTACGGGTTTTCTTTTCAAAGCAGGGAATACGACTTGAGGTCCTTAAAACTTATTTTTAGAAAAAAAAACTTTTTAAAAATTGTAAAATCCACTAAACAATTAGCTGGTTTACACAAGCAATTTTAAACATGGTGGGAAAGATAGTTAAGAATGTTCCAAACCCAAAGCAAGTCAAATTTATTCTTCTAGGTAAAAAACAATATCGAATAATTTTATCAACCAAGCGTGAGTGAATTCTATTGGTACTGACCTAAGACAAGTTCTTGCACCTCTCTGGGGCATTTTCTTCATCTGTAAACCCAAAAGAATAAGCCCCATTTTGTTGGTGTATTAAGGTGTCAACAGATGCTAGTTCCTTCCTTTCTCAGAATTCCTTGCTCCTCAGGAGCAATTTTTCTAAGTCTGGTGAGAGTGTGAGGAGCCATTTGCTAGAACACCAATGGAGGACAGACAATGAACTCATGGAATTTCCTTTACAGGATGATGGTTTCTGTACCCTTGACATGCCTGACAGCTAGATTTCTCTTTGCTTTCCCCTTTCCTGGCCATATCAGTCCATTATATCACCTCCATGGAAATTGGGTAGAGAGATGATGAGAAACAATTCAATATATCAATGTTGCTCTATTTTAGCCACACGGAGGGAAGGTTTGGTGGACAGGAGTTTTGTATGTTTGCCTGAACATTTTAGACTATATGGGTTTCCCCTTTGGACACCTGTCCTCACCTCTGTCAAGAGCTCTGGGAACTTCCCTGACATCTGTTGACAGCCTTGTCCCCACAAACTGAGGAATGGAGCCGTCTCCACTGGCTGGGTGGCAGGCTCTCATGTGGGGAGGATTTGGCATGGCAGCCATGTACACACCTCCCCACACAGAGGCGGTGGAGTCTCTTAGGCCTTTCTGGTGGTCTGGCCTGTGGCTTCCTGGCACTCAACCCTCATTCAACCGTGCTTGTGCCCGGATAGAGTCCAGGACAGGCTTGGACTCAGATGAACGGAACAGCTAGGGAGGGGGTCCTGTGGCATGTGCCTTCTGCCCTCACCAAGGGCTCCCCACTCTTTGTTCTATGCCCCAACCATCCTGAGTACTTGTGGATCCTGAGCAGTCACACCCACCTTGCCCCAGATCCCTCCCACCCCCCTATCCTGCTAGGATCTAGCTCATTCTTTACAGCTCATCTGGGCGTTATCTTCCCTAGGATGGTTTTGCTTCCTCCTTCCTGGCCCCTTCTCTGTGCGGCAGCTTGCTCTGAGTCTCTGTGGTGCCAATCTCACCTTTTCTTGTTTTTCATCACTAGGTTTTTCATCACACATTATGAAAGTGTGTTGAATTCCTAAAGGGCTTGTGACTTGTCAAACCTAGCTCTTCTTCTCTGTGTTCTGCACCTGACCCTTACTCTCCTCCTTGCCATGGGCATCCCAGGGCAGTCCTCCTCATCTCTAGGATAGGTTACTATAGCAGCCTATTACCTACTCTCCAAACCAGTCGTGAGGGTGTCCTTCTGGAATGCAAATCTGACTGTGCCACTCCTCTTAGAAGCTTCTGTGGGTTTCCTCATGCCCATAGGAGATTGCATCAGTCTGACTCAGGACTTTATTTGAAAGATGAAGAGAACAGGAGATGGGGTGGGGACTTTAGATGGGTGAAGAAAGGCAGCCAATACAGGGTGTGCCAGGGAGTAGATGACCACCATGGATGATCGGAGCTCAATCCCAGAGAGTCCTTGAGAGACTGTAGAACGTGCCTCAGAATTACCCACAGATGGGGTTATAAACCAGGTTTTCTCCAAAAACACCCATTGGTCAGTGGCTGAGTTTGTTCCCAGGAGTGTTAATTATCTGACGCTGTGGTCTGCCCTGCACAGGGGCCCAGCAAGCTCCACTGGCCAGAGGCTGCCTCCAGGCAAGAGAGTGCAGGTGCATGCAGGAAGAAGCTGTCTGTAGAGCAGGGAGTACTGAGGGCCCTGGCAGGATCCCCACAGCCTGGCTCATGAGGCCTTGTATGACCAGCCACTGCCCAACTCTCCGGCTCTTCCACCTGCACCAGTCCCTGTGCTCAAGTAGTCCCATGCTGCCTGCCGACCCCTGCACACCCTAGGTGCATTGTTTGTTTGTTTGGTTTTTGCCTCCATGCTGTTGTTTGTGATATGCCTTCTGTCTTGGATGCCCTTCTCTCATTGCTCCATCTGGTTATCACCTACGTATTTTTCAAAATTCATCATCACCTCCCCCAGGAAGCCTTTCTTGATTAACCCCTTCCCCAGCCTGATGTAGATGCCTTCTTTAGCATCTTTCACAGAACTGCTTCCCGCCCTAGACCGTGGGATCTGTGGCACTTTCTCCCCATGTGATTCCTCTTTGAGTCCCTAGTGATGAGTGAGCATGTGGCCTGGTGCATAGTAAATATGTGTTGGACTGAATTATGCATCTGTGTTTAATTGTTTAGCACATGGCTGGGACTCTATATTTGGGTCCTGAATTGAACTCATTTTTGCCCCATTTTCTCTTTTCATTGGCAGAGGGAAGAAGGGAATAAAACTGAGTTCCCCTTACGCCAGGAGAAACGGGCACTTCATTCTTCTATCCACTGAGACTGGAGCTGAAAGTTGTGGCCAAGGGGACGCAGAGAAGCCGTAAGAGTAGAAAGCATTAGGGAAACACACACACACACACACACACACACACACACACACACACACCCTCGTGCATGCACGCACAGAGGAATGTGGTCAGACAGGTCCACATACAGATGGGGAAAAGAGAGAGGGAGTGCAACAGACAGATAGAAAGGGATTGGACCCATAAGAAAGGGAAAAGTGGACTGACGAAGGCAGGAATGGAGGACAAGGAGAAAGAAGAGATAGAGAAAGGAAGAAATAGATGGTGGGAGAAGGTCCAGTAATGTGCTAATGGGAAAGCAGTGAATGGGAAGCCCTGGAAGACGGTTTTGCATACGTCAGGGCAGCAGAGACAGAGCTGGAGCTGCAGCCGTGAGCTGGGTCACCCCCTTTGTGGCCACGGTGACGGGCACAGGTGTTTGCAGGGGTGTCAGATGAGGAGGTCACGGGCCTGCTGCTGGCCATCCTGAGCCACATGACCAGGCACACATTTGCTGCCGTTGTCGCGTGGTGCCTCCTTTGGTGGTGAGAGCAATGTGTAATGTTTGCGGGGCCCTCTCTAAACACTCTTTTAGAGGCTCAAATCCACTATGAATGGAGCCAAGTGGTGCAGCAATTCCCACGTGCATGCCTTTGGCCTTGTGCTGTTGGGTTGCGGTGGCTCATGAAAGAATAATGATCCACATCAATTTTTAAAGCTGCTTAATGCTCCTCACAGCCCAGCTGTCTAAAAGTTTGCAAAGCAGGCAACATGGCTCCCCAGGAGAAGGCCACAAGACTTGACCCAGTGTCAGGTGGGCTGCAGTGGCAGCTGGCACCCTGGACTGTTCCCGGGTGGTGTCACTGTGCTGGGAGGGGACAGATATAGTTCCACCCTTCTCTTGGGTCACAATGCAGGAGCCTAGAGAATAGGGCCTTGCAGGAATTCCCTTCCTCCTGAGCTCCCATGTAGACTGGACTCAGCAGCTTGGTGAGAATTCTGAAAAAGGCAAGTTCTTTGGTGAAATCCTTTACCAGAGACATTTTCTTTCTTATATATGCTTGCAAGCCTCTGTGCCGGTTATTAAGCTATCGACTCTCAGCTTTGAAGCTGATATTCTGCACTCTGCTTGGTGATGCTGGGGACTGGGCAAACCCCATTTCTGCCTTGCCAGTTGGCTCCCTGCTAAGCTTTGCCAGTAGAGGGCATAAGAGGGAGAAAGGGTTTGTTCTGTTGTTTCCCTGCAGTGGGGCGAGCAGCAGCCAGCAATGCCCCCCACCCCAGCAGTGCCAGTTCCTCCCTGTAGGATCAGTTGAATGTCAAGAGTAGCTTTGCCAGTGCTCACAGCCAGTATCACTGTACCCCCTTGGAGACACCAGTGCCAGCCAGGGGACATTCCCTCCTCAGGGGCCTGAGCCCCATCTCTGTGGGGCTCCTCCTCCAAACTTCTGAGTTTTAACAATTCCAACATTTCTCCAGCATTGCCCCAACCCTCGGGTTTGAACAGGCTGACCACCTGGCCCTGGTGTTCCTGGGTTTTGGAGCACTAACAGTGGCATTTCCCAGCTGCCGGGGCAGTCCCAGGCCAATGAGGAAGCTGTTCCTGCACTTGCTACCTCAGTTACCTCCTTACCAACTTTATATTAAGATAACAGTTCTTTACAGTAATATTTCCCAGTTAGAATTCTGGTGTGATTTCCATATCCTGACTGGAACCTGATGCATCCTCGTGTCTAATGCTTCGGAAGCGGTGTTAAATCAGAGAGCGTCCGTTACTTGTGGAGAAAATCCAAAGTGTCCCACTAAGGAGTATTACCTTGTTTTATTGCTGCTATTTTGATCACTACGGCAACAGCAGCAGCTGCTGCTCTGGGTGATAATAATACCTCACATATGTATAGCATCTCACCAGTCTCCAGACACGCTGGCCACCTCTCCTCGCTTGTTTTCCACAGCAGCTCTGTGGGGCAAGTACAAGCAACGCCACGGAATTCAGAGAGGAAGAGCGTCTTGCCCACGATCATAGCTAGTCACAGATTGCTAAGTTTCAAACTCATTTTTTAAAAGATTTATTTATTTGAGAGAGAAAGAGAGAGAGCGCGCACGAGAGAGCGTGAGCACACGAGTGGGGGGAGGGGCAGAGAGAGAGAATCCTAGGCAGACCACACTGAGTGCAGAGCCCGATGCAGGTCTTGATCTCACAGCCCATGAGATCACGACCTGAACGGAATCCAAGAGTCCACTGCTCAACAGACTGCACCACCCAGGCACCCCTCAAACTCATTGTTTTTATCCCAGTTCTTCCTCTTTTCACCTTGCATCCTTTCTTGAGTTGAATCCAACAGCGGGTAAGGAGTAGTTACCTTCCATTTTCTTGTTTGCTTTCCACCATGCCTGCCCCTGCGCCTGGCCCTTAGGCTTTGAACTTTGTCTATCTCTAATGGCTAAATGGACCACAGGGAGGCACCGGCCAGGGAAACTTGGCTTTCCAGATCCTCTGTATTCTGCTGGGTGTCTCCTTAATGCTAGCATGTCTCACATTTCCAGGGAGTTTGCATTTAAACTAAAAGCTTTCTAGAACCTTGGACTTAGACCTGGTTCACTTAAAAGGCATTTCCCAGAACACTCAATTTTATTAATACCATAAAACAGCCTCGGTTAAATAGTGGGATCATTGTGTATTCACAAAATGTCTCCAATCTGAACTACTTTATTTGGATGGCGACTGAAGTATTCCCGTAAAAGGTATTGCTAGGTGGCACTGGAGAGGTCTGCCTGGGTTGCGGGGTGCTAGAAGGCAACTGCAGGCATCTACCTTAGCGTCAACCCAAGCCACCTGTGTGCTGCTCCTGAGAACAGAAACATGCCTGATGGAGTCCCTGCTCTCAGACTGCTTAAAGCACAATTAATGAAACCAGAGCTTTGCTTAAAGATTCTGCAGCAACAGTACAATGCTGCAACCACATTGGAGGGGAAGGAGCACTGTATTTGGAGTTAGAAGCCTGGTAGAAGTGAGAAATTTGAGCAAATACCCAACGTCTGTGATCCTCAGTTTGCTTAGCTTTAAAATGGGGATACTAATAATACTGTCATAGATTAAGGAGTGAATTTGAAAATATTAGGATCCATGCATGGCCAAATCCTACCTTTCCTATCAAACCATATCCATTGGGGTATCCCTCATACCATCTCAAGGAAGGTATACCCGAAATAACACAATGGGAATCAAAGTAGTACTTTACTGACTTCTTTTTTTTAATAATATTTTTTTATTATGTTGTTAGTCACCATACAGTACATCCCTAGTTTTTGATGTTAAGTTCCATGATTCCTTCCTTGCGTATAACACCCAGTGCACCATGCAATACGTGCCCTCCTTACTACCCATCACCAGCCTATCCCATTCCCCCACCCCCCTCCCCTCTGAAGCCCTCAGTTTGTTTCCCAGAGTCCATAGTCTTTGGTGGTTCATACCCCATTCTGTTTAACCCCCCTTTCTTCTTCCCTTTCTTCTCCTACTGATCTTCCTACTTTTTGTGTTCCATAAATGAGTGAAACCATATGATAATTGTCTTTCTCTGCTTGACCTATTTTGCTTAGCATAATCTCCTCCACTGCTGTCCATGTTGCAGCAAATGTTGAGAAATCATTCTTTTTGATGGCTGAGTAATAACAACTGTTGGAGAGGATGTGGAGAAAGGGGATCCCTCCTACATTGTTGGTGGGAATGCAAGTTGGTACAGCCACTTTGGAAAACAGTGTGGAGGTCCCTTAAAAAGTTAAAAATTGAGCTACCCTATGATCCAGCAATTGCACTATTGGGTATTTACCCCAAAGATACAGATGTAGTGAAGAGAAGGGCCATATGCACCCCAATGTTCATAGCAACATTGTCCACAATAGCTAAATTGTGGAAGGAGCTGAGATGCCCTTCAACAGATGACTGGATTAAGAAGATGTGGTCCATATATACAATGGAATATTACTCAGCCATCAAAAAGTAGTACTTTACTGATTTCTAAGCAGGTAACTCAAACTCTCAATGTAGTTGCATTGATTGTATATGGTTCAGTGGCCTAATACAGCACACATCTATTATTTCACAGTTTCTGTGTGTTGGAAATTTGGGCTTTGGTTTAGCTGGGTTCCCTGTTTCATGGTCTTTCATGAGCTATAATCAAACAGTCGACCAAGCTGGGTTCTCATCTGAAGGTTTGGCTGGCAGAGGTCTGCTTGGCTCGCTGACATGGCTGATGGCAGGATTCAGCTTCTTATATGTTACTAGACTGAGAGCCTCAGTTCCTTGCTGGCTGCTGGCACAAGGTCACCCTCAGTTCCCTGTCACATGGACTTCTTCTGTATGGCAGCTTGCTTCATCAAAGCCACCAAAGGGCAGAGTCTGTTAGCAAGATGGATGTAACACTTTTATCTAGCCTAATCATGGAAGTAACATCTTATTACCTTTGCCATTTGCTGCTGGCTAGAGGCAAGTCATCATTAGGGCAGACCATCCTCACTGGGATGGGATTATATCATAGTGTAAATGCTAAGCAGTGCAGATCATTTGGGGCCATCTTAGAAGTTGCTTACCACAATAGGGCTTTGATATAAGCTGGATAAAGAATATGGCTGGGACTTGGGCTGGGATATGTGGGGACTTCCACATATCCTTCCCTCACCTACTCTGTAAGATCTAAATCTTGGGACCCATTCACTGAGGGTGAGGGTCCCTGCAGAGGGAGGTGTAAGCCTTCAAGAGGTCCACTCATCCATCTATGGCATATTTGGTGGAAGAAAGAGGTGGACGGGGCAGGTCTACCCCAGGGACCAGGCTAAGACAGGAGGCAGGAGGAAAGGATGGGGCCTGGCATCCCACATTTGCAGCACAGTAACATGCCAAATGAATGATGTGGGCTCCAATCAATTAGATTAGCAACTCCCTTACATGATAGGGTTGCCAGCAGTGGGAAGAACAGAGGTGCCTTATAGGAAGAAGTACTGAGCCTTGTTGACTGGCAGCTGTAAAGGCTAAATGAGAGAGTTTATGTAACTGGACCAGGTATAGTAAGCAGTATTTTAATATTTAATTTTTAAGTGAGTCATACATATACACAAAATAAGCTCCAGGATAAGAGGTAACTGTGGTCAGAGGATCCAGGAAAATTCTTGTGAGAAAATTAAATATCAGATGCTGATAAGAAGAGGGAGGCCAGTGAGGGAAAAGGTACAGAGGTAGGATGCATTGATTTATTCATTCAACAATCATGAATTGAGAGCTAACTGTATGCCCGCTCTTAAACTGAAAGTGTGGAACTAAAAATAATAGTGTGGACAAATGGAAGAGGAAGATGAGTGCACACATAGCTTAACTATACAATGACCCAAGAAATAATTAAGGTAGGTACAGAATTCAGAAGTAGCCTAAAGGAGGGGCGCCTAGGTGGCTCAGGCGTTAAGAGTCTGCCTTTGGCTCAGGTCATGATCCCAGAGCCCTGGGATCAAACCCCGCATTGGGCTCCCTGCTCAGCAGGAGGCCTGCTTCTCCCTCTCCCACTCCCCCTGCTTGTGTTCCCTCTCTCACTGTGTCTCTCTTTGTCAAATAAATAAAATCTTAAAAAAAAACAGAAGTAGCCTAAAGGAGTAGAGGGGTTAATCCCACTGGAGAGAGGAGGGAGGGAGGAAAGGAGTAAACAACAACAACAACAACATAGAGAAGACCATGTGAGTGGGATCCATGATGTGTCTTGCAGGTCAAACAAAGCAGGTTTTGGAGGCAATGGGTGACGTTTGGTTGTAGGGGAAAGTTTTGTGCAAGGAAGAAGCAGGCACTGTACATGGTGTACCCACTAACAGAGATGATCAGGGATCTTGTTGCATCTGCCTTCCCTTAGCTGCTGTATCAGTTAACTATTGCTGTGTAACAAAGCAGATCCAGATGAAGTGACTTAAAACACCACCATTTTCTTTTCTTTTCTTTTTCTTTTCTTTTCTTTTCTTTCTTTTCTTTTCTTTTCTTTCTTTTCTTTTCTTTTCTTTTTTTCTTTTCTTTTCTTTTCTTTTCTTTTCTTTTTTCTCTTCTCTTCTCTTCTCTTCTCTCTCTTCTCTTCTCTTCTCTTCTCTTCTCTTCTCTTCTCTTCTCTTCCCTTCCTCTCCTTCTTTCTTTCTTTCTTTCTTTCTTTCTTTCTTTCTTTCTTTCTTTCTTTCTTTTCTTCTTCTTCTTCTTTTCTTTCTTTCTTTCTTTTTTCTTTCTTTCTTTCTTTCTTCCTTTCTTTCTTTCTTTCTTTCTTTCTTTCTTTCTTTCTTTCTTTCTTTCTTTCTTTCTTCTTCCTCAGCTTTATGGAGGTGTGATTGATATATAAAAAACATATGGAAAGTCTACAATTTGATGAGTTTGAACATATCATGTACCCAAGATACAATCACTACCACAATCAAGGTAGTAAACATATCCAAAAGTTCAGTTTCCTTGTATCTCTTTGCTTTGTTGTTGTTGGTGGTGTTGTGAGAACACTTAACATGACATCTATCCTCTTAACAAATTTTTAAGTGCACAACACTGTGTTATTAACCATAGGCCCTATGTTGCCTGGCAAGTCTCTAGAATTTATTCATCTTGCGTAACTGTAACTTTATACCCATTGAACAGCAAGTTCCCATTTTCCCCTTCCCCCATCCTCTGGCAACCACCATGCTATTTAACCATTTATTTTCTAATGATTTTGTGGACTGGCTGAGCTCAGCTGGAAGGTTCTCCTGCTCTACATGATGTTGGCTGGGGTCACTCCTGTGTCTGCTTTTAGCTGAGAATTTGGCTGGAGCTAGAATGTCCAGGATGGTTTTGCTGACATGCCTGGTGCCTCAGTTCAGGTGTCTAGAATGGCTGGGAGCTGTTTAGGCCTCAATCTCCAGATGGGTCCTCATCATATTTCTACATAGCTGCTGGATTCTCAAAGAGTAAAAATGGAAATTGTCAGTTCTCTTAAGGCCTTGACTCTAGAATTTGTACAACACCATGTTTGCCATATTATATTAGTTGAAACAAGTACCAGGGCCAGATTCAACATTAGGGGAAGTAGACTCCTTGCTAGGAGGAGTAGCATGTGTATACTGGGATGACATCACTGCAGACAATCTACCACAGCTGCACACTTGTCCTCATGCTTGATGAAAAAGCAAGATTCAGGTGAACCATGCAGCAGTTGAGTTCATTCAAGCAAATAGAATGGATCCCCTCGAGGGTATGAAGACTCTGTCAGCTCTCCGGGGCTTATGTTCCCACTGAAACCATGACTTTTTGGCCAGAGAATCTGCTAGTCCCAGTTCAAGGAAGAAGAAGTAAAAGACAGAACATTTATTTCTCTCTGAGAAGTAAGCCAGAAATGGAATGCCATCAGGATTTGAAAACATTTCTTTAAATTTGATGCACTTAAATCCAAAGGCAGGTAATGAATTTTGCTTCATCAGTAAATCTTCAATCTTCTTGATGAGCATATGCAACAGAAATTGAACACAAAAGGCATAAAATTACCATGGTGATGGCTAATTGTGGTGAATCTGCATATATTAGTTCACAGTAACACAAATAACACTCTGGGAGGCTAAGGTGCTAAGATACAGAAGGTATTGTACTGTTTAAAATGTTGTGAAAATCACAGTCTGCTCTGATTAAAATAACATTATAAATATTAGCCAATTAAATATTATTTAATGGTGAATAGGAGAAGAAAATCCTCATTTCCCCCAAAGCTATTTGAGACTCTGGTTTAGTATTATGGTATGAGGGACTGGAATGTGGTTGGTATGCTCTGTAATGAGAGACACTGGAAATACAGTATCGATTTTTGAGGTCCTCTTGTCTCCCTTTCAGCAGCTTTCTTTACATTGGCATCTTTTTTCCCGGATGCCCGGACACCTCCTCAGTAACTGGTGCTGTGGGAAGCAACACAGGGAAGACAAAGAGATGGACCCTGTCGATCAGGGGAAATATGAGGCTGAACTTTACCATCATACCCATGAGGCCTCAACACTTGCTAACTTTGGGCAAACAGTTTAGCTCTGTGAGACTTCATTTCCTCATGTGTGAACTAAGAAATGTCTGAACCTTGAGTAAGATAGTTGATATAAAGCAGCCAGAACATAACAGTTGTTTAATGTCAGTGATATTAGAAACGACCAGTGCACATGAACTAATGGCAGTGAGGGAGACTTCAGTGGTCTGCTAAACTGTGCTTTGGACTCTGGGTTCTGGAGAAATTTAGAAAAGGAGGTTGGGCTTCCGGAATAAGGGGAGACTTGGGCTGTAGCTGGGGCAGGCAGAAGGGGCTGAGAGGCTGTTCTTGGGAGACATCTTATGAGGGAACACATGGAGGCGGAAATAGGCACTTTGAGGGGCAGTGGGGAGACTTACATGATGTGCATGGAAGACATGTTGACCAGTGCTGGGGTCACATCATGGAAGATGACAAAACCCAGACACAGGAGTGTCCTGAGCAAAGAGTCTTAAGCTCTGAATGCCTTTGGGAAACTGCACATATTCCTAATTATTTTAAGTTTGTGTGATGTAACTCCTCCCCGCCCCAGCTTCACTTAATTTTCCCTTTTCCTCTCTTTTTCCAAATCACACTCTCCTCTTCATTCTACAGTGTGCTGTTTACTTCCAAGTGCAATTAAAGGACTGGGCCAAAAAGCAAATGGAGCACATCTTGCCAACTCTACCTGCAAAATGCATTGCATTTGCTTAACTGTGACTCAGATTTGGAACAACCTGAAAAGGAAAGGGCAATAGTGTTTGGGTGGTGACAGAACCATCCATTACCTTGCTGGGAGCCAAGAGAGGGAGCCAGTAGAACTATGTGAGAAAAGATGAGCCGTGAAGCAACAGTGATTCAGGATTAATAATAACTCCTCATGCTTCTGTTGTGATTTAGCAGAGTTTAGAACGCTCTCACAGCCAGTAACTCATGTAATTTTTAGGACAACCCTATGAGGTTGTTAAAGAAAATGTTGTTGTCCTTATTTTACGCATGAGAGAGCTGAAATGGAAAGAAAAAGAAGGCTTGCTGAAAGTCACACAGCAAGCAAATGGTGGGGTAAGTGGAGACTCAGGTGGCTTATTATGTTTTTACCCATCAAACTCTCTTCTGCGTCTACTGTTCCTGACTCTTGCTCTGCTCACCCCTGTCCTGGTCCTGTATTCCAAGACACTGGGTTAGGGATTAAGTATTTGGGAAACTAGTTGGAAGGCTATTTTGGTGACCCAGACATAAGGGGAATAGGGACTGCATGATTCTAGACCCTCTCCCTCTTTTAGGACCCCTCTGGGCATTGTTTCTCCGTCTCCTGTGGAACCTCCTTTCTTTGATGCACTCCATAAACACTGACATCTCCCTGTGTTTGGCCATGGGCTCTATTCTCTTCTCACTCCTTACGCTCTATTGTGACACCTGTCCATTTCCACCATGGCTTTTGTAGTCAATTCCAAATTCACATCTGCAGCCACACTCACTCTCCAGATCAAGATCCACTTAAGGACACTCTCTTGACTCACAACTCTCACCCTTTCTCTTTCTTTGTCTCTGGAATTACAAACCAGCTTTTGTTCCTTCCTGCTCCTGAACCCTAAATTCTCCCTTTCCTGTGAATCCTTTTCAGTAACATTGAAAATGCTCAAATTCCTCCGACTAAAAAATTAAAATAAGAAACACTTTTTTCAAATTATCTTTGAATCCATTTCCCTCTGCAACCACAGCCCCATTTCTCCTTGCTCCTACATGTACAAACTTTTCCAGAGCATTTCGTGTGCTTGCTGTCTCCAATTTCCACCCCCCACCCACAATTCTCAGCTCACTAATCTGGCCCCCACCATAATAAGTCTGGCTAGGATCCCTAGGGACCTCCATATCACTAAACCTAGTGATACTTTCTGTGCTCACCTTATGGGTCTTCTCAGCAGAAGCCAACATGACGAACCACTCCATTATTTTTGGAATACTCTTACCTTGACTTCTATGACACAATACTCTTTTGGTTTTCCTTCAACCTTTGTGGAAGCTCTTTCTCTTTTTCCTTTGCTCATCCTCCAATACAAAATGATTAAATGGTTTTACTCATGCCTTCTCTCCTCACTCCATACATAATCGCCTACATCCAAATCTTCAGTGACCACCTATATAGAGGCAACTCTCACATTTACATATCTAGTCTATATGTATTTAACTCTTCCTTATCTTGCACACCCAGCTCCCAGGGGGCTCTCACAAGGTGCTTCCCTGCCCTACCATATATGATCCCCCATTCACAGGCCTTCATAATTCCAGCTTTGTTCCCTTTGTAGCCCTTTTCACGGTTTGAAATTCTATATTTATGTGATTGTCTGATTAATAATATCCTTCCTATTTGACCGGATGCTCCATCTAAGAGTAAGGGCTGGTGACTGTTTTTACTTATGTTGGCTCCTGGGACCTAACAGAGTGACTGATGCATTATAGGCACTTGACAAATGTTTGTTGACATGAAATACATACAGGTGGCTATTGGTCTTCTTCACATGAATGAATATCTTGAAGGCATGCCTCAAACTGAACTCATTTTTTCTCCCTTAACCTGTGCCCTTCCCCTCCTTACTCTGGAATTTCCCATTGATGTGAATGACCTAGTTATCTACCCAGTAACTCCACTAGAAATCTAAGAATCATACTTGATTATTTCATTTCCCACCACACTTAGTCACTAAGTCCTGTAGATTCTATCTCAATATCGCTTGTATGTGCACCCTTCTCTTGAACCTTACCTGTCTTAGTAAAGAAATTCTTTTGCTTAGGGGCGCCTGGGTGGCACAGCGGTTGAGCGTCTGCCTTCGGCTCAGGGTGTGATCCCGGCGTTCTGGGATTGAGCCCCACATCAGGCTCTTCTGCTATGAGCCTGCTTCTTCCTCTCCCACTCCCCCTGCTTGTGCTCCCTCTCTCGCTGGCTGTCTCTATCTCTGTCGAATAAATAAATAAAATCTTTAAAAAAAAAAAGAAATTCTTTTGCTTGAAATACTGCAACAGCTTCTTTCTTTTTCTTTCTTTCTTCTTTCTTTCTTTCTTTCTTTCTTTCTTTCTTTCTTTCTTCTTTCTTTCTTCTTTATTCTTTTTTTATGAATTGTGGACTGTAAGGAATATCATGTAGAGGGAGTAAGGCTTGTTAGAGTCTTAGACATGATAGCTGGAATAAATAATCAGTTGAAGAAGGTGAAGGCTGCTTTAGTCCTCTGTCCCTGGTAATAAATATTGTGCAAGCTGTGCTATTTCCCACTACATAAGAGGGCCAGTGAACAAACTAAAGGAGAAGTTTGAAATTTGGTGGTCTCCAAACTGTAAGCCAAACTAAGCCCATTTGAGTGCTCTACCTGTATTCACAAAATTCTGTGGCTAAATAGGTAGACTAAACTCTGCCTAAAAGGAAGTTAAACAGGTTTTATTTATAACTTAAAAAATTCTGCAATATTGGTCAGAATTTTTAATATGCTAATACATATAAAGGTACATATAATATGTAACACGCCTGCCAAGCTTGTTTAATGATACAATCCCTTTTACCTCTTTCTCTTTTAGTAGAACATCTTAGGAGGCTGTCATTATATGAAACATCGATATAACCATGCAGCAGTTAATGCAACAAATACTGTAGCACTGCTCATGTACATGGGACTGTATTAAGTATTGCAGGTGATGAGACAACATTTGTGTACAGTCAGGACTCCTTTAGTTGTGTGAGATTAAGACCCAGTTTTAGCTAGTTCAAAGGAAACATGAAATATATTGACTCATGTATCTTGGAAGACCAAGAAGTGGGCTAGTTTTAGGTGTGGCACAAGCAAGGTGTTCATTGTTGAATGACATTGTTGAGTTTCTCTATTTCTAGTCTCTTCTTGGTATCATTGTGGAAAGGCTCTATTCATGTTGCAAATGTCTTAGACTGGGTTCCCAGGAAACAGACTCTTGAATGGAGAGTTGCATGAAGATTTAGTGGCAAGAGCTCTTGGGCATTACACCTGTGAGGAAGTGAGAAGGGCATGACTGGGCAGCAGAAGAAGCTGAGCTCTGAAGTGATTGCAGCTGAAGCCTCAGCTAATTCTACAAGAAGCTCTGGAGCCCTTCAGAGCTGTCCCCACTTGGAAGCAAAGAGTCTATGCCTTTGTGTTCCTCCATCAGAGGTCACAGCACCCACTCCATAGTAGTGGCTAGGGCCACTCTCTTGGATGGAGCATAACTTGTTGATATATTTCCTTGTGGCAGAAAGCAAGTCCTGGTGATAGACCCAGTTCTTAGCTATTAGCCACCAACACTTCTGGCAGCTGGGGAAATGAGTGTGTTGGCCCTGGAAAGGGTAGCTGGACAGATCACCACAAGTCCACCAGTCAACCAATGGGGGTCCCACCAGCTCAAGCCCAAACCTTCTTATTCAGTGTTTCAGAAGGAGAGAGACTTTTTTTCTAGATGATGTTTGTAATGATGGAATTTCACTATTGAGCTTGGGTTCTTACTGTCCCTGTGATGGAGGAGGTGGAGGTCATGTGATTGACAGATCCACTATCTGTGGGAGGGGCAGTCCCCAAAAGGAATATGTGCTGCATAGACCAAAAAAGGGAACCAGTGTCAGCCATAACCTTCAGAATCTTATTGAGCCAGAGAACGAGAAAGCACATCCACAAATGATGATTACTAGATTAAAGATTTTATGGCCTGGGACCACTTAGTCTTACATATAGGTTAAGATAGAGAAGGAAAGTTTATTTCTAATTAACATTTGCACTCACTACTAAATCTATATTCTACGTTTTAATTTTGGAGATAACTCTACATATAGCATAATGTGGGCTGGTCCATTTTGATTAAAAATGTTTTTAGAAACGACAAGTGAAAAAAATGATTCCAACCTAACGTATATAGAAGTAGTCTCATATTGCATGGTGCACTGGGTGTTATATGCAACTAATGAATCATCGAACTTTACATCAAAACCCAGGGATGTACTGTATGGTGAATAACATAATATAATAAAAATATTATTATGAAAAAAAATCAGGTTTAACCATATAATATACAAAAATATAACTCAAAACGGAGCAAAGACCTCAACATAAGAGCTAAAATTATAAAACTCTTAGAAGAAAACACAGGAGTAAATCTTTGTGACACTGGACAGTGTACATAAGCAGTGATTAAATAGATAACAGCACCTAAAGTACAAGAAACCAACAACAACAACAAAATACATATGAATTAAAATACATCAAAATTAAAAAGTTTCAAAGGATATCATCAAGAAAGTAAAAAGACAACCACTAGAATAAGAGAAATATTTTGCAAATCATATATCTGATAAGGGACTTTTATTTAGAAGCTATAAAGAACCCTCACAACTCAATCATAAAAAGACAAATCCTCCAATTTAAAAATGGGCAAAGGATGTGAACAGACATTTCTCCAAAGAAAACATACAAATGGCCAGTAAGCACATGAAAGTATGTTCCACATCATTAGTCATCAGAGAAATATAAAATCAAACCCACAATGGAATATCACTTCAAAACCACAAAGATGGCTATGACCAAAAGGACAGATAATAATGAGTGTTTTAAAAAATATGGAAAAATTGGAACCCTCATGAACTGCTTGGAGGGAGTATAAAATGGCATAACCACTTTGGAAAAAAAAAAAAGAAGTACTCTTCTGTGAATATTATTTTCTAACCGGTCATTGGTTAAAGATTTATACTGGTTTATTAATAATGATGTACTTGCTCATACTTGTTGAATGCTCACTACTTGCCAGAAACTCAAAGAAGCAGTCATTCAAGCACTCTTTATGACAACCCTGACATAAGTACCATCACTGTCCCCATTTGACAGATAAGGGAACTGAGGTTAAATGTGGTAATTATTCCAATGTCTTACAGGTAATAAATGGGATTTGACTTTAAAACCTGGTGCTCTGCTATTTTGCCTTATTAACCAATGATGACATTTTTTTGACTAGGTCTGTTCAAAACAAATTCTTAACCTTAGTTGAAAACTTAATTCATTGATTCTTGTACGGTGAATGAAAGAATTTGAAATGGAAGATATACTGAAATTATATCTGTTAACTTATTTCGCGAGATATCTCCATTTGTACAGCAATCAGGTCTTTAATGTTTTAACATTAAAATTGATTTTCAAATAAGAGAAAAGTTAGTCCTTGATACTACCATCCCTTCAACTATTTTTCTTTTTGTGTTTCCTCATAGGTCTTGTCCCTAGAAAGTATTATTTTTACCTATCTATATCCATGACAGAACTATTAGGTTGAACCACGTGGAATTTTCAGTATTTTACAGTTTTCCTATGAAAATGGTAATTGATATTGTTCAACCTAATATTTTTTTCAGCTTTAATTCAACACTTTGTGTTAACCTTTCCATGTTGCTATGTAGTCTTCTTGCTTGTCATCTCAACATCCAATGTTCCATAAAGTATAAGTTCACTTAAGGATTCTTTTCTATTATCCTGAGTTTTTTACCATAGTAAACAAATATTCTACACAAATATTTCTCTCTCTGGGTTATTTCCTTAGGATAAATTCCTAGTGATGGAAATGACTGGATTAAAGGAAATTAATATTTTATGGCTTTTAATATGTATAGTTAAATTATGTTATAGACAGAATCTTTTTAATTTGCAATCAACAGTGTACAAATGTACTAACTTCATCAGAACCTACTTAGCCTTCAGTATTGTTATTATTTCTGATAATATAATAGGTGTAAAATGAATGAATATTTTAATTTGTTTGTCTTTGATCACAGCAAGGTGGAGCATTTTCACATGTTTGTTTACTAATTTCAATTCCTCCTGCATAGATGATCAGATCATATTCTTTGCTTATTCATCTATTGGGCATCTTATTTGTATATGATCATTGTGCATCTTATATAAGATAGATAGTAACCCTTCATCCTCTTTTAAAGACATTTTAATCCTTTTTCTCTTAAGTTTCATTATATTATTTTAGAAGTTACAAAATACATCTTCTATAGCATTAAATCTGAATTTTTCCTGTCAATTAAATCTTAGCAAGTTTTAATTCTTGCATATATTTCAGTATATTTCATTTTATTCTTTGCCATATTTTATACAATTTCAAAATATTTACCTTTTTAGTGATGCAGAATTTATTTTGATTTATGGTATAAGCTGAGGATATAAACTAATTTTGTTTTAAATTTGCTAATCAGATATCTCCAAACCATTTCTTAAGTATGTTTTTCTTTTTCTGTTGTATAGAGAAAGTCTAAGAGTGTAAAAACATTTAATGTGGTAGAGTCTATTTCTGGAGCCTTTATTTGGTTTCACATTTTTTTTTTTATGATGCCAGATATTTTAATACCTGACAGGATGGTCTCTTCCACTCACTTCCAATTTTTAAAATTTGAGAACATTTAAAATATCTCCCCTGCCCCATTTTGGCCCCATCATTTTCTTATTAGGCCAATTAAATAATATTTTACAATTTCATAATTTGGTTAGATTTAAAAATAGTATATCGGGTAGCTCAATTTTTAACTTTTTAAGGGACCTCCACACTGTTTTCCAGAGTGGCTGTACCAACTTGCATTCCCACCAACAGTGTAAGAGGGATCCCCTTTCTCCACATCCTCTCCAACATTTGCTGTTTCTTGCCTTGTCCATTTTAGCCATTCTAACTGGCATAAGGTGGTATCTCAATGTGGTTTTGATTTGAATTTCCCTGATGGCTAATGATTTTGAACATTTTTTCATGTGTCTGTTAGCCATTTGTATGTCTTCATTGGAAAAGTGTCTGTTCATATCTTCTGCCCATTTTATGATTTGTTTATTTGTTTCTTGCGTATTGAGTTTGAGAAGTTCTTTGTAGATCTTGGATACCAGTCTTTTATCTGTAGTGTCATTTGTAAATATTTTCTCCCATTCCGTGGGCTGCCTCTTAGTTTTTGATCCAGCAATTGCACTACTGGGTATTTACCCCAAAGATACAGACATAGTGAAGAGAAGGGCCATATGCACCCCAATGTTCATAGCAGCATTGTCCACAATAGCTAAATCGTGGAAGGAGCCGAGATGCCCTTCAACAGCTGACTGGATTAAGAAGTTGTGGTCCATATATACTCAGCCATTAAAAAGAACGTGGTCCATATATACAATGGAATATTACTCAGCTATCAAAAAGAACTATTTCTCAACATTTGCTGCAACATGGACGGCACTGGTGGAGATAATGCTAAGTGAAATAAGTCAAGCAGAGAAAGACAATTATCATATGGTTTCTCTCATCTATGGAACATAAGAACTAGGAAGAGTGGTAGGAGAAGAAAGGGATAAAGAAAGGGGGGTAATCAGAAGGGGGAATGAAGCATGAGAGACTATGGACTATGACAAACAAACTGAGGGCCTCAGAGGGGAGGGGTGTGGGGGAATGGGATAGACTGGTGATGGGTAGTAAGGAGGGCACGTATTGCATGGTGCATTGGGTGTTATACGCCAGTAAGGAATCATGGAACTTTACATCAAAAACTAGGGATGTACTGTATGGTGACTAACATAATATATTAAAAAAAATAGTATATCGGTTTTCTTTTGCTGCTGTAAAATACCACCACAAACTTAATGGCTTTAAGCCCTGCAGATTCATTACCTTATAGTTCTGCATGTTAGAAGTCTGATGCTGGGGGCGCCTGGGTGGCTCAGTTGTTAAGCGTCTGCCTTCGGCTCAGGGCGTGATTCTAGAGTCCTGGGATCGAGCCCCACATAGAGCCCCACATTGAGCTCCTCTACTGGGAGCCTGCTTCTTCCACTCCACTCCCCCTGCCTATGTTACCTCTCTCGCTGGCTGTCTCTCTCTCTGTCAAATAAATAAATAAAATCTTTAAAAAAAGAAAAAAAAAAGAAGTCTGATGCTGGTCTCATCTGATTAAAATCAAAGTGTCAGTAGGGCTGTGGTTCCTTTGTAGAGGCTCTTAGGAGACCATTCGTTTCCTTGCCCTTCCCACTTTCTAGGAGTTGCCTGTGTTCTTTGGATGGTGGGCCCTCCTCCATCTTCAAAGACAAAAATAATGCATCTCCTTGACTATTTTTCTCTCAGCAGAGCCAGAAAATATGCCCCAGTTTTAAGGACCCAGGTGAATAGATTGGTCTCTGGATAATCTAGGATAATTTCTCCCCATTGCAGGGTCTTCACCCTTGGTCACATCTGCAAAGTCTCTTTCACCATGTAAGGTAACATATTCATAGGTACTGAGATTAGGATGTAGACATGTTTGGGGGGCATTAAATTTGCCCACAAAAAATAACATCAGAATTTTGGGGGGATTCTGTTAAATAGATGTTAAATGATTTTGGCAGAATTGCTATTTGTGCAGTATTTCATTTTCCCATCAGGAAGTGATCACCTAGTGACATTTTGAGGCTTACTTTAGTGGTTTTAAAGACCCTTTCTCCTTAACTGCCCTCTTTAAACTCCTAGTTTGTGGGATGCTGTGTGAGTAAAACTTCTGTTTACCCATATTCCTCCCTAGTACATTTTTTCTAACAAGTTATTGCTTGATGTCCTTAATTCTTCGTGAAAATTTATTCCCTAATGTAATCTTAATTTGGCATCCATTCTACAATGAGAAACATATGCTGGCAATACATGGTGTGGTGTGAATGCAGCTCCCAGGGAAATTAACCCAGCTATGCCATATTGAGAAATCTCCATTTTCACTACTTATTTAAAAAGATGCAAAAATGCTGAGCATTGAGATGACCTTCAAAGCTTAAGAAAGGTTGCTGAATACTACATTTGACCTAGTTTGCTCAGTGTCCTGAGCAGAAGGACACTCAGCAGTCCAGGAGCTGCCCTGGCAAAGGGAAGTGACATATGGGCCTGGGGTGGAGACGCAAAGCTTTGCTTAGGGACCCTGCACAGCCTTTCTCTCCAAATGATTGATTAATTTCTACTTTGGCAGGTTGCAGTTTGTGACCACTTCCTTCTGAGTTTAATATTCATATAGGAGATTCCTGATGCAGAAGAAGGATCTTTGAATTGGGAAACAGGAGGTCTGGTTCTAGCTTCAATGGAGAGCTGAATTGAGTCTATGGTGGTGAGGAGGTGATGTGATTCCTTAGGGGATCAGTTCTCTTATTTCTAATATGAGGAGCTGGAGTAGATCTGTCAGCCTATAAACTGATAGAGATTTGAAAGAAGGCAAATTCCATTCAAAGAAAGAACAAAGCACCAATTATTTCAGTTTCCACTTCCCCCCCTCTATTTTCACTCTGGGGTAACACTTAAGAAGCAGAAGTTCTTTTTGACCCTTCACTCTAGAAACCTCTCTGACCTTGTGATCTAATTCTCATCTCATGCCTATGAGCTCTTGAGCAGTCTTGGAGTTCTTAAAGTGGTGACGGTGGGCCCTGACATCCCTTCCAAATGATAGGCTTATGGGTTTCAAAACACATCAGTCTTCTGACACTGATCTTCCTGGCTGTGTTCTACAGGAAGCCAAGAGGAGAAAGGCCAAGAGGAGAAACCTCACAGGCTTGTCTCTAGGACCTAGATAAAGTCCAATGATTTGGCTTGTTCAGGAAATCCTCCTTTATGGATCCTGTTGAAATTATCCCCTCCCATTCTGTTTTATGCTTTGATGTGTCTTGATATTTTGTCTCTTCACCAGCTGTTGTTCCCTCCTCTGCAGGTCAGGGACTCTGATGTCTGAGAGCAGGGAGTAGCCAACAGGATCCAGAGGATGGCTTGGAGAAGCAAAATCTCAGCCCCCAACTGATCAGATCACTGTACTTTTCACTGAAATTCTGCTTGTGGCCCATCTTCTACTTAGTATCAGTGCTTCCTGTATAAAGCCTGGTGGATGAGGTCCAGTCCCACATGGAGGGCCAGCAAAGCTAAACCTTCTTCAAATATGAGTTTTCCGTCCTCCTGCACACCTGAAATCGTCTTTGTCTTTTATAGGGAAGCATCCAGACTGCTACTGGAGGTGAAAGCTGACTTCTTCTCATCAAGATTATAAGTTGCTGTTGTCAGAGGCATCCTGACCACCCATAACCCTTTCCTGGGTTGAACAAGGGAGTGGACCATGAATTTTAAAGTCCTGGGAACCATGTTGTAGCATGGATAGCATGACAGAATTTGCAGTTATGGCAATGAAAACACCCTTTATTGAGAGCCTTTATAAACCAGATCCTGTGGGTTCTTCTTGAAGGGCACAGAACTTGTTTGGAATTCAGGCAGAGAAACAGTTAATTCTAGAATGATAACAATAGGGCACATATCTTGCTGTTGACTTGCTGGGTTGAGAAATTAATTTCTGGGAGGCCAGTTAGCCTAGTGATTAAGAAAGGCCCCAAAGTTTAGGAAAACACAACTTGTGTGGTATTCTCTTTTGAAGGTTTAGTGGAGAGTGGGGGAAAGGATTTTATTTCTTTCTCTCTCTTTTTAAACATTATATAATTATACTATTTTATTATTTATATTTAAAGATTTGGGGCCAGGCAGATTTAGCTTAGGATTCCAGCTTTCTTACTTACTAGATTTGTGGTCTTGGAGAAGCTTCTTAATCTCTCTGAATCTCATTTTCTCTGAAGATTCATTGAGCTATGCACAATGGTGATCTTAGCTACTTGTCTAGCATTTAAACATCAGCTCTCCATTATTGCTATTGTTATTACGGTTACTGTTTGAAAATCAGAGCCATGTGACAAAGAGAACTGATATTTTGAACCCCAATCTGACAATCCAGTTGGGCGATTATTCAGTGGTGGGAACTGTTACGGAAAGTCATCTTAGTGTTTTGGAAAGTCAAGAAACCAAAAGCTGGCATGGTCACAGAGAAACCCCGAACTTCAGAGGGAGGGCTTAGAGCCTCAGACCACAGGCTGGCAGGATGCCCTGGCCTGTGGCCTGGAGTGCAATCAAGTCTGGAGGGCAGGGAAGCCCTTTGAACTGCACTTCAGAGGTGGAAATCCCCAGAGTCCGTGGAGAAGAAAGGGAAACAATGGTGCTGTTATACATCACTGACTTTTTTATTTATTTTGAATTTTAATGCCTTGAGACTTACACTATTATAACTTTTTAAAAATTGTGTTATGTTCGTAATGAATTGTGGAACACTATATCAAAAACTAATGAAGTACTGTATGGTGACTAACATCACTGGCTTTTGAAGAGGGACTACCTGGTAGCCTGCAGGAGCAGGATGAGAACTCAATCTGAGGACCAGAGGGTCAGAGAGGGTGGCCCAGGCTGGGCTGAGCCAGGGCTTCAGCTGCCAGGCCAGATTGGGATTCAAAGGTACCAGATGTAGCAGATGGCTGTGCCAGCAGGCTGCCTGCCTTCCTCCCAAGCTGTGAACATGGGTGGATCAGGCTTTAGGTTTCCTTACATAGCTGCATTGAACTGAATGTAGGAATATGGGCATTAGCAAATGACCCCTTTTAAAGCATTTTTAAAAAGAGGATGGTGGTGGTAGAAATGAGGATTGAAAGATCTGCGTGTGAAAACAGCTTACCTAAGTGGAAGTTGAAAGGAAGAAATTGTATTTGAGGAGAGGAATTAAGAACAGGTATCTTTCATTATAAATTCACTTAGGCATTTGTTTCAGTTCCCTGGAGTTTTGCAGATGACTTTATCTTTTCCTTGGAATTGGCTTGCCTATTCTTCCTCTGTTTTAGAGAAACCCTCCCAAGTTTGAAGGAGCATATGCACTTCTGTCCTAGAGTTCATTCCCTACCTGTCCCAAACCTTGCTTGTAGCCAGGCACACAGCTCATACTCTGCTCCTGGAAATGTTGAGAGTCTTCAGCCAGACTCTTTTTTGTTTGTTTGTTTTTTGTTCAGTTAGCCATCATTAGTTTTTGATGTAGTGTTCAGTGATTCATTAGCTGTGCATAACACCCAGTGCACCATGCAATACGTGCCCTCCTTACTACCCATCACCGGTCTATCCCATTCCCCCACGCCCCTGCCCTCTGAGGTCCTCAGTTTGTTTCTCATAGTCCATAGTCTCTCATGTTTCATTCCCCCTTCTGATTACCCCCCCCTTTCTTTATCCCTTTCTTCCCCTACCGATCATCCTAGTTCTTATGTTCCATAGATAAGAGAAATCATATGATAGTTGTCTTTCTCTGCTTGACTTATTTCACTTAGCATTATCTCGTCCAGTGCCGTCCATGTTGTAGCAAATACAACACGTGCCCTCCTTAATACCCATCACCTGGTTACCCCATACCCCACCCCCTCTCTTCTTTAACCCTCTGTTTGTTTCCCTGAGTCCAGAGTCTCTCATGGTTTGTTTCCCTCTCTGATGTCTCCCCCTTCAGTTTTCCCTCCCTTCCTTGGTGGTTCTCTGCGCCATTCCTTATGTTCCACATATGAGTGAAACCATATGATAATTATCTTTTTCTACTTGACTTATTTCACTTACCATAATCCCCTTCAGTTCCATCCATGTTGATGTAAATGGTAGGTATTCATCTTTTCTGATGGCTGAGTAATATTCCATTGTATGTATGGACCACATCTTCTTTATCCATTCATCTGTTGAAGGACATCTCAGTTCCTTCCACAGTTTGGCTATTGTGGATATTGCTGCTAGGAACATTGGGGTGCATGTGCCCCTTCTTTTCACTACATCTGTATCTTTGGGGTAAATACCTAGTAGTGCAATTTCTGGGTCATAGGATAGTTCCATTTTTAATGTCTCGAGGAACCTCCATACTGTTTTCCAGAGTGGCTGTACCAGCTTGCATTCCCACCAACAGTGTAAGAGGGTTCCCCTTTCTCCACATCCTTGCCAACATTTGTTGTTTTCAGGCAGACTCTTAAGGAGATTGCTGTCTTAGTCACCTCAGGCTGTTTTAACAAAATACCAGAGACTGGGTGATTTAAACAACAGATGTTTTTCTCTTGTAGTTCAGAGGCTGGGAAGTCTGAGAGTAAGGTGCTGGCATGGTTGGGTTTTGATGAGAGCTCTCTTCCTGGCTTATGGATAGCTGCCTCTCACTGTATCCACATGTGGACAAGAGAGATTAAGTTATAATCTATTTCTTTTCTTATGACACTATTCCCATCATGAGGACTCTAACCTCATGACTTCTCAATCTAAACATTTCCCCAAAGCCCCAGCTCCTAGTACCATCACTTTGAAGGTTAGAATTTCAATGTGAATTTTCAGGGCACACATTTACGCAGTCCATAACAGCACCTAAACCTCCAACAGATGACTACTGTGTCCACAGCCTGACATTGAGGAGGTGGGCTCTGTCCACAGAACGGAGGCTCTGTCACCCATTACCTAACACTTAATTGGGCATATTATTTAACTTCTCTGAGCCTCAGTTTCCCCATACTTGCTGGGATGAAATTTCTTATACTGTAGGGTTAGTGGGAGGAGTTGCTGGGACAAATTATGTAAAGCACTTAATTTAGAGTAGGTGATCACTAAATGTTAATTGCTCTTATTGTCCATGTCTCAAATACAATGTTATTATCCATATTTTTATGCCTTTGCAGACAGGCTAAGAAACTGTCAGAGAAGATAATTGAGTTTTGCAGATAGAGAGCATTTGAATGACCTCTAGTTTGTTGGGTAAAATTTTCTGCTCATGTTTATTTGCAAGGCTATCATCCAAGCTGAATGGCTAGCCATCAGACAGACTTCTTGAAATGGAAGTTTGCAAGGGCAGGTGGAGAAAATAACACCTGTGGAGCTGGGCTGATAAAAGGCAAAGAAGATGGAGGGGGAGAGATTTAATGATGAGACACTCCCAAGAGAGAGCTTCCTGTATTTTGTGCTCTTTTTAGAGGTGAATCCACATAGTCATGACAGCCACTGGTCACATACATTAAATGAACACATAAAGGTCTTAATGATTCTGGACCAAAGTGCTCTAGGAAGGGGTGTGTGTGCATACATGTATCTCTGTGTGCATGCACACGCAGGAGTGTAAAGCTTCTGTTAGTTGCTCATGCTGTCTGTGATATAAATCATAGAGGAGCAGAGCACACTTGCCATCCTATCACTTCTCATCCTTTGTGATGCCATCTGGCCTTATTATGATCTGAGAGGACATGAATTGATTTCCTCCATCTAGCAGGAGGACTCTCAGGGCAAGCTTTGAGGGGAATAGTGGTGACTAAGCAGCCACCATTCACTGACCAGGTGCTACTTGTCAGGTGCTGTACTAGATACTTTATGCTCATTATTGTCAACCCTGACAGCAGCCCTGAGAAGTACCTCCTCCATCTTATGATGTCTCTCTTTGCCTGGAGACTTATGAAACTGAAGTCCAGAGAGGTTGTGTGACTTATTGAAGCTCACAAAGCTTGTGGTCTGAATCTAAAATCTGTGGTCTATCTGCCATAACTGCTTCCCCTATCAAAAACAAGCAAGCAAACAAGCAAACAAACAACAAACTGACTATAGAATTCTGTCTGGTTCTGACCTGAATCTATGTAGGCACAAGGGTGTGGTGTAGTAGCAAGATGAACCATTCTGGAAAGGTCTGTGGTGTACCCACTAAGTTGGGCACTGCCTGGAGTGCCCGGGGCTACATGTGAACTGGTAGTGTCTATGGGGTCGAGAGGCTACTATTGCCAGACAGAATAGCAGCAGGTTGAAGAGTAGAGGATACATGTCCCTGTAGGTGATTCTTCTACTCTTCTTCTCTGATGAGGGACTTGGGGGGATTCAGATGTCTGCTGCCAGAAGCTTCCCAACATAACTCCTTAGTCTGTTCTAAGTCTGCAAAGATTAGTTGGTCTCAAAGCTCTTGGTTTGAGCCAATCAAATACCTGCAAGTGTGCTTTTTATCTTTTAGAGTATAGAGTGTGGCCTGTTGATTAGTCCTATGTGATTAATTTGTGTCTTTAGGTTTTTTTTTATATTCTGCCTATATTTTTTTTCACTTTGAGTCATTGAGAGAAGTGGGTTAAAGTCTCCTATTAATGTGCATTTGCTTATTTTTCCTTGTTTTTGATGTCTCATGCTACCACCCGTTGACTACTGTTTTGCCCTGAATTCAACCCAGTCTGAGAGTTTCAGAGCCTCTACTTTCTTCTAGTTTGCATTTGCCTGCATAGATCTATGCAGCCTCGCATTTTCAACTTTTCTGAGTTAGATTGTTTTAGATATGTCTCTGGGGTACACATAGTTGTTTTTTGCTTCATGACCCAATATAAGAATATGGTCTTTTAATAGATTTTAAGATAATTTATATTTGTTATTAAAAAAAGAAGTTGCAGGGGCACCTGGGTGGCTTAGTTGGTTCAACTCTTGGTTTCAGCTCAGGTCACGATCTCAATGTCATGAGATCGAGCCCCCTTCCAGACTCTGCACCGAGCATGGAGCCTGTTTGGGATCCTCTGTCTTCCTCTGCCCCTCCCCCTGCTTTCTCTCTCTCTCTAAAATAAACAAAATAAATAAATCTTAAAAAAAAAGAAGTCACATGTTACTTCTGTTATCATATTTGATGTTATGCCTCCTATTTTTGTTTGCAAATAATCCTTTATTATATGATCCGTTTTGCTTATGTGTGTGATGGTGGGATGGTCTGTGTACTTTCTAATGATTTGTAAAGTTTGTGATCTGCTTTTGAATTTCTTCTAGTGTTTCACTTTTCTCTTCGTTTAGACCCTGTTGGCTTTGCTGCAATCACTTCTGCTTCCATCTCTCCTCTCTCCATCCTTCCCCCCTCTTATACCCAGTTTTTATTGGTTCTCTTTTTTATGAAATTTCTAGGGTTCACATTCATACTCTCAATATATTTATCTTACTCCTAGTTGCTTTACTGAATCAAATTTGTATATTTTGACCCCAACCTAGAAAAGATGACAAAATCAGCATCCCTACATCATCTTCCACCTTTGTTTTTCCCAATCTCCTCCCAATTTTTGTTAGTAATATTATTTCTACATTATTGTATAACACATACTTTCTATTTTCTAAATGTAGTCCCCATAGTTCTTATGGCGAAATGGATCAATGCCCATTGTCAGGCCTTTTATAGTAGTTTCTCTTGTCCTTCTTGGCTGGTTGAACCCTGACCTCTAGTAGTTTCTCCAAGAGGCTCATGGGAATTCATTCCCTTGAGTTCTTGTAAATTTGAAAAATATCTGCCTGTTGTCTCTATCCTTAAACAATGGTAAGGCTGGATAGAACATTCTTGGGTCGCTCTTTCTCTGAGACTTGATTAGCATTTTCCCATGATCTTCCATTATTTTGTGTTGCTGGGTAGTTTGAAATATCAGAATTTTTCTTTACTTTAAAGTGACTGGAACTTTGGCCTAGTTGCTCAAGGTATCTTATATTTTTCAAGTGTAGCAATTATACCAGGATACATCTTTTTTTTTTTTTTTTTTAAAGATTTTATTTATTTATTTGATAGAGACAGCCAGCGAGAGAGGGAACACAAGCAGGGGGAGTGGGAGAGGAAGAAGCAGGCTCTCAGCGGAGGAGCCCGATGTGGGGCTCGATCCCAGATCGCCGGGATCACGCCCTGAGCCGAAGGCAGATGCCCAACGACTGCGCCACCCAGGCGCCCCACCAGGATACATCTTGGTATGGGCCATTCTGTAACAATTTTCTCCATGGATAAAGTGGGCCCTTTCAATCTATAAGTTCATTCTCTTTTATTGATGGAAAATTTTCTAAAAGTAGATCTTTAATTTTTTTGGTTTCTAATTACTTGTTTCTCTCCATCAGAGTAAATATTGCAATTATGCATGTGTTGATTGTCATTATGTCTTCCATATCATTTTTTCCTTGAATCCTTTAAAATTTTGTTTGTTTTAGTCATTTCTGTCCTCTTGTCCTACTTGTCTCTTTCTGTGTTGCACTAATGTCTGTTCTCCTTTGTGCCCCTTTCAATATAGACTTCATATTTTTAATGATTTACTATTTGTGATGATTTTCCATGTATTTCCTGAGCTTTGTCACTGCATGCTTTGTTTCCTCTTATCTTTTATTATAAATCTTGGCAGAAACTTTGTAACTCTGCTTTGAGCTATCTTTCTTGTAAGATTATAAAAAAATTTTTAAAATGAAATTATTTTTAGTTGTAGTAAAAAATTTAACATTTTAATCATTTCTAAGTATACAGCTTAGTAGTATTAAGTATACTCACACTGTTGTGCAACCAATCTCCAGAACTCTTTTTATCTCACAAAATTGAATCTCTATATCCATTTAAACAACTCCCCAGCCTCTGGCAACTACCATTCTACATCCTATCTCTGAATTTCATTACTTTTGGTACTTCATTTAAGTGGAATCATACAGTGTTTGTCCTTTTGCGACTAACTTATTTCACAAAACGTAATGTCCTCAAGGTTCGTGCATGTTGTAGCCTGTGTCAGAGTTTCCTTCCTTTTAAAGGATCATCATTCCATTGCATATATAGAGCACATTTTGTTTACCCATTCATCCACTGATGGACACTTGAGTTGCTTCCGCCTTTTGGCTGTTGTGAATAATGTTGCCTTGGACATGGGTGTGCTGTGCAAATATGTCTTTGAAACCCTGCTTTCATTTCTTTTGGGTATATACCTGGAAACTGAATCACTGGATCATATGGTAATTCTATTTTTAATTTTTTGAGGAACTGCCATATTGTTTTCCACAGCTACTGCACCAGTTTACATTCCTACCAACAAGGTTCCAATTTCTCCACACCCTTGTCAACACTTTTTTTTTTAAATTCAATTGCAGCTATCTTCATTGTTATCTCATGGGTGCAAATGGTATCTTTTGAGTTGCTTTCCCCTTATGATTAGTGATATTGATCTTTCATGTGTTTATTGCCCATTTGTGTATCTTCTTTGGAGAAAGGTCTATTCAAGTCTTTTGCCCATTTTTTAATTGGTTTGTTTTTTTGTTGTTGGATTATAGGAGATCTCTCTCTCTTTTTAAAAAGTCCAGAGGTTATTTACTTATTCACTTATTTAACACCTATTATGCCATGAATTCATAGGAGATGGGCTCCAGTAGCTCAGGCTCTTTTCCATTTGTTCTCACCAAGTGTGCTTCTCTGGGTGGAGCAGACTGGCACTTCAGTTGAACCCAAGTACCTTTCTTTCCTTGACTTCCTTCTTTTTTGGATCATTTTTCTTCACACACTTCAGGAAGCTATCTTGGCTCTTAGAGTGCTTAATATGCTTAACACATACATTAATTCTCTTGGCGAGAATCTTGCCTGTAACTTTTCTGTTTACAACAATGTCAACGGCATGCTGAGTGACATTGTATTCTTTTCCAGTTTTGCTATGATGACATTTGTGGGACATTCCTTCTTGAATGGTGCCTATTCCCTTGATGTCTGCAATATCACTTTTATTGTAGATTCACATGTATGTGGCCAAAGGAACAACTCCATATTTTCTAAAAGGTCTAGGGAATATAGAGTGGGTACATCTCCTCTTTCCCTTTGTGTTGGTCATTTCAGTGAATTACTGTAAGATGGCAGTTCCCACCAAAAGGCTGTAGAAATTCTTCATATATTCTGGATATTAACACATTATCAGATATATGATTTGCAAATATTTCTCCCATTCTGTGGGTTGTCTTTTGTCTTGTTTTCTTTGATGCGCAGAAGTTTTAAATTTTGATGTAGTCCAATTTATCTACTTTTCCTTTGTTGCCTGTGCTATTTGGTGTCTTAGTCAAGAAATCAGTACCAAATTCAGTGTCATGAAGATTTCCCCCTACGTTTTCTTCTACTTTAAAGTTGCTTTTTTCCCCCTAATATTTAGATGCTTAGTTATATCAGTCATTTTTCCCCCTGTTCTTTGTCAATAATTTTTGTATTTTTTTTTTGGTCAATGTTTCATTTCCTGTTTTTTTTTTAAATTTATGACTTCTTTTTATTTTCATATTGTCTTTTAATATAAATCTGTGTTGATTCTTTTTTATTAGGTCATCTTTGAATAAAACAAATTAATTATGGATCTATTTTTTTCATTAGGTTTGGGTGAGGAAGGACCTTATGATACAGGGTTACATGCACCTGAGAGTGGATAAGTTATTTTAGCTCTTAGTTATCCTCAGACCAAAGAACCAATGCATGATTGTTTGCAAATTGAGAGTCTATCTTCTATCTATTATCGGTCACAGTCTTCTTCCTGCAGAGTCTGTGTGTTTCCTCATTGAACTCCTTTCCTGTGTAACACTTGGTGCTAAATTGGTCCTTGAAAACTTCCTCTGACAGCTCACCAATCCTCTCACGTTGCTCCAAATGAGAAATTGTTTTTCTCTCTGGAGGCACCATCTTGTTTCGACAACTGTGCTCTGCCAGTTTTGTCCAAGGTCTGTACCTGCTTATGTCCTTGTGAGCTTCCTCAGTAGATTTGACAGCTCCTTCTCTTTTAGCATGGTTCAGAGTTTCAAAAGTCTATTCTAGTTTGTTGAGGGTGGAATTTGGGTTTCTGTTTCCCCATTCTCTTTGATGTTGTGGTGACTTCTTGGAAAATGAGACAGGAGTCCAGGTGGTTGTAGTTACTTCAATTCTCTGCTTCTTTTTCTTTTTGAGTGGCTTAATGGACACTCACGTTCCTAAAATACAGAATAGAGTGCTTGGAGAGTAAAAACTACATGGAAGTTATGGAACAGAATTGTTATATAGTGGACTTCTGACTCTGTCATTTACTAGCTATGTGATCCTGGACAAGTAATTTAACTCTTCTGTGCCTTTGTTTACTTCATTTGTAAAATGGTAGTAATAGTGATAGTCAGAGTGTTGTAGGGTGCCCATTCTATGAGAGGCACTGTTCTGACATTGTTGCATGTATTAACTCATCTAAGTCTCACCTGTTGTCATCATTCCCACTTTACAGATGAGAAAACTGAAGCAGAGGTTGTTAAATAAACCTGTGCTTGTGCACTACACAATAATCCCTCTGGTGTTCAGTACTTACCTCATGAGGCTGTTGAGAGGATTAAAATGATAATGTACATCAAGTACCAAGAACAGTGCACTTGGAAAGTAAGAAGCTTCTCCTTTTCCTCTCTTCCCCTTATCTTCCTTTTTCTCGTTTTTCTAGTTTTTCCTGTATTCATACCCTTTAGTGATATGGTAGGAGAAAATAATTGTTTGACAGTTTGTTTGACAAAAATGTCCCAAATAGCCCAAGCATTTGAAAACACTTATTTTCTTCTGAAGAAAAGTTTAAAATACTGACCTTTGTATTGGAAATAAATGAGAAAATGATAAGGCAGTTTTATCTTTTAGTCTTTGGGCCAGTTTTCGAAAATATCTCAATGTTTTCAGGAGCTATAGATGAGGTAGAAAGAAGGAACCTATCACTAATGACTTTGGGAAACAGCCACTGAACCTCTCTGAGGCACTGGGACATGATCTCCTGAGGCAGTTGCTAAGTGAAAAGAGGAAGGTGAAGTGGTGTTGGGTGTCCTGGCTAACCTCTACAATGGTGAGAGCTACTTACTTCATCCTGGTTTCTGCTTCTAGGTTTCAAGTATTAGAATAGGTCATAAAGTGGAGAGTTGTGACCAATGTTTATAAGTCATCCTTCCCATTCTTCATGTTTTTCTCCATGTGTTTGCTTCACTCTGCAGATTTTTTTCTTAGAGGAGAAGGGGGCACAGATAAGAAAATGGGCTCATTGGTCTGCTTCTGTACTAACTTTTCTTTTATAAACATGGAGAAAGAGAAGAAAGGGGAAGAAGAGATAGATGATAGATAGATAGATAGATAGATAGATAGATAGATAGATAGAGGAAGGGAGACCAACTAGTGGTTGAACTCTAATTCTGCATTTCCTGCTGGAGAATCTGATTGGTTTGGCTTTGGTCAGGTGTCCACCTGGGTACAATTAAAGGTTGCTACGTTGATGACATACTTGCTGAGGATACAACCCTTCTGAGGAGGACTTGGACAAAGGAGAAAATGATCGGTGGAGAGAATGATTGGTATCTCTTGGCCACTCCTTTGCCACATTAGGTCCCAATCTGGTAACTGGTACCCTGATGTGGCAATGAACTCTGAACTCCAGAGCCTCAGAGCCTGTGGAAACCAGGTTCTATCATCTTGCCTCTAGTTCTCAACCCAGTCCCCAAGCCTACTGGCCTGAATTCCCAGTGTTTAGTCCATTCGCTGCCAGACCCTTAGTTCCTTTTACTTGTCTGATATAGACTGCCTTGACAATTGTTGTCTCTTGTTGGTTCGTGTGCCTTCTTTAAAATAGAGGCTTGCATGGCATGTCGACTTTGTCTTATCTCTGCCAGTTGATTTTTCCCTGAGCACCTTGACCTAGCAGAAGGGCACCCTGTATCAAACTTCAGCCAAAGCTTCTCAAAAACTCTGTTCTGGAAGCAGAGATGGGGCAATAGTCCTCTCTGCCTCTCTCCAATAGTCCTATCCACCTCTCTCCAAATCATGCCAATCTATTTTAAAGAGAGAACTGAACAATCTCAGGGGACATTTCATCCCTAAAAAGTTCTCCAAGGAAAGTTTAAAGATGAGCTGTTGTTTAGAGATCAATGAAAACGAGATGGAATTTAAATATTAAGAAGAAAGCTCTTGCCTTCAGGTAAAGCTGACATTTACATAATAATGAGAATCACTCGCCAGATGGAATTGAGAATCTGACTGGAATCTCAAATCCTGGTGAGGGAAGATTCATTTACCTGAAATGGCAATGGGAAATATGCTAATCAGAGGTTCACTGCTGTCCATCACGTTCAACAGATTCTGAGACAAAGAAAGAGAGAGTTCACAAGTAGGAGGTGATACAACTTGACATTAAACTTAATTTGGTTTGTTTTCCCATCAGCCCCTGACAGATGTGCGATTGTGGAAATCTTTAAAGGGGGGGGGGCTATTCCCTTCTGTCAGAACTGTCCGACATTGTCATTACCACTGCTGTCATTGTCATTACTGTTATTGTGTTGGAAACAACAGGAGGGAGGGAAAGGAAATCTGGAGTATGACCCAAATCATTATTGAGAAATAGCGGGAACATCTGAAAAGAAAAGTCAAGGAAAAAAATAAGGACTCCAAATAAAACATTTTTGTGTCTTGATGGTTAACGTAGGACAGAATTAGTATCTGGGTGATAGAATCAGTCATTTAGAAGACACTTCAACTTGAAAATTGAATTTCCTGAGGGAAATAAAGTTATATTAGCCTGACCCAAACTTGAGCCTGAATTCTTTTATTTTGAGGCAGCAGAAGTTGTTCTGGGAGAAAACGGAGGCAAGTTGTAGTAGGCAAAATTCTAAGATAGCTCTTATGATCTCCTGGTGTTACGCCCTACATGATTTCTTCCTTTTGAATGTGGGCAGAACTTGTATCTTGCTTCTAATGAGATCACTCCCATGATTGTGCTACTTTATATAGCAAAGGTAAAGGGACTTTGCAGAGGTAATTAAGGTCCATCAGTTGACTGAGTTTATCATAGGGGAGATTTTTATGGGTGTGCCTGACCTAACTGGATGGGCCTCTCAAAAGAGAGCTTAGGCCTTCTTTGAAGTCAGAGATTCCAAGCAACAGAGTTCTCTTTCTCCATTGCTGACTTTGAACAAACCACTGTGAAAACCTCTAGGAAATGACTTCTGTCAACAACCCAAGGGAATCTGGAAGCAGATTCTTCCCTTGTTGAGCTCCCACAGATCCTTCCCAGAACTTCCTGGTCAACATCTTAATTTCAACCTTGAGACCTTGATCAGAGAATCCAGCTAAGCCATGCATGGACTCCTGACCCACAGAAACTGAGATAATAAAATGAGTGTTGTTTAAAGCCACTGAGTTTGTGGTAATTTATTGCATAACAATAGAAAACAAATACAGAAATTTATTCTTAAATAAGTGAATTGGAGCTTTGTAATGCACATTAACCTTTCTAGTGGGCAAGTGGGGCAATGGGATTGACATCACTGGTGTCACATACACATCTCTGCAGCCAGTTAGGTGCCATTCTAGGCTCTTTTTATCTGTTTGAGGATGTCTCTGTTGGGATGGATGGCTAGTATGGATGGCCTTGTTTTTGATCCTGAAATTACCACCTGTTTAGCTAGCCAAACTTCTTTGCCTTTTCAGTGGAACAATTGAAATGGTGTGACTCACCCAAGATCACCCTTTCAAAGTAATGGCTAAGCTTATGTTAGGGTTGTATCTATCTCTTTCTTTTTTTTTCTTTATTATATTATGTTAGTCACCATACAGTACATCCCTGGTTTTTGATGTAAAGTTCGATGATTCATTACTTGCGTATAACACCCACTGCACCATGCAATACGTGCCCTCCTTACTACCCATCACCAGCCTATCCCCACCCCCATCCCCTCTGAAGCCCTCAGTTTGTTTCTCAGAGTCCATAGTCTCTCATGCTTCATTCCCCCTTCTGATTACCCCCCTTTCTTTATCCCTTTCTTCTCCTATCTCTTTCTTATCTATCTCTTGTCACTGAACTAGTTCAGTTCAAGTAAAAACATTTATTGAGCATTTACTGTATTACAGGCTTCCTTTAGGGTGGGGACAGGAAGGGGAGGTGTTATTAATGATAATAGAATGGGGGGTAGAATAAAAATCAAGAGTATACAGTCTTATAGAAATTTCAATAGCCATCTACTCTAGTAGCTATTATAAATGGTCAAGTGTTAAAACAGAGCAAAGGGTGTGGCTCCATGATTTTCTGATTGTGTGACCTTACAAAAATTACCTTTATAGGCTTCATCTGAAAAATGAGCTTAATAATAATGACAATAATAATAATAATAAATAAGGACAATGATAAAGATAATAATATTGATAATATGGTTTTGAGAATTGTGTGGGAACAAATACAGTACTGGCATTATAGTAAACACTCAGTATATGTTACTATTATAATATTATTGTTTATAAGGGAAATAAATAAGGGAAGCCTTCCTGTACAAAACCACCTTTTAACTAAGCCTAAAATTATTGCTAGGTAATCAATCAGGGGAGTATGGGAAGATTCCAGGTAGAAGAGCTATTGATGATCAAAGACCCAGAGGTGGAAAGCGAATGGTGAGTTGGATGGACCATGGCTTCCTGCAGTCTTTCTATCACGTACTCTTTCTTTCCTTCCAAAGAACTCAACAGTTTGTTTTTTCAGACTAGAGCTTGGATTTTAGAATGGCATAGATGTTGGCTTCTAAGTCCCCATTAAGTTTACTTTTCTCTCTGACTGTAACTGGGATTTGACCCTTTACACTCAGGAGAATAAGGACAGTATATGGCTGGTCCACGCTTTTCAGAGTGCCACAGCTTTAGCCCTGGGCAGGGCCTATTTAGGAAGCAAACTAAAGAATATGTGCCTCTAGCTACCCCAGCCTTTGGGGAATGGGAAGGTGTACAGTGGAAGGGCCCATTAGTGATTAATTTCATTAAAAAACAATCTTAGGTAGCTCCACAAAACCAAGTGTGGCAGGGTATGTTTCTTTTTCACCTCACTCTTGGCAAAGAGGCAGAGACTCATAGGAATACATCCAAGTTATATATTGAAGGAGAGTCAACATTACCATGAGAAAGAACTTGTAGGTGCTCCAGTTTGAAGATTCTTGCAAGCTTTAAGCCTCTTAACAAATGGCAGTATGCATTTCCCTGTGGTTAACGAAAGTAGACCCAAGACCCCGGGGTGAGAAGAGAGGGCTGGAGGGTAGAAATGGAAACAGGAAGGAGAAGGGACATTAGAGACAGGACATCTTGGGTATTCATAGAAGGTGAATTGTGTGCGGCATGAAGGGCAAATTGATGGTAAAATAGAGCTATGCCTGCCCATCTCCTGAATCCTGGGGCTGTTTATGACTGTCTACTTACTCCCCATTATGGCCTCTACCTGTGCATCTCTTCTGCATTGCTGACAAAGCTCTGGGGTTAATTTGGGAGGTAGGTGTTAAAATTGCATGATACTGTTGCATGTCACACATTTTTGGCCTCTTCATAGCCTAAGAATATTCTTCTTTTTTTTTTTTTAAGATTTTATTTATCCATTTGACAGATAGAGAGATAGCCAGCGAGAGACGGAACACAAGCAGGGGGAGTGGGAGAGGGAGAAGCAGGCTCATAGCAGAGGAGCCTGATGTGGGGCTCGATCCCAGGACTCTGGGATCACGCCCTGAGCTGAAGGCAGACGCTTAATGACTGAGCCACCCAGGCGCCCCAGACTAAGAATATTCTTAGGTGAATGGGAAATATGACAGCTTCCTAGTTCTTCAAGCCAGTTCTGTCCAAGTCTTAGTGCTGGAAAGCACTGGCAAACTCACCACAAATTCCAAGATGTTAGAGTCAGCTTGGTGCTCACCGTGGCTGATACTGTTGCTGGTTTTGTACTTTGAATGTTACTTGGTATTTGCTCCCAAAATTATACTTATGAGTCCTGCTATTTGGAAACAACCACACAAGACTCAGAGTATGAGCCTCAAATGTCTATCACGATGCACAGTGGACTCAGACTCGTTAAACTGTCAACAATTAGATTGCTTGTTCTACAGAATTGGGTTTCAACCTCTTGCCTTAGAGTGCTTACTACAATTTGTAACTTGCTTGTTTTTTGCCTGTCTTATCTAGGCTGTGAGTTTCCTGGGGACTGGGCTGTATGTCTTGTCTACTGCTTTATACTCACAGTCTAGCCCAGGGCCTGGTACTTTCAATGCATATTTGTCGAATGACAATTTCAGTGACACTTTTCTCAGTCCATGAGTATGTATTGTTACATGTCTGTGTACCTCCAGGATTTGTAAGGTCACTGTTTTGTGTTTATTATGTTCCGGACCACAGGAATAAAGGTTCTTTGGGTGTTTGTGTTGGTGTTCCTCCTCTTGCTGGACATCGCTGTCATTTTTTTCTCTTCTGTCTCTCCACCTTCTGTTCCCCTCTTCCTTTCACAGATGGTCTTACTGTCCTTCTCTGTAGCCTGCTTTTGGGTGAACGTGTCATTGGAGAGCTAGAGGCTGGTGATTATTTTAATGTTCACACCAGTTTTGCCTCTTTGGTGAGCAATGCAGGGGTGGGGATGGCTGTTCAGCACAGGGAGAGAGGACTTCCAGCAGCACAAGTGGGGCAGCTGTGAAGGAGGGCGGGAATAGAAGGGATGCCCACGTTTCTGAAGTGACAAGTGCTAGGGAGTTCCTCAGCTAGAGCACTGTGGCCTTAGTGTTGCTCAAAGTGGACAATGTATGAAGCATCTTCCAAGTGAAAGAAGCACCATCTTTCTCTTTTGAGGTGTGCTGTGAACTTCCATTGTGGGGTCCAAGCCTTAGCTAGCATTCTCTAGGCCCTAATGTGTTTGGACACATCTCAGGCATATGTGGATTGAAACCTGACGTATCTTCCTTTGAGTGTCTAAGGTGCGCCAGGTATATTAGCATTTTTCAGAGAAACAGAACCAATGATATATGTGTGTGTATATATATATATATATATATATATACACACACACACACATATGTAATATATATATACATATACACATATATATGTAGTATATATATATCATATATATGTGTATATATATAAATACATACTGGACGTCTGTTAGCCCTGTCAAGTTCACACTTAAGCCTCCAAACTAAAAATTAACCACCAGAGTTAAGATGGCGGAGGAGTAGGAGACACCGTTTTCAGCCGGTCCTCCGAGTCAAGCTGGATAGGTACCAGACCAGCCTAAACAACCACGGAACCAGCCTGAGACGCAGGAAGACGCATCTGGATCTCTACAAATGAACACCTCCAGCGCTGAGTATTGAGGTACGAAGCGGGGAGCCATGAAACTGTGCACAGATATCGGAAGATAAACGGAAGGGGGAGGGAGCCGCCGCGTTCGGGCGCCGGGAAGCGGTAGCCACTTGCACGGGAAAGCGGGCGGGGCTCCGGACGGCACCCGCAAAACAGCAGACTGAGACCGTGAGCCGGGTGCGCGCGCCACCAGGCATCTCGCGGACACCGGAATCCCGGTGCGCTCACTGGATCCAGACTGAGACCGGGAGATCCGGGAGCGGGCGCGGGGCGGCTGGCGGCTGGCGGCATTAGAAACACAAAGGACAGAGACGCGCGGGCCCTGGAAGTGAGGGCTGGGACGCCGGGTGTGGGGCGCACATCCCGGACGCTGCAGGGTTGAGCAGCACCAACAGAAACAGAGTTAAAGTGGCCAGAACATTAGTAGAGAACGGGCCGCAATCCCTCTGTTCTGTGACAGAGGCTGAAATTTGGCCGCTGCTGCTCTGACTCTCAGAAGAGGCACAGCAAACCGCCAGGGAAAGCCGCCAGAGAACAAAAGCCTGGAAATACCGGCTCAGGGAGTGCCCATCCCCATCCCCCCTCGCAGGGGACGCCGAGACTCTACCCAAACATGGCTGCCTGAGTATCGGCGCGGCAGGCCCCTCCCCCAGAACACAGAAGGCAGGCTGAAAAATCAAGAAGCCCACAACCCGGGCGCCTGGGTGGCGCAGTCATTGAGCGCCTGCCTTCGGCTTAGGGCGTGATCCCGGCGTTCCGGAAAGGAGTCCCTCATCGGGCTCCTCCGCTGGGAGCCTGCTTCTTCCTCTCCCACTCCCCTGCTTCTGTTCCCTCTCTCGCTGGTTGGCTGCCACATAAATAAATAAATAAAATCTTTAAAGAAGAAGCCCACATCCCTAAGATCCCTATAAAACAAGTGGCACGGCCTGGGATCCAGTCAATAATTTGGGCTCTGGAAACCCCGCAACCTCTCTTCATCAGAATGACAAGAAGGAGAAGTCCCCCCCAGCAAAGAAAAGACAGTGATTCTGTGGCCTCTGCCACAGAAATAATGGATATAGATGTAACCAAATTATCAGAAATGGAATTCAGAGTAACGATGGTCAAAATGATGAGTAGAATTGAAAAAACTATTAACGAAAAGGTTACTGAGAATATAGAATCCCTAAGGACAGAAATGAGAGCGAATCTGACAGAAATTAAAAATTCTATGAGCCAAATACAGGCAAAACTAGAGGCTCTGACGGCCAGGGTCGCAGAAGCAGAGGAACGGGTTAGTGAATTGGAGGATGGATTAATAGAGGAAAAAATGAAAATAGAAGATGGTCTTAAAAAAATCCACGCCCACGAATGTAGGTTACGGGAGATTAATGACTCAATGAAACGATCCAATGTTAGAATCAATGGCATCCCCGAGGGGGTGGAGAAAAACAGAGGTCTAGAAGAGATATTTGAACAAATTGTAGCTGAAAACTTCCCTAATCTAGCAAGGGAAACAAACATTCGTGTCCAAGAGGCAGAGAGGACCCCTCCCAAGCTCAACCATGACAAACCTACGCCACGTCACGTCATAGTGCATTTCGCAAATATTAGATGCAAGGATACAGTATTGAAAGCGGCCAGGGCAAAGAAATTTCTCACGTACCAAGGCAAAAGCATCAGAATTACGTCAGACCTGTCTACACAGACCTGGAATGAGAGAAAGGGTTGGGGGAGCATATTTAAAGCTCTTTCAGAGAAAAACATGCAGCCAAGGATCCTTTATCCAGCAAGGCTGTCATTCAGAATTGATGGAGAAATAAAGACATTTCAGAATCTCCAGTCACTAACCAATTTTGTAACCACGAAACCAGCCCTACAGGAGATATTACGGGGGGTTCTATAAAAGTAAAAAGGCCCCAAGAGTGATACAGAACAGAAAGTCACAGCCAATACAAACAAAGACTTTACTGGCAACATGGCAACATTAAAATCATATCTCTCAGTAATCAGTCTTAATGTAAATGGTTTGAACCATCCCATAAAGCGCCACAGGGTTGCAGATTGGATAAAAAGAAATGACCCATCCATTTGCTGTCTACAAGAGACTCATTTCAAACCCAAAGATGCATTCAGACTGAGAGTAAGGGGATGGAGTACCATCTTTCACGCAAATGGACCTCAAAAGAAAGCTGGGGTAGCAATTCTCATATCAGATAGATTGGATTTTAAACTACAGACTATAGTTAGAGATGCAGAAGGGCACTATATTATTCTTAAGGGAAGTATTCAACAAGTGGATATGACAATTATAAATATATATGCCCCCAACAGGGGAGCAGCAAGATACACAAGCCAACTCTTAACCAGAATAAAGAGACATATAAATAAAAATACATTAATAGTAGGGGACCTCAACACTCCACTATCAGAAATAGACAGAACACCCTTGCAAAAACTAAGCAAAGAATCAAAGGCTTTGAATGCCATACTCGACGAGTTGGACCTCATAGATATATATAGAACACTACACCCCAGAACCAAAAAATACTCATTCTATTCTAATGCCCATGGAACATTCTCAAGAATAGACCATGTTCTGGGACACAAAACAGGTCTCAACCGATACCAAAAGATTGAAATTATCCCCTGCATATTCTCAGACCACAACGCTCTGAAATTGGAACTCAACCACAAGGAAAAATTTGGAAGAAACTCAAACACTTGGAGACTAAGAAACATCCTGCTCAGGAATGACTCGATAAACCAGGAAATCAAAAATCAAATTAAACAATTTATGGAGACCAATGAGAATGAAAATACAACAGTCCAAAACCTATGGGATACTGCAAAGGCAGTCCTAAGGGGGAAATACATAGCCATCCAAGCCTCACTCAAAAGAATAGAAAAATCTAAAATGCAGTTTTTATATTCTCACCTCAAGAAGCTGGAACAGCAACAGAGGGACAGGCCTAATCCACGCACGAGGAAGCAGTTGACCAAACTTAGAGCTGAAATCAATCAAGCAGAAACCAGAAGTACAGTAGAGCAGATCAACAGGACTAGAAGCTGGTTCTTTGAGAGAATCAATAAAATTGACAGACCACTGGCAAGACTTATCCAAAAGAAAAGAGAAAGGACCCAGATTATTAAAATTATGAATGAAAAAGGAGAGGTCACGACGAACACCATTGAAATTGGAAGGATTATTAGAAATTTTTACCAACAGCTATATGCCAATAAACTAAGCAATCTGGAAGAGATGGAATCCTTCCTGGAAACCTATAAACTACCAAGATTGAAACAGGAAGAAATTGATTTCTTAAACAGGCCAATTAATTATGAAGAAATTGAGTCAGTGATAAACAACCTTCCAAATAACAAAACTCCAGGCCCGGACGGTTTTCCTGGGGAATTCTACCAAACATTCAAAGAAGAAATAATACCTATTCTCCTAAAGCTATTTCAAAAAATAGAAACAGAAGGAAAGCTACCAAACTCATTCTATGAGGCCAATATTACCTTGATCCCCAAACCAGGCAAAGACCCCATCAAAAAGGAGAATTACAGACCGATTTCCCTAATGAATATGGACGCCAAAATCCTCAACAAGATACTTGCTAATAGAATCCAACAGTACATTAAAAGGATTATCCACCACGATCAAGTGGGATTCATACCTGGGATGCAAGCGTGGTTCAATATTCGCAAATCAATCAGCGTGATACATCATATCAACAAGAAAAGACTCAGGAACCACATGATCCTCTCAATCGATGCCGAAAAAGCATTTGACAAAATACAGCATCCTTTCCTGATTAAAACCCTTCAGAGTGTAGGAATAGAAGGTACATTTCTCAATCTCATAAAAGCCATCTATGAAAAGCCTACTGCAAATATTATTCTCAATGGGGAAAAGCTGGAAGCCTTTCCCTTAAGATCAGGAACTCGACAAGGATGCCCACTCTCGCCACTATTATTCAACATAGTACTAGAAGTCCTTGCAGCAGCAATCAGACGACAAAAAGGGATCAAAGGTATTCAAATTGGCAAAGAAGAAGTCAAAATGTCTCTCTTTGCAGATGACATGATACTCTATATGGAAAACCCAAAAGAAGCCACTCCCAAACTATTAGAAGTTATAGAGCAATTCAGTAACGTGGCAGGATACAAAATCAATGCTCAGAAATCAGTTGCATTTCTGTACATGAATAACGAGACCGAAGAAAGAGAAATTAGGGAATCCATCCCATTTACAATAGCACCAAAAACCATACGTTACCTTGGAATTAACTTAACCAGAGACGTAAAGGACCTATATTGTAGAAACTATAAATCACTCTTAAAAGACATTGAGGAAGACATAAAAAGATGGAAAGATATTCCATGCTCATGGATCGGAAGAATTAACATAGTTAAAATGTCCATGCTACCCAGAGCAATCTACACTTTCAATGCTATCCCGATCAAAATACCGAGGACATTTTTCAAAGAACTGGAACAAATAGTCCTTAAATTTTTATGGAACCAGAAAAGACCCCGAATCTCCAAGGAACTGTTGAAAAGGAAAAACAAAGCTGGGGGCATCACAATGCCGGATTTCGAGCTGTACTACAAAGCTGTGATCACAAAGACAGCATGGTACTGGCACAAAAACAGACACATAGACCAATGGAACAGAATAGAGAGCCCAGAAATGGACCCTCAGCTCTTTGGGCAACTAATATTTGATAAAGCAGGAAAAAACATCTGGTGGGAAAAAGACAGTCTCTTCAATAAATGGTGCTGGGAAAATTGGACAGCTACATGCAAAAGAATGAAACTTGACCACTATCTCACACCATACACAAAAATAAACTCCAAATGGATGAAAGACCTCGATGTGAGACAGGAATCCGTCAAAATTCTAGAGGAGAACATAGGCAACAACCTCTACGACATCGGCCAAAGCAACCTTTTTCATGACACATCCCCAAAGGCAAGAGAAACAAAAGATAAAATGAATTTATGGGACTTCATCAAGATTAAAAGTTTCTGCACATCCAAGGAAACAGTCAGAAAAACTAAGAGGCAATGGGAGAATATATTTGCAAATGACACTACAGATAAAGGACTGGTATCCAAGATCTACAAAGAACTTCTCAAACTCAATACATGAGAAACAAATAAACAAATCAAAAAATGGGCAGAAGATATGAACAGACACTTTTCCAATGAAGACATACAAATGGCTAACAGACACATGAAAAAATGTTCAAAATCATTAGCCATCAAGGAAATTCAAATCAAAACCACACTGAGATACCACCTTACGCCAGTTAGAATGGCAAAAATAGACAAGGCAAGAAACAACAATTGTTGGAGAGGATGTGGAGAAAGGGGATCCCTCTTACATTGTTGGTGGGAATGCAAGTTGGTACAGCCACTCTGGAAAACAGTGTGGAGGTCCCTTAAAAAGTTAAAAATTGAGCTACCCTATGATCCAGCCATTGCACTACTGGGTATTTACCCCAGAGATACAGACGTAGTGAAGAGAAGGGCCATATGCACCCCAATGTTCATAGCAGCAATGTCCACAATAGCTAAATCGTGGAAGGAGCCGAGATGCCCTTCAACAGATGACTGGATTAAGAAGTTGTGGTCCATATATACAATGGAATATTACTCAGCTATCAGAAAGAACGAGTTCTCAACATTTGCTACAACATGGACAGCACTGGAGGAGATAATGCTAAGTGAAATAAGTCAAGCAGAGAAAGACAACTATCATATGATTTCTCTCATCTATGGAACATAAGAACTAGGATGATCGGTAGGGGGAAGAAAGGGATAAAGAAAGGGGGGGTAATCAGAAGGGGGAATGAAACATGAGAGACTATGGACTATGAGAAACAAACTGAGGACTTCAGAGGGGAGGGGGGTGGGGGAATGGGATAGACCGGTGATGGGTAGTAAGGAGGGCACGTATTGCATGGTGTTATACACAACTAATGAATCATCAAGCCTTACATCGGAAACCGGGGATGTACTGTATGGTGACTAACATAATATAATAAAAAATCAAAAAAAAAAAATTAACCACCAAACTGGGTCTTATCACAAGTCTGTATGAAAATAGAATAGCACCTTCTTCATGGTCCCAGGATCCAGACCCAGTGGGAGAGCAGGGACCTCAGACATGGGTGTTCCTATTGCACAACTTCTTGGTGGATGAACCTTGTGCTGGCTTGGAGGCTGGGCTGGGAGTTATGGCTGAGCACACGTTTGCATATCAATTGTGGTGGAGAAGGGGGAGGCACAGTCCTAGTATTGTGTTGGTGGCTCGAGTTGCCTTTTCTTCCTTCTGTAGAGTAATGCTGCTTTTCATTTATAATTAAACTGTCACTTCCTAACTAGCAAAGTCATTGTGACCGGCAAGAGACTGTTGGAGGAGTGCTCTTCTCTGAGAACACCGAGCTGGCACTGAGCCGTTTGTCATCATTGTTGTTATTGTCTTCCTGTGGTTAGGATCATTATTAATAATGATGATCATAATCATTAGGCATAGGAAGAAAATAATGATAAAATGGATCTAATTAGGCATTATAAATACATCATGTTCTTATCATTATGTTGTCTCATATTAATTATAATCACTATAATCACTATAACAATATGAACTTCTGCTTGAGTTTGTCTTCTATATGATCAAAGCACTGAAAGACACGATCTTGTTAGCTTTCACGACATTTTGGCAAAGGGAGTGGATGTTTCAAATTATGGCCCTTTGTGTTGGAGTAAGTATGGACTGAAAAACTCTAGAAACCAAAACCAAAATGCAGCAAAATTAACAGTGGGGACGTGTATCTGATCTGGTATGAAGTCTAAAATGAAACAGACTTCAGGAAGTTCCTTTCTACTTTCGATGTGAATTTCGCCTCTGCCATTTCCTAGCTGTGTGACCTTGAGAAACTGGCTTTGCTTCTCTCAGCACAGTGATTGCTAGCGCTTTATTCTCCTAGTGCATTGAGAGGCAGCACATATTTTCCTGTTTTACTCCCTCTTTAGTTTAACTATATAACACGATGAAGCCTGCAGTAAGGTCCCAGGCTGTGAACTCTTGGAAGAAACCAGGTGAATATTTACTCTGGCACCTGGCACAGAGTGTGGCTCATGGTTGGTTTGTGCTTAATGAATGTTGCTTGAATGTGTAGATACTAAAGGAGATCGCTTTATATAATTTATATATAACTTATATAATTTATATCTAGAAGAGATTTTAAGTAGATTTATTAATTTCTAGTACATAAACAAGCTTCTGAGATGCCCAAAGTCAGATCTAATCTGCCCTCTGCCCTAGTCAACTGCCACCCAAGGTCTCTGACTCCTTTACTTCCCTCAGCTCCCCCAGTGCTGGGTGGGGACCCATGGGGGCAGCTTGTGGGGGAGACTGAAGTCTCTTGGGTGTGGTCACTCAAACAGATGGACATGTGTGTGAAGATGGCTCACTAATGCCTGACACGGCAATAGTTAGCCCTCGGACCATGCCTCTGCCCATCCTTCCTCTTTCCTTCCTTCTGGCTGAACTCTCTCTTCAGGAGCTTGGTGTCCCTTCAAGGCAATTCCTGAGCCCAGGCTCCATCTAACTTAACTTTCCCCACATGCAAGCATCATACACTATGACTTGGACCTGGGCTCAGAGGATCTCTTCTTGGGGGGATCCTGAGGTTGGCTAAAAATGGCAGGGTCTCTTAGATATTTTAGCACCCCTGTTCTGCATAATTCACTCTCTAATTGGATCTAGGAGGAGATGTGCTGACAAAGTAAGCTCAGTTTTGTCTCAATTATTGGAAATTCCTCATTAGTAGGGATACATTAATGCAGTCTTAGTTGTCTTTTTAAAGCACTAATCATGAAGACTTAGCATACTGCTATCTGGCTTCTCATGCCTGACCTCGTTTACTCTCCTCAAGGCCAACAACTTCCCAGTGTCCTCATATTCAAAGGATGCTTCCAGGGCTGGCTGCAAATTCTTCTGTGCAACTGTCCATGTTCTTGCTTCTCCCTCAGAGGCCATGCGTTTGAGAGAAGGAGCCTAGATCCTCTGGGAGGAGAGGCACCAAGGGGAGCTGACCACCCCATGACACTGAAATAGGCAAAGGAGAGAGAAATGGACTCCTATTACCTGCGGGCACTGGGATTTGGAGCAGTTTTTTACAGCAGCTTGTATGTTACCCTGACAGCCATAAACACCGACAGAGAAATTCCTGGAAAGTGGGTGCTGAGGAGATGGGAATTCAAGGGGGAGAGTGTTGGTGGGGCCACACTGTCCTGGGTCTTCCATTATCCTTTCAAAATAATCCCAGCTCCTGTCTAGCAGTTACCAGCTTGAACTGACTTCCTTAGATGCCTCCCACAGACGAGAAGTGGAGGAGAATGATGTCCCGCCAGGGCCAGAGTCAGGCATTGCACACTCTTCACTGAGGTCTCCTCTGTGCCCCCTCCCACCATATGCTCACTCTTCAGCTTCTCCATAAGGTACATGGCCATTGATCACATCCCTGATCTCTGCCTGCGGCCCTGGGCAGAGTGAGGAAGCACGGCCCTGTGGAGCAGGAGTGTGAGATGGCCATAATTTCAGACTAACGAATGCTCCGCAGGCTCCTTTGCTGGTTGCCAGCTCTCGGCTTTGTGTGCTGGAAACATCTTGAACAAAATGTCACGGAAAGCATCTCGGCAGTGTCCTGCTGACTGAGGACATGGGGCTGCCGAGCTTGCCATCTGCCTGCAGCCTCTCTGAGGTAATTATATCAGAGTCTCTCAAGTCCTGGAACAAGGGGGATGTCAAATGCACTTTCCTTCCTCTAGGAAGGTGATTTTCATTTTCTCCGTTCATTGGGAGCCACGTATTGTTACTGTTTCCAGGTGCGAGAGAGGCACAGGAGAGAAGATGGGGGAGCCTGTGGGCGGAGGAAGGAAAGGGGCGCAGTGGGAGGGGAGGGCAGGGGAGGATGTGCGGTGGGGGACAGTGAGGGAGGGGCTCAGGCACTACTGAGCACAGAAGGGACACATATGTTAATTTTGGCAACTTTTAATTAGACGATAGGCTGAAAAATTTCATTATTATTCCTGCTCGGCTTGACTGTATAGGCTTGATGTCTTCTTTATTAGTGTAATAGTCTGAAAGCATTTTCTTTTTTCTCTGATTACTAATTTGCATTAGGAAAAGGAAATGTGTTTGGTAGCTCTTGGAAGGAAAATATTTTCAAAATTTGCTGAAAACAGAGCTTTCATACTTTTTTCCTTCTGCCCCTCAAGCTATTGCTTTTTTGTTTGGGGTGGGAGGAAAGGGGGATTCAGTTTAAATGTGAAGGGTGGTTAATGAGACTCTTGTTTGGCAAGAGAAATGCAAAGCAAATCTTCCTTGGAAACCTTTTTTAAATATGGAGCTCCTCCAGGTCACCTTTCCTACTTCACCTTTCCTGGGATATGGGTCTTCTGGGTTCCTCTGACTTTAGGCAGCACACAGCCCTTTTGGAAAGAGGGACAACAGCATCTCTCTTATGGAATTATTTATGGAATTTTTATAACAAAGGCTACTGACACAGACAGAAAGGTTTCTAGAGGGCTGGGCTGCTGTCTGGATGTCCTTGGGTTAGGTAACAAAACGTTTATAGACATGAAAAAGTATGCTTTGAAACATTGCTCCTTTTGTTCTCCTAGCAATTACACAAATCACGTTTTTTTTAAAAATCATTTTGCAGTTGGAGAAATTGAATTTTATAAAGAAGAAAGGATTCACTCAAGGTTGACTAGTAAGTAAGCTGGTGAACTGGCCCTATTTTCTTGGGGTTGAGGGAGTTCAGGGGACATGGGACTTTCAGTTTTAAAATGAAGATGGTCCCGGAGTCCAAAATCTCTGGGACAATCTTCATTTTAAAACTGAAAGTCCCATGTCCCCTGAACTCCCTCAATCCCAGCTGAGGGTTTCAGAGGGGAGGGGGTTGGGGGGATGGGTTAGCCCAGTGATGGGTATTAAGGAGGGCACATACTGCAATGGGCACTGCGTGTTATACGCAAACACTGAATCATGGAACACTACATCAAAAACTAATGAAGTACTGTATAGTGGCTAACATAACATAATAAAAAAAAGTGGGATGAGTTGGTCACCCTACTAATTAATTCAGTTCTGGGTCTTCAGATCCAAGGACTTTTCCTTACAGCTGGCCCTGGCATATGCACTGTTTTAATTGGCTTTATTTAGGCTTTTATTATTTTGAGCATGGATACTAACTACCCTACCAGTGAAATAGTCTGGCTGATCTAGTGTTGTACAGGAGAGTGTTGTTGACACTGGCTTGTACCTTTTGAAAAATTGCCTTTGAGAGGCTGCACACTTCAATAGTCCGTTGTTCAAAACGTGTTTGGAAATTCCCAATCTTGCAATTTGTCATTAGACCCAATTTTTAGGGCCATTCAAGAGACAGTATGTTATTATCTTGCAGTTATATTTTGCAGCAAAATTACCTTTTAGTAATTTGCCTATTATTTTACGGCTCTTGATTTTTTAGTTTTGCCCAGAAAATATTTTCTTGCCTACCTCTATTTATACTATGTTATATTCTTATACTAACTTTTTTCAGTGGTTATATATCTGTAACAGCAGAAAATATGGTCGATTGTTAAGTACAGATGGTGTTTCATGGCCACCATTATTTCATGGTGTAACCAGAGAAAGTCACCTGCTGAATACTGAGGACACTACATATTAACATAGTGTAACATTTGACACGTTATTCAAATATGATGTAAAATTGGTAAGGATCCAAAATTTTGTTAATAAAAAGTAAACATCATTAGAGTACCATAGATGAAACCCTAAGAAAGTTTTAGAAAAGATGCTTACCAGGATGTACTAGAGTAGAACCACATTCACAGGACATATACTCTGGTGATAGACTAGACAATAATTATTTAATTAGAAAATAAGCCAGCAGAGAATATCAATGTCTTTTTAAATTTAGTAGAAATATTACAAAATCCCATACAAGAAAGCTAAAAAAAACCTAAGGAGCATTAAATATTTCCCCTCCAGGAATATTTCATATTCAGTGTAGCATTAGGTCAAGTATTAGGCTGAACCAAATGAAATATTTTTTAGGTCAGAAATGGTGAGCATTGGTAATTTTATATGGCTTGACCTAACATGACTAACATGACTATTTCCATCTTGCTGTGGGAGAAATGGAATTTCTTACCGAGACGGTGAGTTATTGGTGAGACAGGGCAGGGAGTACCTAATCAGCCCTTCTGGTTCTCAGTACAGTGATATGTCTGTTTTTCCTCTCTCCAGCTCCAGTTCCAGTGACTGTCACAGAGCAGAAACTTGATAAATTCATGTGGGGGTTTTGAAAAATGGCCACAAATTTTTAATACTCTTCCCATCAAGAGGCGGAGCCCATGTCCTTACCCCTTGAATCTAGATAGTCTTGTGATTATTTTGACCAACAGTATGATGGAAGTGACACTATGTGAACCCCAAGGCTAGGTCATAAAAGACCATGCAGATTTTCTTGGTTCTTTTGGAATGCTTATTCTTGTGACACTTCCCTGTGCAGCCCAGTCCCATGCTTTGAGAAGCCCAAGTCAAATGGAGAGGCCACATGTAGGTGCTTCCCCATGTGGGTGCACATGTAGAGCCCAGACTTTGAGCCATTCTGGCTCAGGTACCAGACATATAAGTGAAGAAGCCTCCAGATGTGTTGGTTCTCATCCATTTGAGTCTTCCCAGCTGAGACTCTGGACACTGTGGAGCAGAGACAAGCCATCCCTGCTATGTTTTACTCAAATTCCTGACCTATAGCAATCATGAGCATAATAAAATGTCCGTTGTTTAAGTCACTAAATTTGCAGGAGTTTGTTATTTAGCACTAGAACAATGTGAAAGTGTGTACTTCTTGTCTGGGGAAGTCAGGCTTCATTCTGATTACATAGGAGCCCCTAAGTCATCCGAGTTCCAGCCTGCTGCTCCCTTGCCCACTGAAGCTCATGCTTGCCATTTGCTGTGCAGGAGCATAAGCCATGAGTATCAAGGTGACACTGCCCCTCATTGGCTTGATGGTCTGAGAACCCTGAAGAGGGTTTCTGCCTATTGTGGGAATCACAGTCTGTAGACCCTTGGGTTGTCAGAAACATCCCTTGAAGAAAGTGCCCTTGATTGGGTTCTGAATGCTGCTAGAATGCCAAAGGTGCCTCATGTGTACATATCATTTAATTTTAAAATAACTTTACAACATATTTTTAAAGGAGCAATACATATTCATTATAGCAGGAACTGAAAATACAGACAAGCCAATAGAAGAAGCCAAGACACCTTAGTCCCAGGCATTCAGAGATGATTGCAGTTAACACCTTCCAAACCTCCTTTACTTGGCATAAATCACACGACCCAGTTGTATAGAATAGAATAGAATAGAATAGAATAGAATAGAATAGAATAGATTTAATTATAATAAAACTCATAAACATATTATATATATCACACTCTCTCACTATATATATTTTTCTCTAACTTTTCTTTATACCAAAATGTTATTGACATTGTTCCACGCTTATATTTAAGCTCTAATTTATTTATTAGTACTGATTGCACTGTAATTTATTACTTTCCCTGTTGATGGATGTTTATACTTTTTCCATACTTTTATTGTAGAAATCATGTTGTATTGCCTAAAGATAGTGCTGGAGTGATTCAAGCTGGCTGTTGGCTGATGTTAGTTCTTCTTTTGTATATCCCAGGGACTTTTTAACAAGTTCTCCCTTATTCTCTAGGTCACTTCCCCTTGCCCCCAACAAATTCATAAACACACACACACACACACACACACACACACACACACACACACACAGGAATTCAGTGGGAGAACATGCATAACACACAGGGAAATTCCACAGAAGATGGCTGTGGCATCTTGAGATTAGATACTTTCAAAAGGAAGTAAGCGTTTTCTTTCTCAGTCATTGTACAAGGTGGCAGCAAACATCTGCTCCTCCAAAAAAGAAATATTTAAATATGTTGTGGGAAGTACGTTAGGCCAAACATGAAAGGTTTTTCCTTCCCTCACTGTTGTGTTTGTAAATATATCCCCTATTGTTTTTGCAATTGGGAAATGTCATATATAAATGTGAAATAAAAATGGGCTGGGCAGTTAGTTGGTTAGGTTTTCTAAAAAGGAGGAAATGGAGACTGTAAATGGTATGTACATGGATGAAGCTCTCCTCCCCTTTCTGCTTCCTCTTTTTCTTCTTTTCTTCCTCCTTCTTCTTCTTCCCCTCCTCCTCCTCCTTCTTTCCCCTCCTCCTTCTTCCTCCTCCTCCTTCTTCTTCTCCTCCTTCTGCTTCTTCTTCTCCTCCTCCTCCTCCTACACCACCTCCTCTTTTTCCTCTTCCCTCACCTCCTCCCCTTTGTCTCTGAGCAAAAGGTCCAAAAGGACTCCTTGGCTTTTTGTTAGCTGCAGATCAGTGAAGTACAGGCTTTTCATTTCTTGACATGCCTTGCCGGAGTCACTTGCAAAGTTTTTACAGGACGGTAGCAGTGTAGCTCAGAAGAGGCACTTGAAATTTGGGATTTCTCTATGGGAAGAGAAGAGTGAGTGGAGCTGTCTTCTGATATGCTTTGGACTTCCTCTGCTGCCTTTCTAGCTCCTCAGTGTATTCCAAAGCTTGAGGCATTAATCTGGAACTGGTCAAGTGGATGGTTTTTGTTGAGAGGTTAAGTGTAGGGGCAGTTGGAGGTTAGGGACAAGTTTGGATTTTGCCATCAGTCTGAGTTGAGTAGGTTTCAGTTCCATCATTTACTTGTGTTGAGACCAGGAGTATAATGGAACCTTTTTGAACCTCAGTTTCCTATTTCGTATGATGCAGACTGCACAGGGTTGGCCTTGTGAGGGGTGTAGAAGATAAATACAAAGTGATTGGCACATAAAAAATACTCACAAATGGTGGTTTTCAACTCTGCCCAAGACTGCCATTTTTAATTAATTTTTATTATGTTATGTTACTCACCATACAGTACATCCTTAGTTTTTGATGTAGTGTTCCATGATTCATTGTTTGTGTATAACACCCAGTGCTCCATGCAATATGTGCCCTCCTTAATACCCATCACTGGCCTATCCCAGTCCCCCACCCCTCGCCCCTCTGAAGCCCTTAGTTTGTTTCACAGGGTCCATAGTCTCTCGTGGTACATTCCCCCTTCTATTTACCCCCCCTTCATTCTTCCCTTTCTTCTCCTACAGATCTCCCTGCTATTTCTTATGTTCCATAAATGAGTGAAACCATATGATAATTGTCTTTCTCTGCTTGACTTATTTCACTTAGCATAATTTCCTCCAGTCCCGTCCATGTTGCTGCAAATGTTGTGTAATCGTTCTTTCTGATGGCTGAGTAATATTCCATTGTATATATGGACCACATCTTCCTAATCCATTCAAGACTGCCATTTTGAATGTCCTAGTGTAACGAACTGGAGAAAATGAAATTCACTGCAATTCTTCTGAGAAAATGAAAGGTATCTTTGAGGGAAAGCATATTTATAAGAGTTTAGGGTAGCACTAGTTATCCCCTCCTCCTCTGCCACAAGGGGCCAGGGTAAGGGTACCAGGGTATGTTCTAAATCCATTTCATGTGGTTACTGGAAGACATTGTTTCATTGGTTGTCCCAGAGGTGTTTGAGGGTGAAACCAGGAGATTCCAGCAATATGTGAGCTGTGGGACACAATGCATCCCTATATGTACCCTGAATCTTCAGAAAGTCTCCTATATCATAAAGTACTTGATTTGAATGGTGGCTTTCCTTTAGAAACTGGTAAAGGAACTGAGGGTGCTATAGATTTCAAGAAAACCAGGGATTCAGAGGCAATAGAAACAGAACAAATTTAACTTTCGAGCTTGCAGCTATTGTGGAGAGGGATGTTTATTTTTATAGGCAATGGAACTGGGAGTCCAGACAAGTTCAACTGAGTATCCCAGTGGCAGACTGACCTCTGGGTTGGCTTTCCCTTTAAGGTTGTGCATCATTTATGATTGTTTCTATTTACAATCTTTTTTGGATATTGGAAAAAGACTGATTTAACCAAATCACTGGGAAATACAATCTTTAGGTCTGACTCTTCTGCCCCCCAGATGGGTTAAAGAATACTTTGGCCTGCTAACATTTTTATTACCTTATAAAATATTTAGTGGTTTTCCCCACAAATCCTGGTGCTTTGCTCAGAAATAACATAGCTGGCATCAGGATAGTTCAAGGCTGGATGAAATCTAAAATTAATGCAAGAAATGTGCTTGTTTGCCTAGAATATAATTTCTTTCCATTCTAACCCAATTTTTCTCCGGATCTTGGACTTGTGCTTATCTGCAAGTCTTCACTATTATGCATTTTACAGTCTGCTATCTTTTCTGTTCAAGGACACAGGCTGTAAGTCAAGAGCTAGAGTTGGATTCTAAAACTTGGACATAGACCATCCAGGATCAGAGCTAGAGAACAGATTTCAGGTGGAGAAACCAATAGGGGAAGTATTCTAATAAATATAAATGGATGGTCAAATTTGCTGTTTTCTCTTGGATCTCACTATGTGTGTGTGTGTGTGTATGTGTGTGTGTATAACAAATTACAACTGCGCTTGATATTCACAACCTTATTATAGTAATTATTGGAAAGGAGGAGAATTAGCTTTGTGCCAGGCCCTGCATTAGATGTGTAAACATAGATTATGCATGTAATAAATCCAAGGACTCCTTAAAGGAGTGTAGGAAAATGTTTTAATTATACATAAAAATAAAACACATGTTTTTGGAGTTATAGCTGATAATAAGGATGTAACTAATAGTGGACACAGGACAATAAACTATGGCTTGCAATTTCAAGAAAACCTGCTCGAATTTTAGATTAGAACTCCTTTCAGTAAGATGTTACAAGTTCTGCAAATGTTACTGAATGCTGAAGCTATCAGCCAGAGAAGATTACTTGAGGAAAAGGAAATGAATACTTTTGAATAACCATTAAGTTTTAGATACTTAAATGTATATTCTCTTCTTGGATTCTTATAATAATTTTATGATGTAAGTATTATTATTTTTACAGATAAGGACATTGAGGGTAGGAGAGATTAAGGATTTGTCTAATCATATATAGCAAATGAATGCAAATGGGTCTAGAATTCAACCCATGTCTCTTTAGCCCCCAAATGTATTCACTTTCCATCAGTCAGGTCTCTGTAGGGTTAATGTATTTGATTCAGAAGATGTTTTGCTTCAAAGCCAAATGTAGGGTTATATGAATATAGAAAAATAATCTACAAAATCAAGAAATGAGGAGTTTCAACATTATATTTGTTGGCAGTTGGCCAATGGCCATCTTCCATGGCTTCTCTAGAATCTTAAACAAGAAAAGATTCATAAATGTAGTGAAAAGAGTGGGACTTATCAAGTTGTTTTCAGATAGAACATTAAGGATAAAGATGATGAGTTGAAGATACTAAAAGTGACTGGCTGACTTCTTAGAGAGGGTTTGCAGAGTCAGAACTGTAGTGGACAATCCTAGAAACCAAACTTGTCAGTGTCTCAGATTTGATGAGGCTCAGGGAAATGACTCCTGTTTAGGGTATACTATTTATTAATTTACAAAGTAAGAGTTCATTTCCTGTGACCATATAATGGTGCCTGTCACCCAAGGACATTTTTCTTGGCACTAAGATAATATATAGACTTTGTAACTGGAAGGTTTACTAGTGAGTAGACACAGAAGGAATGAAATTGAATGACCATAGAGGGGTATTTTCTCTAGGCCACAGATGAGACTGTTCTATGTTTAGTGACCAGAACATTCTCATCTGCTAGATTCTTGTTCATTAGTGCCACTTTTCCTAGACTCCATATGGATCTTATTCCTTTTTTAGATTTACTAATCCAACTGTTAAACAAGAGTTAAAAAATATGTACTCTCATCACCTTAATCGGATCCTCACAATACCCTTCACTTCACTGCTCTGAGTGGAAAACCCAAGGCCAGTCTTTTCCATGAGGGTAAGTCTCAGATGTCACACTTATTCCAAGGTTTGAAGTTAGCTTCCTGTAGCCACCCTATATACTAACCACAGGCACATAAAACCCTTCTCAAAAGAGCTGACTTACTCTGACCTGACATTCAGCAATGAAATCGAATTAGGAAAATCATTAGCTAGAGATTGGATTATAGGGAGAGAAAATTAATATTAGATGAATTTGGGGAAAGATTTCTGTAAATAAGAAGTATTTAAAGAAGAAATGAAGTATATGGGAAGGGTTGGCTTTTGCATTTTATTTTGAGCAAGAGAACACACTAAAAGAAATATTCTCCGGGAGAGAAACTATGGTTCTGAAATATCATTTTCATTTAAGGATGACAACAATTTGAAGGGCTCATGTAAATTGAGCATTACTATTTCATAAAATATTTTAAAGTTTTTTCAAATAATTCAAGGGTAATATGGCATGATTGGAGTTCTGTATATCCTAATTATGGTGTGTTTAACTTTATATAGTTGACAGATGCCTAATGAGCACTAACTATGTATGAGGTGACTGCTAGGCATTATGAATAAACATAATAAGATGGTCTCTTCCTTTAAGGGACATTTGTTTTAAATCCCATGATAAAACACTCTAACAAAGAATGATTTACAACCAAGAGCCATATGTACTTTGTGCCCAGCGGGTGGCACATCTTCTACTATTGGGAAGTATTGTGATAATATCTTGGAGGTCAGGAACTGTTTAGGGTAGCATTAACTCAGGTTAGGGAAGTTCATCCGTGCTATTTACTTTCTAGAAGAGATAAGATGTTGCCTTCAAGCGTGAGTCCTTTGGAAGGGTCCTCAAGATTCCCAAGAAGTCATTGTTCTTATTTTCTTTTTGGCTACCTTTTCGGGGTCACAGCTCCACACTTACACGTGTTCAAGTATTTTCCAGGAGAGCAAACTAGAATTTACAGCTGTCCAATAGTTATTAAAATCATAGCTGAGAAAAAACAATATTAAAGATTCATGATTGCAGTTAATTCCTTCTTTTGAAATCCAAATATTGCTTTCCAGACCCAAAAAAGCTGTGAACTTGGATGGAATAGTAATGCCTCCCTCAAGATTTGTACTCTGGGGTGAGTCATGAACCTATGTTGAGGAATAGTATGAAAAACAGCCTTAGGACACACCCTGTTGAGGCTGTGGAGAGAATGTGTTTGAGAATATCTTCCATCATATAGTGCAAAGTGTGGAGAGATACTTAAATTTATTGGGCAAATTACTCAGTCAATAGTCTAGATTTGCTCATTGATAATAACTCCATCTTTGGCTATTTCAGTGTTATTTATCCCCCTGTGGTAGTATAGGCAGGAGCAGAGAGAGCAATGGAAAGTGAGATCTTCCAGTATTACAACTTGGTCACTATCCAGAGAGGGACATAATCACCATCAATGAGAAGAAACCTGTTAAGATGGAGAAAATGAGTCTAAATGAAATTATTTCCACTTACCAGATTATGTGACTTAATTAGCCCAGATTTGCCCTGTTCAATGTGGTAGCTACTAGCCACATGAGGCCATTTACATTTATATCTGAATTAATCAAAATTAAATAAAAAAAAAAACTAGTTCCTTAGTTACACTAGTAACATTTCTGGTGCTCAGTAACCACACACGGTTATTGGGCCACCATAATGGACAACACAGATATAGAACATTTCCTTCATTGCAGAATAAGCAGGATTTCCTATATTGCAGGATAACACTGGTCTAGAGCATAACAAAGAGAAAATGACCCAGGCAATGAAGTCAATGGTCTATTTTCCAGAGCAATGTTATCAGGATGTTTTCTATCTCCTTGCTTTGTTCATTCCATTATATCATTAGTGCTTTGATTGAGTTGGTATAAATAGATCATGTTTATGCAATTATATTAGAATTAGGGAGATTTTCCCCATTAACCAAATGTATAGGCTCACATTTGTATATTATATACTTTATATTATATACTTTGCTCTTTCCTCTTATTGGTTTTATAGAATACCTGAATTTGGTACATTAGTATAGATTCTATTATGGACTGCGGAAACATTCTGGTTGGGTAAGTTGATTGAAATTAATGGTTTAGGGAGTCCTTTGAATAATTTGTAGATTTCAATTTTTCTTATTCACCTTCTTATTATCACAGATGACCAAGAGTTAGGTATACATATATATTTTTTTAAAGATTTTATTTATTTATTTGACAGAAAGAGAGACAGCCAGCGAGAGAGGGAACACAAGCAGGAGGAGTGGGAGAGGAAGAAGCAGGCTCCCAGCGGAGGAGCCTGACGTGGGGCTCGATCCTAGAACACCAGGATCACGCCCTGAGCCAAAGGCAGATGCTTAACGACTGAGCCACCCAGGCACCCCAGGTATATATTTCTTTAACAACAAAGTAGAAAAATTGAGTCTGACAGACAGATGGAGAGGGACAGACAAGGGAAGGGACAAATAGAGATGAACAGATGAATATAAGGAAGGACATTTATTGAGTGTGCCCTGTGAGCCTATTACTAGGCTAGGTTATTCTGTTTAATTTTTATCATAACCCAGTGAAGTAGATTTTATCTTGATTTTATAGCTGAGGAAACAGGTCAGAGAGGGATTTCACTTTGTGCAGGGCTCACACAACTAGTAGATGGTAGTGTGGAGAGTCAAAGTAAAACAACCTTGCTGGAAGGATCATGAATGTTCCATTCTATCAAGGGCTAAGTCATTATCTCTTTCTTTCCTGAGAACCGATGGTTAGCTCTCTATCTCTTTCTGTTGTCTTATATTTTCTTTTATCTATTCAAATTTTTTTATTTGAGGAATTTTTGTTCTCTTTATTTGAAAATAAAGAGCAATGTGTCTGAAAGGTTTTCTGAAGTAATTCTTTTTCTGAATTGTATTATATTTGCTTTTTGCTCTTATAGCTGTTCTAATTTTTATTGGAATATTAAGCAATGGTCCAGCTGTTTCATTTCTAATGATTTCTCATCTTTCAGTAGGGGTGATTTCGTTTGCATCTTTGATTTGCTTTTTTAAAGTGTGGGGGAAAGGGTAATGGGAGTGAAGTAGGACAGCAAGTTACTTTGGTTTGGTTTTATTGTCTCCAAGCTCCTTCTCATTAAAGATGCTGCATTTTGTGTTTTCATCTCTTCTCAAATTTTGGCATTCTGCTTTTTAAAGTGAGCAGAAATTTAGGGTGATCCTCAATGAAGCTGCTATGTCATTACTCTCTAGTGATTTAATGTGAACCACATATATTTGTACAGTTAAGCAAATAGAATGAAAATAAAATGCCCATTATGCAGTTTAACTAACTCAGTTGTTCAAACAGCAATTCCTTGGAGTGGGGAGAGCTGTACTATAGGCTCATTTTTCAGATAGTGTTAAGATAAAGAAAAAAGAATAAGAGGCAAAGGTAGGCGTAGCTACATGTATCGATAGATTATTTAGGGACAGGTACTTTCTAGGTGTTGTCAGGAAATAAATCATTTACTTCTTACTCCGGGGAGCAGACATTGCTACAAGTATTTACCATTGAGGAAACCGAGGTTCAGAGAGATTAAATAACTTGTCCAAGGCCATTTAGCCAGTAAGTGGCAGACATAGAACTTGATTCTAGTTCTTCCTCTGTGTTAGTGAGAGGTTTAGGGAAAGATCTCATGAGAATCTCACTCTTTTATTACACTAGGGGATATTTGATGATATCTGGTGACATTTTTTTATTGTTAAGCTGGAGTGAGTGCTACTGGCATCTAGTGAGTAGAAGCCAGGAATTCTGCTAACCATTGCACAATGCACAGGCCAGTCCCCATAGCAAAGAATGATCAGACTCAAAATATTGTTAGCGACAAGGCTGAGACATCTTGCTTTAGGTAAACAGACCAATGGACAGCACACCTCTTGTTCTCTAGGTCTTGGAGACAATAGCATGTGAGAAGGTGAGATTTGGCTGGAGGGAGGGGCAGGAAGGACTCTGGGAAAGCTGCAATAGCTCAGTTCACTTATGTTGTTGGCTCCTAAAGGAAAAGTTAAGAATTTATATCTAGCTTTGAGATTCAAGCCCATATTTTCTGATTCAAAATCTAGTGATTTCCATAGTTTCGCCGTCTTAACTTGGCAAGTATTCTGCACAATTTCAAATTTCTTTTGCAGAGAACTTTTGTTAGCTCAAAATGGAGTTTTAAAATATAAACAAGTGTTAGTGAGAAACACTTTTGAAAATGAAAAGTTTTAATGAAGATACATCAAGGTTAAAGTACTAAATCTCAAATTTCTATGATTTTTGAAAAAAATTACTTTTTAGAAAATTATGCAAATGTGTGAATGCCTATATAACAGTCTCAAATATGATTTAGTTCATTAAGTGGTGGAAAAATTGCTCTTTGTTTTAGAACAAATTTTGGTCTATATGTGATGCTAGAAAGAAAACCCAGATTTATATAATACTGGGAAAATTATTTTATTGGGGTGATTTGTTGTAAAGATCTGGGGTTTTAAGTATACAATCCAGTTTTGTTAGATGACCCAAATTTATTTGTTTATGATCCAAATTTATTGCTTCATTTAAAACATTTTTTGTTTATTAAAAATAACACAGACAAGGGCGCGTGGGTGGCTCAGTCAGTTGAGTGCCCGACTCTTGGTTTCGGCTCAGGTCATGATCTCAGGGGCTTGAGATCGAGCCCACACTGGGCTCTGTGCTGTGCTGGGAGTCTGCTGGGGATTCTCTGTCACTCTCTGCCCCTCTGGCTGGTCCATGCACGTGCGCCTGCTGGTGGGCACTCTCTCTCAGATAGATAAATCTTAAAAAAAAAAAAAAAAGACTAACAATGAAATTTACTCCCCAATTTCTCTTTCTAGTTCCTCATCCTTTATTACTATTATTACTGTTTCTAGCTTCTCCTGTTTTCTTCAGGAATTTTCTTATTCATATGCAAGGAAATAAAAACATGCCTTGCCTTTTTTACATGTAGATTTGTACTACTTACACCGCTCTTTACTTATACTGCTTTTCATCTTATTTTCTCATTTAACAACATATCTCAGTAATGCTTCCATATTAGTACATAGAGAACTTTCCAACTGTTTCACTACTATAGGATATTCCATTGTTAGCGTGAGCTGTCATGTACTTAACCAATCTCTATTAAAAGACATTTGTTGTCTCCAAACCTATATTATTAACCTTACACATATACTAATTCAAACATTGCATAGGTATATCTGTGAGATAATTTTTGAGAAGAGGAATAGGAGGGTCAAGTGTATATGTATTTTTATTTTTGAAATATATTTTAACATTGTTCAACACAGGGGTTATATTCCTACTAGCAATGCACAATAGTGTCTGTCTCTGTATAAATTTCTTAATAGAGCATTCTAGTAAACTTCTGAATTTTTGCCCATATAGTGAGTTTAACTTTTCTATTTCCTTTATGGAAATCAATGTTTAAATTTTTAATTTTTTTCTGGAGTCAGTTTGGGTAAATTCTATTTCCCAAGAATATTATTTCATTTAAATTTTCAAGTTTGTTTGTATGGAATTTAACAAAGCAATCTCTGTCATTCTTTAATTTTCTGTGCATCTTGTCATTTTTCCTTTTAATTTATACCTCTTTTTAAAAATGTAAGATAAAGAATGATTCATATATTTTTACCATCCTCTTGTCCCCGCCAAAGAATGATTTTTACTTTATTGGTTCAAAATTTTTCTTAGTTTTTAATTCATTGATTTCTGTTGTTATCTTTATTATTTTTCCTTTGGTTTATTTCACCATAATTTTAAAATAGAATATATAATTAATTATTTTATACTATTTTTAGTTGAGTAGGTGGTTAAGGTTATTAATTTATTCTCTGAAACTGTTTCAGATGATTTTTTAAAGTTCTGATGACTGTAGTTTTTTTCATCCATGCGTTCTAGAAATTTTGTCACTTCAGTTTGGTTCTCTTTGACTCCATAATGGTTTAAGAAAAAAATAAGATTTAGGGGTGAAATGGCCATTTTGTCTTCTTCTTTTGTAATTAGATTCTAGTTTAATTCCACTGTGATGGGAAAAAGCTATCTGTTCTATTTTTATTTTTGAAATTGATTGAGGTTTTATTTGTGGCCTAATACATGGTCAATTTTTATGACTATTTCATGGGAACTGAAATAAAATTCATTCTTTATTTCAGGGTAATAAATTTGATATATATCAGTCAGGACCAGGGCCATTTCCACTTCATCAGCTTTGTTATTTAGATCTTCTGTATCCTTGCTCTTGTTCTGTTTTTTTGTTTGTTTTGTCTAATGACTGCTTTCAAGGACTAAGAAAAATAGCTTTATCTCCTACCACTAAGGCATCTCTATTTCTCACGAAAGCTTACAAGATTTCTGTTTTATGAATATTGTTACTAAGTTATCTGGTGCATAGATGTTCATAAATTGAAAATCTTCAGTTTGAACAGGAAATTTAGTATTACCAAGTGCCCTTCTTTGTTTCATTTAATATTAGACAATTCTAACTTGTCTAATACTAATATTGCGATCCCTTCTTTTTTTTATGTCTTAGCAATTACTCTGTTCAGTCTTTTTTTCTATTTCTCTGAGTCACTTTTTAAAGATGTGTCTCTTTGATTTTGGGACAGAATTTGACTTTGCCTTGTGAGGCAATCTGAAAATCTTTTTATTTTCATATGTAAGTTAAACACATTTACATTTTTTGATGTTAGCAGATACATTTGGTTTGAATTATATTTTATGGTTTGTTTTTGTTTTTCTGTTTTTATAAAAGTATGTGGTTGACTCTTTGTTTTCTTTTTGTTTGTTCATAGTTCTGTAATTTGTTAAGGTTTGAATTTTTGTTTTGGTTACTTCCATAATTGTACCATTCTGTGTCCTTCTACATTTTTAAGCATCTATTAATTCCCAAACATGAGCTAAAAATAAATTGATATGATTTTATTTCCTAAAACTTCTTTTCTCTATTACCTGCTATTAGTCAATAAAATTAAGAAAGTGCTTTGTTTGTGTTGCTAAAGGTGTCTCTACTTCTAGTACATGGTTTGTATCTTATTAATGTCCTTAATAAGAACTCTGGGGAACAGCAATATTTCTGTTGCTTCACCATCTTTTCCTTGAATGTCTGCATTTCCACATTATGGTCCTCATTCAGGGAGGTATTTATTTAATTAATATTGAAAAATAAATCCTGGCAAAATGCCTGGTTTCAATTTCAATCTGCTCCCTGGCATCATTTTTCTGGTAAGGATTTCTCTTTTTCTTATATTAAATTTGTATCAATATTTTCCTGTATCTTTTTATTATTTATATTTTAATCCATTTTCTTCTCCTGGATGAGCTACTTATGGGCTGTTCTTTGGTGATGGTGGGAAAGGGGCAGGATGCCCAGACTAGTCTTCCAGATTTTACACTCAAAGGGCTTTCTTGTTTTTACTGCCACAGAGACAGACTGCTTCCTGAAATTATAGGTCATCTCTGCTTTACTTTTTTTTTTTTTTGAGTGTAGCATCATTTCCTCTGTTTTTCCAAATCAAATTGATTCCTGGAGGCCTTTTCCCTCCAGTCTTGTTTATCCCAGTTCCTGCACTCATTGTGACAAACAAGAGAAACAGTTTATTGTAAGATGAGCTCCTCATCTTCAGGAAGGGTACCCTTTATTGGCAATTCCTGAGATCTCTCAGCTGGGCCTTTGTACTATCCCTCATGCTGCTTCTTGTTACTTCTTAGGCAGCCTGTGCCTCGTCTTGGCTGCTTTTGGGAGCCCTCTCAAAAATTTTGGAGTCTACAGATTATATGTGCCCTGACTGCCCTGAAAATATAATTTGTGCAATTTAATTAATTCTTTTGTAAGATTTACAGAAGAAGTATTTATACTAGAATTCTGATTTAATTTTAAAATAGGATGGTCACACTAGTCCTTCAGAAGTACAGGTCAGGGACAAAGTGAAGCAGATCTTCAATTTTATTTTTTTTTAAATTTTTTAAAAGATTTTTTTATTTATTTATGTGACAGAGAGACAGCCAGCAAGAGAGGGAACACAGCAGGGGAGTGGGAGAGGAAGAAGCAGGCTCCCAGCGGAGGAGCCCGACGTGTGACTCGATCCCGGAACGCCAGGATCACGCCCTGAGCCGAAGGCAGACGCTTAACGACTGCGCTACCCAGGCGCCCCAGATCTTCAATTTTAAAAATAAACTGGGGGAACTGGGATAGGCCGGTGATGGGTATTAAGGAGGGCATGAACTAATGAATCACCGAACTTTACATCAGAAACCAGGGATGTACTGTATGGTGACTAACATAATATAATAAAACAAAAACAAAAACAAAACCAAAAACCCAGACTGGGAACAAAGCAGAAAATAAAATATTTTACTCCTCCAAAAAAAAAAAAAAAAAAAAAGAGGGCATATATTGCATGGCGCACTGGGTGTTATATGCAAGTAATGAATCATGGAACTTTACATCAAAAGCTAGGGATGTACTGCATGGTGACTAACATAATATAATAAAAAATTATTATTAAAAAAAATAAAAATAAACTGTTTCACCCACACACTTATGAACAATTGAAGACATGGGAAGAAGATGTGGGAAAACTTACATAATTTTCACCTTTGGTTTCATGTTTTAAATTCTGGCTTCTTTCTCTCACACCCAAAGTCTGGGCATCTATGTCACACAGCTAGGGATATGTTTCTAATTCTAAGATAGCTACATTCCTGCAATTGTATGGTTGCATTAGAGACAGTGAAGCAGGTGCTTTGACATTATATGTGGCATAGTATTTGTGCATGGTTTCACACCATCTTGATGTCCCCACCTGCTTATACATGGACATAACTGTAGAGTGCTGGGGAATAACTGTAGGTAATAGGCTGGCCTTTTTAAAACCACAAGTCATGATACAGAGTCAGTGAGCGTTGCAGAGAATGGCTAAGCTACAACGTGGAGAACGGGCTTTATTTTTGGGTATCCTGATAGGTATAAGCATTATACCATCAGTATCGCCATCTTCAAATGTCAAGGACAAGGTTATCTGTGTTTTTCTTTTATTATTATCTTCCAGTGTCACTTAGCTGTTTAGCAGCACTCTGGTACATTTTCTGTGTTATTGTCTGTCATATTGAAGGCAGAAATGGTTGGGGGATAGTTTGAGTATTTTTTTAAATTAAAAAAAAATAAAGAGGACCTTCCCATATATAAAGTTCTGTGTTATTGATACAAAGATGGTAAATCATCTGCCTCACATTCAAATGGAGGGCAGCAGACCACCATTTGTTAAATAACTGTTATGTGACAAATATTGAACCAAACATTTTATTTAGTGTTTTTTTTTTTTTTTAACAATTCTAGTATGTTGGCACTGTTAGCCCCATCTTACAGAAGAGACATCTGAGGCTCAATGAAAGGGTAGAGCCCAGACTTAGATCAATGACTCCTACTCCATCCACCACATTGATTAAATTTCAGTGGAGGGAACAAGCATGACCACAGTTCCCTGACATGGAAGTGATGGGCTGGGACTGGAAATCAAACCAGGCAGCCTCGGGCTCCCAATTTAAGTACCTGTGTCAAGGTGCCATTTAAACCTAGGTCCTAAGATTATGGTTACTATTTGAATTTCTGTCTGCATCAGGAGGCTGAGGATGCACTGGAAGGAAAGTAGGGTTTGAGGGATTAAGCACTTTTGGGATGCTTAATGTTAGGAAGTTTAAAAACTAATAACCAAACATAAATATTATTGAGAATGCATTATTTCTCACTGAGAAAAATAGGTAAGCCAGCAGGTCTCCTACTAATTCTTTAAAGGAAAGATTATAAAAATGTGTTCCATGCCTTTTATTCCTGGTGGCTGGTGTCATACTTTCTTGCTTGGTATAGTGTGGGAAACCAGATGCTCTTCTTGTGCTACTTTGGTGGAGAATTCAACATGTCATTGGGTTGGCTCTTTCCTATTACCTTCATTCTCATGGAGTCACCAAGTCAATTATCTTACCATTTTACCATCAGGAACTTTTGTGTTGAATTCACCATTTAATCTTCCTCATATGCATTTGCTTTCAGCACAGGATATTTGAAGTAGAATTTTACAGTGTGTCATTTCCTATGTCACATAAAGATAATATGACTGTGTAATTAAAAAGGTTAGCAACACTGACATTTCTGTGTTTGTGCTAGAATTATCTTGATATTACCAGGGATTAAAGAATGCTGCCACCTGCTAAGAACATATGCATATGTTTGAGCAAAGGTTAATGAGTCTGTTCAGAAAAATGATTCAGGTATGGGCTTAAGAGCAAGTTGGCACATTCTAAAGTAACAGAGCTGTATGTTCTGACCTTAAGTCAGTTTTGGGTAAGATAATTTGAAGGTTCCTTTTTAGGGAGGTGGTGGGTAGTATAGTGGTTTGATTGATTATTTCAATCTTGAATATAAGACAAATTTTCTCTGGCTTGACTAGATGCTCCACCTTGCACATTTAAGTGCAGTATTCTGTGCCAAAGTAGTTGTATGTGTTGTAGGAGAGCAAATGCCCCTTTATCTTAATCTCTGTGTATTTGTCTTTGTAAGAGTGCAGTGCTGTGTACAAGGATGGTAGCTGTTGTGGACATGTGACTTGGATTTTATTTATTGAATATATAAATATAGATTGATAAATTTGATACCATTTAATTGCACTCAACACTACATATCAATTCTCTATTCTCTGAAGGTCTTCTTTAGTTAAATATAATGGTCAAGCTCTTTAGAATCTTCTAAATCTCTGAGCCTTTGTGAAAAATGTTATTTTCGGATACCCATTTGTTGAGTGATTTTTTTCTCTTTGATTTATAAAGAGTGGTGGTGCTTTTTTGAAAACTGTTCTCTGGACAAACAAGACATCCTTCTCAAATCAAGATGGTGGCTTGACCTGAAGAAGCCCTTTCACCTCCCAGAAAAGTGGAATAGTGAAACTTGTCTCTCTCTTACTCAACTGCCTTACTTTAAGAAAGGACTTGTTAGTTTAAAAATAGTCATCTTTTATTCCCTACCTGTCAGGGCCTCTCTGCCTTCTCTCAAAAGCCAGCGTTTACTGATGTTCTTTGATTGACACCCTCCTCAGCACTAAAATGGAAGAGAGAATGGGAGAATATTCCATTTTATTGACAGGCGCTGAGACCTTGTCAGGGACAATTGCTTAGCAACCTCTATGGTGCTACTTTTGGGAAAGGGGAAGAAAGGACAGAATTACATATAAATGAAAAGAAAGCATATGTGACAAAGGCCAACTATCATAAAACACTGAGTATTTTTTCTTAACTAGTTCTTTAAGTTAGCAATGTAACCTGTAAAACCTGCACAAATTTTCTTTTTCTTCCCTTTGGTTATTGGATTACCAAAGATTTGAGATCGTGTCAGGTAGGGAGTGAAAAGTAGCTTGTTCTGGGAAAGAGGGCCTGAGTTCCTACCTCAACTCTCATCCTGGCTGTTTGATTCAGTGTCGGCTTCTCCACATTCCTAAGCTTCATGAGTAAAACTGGGAAAACCACTCTTATTAAAATGAAAGAAGTTTATAATGCATGTGGAAGGGGCTTGAAAATTATCCAGAGCTTGTAAAATAAGAAACAACACTGGCTTGCATTTGAAAATATTTTCAAAATGCCTCTGATCCTTACAATTCTGTGATCCAGAATAACTGTTATCTCCATATTCCAGTTAATAATTATTAACCCCATCTCTAGGTATGGAATTTTTCCACAGCTCCACTGGGTGTAGGCAGGGCTTGATCAAGTTGGCTGGTCCCAAGCCTGTGGCATTTCCACTCTCTTATCATTTTCTGTTGCTACCTTTAATTATTTTTGTAATAAGATTATGTAAACTAGCTCTCTCTAAATGATCTGTGGTGAATAACCAGTTTTTTTAAAAAGAAAATTCTAGTGTGTCATACATGGATACTTTTGTAGAATATAATACAAATGAAATAGTAGAGTTGATTTCCTGGTTTGGACCAATGTGCGATGGTTAAGTAAGATATTATCATTGTCGGGGTACATGTAAATGCTGTGCTTTGTTGTAACTTTTTGTGAGTGAACTTCCTTCAAAATGGTATTAAGAATAAATTCTTAGAAAATAAAAATAAAAAAAAAATACAATTCTGATGTTTTAAATTATTAAAGTCAACAGATATAAAATGACTCTGTCAAATTCCAACAAAAGTTTTTAAATGCATACTCTCAATTTCTATACTCATTTTGTGGTGGGCCAGTGACAGACAGGTCCACTGACCACACCAGTGTGCATTTGAATGAAAATAAATTCCTCTTTTGTTGAAATAAATAATTTCTGAAGGATTTCTCAGCCTCAATTTTCAATCCAAGGAAGAACATCTGATTGTCCCAAACTTTGTCCGTGTCCAAACAAGTATGATGGAGTGGAGGAAGTAAAATTAGGTCAGGGCCCAACCTAAGAGTAAGCATTAGTTCTTAGAGCAGCAGGTATGAAGAGAAATCTGAGTCAGCTAATAAATGACTCAATATGTGGCCATGACTAGGGATGCAAAGGTGAGTCCTTGATGGAAATAACTGTTGATTGCTGCCTCAAACTACCAATTACTAAAATAGTATGAGGTGGAGAGGAGCAGCTATGGGAATTCAGAGAAGAGAAAACTTCTACATGGGGGAGATTACAGAATGTTTCTTGGAGTGGGTGGCATCTGAGCAGCTTAAATAATCCTTGCAGTAACTGTGAGGTTTAACAAGATATAAATTGGGAAAGCCATTGTTGGCTTTTGAACAGATTGTTATTTTAGGAAATCACTCTCTCAGTAGTGGGGAAGTTTGAGTAGGGGGAAGTTGGACAGGGAGGCCAACACTATGGCTGGTGTGTGGGGAGGGATACCAACATCTGAAAAGGTGGTTGTAGGATGAAGAAGGAAGTGGATGCAAGAGAAGTTTCAGGTGTAAAACAGAACATAGCCACTGACTTGATGTTGGGCATTAATAGTGAAAGATTCGGGGAACAAAACATGTTGGGAAGGAATGCGTTTAGTCTCAGTTATACTGCTTTTGAGGGGCTGGTTTTGGTTTGGGTGGTGATTTCCTCACACAATCAGATATGTGGTTGTCAAAAAATCAGGAGTACGCGTTCACCAACTTGGTACCTTGGATAGTGTCCCTTAAAGAGATATACCCATTTTCTAACCCCTGGTACTTGTGACTGTGACCTTATTTGGAAATAAGGTCTTTGGAGACGAAATTGAGTTAAGAACATCCAGATGAAATCATCCTGGATTTAGAACGATTAGGTCTTTGTAAATATTCTTACAAGAGAAGACAGAAGACAGGGAGATTTAATACAGAGATACACAGAGAAGGCCACATGAGGACAAGACAGAGATTGGAGTTATGCTGCCACAGGCCAAGAAACTCTAGGAGCCACCAGAAGCTGGAAGAGGCCCTAGAGGATTCCCCACAGGAGCCTGCAGTGCAAGTTGAGTCCCACTGACGCCTTGATTTCAGACTTTGGGCCCCCTGAAGTGTGAGAATAAACTTCTGTTGTTGTAAGCCACCCAGTTTGTGACGATTTATCATGGCAGTTCTGGGTAACTAGTGCAGCACCTCTTCTGAGAGCTCAGTATATATATTTCAAATGATGTTCCTGTGCTGTGAAGTAGAGGGAAATGAAGCTATTTATTCATCTTTATTAGTGTCTTGTTTCTGGGTATTTTCAAGGTGGCTTTTTTTGCAAGTCAGCAGAGGTGGGAATGAAGTAGTTCAGAAAAATGAAGTTTAGGACACCTTAGCAAGTGTAAATGTGATTGAATTATAGTTGATCTACCCCTGCCCCATTTAATTCATTCAATTCCTTCCTTCCCTCCTTCCTTCCTTCCCTCCTTCTTTCCTTCCTTCCTTCCCTCCCCCCTTCCTTCCTTCCTTCCTTCCTTCCTTCCTTCCTTCCTTCCCTTCCCTTCCCCTTCTCCTCCTCTTCCTCCTTCTCCTCCTCCATCTTTTTCTTCCCTCTCTACTTCCCCCTCCTCCTCCCTCCCTTTCTCTTTCTCCTTTCCCATCTCTTTGACAGAATCTCTCTATATTGGAAGATTTCCTGCCATAAAAACACAATTAATTAGCTCTAAATTTATTTTTCCATTTCTTTTTTAATACTTAAAGAATATATATATATATATATATATATATATATATATATATTCTGCATACATAGTTGATGTGCAATGTTATATTAGTTCCAGAAGGTATACAACATACTGAATCAACAACTCTATATATTATGCTGTGCTCTCACCCATTTTTCCATTTCTAAATGTCAATCAGAATTTGTCACTTTGGAATAACCAATGTTATCCCATTCAAAAGTAATCAGAGTCCCATACACAGTCAGTTCAGACTTATTCTGGTTAAAGATGTGATTTTTTTTCTCTTTGGCCTTTTGAGGTATTGAAAAATAACTTGCAGACCTCTCTAACTTCTTTGCTAATGTCAATATTTGGTAAGATGTCACTTCCTAGAGAGCAGGGATTCTGTTTAGTTCACTAACACAGGCTATGGCACAAGGTAGGTGAATCTCTTTGTGATTCAAGGGACGCAGACAGTACAAAAAAACCACTAATGCTTGTTTGATAATATGCCTGGGAAAGAATATCTCTACTTAAACTGTCAAACAAAAGTCCTGGACATTCCTCTAATCGGACCAATTAGGGCGCATATCTATCCTTGAACCAATCAGTCTGACCACGAGTTACAACTGCAAGAAAGACTCCATAGCTATTAATGGCATTTAGGTCTGACTCCTAAGGATAAGGTAGCTAAGCCTTATTTTGGTTTGCCAATCCTTGGTTCAGACATTCACGAGACCAGGTTGTGTTAGCCTGGGAAGACTGAGCATAATAAATAAGGTTTTAGTTGTGTCCAAGCGTATTGCACTTGGTCATACCCTTTAGTTTTATTATATATTATATAATCTTGAAAGTGGTGGTGTGTAACTGACCTGAATAAGACTTCTTCAGAATAGCTGAACTGCAGAACAGTTCCAGCCTTACTTATGGAGGGGGACAACTGGCTATCTAGAAGGCTGATGTGACTTTGCTCTCAAATTATTAAATGTAACTGCATGTCTATTGTTTAGGAATCATTGTAACCTGGAAGCTTAAAACTTATTTGGAGAATATTGTCGATCTTTGCTGTATTGTTTAATTTTTTTTTAATCATTGAGTGCAGTTGACATACAATGCTATATTAATTTTAGGTGTACAGCACAGTGACTCAACAATTCTATACATTATGTAATGCTCACCACGATAAGTATAGTTACCATCTGTCACCGTAGAGTGTCCTATGCTGTACTTTTCATCTCCATGACATTTATTTTATAACTAGAAGCTGGTACTTCTTAATCCCCTTCACTTATTTCACCCATTCCCACAGCCCCCTTTCCCCTGGCAACCAACAGCTTGTTTTTACCATCTTGACTTCCTTTTATATCCTTCAATTTGTAAACTTTGTTTACTTTGCCCCCAAGCCAAAGTCAATGTTTGTTCTTACTCATTGACATTTACCAGTTCAGTGGTAACCCATAGCTAACTGGCCTAAGGACAATCTTGAACCATTCCTGGGGCTGGGGCTGGGGCTAGTCCCACCAAATCCACATAGCATCTACAATGGATCATAGCTAGCACTGATGCTGGGAGAGGCTATTACAACCTCCACTCATTTTTGTTTTCTGTTCAACTTCTAATGGATATTCACTTGCTGTTGCAGAGACCATTAATGTTTTCCTTTTGCAAATGAGAAGACTATGAGATCACACTTTTCTAATTTAAATCATTTATCAGTCTAACACAGATTATTTGCTTATATAAAGAATATTTGGAGGTGCAAGAAATGTTCCTGGAGCCAGCATGCTAAGGGAAGTTGGTTTTGATTTCTGCTTCATGGAGATTCAGGGCTCTCTGAATATCTCATAGCTGAGATGGACAAGGAAGGGTAAAGCTTTGAATACCAACCCTGTTTCAGTCATGGTGCTACCTTCTTAGATGTCTCATGCATACTGTAGTTATATATGCAGGATTCCATTTAAGATCTGATGCTGCTGACATGCAGGATGAAAGCTACTACTCCAATCCTAGCTCTGTGACCTTGAAAAAAAATCCTTCCTTCTCTTTGGTCCTCAGTTTCCTTCATTCGTAAAGTGAGGGTGCATAAGAAGTTCTTGAAGTTTGCTCAGTAGTCCACGATTTTGCGACTTTTGTCTTTGGTCAAAGTGGTGCTTATCAGTTACACGAAAACTGACTAAATTACTACCTTAGAAGTTATTAATTTGGCATGGCTTCTGCATCTTAGTGAGTTGCCAGCATTGCTAGTGTGCGATGGAGTTAACAGTATGAGATTTGCTAAGTGTTTCTGTGTGATCAGTGTGAAAGCAATCACATCTCCAGAGTGAGAAAGGTCAGTGCCCTGTAGCTGCCAACCCTCACCACACTAAGGGGACGTGAAGGGGACTGTCACCCGCCGAACACAAATCGGCTAAGAAATGAATACCCTCTGCTGATGCAGTCTAATAGCTCTGGATGTCAAATGATATTATTTTGGGAGACTGTTAAGCCCCTTTCTCAGTGCACAGCAGTGTATAAATCCCCTCATCTCATTTGTTTAATCTGAGTGACTATAGAATAATTTATTAGGCACAGAAAACATGACTGCAATGTGATAATCTGTAGCATTACTGAGCATAGAAATTCTTTTAAGTCCTGACTTTTTTTCCTGGCTCTAGTTTGCTTGAAAAGGGACAAAAAACCCCTCTTGGTCTCAGTGAATTAGTGTCCTATATGAAATAATGTTAGTTAATATATATAAATAATATAAAAAAAGGATTATACACTGAATCATAACCCCTATAGGATCAGATTCTTCCCATCCTAAAGAGAGGACTGCTTCTTTCTCTGTCTTTCACTACCTACATGTTAAGCCCAGGAATAGACACCGTTTGGCAGGAAGGAGACCATAATATTAACAGCAGTTGTATCTATCTAGCTGGTGAGATTACAAGTGATTTTTTAATTCTTTATGTTTTTATATCTTATACATTTTTCTGGGGGGCACATACTATATTATACTAGAATAAGAAATATATTTGAAATAATGTGTTATTTCAAACTGCATTTTTCTTTTGTTCATTTTAAGGTAATTCTTTTCCCCATAAGGCTCTGAGCATGCTGGGTTTTTTTCCATCCTGCTAAAATGGAGGAAGGTACCTGAAATGCCGTGTGAAATAGATTAACCGAGCTCTGCCTGGGAAGCATCCCGCTTCTTCCTTTTCAAGACCCAGAGCCACTGTGGCCTGACAAGCGGTAAGAAATGTGATAATAAAGACGATGAGCCACTCCAGGGCTGGATTTCATTTCCAGCTTAATTAAATCCTAGAAACACACCTGACCTCTAGCTTTGAAGAGCTGCCACAAAAGCCAGGTGCCCTCATCAGCTCGGGCTCGCCCCGCAGCGATGGTGGGAAGCCAGCCTGAAAGGAGAAGGTGGAGGGAAGCCACAGCCAATGGAGATGAAACAGTGGAGTCAGGAAGCAATATTTCAGAGAAAGCTGTTTTATCCGGTGGGCAATCTATTTGCCCTTCTGCTTAAAAGGTGAGCAGCAAAGCTAACCTACAAATGTACTGAATTGAAACTCCTCCAATGGCACCCCGCTGCCCCTGCCACCTGTTCCCCTCCATCAGGTCCTTGACCAGCTCCCTGCCCCCACCTGTTGTGGTAAATTGGGTACAAGTCCTAACTGGTCCTCGATACTCCTGAGGGTGGACTGGCTCCTCCTGCATTTACAAACTGCTGTCTATTTCCAGTTCTTCGGTTTCTATGGCTAGCTGATGATGCCCAGGGTCTCTGTTCTATATCCCAGAGACCAGAAGTTCTCTTAAATGTAACTAAAGAGGAAAAATGCTTGCTACGATTTATTGAACCCAGGAATTTACAAAGAAATTAAATTACATCATCTCGCTAGCTCTCACGGCCGTTTGTGACCTATTCCCAGGGTTTTACAGGTGAGGAAATGGGGCTCCAAAAGAATAGGTAACTGTCTTAGGTATAAGAAGCATAGCCTGAGACCATGATTTGGATTCCTGAGATTTATGGAGGGGTGCTGTTAGGAGAAGCCTGGAGGAGGCAGGAGGCAGGCAGGAAAAGGGAAGGGCAAATGAAGTTGTGATCTCGGGAAACCCAGCCTTGGTCTGATCAACAGGGCATTCTGGAGCGTGTACCACACCATAGAGTGGTCCCTACCTTGAGGCCAAGAAGCTGACTGAGCCCTTACCAGTCATCTGCAGTGGGCAGATGGGACTCTCCGGGGGTGAGGACATGACTCCTCAGGCCAGGAGGCTCTCATCAGCCAAGGGCAATTTTTTTTTAATAATACTTTTTTATTATGTTATGTTAGTCACCATACAGTACATCCTTAGTTTTTGATGTAGTGTTCCATGATTCATTATTTGTGTATAACACCCAGTGCTCCATGCAATGTGTGCCCTCCTTAATACCCATCACCGGCCTATTCCAATCCCCCATCCCCTCCCCTCTGAAGCCCTCAGTTTGTTTCCCAGAGTCCATAGTCTCTCATGGTTCATTCCCCCTTCTGTTTACCCCCCCTTTCATTCTTCCCTTCCTTCTCCTACCCATTTCCCTGTTATTTCTTATGTTCCATAAATGAGTGAAACCATATGATAATCGTCTTTCTCTGCTTATTTCACTTAGCATAATCTCCTCCAGTCCCATCCATGTTGCTGCAAATGTTGGGTAATCGTTCTTCTTGATGGCTGAGTAATATTCCGCTGTATATATGGACCACATCATCTGTTGAAGGGCATTTCGTCTCCTTCCACAATTTAGCTATTGTGAACAATGCTGCTATGAACATTGGGGTGCATATGGACCTTCTCTTCACTACATCTGTATCTTTGGGGTAAATACCCAGTAGTGCAATTGCTGGATCATAGGGTAGCTCTATTTTTACCTTTTTAAGGGACAAGGGCAATTTTCTGAAGTAAGGGGCCAGTTGTAACTCATGACAGTCAATACTTAGCATCGAGGGATAATTGTACCACCTGGTAAAGAGGCTCTGGTAGGGTACTACCTGCACCCACTAACCTGCAATTAATCCATAACTACTTCCCTTTGGAATCTAAAGATCACTCTGAGCATTGTGGTGACCCAGGTGGGTCACTTCTGTTCTTATAGAGTTGTGAAAGTTGTCACAAATGGGCTTAAAACATTCAGTGCATAGGAGGTACTTAATAGCCATGGAGAAGAGGAAGAGTCCCTTGACAACAAGCTGTGACTATTTCCTTCTCCCCTTTGATTCTTTAGCACGTTGTACCTTCATGAGAGCTGCCATTATATTTTCAAAGTAAGAACATTCCTGTCCAACTGGCGTAAGGTGGTATCTTAGTGTGGTTTTGATTTGAATTTCCCTGATGGCTAATGATTTTGAACACTTTTTCATGTGTCTGTTAGCCAGTTAGAATGGCAAAAGTTGACAAGGCAAGAAACAATTGTTGGAGAGGATGTGGAGAAAGGGGATCCCTCCTACACTCTTGGTGGGAATGCAAGTTGGTACAGCCACTCTGGAAAACAGTGTGGAGGTCCCTTAAAAAGTTAAAAATTGAGCTACCCTATGATCTAGCAATTGCACTACTGGGTATTTACCCCAAAGATACAGACATAGTGAAGAGAAGGGCCATATGCACCCCAGTGTTCATAGCAGCTTTGTCCACAATAGCTAAATCGTGGAAGGAGCCAAGATGCCCTTCAACAGATGACTGGATTAAGAAGTTGTGGTCCAGGGGCGCCTGGGTGGCACAGCAGTTAAGCATCTGCCTTCAGCTCAGGGCGTGATCCCGGCATTCTGGGATCGAGCCCCACATCAGTCTCCTCCGCTGTGAGCCTGCTCCTTCCTCTCCCACTCCCCCTGCTTGTGTTCCCTCTCTCGCTGGCTGTCTCTATCCCTGTCGAATAAATAAATAAAATCTTAAAAAAAAAAAAGAAGTTGTGGTCCATATATACAACGGAATATTACTCAGCTATCAAAAAAGAACGATTTCTCAACATTTGCTGCAACATGGATGGCACTGGAGGAGACAATGCTAAGTGAAATAAGTCAAGCAGAGAAAGACAATTATCATATGGTTTCTCTCATCTATGGAACATAAGAACTAGGAAGATCGGTAGGAGAAGAAAGGGATAAAGAAAGGGGGGATAATCAGAAGCGGGAATGAAGTATGAGAGACTATGGACTCTGAGAAACAAACTGAGGGCTTTGGAGGGGAGGGGGGTGGGGGAATGGGATAGGCTGGTGATGGGTGGTGGGGAGGGCACATATTGCATGGTGCACTGGGTGTTACATGCAACTAATGAATCATCGAACTTTACATCAAAAACCAGGGATGTACTGTATGGTGACTAACATAATATAATAAAAAAATATTTTAAAAAACCCAACCCCCCCCCCAAAAAAAAACCCATTCCTGTCCAGCATTCAAGTGCTAGATTCCTTAGGGAAGAAATCTTGCCTTATTTCATGTAACATTCCTTACTGTACACATACCTTGTCTAAGGTAGACTACTAATCAACACTGGTTGAGTTGAGTAGTCCTTCAGTTTGAGGGGGATACCCTTCCTGGTGTTAATATTTTAGTCAACTGATCACTCACCATTAATTCAATGCCTACAAGTTGTGAACCGCTCAAGGGGCATTGTGTTGGTGGCTGCCTGTTTTCCTTCCTACCTACCCATCTGTCAAAGAGTTTCAGAGTCCATGAAACAGCAACAGGAGGGTAAGCATCAAGGTAATTTGAGCAGAGGTTTAGTTAGTCCTCTAGTAGGTCCTCTAGCAGAGGACCAGGAAGGAAGACATATAGGGAGTCATGCGGGAGAAGGAATGACTGTGTTGGAATTAGTAGACTTGGAATAGGGATGCCTGGGTGGTTCCGTCTTTAAGTATCTGCCTTTGGCTCAGGTCATGATCTCAGGGTTCCGGAATTGAGCCCTGCATCAGGCTCCCTCCTCGGGAAGCCTGCTTTTCCCTCTCCCACTCCCCCTGCTTGTGTTCCCTCTCTTGCTGTCTGTGTGTCAAATAAATAAATAAAATATTAAAATAAAAGGAGACTTGGAATACCACTCAGCTTTGCATCTGTAAAATGGGGCAAAGATGCTGCCTAGCTGAACATGCAGGGCTGGCATGGAGGACCAAGGGAGATAATGCAGGTGAAATCCACAGACTGCGCAGAGAAAAGTAATACATGTTTAAAGACCAATGACGGCTCAAAGGCAAGAATGATAGGCAAAATGGTTTGGAATCCCTCCCTGAAGTTCAAGTGACACATTCTACCTTTACCTCAAGTGTGCTTAGAATTCAGTGCCTTAGGGAAAAGAAAAGAAAAAGAAAATCAGAGTTTTTCCCTCTTCACCTCCTGACTTTAGGTATCTGTACATGCTATAATTAGGGCCCCAGCTTACACCAATTTCTGAAAGTTTCTCATTTAATTTTACAAGGACATATACACTTTACAATGCCTGACACCTACTCAAGCAGGCAAATAATTGTTTTGACACTGTGACAGTTGTAGAGAGTATATTTTAAAAATTTCTTCAACCTGCCAATGGGATAATTAGAGTCTAATTCTCATTTGCCAGGGCAATGAGCTCTCTAGGCCAAATTGCTCCCGGATGGCATGCCAGCCACCTTTCCTGTTCCTCATTGGCTAGTGGGGATTTAGTTCCACATAGATTGTTCCATTCCTCACTGACTGCTGACTGATTTTTGACCTTTAATGATAATACCAATTATGCATTGAGCACATCACTTTTGGTTTTCTTTGGATGGGTGTTTTATTACAATTCTCATTGCTTGAAAAATACCTTTAATTTAATTTACTATAACTGTTGGGCTATTCAGGGCTTCACTTCCCTTATGGCATGACCTTGACACTGGCCCAAGGCATGGGGAAAAACAGAACTGGCACCCACATCTTGGACATGGTGGCCAGGGAAGGAGGGATGGCATGGGAAATAGAGTTCAAGGAAGCAGGTAAAAAGAAAATCTGGCCATGAGGTGAAAATCAGTGAGAGAAATGGCCAGAGGCAGCGTCTCATGTTTTGGGTCAGATTTAGGAAGAATTCTGGACATGCTAGGGGTAGAGGAAGTGGTGTGGTTTCTTTTCTAGATTGTCAGGCTGCACTGCTGGACCATGAGCTTGGGGGCTATTAGGATGCAGAGCCCAGCCTTGGTTAGAGACTCCAAAGAGCATCTCTTCATTCCTACCACAAAATGGATGTGGGATCTGAGCCCCAGACTAGTGAAGTGACCTGTTAGAGGTCACATAGCTTGAAGATGCTCAGTTCAGGTGAAGTTTACTCTGCTGGGCTTTTCAGGAGACATAGAGGAACACTCAGGTATCTATAACTGATTGCCAAGTTTTTGTTTTTTCACAATTCTACTCTGATTTGTGATTGGGTAAATAAAGAAAATGACTTTAAGATCAAATTTTTCCGAAGGGGTATGTCTTGAAACTTGTCTATCTACATGCACCAAATTGATCATTTTCTTTCAGCGTTTGGACTTTAGATGTATTAATTTTACAGATAGAAAGGTGAGGACTCAGGAGGTGAAGTGGCCTGCTCATGGTCACGTGGCTAATGACTAGTTCTGTGCACCTAAAACGTATGAATTGGCTCATGTATGTACAGTGATGCTGGACTTTCTAGGTGCACAGAGGAAGCTAGTCAAAGTACTTGTAAACCAGTTTGGGACATAAGATTTTACTAGCTGTTCCCCCCTATCAGGCATAGGCCAGTGCCCAGAAAAGGGGATGATGGAGGGCTGAGCCACCTTATTCTTGAGTACTAGACTTACATTGTGTGGAACAGGTAGACATAAAGAGGAAAAGCTGTGTTCTGAAGGTGAAGGAAATATCAGAGTTCAGGTAGAGAGTCATGAATGGGGGCTGACAGAGGGGGCAGAGGGAGCACAGAAGCCAGGTGACCTATTTATGGATGCGGAGAGTTAAATTCAAACAGTGCCATAGGGCATTCAGTAAAAATCACCTGTTCTTTATCCCATCCCTGCTTTCCTCTGATTCATTTCCCACAGGTAGGTTCTTCTTGCTTTTGATTCCTCCAATAGTTATCTTCAAAATTCCCCATAGCGTGTGAAACTTTTATTTCTCCAATTATTATTTGAACATTAGCTACCGACTCTCTGTTCTGCATGATTAAAAAGGAAAACAAGAACTATCTCATGTCCTCCACCTTCCCGCCTCTCATCCTACTCTTTTCGTTATCGGGTGGATTCTTCTATTGGTACATCAAGAATTTTTAAAAGTGGACTTTAAATGCTTCATCTCAATCCATCGAATTTAGACAAATTGGACTCACTGTTCTGAGAGATAGAAGATGAAATGAGAAGCCCTGAACTTCCTTTCACCTTCTCTCCTTGCAATTCTCATGATCATCCAGCTACATCATTAAACATCGTCAAGGCTTATTACTTTTTCATTCTCTTTTATAAATATGCTTAAGCCTTCCTTGCTTTGCCTGTAGCTTGAATTGAGAATTCAAGCATCAATACGGGTCATTAGCAATGTTATGATTACATATTATTCACCCTAAGATCAAGCAGAGTGGCCCTCTGGGAGTAGGAAATGACACAAATTCTGTGTTGTGTAGATTCAGGCTGCCCCCTTTCCAAAATAAGCTTTCAGAATATTAAAATGCACTTATTTTCATTTACTTCAGTTTCTCAAAATGATGACATTTTAAATGTGCTTTAAATATGTATTTTATTAATATAGATGTTGTGTCCAAAGTTTGTAATTTTCTTTGATTTTTTTATTGAAACAATTCCTTCATCATTTTACAAAGATTTTCTCATTTGAGCACATTATCAAATAAGAATCTACCTTCTTGTGAAGATTTTTCTCCTGCTACTCCAACTTAATGTTCTAGTTGGGACTTTTTATTTTTCATGGCCTGTTGCACAGTTGTGTCTCGGTTTTCCTTTTTAATGCACTTGTGGCTTTGGGCCCACTGTTTTCATGGGTTCCATTTTCTTGAACTTTTTTTTTTTGTCTCCTCAAGCATATTTTCAAGCAATTCCCCCCCCCCCCCCCCGGGAAGGGGACATAAGGAGGTAACTCCATGAGTCTTGCATGATTTAACATTCAGCCTCAATGTTTGAGTGACAATTTGGTTGGACATAAAGTTATATATTTAAGCTTATTTTCTTGCAGAGCTTTGAAAGCTATTTGTTGTAGGCTGTGTTCTTCAGAAGTGGAGATGGGATTTGGAGACCAAGATATTTATTAAGGATCAACACCTGGGAGGGCAGGATTAGGCCAACTGAGAATCGGAACTGATTTGCAGGCCTGATAAAGCCTCAGCCAACTTGGCAGATGCTTTGCAGTGATTGTTACCATGAATATCTTATGTTGGGCTGAAATGGCTGGGCCTTTATACATCCCTCTCTCAGTCACCAGATACAGGCTGCCCTGAGAAAGGCATGACTTTATGGGACTAGTGTCCTTATAAGAAAATAAAAAGACACCAATAGCACATGAATATGCAGGAAAAAGCCATGTGAAGACAGTGAGAAGGTGGCTATCTGCAAATTAAGGAGAATGGCCTTATGAGAAACCAAACCTGCCAATACCTTGATCTTGGACTTCTAGTCTCCAGAACTGTCAGAAAATTCAATTAAGTCACCCAGTGTGCAGTATTTTGTTATGGCAGCCCTAGCAAATTTATATTGCTCCCTAAGTTTTTCCTGGAGAAGTCTTTGTGACACCTTTATTTAGAACCTATTAAAACCAAAAGTGACTTTCTAATATTTCTGACCTCTATTAAGGTCCAAGGTTAAGTACTGTGGAAAAACATGTTTTAACTATCTTTACACTTGTCATATTCAGATATCCAGCAGAGTCTTCACATAATATCATCTACTCGCCTCCTCTACCTCCCACTTCTCCAAAGAGATCTGTTCTTACCGTAGTTTCAAAATATTCTTCAACTTTTGTAATTTTGCATCAGCATAATGGCCTATGCTCATCCCTAAATCATGACTCCTCAGTGCTAGGAATCAATGAAAAAAAGGAGGTAAGAATAATGAAAATCAACTTAATTAGTGGTTGGATTTAAATACAACTAACTAGGGAGGTAGGATTTCTGTTTTGCCATTAGGACACTTTTTGGAAAAGAGCAAATTGTCTAAAATCAAAACCTAGTTCTTCTACATCTTAATCCCAGGCATTGAGCTTAATGTTTGATTATCTTTTGATTTGGCTAGATAATTGAATAGATAGTTGAATTGAATAGTAAAGTATAAGCCAAAAAGTTCATCAGTTAAGTAGCATGTATTGAATGTGTTATGTTTCTATCTGTGGGCTTAGTGCTCAAAGGACACAAAAGATCCATAAAACGCTGTCTTTCTTCTTAAGGATTGTGTCCTGTAGGCTGACTTGCATGAAATGTTATGGATATAGCTACTCTGGGCTGTAGGAGGTCTAAGAAAAACCAGAGGAATGAGACATATTAGCCCAGTTGAATCACAAACAGGCTGCATGGTTCTGGAAGAGCTGAAAGGTTTGCTGAATTTTTCTCCTTGCTTTCAAGAGAACAGGACTTCTAAGATGTTCAGCACTGCTCTCCAGTGGACTACGCTTTTTGTGCTGTGCTTCCTCTTTGTTGCTATTTGGCCTGGACAATGCTCTTAGTGCCTGACATCTTTAGTGGACTCTAGTTACTAACTTGGTATCACCCCATTACTAGATGTGACCTAAAAACGAGTTATGCACCTCTCTACGTCTCTAAGTGAGGGTAACTATGGTTCCTTCCCAACACACACGAAGCACTTCCCTAGTTTAGGACATGTAGTAAATACTCACTGAGTATCAGTTATGTGGGGAAGGTGTCTCCTGATCTTCAGGGAGCAATTTAAGCATCATCTTCTCCATGAAGCTTTCCCATCCCCTGCTCAGCTATATTTGGTCTTTCTCCCTCTGGGCTCCTATAGCATTTGCACTTATCTTTCTTTTTTCACATCTCATATTTTACTATAATGATTTGTTTAATTAACTCCTGCACTAGTCTCTTAAATTGTGAGAATCCTATTTTATATTTTACTATAATTGCAGCCTATTATAAAAGTACCTGGCACATAGTAGGCATTCAAAGACTGTAGTTGATTAAATAATTAAGACTGATTGCTCTTTGATTGGGGACTTGGAAGACAGGGAAATAAGAGAGAGGAAAAGATGGAGTTAAATTATAGGACACAGGCAAGGGAGATATTTAAACATTTCTTGATATTCAGTTGGTTGGCTGGCTGGGAATTGATGAGTAGAAAATATGTGATATGATCTGACCCAGTGGAAATTGGGCAGGTTAATGAAGTTCTATTTGGGGAGACTGGCATTCTTGAGAATTCACAAAGCCTGTCTCTACCATCAGCTGTAGCATTATTTTGGTTCTGCTTATAAGTGGCTATTAATGCTTGACTCTAACCAGAGCAGAACCCAGCATCCTCCCAAATGCCATCCTTTGCAAACGGCAAAAGTATTTTCTCAGACTAAATCCCTGAATTTCTCTCAAACTGCTGCAGTGAATTTGCAATTACTTTTCTTGGCCCAAAGAATATCCTTTTAAGACGCAATTTTGAAAAAATTCCAAAGCACCATTATTACAAGTGCAGAAGAAATCTTTATTTTGGAGATTATTCACCTATGATCTGAATCTTTAAAATTGCTTGGTTTATGTGAAGTTTATGATATGTGCTGGGGATTTTTCTCCTTCATGACAGAGATGGCTCAGCCATCTACTCAAGGTGAGTTTGATTTAAATATCATTATTAAGAAGCTGAAATTGGTTCAGGAAATCCTGAGACTGAACACAATTGTTCTGCTCAGATTCTCAAGGACAAAGCTGGGGCACTGAGCCTTGCCTAAAACCCTGGGATGGTGTCCACTTGGATGACAAATTGGAGGTAGTGAAACATTTTGAAACAATGTTTAAGTAAGGATTATTTTTAAAGAACTGTGGTGTGAATCACACTAATTACAACACACTCAGTCTCATAGGTGAGTTGACAAATTTATATACGTTATTAGTGAGATAGATGGGTAGGGAGCAATTTTGTTCCTGTTAACTAAGAAACAGTGCCAGGGTTAGTTAGCAAAATTCCATTTAACATTTATTTAAACACATAACACTTCACTGGATCCTCATGACTGCCCCTGAGACAGCCATCTCATTTCAGAGACGTTGAAACCTAGATTCAAAGAAACTAAGTGACTGGCTCCTGATCACAAAATTGTCTGTGACTGTGATGGTCAGTTTTATGTGCCAACTGGTCTAGACTACTGTCCCTACCTATTCAATCAAATCTAGGTGTTGCTATGAAGGTATTTTACAGATGTAATTAATGTCCATAATCAGTTGACTTTAATAAGGGAGCTTACTCTCGGTAACCTGGATGGGCCTGATTCTACCAGTTGAACAGCCGTAAGAGCAGGACTGAGTCTTCCCAGAAGAAGAAGTTCTGCCTGCAGACTGCTTCAGCTCATGCCCGAGGGTGCAGCTTCCCGCTCCTATGGCCCTGTCTGTGGATTTTAGGTGTTCCCAGCTGTTCCCCACAATTTCATGAGCCAATTCCTTGCATTAAATCTCTTAGTATATATTTTCTACTGGTTCATTCTCTGGTTGAATCCAGTTCGATGTGATGCAGTGACCAAGAAGTGACTTCTCAAAATATGAAAGCAATAACTTACATTAGTATTGAGATTTATAATTTTAAAATGTGCTCACGTATGATCTTTACTAAATCCTGAGGCTGTGATTAGGTAAGTCAGTCATCATCCTTGCCACACTACCAGTATCACCATTGTCATCATCGTTGTTATTGTTTTACAGCTGAGGAAAAAGATTATGCAGCCAAAAGGCAGGTCTGGGGCCAAGAACCAGATCTTCCCCAATCCCAAAATATTATGTGTAACATCAGCATCTATCTGCGCAAAACTTCAAATACCTTATTCTCTGGGTTCTTGGATATCTTCCGATAGTCATTTCCTCCACTGTAGCCTACAATCATCACACACCTTTCCAGCCACCACACCCATGGAAAACTCCGGGCCTTGTCATTTTATAACCACACCATTTCTAAAATCTGTATTTTAAACATCCAGTAAGAAAAACCCAAGAAACCATATGATAATTGTCTTTCTCTGCTTGACTTATTTCACTTAGCATAATCCCCTCTAGTTCCAGCCATGTCAATGCAAATGGTGGGTATTTATCCTTTCTAATGGCTGAGTAATATTCCATTGTATATATGAACCACAATTTCTTTATCCATTCATCTGTTGAAGGGCATCTCAGCTCCTTCCACAGTTTGGCTATTGTGGACATTGCTGCTATGAACATTGGGGTGCATGTGGCCCTTCTTTTCACTACATCTTTATCTTTGGGGTAAATACCCAGTAGTGCAATTGCTGGGTCATAGGGTAGCTCTATATTTAACTTTTTGAGGAACCTCCACACTGTTTTCCAAAGTTGCTGTACTAGGGTGGAGTTAAGATGGCGGAGGAGTAGGAGACACCGTTTTCAGCCGGTCCTCCGAGTCGAGCTGGATAGGTACCAGACCAGCCTAAACAACCACGGAACCAGCCTGAGACGCAGGAAGACGCATCTGGATCTCTACAAATGAACATCTCCAGCGCTGAGTATTGAGGTACGAAGCGGGGAGCCATGAAACTGTGCACAGATATCGGAAGATAAACGGAAGGGGGAGGGAGCCGCCGCGTTCGGGTGCCGGAAAGCGGTAGCCACTTGCACGGGAGAGCGGGCGGGGCTCGCGGACGGCACCCGCAAAAGAGCGGACTGAGACCGGAGCCGGGTGCACGCGCGCCGCCAGGCATCTCGCGGAACACCGGAATCCCGGTGCGCTCACTGGATCCAGACTGAGACCGGGAGATCCGGGAGCGGGCGCGGGGCGGCTGGCGGCTGGCGGCATTAGAAACACAAAGGACAGAGACGCGCCGGCCCTGGAAGTGAGGGCTGGGACTCTGGGTGTGGGGCGCACATCCCGGGACGCTGCAGGGTTGAGCAGCACCAACAGAAACAGAGTTAAAGTGGCCAGAACATTAGTAGAGAACGGGCCACAATCCCTCTGTTCTGTGACAGAGGCTGAAATTTGGCCGCTGCTGCTCTGACTCTCAGAAGAGGCACAGCAAACTGCCAGGGAAAGCCACCAGAGAACAAAAGCCTGGAAATACCGGCTCACAGAGTGCCCGTCCCCATCCCCCCCTCACAGGGGACGCGGAGACTCTACCCAAACAGGGCTGCCTGAGTATCGGCACGGCAGGCCCCTCCCCCAGAAGGCAAGCTGAGAAATCAAGAAGCCCACAACCCGGGGCGCCTGGGTGGCGCAGTCATTGAGCGCCTGCCTTTGGCTTAGGGCGTGATCCCGGCGTTCCGGAAAGGAGTCCCTCATCGGGCTCCTCCGCTGGGAGCCTGCTTCTTCCTCTCCCACTCCTCTGCTTCTGTTCCCTCTCTCGCTGGTTGGCTGCCACATAAATAAATAAATAAAATCTTTAAAGAAGAAGCCCACATCCCTAAGATCCCTATAAAACAAGGGGCACGGCCTGGGACCCAGTCAATAATTTGGGCTCTGGACAACCCCGCAACTTCTCCTCATCAGAATGACAAGAAGGAGAAGCCCCCCCCAGCAAAGAAAAGACAGTGAGTCTGTGGCCTCTGCCACAGAAATAATGGATATGGATGTAACCAAATTATCAGAAATGGAATTCAGAGTAACGATGGTCAAAATGATGAGTAGAATTGAAAAAACTATTAACGAAAAGGTTACTGAGAATATAGAATCCCTAAGGACAGAAATGAGAGCGAATCTGACAGAAATTAAAAATTCTATGAGCCAAATACAGGCAAAACTAGAGGCTCTGACGGCCAGGGTCGCAGAAGCAGAGGAACGGGTTAGTGAATTGGAGGATGGGTTAATAGAGGAAAAAATGAAAATAGAAGATGGTCTTAAAAAAATCCACGCCCACGAATGTAGGTTACGGGAGATTACTGACTCAATGAAACGATCCAATGTTAGAATCATCGGCATCCCCGAGGGGGTGGAGAAAAACAGAGGTCTAGAAGAGATATTTGAACAAATTGTAGCTGAAAACTTCCCTAATCTAGCAAGGGAAACAAACATTCGTGTCCAAGAGGCAGAGAGGACCCCTCCCAAGCTCAACCATGACAAACCTACGCCACGTCACGTCATAGTGCATTTCGCAAATATTAGATGCAAGGATACAGTATTGAAAGCGGCCAGGGCAAAGAAATTTCTCACGTACCAAGGCAAAAGCATCAGAATTACGTCAGACCTGTCTACACAGACCTGGAATGAGAGAAAGGGTTGGGGGAGCATATTTAAAGCTCTTTCAGAGAAAAACATGCAGCCAAGGATCCTTTATCCAGCAAGGCTGTCATTCAGAATTGATGGAGAAATAAAGACATTTCAGAATCTCCAGTCACTAACCAATTTTGTAACCACGAAACCAGCCCTACAGGAGATATTACGGGGGGTTCTATAAAAGTAAAAAGGCCCCAAGAGTGATACAGAACAGAAAGTCACAGCCAATACAAACAAAGACTTTACTGGCAACATGGCAACATTAAAATCATATCTCTCAATAATCAGTCTTAATGTAAATGGTTTGAACCATCCCATAAAGCACCACAGGGTTGCAGATTGGATAAAAAGAAATGACCCATCCATTTGCTGTCTACAAGAGACTCATTTCAAACCCAAAGATGCATTCAGACTGAGAGTAAGGGGATGGAGTACCATCTTTCACGCAAATGGACCTCAAAAGAAAGCTGGGGTAGCAATTCTCATATCAGATAAATTGGATTTTAAACTACAGACTATAGTTAGAGATGCAGAAGGGCACTATATTATTCTTAAGGGAAGTATTCAACAAGTGGATATGACAATTATAAATATATATGCCCCCAACAGGGGAGCAGCAAGATACACAAGCCAACTTTTAACCAGAATAAAGAGACATATAAATAAAAATACATTAATAGTAGGGGACCTCAACACTCCACTATCAGAAATAGACAGAACACCCTGGCAAAAACTAAGCAAAGAATCAAAGGCTTTGAATGCCATACTCAATGAGTTGGACCTCATAGATATATATAGAACACTACACCCCAGAACCAAAGAATACTCATTCTATTCTAATGCCCATGGAACATTCTCAAGAATAGACCATGTTCTGGGACACAAAACAGGTCTCAACCGATACCAAAAGATTGAAATTATCCCCTGCATATTCTCAGACCACAACGCTCTGAAATTGGAACTCAACCACAAGGAAAAATTTGGAAGAAACTCAAACACTTGGAGACTAAGAACCATCCTGCTCAGGAATGACTCGATAAACCAGGAAATCAAAAATCAAATTAAACAATTTATGGAGACCAATGGGAATGAAAATACAACAGTCCAAAACCTATGGGATACTGCAAAGGCAGTCCTAAGGGGGAAATACATAGCCATCCAAGCCTCACTCAAAAGAATAGAAAAATCTAAAATGCAGTTTTTATATTCTCACCTCAAGAAGCTGGAACAGCAACAGAGGGACAGGCCTAATCCACGCACAAGGAAGCAGATGACCAAAATTAGAGCTGAAATCAATCAAGCAGAAACCAGAAGTACAGTAGAGCAGATCAACAGGACTAGAAGCTGGTTCTTTGAGAGAATCAATAAAATTGACAGACCACTGGCAAGACTTATCCAAAAGAAAAGAGAAAGGACCCAGATTATTAAAATTATGAATGAAAAAGGAGAGGTCACGACGAGCACCATTGAAATTGGAAGGATTATTAGAAATTTTTACCAACAGCTATATGCCAATAAACTAAGCAATCTGGAAGAGATGGAATCCTTCCTGGAAACCTATAAACTACCAAGATTGAAACCGGAAGAAATTGATTCCTTAAACAGGCCAATTAATTATGAAGAGATTGAGTCAGTGATAAACAACCTTCCAAATAACAAAACTCCAGGCCCGGATGGTTTTCCTGGGGAATTCTATCAAACATTCAAAGAAGAAATAATACCTATTCTCCTAAAGCTATTTCAAAAAATAGAAACAGAAGGAAAGCTACCAAACTCATTCTATGAGGCCAATATTACCTTGATCCCCAAACCAGGCAAAGACCCCATCAAAAAGGAGAATTACAGACCGATTTCCCTAATGAATATGGACGCCATAATCCTCAACAAGATACTTGCTAATAGAATCCAACAGTACATTAAAAGGATTATCCATCACGATCAAGTGGGATTCATACCTGGGATGCAAGCGTGGTTCAATATTCGCAAATCAATCAGCGTGATACATCATATCAACAAGAAAAGACTCAGGAACCATATGATCCTCTCAATCGATGCCGAAAAAGCATTTGACAAAATACAGCATCCTTTCCTGATTAAAACCCTTCAGAGTGTAGGAATAGAAGGTACATTTCTCAATTTCATAAAAGCCATCTATGAAAAGCCTACTGCAAATATTATTCTCAATGGGGAAAAGCTGGAAGCCTTTCCCTTAAGATCAGGAACTCGACAAGGATGCCCACTCTCGCCACTATTATTCAACATAGTACTAGAAGTCCTTGCAACAGCAATCAGACGACAAAAAGGGATCAAAGGTATTCAAATTGGCAAAGAAGAAGTCAAAATGTCTCTCTTTGCAGATGACATGATACTCTATATGGAAAACCCAAAAGAAGCCACTCCCAAACTATTAGAAGTTATAGAGTAATTCAGTAACGTGGCAGGATACAAAATCAATGCTCAGAAATCAGTTGCATTTCTGTACACGAATTACGAGACCGAAGAAAGAGAAATTAGGGAATCCATCCCATTTACAATAGCACCAAAAACCATACGTTACCTTGGAATTAACTTAACCAGAGACGTAAAGGACCTATATTCTAGAAACTATAAATCACTCTTGAAAGACATTGAGGAAGACATAAAAAGATGGAAAGATATTCCATGCTCATGGATCGGAAGAATTAACATAGTTAAAATGTCCATGCTACCCAGAGCAATCTACACTTTCAATGCTATCCCGATCAAAATACCAAGGACATTTTTCAAAGAACTGGAACAAACAGTCCTTAAATTTGTATGGAAACAGAAAAGGCCCCGAATCTCCAAGGAACTCTTGAAAAGGAAAAACAAAGCTGGGAGCATCACAATGCCGGATTTCGAGCTGTACTACAAAGCTGTGATCACAAAGACAGCATGGTACTGGCACAAAAACAGACACATAGACCAATGGAACAGAATAGAGAGCCCAGAAATGGACCCTCGGCTCTTTGGGCAACTAATATTTGATAAAGCAGGAAAAAACATCCGGTGGGAAAAAGACAGTCTCTTCAATAAATGGTGCTGGGAAAATTGGACAGCTACATGCAAGAGAATGAAACTTGACCACTATCTCACACCATACACAAAAATAAACTCCAAATGGATGAAAGACCTCGATGTGAGACAGGAATCCATCAAAATTCTAGAGGAGAACATAGGCAACAACCTCTACGACATCGGCCAAAGCAACCTTTTCCATGACACATCCCCAAAGGCAAGAGAAACAAAAGATAAAATGAATTTATGGGACTTCATCAAGATTTAAAGTTTCTGCACAGCCAAGGAAACAGTCAGAAAAACTAAGAGGCAGCCCACGGAATGGGAGAATATATTTGCAAATGACACTACAGATAAAGGACTGGTATCCAAGATCTACAAAGAACTTCTCAAACTCAATACACAAGAAACAAATAAACAAATCAAAAAATGGGCAGAAGATATGAACAGACACTTTTCCAATGAAGACATACAAATGGCTAACAGACACATGAAAAAATGTTCAAAATCATTAGCCATCAAGGAAATTCAAATCAAAACCACACTGAGATACCACCTTACGCCAGTTAGAATGGCAAAAATAGACAAGGCAAGAAACAACAATTGTTGGAGAGGATGTGGAGAAAGGGGATCCCTCTTACATTGTTGGTGGGAATGCAAGTTGGTACAGCCACTCTGGAAAACAGTGTGGAGGTCCCTTAAAAAGTTAAAAATTGAGCTACCCTATGATCCAGCCATTGCACTACTGGGTATTTACCCCAAAGATACAGACGTAGTGAAGAGAAGGGCCATATGCACCCCAATGTTCATAGCAGCAATGTCCACAATAGCTAAATTGTGGAAGGAGCCGAGATGCCCTTCAACAGACGACTGGATTAAGAAGTTGTGGTCCATATATACGATGGAATATTACTCAGCTATCAGAAAGAACGAGTTCTCAACATTTGCTACAACATGGACAGCACTGGAGGAGATAATGCTAAGTGAAATAAGTCAAGCAGAGAAAGACAACTATCATATGATTTCTCTCATCTATGGAACATAAGAACTAGGTTGATCGGTAGGGGAAGAGAGGGATAAAGAAAGGGGGGGGTAATCAGAAGGGGGAATGAAACATGAGAGACTATGGACTATGAGAAACAAACTGAGGACTTCAGAGGGGAGGGGGGTGGGGGAATGGGATAGACCGGTGATGGGTAGTAAGGAGGGCACGTATTGCATGGTGCACTGGGTGTTATACACAACTAATGAATCATCGAGCCTTACATCGGAAACCGGGGATGTACTGTATGGTGACTAACATAATATAATAAAAAAATCATTAAAAAAAAAAAGTTGCTGTACTAACTTGCATTATGTGTGGAACATAAGGAATAGCATAGAGGACATTAGGAGAAGGAAGGGAAAAATGAAGGGACTGGAAATCAGAGGGGGAGATGAACCATGAGAGACTATGGACTAGGGGAAACAAACTGATGGCTTCAGAGGGAAGGGGTGGTGGGCTACCCTGGTGATGGATATTAAGGAGGGCACGTATTGCATGGAGCACTGGGTGTTATACGCAAACAATGAATCATGGAACACTACATCAAAAACTAATGATGTACTGTATGGTGACTAATATAACCTAATAAAATAAGATAAAATAAAATAAATTAAAAAAGAAAAAGTAAAACCCAAGAAAACAAAAATAAAAATCCTCTAAGCATAAATTTTTCCTGTGGGTTTTTCTTTATCAAAATTCTGGTCATTTTGAAACCCTAATTTAATAGTGAATAGTTTGTTCATGGTTAAGTGTGTCCTAACTACAGTTCTTTATAAAGCAATTTTTATTTAGTAAAACCAAAATTCATTTTTATTCAATGAATGTCAGTTTCACCACCAAGATTCCAATGTGGGTATCTCCTATTGCCAACATAATGCTTAACAGTCTTGAATGATTAAAATGAAGCCACATAAAGTATTTCCACATAATTGTATGTGTGTACATGCATCTCTGCGTGTATTGTATATCATGACACGTTAAGTAGAGAACATGTTTGAATCTAACTCCTTGGAAAAATTTATCAAACCATAGAATAACATTCAGGACTCAATCTCTTGATTTTTTTTTAAAGAATGATGAGGAAAATAAGCAGCTAAAGGTGAGTTGTAGAATATTGTTGAGCTAACGTGGCCCATTATTCATTTGTTGAATAAATGCATTGGACTGTCTAAACAGCCTCGTCTCCAGGCACAGTTATAAATCAGGGAAGGATGATCTGCAGTATCATGGTGGAAGATTTTTATTTTCCTGTAAAAGAGCGACATCATCAGAATGACACAGGTCACTCCTGACTTTCAGCTCTTTCATGAGAAGCCTAACTAGCAATAATCCATAGGTGACACACCATTGTGAAAATCCCAGAACCCCTTGGATCACAGATACTGAGAAGGCCTGCATTTAGAGGATAAGAGGAGCACCCACACTCTGATTGCATTGCCCATCCCTCAGGATGGCACAGCAACACACCAAGAGGTCCTCTTTAGGCCTATAGTTTTTGGGAAAGAGAGAGCCCAAGTGAACATCCGGCAAACCCAGCATTGTGGGATGCTTCTGGGGAGGACCTACTATCTAAGGAATCTGTTCTAGAGCCCCACATGGGCAGGAAACCAGATTCATAACCTCACCCAACTACTAAATATGGACTTCAGTCCCAACTGACCAGGATTCTGGCCAGGGAACCAGGGCAGCCACAGAGGCCATCCTATAATCCCACCTGGGTGGGAAGTCAAGCCAGCACCCCTGTCCAACTGTTGAGCATAGTCTCTGGCCTCACATGTGAGCATAGCCTATGATACTGCCTGGCCATGGAGCCCAGCCTACATCCCTGCCTTGCAAAAGAGCCTAGCCTATGGCCTTGCCTGATTGCTGAACACAGCCTGGCCTCACTGGTGTGGATGCACAGCTATGTAGCAAAGTCTCTTGTCCCATCTAACTTCAGGCTACAGCTAGAGGCGCCTCTTGACGGGGAAGCCTGGACAGCAACCTTGCGCAACAGCAGAGCACAGATATGGGTCTATCTGATCACAAAACTCAGCCTGTGTCCCCAACAAACTTTGGAACACAGTCTGTGGTCCCACCTGATTGCAGAACACAGCCAGAGGCCTTGTTCAACTGTGAAGCCCCGCCTTAAGCTCTGCCTGAACATGGAGTCCAGCCAGCAGTACCATCCAGTTGGGGAGCACAACCTAAGACCACACCTGACCAGGAGTGATGGAGAGCCCAGCCCATAGGCTTGCCCAATCATATAGTCCAACCCAGTGGCACCACTCTGCTAGAGAACACAGCCTGCGACCTTGCCTGACCAGAGGTGATTGCAGAGTCCTGTTGGTGGTCCCACCTGACTGTGGAGCCCAGTAAGCAACACCCCCAGCTAACCTCAGAGTACCGGCAGTGGCCTCACCCAACTAGAAACCTTGACAGAAAGCCCAGCCTACCCACAGACACTACCAGCTGACCTGCTCAGGACCCCAAGCTGAGCTGCTGGTGAAGGACTGTCCCTGCCAAAGCGAAACTGTGAAGTCTGGAAGAGGAGACTAATCACTTGAATGCACAGATACCAATGCAAAGAATCAAGAATCACAAAGAATCGAGTAAATATGACACAATCATACAAAACTAATAAGTTCCAAAGATGGACCCTAAAGAAATGGAGATCTGTGAACTATCTGGCAAAGAATTCAGAACAAGCAGAATTCAGAATGTAAATTGGTATAGCCTCTATAGAAAACAACATAGAGTTTCCTCAAAATATTAAAAACAGAACTAGCATATGATCCAGCAATCCTAACTGAAGGAAATGAAATCACTATCTTGAGGAGATAGCTACACCCCTATGTTCATTGTCCCATTATTTACAATAGTCAAGACATGGAAACAACCTAAATGTACATTGTTGGATAAATAGGTAAATCAATGTGATGTGTCACTTTTAATCATAAATCATTTTCTTGGGATGTTTGTCTTTTCCTTAATGCTTTGCATTTTTAAAATAAGCCTACCCAACTATTAAAAAACAGAGACTATATAAACAGCAAACTTTTCATTTTTATGTTTTTATTATTTTTTTTCATCTTTATCTTTGTGGGGTTCAGTTGCTGGGTCTGCCAGGTAATGGCAGAATACACTTGGGATCATCATTTAATTCCTCTGACACTCAGTGTTCCATCAGTGAAAGGGGAACAAGAAAGCCTATCCATCTCATTTTGGGGATTAAAAGGAATAACATATTTAAAATGCTTTGGCAGAAGATCTCAACCTTTTGTTGTCCGTGTATGCTTTTGGCACTCTCATGAAACCTAATGGACTTCTCGGAACAATTACTTTAAATTCCTAAAACAAAATATAGAATTACAAAGAAAGCCAATTATATTGCAGTTACCAAATGTTAGAATACAATACGTATTTCTTTGTTAATATGTTAAAAACTAAAGATCAGGTGGGTGGAGGAAAAAGATGGCAGAGGAGTAGGGGACCCCTTTTTTAGATGGTCCCCTGAATCGAGCTGGATATCTACCAGATCATCTTGAACACCCATGAAATCAGCCTGAGACGTAGGAAGATACATCTGGATCTCTACAAACGAACATCTCCAGTGCTGAGTATTGAGGTATGAAGCAGGCAGCCGTGAATCTGCGCACAGATGTCAGAAGATAAATGGGGAGGCATTCCAAGATGGCAGAGGAGCAGGAGAACTAAAGTTCGTCTGGTCCCGGGAATTCAGCTAGAAAGCTACCAAACTATTCTGAATACTTTTGAACGCAACTGGAGAACAAAGAAAAGAGTAGCAGAAACGCTATGAACAGAAAAGCGACCACTTTCTTCAAGGAAGAGAAAAGATGGCAGAGGAGTAGGAGACCCCTTTCTCAGCTGGTCCTGAGTCGAGCTGGATATCTACCAGACAATCCTGAAAACTCACAGAATCAGCCTGAGACGCAGGAAGATACATCTGGATCTCTACAAATGAACATCTCCAGCACTGAGTATTGAGGTATGAAACGGGGAGCCATGAATCCTCGCACAGATATCGGAAGATAAACAAAAGGGGGAGGGAGATGCCGTGCTCGGGCGCTGGGAAGTGGTAGCCACCTGCACTGGAGAGCAGCCGGACTTGTGGACGGGCACCTGCGAGAGAGCAGACTGAGACCATGAGCCTGAGAATGCGCGTGCAACCGGACTAAAAACCTGAGCTCTGGAGCACACACGAACCATGCTGAAATAGGGAGCTCGGGAGCGCACGTGGGAACCGGGGGCGGCTGTTGGTGTTAGAAGCACAAAGGACAGAGATGTGCTGGCCCTGGAAGTGAGGGCTGGGACACCAGCTGTGGGGCGCACATCCCGGGATGCTGCAGGGTTTTTGGCAGCACCGACGGAAACAGAGTTAAAGTGGTCAAGAGAGCTCAGTGGAGAGTGGACTGTGATCTCTCTGTTCTGAGACAGAGGCTAGGATTTGGCCATTGCTGCTCTGACTCTCAGAAGAGCCACAGAAAACTGCCAGGGAAAGTCACCAGAGAACAAAAGCCTAGAAATACCAACTCACATTGTGCCCATCCCCATCCCCCCTTGCAGGGGACAGGGAGACTCTACCCAAACAGGGTTGCCTGAATATCAGCGCGGCAGGCCCCTCCCCCAGAAGGCAGGCTGAAAAATCAAGAAGCCCATATCCCTAAGGTCCCTATAAAACAAGTGCACACTGCCTGGGTCCTGGTCAATAATTTGGGCTCTGGGCATCCCTGAACCTCTCCTCATCAGAATGACGAGGAGGAGAAATCCCCCCCAGCAAAGAAAAGATAATGAGTCTGTGGCCTCTGCCACAGAACTGACGGATATGGATATAACCAAATTGTCAGAAATGGAGTTCAGAGTAACAATGGTCACGATAATGTGTAGGTTTGAAAAAAATATTAACGAAAATATTAACGAGAATACAGAATCTCTAAGGGCAGAAATGAGAGTGAGTCTGGCAGAAATTAAAAATGCCATGAATCAAATGCAGTCTAAACTAGACGCTCTGACAGCCAGGGTAAATGAGGCAGAAGAACAAATTAGTGAATTGGAGGATGGGATGGTAGAAGAGAAAGTTAAAACAGAAACTTGGCTCAAAAAAATCCAATCTCAAGAATGTAGATTACAGGAGATTACTGACTCAATGAAACGTTCCAATGTCAGAATCATCGGCATCCCCGAGTGGGTAGAGAAAGAGAGAGGTCTAGAAGAGATATTTAAACAAATTGTAGCTGAGAACTTCCCTAATCTGGGAAAGGAAATAAGCATTCATGTCCAAGAAGCAGAGAGGACCCCTCCCAAGGTCAATGAGAACAGACCTACACCACGTCACGTCATAGTGCAATTTGCAAATATTAGACCCAAGGATACAGTATTGAAAGCAACCAGGAGGAAGAAAATCCTTATGTTCAGAGGGAAGAATATCAGAATAACATCAGACCTGTTTATAGAGACCTGGCAGACTAGGAAGGGTTGGCAGGGTATTTTCAAAGCTCTATCTGAGAAGAACATCCAAGGATCCTTTATCCAGCAAGGCTGTCATTCAGAATTGATGGAGAGATAAGGACCTTCAAGGATTGGCAGAAACTGAAGGAATTTTTAACCACCAAACCAGCCCTACAAGAAATATTAACAGGGTTCTATAAAAGTAAAAAGGCCCCAAGAGTGATACAGAACAGAAATTTACAATCTATAGAAACAAAGACTTCATGGGCAACATGACATCATTAAAATCATATCTCTCAATGATCTCTCTCAATGTGAATGGCCTAAATGCTCCCATAAAATGCCACAGGGTTGCAGATTAGATAAAAAGACATGGCCCATCCATTTGCTGTCTACAAGAGACACATTTTGAACCTAGAGATACATCTAGACTGAAAGTGAAGGGATGGAAAACCATTTTTCATGCCAGTGGACCTCAAAAGAAAGCTGGGTTAGCAATTCTCATATCAGACAGATTAGATTTTAAATTAAAGACTGTAGTTAGAGATACAGAAGGACACTATATTATTCTTAAAGGATGTATCCAACAAGTGGATATGGCAATTATAAATATCTATGCCCCCAACTGGGGAGCTGCAAGATACAAAAACCAACTCTTAACCAGAAAAAAGAGACATATAGATAATAATACATTAATAGTAGGGGACCTCAACACTCCACTCTCAGCAATAGACAGATCACCTAAGCAGAAAACCAACAAAGAAACAAGAGCTTTGAATGATATCCTGGACCAGATGGACCTCATAGCTATATACAGAACACTACACCCCAGAACAACAGAATACTAATTCTTTTTGAATGCCCATGGAACTTTCTCCAGAATAGACCATATACTGGGTCACAAAACAGGTCTCAACCAATACCAAAAGACTGAGATTATTCCCTGCATATTCTCAGACCACAATGCTTTGAAACTGGAACTCAATCACAAGGAAAAATTTGGAAGAAACTCCAACACTTGGAAACTAAGAACCGTTCTGCTTGAGAATAATTTGGTAAACCAGGGAATTAAAAATAAGTTTAAATAATTTTTGGAGACCAATGAGAATGAAAACACATCAGTCCAAAACCTATGGGACACTGCAAAGGCAGTCCTAAGGGGAAAATATATAGCCATCCACGCCTCACTCAATAGAACAGAAAAATCTAAAATGCATTTTTTATATTCTCACCTCAAGAAGCTGGAGTTGGAACAGAAGAATAGTCCTAACCCACGCATGAAAAGGCAGGTGATCAAGATTAGAGCAGAGATCGATGAATTAGAAACCAGGAGCACAGTACAGCAGAGCAACAGAACTAGAAGCTGTTCTTTGAAAGAATAAATAAGATCGATAAGCCACTGGCCAGACTTATTGAAAAGAATAGAGAAAGGACCCAAATTAATAAAATTATGAATGAAAAGGGAGAGATCACAATCAAAACCAATGAAATATGAAGGATCATTAGAAACTTTTATCAACAGCTTTATGCCAATAAATTAAACAACCTGGAAGAAATGGATGCCTTCCTGGAAACCTGTAAACTACCAAGACTGAAACAGGAAGAAAGTGATTTTTTAAACAGACCAATTAATTATGAAGAGATTGAAGCAGTGATCAAAAACCTCCCCCAAAACAAAAGTCCAGGGCCTGACGGATTCCCTGGGGAATTCTACCAAACATTCAAAGAGGAAAGAATACCTATTCTCCTGAAGCTGTTTCAAAAAATAGAAACAGAAGGAAAACTACCAAACTCATTCTGTGAGGCCAGTATTACCTTGATCCCCAAACCAGGCAAAGACCCCAACAAAAAGGAGAATTACAGACCAATTTCCCTGATGAATGTGGACACCAAAATTCTCAACAAGATCCTAGCTAATAGGATCCACAGTACATTAAAAGGATTATCCATCAAGACCAAGTGGGATTCATCCTTGGGATGCAAGGGTGGTTCAACATTCGCAAATCGATCAGTGTGAATAGATCATATCAACAAGAAAAGAGTCAAGAACCATATGATCCTCTCAACTGATGCAGAAAAAGCGTTTGACAAGATACAGCATCCTTTCCTGATTAAAACCCTTCAGAGTGTAGGGATACAGGGTACATTCCTCAATTTCATAAAAACCATCTATGAAAAGCCTACAGCAAATATCATTCTCATTGGGGAAAAGCTGGAAGCCTTTCCCTTAAGATCATGAACACGACAAGGATGCCCACTGTCACCACTATTATTCAACATAGTACTAGAAGTCCTTGCAACAGCAATCAGACAACAAAAAGGGATCAAAGATATCCAAATTGGCAAAGAAGAAGTCAAAATGTCTCTCTTCACAGATGACATGATACTCTATATGGAAAACCCAAAAGAATCAACTCCCAAACTACTAGAACTTATAGAACAATTCAGTAATGTGGTGGGATACAAAATCAATGCTCAGAAATCAGTTGCATTTCTATACATGAACAATAAGACTGAAAAATGAGAAATTAGGGAATCCATCCCATTTACAATAGCACCAAAAATCATACGTTATCTTGGAGTTAACCAGAGACTTAAAGGATCTATATTCTAGAAACTATGGATCACTCTTGAAAGACATTGAAGAAGACACAAAAAGATGGAAAAATATTCCATGCTCATGGATGGGAAGAATAAACATAGTTACACTGTCTATGCTACCCAAAGCAATCTACACTTTCAATGCCATCCCGATCAAAATACCAATGACATTTTTCAAAGAGCTGGAACAAACAGCCCTTAAATTTGTGTGAAACCAGAAAAGGCCCTTAAATGCCAAGGAATTGCTGAAAAGGAAAAACAAAGCTGGGGGCATCATGTTGCCGGATTTCAAGCTATACTACAAAGCTGTGATCACAAAGACAGCATGGTACTGGCACAAAAACAGACACATAGACCAATGGAACAGAATAGAGAACCCAGAAATGGACCCTAGGCTCTTCGGGCAACTAATCTTTGACAAAGCAGGAAAAAAGATCCAGTGGAAAAAAGACAGTCTCTTCAATAAATGGTGCTGGGAAAATTGGACAGCTATATGCAAAAGAATGAAACTTGACCACTCTCTCACACCATACACAAAGATAAACTTCAAATGGATGAAAGACCTTGATGTGAGACAGGAATCCATCAAAATCCTAGAGGAGAACATAGGCTGCAACCTCTTTGACATTGGCCACAGCAACTTTTTTCATGACACCTCTCCAAAGGCAAGAGAAACAAAAGAAAAAATGAACATGTGGGACTTCATCAAGATCAAAATCTTCTGCACAGCCAAGGAAACAGTCCAAAAAACTAAGAGGTAGCCCACAGAATGGGAGAAGATATTTGCAAATGACACTACAGATAAAAGACTAGTATCCGAGATCTACTAAGAACTTCTCAAACTCAATACACGTGAAACAAATAATCAAATCAAAAAATGGGCAGAAGATATGAACAGACACTTTTCCAATGATGACATACAAATGGCTAACAGACACATGAAAAAATGTTCAAAATCATTAGCCATCAGGGAAATTCAAGTCAAAACAACATTGAGATACCACCTTATGCCAGTTGAATGGCAAAAATAGACAAGGCAAGAAACAACAAATGTTGGAGAGGATGTGGAGAAAGGGGATCCCTCTTATACTGTTGGTGGGAATGCAAGTTGGTACAGCCACTTTGGAAAACAGTGTGGAGGTCCCTTAAAAAGTTAAAAGTAGAGCTACCCTCTGATCCGGCAATTGCACTACTGGGTATTTACCCCAAGGATACAGATGTAGTGAAGAGAAGGGCCATATGCACCCTAATGTTCATAGCAGCATTGTCCACAATAGCTAAATCGTGGAAGGAGCCGAGATGCCCTTCAACAGATGACTGGATTAAGATGTGGTCCATATATACAATGGAATATTACTCAGCCATCAGAAAGAAAGATTACTCAACATTTGCAGCAACATGGATGGGACTGGAGGAGATTATGCTATGTGAAATAAGTCAAGCAGAGAAAGACACTTTTCATATGGTTTCACTCATTTGTGGAACATAAGAAATAGGAAGATCAGTAGGAGAAGGAAGGGAAGAATGAAGGGGGGTAAACAGAAGGGGGAATGGACCATGAGAGACTATGGGCTCTGGGAAACAAACTGAGGGCTTCAGAGGGGAGGGGGATTGGGGATTGGCATAGGCCGGTGATGGGTATTAAGGAGGGCACATATTGCATAGTGCACTGAGTGTTATAGGCAAATAATGAATCATCGAACACTACATCAAAGAGTAAGGGTATACTGTATGGTGTCTTACATAACATAAAAAATTATTAAAAAAATTAAAAGATCAAGCTGAGGGTCTGTAACTACCAAAATTTTGAAGTAGTGAAGCACATGAATGATATTTTAATTCATCTGCCAATACATGAAAATATCTGTGATTTCTGCTGTTGACAAACCATATTGTGGGTTTGCAGCCTACCTTCGGAAATGAAGAAAATGCTAGATTAGTTAAGGAATAGTGGGGAAAAAAGGTGCATTTTATTCCTTCCAAGTTCAGGGACCTCTGAACTTCTTGTCTAGCAAGAAGCAGACATCTGATAGAAGTTAGTTCCCTTCCTTTTTATTCCCTCTTTCTGAGGCCTGTCACAACAAGTATTGTCCTCAGGTTTTCTTCCCTTTTCACTTCCTAATGGAACATGACTCCAGGACAGGATCTGATGTCTGGCATTTGGCCCGTGGGGTAGATAAGTTTATATTTGTTTGATTTCTTTCTTTTATTTTTTAAAGATTTTATTCATTTATCTGTGAGAGAGAGAGAGCAGAAGCAGGGGGAGTGGCAAGCAGAGGGAGAAGCAGGGTCCCCACTGAACAAGGAGACTGACACAGGACTTGATCCCAGGACCCCAGATCATGACCTGACCTGAAGGCAGATGCTTAACTGACTGAGCCACCCAGGCGCCCCGGCTTGATTTCTTTCTTAAGAGCATTTCTTACTGTGGCAGAAGTTGAAGGAATTTCAGCATAGGGACAAGGTGGACCTCCCTAGTTCTCTGGAAGAAATGGCATTGCAAAGAGAGCAGATGACATAGTTTTCTTAAACTTCAGACTGGCACCAAGGATCAGCTGTTGACTTGACTCCAAATCATCACTCTAGGTGCTTGGTCTTTCCCCTCAGGGGTCAGGGTACAGAGGCTCAGAGAAATGGGACTTATTCTTCCTGCTTTAGTTCCTGACCTTTAGTTTCTGGCACACTAGAATGAAAGCTCATAGTGTGTCTCTTCCCAACTCTTCATCCAATGATGTCACACTGGTAACTTGAAACCAGCATGGTGGGAGGATTTACACCCTAGAAATCAGCAGATGCTACAGGGCAGGGCTTCTTTCCTCCCACGTCATGCTTCCTGGAAAGTCAGTTGTTAAACATTTGTAAGCACATCCCCATCTGTACCTACCCCTTCCTGCCCAGCGATTCTGCTTTGACAAAAGCAGTCATTCTTTCTGTTTGATCACTGTTTAGTATACATTGTTGTATCCCCAAAAAGGGACTTTATACACTTATGTTGTTCCCTGATTCCGTTCTGGAGTCAGGAGTGACAGCAATTTTCTTCTTTTCCAAAACCTAAAAGAAGGACCTCACGTCCCTACTTGAGCGAGTAAGAGTGTTTCATGAGATGATTTTCCTTGTTCATAGTTTTCTAAACATTCAAGCTAAACAAGGGAAAGCAACGTGTGAGAAGACATCACAATAAATATAAGTGATTTAGGATAAATGCATCTGACAGGAGGGTGAAGGTGGGGTTAGTAAACTTTCTCTTAAAGTGCCGGAGAGTAAATATTTGAGGCTTTAAAGGCCACGAGGAAACATAGAAGCTACTATGTGGGTATTTATATAACCATTTAAATGTAAGCACATAAAAAATTAAAAAATATTCTTAGCTGATTAGCTATGAAGAAACAGGCAGCTGGTTGGCTTGGTCTATAGGCTGCAATGTTCTGACCTCTGCTCTGGAGGGCTGACTGGGGTAGGTATGTGGGGTGTGGAGAAAGGCAAGGTGGTCACGTTGGAGGCTGGCAGATGAAGGTGATGAGGGCTAGGACTAGGGTCCTAGTGGGAGGAGGGAAGAGGGAGGAAGAGGTTTGAGGGAATGTAAATATCTGATTAGATGTATAGGTATCGGATAAATGAAAAGATGAATCAAACGTGATCTAGGGGGCTGGCTGAAATTTGTAACTTTGTCTTTGGGATTCACAAACATATTAGGAGATCAAAAGCTCTGAGAAATCCTGCAGTAAATGAAACTGTCTTTGTTTAGTCCAACATTTCCCAAAGTTATTTACTGAGTCCTTTATTCATGCCCTCAGTGAAATCATGTATCATGGAAGGTACTAGATTTCATCAATTTGATCTATAACTGCATTGCAAAATGCAGTGTCTCCTCAGGAGAAGGGAACCAACCATACCAGTTATTTTAAAGAGATAATTTAACTTAGGGAATTCCAAGCATTTGGAAAACTGTAATTGAAGAACCATAATTGAAGAAAGACGTAGTAGTTGCAGGTGACATCTATCGCCCTTGGGCAAGGGAAGCAAAAAGAAGCGGTTGGGGTTATTAAAACTTAGAAGCTTGGATTAGACATGTGGGAATATGGAACAAAGGGATCAGGAATTAACTGCTGCTGCTCGGGTGGAGAGCCATTGCTCAGGTGACTGGCAGCACAGGAAGTCAACAGCAAGGAGCAAATCCCTTCTTCTTCATCCAGGCTTGCTGTCTCTCTTTCACACTCTTTATTGGCAGATCCTAACAGGAAGCCAGATGGCAAAGGAGAATTTTATCTCTGGAGTCCAGCCTCAGAATTATAAACCAGGAAACAGAAGGGTGGGTGGCGCTGAGAGACAGTAGCTTAATAACCAGCCCAGAGCCCAACCCACGTGCATGGTCTGTTTCCAAGCAATCTGGGTCTGGATGGCACCAGAGGCCTTTCCCTCCTCCTAAGGGCTAGAATAGCCACAGGTATCTTTTAGAGGCTCTCCTTTTTTCTTAGACAGCAGAAGCTATTCATTAGAGTGGAGAAAATCATGGTTTTAATTACATATCTCTTATAATTCAGATTGGTTTAAATAAGAGAAAAAAGACTCAACGAAGTCAAGTGATTTGGCAACTTGTTCTACAGGGTTTTTCAGCATCCCTAGATTCAACTGTTCCTAATCCTGTGATTATGTGCTTCCGTTTTCCATTTTAAGTACCAGGGATGAAGATTCTCTTCCTTTACTGCTGCTGCTGGGAGCTTACTCAACAGCTTGGGGATGACGGGGCTGTCTGAGGAAACAAGACACACAAGGAACAAAAGGAAAGGGGCACCCTGTTCTTCCACAGTTCCTTTTCTGAGGGATACAGAGGGAGGCACCTTTCTGGAGAAAAGCTGACTGAAGCTGAAGCATCTGGAGTCTTCTCTATAGAGGTGCTGATGGTTGCTGTGGGATTTCTTGCAGATGAAACTGCTCTGGCATGGAGGTCTGGTTTAGGGCAAGGTGCATAGTTTGAGGAAGGGAGATGGTTGGATTTGAAGTCATGTCAGTCACTTACCAGTTGGGTGGCACCAAGACAGTCAATTCACTTGATTACTCACTTTATTATTGATAATAATTGCACCTGTCCTGCTCTCATTTTTGGCTCACCCTGAGGATCAAAAGAGATGGTGGCTAAATATGAAAACTGCAAAGAGTAAAATGAAATAAAAATACAAGGACTCAATAATGATGGGGTTTTGGGCTATTTCAATTCACTTGGTTCTCGACTCTAGAAGAGATACATATAAGAGAGAGTCATCTTCCCCAACAATTCCTTTCTGTCATAGATAAATTGCAATGTATACCTTTCTGGGCTTATGTTGCTCATGGATTTCCATACCATGGTTATTACCAAAAAAAGCTCCTGATGTGTAAGTGAAAACAAACCCAGGAAAAATATATCTGTGTTCCCAGACCAAGTCAGTTTTCTGTGTTTACTGTTTTAGGTTTTTCTTGTCCAAAATGGAGTAGATGTTTCTGAAATTTTAATTTGAATCTAGGAGTCAGTTGCTGCTGCTACTACTACTACTACTTATTATTATTATTATTACAGTTGTAGAAGTGGTAGTAACATTTATTGAGTGGCTACTGTATTCCAGACACCCTTTAAAGCACCTGTACTGTGTTACCTTCTTAAAATAACCCTGTGAGGTAGACATTGTTCTCACTTTCATTTGCTATTAGGAAACTGAGGCATAAAGAGGTAGGGGAACTTGCCTGAGGTTACAGAGTAGATTATGGAGCTGGGATTTAAACCAAACCAGTTATAAAGTGGGAACTTTCAGTTGCTCTCCTAGATTCAAGAAATACTTTCATACATTGTGTAAATTGGAGTTGCTTCTCAATGGTTTTTATTTGTTCACATGGGGATATTATTTATTGGACGTTTACAAAGTGCTAGATTGGATTCTAAGCATTTTCAGTGTGTGATCTTATTTAATACTTTTGGTATTTAATTATCATCTTATTTATCAGATGAAGAAACTGAAGTTCAGAAAATGTAAGCAATTTGCTCAATCAGGTTCACACTTTGAGTAATTGTTGACGCTGATATTTGAATTCAGGTCTACATGACTCAGAACCCTACATTTTAGAGCAGTACATCACATAACTCGTTGCTTACTAACCATAATTTTTTTTTCTATTTCTCATGGAGCCATCCTTAAATTTCCCTGAACATGAGTGTAAAGCTTATAACAATGGGAAAGCTGAAATAATGCTAAATGAAGATCAGAAATCATGTAGTGTCAGTAAGGACTGGATAATTATACCAGAAAACTGGGATGAGGGGTAATGAAATAAAGTTTAATGCTCAGGCTTTGAATTTCTTAAAAGACAAGGTGAACAAACAAAAGACAAACAGGCAAAAAGCCTAACAAAATCCATTTCATCTAATTTGTATATTTCTTATTGTCCAATAAAAAGAAGTAGACCAGTAATGCAGAAGACACATTTTCCCTAGCAATCATAGTCCAGAGAAATTTCTCAAAAAAGTCTTGTATTTGGATACCAGTCATGGTTTGTAAGGAGCCTCCATGATACACAGCATGGTGTGAATGAATACTTGATGAGGGATACAGATTAGAATTTTATCCTATGTGAGACAGAGGAAACATTTCCAGAGTAATTTTAAAGGAGAACGTACCATATTCACTTTTGACACCCTTATTAGAACTCACAGTCTAGCTCAACATGTCAATGAATGTCCTTAAATCTGTCATAATAACTACATGAGCAAATGTATTCACCAATTTCATAGAAGGAAATGACTTTGTTTACATATGAAGAGCCAGGTGTTTTCTTCTTGAAATCCTGAAATAAAAAAATTAAAAATTAACTAAAAACTCGTTCCACTTCACCTTAACAATTTCTAACTAATTGTCTCTATTTTCTCCTTGCAAGATCTGACTGGACCTCAGCTTGCTCATTCATTTACTCATATTAGTTAAAGAGGGCCTTAGGCTTGGCCAACAAGACAAAAGAAACAAGAGAAGAAACCTTGGCTAAGAATCTGGTGCGTCCCGATGGCTTGTGGTGCATTTATACGGGTCTATGCACAATTAAGTCAGCCGAGCCCTACCTGTTAGTGTTATGTTGGAACACATAACATAGTGTTATGCGGGAAATTCCTACGAATCATCCAGGAATGTGGGGAAAAAAAGACACGAGATACAATCAGGAGATAAGTCAGAATCACTGAGTCAGAGTGATAACCTTTCAAGGCCAGGGAGATAAAGATGCCCAGAACAGCATTTATATTCAAGTGACAACAGTACAACATTCTTTAGCTTGAGACAGAGGTGCTTTTAGCAAACCATAATCTCACCCACTTATGCTGGTGACTCGCACTCCTCATGCTGCATCACTTGATGGATAAAAATTGTAAATAGGGGTGCCTGGGTGGCGCAGTCATTAAGCGGCTGCCTTCGACTCAGGGCGTGATCCTGGAGTTATGGGATCGAGCCCCACATCAGGCTCCTCCGCTATGAGTCTGCTTCTTCCTCTCCCACTCCCCCTGCTTGTGTTCCCTCTCTCTCTACCTGTCTCTATCTCTCTCAAATAAATAATAAATAAATAAATAAATAAATAAATTGTAAATATACAGGTGAAAGATAAACTGAGAAGCTCATTGAATCATGGTCATGTGTGCAGATGTATCATGGTAAGGTTCTAGAGTTTTGCTTAAATCTGACATCTGTATGTTTAAGTCTGCTGCTCCAGCCATCCAGCCATCCATCCATCCATCCATCCATCCATCCATCCATCCATCCATCCAAACATCCAGCCAGCTAGCCACTCATCATCTAAATAGAGTCATATCTGCTGCCTCAGGAATTAAACATAGTTCAGTATTAAAGGAAATGAAAGCTAAATTTAATTTCTTTACTTCCTAATAATTAAAGGAATGCACTAGATATGACACAAAACATAAGTAAACTGTGCATTCACTTATAACTACAAGTAACATTTATTGAAACACTCTTATATGCCAGGAGCTGTAAGAAGAGCTAGGGAGGGAATAAAGATGAATAAGACATTGTTCTTGCTTTTTAGAATTCATGGTCTAGTAGGAAGTATTTGCATACACATCTATGATTTCATGTTCTATCCTCTTCTCTTTACTCACTCCACTCCTTCCTTTTCCTAAAACATAGGAACACTAAAACACTCCACTCCAAGCATCTCTTGCCTCAGAGCCTTTGCACTTGCTGTTCCCTCTGCCCAGAATGTTCTTTCCCTGGATATAAGCAGGGTTGACTTCCAGACTTCCTTCAGATCTCCTCCAGATATCACAACTTCAGTGAGTTCTTCCTTGAGTATCCTATATAAGATAGCAACTCCCTCTTACTTGGGGAATTTTATATCTACATAATTCTGAATTATTTTTCTCCCTAATCATATATATTTCTTTTTTTTGTTTGTTTGTTGTCTTTTTCCCTCTAGATGCCAACTAGAATATACGCTCTGTGAAAGCAGGGGAGTTTGTTTTTCTCACTTCTCTATCTCTGTGTCCAGAAGAAAGCTTGACAAATAGTAGGTGCTCAATAAATATTGTTAAATGAATAATACAAAGAAGAAAAAATAATGCTAATATATGTATACATATTAGCATATATTTGTGATATACATATACATATATGTATATATGTATGTACACATATATTATATATGCATATTCATAAATATATATGAAAATGAATTGTGACAACAACAGGGAAGGAGTGATTATTCTGGAAAGGGAGATGTGCCTTATGAATCCTTGAATAGAAAGGTATTTCTTTACTTTGAAAAAAACCAAGTCCACTTATATGGGACAGCTAACTTCATGACAGATATATCCAACATTTCAGGAATCAAAGTGCTGGTTAGATATGATGAATGACCATATGATGCCTGAAAATTTTCCATTACCCTTTGAATTTTTTTGTAGTCTGGGACCATCTGGAAACAAATGGGTTTGACCTCATTTCCAAAACTACTTGTGAAGCCTGTTCCTGTTAACCAGGAACTAAATCTTCACTTGTGGGCTGTCTGTGCTTGATTCTGTGCTCCAATCCTTACAGTTCTGACTGCTGATGGGACTCAAGAGAACACTGAGCATTTTCCTTGTCACAAAAGCCATCATTCACTAGAGACTGGGAGCAGAGAAGAACTCTTAATATCCACTGGCATGGCTCAGTGCAACCCAGACTGCCAAAGAAAACAGGTGTTCAATGATTACTGGAATAAGTTTGAGGCAAGAATCCAAGCTGTGCATGAGCCCATGTGACCACTTTCTTTGTAGTGCTGTGGACGTCAGACAGGTAAATGAGGACTCTCAGGCAGCCAGAGAAGACCCTTTGGGGCAGCTTTTCATTTCTACGTTCATTCAGACAACAATTATTTATTGAGCATGTGCCTTGTGCAAGGCTCAGAGCATGACCCAGTCTTGATATAACCAGAGGGTCTCAGTAAATTTGTGTGATCCTCTAAGGGTTTCAGGAAACCTCTTGGAGATCATTTTAATCAGAGTATCTTTTGCAGGGAGGAGAAACCCATTCAAACAAGCTTTTGTGAAACAGAGAATAACAGGGGAGACATTTTCCAGAATCCAAATGCAGGAGATGGCAACATAGCAGTTCACTGCATAGTTCCCCTACAAGGTGCCCTGCTCTCTGGGCACCAGTTCTCTCTTTCTGTGGGCTTGATTCCTCTAACACTCAGTGCTTCAGGCCAAAAAAAGAGGCCATTTCTGACCCTGCTGTATAGTGCTGCCCAGGAGTATTCAAATGGAGACTGCTCACAAGCCTGTGTGGTCCATTCCAAACTCCTGGGAGAACCCGATTGGTTCAGCTCGTATCTAGGGTCCTTTCCCATCCATCAGATATAACCAGGAGTGAGGTTTTGTAGCCCACTGTGCACTCGTCAGGACTGTGGAAAGTGAATCTTCTACAGGGGGGCCAAGCCTGGCATTTCTAGAGTAGACACAAAGGGATGTTCAGAGCTAGGGACCAGGGATTTTAAATGCAACCTAAGAGAACAGAGCTGTCCTATTGACAGGAGCCATTAGTTAGATATATGGGACATGGTGGGGGGGGGCAGAATTTGGATACTAAGACAGAAGTCTGGATACTCAAGCTGAAATGATGGGAAGAACTGGGGTAATGGTGGTCATAAGCCAGAAACTTGCAAGGAGGCAAATGCACCTTCACCCTTGAAGGCATTCAGTCCTACACTGGCTAGTGACGTCCTTGAGGGGAGGAGCCATGAGCTTGTTCATCATTGTATTTCAATATCCAGCACAGTCCCTGGGACATTGTTGGTGTTTGGAATGTAGTTGTTGATAAAATAAAAGAATGAAGATACTTGAAGGAGTATCATCTCCTCTGTAAAGCTTTTCTAATACTTCCTCCAACAAACTCAAAATTCCCTCATTTGTGCTCCCACCATGTTAAACACATTTTATGGTCATTGTCAGATGATAAATCAACCTCTGTTGCATTGAGTGAACTCTATTAAGTAGAAAGTGGGTTCTATTAAGCAAAAATAAATAAGTGGGACTACATCAAACTAAAAATCTTCTGCACATCAAAGGAGATAATTAGCGAAATGAAAAGGCAACCTACAGAATGGGAGAAAATATTTGCAAACCACATATCTGATAAGCGGTTAATATGTAAAATGTAACTCATACAACTCAGTAGTAACTTATCATCATGGAAATGCAAATAGAAACCACAGTGAGACATCACCTCAGACCTGTTAGGAGCTACTATCAAAAAGACAAAACGTAAGTGTTGATGAGGATGTGGAGAAAAGGGAGCCCTAGTGCACTGCTGGTGGGAATGTAAATTGGTGCAGCCACTATGGAAAACAGTACTAAAAATAGAACTATCATATGATCCAACAATTCTACTTCTGGGTGTATGATTCAAGGAAAAAAGTCAGTATCTCAAAGAGATCTGCACTCCCATGTTTATTGCAGCATTAGTCACACTAACCAAGACATAGAGACAACCTGTGTCCATCAAAGGATGAATGAATAAAGAAATATTCTTCACAATGGAATAACTATGAAAAAGAAGGAAATTCTGTCAATTGTGACAATATGAATGAAACTTGAGGGCATTATGCTAAGTGAAATAAGCCAGACAAAGGGATATACTGTATGGTGTCACTTATATGTGGAATCTAAAAAAATTTAACTCATAGAAGCAGGCAGTAGAATGGTGATTACCAGGGGCTTGCGGGAGAGTGTGTATGCAGGGGAAATGGTGAAATGTTGGCCAAAGGATGCAAATTTCCAGTTATAAGGTGAATAAGTTCAGGAATCTGATGCAAAGAATAGTGACCATAATAACTATACTTGAAATTTGCTGAGAGAATAAATTTTAAGTGTTCTCAACACACACACACACACACGCACACACACACACACACACACACAGAGTTCACTTTGTGAGGTGATTGAAGTATTAGCTTAATTGTGGAGGATGTATATCAAATCATCACATTATACACTTAAAATGTATACAATTTTGTATTTGTCAGGTATACATCAATAAAGCTGGGGGAGAAAAAGAAAGGGAGTTCTATTAATCTTAGAGTTTTCAGATTCTAGCACAGTGCCTAGCCATGTAGGAGCTTCTCAGTAACTGGCCATTAAATAAATATTTTATCTGCCTTTTGATGACCTTGACTCAATGGCTTACATTTTTTATAAAAAATTGATATTTATTTTTTCTAATTATGAAACAATAAAAATGTGTATTCACAATCTCATATTTTGGTATATTTATATATTTATGTCATTTTGGAGAGACAAAATTATAATTTTACATATAAGTTATATATATATGTATATATACATAATGAACATTTTCCTACACCAATAATTATTCTCCAAACATTAGCTTTTAATGTCTACAAAATATTTCATCATTTGTATATAATAAAACTTGTTTTCTATCTGTTATTGGACTTGTAAGCTATTTCCAGGTTTCACTATCATAATTACTTCCTTATAAGAATTTCCTTACGCATGAAACTTTGTGCTTTCCTGTAGGTACATTCCCCAAAGAGGAATTATGAGATCAAAGGGCATTCACACTAGGGCCCTTGATAATTATTGCCAAATACCTCTAGAGAGGGTGAATTAATGTACTTGACACCCATTTCCCCACTTTCTCAACCCCAGATGGAATTATAATTTAAGAGGATGTCAGTTTGATCCATGACTCCACTTACTCAGAATGGATCAGAGGCCCTGGCTTGCCCTGGGAGCAATGCCACTGGCTGATGGCATGAGGGCTGTGGCAGGGCAGAGATGAAAACAATACAGTTCATGCTCCCAAGCATTTAGAGTCTTTTGGGGTTAGCAGCATTTTATAAACACCTCATTTAAAAGCAAAGCAGAGTAAAATATCAGTAGTAGAGAGCCTCATTTCTCAAGGTGCATGCTCCAGCCTAAAGCAATGTTAATGGCAAGAGGCGGGTGCCCTGTTCATCATCAGGTGTCCGGAGTGACAGACAAGAACTGGTATAATTGAGAGCCCACTTGGCCATGCAAGGCCATGGATGGTGGGGCTCCTGATGCTGTTTAGAAGCCATGGGCACCTTGGGCCCTGTCCAGGCACAATGGGGCTCAAATTGCTGGAATGGGAGTCTTAGGACACAGGAGGCTATGGCTTCAGGTAGAGGCAGAGCCTGGACAAATATCTTGGGTTGGGTCATAGTTACAGGCTTGGGGACAGGACCATTCCAGTGAGAAGAGCCTGAAGATCAAGAGGCTTAAGGGATTGGCATTAGTCCTGGAAAGAAGCAGCCTTGTGTCTTATTCTCTCTCTCCCCTTTCCAAATCCTTCTCTCCTCACTGGCTCTAGCCTCCAAATGCTTAAGTTACAGGTAGAATAACTGAATGATTTCTTAAATTCCTTGTCTTCTTATGGACCAAGCTCTTCGGGTCTTGGGTCTCAACTTGCCCAGACAATGTAGTCTACCAAAATATTTTCCTAAGCAGAAATTGTTCTCTCATAAAAAGATGTTTGGCTGTAGCTACTAAAATGAGTTTTTAAACCCAAGAAATAAGAGATCCTGGCCCAAACCAGACTTTCAGTAGACCTCAGCTCCCCCTAGGCACCTTTGCTGAAGCCCCAGATTTGTGGTGACCCCTCTCTTCCCTCTTTGTTTAGGACACAGGGCTCCTTTGAACTATGCGGCATCTTTCATTTGGGCACCAATCCCTCCCAAGTTATGAGAGGTCTGGTCTAGCTTTGGGAAGGCAGTCACCGCTAAGAGAAGTGGATGGGGCCAGATACTGACCCTGCACAGAGTGAGAAGTAAAGGGCACGTCTTGGTGTGGAAGCCCAGTCACTGCAGTACACTGAATCAAAATGCCTCTCACTGGGGCAGGGAACCCATGAGTGTCTATGTTGTGCCAACATTGCCTGCTTACCTCATCCCCTTGTTAACTACTTTTTGGTCTGCTGGTAAGACGGTGGTAAAACAGTGGTGAAAGGGACCCTTCCAGTCTACTAGGGAATTGCTGGAGGAGAAACTGAGGGATTGAAGGGCAGTAGCCCATGAGAGTGTCACTGATTCACACTTCTTTTTTTTCCTTGGACCTGGGTGGGTTTTTCTGCACACTTGAACGTCTCAGTGTATTGCCATAAAACATGATTCTGAGCTGCAAATAAGAGCCTACAGACTTGCCTTGACTGCAATGTGCAAAGAGTGGAAATGTGTGTGCCACCCTTCTCCCCCAACTCCCTTCTAGGTAAGAGGAGAAAGGGCCATTTACTAAGTAACTACTGTGTGTCTGAAAGAACAGATTGAAGTGAATGTTACTGGCACTGCACCCAGACTCCCTTGGGTATCTTCGCCATGTCTGTGCGTCTATCCCCCAGCTTCAATGGGATTTCCTTCCCAACAGCCAGTCTCAGGGGCTGTCTTTGGCAGACTGTGCTCTGCTGTGGGAGTTACTTTGCTCAAGTGTGCAGAGTTGGTAGTGCCTGCAAGTGTAGGGTTCCCTTCCAGCCCTGTAGCGGCTCTTAGCTGGTGACTGACAAATGAAGGAATATGAAGGTCCTGCTCCGTCGCATCCAGTGGGGACAAACTCTGGGACATAACACATTCCAGAACCTCCCTGTAGAGTCAGGCTGAGGTCAATTTTTGCATGTTTCTCCCAAGATGGTAGCTCACTTGACTTCTTCCTCCTCCCTGTCCTGCTTCCTCCACTCCCTTGCTGGACTCCCCAGGAACGTTTTGTTCATAAGTCACTTGTCCATGATCCTAGGCTTTAGTTCTGCTTCTGAGGAACCTCATCTAAATTGTCCCTCTCTCATGTGAGGTTGACAAAAACCCTGTGAAGTAAATGCCATCACCTCCATTTTACAGATGAGGAAACCGAGTCTCGAAAGGTGGTAATATGTCCAAAGCTATGATTTGAATCCAGTTCTGTCTGACACCATGAATTCAATGCCATGGGAAATAATCAGCATTTAGATGAAGCTAGCCAATGATCTCCTTACAGACTCACCTGCTTTCTTAAGGTCACATGGACAGTCAGTCTCCTGAATTACATAAGTCTGAGAGGTCTCAGGCCTAGTGCAGAATTGGTCTTATAGCTCTGTGACACTTTTGCTGACCATCCCACTTCCTCCTTTATCTCCCTATGTATGTCAGCAGTCTGTCAGCAGTCTGCGTGAAGAGTCTGCTTTCACCTGTGGCTCCTGTGTGAACCAGTATACTTGTTGAGGTCCAGGACCATGTGCTACTTATTTGAAGTCCCCAGATCCAATCATGGTGCTTGGCAAATAAGAGGCACTTGAACGAATATGCCTTCAATTAAAGGATCCAGCCACAGGGCAGTTTCCTTCATGACAAGTCTACTCTGGAGAAATCAATTAAGTCAAAAGGAAGGGATTTTTTATTCTTTAAAAAGAACTGCCATATCTCGAGTTAATTTCTTACTCTCTAGTAACTATATTATGGTTTAACACAAAGACTTCAAGCCAATGCTCTCTCTTTTGAGTCTTCCCTCTGAGGTTTCCTTTCCAGCAGCATTAACTAATTCTGTCAAAAGGTTTTTACCCTCGATACATTTTCTGATGATATATGTATTTTAAGGGCCCAGTGACATCAACCCTAATTCTGGGGAATTACGAATTTCTCTTCTTAATATTCTATACAGAAATCTTCCACTGAAATCAAGCCTAATCAGTGTATTGGACATTAAACATGAAGCATAGGATATGACTTAGCCAATTTTGGGGGTCAAATAAAGGCATTATTATTTTTTAAACTGTGAATCAATATTAGAAAGTCTTGTGTTTTCCTGTCAATGCTGCTCACACTTTTTCTCACTGTGTTTTTAATCAACCCACCCCTCAGTGTACTAACCCAGGTAATAATTCATATGTATATTATGGCCTACAGTTCCTGGAATTTTTCTTTTGAAAGGTATGTAGGTGGACTTTATGATTATGTAAGCACAAAACTAATGGGATTGGCAGAAACCCCAGCTGAGAACAGGCAGGTGCCAGGCAATCTTCTCTCAGCCTTGTTCTGCTATTGCCTCCCTGGGTGTGGGCTGGTGCTGGGCTGTTTTGCTATGCTGCAGAATAAGATCACTGCCCACTGTGCCCTGTCACATCTTAGTTCATAGCTGTAACTGCAAATATGAGCTCCAGCAGCCTTTAAAATTACAATTACAGAAGGAGTTTGGATCTAGAACCAGAGCTTGAAAGATGGGGTTGGCGGAATCCATGGTAATAAGTGGATTGAACTGGGTGCTTATGTTAACCCCTAAACTTTATAGAAAAAAATGCTTAGGAATGTGTTTCACTTACCTATTGCTGCATAACAAACCGCCCCAAAACTTAGTAGTAGAAAGTGTCATTACTTTCTCATGGTTATGAAGTTCTGGAATTTGGACCAGGCACAGTGGGGATTGAATATCGCTGTTTCACTTGAGTTTCCTGGGGCTGGAATGCCCTTTTCTCTCTCATGTCTGATACTTGATCATTGATGGTTCAAATGGCTAGGGTCCAGATGGAATGGCTTGACTAGGACCACATGTTTGGCTTTGATTCTTGCCATCAACTGCATTCCCTGGTTTTCCTTCATGCAGTTTTGGGGCCTCTGTCCATAATATGACTTCTCCATGCAGTGTCTCCAACAGTATGGGAAGAATTCTTACATGAGAGCTTAGAACTTCCAAGAATGCAAACACAGAAACTCCTGAAGTCTTGGGTTCAGAACGGGCACAGAATCAATTGCACTGTATTCCTGCTAATGTCATAGGTTGGTCCAGATTCAAGAAAAGGGAACTCTACAAAAATAAGAGTACTGGATGCATGGTCCCCTAAAATCTACTGATGTAACAGACAACTACCACAGTGTGGTTTGAGGAAGAGGGTGGACAGACATGGGGTACACAGAATAGACAGAGGCTGTTATGGTATGGGAAGTGCCTAAGGGTACCAGATAAAATATAGGATGCCCAGTTAAACTTGAATTTCAGGTAAGCAATCAATAATTTTTTTAGTATAAATGGGTCACATGCAAGTCAGTATATCATTCAATATTTGGGACATACTTATACTAAAATAGTTTGTTGCTTTTCTGAAATCCAAACTCAACTGAATATTCTGAATTTTTATTTGTTGAATCTGGCAACTCTTGATGAGAGCCCTGTGAGCCCAGGTCCTAGAAGCTATTTATTGGTCTCATTACACGGTGGTTCAGGGAAAATGAGGACCAGGGCATGAGAACAGAGGGCAGATATCTGAGGCTAGCAGAGAAAATTGTGCTCAGTAGGACACCTGGGTGTTGAGGCAGTGTACCAAAGTGACTGAGATTGGGACAATACAACATTTCATGACTGCTCTGAGAATTAGAGTTTTTTCCAGGCTTTCCAATAAGGCAGATAATAATGCTACTTCATAGGGTTGTGTCAAGGATTAAATAGAGGAGTGCCTGGAATGCACTCAGCGCAGTGCCTGATACAGAGTAAGCGTGGGAAGCAGGAGAGGTGTCATCACCATCAGAGTGAAAATTATGGTGATGATACCAGTGCGGGTATTGAAGCTGGCCCAGGCAGTGGGGGAGAAGCACAAAGGGAGTTAACATTCCCAGAACGCATGCCCCGCTCTGTGTCTGCTGCCTGCAGTTCTCCATCTCACTGAGTCATAATAGCCTTTGCAGGGACAATAAATCAATTTTAGAGATTAGTGGATTGACTTGGAGGAATTCATAAGTTTGCCTGAGTGGCAAAGTCAGGTCCATCTGACACCAGGGTTTTTTTTCTTCATAAAGAAAGACAAGTTAATATAGTTCATTCATGGACCTCAGTTCAGGGACCTCCGGTTAGTGTCCTGTTGCCAGTCTTTCCCATTGACCTTGGCTTCTGTGCTGCTTAAACTTTGAGCCTTCCTTACTCACTTGTAAGATGGGAGAGTAATACCCACTTTACTTCTCCCAGAGCCTTGTTGAAGCACTCACCATGGTGAGGGGTGTGAAGATATTTGTAAACTCTAAAGTGCTCTGCAGATGTTGAAATTATTTTATAAAGTCTAGCACATCAAGTGTCAATGGAATTGAATATATTAATCCTGTATTTTGCTAATTGAGACCTTGGCACAATAAGGAAATATTTCTTTCCTGAAGTCAATGAAGAAGGGCCTTGGTGAGGCAGAAAGAGGGAGAGCAGTCTTTTTTCCCCTGGAACACTCTAGGACAAGATTCTGGGGGCTGGGAGTGGGGTACAGCTTTCCCCAGGGGACTTACAACAGGATTTAAGGGCACAAGAGCAGAGCAGGGCAAGAGCAAGACCGGGTACCAGTGTGGGCTCTATAGCTCTCCCCGTGGCTCATTGCTTTTAGGAATGCCGATTTCATGTTTCTTTCATTGTCTGTTAAAGATTTGGAACTTATTTACAAGGCCACGATGAACTTTTAGACTTCCCCAGAGAGTAGCAGCTTAGAAATATGTGGAAATATTGTCATTATCTATTTTATGGGCGAACATGATGTAAACAGTGACTGACAAAGCTTGAGTGAGCTGGGTCGTGCCTCTGGCTCGGGTTTCCTCTTTCTCTAATTCACTCTGGGTCTGAATCTTCATCCACCCCAACACACTGGACGTGCAGCTGCATTCATTATTCTCACTGGCCCGGCCCAAATCTGCCACATAAGGAACAAAATGGTCTGCAACCACAGACTCATTTTCCGGGCAGTAAATTATGATAACCTGACAAGAAAACAATCTAGTTCCGACACACATTTTCCAAGTTTACCAGAGCTAACAGCATAACTGGTGCTGTATGTATATGTGTGTGTGTGTGTTTGTGTTTATGTGTGATGGGGGTGGAGTGAATGCGTGGGCTTCTGAAAGGCATCCTATGAACACCACAGTGGAAGGGAGAGCGAGAGTGTTCGCTTCTTGGTAATGAGATTCAGTGTTATGGGGCTGTTATTTTTAGTGTTTAAGCTATGAAAATTTCATTCTCTCCCTAGAGGCCTCCTTTCTGCCATTCTTTAGCACATTAGGTGAGAAATCAAGTGTCATCTTTAAAAAAATGATAACAGATCCCAAGTTAGCTTGTAAAAAATACTGCTCTCCCCCAATTCTAAGTGTTTGGTCTGATAAGAGTCATCTTAGAAATCAAATTTTTGATTTGAGATGAACAGGGAAGGGACAGAAAAAGAGAGAGATTTGAAAGTCTTGAGTTAGAGAGGGAGAACTAAGAGAATTTTAAAAAAGATAGAATTGGATTCTATTCTTTTTGAATAATTATGTATAAATGCCTATGGCAAGTGTGTATGTGTATATGTATATACATGTATATATGTATATGTATGTGCGTATATATGTATGTGTATAGAGTTTGCATCCCCCATATGTGTGTTTCAGATGTCCTTTTGATGTATTCTAAGAAGGCTCTTTGATGATCTTGGTCTATATTCTCTCCTTGGGTTATAGTCCTGTATTATGCACACATTTATGCCCATCAAATTCCTTTAGTAAAGCTAGTAAACTGATTTCAATCTCAAAGGTCCAGAGGATGTTCTACTTTGACTATAGAAGCTCCACAGACAGATTTCTATTGTACTATTTATCCTGTTTACCTTTGCATAAATCTAGACAATTAATGAAATTCAGAAGGCTTAAACAAGAAGGTGCTCATGGCTTCAAATACAAGCTGTATGAGTGATAACTTCCAAATGTATCTCCAGCATTAAACTTTCCCGGGAATTCCAGACATGTAAATCCAAGTGTCCACTTGCCAGATCCACCAGGATGTCATGTGTATCTTGAACTTAATACATCCCAAATCAGACTCTTTTTTTCTGCCATAAGCATTTTTTTGTTTTGTTTTTAATAATAGTTTTTATGTTATGTTAGTCACCATACAGTACATCCTTAGTTTTTGATGTAGTGTTCCATGATTCATTATTTGCATATAATACCCAGTGAACCATGCAATACGTGCCCTCCTTACTACCCATCACCAGCCTATCCCAATCCCCCACACCCTCCCCTCTGAACCGCTCAGTTTGTTTCCCAGAGCCCATAGTCAAACTCTTAATTCAATTCATGCCTACTCCTTATTTAATTCTGTTGCAGCTTTATATTTGCCAGTAAATTCTATCAGTTTCTTGGGTCAAAAGTCATGAAGTTGGTCTTGATTTCTGGTTTCCTCTCTTGCCCCATGCACTCAACCCATCAACAAATTCTGTCAGCTCTACTTTCAAAATATATTCAGAATTGACCATTTGCTACCTCTACTGCTCCCACCCTGATCAAGCCAACATCGTCTTCTGCCTTCATTATTGTAATCTCCTCCTAACTTGTTCTGCCCCTCTCTAGCCTATTCTCTAACAACGGTCAACATGATCCTTTAAAAACCTTGGCCAGATTGCGCCACTCTTAAGTTCAAATCCCTCCAATGGCATTTGAGGGAAAGCCAGATCCTTACATTGGTTGTAAGGTCATGTGCTGCCTCCTGCTTCCACCATCTCCTGCTCACCCTTTACCACACTCTTCATCCCTGATCATTTCCCTGGGCTTCCTGTGAATGTGAACTGTTAAAAGATAAACTGACACATATTAAAAATTTTGAGTTTATTTGCAAAAAGAAAGAGGCACCCTGTTCTCCCAAAGACTTCCTCTTCTGAGAGGTGCAAGGTGAGAGAATAGAGCATACAGGGAGGATACTATGATTATTATAAGCCGGATAATTCTCAATATCTAGAATGCACTTTAGAACAATGGTTCCTGAGATCCAAACCAATCAGATTCAAATAAGTCAAAGAAAGACCCCACTGAAGGAGTCACCTTCTTAGGCCAACTGGTTTGTTCCTTGATCTTATGTAGCTGCTTCTCAGCTTCCCCAGAAGTGTCAAGTGCAGCAAGTGGTGTCAGCCATAACTTGCACACCTCCTTGCTCAGCTAAAATATAATCAAGAACTATCCTACTACCAAGAACAGCTTTGGCCAGAGAGTGTAGGGATTTTTGTTAGGCAGCTATTACTTCAGCAGTTAATTCAGAGATAATCACCAAATTTGACGAGCATTATCCTCCCATGCATTAACAGAGAAAAAATACAAGCAGCAAAAAGACAAAAGCAAGAAGGCTTTCATGTTGGATTTGATGATCTTGATTCATGATCTTCGGAGAGCTGTTCACCTCAAGATGCCATCTGCTTCTGGGGAGGAACCTCCTAGGTTGATATTAATTTTAAATCTCCAGCTGGTGTGCAGTTCCAAGTGTCTAGAGGAGTCCTTTTTAAGTGTGAGGTGTAGACCCAAGGTTCAAGTCCCTGAAGTTTGATTGCCATCTGAGTAGTGAGGAGGACCTGGTATAGTCCCTTCCAAAGAGGTTCAAAGGTTGTTTTTAGTGATTCTGAATCAGAAGGGTGGGAGAAAATTTGAAACATTAGTTTGGAGACTTGTAGCCAGCTATTTGAGAAAACTAGAAGAATTCAGGGTCTAGTCCAGTTTATAGGTATAAAACAAAACCCCAAGGTCAAGGAGCAATATTAGACTTTGATAACCACAAAGTTGTGTTGTGATTTTCTACTGAAACATATTTTTTTCCCTCTACAATGATCATCATTTCTATTGAAGATAACACAGTAAGACTTACTCATTTGCAAAAATAAGTCTAGTCCCATTAAACTTGTCCTGATTATTTACATAATGTGGCAAGAATAGTGATTGAGGGGCGCCTGGGTGGCACAGCGGTTAAACGCCTGCCTTCGGCTCAGGGCGTGATCCTGGCGTTCTGGGATCGAGCCCCACATCAGGCTCTTCTGCTATGAGCCTGCTTCTTCCTCCCCACTCCCCCTGCTTGTGTTCCCTCTCTCGCTGGCTGTCTCTATCTCTGTCGAATAAATAAATAAAATCTTTAAAAAAAAAAGAATAGTGATTGACCATATAGGCCCCCCCCTTTTTTTTAAAAGATTTTATTTATTTATTCCACAGAGATAGAGACAGCCAGCGAGAGGGGGAACACAAGCAGGGGGAGCGGGAGAGGAAGAAGCAGGCTCACAGCAGAAGAGCCTGATGTGGGGCTCGATCCCACAACGCCGGGATCTCACCCTGAGCCGAAGGCAGACGCCCAACCGCTGTGCCACCCAGGCGCCTCCCATATAGGCCCTTTTAAATCACATTTGCTGTAACTGTTCATAAGGAATCTTAGATTAGACTTTTAAAAGCCTCACCAAGCTAAGAAGCAAGCCAAGGACTCACAATTGGATTGCACCTAAAATACCTATAGATTTTGGTGAATTCTTCTCTTTATGAGCTCCCCAGGATATCCAAGGTTCCTGGGCCCGCTAGCAAGTGATCTTCCTTACTAACCTGGTTAGGCTGCCAGGAACCCTGTAAACAAGGTACCAGGCCAATTTTTCCAAGAGGCTTCTATTGGCTCCATAAAGTCAATTTTAGTTCCTTAAAACTGTCTGGCCATATTAGATTCTCTGCACATTCTCAAATATGACATTCCAATCAAAGTGCTGGTAATATAACCAATATTTCCAATTGTGTCCTGTCACAAAAAGAACAGATTATTATTGAACTTATCCAAGTAACTATATTGCCATGAAAATAAAAATACTCAGGTTTCCAAATTCTGGACAGATCAGATAGAAAAAGTAAATGTTTAAATTCTGTTTACAAAGGTATATTTTATACAATTACTGTAAGTCATAGAGAGCTTAAGAGGAAAATATTTTTCTTAAATCTGGAAAAATTAAACATTGAGAAACCAGCAATGCTTCAAAGAAAAAGTAAAAAAATATATATATGTATACACACACACACATATACACACATACATACACATCCTCATATAAGTTTATTCAATTCCATGTTATTAATTTGTGTTCTGCTTGAATCCAGGTTTTCTATTAGTTCTGGCAATTCTTAATAAGTTTAGTTTTATGATCTTAAAGTTATCAGAAACCCATATTCTAGAATACATGTCAGAATCCTTTTCATGGATCTTTCCCAAGATGAACACTTTAGTAAAAACATCAGAGCAAAACAATAACTTTCTGTAAATGACAAAATACTTAAAAATGCCCATGGTTAAAGATCTGCTGAAGGTTCATTATAATAAAACTTACAAGGAAATTTGTTCATTTCTGTGACATACAACATTTTAAGGACACTGAATTATGACTGATAACATTATACCAGGACAGATCAGATTTCCAGGAATTTCATAAGATCTCTAGAACACTTATGTTAGTAACATATACCTATACAACCTAAGAAGGTTTATCTTCCCTTATTTGTAATGTTTCCCACGTAATTTAACACACTATACAAACCTAATTAGTTTAACATCTCTCACAAGGTGAGAGAAAAATCCTTTTGAGATTTTCCAGAGACCTGCTAGGAAATCTCAAAGTTAGTTTGAGGTCAAAAAGAATTTAGAATTTGATTTTGAGAAAATATCAAAAGGTTTGAACATTTGATTAAATAGGGTCACAGACCATTATGAAATAATACTTAATTATCTATTTAACCACAGTGACAATAGAAGATGTTTAAGACAAGTACATAAGGTTACACAGTTATGAACAAAACTTAGCTTTTTTAATATTGAGAAGACCGAGTTTTCTTAGGTAATCAAAGACATAATAAAGGTAATGTGATGCATAGTGAATTATTTTAGTGAAATACAAAATCTTTTCTTTCCAAGTAGATTAAAAGGGTAAAGAAACATATTTCACAATCTTTTATCAAGAGCAGATCAATAGTCCAAAAGAAATTTTGTCCTTTTAGCAGATGAAAGAAAATTATGTTCAAGTTTTAATTTTACATAAGTACACTATTGATACCGTAGCTTGTTTTTAAAACTCGTATTATTTCTAGTAGCTTTGATTACATATATCAATTAGAATTCTTAACCCTTAGAATCCTTAATTCCTAGTGAAAACTGAGAAATAATTGTGGATTAGCAAATTTATGAATACATTTCATAATTCCTAGACAAACAATCTTCCTCAGAGTAAATTTTCCAATGTGGCACAAAACATGTTTAATAATAGTCCCAAATGTCTTTAGCTCCTCTGTAAAAGGAAGTCAAAAGTGGATAGATCTGTGTTCACTAATTAATGCTTTATTATTTTATCTTATTTGGAAATAATCTAGATATTCAATGAATATCCATCATTTAACTTAATCTCAGTATAACTTTAAAGATTCAAGTCACCAAAAAGGTGTTGGAATCTATTTTTAAGTAGACATACTACCATACATTTATAACTTTATTTTACTTAAATCTATCTAATCCACTTGTTTTTAACAATCATGTTTAGATTAGTCATGAAAATTTTAAGGGTGCCTGGGTGGTGCAGTCAGTTAAGCTTTCAACTCTTGGCTCAAGTAGTGATCTCAGGGTTGTGAGGTCAAGCCCTGGGTGGGACTATGCACTCAGTGCAGAATCTGATTGAGACTTTGTCTCCCTCTTCCTCTGTCCCTCCCCACTGTGCAGGTGCTCTCTCTCTCAAAGAAATAAATTAATCTAAAAAAAAGGAAAATTTTAGAAGACATTGTATGGCTAACTATTTAAGTTTATTTTTCTCACCGACAAATTCTGTAACAGAGATAACAGGAGCTTATTTGGCATTTAGTAAACCTAGGTAGAATAAAAGTATTATATTTAATGATAACTCTAAAGATATGCCTATATTAATTAAGTCAAAAAACTTAAAGAGCAACAGCTTTTATTTGCTAAAGATTATCTTAGATCACATGAACTTGAAAAACAGTTGGGTTTGTTTCTTTATTTCTGAGAGTATTCTTAATTTACATAAATGCTTGTTTGTCTTTAATTAAATAGAGCTCTTTACAGATTAATTTTGGCAGTACCATCCAGAGGTAGAAAAATTTCACATATCTATAATACACATACACAGACATACAGACAGACACAAACGGAAATCTTATAGCTTTCATTTTAGCTTAGGTGAGAAGGCTTAAAAAATGTCCTATTAGGCTCTGAATAACAGCTTCCAATTTGGCCAACTTCTGACCACAGAGTTACTTTAAAAAATCCTTTCAAATATCTTTTCAGGTTTCAGTTGGGACAAACAGTAAGTTTTCCTGGCAGTACTGAACAACCCTATGGGTGCGAAAGCTGTCCCCAAAGAGGGTGCAAAATGTACTACTCTCTCAAGATCCAGAGACCAGGTCCAATTGTCGAGTTGGACCCAGACTATTATTGGACCCAGCCTGGTTTTTAAGTTGGACCCAATACAACACCACTGGTTTCCAGATCCAGTCCAGAAAAAGAAATGTTCAAATAAAGTCTGAAACCTCAAAACACAGAACTGCAAAGTTAGGATCCTAGGGGGTCTACCCACCATCCCTAGCAGCAGTGAGAAAGCAAAATGCTCTGAGACCCCACAGATAGGTACCTATGTCTGGTTGCTTCTTACCTCCTGGGGGTTTTTGGGGGTCTTATTCACTTTCTTCTTCTGACCCTAGAACTGTTAAAAGATAAACTGAGGCATGTTAAAAAAATTTCAGAGTTTATTTGAGCAACAATCAATTTGAATTGGGAAGCATACCATCTAGAAGATAGAAAGGAGCCTCAAACAGCTGTGCAAAATGAAAAATTTTTATAGCCAGAAGGGAGCAGGAAAAAGGAAGTTATTCTAGGCAAAAAAGCAGGTTGGTTACTGCAAGGTCGATTTCCTTTAGGGGATTTAGGGTCTATAAGGCAATGATCTAACTAGTGCTGATCAGGTGATTCCTGACTGACTAGTTTAAGATTCCATGTCTAGGGGAGCCAAAATTAGAGTTGGTGAGATCTCCATTCACTGATGTGGGGCTTAGCATAAGCAAGTCCATTTTGGGCTTATAGTCTTATTTTTAACAGCATATTCCCATTCACCTTTGGTTCACTCTATCTGGATGCTTTTCTTTCACATATATACATACTCTTCTCCCATTTGTTTTCATCTCTACTCACATGTCACGTCCTCAGAGACATTATCTCTGAGTACTTAAAATGGTGTCCTTATTCATTATTTTCCTGACTCTTCCTCTCTCAACCTATTTTATTTTTCTTCACAGAGCTCATCACCATCTGACATTACACGTTTATTTGTCTGTTTCCTCTCACTTCAGTGTAAGCTTCCTGAGGCAGAGATTTTTAAAAAAATTACTTTATTTTTAATTTTTAAATTTTATTTTTTTGTACTGCTGTGTCTTCAGAGCCTAGAATATCTGGCATATAGAAGTTGCTCAATAATTATTTGTTAAATAAACAAATGAATGGGTGCTCTGCCAATGCTATCTACAACATTCCTATAAATTCTCTCTAGCATTAGTGCAATTATTTCATTTTGATGCTCTGGGGTGTAATGCAAGGAAATGTCCCTTAACTGACAGCTTGAATTTCTTTCATAAGTGTTCTGTAGTTCTTAGAGTACATATCCTTTACCCCTTTGGTTAGGCTTATTCCTAGGTATCTTACGGTTTTTGGTGCCATTGTAAATGGATCGACTCCTTAATTTCTCTTTCTTCAGTCTCATTGTTAGTGTATAGAAATATAACTGATTTCTGTGCATTGATTTTGCAACCTGCCAAATTGCTGAATTGCTGTATGAGTTCCAGCAATTTTGGGTGGAGTCTTTTGGGTTTTCCACATAAAGTATCATGTCATCTGTGAAGAGTGAAAGTTTGACTTCTTTGCCAATTTGAATGTTTTTTATTCCTTTTTGTTTGACTGCGGAGGCTAGGACTTCTGGTACTATGTTGAACAACAGTGGTGAGAGTGGGCATCCCTGTCATGTTCCTGACCTTAGGGGTGAAAATCTCAGTTTTTCCCCATTGGGAATGATATTTACTATGGGCTTTTCATAGATGGCTTTTGTGATATTGAGGTATGTTCCCTTTATCCCTACACTGTGGAGAGTTTTAATCAAGAAAGTATGTTGTATTTTGTCAAATGCTTTTTCTGCATCAGTTGGGAGGATCATTTGGTCCCTGTCCTTTCTTTTATTAATATGACATATCATGTTGATTGATTTGCAAATAGTTGAACCACACTTGCAGCCCAGGAATAAATCCCACCTGGTTGTGGTGAATAATCCTTTTAATGTACTATTGGACCCTGTTAACTAGTATCTTGGTGAGTATTTTGGCATCCATGTTCATCAAGGATGAATTCTCCTTTTTGATGAGGTCCTTTTCTCTGTAATTATCCGTTTTGATGAGGTCTTTGGTTTTGGGATCAAGGTAATTCTGGTTTCATAGAATGAGTTTGAAAGTTTCCCTTTCTGAAATAGCTTCAGTAGAATAGGTATTATTTCTTCCTTAAATGTTTGGTAGAATTCCTCTGGGAAGCCATCTGGCCCTGCGCTCTTGTTTTATGGGAGGTTTTTGATTACTGCTTCAATTTCCTTGCTGGTTATAAGCCTGCTCAGATTTTCTATTTCTTCCTGTTTCAGTTTTGATAGTTTATAAGTTTCCAGGAATGCATCCATTTCTTCCAAATTGCCTAACGTGTTGGCACATAGTTGTTCATAGTATGTTCTTAAAATTGTATTTCCTTGGTGTTGGTCATGATCTCTCCTCTTTCACTCATGATTTTATTAATTTGGGTCATTTCTCTTTTCTTTTTGAAAGTCTAGCTAGTCTTATTAATTCTTTCAAAGAACCAGCTTCTAGTTTTGTTGATCAGTTCTACTGTTCTTCTGGTTTCTATTTCATTGATTTCTGCTCTAATCTTTATTATTTCTCTTCTCCTGCTTGGTGTAGGCTTTATTTGATGTTCTTTCTCCCACTCCTTTAGGTGTAAGGTTAGCTTGTGTATTTGAGGTTTTTCTAATTTTTTGAGAGAGGCTTGTATTGCAATGTATTTCCCTCTAAGGACTGCCTTTGCTGTATCCCAAAGATTTTTTTTTTATAATCAAATTTCTTTATTATATTATGTTAGTCACCATACAGTACATCCTCGGTTTTTGATGTAAAGTTCCATGATTCATTAGTTGCATATAACACCCAGTGCACCATGCAAAACGTGCCCTCCTTACTACCCATCACCAGCCTATCCCATTCCCCCACCCCCTCCCCTCCAAAGCCCTCAGTTTGTTTCTCAGAGTCCATAGACTCTCATGCTTCATTCCCCCTTCTGATTACCCCCCTTTCTTTATCCCTTTCTTCTCCTACCCATCTTCCTAGTTCTTATGTTCCATAGATGAGAGAAACCATATGATAATTGTCTTTCTCTGCTTGACTTATTTCACTTAGCATTATCTCCTCCAGTCCCGTCCATGTTGCTGCAAATGTTGGGTAATCGTTCTTTCTGATGGCTGAGTAAATATTCCATTGTATATATGGACCACATCTTCTTAATCTAGTCATCTGTAGAAGGGCATCTCGGCTCCTTCCACAATTTAGCTATTGTGGACAATGCTGCTATGAACATTGGGGTGCATATGGCCCTTCTCTTCACTACATCTGTATCTTTGGGGTAAATACTAGTAGTGCAATTGCTGGATCATAGGGTAGCTCAATTTTTAACTTTTTAAGGGACCTCCACACTGTTTTCCAAAGTGGCTGTACCAACTTGCATTCCCACCAACAGTGTAAGAGGGATCCCCTTTCTCCACATCCTCTCCAACCTTGAATTCTATATACTATTTTCCCCTAGGGCTGGAGTTTTGCAGTTCTTTGCGCTCTGTAAGCCTGGTGTTCCCTGTTCTTCCACCTGGTCTTCTGGGGGAGGGGCCTGCTGCATTGATTCTTAGGTGTCTTTGTTTCAGCAGAGTTGCACCACCCCTTGCCAGGCGGCCGGGCTCAGTGTAACCTCTTTCTGGTTTTTCTATGTGGCTTTTGTTCCCTGAATGTTTTCCAGGCCTCTTTAGAGGACGAGAGTAAAAATGTCCATGTCCTGATCTTCAGCCCTGGAGCCAAAAGATCACAGTCATCTTTCTTTAGTAAGCCCTGAGGGATAAGCGGTCTTCACTTCTGTGTGTGCCACATTCTGCAGACTCCTGCAGTGGGTGCCCACACTGATCCTCCCAAGGGAATGCAGAGGATTGTGGCTTTTTTTTTTTTTGTCCTTTGCAAGCCCCCCCTTCTCCTGGTCTGTCCCCGGAGTGCGCAGGATTCCAGTTGATGGTGAACAGAGCTGAGAGCCCCTTCCTGGGCTCTCCAATTGTAACCAGCTTCCCAGCTCCAATGTTGGGGAACTCTGCCGGCTCAGGCACCCCCCTTATTTCTGTGACTCTGGGAGTCTTGAGACCATGCTGGCCCACCTAGAATTCTGCCCCAATTTACCAAAGAGCACCTTTTATGCAGGGACATCTCTCACTGGAGCAGATTTCTAAAGGTTCAGATTTTGTGCTCTAGGGCTATATTACTTACCAGTAGCCAGCTTACTGAGGCTCCCTCCCCCGGCTCTTTATCCTCCAATATATCCCCTCCATTTCCCTTCTCCACACTCCTACCTTGCAAAAAGTGGTCATTTTTCTGTTTGTAGAATTCCAGCAATTCTTTTCTTACATCTCAGGTTGAATTCATAGATATTCAGAGTGATTTGATAGTTATCTAGCTAAATTCAGGAGACCATATGAGACGAGGTCCCCTCCTCTTCAGCCATCTTGCCTCTCCATAGCAGATGCTGTATTCTAAACAAAGTCAGGGATGGTATGGAATCCTGTGTCCCTGTCACACGCTGTGTGGCAGATCAAACCCTCTTACCTGATTTTGTGGCCAGGATATGGACTATCTGCAGCTATGTATTCCAAGAGACTATGAGTCATGTCTGCACAGACTTCAATTTTACCTGACAAGCCTGGCCTGTATCTGACAGTAAAGCAAATGCTTTCAGGAAAAGTGCCTTTATTTTTTTCCTTTTGGTCTTCTTTTCCATTATTTCCTATAAAACTAATCCAGCTGGCATGGCGTCCTCTTGTTTTGGTGTATTTTCCTTTCTGGTGCCTCCTAGCTGTACGGCATCTCTTGGTGGAAGGAGGTGTCTCAGGCCCAGTGGGGAAAGAAAGTGTCTCCTGGATCCTTATTATCAGTGGAGCCTCTGATTGACCCCAATTGCTGGGCTCACCTGGGTTTTTAGTGAACTCCTGTTCTGCCTGGGCTGCCTTCTATTGCTAGGCTGTGGATCAGGAAACGCCTGGCCTGCATCTCTTCTTTCATAGGTTGGGAGATTATACGATGCCCTGCCTCTGGGTTATTCCTCCAATCCTGGGGTCTCAAACCAGTTCACTTTCCTCTTTCACCTTTCTGAGTTTCCCTTTGGCTGTCTCTTGAGTTATTTGCAGTGTTTATTATTGTACTTAGTGAGGAGAAATGGGCAGGGCAAGACTATGCAATCTTGCTTAGGCCAGAAGTCAACAAGTTCTGTTTTTATTTTTTTTATTTTATTTTATTGTAAGATTTATTTATTTATTTAGAGAGAGTGTGCATGTGCATGAGTGGGGGAGGGCAGAAGGAGAGAATCTTCAAGAAGACTCCCTGCTGAGCGCAGGGCCCAAGGCAGGACTTGATTTCATGACCCATGAGATCATGACCTGAGCCAAAACCAAGAGTGACTCTTAATCAACTAAGCCACCCAGGCACCCCAACAAATTCTGTTTTTAAAATACTTTTTAGTCTAATACCTTTGTGATCTGGAGGAAAGGCAAAGACTGCTTTAGAATGAGGTAGACTTGAGTTTGAGTCACAGCCTCGCCTGTTATTAGCCATGTGACTTTGGGTAAGTTCATTAATCCCATGGGCAAGTTCAGTTTCCACATGGGTAAAGAATGACCATATGGGTTACTTAGGTTTCAATCAACAACAAAATATTTGGTTAACTTGAGAAAAAGAAACAGGGAATGTACTGGAAGATGGATCATTCAGGGAAAGAGAAGACATACCAGTTATTTTCACAGAGGAGGTTTAGTAAGGAGTTTGGATTAATTTGGTACTGGAGGCCAGAAAAGGCGAATATAGAACAGAAGGACTAATATAAAATTAGTGACTGCAAGAGTCCAGTGCACTCCTCGGGCTGCCGATACAAAGGGAGGAGGTTGGGGAAGTCAGAACCTGGAGATCTGCAGTCAGGGCCCTGATGAACTGGGACCTCAGCCTGTGAGGAAAAGGCCCTGCCTGGCTGGGGCTGGTAATTTGAGGATCAGAGGAGTAATAATGAAGCTGGTTCACAGTGTGCAGGAATAAAAGCTGGGCAACAGAAATGATGCTACTAAAACCACCTGTTTTTGGAATCAACTGCTACTGGGGTGAAGTGATGTTGCCTGGGGGTCACTGAAAAAGTAACATGTCTGTAGGAGGAGTAAGCTCTTTCTCCCTCCTGTCTTCCAGGCTCCCCTTCATTCTCCCTTTTGGCAAAGTCAAATACGGATACAGCCTTAAAGAAAAAAAAAAGCGCACAGGTCCCACCCTAGCAAAGTAAAGAAGGGTGTATTTTCATGTGAGAACCAATCCCTTAATAACTAAGAAAAGAAGTGCATGAGGTAATTCATAGAATCAAAGGAATAGATGAATATCAGGTCTTAGAAAGGGCAGGAACCAGGCTTGATCTGGGCAGCCTGAAGGAATAACTCATGGAACTTTTTAGAATGCTGACATTGTGTAGGGATTCTTTAGGGTATTGCTCAAACCACTTTTTGCCCCTTTGTGTCCTCAGTAAAGAATAAAATATCTGGGCTTGAGAGAAAAATTGGCCAAGCTTAAGTTATATATCCATTCTAATGGTCAGAAGGATCAAAAGGATGGTATCCCATAGTGGCAGCCCCTTAAGATCTTATGGAGTAGGGAAATGTCTGTAACCAAAGGAAATAATGCTGGGAAGAAAAAGAGATTAAAAGGTATATACTACATTCCAATCCCCTATTCATTTTTGACCTAGTAGTAAAGGAAGCTTGAAGTGGCCTAGTGGTCCCTTTTTCCAATTCAGTGAAAAAAAAAAAGTGGTATCTTCTAGAGGAAACAATCCTTCCTTGGGTCCAGAACTTCTAGACTCTACCATCTAGAGTCTCAGCAATAGAGGGTGAAATTTTTGTAAAAAATTGAAAGGCTCCACCCATGCATCTAGTCCTTAGATCCTGGATTTTACATCCTGATTATGAGAAAGAACAATTAGTATTTATCTTGAGTTTAGAGTACATAGTAGGCTCTGAAAGAAAGACTCATATAGCCTCAATATTTACCTTCCTTGTAACTGTGTTGAGTCTTCAATAAAATATTTCCTGGTTCTCTAAGGGCAATTACTTCTGGGTAATGAGGTAATGGTAAGCCTGGTAGATTCCATTGGTAATAGCCATTACTTGCCTTCTCTTACTCTGAAATGAGTTGCTTTGTCAGTAATGTTTGAGACACTCTGATCATCATGGATGTACTAGAATAAGCATGATGTCAGGCAAAGAAAACTTGAAGTTAAAGTTGCTGCCCTATACATGATGATACAAGTAATGTATAATTGACTTGCCACAGGTATCTGACTGGTCCCAGGATATGACATCATATCAGGAGCTCAAGGTGGGTGGTGTGTTTCTGTTTTTACCTCACTGACTTAAATTTAGATTTTCATGCATTGCTTCTTTTCATCTCTTACCATAATTTAAGGTCACTTGAAAAATATATCTTTTTAAGCATTATTTTTAATTGTTCAAAAGTAATTTATGAAGTGGTTTTGATGTAAATGGCTTAGTCATTCCTCTATTGTTGCTTCTGTTTGCTTTTGTTTGTTTTTTGCTTTTATAAATAATTCTTGTCTTTATATACAAATATTGTGCTCTGCTTTTTAACTCCTTTGACTAGAGAACCCATAGGAACTTTGGAGAGTTGTCCTGGGTTTAGATCTTATTGTGTTTGGTTTAGCAAGTCATGCAGCAGCTGATATGAATTCTTCTTTCTGGCAGAGTGCACTGCACAACCTGCACAGCTGTATATGGCAGCCCTTGAATCCTGGCTCTGCCATACTTATCCTGTGAGCTTGTGCAGGTCCCTTTTGCAACACTTTTGCCTCACTTTCTGCATCTACAAAGTAGAGAAAATAATACTTACCTCATAGGGTTGTTGTGAGAATTAAATGAGTTAATATAGAAATTGCTTTGCATATTTGTTGTTAATATTTATTACTACTATTGTTATTGTTAATGGGAGTGAACATTTTAGGGCATTAATTGCAAAATGCCAAATTGAAGCTCATCTTTGGATGACTGAAGATCACTTAAAGGATTATTAATTAATCTCCTATATCTGGAAGTCCAGCAACTCTGATATCATGATTTGGATTCAAGAATCTTCAGGAACCACATTTTCCAGAGATGAGGCACAGAAATGAAGGTCAGATGGCTCTGGAGGGGAATAGGAGCCCAAGAGGAAGTGTGTGATTATGGAATCATAGTTACTAAATGGGTAAACCAGGAAGAAAGCAAGTGGTGAGGAGTTTGGTGGAAGAGATACCTTCCCTCTGCGGGGAGGAGAGATGATGCCAAGCTCTTCATGATCATGTGGAATGGAAGTCTGGTTCCCGCCAGAGGCTGATGCTCAGGAGCCATCTGTCACAGTTAATCCAAGTCTGGGTGTTTTGTTTACCTTTGACTTCATGTGGTATTATGGCCCAGATGAGAGTCACATGCTTGCATCTGTTCTTCCTCTCTGAAAATCACCTTAACCAACACCAACAATTTTCAAAGGAATGCTTTAAAAAAGATGCAAAGTGTAGCAGAATGCTTGACCAAACCCATCTGGTTTCAGAAGGTCTCCTTTTCTCAGATGTGTCTACTCTCATTAAAACAAAGCATGAAGATTCCCATGCCTGGGACTACAGGCAGAAAAGTTCTATTGCAGGCAGTTTCAGAGACCTCTCTGGGGAGAATAAAGCAAACTGAAGGCTTGGGCTTGTCTCTCACTGCATTGAATGGGCTGTGGAATGCTTTTTGCTCTCTGACCTCACACACTTGCCTCTCCATTTACCTTTTCTTCCTGGGAGAAGTGAGTAAGGCTGGAGCCTAAGGTGTTCTTCGGGGCCAATTTAACCAATAGGCAGGGCTACAGTGCTGTTTTAGTTTAGGGAAAGCGGATTCCAGGACAAGGTTTTGAGTATAAATAATTTGTTTGGGAGGTGTGAGAGGAACTCAGGAAGAGGGTGGGGAAGGGGGACAGGGAAGGGAAGTCAGCCAATAAAGGGTGTGGGTTTTTTTTCCTTTTTTTAAAAAAAAGATTTTATTTATTTATTTATTTGACACACACAGAGAGAGAGACAGCCAGCGAGAGAGGGAACACAAGCAGGGGGAGTAGGAGAGGAAGAAGCAGGCTCCCAGCGGAGGAACCTGATGTGGGGCTCGATCCCATAACGCCGGGATCACGCCCTGAGCCAAAGGCAGATGCTTAATGACTGAGCCACCCAGGTACCCCAATAAAGGGTGTGTTAACAAGCCAGTTACCACTGTGGGTGATCCCATAGGGATGCGCTGGGAAACTGAACACAGGACTCAGAAGTCTCCAACCCTGTGGTGAGGGAGCAGGGATGTTTATACACCAACTTCCATCAGCCATTAGTTGAGGGCTGCTCTAGGAAATGTTAATTCTCTGGCATTCCTAAGACTCAAAGCCTTGTTGGGAGCTTTGAAAAAAGCCATTAGCAAAGAGATCTAAACACTGGCAGTTGGAAGTCTGCCTGCACACACCAAAATGGCAAGATGTGACTATTCTGGAGAGGCACTTGCAGTGTCTGTTATGTGTAGCTTAACTATCAACACCCAAACTCAGGTCTTCCTCTGGCCCTTTCTTCTGAGGCAAATCTCAGCAGATCAGCATGGCTAATGAGGAAAATATATCTTTTTTATGTGATCATGTATCCGGTCTTTGGGATTATTTTATATGATATGTTTTGTTGGTAGACAAAGAACGTAGTGGACAAATTGGTTTGGAAGTAAACATGTCTTGGGAATTAAGACATTTGGACTCACAGACATGTTTCAGAGGGAGCAACTGCAGAGTTTGGATATTTTTGTAGCTATGAGACAGGTTTCAGTAGAGAAAACACCAGAGATTCTATTGAGAAGGGTCGAGTTGGGGTGACAAAGGATGCATTCATCTTGTGAACTTCAAAATGTCTTAGGGATGACCCAGGTCTGACCTTCGCAATGGCGTGGTTAACAGCCAATGTACACCTGCCAAGTCTGCGTGAAGCCCTGCTGCTTTTCAGCTTCTTCCAGCCAGTTCAACTGCATGGAAGAAACTTTAGGCTGTATGATGCGGAAGCACCTTCTGGTGGATTTTGTGAGTTGGCTTAGATTGTTTTTGTCATTGGGTTTAATAGAGTATAAATAAGAATCATTCTTTCTCCACAAATATTTTTGTAAGAAAATTTTCCCTACCTCTTGAATGATGTTGCTGGAAGATTCCAGTGTTTTATCCAGTCATTTTGAGGTATAAGAAGAGTTTCAGTTACCAGAATAAAAACCCCAACCTAATCGAACATTGAGACTTCAGACTCCCCTGTTTAAAGTCAGACTTAGCTCATGGCTTGAGGATAGACAGGGTACAGGAGGGATTATATTTTGTTCTTTGTCTCCTTGTCCTGCCTCCTTCTCAACTACCTGCTGAATTTGGCTTCTTCAGAGCCATAGAGTATAGAGTGGAAGATTTACAGGAGAAGGAAACATGTTGTTTTATTGTTGCTTTTGTAACCTACACTGGTTGTACCTTTCTTGTGGCTGTCAAAAGCCCTCTGTCAAGGCAGACATCCAGTTGTTGGTTCGTCTGTGCCATTCTCAGAGACATCCATTGAGGGCTTCTATGCCTCACTGTTTTCTGGGGAATTGACACAGTCTCTGCTGACTTCTTACAATTCCTCCTCATATCCAGATTGCCAGGGTACATCATTGGGAGTGCTTCGCCCCCATAGGAAGTCCTCTTGGGTGGGTCTCTCAAGGTAGTGTAAGCTGGGGCTAAAAACTTCACAGAGTCTACATGGGAACTAGACTCCCTTGATCCATCAAATTCTCAAAGTGCAGTTCATTTCTATTCTGCCCTTGGGTGATGCTCCAGCTAACCTTTCACTTTCACATCTCCTCAGGTTCTAGGAACCCCATGTCAGTTCTTCCAACAACTCACTCTCACAAGTTTCTTGGGCTCTACCTACCCTCAGCCAGAGAGGAAGATTCTACTTGTTCTCTGATCAGACAATACTATTTCCAAAAATGAGTTTTTTGGAACTCCCACTTGTTGTGGGTTAGAAGAGGGGGTAAGAATCCCCTCTAATGATTCTACTTTTATGAACCTAACTTATTTTATGTAGGCTGGATGTAAAAAATGGACTGAATGAGTTTGGTCGTTTGGTGGTCTAAACTTCATAGACGTGTCACATAGTGTATAAGCCAACACAGGCTAAGTGCAGTAAAAATGATCCTGAATCTCAGGGGTTTCACACAATAGTTTTACTTCCTTGTCATGTCCTTGACCAGAGTGGGTTGGTGAGTGCTGGGGGTAGCTCTGCTCTGTGCAGCTGTTCAGTATCTAAGCTTCTTTTATTAGTGTCTTTGCTGTCTTCTATGTGGAGAGTACTTACTTTGTGCCATGGTTTCCTTTGGTGGTCTGGTGAAGCCTATGGGCCCTTTCTCAGAATGATGTTTTTAAGGGAATAGAATACAGTGATCAACATATTAGTAAAATGTGTTGAAAGTTATGTGCATGCTTCTTTATTAACACAGTCACTAATAAGACTGGGGTGGCAGGTCTAATGTCTTATGTAATTTTGAAGGTTAATGAACATAACAATGCATTTTTTTTCCCATCAAAATTAGTGGATTTCCTGAAATGGACCCCTTGAATATCTGTAGACTCTGGTTTAAGAATCTTTACAGGCCCTGAAATCCTCTACAGAATTTGGCCAATAGTATAAGAGAAGGCATGGGGAATGGCCCCAGTTCTCTACCCTTCCCAGAACACACGCTCTTGGCAAATTGACCTTGTACATTTTCTTATCAAAAGGTAGAGTCTAGGTTCTGGCCACTTCAACCTGGGTTTCCTTTGTGACTTTCTTTGGCCAATGGATGGTGGTAGAAATGACACTGTGTCAGTTCTGACTCTGGCCTCGGGAAAATGCACACTTTTGCTTTTTTCCATAAATCCTGCCACTTCCATATGAATACGTCTGGATCTGTCTGCTGGAGAACAAGAGACATGTGGTCAGCTGCCCTGTCACTTTAGCCAACTAACAGACAAATTCCACAAATAGAGAGATCAGCCAACTTCCATCTGACTCCGGGCACAAAAAGGAGCCCTAATAAGACCAGAAGAACCATCTAATGGAGCCCGGCTTAGATTCCTGTTGATCTGCTGGATTGTGATCTAAATAAATGGTTGTCATAAACCACTGAGTTTGAGGTGGTTGGTTTGACAGAAATCACTAACTGATGCAAGAAAGATAGCCCTGCTTTTCATCGACTTGACTAGGTGGTGAGAGTTTCTTTCATGTACATTCCAATGTTGAAATCAAGTTGTAGGGCCCCACCTACGTACAACGCAGCAGTGCATTCAGGGGAGGAAGACACATATTAGTGGGTCTCTGTCTTAAGCACTTACTCATTTTATTCTGCTTTGGAGCCTCAGTTGACACTCTGGTACAAAGACAGAAGTCCTATGTAAAACTCTGCTCTGCCTTGTGATAGACACTGTGACTACCTGATGTTCTAGTGACTCTGCTGCTCCCATCTGCCTCCAAAGAGGATATGATTCTGGTTCAGTAGACTCAGAGCAGATAGAGGAGGGAAGAAGTATGCAGGTCTCAACCATAATTCCCAACTGCGTTTTAAAACACATCTGGTTTCTTGTGTATAGTTCCTCTGGGGGTCCATAGGGTGGAGCCCTCCTGGAAGGATCCATGCATTCTTGTGCTGCTGTGTAGTGATTGATACCATCACAGCAGCATCAATACCTTTGTTCATTGCTCTTAAGTGTCAGTACGCAGTCTAGCATATATAGTGCCTCGTAACATGATTTATGATCCATAAGTCTGAATAATATTTCCAGCACCCTAATGCCACACACAGAAAATGTGGAGTATGTTGGAAGGATTGCAGTGCTTCAGATAGACCTAGGTCTCAATCCTTTCTTTCTAACTTACTAAAAACTTTGTGACCTTGGGCAAATTCTTTAGAAGCAGGAGCCGTTTTCTTTTTGCAAAATGTAGACAATCATACGTCCATATTTCTTGTGAGCATTGAGTGAAAGAATGAACATGAACGTACTTGGCACTAGAAGATCCTTTGCAAATACTAACTGAATCTAAATTGAAGGCTAAGCAAGCAGGCTAGCATTTTAAATCATATTTTGAAAAGTAGATATAGGTAGGGAAGTTGAATTAATCATCACACCGTAATCATAAGTCCATTTAAGGGCCCTCCCTTGTATTACCCATTTATTTAATTTTATCTTTATCCCTCTTCCACTGGCTCATTCATTTTTTTTCTTTAGGTATGCATTCTAATATTCTTTTTTTTTTGTAGTTTATTTTCTCTTTATTTATTTATTTTTTAATGTTTTTTTATTCCATTATGTTAGTCACCATACAGTACATCCCTGGTTTTTGATGCAAGGTTCGATGATTCATTAGTTGCATATAACACCCAGTGCACCATGCAATATGTGACCTCCTTACTACCCATCACCAGTCTATCCCATTTCCCCACTCCCCTCCCCTCTGAAGCCCTCAGTTTGTTTCTCAGAGTGCATAGTCTCCCATGCTTCACTCCCCCTTCTGATTACCCCCCTTTCTTTATCCCTTTCTTCTCCTACCGATCTTCCTAGTTCTTATGTTCCATAGATGAGAGAAACCATATGATAATTGTCTTTCTCTGCTTGACTTATTTCACTTAGCATTATCTCCTCCAGTGCCGTCCATGTTGCAGCAAATGTTGAGAACTCGTTCTTTCTGATAGCTGAGTAATATTCCATTGTATATATGGATCACAGCTTCTTCTTTTTTTTTCCCCACCTATGATCATTTTATTATTATTATTATTTTTTTTATATAATGATTTTTTATTATGTTAGTCACCATACAGTACATCCCCGGTTTCCGATGTAAGGCTCGATGATTCATTAGTTGTGTATAACACCCAGTGCACCGTGCAATACGTGCCCTCCTTACTACCCATCACCGGTCTATCCCATTCCCCCACTCCCCTCCCCTCTGAGGTTCTCAGTTTGTTTCTCATAGTCCATAGTCTCTCATGTTTCATTCCCCCTTCTGATTACCCCCCTTTCTTTATCCTTTTCTTCCCCTACCGATCATCCTAGTTCTTATGTTCCATAGATGAGAGAAATCATATGATAGTTGTCTTTCTCTGCTTGACTTATTTCACTTAACATTATCTCCTCCAGTGCCGTCCATGTTGTAGCAAATGTTGAGAACTCGTTCTTTCTGATAGCTGAGTAATATTCCATTGTATATATGGACCACAACTTCTTAATCCAGTCATCTGTTGAAGGGCATCTCAGTTCCTTCCATGATTTAGCTATTGTGGACAATGCTGCTATGAACATTGGGGTGCATATGGCCCTTCTCTTCACTATGCCTGTATCTTTGGGGTAAATACCCAGTAGTGCAATGGCTGGGTCATAGGGTACCTCAATTTTTAACTTTTTAAGGGACCTCCACACTGTTTTCCAAAGTGGCTGCACCAACCTGCATTCCCACCAACAATGTAGGAGGGATCCCCTTTCTCCACATCCTCTCCAGCAATTGCTGTTTCCTGCCTTGTTGATTTTTGCCATTCTAACTGGCCTAAGGTGGTATCTTAGTGTGGTTTTGATTTGAATTTCCCTGATGGCTAATGATTTTGAACATTTTTTCATGTGTTTGTTAGCCATTTGTATGTCTTCATTGGAAAAGTGTCTGTTCATATCTTCTGCCCATTTTATGATTTGTTTATTTGTTTCTTGTGTATTGAGTTTGAGAAGTTCTTTGTAGATCTTGGATACCAGTCTTTTATCTGTAGCATCATTTGTAAATATATTCTCCCATTCCGCAGGCTGCCTGTTAGTTTTTTTGACTGTTTCCTTGGCTGTGCAGAGCTTTTTATTTTGATGAAGTCCCACATGTTCATTTTATCTTTTGTTTCTCTTGCCTTTGGAGATGTGTCATGGAAAAGGTTGCTTTGGCTGATGTCATAGAGGTTGTTTCTTATGTTGTCCTCCAGGATTTTGATGGATTCCTGTCTCCCATCGAGGTCTTTCATCCATTTGGAGTTTATCTTTGTGTATGGTGTGAGAGAGTGGTCAAGTTTCATTCTTTTGCATGTAGCTGTCCAATTTTCCCAGCACCATTTATTGAAGAGACTGTGTTTTTTCCACTGGATGTTTTTTCCTGCTTTATCAAAGATTAGTTGCCCAAAGAGCCAAGGGTCCATTTCTGGGTTCCCTATTCTGTTCCATTGGTCTATGTGTCTGTTTTTGTGCCAGTACCATGCTGTCTTTGTGATCACCGCTTTGTAGTACAGCTCGAAATCCGGCATTGTGATGCCCCCAGCTTTGTTTTTCCTTGGCGATTCGGTGCCTTTTCTGGTTCCATACAAATTTAAGGACTATTTGTTCCAGTTCCTTGAAAAATGTCATTGGTATTTTGATCAGGATAGCCTTGAAAGTTTAGATTGCTCTGGGTAGCATGGACATTTTAACTATGTTAATTCTTCCCATCCATGAGCATGGAATCTTTTTCCATCTTTTTGTGTCTTCCTCAATGTCTTTCAAGAGTGATTTATAGTTTCTAGAATATAGGTCCTTTACGTCTCTGGTTAAGTTAATTCCAAGGTAACGTATGGTTTTTGGTGCTATTGTAAATGGAATGCATTCCCTAATTTCTCTTTCTTCAGTCTCATTATTTGTGTATAGAAATGCAACTGATTTCTGAGCATTGATTTTGTATCCCGCCACATTACTGAATTGCTCTATAACTTCTAATAGTTTGGGAGTGGATTCTTTTGGGTTTTCCATATAGAGTATCATGTCATCTGCAAAGAGAGACAGTTTGACTTCTTTGCCGATTTGGATACCTTTTATACCTTTTCGTTGTCTGATTACTGCTGCATGGACTTCTAGTACTATGTTGAATAATAGTGGCGAGAGTGGGCATCCTTGTCGTGTTCCTGATCTTAAGGGAAAGGCTTCCAGCTTTTCCCCATTGAGAATAATATTTGCTGCAGGCTTTTCATAGATGGCTTTTATGAGCTTGAGAAATAAACCCTCTATTCCTACACTCTGAAGGGTTTTAATCAGAAAAGGATGCTGTATTTTGTCAAATGCTTTTTCTGCATCTATTGAGAGAATCATATGATTTCTAAATTTTTGTTTCTGAATAAAATCTAAGACACTGATAGATTTGCGAATGTACCACTCCTGCATCCCAGGGATGAATCCCACTTGATCGTGATGCATAATCCTTTTAATGTACAGTTAGATTCTATTTGCCAAGATCTCGTTGAGGATTTTGGCGTCCATATTCATTAGGGAAATCAGTCTGTAATTCTCCTTTTTCTTGGGGTCTTTGCCTGGTTTGGGGATCAAGGTAATATTGGCCTAAGAATATGTTTGGTAGCGTTCCTTCTGTTTCTATTTTTTGAAATAGCTTTAGGAGAATAGATATTATTTCTTCTTTGAATGTTGGGTAGAATTCCCCAGGAAAACCGTCCAGGCCTGTAGTTTTATTTTTTGGAAGATTGTTTATCACTGACTCAATCTCTTCATAATTAATTGGCCTGTTTAAAAAAATCAATTTCTTCCTGTTTCAGTCTTTGTAGTTTATGGGTTTCCAGGAAGGCCGCCATCTCCTCCAGATTGCTTAATTTATTGGCATAAAGCTGTTGATAAACTTTTCTAATAATCCTTCCAATTTCATTGTTGTTCGTCGTGACCTCTCCTTTTTCATTCATAATTTTATTAATTTGGGTCATTTCTCTATTCTTTTGGATAAGTCTTGCCAGAGGTCTGTCAATTTTATTAATTCTCTCAAAGAACCAGCTTCTAGTTCTGTTGATCTGCTCTACTGTACTCCTGGTTTCTAATTCGTTGATTTCTGCTCTAATATTGGTCAACTGCTTCCTCGTGCATGGATTAGGCCTGTCCCTCTGTTGCTGTTTCAGCTTCTTGAGGTGAGAATATAAAAACTGCATTTTAGATTTTTCTATTTTTTTGAGTGAGCCTTGGATGGCTATGTATTTCCCCCTTAGAACTGCCTTTGCAGTATCCCATAGGTTTTGGACCGTTGTGTTTTCATTCTCGTTGGTCTCCAAAAATTGTTTAAATTGATTTTTGATTTCCTGGTTTACCGAATCATTCCTGAGCAGGATGGTTCTTAGTCTCCAAGTGTTTGAGTTTCTTCCAAATTTTTCCTTGTGGTTGAGTTCCACTTTCAAAGTGTTGTGGTCTGAGAATATGCAGGGAATAATTTCAATCTTTTGGTATTGGTTGAGACCTGTTTTGTGTCCCAGAACATGGTCTATTCTTGAGAATGTTCCATGGGCATTAGAATAGAATGATTATTCTTTGGTTCTGGGGTGTAGTGTTCTATATATATCTATGAGGTCCAACTCGTCGAGTATGGCATTCAAAGCCTTTGATTCTTTGCTTAGTTTTTGCCAGGGTGCTCTGTCTATTTCTGATAGTGGAGTGTTGAGGTCCCCTACAATTAATGTATTTTTATCTATATGTCTCTTTATTCTGGTTAAGAGTTGGCTTGTGTATCTTGCTGCTCCCCTGTTGGGGGCATATATATTTATAATTGTCATATCCACTTGTTGGATACATCCTTTAAGAGTAATATAGTGCCCTTCTGTGTCTTTAACTATAGTCTTTAGTTTAAAATCCAGTTTATCTGATATGAGAATTGCTACCCCAGCTTTCTTTTGAGGTCCATTGGCGTGAAAGATGGTACTCCATCCCTTTACTTTCAGTCTGAATGTATCTTTGGGTTCAAAATGAGTCTCTTGTAGACAGCAAATGGATGGGTCATTTCTTTTTATCCAATCTGCAACCCTGTGGCGTTTATGGGAGCATTTAAGCCATTCACATTAAGACTGAGTACTGAGAGATATGATTTTAATGATGCCATGTTGCCAGTAAAGTCTTTGTTTGTATTGGCTGTGACTTTCTGTTCTGTATCACTCTTGGGGCCTTTTTACCTTTATAGACCCCCTCTTAATATCTCCTGTAGGGCTGGTTTCATGGTTATGAAATTGGTCAATGACTGGCAATTCTGGAAGGTCTTTATTTCTCCATCAATTCTGAATGACAGCCTTGCTGGATAAAGGATCCTTGGCTGCATGTTTTTCTCTGAAAGAGTTTTAAAAATGCCCCCCCAACCCTTTCTCTCATTCCAGGTCTGTGTAGACAGGTCTGACGTAATTCTGATGCCTTTGCCTTGGTACGTGAGAAATTTCTTTGCACTGGCCGCTTTCAATACTGTATCCTTGGATCTAATATTTGCGAAATGCACTATGACGTGGCGTGGCGTAGGTTTGTCGTGGTTGAGCTTGGGAGGGGTCCTCTCTGCCTGTTGTACATGAATGTTTGTTTCCCTCGCTAGATTAGGGAAGTTTTCAGCTACAATTTGTTCAAATATCTCTTCTAGACCTCTGTTTTTCTCCACCCCCTCTGGGATGCCGATGATTCTAACATTGGATCGTTTCATTGAGTCAGTAATCTCCCGTAACCTACATTCGTGGGCGTGGATTTTTTTAAGTCCAGCTTCTATTATAGCTTTTTCTTCTACTAACCCATCCTCCAATTCGCTAATACATTCCTCTGCCTCATTTACCGTGGCCGTCAGAGCCTCTAGTTTTGACTATATTTGGCTCATAGAATTTTTAATTTCTGCCAGAATCGCTCTCATTTCCGCCCTTAGAGATTCTATATTCTCATTAACATTTTCATTAATACTTTTTTCAAGTCAACACATCATCTTGACCCTTGTTACTCTGAATTCCATTTCTGATAATTTGGTTACATCCATATCCATTAGTTCTGTGGCAGAGGCCACAGACTCATTGTCTTTTCTTTGCTGGTGGGGATTTCTCCTTCTCATCATTCTGATGAGGAGAGGTTGCGGGGTTGTTCAGAGCACAAATTATTGACCGGGACCCAGGCTATGTGCCCTTGTTTTATAGGGATCTTAGGGATGTGGGCTTCTTGATTTTTCAGCCTGCCTTCTGGGGGAGGGGCCTGCCGCGATGATACTCAGGCAACCCTGTTTGGGTAGAGTCTCCATGTCCCCTGTGAGGGGGGATGGGGATGGGCACCCTGTGAGCCGGTGTTTCCCGGCTTTTGTTCTCTGGTGGTTTTCCCTGGCAGTTTGCTGTGCCTTTTCTGAGAGTCAGAGCAGCAGTGGCCGAATCTCAGCCTCTGTCACAGAACAAAGGTGATCGCGGGCCATTCTCTAGTGATGATCTGGCCACTTTAACTCTGTTTCTGTTGGTGCTGCTCAACCCTGCAGCGTCCCGGGATGTGCGCCCCACACCCGGCGTCCTAGCCCTCACTTCCAGGGCTGGTGCTCCTCTGTCCTTTGTGTTTCTAACACCACCAGCCGCCAGCCACCAGCCGCCAGCCGCCCCCGCGCACTCCCGGAGCTCCGGTCTCAGTCTGGATCCAGTGAGCACACGAGTTCCGTGAGAAGTCTGGTGGCGCGTGCTCCCTGCTCATGGTCACAGCGTGTTCTCTCACAGGTGCAGTCTGCGAGTCCACCCGCTCCCCCCGCGCAGGTGGCTACCACTTCCCGGTGCCCGAATGTGGCGGCTCCCTCCCCCTTCCATTTATCTTCCGATATCTGTGTGTGGTTTCACGCTCCCCACTTCGTACCTCAATACTCAGCGCTGGAGATGTTCATTTGTAGAGATCCAGATGTATCTTCCTGCGTCTCAGGCTGATTCCATGGATGTTCAGGCTGGTCTGGTACCTATCCAACTTGACTCAGGGGACCAGCTGAAAAAGGGGTCCCCTACTCCTCTGCCATCTTAACCTTCCCTCCCTCCATTCTAATATTGTTTACACATATTCTTAAATTCATCTATCCTTGGAAACTATAATGTCATTTTGTGTGTTTATGTGTGTGTGCAAAGTTTATGCAAATGGCATTATGCTATAAATTTCTGGGTTTTTTTTTTTACCCTTTTCAACCAAAGGACTGCTGAAAGTAATCACATGTTTTAAATGTGCTGAAAGAAATCTCTTTCACTACTTTTAAGGCTAAAAAAGCATTATGTTCTAAGTATTTTCTACCTTTAACTTACCCATTCCCCAAATGTTGGATAATCAGGTTGTTTCCAAAATCCAAAGCATGCACTAAAACATCTTCTAAAATGCTTCTTTACTAACCTGCAGGAAAATGTCTCAGAGATGTATGCTTCAGAGAGAATGGGTAATCACAGGGTGTGTGTACACTTGATTTTACGAAGGACAGTTAAGTGGATTTCCAGAATAGTCCTAAGTTTATATGCTTGCTGGTCCTGCATGGAGTGCCTGTTTCCTGACATCTTCACGATCTTTTTTAATTTTTGTATTTTAATGGCTATAAAATGATATCTTGTTGGCATTTTAATTTTTATTTCTCTTCTTTCCTGTGAGTGTGAGTATCTTTATGGTATGTTGGCCTTTGGGGATTCCTTCCCTGCATCAACACCTCATGTCCTAGAGAATCTGTTTTCTCAGTACTATATACCAACTTCATCATCCTTTCTCCAGGGCTTTGAAGAGTCATGTTTACTGTGCGTCAAAGTCACATACAAACTGGGATCTATGTCTGAAGTGTCTATTCTGTTCCACGCTTGTTCTATTCATCTCTTTTGACAACAGTCCATATTGCTTCTGTGACAGTGGCCTTTCCCTGCCTCCCAAGATCATGTAGGGTAACCCTCTTCCTTGCTCCCATCCTTCTTCATCTGTTTTGAAACCAACTTAGCTCTTCATAGCCTTTGTTCTTTACCACCAGGGCCAATTTATTAGCCTGTTGTCCCAGCACAATTTAGTGAAAGAGCTAGCTTTTAAAAACTAATTCATAAGTTAAGTTGATCATAAATCTGTATTTCTAAGATATGGTATGTGGTGTTCCTATTTTTGTTAAAATTTTTAGGGGCCATTTTCTTTTCCTCTTTGACTAGAGAGTTATCATGGAGAGTGGTTTTTAACAATTCCAAGTGGCTTTATTTTTAAGGTTAAAATTTTCTCATTAATTTCATAATTCATTAGTTTATTGCACTTTGATTAGAGAACATGGCCTGCAGAATACTTTTTAGAGCTCTAGATCATCCTTGTGGTATAATATATGATGGATTTATGTGAACAGGACATAGGCATTGGCAATCTATTCTCCACAGAGTTAAAGTTTGGTAATTAGTAAAACACCCTTATTAATAATTTAACTCAAATCCTTTTATCTGGTATTATTAACCCATAGGGGGCCACAAAGAAGTTTATGAATGGGTTTCAGAGTATCCATCAGCCCCCTGACATGCTGGCCAAGTGCACATGCTTCTGAACAAGGGAGGGCTTTCATGAGATTCTCATAGGGATCTAAGAGTCTAAGAAAGTCAAAATCTTGATTTGTGTTTTGTTTGTTTACTTGTGTCTATTTGATCTGTCCATACACTGTAACTGTGCTTTCATAATTTTGTCTTGTTTTTGGCTACTTTTCATTTTTAATATTGAGACAATGTTGATTGCTACATAAAGATTTGTGAAAAATTTATAACATCACTGTAAATTTAATTCCTCATCATTATAAAATGATAATTATGAAATCATTAAAAATCCCTTTTAATATGTTTGCTTTGAATTCAGCTTTATCTGATTTTATTATCCCAATTGTAGCTTTCTGTTATTTGTATTTGTCTGATGTATTTTTTTCAACTTTGGATTTCTTATTTAATTGGAGTCTTTTTTATCAACCATGTTTAATGTGGAATTTTATCCCTCTTATGCTCATTGCAATAGCTGATATATTTGCTTCACTTCTGCCATTTTGTTTTTATTTCGTCATTAATGTTCATGGTTTTCTTTTTTGTTGTTTCTGGTTTTTTGCTATCTTTATATCAACTGCTTTACTCTTCTTCAATGGTATGCATATTTTGATCACAGCTTATTTTAAAACCATGGTTTTTTAAAAGATTTTATTTATTTATTTGATAGAGAGAGAAAGAGACAGTCAGTGAGAGAGGGAACACAAGCAGGGGCAGTGGGATAGGAAGAAGCAGGCTCCCAGCAGAGCAGGGAGCCCAATGTGGGGCTCGATTCCGGGACCCCGGGATCATGCCCTGAGCTGAAGGCAGTTGCTTAACGATGAGCCACCCACCCCTAAAACCATATTTTTAACACTAATAATTTTCCCAAATATGTTCTAACATATATCTCTCTATTACGTATAGCAATTGGTGTCTTTTCAGTCTCCTTCTTATTTTAAAATAAGAGTTTGAACATACTTTTACTTACTCTCTTTTCCTCTTCCATTTATTTAGAAAAACTTACATTTCAGTTTTTTTTGCAATTCCCTAATTATTTTTATATTATAGATCTTCATGAGCATATTGTTATTTTTTGCACTATTGTTAGTGATATTTCAAGAATTTAGCCAAATCGTATTAATTGCTATCAGTAGTCTGGAATAATTTCACACTGTGACATCTACTTTCTTGGTCTCTTAATTTTGCTTTATCTTTTCCATTGTTTTATGTCCATCTTCAAATAATTTTTTTAAGAGAATGTATTTTCAAGCCTCTCTTATTCCTGATGTATTTCTTTACCTTCCCATATAAATGAAGGTGAGGGTGAATGTGAATGTATCAGTTAGCAATTGTTGCCTAAAAAGCCATGCCAAAAATTAATGACTTAAAACAATAATTTGTTTATCTCACAACTGTGTAGTTTGGTAATTTGGGCTGAGTTCTGCTGGGAAGTTCTTCTGGTCTAGAATGGTCTCAGGCATCTGTGGTCAGCTGCTAGGTTGGCCAGGTGTCGTCCTCGTCTGGAATGGCTCTGTCTGTGTGGACCCTCATCCTACCGCAGACTGGCTCAGGCTTGTTCAGGTGGCAGCCGTGCAGGTTTCCAAGAGTGAACACAGAAGCATGCAAGGCCCCTTAAGACCTAGGCTTGGAACCGGCTCAGCATGACTTCTAACATATTCTGTTGCCCAAAGCAAGTGACTGAGCCCATCAGCTCATATTGAAGAGGTAGGGAAATACACTCCACCTCTTGATGGAAAGTGTGCAAAATCACATTGCAAAGGGGGATTTATAATGAAGGGATACTTGTTGCCATTTTAGCAAGTGTCTACTATAGCATATATATTTCTGACGCGACCCCTTAAAAACTCAGATTTTACTTATTTATCTGCTGGCATTTAGTGAGTTATCCTACTCTATTTCATTTATATTTACATATATTTGATATTTATCTTTTTTCCTCTATATTCCAGAATTGTTTCCTCAGCTTCTCAGGTTTGTCCTTGATATAATGGAGTACCTTTCTATAGCATTAGATTTGCCCCTTCAATATTTGTTATTGTTTTATTGAGTGATCTTGCAATAAGCCCTTTCCTGAGCATCTCTCCCTTCACTTCATCCTAGAAATATATATATATATACTCTGCCCTTTTTTATGGTTGGGAAATTTTATTCTGGTCTATCTGATTATTTCCAGAGACAATATGCAAATTCTGAGTCTTCTCTTTTCTTTGTTTTATAGATTTTTAAAATAATAGTTTTATATTTATTTTTTCTTTATTAATAATCAGAAAAGCAAGCTTTCTCTAGAATCAGTTTTTTTCATTTTTTCTCTTTTTTGGCTCTTTATAAAAATTTTTTATTTTTATTTATTGATTTGAGAGAAACAGAGAGGAGAGTGTGAGCAAGGGAGGAGCAGAGGAAGAGGACAAGCAGTTTCTGTCTGCACTGAGCATGGAGCTGGAGGCAGGGCTGGATCCCAGGACCCTGAGATCATGACCTGAACCAAAATCAAGAGTCAGAAGCTTAACTGACTGAGCCCCATAGGTGCCCCTTTTCTTACTATTTTAAAAGTTAGATGTTGAACATTATATTGCTAAAGTGATATATTCACATGCTAAAACATCAAATGGCAAAAAATGGTATGAAATAAAAAGCAATCTCTTGTTCTGCAACCTAACCTTTTGCTGGGGGTAAACTCCATCAATAGTTTCATGGTATCCACCAGAAATATTTTTTTGCATACATAGAGCATGCATCCATATTTTACTCAAATGAGATAACATATTCACATTGTTCAACACCTTTTTGTTTTTTCACTTGATAATATATTTTGAAAACGTTCCTATGTTAGTACATATGAAATTATCACTTTTGTTTTTAACAGTTCCATAGAATTCTGTTATATGAATCAAACAAAGTGAATCTATGTATTCCCCTACTGTCAAAGATTTAAGTATTTTTAAGGTGTTGTTAGCATGATTTTTTTCTATTACATAAATCCTGCAATGAATTCCATCATGTCTTTCTGTGTATGTGTATGTATGTCTCTAGATATATTTCTAAGAAAGCAGTTTCTAGGGAAGACGACATGTATTTTACATTTTGGTAGATACTGGCAAATTGCCTTTGAAAAATTGGCACCAAGGGACACCTGGGTGGCCCAGTTGGTTAAAGGTCTGCCTTTAGCTCAGCAGGGAGCCTGCGTCTCCCTCTAGCCTGCTGCTCTCCCTGCTTGTGCACTCTCTCTCTCTGACAAATAAATAAATAAAATCTTTTTAAAAAGTGGCACCAAGTCCCAGTCTCACCAAAATGAATCACCATACCTCTTTCTCCACTTGTTTTTTTTTTTTTTAATATTTGGCTTTGTCATTTGTTTCCGATTGCCAGCCTGATAGGTATTGGTATCTTAGCGCTGTTTTCTTGGCATCTACATAGGATTATAGTCCATTTGTATTTATTGTTTTGAGAATTGCTTTCCATATGCTCTATCCTCTCCTTTTATTTAAACTGGGCTATCTTTTTTTCTTACTGATTTTTAAGAGCTTGTTTATAAGCAGCATAAAATGATGGTTTGAAGTGGGACCTCTTCTATTAGTCTTCGTGGTTTCATGTCCTGAATTCATTATTAGCTACCTGACCTGATACAAGTTTTGTAATCTTTTAGTACCTCAGTTCCATCATCTATAACATGTGGACAATAAGAGTTTCTACCATTTAGATTTTCTTGAGAATTAAAATAGATAATTCATATAAAGTACTTATCATAATATTTGATCTATAGTTAGTGTGAAATAGGTGTTACAATAATAAAATGACATTTAAAATATTGGCCCACACAGGCACCCCAATGTTCTTAGCAGCAATATCCACAATAGCCAAACTGTGGAAGGAGCTGAGATACCCTTCAACAGATGACTGGATTAAGAAGATGTGGTCCATATATACAATGGAATATTACTCAGTCATCAGAAAGAATGACTACCCAACATTTGCATCGACATGGATGGAACTGGAGGGGATTATGCTAAGTGAAGTAAGTCAAGCAGAGAAAGACAATTATCATATGGTTTCACTTACTTGTGGAACATAAGGAATAGCATGGAGGACATTAGGAGAAGGAAGGGAAAAACGAAGGGGCGGGAATCAGAGGGGGAGATGACCCATGAAAGACTATGGACTCCGGGAAACAAATTGAGGATTTTAGAGGGGAGGGGGTGGGGTGATGGGCTAGCCTGGTGATGGGTATTAAGGAGGGCACATATTGCATGGAGCACTAGGTGTTATACACAAACAATGAATCATGGAACACTACATCAAAAACTAACGATGTACCATACGGTGACTAACATAACATGATAAAAAAAAAAATGTTGGCCCAGTATCTATCATATGCATTGCAAAAGTACTTTTTCAGTTTTTTAATTGGTCTTTAATTATATATATATATATATTTTTTTTGAAGATTTTATTTATTTGACAGAGAGAAAGAGAGAGACAGCCAGAGAGTGAACACAAGCAGGGGGAGCAGGAGAGGGAGTGAGCAGGGAGCCCCACACAGGGCTTGATTCCAGGACCCTGAGATCACGACCTGAGCCGAAGGCAGATGCTTAATGACTGAGCCACCCAGGTGTCCATAATTTGTCTTTAATTTTAAAGGAATTTTTAGTTCAAGATTGTTTTTAAAAAGCCGATGACAAATTTTTCTAATAATTTTAGGGCTTTGTATTTTACTTTTAAATCATCAATATACTGAGATATATTTTGGTATGAAATTTAGAGTGTTGATCCAACTCCATTTTATTTCCAAATGGTAAATCAATTGTCCCAATACTTTTCATTTCTAATAAAATATCCCTACGTTATCGTATTCTAAATTCTTACATAATTTTAAGGTCATTTATGGACTCTCTAGATGTTTCCATTGATTTTTCTATTTCTTCTCCTGAGCCACATTACTTTTAATAGCTATAGCTTATATTTTCAATAAATACAGTAGTTTTATCTCCTTCCATTCCCCATACTTTTCAGTTTTCCAGGTTAAATATATATAGCCATTTTTTAGTGAGTTTTCATATAATTTTAAATGATTTTTATTAAGGATAGAATAATGTAAGTGGATATTCTACTGTAAGTAGTAAATGGTTGTGCTAAATGAACACTGGAGCCCCCACAAACCTGAGAGAGAGAACATTACTTAGACGGAGCACTTGGGGGGACTCACATATGGTGTAAGTAAGCACTTACATACATTACAATGGATCGTTTAGCTTTACTTGTTTTTGAACTGTGCATAAATTATTGAATAATCTCTTCTTGATGTTTTGTTTTTGCTCAATATTAAATTCTTGCTATTCATCTATGCTAATTTTTTTTACTGCTTGGCTTCCATTGCATAAATATACCACAATCTATTTATATACTCCATTGATGGACATTGGGTTGTTTCCAAGTCTTAAAAAAAAAGGTTGTGTTACTCACATCACTCTATGAACATTCTTGAATGTTTCTTTTCTTCATGTATGTAAAATTTCTTAAGGAGTGGAATTGCTGGACGTCAGGCATGCACATCTTCTATCTTATTAGCTATTGACAAATAGTTTTCATAAATGGTTGAATTAATGCATAATCCCATCAGCAGGTTACAGTTTTTTTTGGAGGGTTTCCTTTCTTTTTACTTCCCAAATGCACATCTCTATACAACAACCACTATTGCTTCCTTTTTTTTTTTTTAATTTAGAACCACAGTAGCTTAAAAAAATTGAGGGAGAATTGCTATCTTTATACTATTGCATTTTTTAAATCCTAATACAGTGGATATCTTTCCACTTATTCAAGACTTCATTTATGTCCCTGAGAGTTTTAAAATTGTCTATAGTTTCTTGCTAGACATTAATAGTTTCTTTAGGTTTTTATTATGAACATTTTCAGCCATATAAAAAAGGGTGATATGCGTTATGTTATATCTGCTGACCCATTTAAAATTAGACTGTGTATATCAAGACACTTCACCCCTAAATACTTTGGCATAATTCCCCTAAGAATAGAAATGGTCTCTTACATAAGCTCAAATCATTATCTTACTTAAAAGAATTAAACATAATTCCCTATCGTGAGTTAGTTCATAGTCAAGTTTTCCTAGTTATCCCCAAAATGTCTTTTAGAGCTCTTTCTTTTTTCTTTTTCCAAAAAAGGTTTGAATCAAGGTTCATGCATTTGTATATTGAATTGTTATATATTTATAATCTTTTTCAAAATAATACCCTCTCATATTTAATGATCTTTTTATATGACTTTTTATTACAGAAATTTTCACACCATAAAAGTACATGGATTAAGAAGTGAACCTGCATGTATCCACTACCTAGTTTTAACAATTATCAGTATTTTGCCAATCTTGTTTGCGCTATTCATCCGTCTTCACACCTTAAATACTGTCTTTTCCTTGCTGACAGCTTTCAAAGGAATTCCCAGACATCATATCAGTATATCAATTCACCCTTAAATATTTATTATGTATCTCTCATTGATAAGAACTTTCACGATGCAACCACCATGCTATTTTAAGAGAAATAACAAGTTCTTTGCATTATCTCATTTCCATTCCATATCCAGATTCACCTGATTGTCTCAAATTTTCTTCTGCAGTGTGTTGCCTGAATCAGGACCTTAACACAGGCCCACACCCTGCATTTGGTTATATTATTCTATGGGAGGTTCAGTCTGAATACTGATTTCAAATGTCAGTTGAAATGCTTATTTTCTCTATTTTCAATTTTAGAATATTATTTTTTCACATTTGGATTCAATTTTATTATTTTTTGAATGTGCAAAACATTTTCCTGGTTCAAAAAACTAAAGTTTGTAAGATTGAATACTCAGAAAATTTTTGCTTCCATCCTCTACATTCTGTTACTACATTCTGTTACTGTTCCCATTAACTCTGATTTCTATAGGTAACCATTTTTGTACTAGTTGTGGCTTCTTCTTCCAGTATTTCTTTTGATAAAAATAATTGTGTGTGTGTGTCTGTCTGTCTGTCTATCTGTCTGTGTATTTCCTGTTTTTTCTTACACAAAAGGTATATTCTATGGACTGTTTTAAACCCTGAATTTGTCACTTAACAGTATGTCTCAGTGATCACTTTATATCAGTACCTAAAGTCTCCTCATTCTTTTTGTATGGTAGCAGAGCATTTCATACAAAGGAGTTACCTTGGTTTGTTTGTCAGTCCTCTGAATAATCTTGAGCACCCATTGTCTGGTACTTGTGGAGTATCTTCCGGATAGAGTCTGAGATGTGGGATTGGTGGGTCAAAAGAAAAAGCTTATGTAATTTTCTTAGATATTGCTGTCATAACATAGAATTTATTTATTTTTTCTGCTATATTTTCTATCAGGCCAGATTTCAGCATTTTTCAAAGCCAGGCTTTTGGTTACTTTTACTGTCCACTTGTGCTGTGGTTCAATTTATCACAGACGTTCAGTTAAAGGGCAAATAAATCCACACAGTTGATAGTTTAAATTCTTCTTTCTGGCAGGTTTTCACTTTCTTTATTGGGGTGGTATCTTTCTCTCTCACTCACATTACTGGGCCCTGAATGTTGTATGTGGTAATCTACAATTCCTAGCATGCACTGTTACCAGGGGTTCCTGCTAATGGCACTTTTCTCATGGAACTTCCACTGCCCTAGATATGCAATTTACCCAAACATGTATTGCCTTAACTCTTGTTCAGGTTATTGCTGGATATTACACAGTCTTACCCTGGATGTAAAAAAAAAAAAATGCACTTGGTTATGGAACATTTGGGGAATGTGCAGAGGTTACTATTCTGCTGTTATTACAGAATAGTTGGGCAAGGAGACAGGTAGAGAGAGATTGCTCTTAAATTTTCAATTCTATTGTTATTAATATTTAGATGGAGTTTTCTCTGGATTATATGTTTTTTCCATATTCATGATTTGCCTTTTAGAAAAAGTTTTTGTGATACTGTGATTTTTCACCTCTTGCTATGTTTTCATTGGCATTTCAGTGAAAAGTTAAACAGGAAAGCATGTATTGAGACTGCTAGTCAAATCTAATTTTAAACCAGAAAACTCATTTTTTCCAGTATTGTATCTGTCAGCTATTGCTGTGTAACAAACTGCCTCCAAATTCAGTGACTTACAATAATAATAATAATAATAATAATAATAATAATAATAATAATAATAATAAATTTATTCTTGCTAATTTGTGGTTTGATTGAGCACCAACTAGTCTAGGCTGAGTTTGGCTGGGGAGCTGCTTTACTTGTCAGTCTTACTGGGTTTAGTTTCACACTCCGGATCAGGTTCAGGTCTGCTCTAACTACATTCAGAGATATCTAGGAAGGCTCTTTTATGGTGATGAAAGAAAGACAAGAGAGAATGGAAGCATGAGTTTCCTCTTAATGCCCAAGTTTGGAACTGGCACACCATCACCTAGATCCAATTTCATTGGCCAAAGCAAGTCAGATGACTGAACCCAAATTCAAGGAACAAAGAAATCTATTCAATGTCCAGTGGAAAGGAGTACAGAATCCCTTGGCAGGTACTTATGTCAAGTCCTTCCCACAGATTATTCATATCTCCCATTTCCCCCAACTTCAACAACATAAATTTCCTTCTCTTATTTCCTCTGTGATGAAACTGAGAGTGAGCACTTTTCATTGACTTCCTCAATCAAACACCTTTTAAAGAATTTCATTAGGATTTCAAACTAGGTCTCTCTATCCAGCAAGTCTATGCTTTGCCAACTCTACTCCTCCAAATTCAATTTCTTCCCAAACCCCACAGCTGTTCAACACTGTAAACACATAGTGCTCATAGAAGAAAATCAGAGACAGAAGCAGAAGTTACAAGCCATCTGACATTTAAGAAGCTACCATCAGATAGTCCCTAATATAGGAGGAGGTGAAAGATGATACACTCTGGGGAAGTATTGTGATTTTGTTAACAGGAGTGGAGTTTATGCCGGATACCACTTAAAGCCTCCTGGTAACCTTGTAACTTGGTGTTGGCTGGATCACAGGGGCTTGGAACCGTGATGTGGCAAAGACCCCGAGAAAAACAACTCAAGCCACACCTGCCATCCCATGGTTAACATTAGACATCTGCTGTACAGAGCAGGTTAGAAAAAGGAGAACCTCAGCTTTGGAGGCACATATAATAATGAGTCATACAGTCATTAATGCGCAAACCTCACCAGGGAGCTCACATTTTGTGTGAGAGAAGGGTTTTTGTTCAGTCATAAGCGCTCCCCTACTGGGTCTGGAATTGCTCTCTGCACCAAAAATGCCTGACTTCATTTTCTTTGAATTTAAAAGGACCTTCACAAACATTTTGGCTGAAATATAAAGGAAAGCTTTTTTTTATATAAAGGAAAAGAAATTAGATTAGAAAAAAAGATTAGTAGAGTGTTATTGAAGATAGTTTCATTGAAAGTGCCTCCAATGAAAATAGAATTAAAAAATATTAAGAATACACTTTGCTTCCAGCCCACCCCCTATACCTCTTTCTCAGGTACAATATTGTTTCCAAATAAGAGAACAAAGAAAAGGAAGCCCAATAGATACAGATTACTTATATTTTGCAAGAGAAATTAAATGGAGGTTTCTTTTAAAATGATGTGACTGAAATAAACCTTAAAATTAATTCATGTTCTTCAATAGCATAAAGTATTATAAGCACCTCTGAAAAAGGAGGATTCAGAGTTTGGGCTTCAAATAGTAACCCTGACAGTACGTTAGGGGTTAATCTGTCTCCTGCTATTTTCTTTCAGTTTTACCTGAGCTCCACATTAGTTGTAACTGGGATGGGCCTATATCTAGAGTTGGTCACCTTGTCCTTGTAAGAAGATCAACTTTGCTATTTTTCCCTACTGGGCACAGCAGAAGCAACCAGGGGCTAGTTCACACACATGGGTATCTAACTGAGGCTTTTTACTCTTCCAACCAGAAGACATTGTAAAAGCATTAAAAGTTGGGACGTGAGCTCCATGATTAACGGCACACTCTAACTTTCTTTCCTGCCTGGAGGATGGAACTTTAGACCTTTCATTGGGGAGGGTAATCTTTACTGGGTTATTACCAGGGACGAAATAAGTTACTAAAAAATCATCTTGAAAGAAGATGAAGCCATTTTGGGATCTCTATACATCTTTTCTGAATTTTGTCCCAATTGTGTTCTCCACTTCGTGACTATTCAAGGAAACATCATCTAGTGACTATCTGTGTTTGCCATTCCTTTGGTTGCATGACAGGTGATGATGTCTTAGGCAGGGAAGACCCTCACTCAATCTTAATGCTATATACTCTCTGCTAAACCTCCAAACACAGACCCATAGATATTTTTTGATCTATACATATAAACTTTTCTCTTGAAAGATTTTTTTATAATGGACAATAAGTCAGAGAGGCATATTTGGTTATGGTTACTTTTTGGATATAACCATAAGCAACTCATCTGAGTGGCAATATCTGAAACTCTTCATTAAGTTCTTTTCAGAGCCAGCCAGGGGCAAAGGAAAATCTGTAAAATGCATTTTTGCTAGTATTACATTGCCAGTTCTTTGTCTTATCCCCCACCATGAGACCTTTGAAGTTGCCACCTGCTCCTAGACTCATATGGTCTCCCTTGCCCCATCAAAGTTTGCTTTCAGGTAAGAATCCTGAATTGAATCCCACCAATGTATAAGCAACTGATAGGAGGAAAAAATGCCTTTTATAAGGATGAATGTATATTACGAGTAAACAAAGTCACAGATAGTGGTGGCTTCCAGTTGAGGGTATGTGGACCCCTAGATTCCATGTAGATAGTAAAGGAGATAGCTTTGAGCTATTTTCAATATTTAAGAGACACTTACCCATGAGACAGTCATCCAGCAGATAAATCAAGTTTCTTCGAACTTTAATTCTATCAACTTGATGTGATAATTTGAGTTAACATGTGCTGAAGAATAATTTATAAATACCAAATATTTGTTATTCAAAAATCCATCAAAGATGTGATTCATGGAGAAGATTAAAAATCATTTTGAAGAGTGAGAAGTTTGGAGTCCTGAATTAAAAAATAAAGACTTAATAACAATGTTTCAGATACCAGCTTGGGACTGTAATAAAGGAGAGAAGGATGAGCCGAAAAAGAATTGTCACAGAATGAGCACGTGCTGAAGGTCTGGCTAGACACTGTCATGCGCAGCCATTCACTACGCTGTGGGGCCCTTCATGTCGGGACTGTGTTTTAGTCCCGTCTATCCCTAGTGTCTAGTGCTGTAGTAAGTTTGTGGAAGGGGCTTCATAAAAACATTTATGAACTGGGATGGAAGATGAAAGAACTTAGCTCATCTAAGGGCACACACATGGAACTTACACTGGAATCCAGATCTGTCTCAACAAATTCCATTTGTTTTTCAGCTTCACCGTGAATTTGTATCAGTGGGGTGAAGAAGAATCATCCTAGCTGCTCTGAAGTCATTCACACAGAAAATCGCCTAGTCTATCTTGTAGATGAACCACCTATACATCTGCCCATCTTGGAGTTATTGCTCTTCATGAAGTGGTTATCTGTGCTGAATTGGACAATTTTCCATTGTGCACTGTACCAACCGTATCACACCAAACAAAGAGAAGCGTCAGAAATGAGTGGCCGAGGCTTGGTTTGTAAACCCTGTGGCCTCTTGGGCACAGAAGCCTCGTGTGCAGGCTATGCAGAGACCTTCAAAGCCTGGCTTTGAGCTGTCTGTCCGACTCAGCTGGCTTATGCTCTGCCTCGGGTCTTGCGTGTGCTGCCCTCTAGGGCTTGCGTACCAAGCTGGATCTGACCCGAAGTGAAAGGCACAAGGCTGGGCACAGCAGAACTAGATGCGGGGGTGGGGGGGTGGGGGAAACAGGCCTGGAGCATGAACCTGGAGAAAAGACTCCTTTTCACTATCATTGTCTGCTTCTGTCAATTAGCCTCAGAATTCCTGCAGGGCTGGGATGCCACAGCTCAGAGGAAAAGGGTGACTCTGGGGATGGACACACACATGTACATGCACAAATCACACTTAATGCAGACAGGCATGTGGGGAGGGAGGGGGGACAGAGCGAGAGAGAGGTGTGGTGATCAAATCTTGTGAGTCAACGGTGAGAGATCTCACCTTTCACAGTTTATTTTAATTTCAATAAACATTAACTGAGAACCCACTCCCACAGAGCACCGTAGCAGGCACTCCGCGGGCTCCAAGTGGAGTACAAAGGCCCCTAAGACAAGTTGTCGCCCTCACGGTCTAGGGAGAGAAGCAAAAAACCCAAACCAAACAAAAAACAAACAAAAAATAAAAACTGAAGCCCTCCACCCCGGGCTCCAATTTTGAGAATTTCCAAGCTCTTTCACAAACATCTCATTTAGCCCTGTTTGCAAGACGAGGGAGGGAGGCAAGTGTTATCTGCATTTGACAGAAGAGAACAAAGGCCTCTCCGAAGATTGCGCAGAGCCAGCAAGTGGCAGTCGCAGAATCCAGGTCACCGAACTCCTGTTCCAAAGCTTTCGCCACAATATGACACCGCTTCTTTGTAAACACTTGCTTAGAATACAGCACTGTGTTAGGAGAGCACAAAGAAAAAAAAATGATTAATTCTTCCTGGGCCAAGGGAGATAGAGGATCAGGCTTCTAAAAAGAAGTAATTTTCCATAGGTAGAGGAAACACAGATTGTTGGAGGCAGAAAGACGCAATGGGGTGGGAAGGTAGGCAACCTTCTCATGCAGGGCAGTGGTGAAGAGGGCGGTCTCTTTAATCCGAACTACAGAATGATCAGATTTAGGTCCAAGAGAAAACAGCCAGAGACGAGAGAGCTCTGTCTGCCTCCAGCTTGCCTCCTGAGCTTCTGTTTCCTGTGTGAGGACCCTTCTGTATCTTAGAAAATGGACATGGGGAGTGATGACCCCTCATCATGACCCCTAATCCTCCTCTCATCTAGGGGCTTTGCCAGCCTCAACGTGAAGATCCTGCCAATACGCTACAGAATTTATGTGTATTGATCATCCAAGGGATGCATGTACGGGATTCAGGATGCTGTTTGGTTTAAAAAAAATGCTCCTAACTTCCTTAGAGGAAGCTGTGACGTAGAGGGTGCTGTTTGGTTCTCTGATCCTATTCTTTATTCATAAAATGAAGGGAATCATATCAATAATGCAGGTTGCTATGGGGACCAAGTGAATTGATCTTTTAAAAGTTTTAATTCCAGTATAGTTAGCATACAGTGTTATATTAGCGTCAGGTGTACAAGATAGTGATTCAACACTTCCATACATCACCCAGTGCTCATCACAAGTGTGCTCGTGAATCTCCATCACCTACTTACCCGTCCCCCTGCCCACCTCATAACTATTGGTTTGTTCTCTATAGGTAAGAGTCTATTTTTTAGTTTGTCTCTTTTTATTCCTTTGTCTGAGTGAACTGATTTTTGTGAAGCACATAGCACAGTGCCTGACATAGAGCTGTTTATAAACAGGAGTGATTACTACTACTTTTCAACATGAGGAAGGGAAATAGGTGAAGACCTATATGTGCTAACCCCACATCTCCCCCCTTTCAGCCAGATGTGGCCCCTGCAAGGCCAATGAGACCAGAGGCTGAATGGTCTCCATTGTCATAGTCAGGTGGGTCCTTCAAAATGGCTGCTGAGGCCTCTGTTTCATAGGTTAATGGAGAGGAGGAGGAGGGAGAAATCAGGGTTCAGTATCCGATGGCTGAAGGAGTGGATCTTAATGTGTTTTCAAAGCAGTGGCTTTGATCAGGGAAATTCGAATCAAAACCACATTGAGACACCACCTTATGCCAGTTAGAATCGCAAAAATTGACAAGCAAGAAACAACAAATGTTGGAGAGGATGTGGAGAAGGGGGATCTCTCTAACACTGTTGGTGGGAATGCAAGTTGGTACAGCCACTTTGGAAAACAGTGTGGAGGTCCCTCAAAAAGTTAAAAATAGAGCTACCCTGTAATTCAGCAATTGCACTACTGGGTATTTACTCCAAAGATACAGATGTAGTGAAGAGAAGGGCCATATGCACCCCAATGTTCATAGCAGCATTGTCCACAATAGCTAAATTGTGGAAGGAGCCAAGATGCCCTTCAACAGATGACTGGATAAAGAAGATGTGGTCCATATATACAATGGAATATTACTCAGCCATCAGAAAAAAACGATTACCCAACATTTGCAGTAACGGGGACGGGACTGAAGGAGATTATGCTAAGTGAAATAAGTCAAGCAGAGAAAGACAATTTTCATATGGTTTCACTCATTTATAGAACATAAGAAATAACAGGGGATCGGTAGGAGAAGGAAGGGAAGAATGAAAGGGGGGGTAAACAGAAGGGGGAATGAACCATGAGAGTCTATGGACTCTGGGAAACAAACTGAGGGTTTCAGAGGTGAGGGGGGTGGGGGATTGGGAGTGGCTGGTGATGGGTATTAAGGAGGGCACATATTGCAAGGAGCACTGGGTGTTATACGTAAACAATTAATCATGGAACACTACATCAAAAACTAAGAATGTACTGTATGGTGACTAACATAACATAATAAAAAATTATTTAAAAAAAAGCAGTAGCTTTGGTTTCAGTGGTTCGGCTTGTTGGTGAGACATGGTAATAGGCAGATGATACTCCAAATGTGATGAAGGACTCACATATGACACTCTTGGACGTTCAGCTATGAGAAGACCCCAGAGAGCAGCTGAGGGTGGGCATGGACAGGGGCTATAGCCAAGCCAAAGGAGTTGGTGCTCCCACAGGAATGTCCAAGGCGAATAAGATATCTATTCTCATCTTCAGGGCAAAGATGGCATGGTCAGGCATAAATATGGCTCTGGGTGACTTGCGTATCCATAGCTCACCTCTGGCTCAGGTCTTTGGCAGCACAATTAAATCCAAATTCCCATGAACGGTGTGGCTGAAGCTGCATAGGTACCTTGTGGCTTTATACAGATGGACCCATGGTTTAGGTAAGACAGGTGGAGCAGTCTGGGACTGAGCAGGGTTGGAGAAGACAGGAGCTGAGGCCCACATGGAAGTCCCAGTAACTGCTTGTTCTTTGCCCAAACTCCTCACTTCCTCTGGATTTTGCTGCTTCCACAATGATCATCTGTCACTTGTTAAAACAAACATCTTGACCCTCCATCTATGCTGTACTTACATTTCACGGTTATATCAGCTAAGTCCTCCACATTTGTAGGAACGACTATCTTTTCCCTTAGCTAGGATGGCTCTGGTATTTGGGGAGATTCTTCAGTGCAGAGGAGCAGTAAAAGGCAATGGAAAAAAGCAGTAGTCAGAAAAGGATGTCCCTGGTTGACAAATGGGTGATACTTCCTAGAAGGTAGAAATCAGGGGAAAATGCTTGAGAATTTTAACTGTACTTAGGGCACTCAGGAACTCTGAGTACATGTAGTTGACTTTGTGGAAGGTCAATTATATTTCCTGTGGAAGAAATGAAATTTGAACATTATTTGAACTGATAATATACAGGTAATAGGGATACAAAATTATGATTAACGCTGGAGTCTAGTTCAAAAGATGCAATATTATTATTGCAGTAAAAGCACCATTTGTAGTAGATAACGTAGACTGGCTTACTCAGCACCCATTCCAGCCCTCTTTAGCTTGCCATAGAGACAGAAAAGCCGAAAACTACATTCCCCAGACTTCCTTGCAGGTAAGATTTTCATGTGACCTAGATTTAGCCAGGCAGGTGTACCTGCAATGAGGTTGGAGGCAGATAAGAGCAACGTGAGGCATTGGTCATGCAGAAAAAAAATCTGATTTTCTGCACTATACTGTGGCAGTGTTCCCCTCCTTTAGCATTTTGTTCTTGTTCCAACGATTAACCTCTTCTTGTATTTCTTTGAGGTGATTGACAATATATGTTTTATAGAATTTTTTTCTTTCTGCAGAGATTTTACTTCTGAGTTGCCTTTTTCTTTTCTTTGTTTTGGCCCTTACATTCTATGTTAGAGGTTTTCCTAGAGGAATGATGAGTTTTGGTTGTATTCACATATACGAGGTGGGAACTAAAAACCCCTGTGTAAATGAGGTGGCTTGAAGATTGTGAGAACCACTGTAGGGAGGTCTGACTGGGGGACGTCTCATGTCACTATCTTCAGGTCCTTCCTCTTGGCGGGGGCAGAAGGTAGAGGCATGGCTGGCAATGTTCTCAGAGCAAAGAGAGAGACGAGGGCTGGCCTCTGCATTCAGTACACATAACTTCACCTGACTACCTACCTACTTTGGGTAGGGTTTCCCATGGTCATCTGCACCAGCACAAGAGCTTTCTGCCCAACCTTCTCAGAAAGAAACTTCCAGACTTCTTCTCAGGTGGGAAGTCATCCTGCAATATGGGGTGAGGATAGGATCTGGAGCAATACTTTATTTCCCAACCATCTTTTGAATCTGGCTTCTCTCCCTTTTGGCCACTTCCAGAAGTACTTAACACTCACTTTGCCTGAGATTTTTGAGGATTATGTTGCATTATTCAGGTTGACCTTGAATTCCCTGCTGCCATTTTAAAATTCAAATTTCTCTAGTTTGCTAAATCAATTACCTCTAGTCCATCTTTCCTTCACTTTGCAATTTTCAGCATTTCGTTTCTAGCCCCTCCCTGTTTTTTCCATCTTTGTGAAATTATGTCTTTAAGAAAACCCCTTGACTATATAACCTTAGTGGAGTTTCAGGAAAGGAGGAAAATCAGATATTTTCAACCTGCCATCTTTATGTACAACTTTTCATATATTTCTTTATATTCATTTCCCACCATTTATCTAATTCATTACATTAGTAGATATAATCTTCTACTCAATACATAAAGGTATTACAAAATTACAAGCATCTTTTCATGTCATTATACTTTTGAATATGTTTTTATTGGCTGTATATTTCAGAGCATAGATATACCTAAATTTCCATACTTGAGTGGGGAATTTTAGATGTACAGATTTCAGTGATTCCTTCCCAAAGCGATCAAGCTGAAACCTCAGATTATCAGGCTTTTACTTTTCACTAGGGTTGGATATTTATATTGTTTCGATTGCTTCACTGATATGATGGATATCTTTATGCATGAAGCTTTTTCCATGCATTAGAATGATTTCTTTAGGCTAGATTCCCAGGAGTGGAATTGCTGGATCCCAAGCTATAAACATTTTTGAAGCTTTAGATTCTCACTGTCAAATTTCCTTCTAGAAGTTATAGCATATTTGCCTAACATAGGGGAGCAATGGGTTGAGCTATGTTTGTGTACGCCCTTGGGAGAGGGCAGAGTGAGGTAGTTGGCCAGCTCATCTCAGTAGCTGAGCATCCATATATAAACACCCACCATATTTTAGCATTTCCTCCCCTGCCCACATATGCTGCTTACTCATTTGGTCATTATGATAGTGACCAACCCCAGACTTTACCTGATACCTGGGGTCTTGTCAGTCGTGATTGGAGGAGCACCGACCATATACTTAGATAACCCAAAACCACATAGTTAGGGACAATTCTGAGTGACAGCTCACAGTTTTAGCAAATTGTTCCAAACAGAAATCTGGTGATAGTCCTGAGATGGGACTCTGAGGCCTTGTCACCAACAGAGCTCTGCCCTCAGGGTTCCCTGTCTTTGCTGCACTCCACAGGAGGGGCCAGACCCATGCAAATGGTGTGTCAGGAACAAAAGGACGGGGTACTCAGTGGGACCTTGTGGGCGTCTATCTCTCTTTGACCAGTGGAGCATTTATAATATGTCTATGTCATTTTCCTTAATAATACATCTCTTATCACATGTGCAATTTTCCTTTGAGCAAATGCATTAGGCAAAATAGGCTTGAATGAACTTGAAGGGGAAAAAATGGGTTTGGATACTTAAATGAGGTCCACATCCTTTCCCATCCTGCAGGGTGAAGAGTCAGTCTCTTGAGTAGAAATCTCCCAGGGACCTTAAACACTGATAGAAAGGGGGACTGGGTTACAGGCACTTAAGTCAAAACCATGGCTTTATTATGCCCGGTGTGTGTGTGTGTGTGTGTGTGTGTGTGTGTGTGTGTGTGTGTTGGTTTAGTATCTCAGAAATTACAGCTCCTGGTTGTTACTTATCAGTTTTAATGGATGGTACGTCCTATAGTGGCTGTGAGGCTGATGCTGAGGTGGTGGTGGCTGTGGGGCAGGGTCCTCATGGATGAGCCAAGATGGGCACCCCCATCCTTAGGCTCTTTGACAGCAACCTCTCAGGTACCAACCCTTTGGTAGACCTCAGAAGCCTTCTGAAGGACAAATCTTTGAACACATCTTTGAACAAAACAAATTCACCTCCCAGATAGGACCCTGATTACTGAACATTGTAAGTGCCTTGGTAATTTTCCTTAGTATTTTATTGATGCATCTGTATGAAATGTCACAAAAGACAGCACCTAAAAGCTAAATATATTATAAGAAAGAGCTTGTCCTTTAGTGTTTGAGAGATTTAAATTCTGATTCATCTGTCTGCTTCCCAGCAGTTTCCACATCTGATGTGGGAATATGATACTTAGCTTATAAGGTTATCATGAGATTAAAATGACCCTTTTGAATGCATGTGGCATAGTGTTCCTCCACAGTCTGTGCTTTAAGTGCTAGTCACTTTCCTTTCTGCCTTTGGAGGCAGTCCTGATCAGAGACCTTCCTGAATAACCCAACAAGGACTGAGCCCCTGGAGCTTCACTCCCACCTGCTTCCACCTGACTCCAATAATTGATGTACCTCTGAGAACTTCTTTCCTCTGCCATTTACTCCCATTTCACTAAGCAGTGGTTCTCAAAGGTGTGGTCCCTGGGCCAAGAACATCATCATCACCTGGAAATTAGAGATGCATCTTCTCCCTGATCAGATCTACTGAATCAGAAAGTCCAGGGCTGGAGCCCAGCACTCTGTGGTCGAACAAACTTTACAGGTGATTCTGAGGCCGACTCAAGTTTGAAACCATTGGTCTAAGGACTCTGGACTCTTGTTAATATGACCTACTTTCACATTTAATCAGCTGTCTGGACTCGGCCCACCTGATTTAAGACAGAAATCAGTTGAAATCTCTACCCATGTCTCCAACAGATTCTCCCCACCCTCATAGTGGAAACTTTATCTTGTCTCAGTTATTGTGTCTCACCTGTGCTGGATCAGCACACCTGCAGTGCTCAGCACTTGGCAAAGCCTCAGCCTGCGTGGAGGAAGCCCTGCTGTCAGCTCTCCTACAGCCCTGCATCTGGATTATGGGGCATATACTTTATTGTAGTTTTCCTTTTACTTTGGCTTTTACATCATGTCAGTCCTTGAAATGATGTGTTTTGCCAAATGAAGAGAAAAAAAACCTTCAAAAGTTGCCGAATACTTTAATAGTCTTAAGTGTTTTCCCTGATCAGAGGTTCAAAGCATATGCCAGCCGTTTCCTCATTTCCCAGCTCCAAAATCCTGTCACCTCTTAAGTAACTGGCGGGGGGAGGGGGGGATTCTTAACATGTCAAGCAGAGCAATGAAAATTGCTGTAACTGTAATCTTTAAAGATAGGATAGTGAATATTGTCATCAAATCCTCATTTCTGTATCCCCCTGTATCCAGCACAGGTTTAGCACGCTGAGGGTTACTCAATAAACATCCATTCAACGGACATGCTCAATCCATATCTGGCCTCTATGGAGTCTACACGCCTGTCTCGATCAACTGCTGGCATACTTTGAATGCTATTGAATTAGGACTTCCTTGAGTAGGCTTGTGTTTATCTTACAAGGAGCTTTGCCAAGATGAAATTAGATTTTATAAGGTTCTGGATGGTTGGGGGAGCCATAGCAGTGCTTTAATATTTCAGAGAGAAATTATGTTTGGCTTGATATCAAGATCATGTAAAATATGCAACATATTCTTTGGGCAATATTTTGTTAGAGGTTATCAGACACAATGGTGAGAGGCCTCAGAAATTACCCTGATTTTAACAGTTGTTTTGGGTTTGAACAGAATTGGAAATGACTCAGTGGTCCCAACAGAAATTGCTGTGGGCAGGAGGTCTACTTTCCAAACTTAGGAACTTTGTGTTTGCTCTAAGCTTGGCCCTGAAGAGCTTGCTGAGGTCTTCCCAGGACATATTTCTTTACAGCATTTGTTAAGCAGCAGCAGAGTGTGGTGGTGAAGAGCACACACTCTGGAGCTAGACTGCTTGGGTTGGAACACTGCCTCTTCCTCCTTCCAGTCATGTAACCTTAGGCATGTGACCAAAGCCCTCTCTGCCTCAGCTTCTGCAGCAGTAAAATGGAGACAATAAGACTGACTTTATGGAGTTGTTGAGAGGATTAAAGTAATTCATACATATAGAGTGCTTGGAACACTTCTTGGCATGAAGAAAGCCCTCAATCATTGTTAACTATTACAATTATAATTCAGGTTCAGTTGCAAAGTTACCCATTCTGAGCGACTTTACCTGATCACTCACTCAATCCAAGCAACCATCTGTAACCCAATTTAGTCTTTATCACACCACCATTTTATGGTCTTTATGACATTTAGCACAATTTGGTATTATCTGACTTGAACATTTGTTCATCTGTTTATGTGTCTCACCAACCCCAGAACATAAGTTCCATAACATCAGGGATTGTGCTTGGTCACTGCTGAATCCTTAGCACCTAGAATCCTGCTGAGATCCCAAATGACATTCTATAAAACATTACTAAATGGATTACAAGTTATAGAGTTAGTCTATTTCCTACCAAACTCGGAGCTATTATTCTCCCACATTGTGGAGAGGCAGGGCATGATCTGGGGACCCCCAGAGCCCCTGAAATCCAGGTTTTCTCTTGTAATTCTTCAGGGTTTGGGCTGCCCTTTGGGGAAGTTTGGAGTCTGGTTCATTCCAGCATGTTCTGAGGCCTGAGAGAGAGGTGCAAAGGGTCAGCAGGAGAATGGTGGAGGTTGATGGTTCTAACCCTCCTCATATGAAAATGATTTGGTCTTTCTAGCTCTCCAAAGATTAAACATAAAATAAGGAGCTTATGTTTATAGTGAAGAGGACTGACTGTCATCGTGCAAACCCAGGGAGATTGGTACAATTGGCCACACTGTCCACTCATCCATAGATGCCTTCTCCGTAGATGACTGGCCATCTCTGCCATGAGGTTTTGTTAGTTCAGCTCCAACACAGATCACAATGATCCTTCACATGAGAAAAATCCCATTTTTCTTTGCCAAGCTTGGCCAAGAGTGCATAACATTTGAATGCCCAAATCTCTGACTCTCAGTGTTGAGCTTCTCTATTCATATATAAACACATTCATTAGGATACAAGCCAGTCTGGGAGCACTAGATCAGACACTGCTGGGTCAGGTACTTTATGGCTCAGTGTTACACTTGCCATGCAGATTTTGTGGTGGTTTCTGTTCCAATCCTCCTGTATTAGAATGGGATAGGCTATGCTGCAGGAATAAATAGCCCGAAGTCTCAGTGACTTAATGCAGCAGAAGTTTATTGAATGTTCTTGCAAAGTCAGAGTGATTCTCCAGGGGAGCTGTCCTTCAAGTGGTGACTCAATGAAGCAGGTTGCTCTGAACATGAGGCCTCCTCTCCAGAATCACCAGAGGAGGGGATGAGGGAGACTGAAGCCTCTGTTTAGGCTTGTCTACTTCAGCATGAAACGGTGCATTTCCTCTTTGTTTCCCTTTCATTGACCATAAGAAGGCCCCTCAAAGCATGATCTTAAATGTACTCAGGAGGGGTAGGAGAAGTGAGGATTGGTGTATACCTCCCAAAAGACCCTGTTATACAGAAAAACTAAGACTCTTTATTTTGTACTAGTCAAAGGGATATTACTCCAGCAATTAAAAAGATATTTGCTTCCTATACCAAGAGTGTAGCACAACTTGAATCTTCTCTTTCCAAAGAAGAAAAATAAACTCACCTATTTCATCTTTAGTGGGGGCACCTTCGTAGTAGGATGACTGCTAGATTATGACCCAGTAATGCATAGGATTTGGATGGAAGAAAAAAGTAATGTTTCAAGGCCTTGGGACATATAACCAGTGACTTAGAGACAGGGATGATTATGAATAGTACCATTAGCATGAAATTAGAAAACCATTCAGACATGAGAGTCTTTGAGAGAGATGTTAACCACCCCTAAGACTTATTTTTTAACTTCTCAGGATTGGTGATGAGATATAGAGATGGAATATTCAGGTCCTTGGGAAGAGTTGTGAGGCATTTATCAATTTCTTCAGGGAGTGTCTGAAATGCCTACTCTGTTCCAGGCATTGAACTAGAAGGAAAACAAAGCTTCAGAAAACTCATGGTCTAGTAGGGGATACCAATTAACAAAATAATAACATCTATACAATATAAGAATTATTGCCCAAGGTGAAGTGATGGCTTGTGGGTCAGAAAAGGCTTTAGGCAGCAGGAAGTATTTGAACTGAATCTGGAAGAATGGGCAAGCAGTAAGCAGGTAGAGCATTCCAGGCACCGAAAACACTGTGTAGAGTCACAGAGGTGTCAAACAGGAAAGCATGTTTGGATTGGAGAATAATTATGTAACTAAAAAAAAGTATGATTGGTGAATGAAGTGGGGAGGACAGGACATGAGACGTGGTTAGAGTGGTCATCTGGGGCCAGGCCACAGAGTCTGTTTGCCATGTTAAAGAGTTTGGGCTTTATCCTGAAGACAGTATGATGCCTTTGGAGATTTATAAGCAGGGAGTGAAGGCTCTAATCAATCAGTTTTCTTTCTAGCTGGTAGAAGGGTTAGAGGTCACAACACTGGAAGCAGGGAGACTGGAGGGAGGACTGATGAGCTGGTCCAGCTGAGACTAGGGAAGGATCTCATGGAGATTAAGACAAGATCTAGTGAGTCTGGCATTGTTGTAGCAGAGGGAATGGCACATTTTACTTCTGATGCTGCTCAGCTTAGGGGCATGGGAGAGATTGTGGAGTAGGATCCATCCAGAACTATACTCTAACCCAAGGTTTACCAAATGTAGTAGATGCTGTTGATGCCTTGTCCAGATACCATTTGTCACGCTGGGGTGTGGACTGCTGGAAGCTCACAAATGTACCCTCTCTCTAGAGAATTGTCTTCATTTGATGGGTTTGCCTGGCTCTGGTAGTCACACGTGCCTCACCCAGGGGAAGCCCACAGCCATGATGGACTCATAGGAGACACAAAAGGTTGACTGTAAAGGTGGGGACAACCTTGCATTATAATTTGCCTCCAGAGCCCTCTGTGGTCAAGTCAAGGCTAGACTTCACCTGAGACCATATTCACTTTCCTCTGCCTTATTCTGCTTCCCTTCCTCTATTTCTCCTGAGAGTGCTTCCTAATACAGCATGGGCACCAGAATCCTTGTATCAGGCTCTGTGTTGAGGGAAACTAGCCTGAAATACCAGGGAATGGTGGCAATGGAAGATGAAAGAGTGGGGGAAAAAACAACCAAATGAACAGCCAACCCTCTGGGGAATGAGAATTAGAAAACATAGTCTGAGAGTATAATATTTGGAGACAAATGGTGCAAGGGAACAGAGGGAAAATACTCTCATGCTCTTGTCAGCCTCATGAATGAGAATCTGGATTCTTCAAACTGTGTTTGTGTACTCTGCCCTTAAGGATATGGGCCACACCTGCCCCCCTTGAGGCTCTTAAGTTCTGTTGGGCTGAGTTCCAAACACCTTTTGTTAAAAATTTCCAGGATCAGGGTACTGGGTGGCTCAGTTGGTTAAGCATCTGGTTCTTGATTTTGGCTTGGGTTGTGATCTCAGGGTCATGAGGTTGAGCACCACACTGTGCTCTGTGCTCAGAGGGGAGTCTGCTTGAGGATTCTTTCTCTCCCACTCCCTCTGTCCCTTGCTTGTGTTCTGTCTCTCTAAAATTAAAAGAAAAAAAATTCCCCGGGTCAGGAGGCACTGCTCATCTGTTTACAAAGCAGATATGGAAGGAGGTGGAAAGCACCGTGCGGGTCTAAAGTGTGCTATTCTCGTCTCGTTTCAGTAGGGGCAACATGGCAATGAACCTGCAGGGGCTGAAACTTAGTCATCTCGTATGAAATGAGAAGGGTGGGACCAAATAATCTTAGCTTCTCCCTGACTTTGATTCCATTTTATCTTCTGAAATAGAATTGCAAATTCTAATAACATCAATCTCCCTTTGTTGCCTGGGTGGCTCCTGAGGCTGTGGGCTGCAGAAATAGATAAAATATGTCCCTGGTGCACTCTTCCCACTTTCTAAGCCACCTTTACAAAGTCTTTGGCTCCCTCCTGTCCCTTTTATGCTGAATAACACTATCCATGTGGGTAGAAGTCATTTTTAGCCTCTGCGTCCAGGCGAAGGCTCCAAGCCCAGTGCTCCCATTGTTTTGCTGTCTCCTGTTGAAAGCGGCCCTCACCATGCTGAGGACTATGCTGGCAGGGAGCAAGCCTGGGCCAGCACTGGTGGTGGCATTTGCCACTACTCTCTTGCCACACTGAAAACGCATCAAGTCGCTGGCATGCAGAACAATACTAAGAGGGGCTGGCTGGGATTTTTATTTTCGACTTCTCCTTCCAAAAAGCTTTGCTTCATTTTGGCATGGAGACAAAACGCAACTACCCCCTTTAGCAAACACTATAAAACCATCTCCAGACAAAACCTCCCTTGGTGCTTTAATCAGGCAGCTGTAAGGTAACAGGTCCAGGTCGACGCTGAGGGATTATGTGCAAGGATGAGGCAGTCCAGGTCACCTTAGACACTGTGGGTTGTCTCAACTTGTCATTTTAGCTTTTGGTCTTGTGGATGAACTGGCAGAGAGGGAGTAAGGGAGAGGAAGTGCGGGGGCAGGGGAAGGAGAGATGGAGGAGGGGTTGATGGAGATGGGAAAAGAAAAAATATCAAAGCCCTTGAGGGAGGGGAGGGGAGAGAGAGGAAGATTAAAAACAGAGAATTAGAGAAAGAGGCAGAGACACACAGAGCAGAAAAAGAGAGGGGAGAAGCAACGGAAGGAGGATAAGAGAGAAAGAAGGGAAAATTAGGCATGCGGACACATTCAGATATGGAGGGGAATCTTGCTCATTGCAAAGAATTTTGGAAGAGGAGGAGCCATGGGCTGCAGCACAGTTGTATTGAGGAAGGGTGGTTAGGGGTGAGCAAACAGTTTTGTGAAAAACTGACATAAGGGCAGACCTAGGATTGGAAAAATGAGAGACGTAAGTGGCCTAGCTGGGTTTTGGCCCAGGGCACACTGGCTTCTTAGCCTCTGGTCTTCCCGATGCATCCTTACCTTCCCAGGGACTGTCTTGTATTCTTGGGGGTTGTCTTCCTTTCAAAGGAGTAGGGCTTAGGATCATGACTTTCATTCTGACTCTCTTGAGTGCAAGAAGAAAGGGGATGCTTTAGGGGCATCTTCAGAAACTTAGGGCACAAGATTCTGTCTCTCCCTTGCCGGCTGTGGAGTGTGAGGCAATTGCCTGAACTTTGTGAGCATAAGTTCCCTTATGTTAAAAAGGAGATAATAGTAGTACAGATTGGGCAGTGTTATATATATATAGCAGGATGGAGTTCCTGGAGTGATTGCGGAATCTTCTGTTTCTTCTCTACACAGCCCGTTCCCCTGGGGTCCCAGGAATAAGGTCTGCCTCCAGCATGGGTTGTGGCCTCCATCCAGGCCCAGAGGCACCACCTCCTTGGAGGCTATGATGCCACAATAAATCTTGGATTGACCATTGTGAGGGTGCCAGGGCTTATGATGGGGTTTCATGCCCAGAAAATAATGTCACAGCTTCTCCAGTCCACATTTGGCTCCTGGAGGTCTTGTACACTTAGATTTTTGGGGCGCTAGGCATGCTAATGAGCCTTGGTGGTCAGAATGAAACTGGGTGGACACTTCTACCAGGCTCTGCAGCCTGTGCTCCTAACCACTGGCAGAGATGAAATGAAGGGAGCAAGTGCCTTCCCTGTGTTGCAATCAGAGCTGGTTTCTTCTTCAAATCTTCTCATTGCCTTTTCAGCATTTTGGCTTAACATTCCCCATTTCCATTCTTCTGCCATGACTTGGGGCTTCTCATGGTTCCATGGTAGCCTGCCCTTAGGTAAATATCAGGCAGAAACCAGAGACTTGGCTCTGCCAGACAGAGAGCCCAACACCATGATCCCATTTAATCTAAATTAGTCAATAAAGAGGCTCCAGACCAATATTATCATTGTCAATTGCTTTCCTAACACCATCACTTACCAATTCCCGTTAGGGGCCAGGCCTTATTCTATAGATGTCTCACGTATCTTCACCACATCCCTCTTGAGTTGGCAGGAACAGATTGCTCCAGTTTTCTATGCAAATGTGAGGAAGCTCAGAGAGGTGAAGGACCTTGCTCAAAACTGGTAGAACCGGGGTGGGACAGGATCCAGCCCTCCAGACTCACAGACCTAGAGCTCCCAGGAGGAGTCCCACAGAATGCTGGGTAGAGGACATTTGCAGGTGAGGGAAGGGAACCAGAGTCAAAGTGGATGGACAGAGAAAAAACTCCCCTTGCCTTTGACAGAGTGGTGGCAGATGGCATCCTCTGCTGCAGTTAGAAGAGGTAGAGACCCTGGCTTTGTCATTACTGCCATGGTAGTGTTTAATTGAATATTTAATTGAGAAATATGCTGAAAAATGGGGCAGGTGGCAAAATCTCACACTGAGATGACTTTGGTCAAAGACTAAAAATTTAGTTTTAATTGTTGCATTTAAGTAATTAAGAGAATGAGAGGAAGAGAGAGGCTTTCCCTTCATTGAGAATGTCCCCACCATCTTTCTCTCTGTCTCTGACACACACTTGCGTGCTTGTGCCCCACCACCTGGAGCTTCCGAGACAGCCAGACTGCACTGATGGGACAGCTGGCGAGACCTCTTTGCCTCCTTCTCTCACTGCTTGCAGGGGTGCAGGTAGGCCGACTCCACCTGGGCATTATAGCTGTTGTCTTACCAGGAAGGAACAAAGAGTATCACGTAGGAGGATGTGTTATTTTCTGTGCCTCTTCCCTGCCTGGACTGCTGGGTCTCTGCCGGGCTCAAGACAGTGAGGGAAAATTGTGTCCTTGTGTTCCCTGGGGCTACATTACATGTAGTGCCCAGGCACTTGGCCCAGCCTCTGCAGCACTAATAAGTTTGTATTACAAGGGTCTGTTTCCAAGGCCCTCTTCACCATGTCCTGTCAATTCCCATCGAGCCAAGGGCCAAACTCAATTCACTGTTCTGAGCCTAGAAGTTGGTGGTGGATGCAGTGGAAAGAAGGGGTCGTGGACAGAGTCAGAAGCCGGCATGACCCTGGCACCCTCACCACAATTCCACATCTGTCCCTTCATCTGCAGATGCAGAAGTCCAGACCTACCCATGAACCCAAATTCCAGGGATTCCTAAGAGATCAGGGGACTGGGCTAGCAAGCCATGTTTTAGTTTCGTGATAGGAAACAGACTCTTCACAATCCAGAGTATGGGTATAGGTGAGGTGCTGGCATTATCTCCCTGAGAACAAAGCTGTATTGGATGTTCTAGGCATTGGTCCATAAACGAGTATCAGAATCACCTGGAAAGCTTGTTAAAACACAGATGGCTGGGCCCCACTCCCGAGTTCCTTCTGATTTGGTAGGACTAAAAGGTAGACCTGAGCATTTGCATTTCCAGTCTGTTCCCAGGTGATGCTGATGCTGTAGACCCAGGGAACTCCACTTTGAGAACCACTGATCTAGGTCAGTCTGAGGATTATACAGAAAGGGAGCATGGTTTCAGTGGTCCCCAAATGCTGGGATCTGTAGGGACATCTGAGCCATTGATCAGGGTCATTATTTACCACATGGCTTCTACTCTTCTCTTTCTTGTAAAAACAACCAAACCAAAAGATAAAAAAGTCCACAATGACAAAAATGCTCCTAAACAACGATAACCACCACCACAAAAATAAATAAGAAAAATATGTGTCGTGGGTGTCGTGAAATGGTTTTGCACAATGTCCTCAGTTGGAGGCTGCAAGGAGCCCTGGCATGGTCTAGGTGGGATAGAGTTTGCCAGCAAGATCCACGGCACTGCTTGAGGAAATTGTGCCAGAAAGCTGGTGTGAGGATGAACCGCAACCCCCACCTGTTGTCCCCTCAGCACAGCTGCCTCCTAAGGCACGGACGCCTCACCATCTGTGCCTTTAATGTGTGAAACACATTTTAAAATATACTATTTAATTAAAAATGGGATTTGTCAGCTCACGGCAGCACCGACCCCTTCTCACCGTTGTGTTGCTGCCGAAACTACAGTTCAATCAGGGACACGGGCCCAGGAATGGGTCAGCTTTCCAGGGAACAAAGGTTGGTGACAGTGTGAGAAGTTCAAGGAGAAGCTGCAAAGCTTTTTATAGCCGGTGGCCATACCTTCGTGTCGTCCTCAGAGACCTCAGACCCTCTAGAGGTCCATGGTTGTAACAGTCTAAAGTATTGATTTTCCTGGAGGCGATGGGTGCCTCTTAAACCCTCTTAAATTGGTCCACCTTTTCTCCCACCTGCAGTACAGACCACGTGGGTGAATATTAATCAATCAATATGTGTACCTAAAAAAACCCTAATAATCCACCACAAGCTATGCATCTCTGCCTGGAAGCTGTCTGGGTTTCGGAGCTAGAATGTACCTTCTCCTTTCAAAGCCCAAATTATGTCTCTGTGCAGCCGGTTTGCTTCTCTCCATCATGGAAATTCAGAAGATTTTTCACAGCCTGGGTCTGACAGACTTGTTCCTGCTGTGCTATGAATTCATGCCTGCTCAGCCGGCACCACCTTCCCACGAGGAGGTGTCTAGGGGTGTCATCTGGGCTTTTAGCTCTCTTGTCAGCTTTGAAATAAATTGTACAAAAGGGAAGAGGTGCGGGAGGGAGGAATAGAGAGGGAAAGACAAGGAGAGACCCTAATTCTAGAGAGATATTTTCTGATGAGTCTGTAGAAAAATTTTCCCAGTTAATTGTATGCCCCAAACATAGATATGTAAATGGATCTGCCGATTTTTATAGTTTGTCTAACTTGTGGTTTGAAGGCAGAAGGCCCACCAGGTGGGGCTAAAGAGAGGCTTGTTTTGGATGAGGCCTTCGCGGAGTGGCTTACTTAGGAAAAAATTAGTCTGGGAAAACAGTTTATTTTTCATATCTTAAAATGAAAGTTAAGACCTAGAAAGTCTCTGAAGTTCATGTTTCTTTTGTAGAATGGTCTTTGCATTCAGCAGCACCTAGCGTCTTCCATTCAACCTCAAACCAATGCCATGAAGTGTGCTTCCTCCTTCCTTCCAGCCTCCACCTTCCAGGTTCTCCTTCCTTTTCCTCACTCCCTCTCTTCTTCCCACTCTCCCTCCCTCCCTCCTTCCTTCTACTTACCTCCCCATGCCCTGCCCCCCCCATTCTGATATAAGATACGTTTGCCTGTTGGGACAATCCAGTCTTTTCCCTGTAAAGCACTGTTTCAGGGAATAGCTATAAAAAGAAGCCCCTCAGACTCTGAAAGATAAGGCAGAGCTGCTCACTCCCTCAATGACAGAGCTCATTGCTCTAGAGTGATTAACATTACTGCTTTGGAGAACTCTTTCTTTCTTTCTTTCTTTCTTTTTTTTGAGAACCACAGTACCTGCTATCACAGAGCAAATATCACAATGACAAGTCATAATCCTTTTTTTTTTTTTAAGATTTTATTTATTTATTTGACAGAGAGAGACATAGCCAGTAAGAGAGGGAACACAAGCAGGGGGACTGGGAGAGGAAGAAGCAGGCTCCCAGCGGAGCAGGGAGCCCGATGCAGGGCTCGATCCCAGGACCCTGGCTCGATCCCAGGACCCTGGGATCAGGCCCTGAGCTGAAGGCAGTTGCTTAATGACTGAGCCACCCAGGCGCCCTGCGTTGGAGAAATATCTTCTGCAAACTTCCAGCTGAATGTTTGTGTAGCATTTCCCATGGAGATGCTAACAGTTCTCAGAATACCCTGACAGAGTCTCATCTCACAGACATACTGGTGATCTGTCCTTCGTGGCAAATGATTTGAAAATCCCTTCCCTCTTGCCTTTAAAGTATAAGGGAATAGTAGCAGCCATACTTTTAGAAACAAACATTTTCAAGTTCAGAGTGCACAGATAATAAATAAATAATGCTCTAAGTTTTTGGATTAATTGGTAATTAAATTTTGCAAAGACCTCTGGAGATAGAAAGTGTCTCATGCTATTGTGTCAAATTAGCATTGATTACAGAGATTTTTAAGTTTAACACCGTGTGCATGTTGGCTTTTTCAGACTACTTCTATTGCGTTTCCAGAACAAAAGTGCACCTCTTTGGAATCGTACATCAATTGCCTGATAGATGAGAGAGAGAATCAGTGACCTTGATGAACATCACAATCAGTCTGATAGCAAACACACACACTCTCTCTCATGCATGCCTGATAAGAATTTGGACTGCATTGGGAAAGGCATTCTGCGTCATATTCTGGGCAGACTTGAATGGGGGAAAAAATGACGATGAAAACATGGCTAATTGTGGCAGCCCACAAATATGCCTTTTCTCAATTTCCAGTTGAATGAGATAATGAAATTAATTGAGTGGATATGTCGATTCAGTCCTCAGAGGTCAAGAAAAAACAAGCAGGAGATATGAGAAGGCAGACAAGGGCTCAGGAAAGTACCCCACAAAGCAGTGGCATAGATGACAGCCCAGAATGCCTTAGGACAGTGTAGGCTGTGGAATCCCCTGAACATGGAAGTACTACTCATCTAGCTGCTCACTGGTTATACAACTTTGGGATAGTTACCTAGCCACCTCGAGGCTTCCTCTCTGAAAGGTGGGACAATAATGCCTACCTCGGAGGTTAAGTGCCAAATAAGGTCACTTAGCATACCACCTGGCAGGTGATGTTTTCCACAAGTGTTGTCCTATATGCTATGATGCTTAGTGACACCCACAGAGGTTTCCCTAAATTGTCACAGAAGAGGACCCTAGAGGGGAAGAGTATTTGAGACATGTCCAGTAATAGCAACACCTGACATTTGCATCCAGTTTTGGAGTTGACAATGCACCATTACAATTTGCTCTTTCATGGTATCTCTACAACCTCCTTATGAAAGGGTCAAGGCAAGTATTTTCCCAAACTCGAAAATGAGACAGTTAAATGATTTGTTTACCCAGATCTTTCGAGTTCAAGCCCAATGCTATTCTCCTGCATCCCTGAAGTTACCGTCAAGGACTATAGGGTGTAAAAAGAAGGAAACAGATGTAGGAGATCTTTGCTCTGGATCAGAGAAATCATTCCTCAGATAGAGATTGGGAGCCACCACCCCTCTCACCCCAAGGGTCAAAGAGATCACACATGCATACACATGCTCACACACACATTCACACACACACCTTCTCATCTCTATGGGTCAAGCACACACACATGTGTACAATCACACACACACATTCACACACACACACCTCTCTCATCTCTATGAGTCAAGTGGGCATATGTGTGTACACACATACACACACCCCACACACTCACACACACATAACTGAGGGTGACCTAAGAGCTAGTTCAAGTCATTTGCTAAGTGCCCTCCCATATAATCCATTAAAAAAGGAAAATGCTATTTCTAAAGTTAATCTCTATTTGTGTGTGTGTGTGTGAAATAAAAAGGAAATCGTGATTTAGACACTGGTGGAATGAGGGAAAGATAGGTTAGTGCTAGAAGCGTGAAGGTGGCATGCTAGTCTGGGTAGTAGGGTACCGCAAATTTTAGTTTTTCCCCTGTGCTTCACAGTAATGTCTTTCTTCCACATGTCTTCCTTCTATTCTTATGAAATGATGCGGACAAATGTGGAGGAGAGGACTTTTATTTTGTTAAAAGAAGCTTGATTTGAGACAAGTTTCCATAACAACAGACTTTTTATATATAGCAACAACACTACCTGCTTTTTAAAAATTCTTCTGGAATCAAAGTCTGAGTCATTTTATTTCTGGTAAATTCCTAAGATACACTGGGGATAGGCAGAAGGGGTCTGCACACATCTTCAAATCAGTGGGCTCATGGGCAGTTGGGCTGCAGAGAGGTTTATCGTTCTCTGTGGCTTCCCTGCTGGAGGGAGGCTTGGCCAACACTCTGTGCCAAGAGGGCTGGAGGGAATGCTGGCAGTTCCCCCTGTCACGTAACACTTCCATCCCAGATCACCTCCTTGATCTTTCCTCCTCTCTCTTTCTTTACTTTCTTTTTCTCCTCTCTGATTTAGCAGGTTAATAACATGCTGGGATCTTTGCCACACACAGATCTCAGACTGTGCTATGTGAACCCAGTCACTTGGGTGAGTTGATTAAAACTGCAGGTTCTGGGGGCCTCATCCCAGATATCCTGAATTAGGTCAGAGAATCTGCATTTCCAGGCTTTCCCCCAGGTGACAACAAGCCCACCAGCCTGGCTTGAGTCCTGCTGACATGCAAAGAACAATGTTAGCAAAACAAAAAGCATTGGTTGTATGAAAAAGCATTTGATACTTGCAATCACTGGGTAGGCAGATGTGGAAGCTGAGACTTGGGGTGTTTGTCAAAGTCAACTATTTATTCACTCATCCATTTATGGGATCATTGAGTGATTTCTACCTTCATCATTTTGGGGCAGGGGGGACCAGGCCCTGAGATATGACTGGAAACACACAGAAGAATAAAGCATGGTAGATCCCCTCAAAGTGGCTGTAAGAGCAGATGGCATAGCTCATTGCTGCTGTAACCACAACTCAAACCTCATATTCTGATTCCAGATCTTATGCTTTTGAAAAAATTTTATTTTGAAATAATGAGGGACTGACTCACAAGAAGTTCTAAAAATGGTATAGGAGTTCCTGTGTACCTCAGCTTCTCCCAAAGGTAACATCCTACAAAACTGAACAGCATTATCAAATCCAGGAAATTGACATTGGCACAATGTCACTAACATGACTACAAACCTTCCTCAGATTTCACCAGTTTCTGTCTTGGACTCTTTTTCCCATAGCACGAGGCTACCAGCAGACCTGTAGATCTCACTTAGCCTTGATATTTGTTCCCAACCAAAGTTGCTTCTGATCTCTGGGATAATAGCTGCTGATCAAAATATGACGACACAAACTTTACTCTGGGTTTGTTTTTCACAGAATGACAGCACACAATGGACACTCTTGGTGCTACAATCAGGTTCCTTTTACTGGGTCAGCACCTGTCCCCCAGCTGTTGTTAACGTTGGCTGCTACTGGCTTATATCTGCCTTCTCTGGAAAATCAACCCTCAGTTAAGCAAGAGCTATCTTGTCTGAGATATTATGTACCCCTTTCCACCTTCTGCAGCCTACCATCTGCAGCCAGTGAGGGACTGACAAGGGGGCAAAGAAAGCCAATCCTTGGACCTCACAGCAGGGCCAACTCTGTGACACAAGTCATGCTCCAGATATCCTAGGAGAATCAGGCTGAAGCCCATCTCCAGCTGACAGCATGTTCTGGCTTAGCTCTTTCCCCTGCCCCATTCTGATTTCCTCATTCTCTTCTCCATAAATCACATGCTTCTCAACCCCTGTATCAGACTCTGCTTGTAGGGAACTTGAGCAAAGCTACATGTTTATTTTTTCTTTTCTCCCTTTTTCATTTTAGAGAAGGGCAGTTGTGGACTTAAAATAGATTTCCTTGTAGCACATTTAAATACCCCTTACACCCTCAAGACATACACAGGCATCCAAACACACACATACTTACTTGTACACCCTCATCACCACTTACCTCTTTCGCACACAAAGATAAACCAGAACAGCATGGCAGATGGCAATGGGGCGGTCTTGAGTAACTGTTTTGGACCCTATACTGTGTGCATAAACAAACAGCAAATTGAAGCCTAGATCAATGGTTATGAATTTCATGTCAGATTTGGTCTCATTAGTTTGTGGACATTACTTGGAGATAATCAATACGGTGTGATTAGAATGCAATTTTAAATGTAGCATAACATCTTAGCTGGAAATCCAAATTACTGTCTTCCTGCCTCCCCATTTACACAAAGTCAACTTTAAATTAGAGACATTGAACTGAACGGATCGTTTGTTTTTCCTTCAGCAGAGAATAACATCAATAAGGTTGCTTCCTATCTGCCGGAATGATCGTGGCTGGTACAAAATCATGAAGAAGGGCTGCAGTCTTTTGAGAGGAGACACTGAGCACAAAACTGGGACTTGGAAGTCTGGGGCTTTCCTGACCTGCTGGCTGTGAAACCCTGGGCATTCTCCTTTAAAATCTCTGGCTTCTTTTCCCATCAATGGAGCTAATATACCCTCCCCTGCCTGTCCCAGTAAACAAAAATAACCTTGATGAAGTGCAGGTGCATTATAAGTTCAGAAAGTGCTGAAGAAAGAGGCAGGCATCAGCTTCCAGGACCTCCACCCTGGATTTGAGCATCCAAGGGATTGAACAAGCCCTGGTAGTTTTCTACAAAATACCCCCAAAGTGCTTAGCCATTTCTCTTATGGGATGTTTGGAAGCGAGGAATTATTTTTCAGATCATCCTTTAATCTGCTGTGATTACTCATCAGCTAAGGGGTTGGTAGGCATTCACGGAAGGGTTGGGGAGCATGTGATGACAGGGCCTAGACTTCAGGTTTGGAGACTACCTTCTGTGAGTTCATTTTCCACTTTTTCTTGCTTCTGGAAATATACTCTTAATTCCTTCTTCCCACTTGAAATCAGATATTAGCATCCTCCCTGAAGACTGCCTCCATATGGGGTGCAAACAGCATCAAAATATAACAGTCCAGATTTTGTATGCTATAAAAATATAGCATTTATTGACATGAAGTTAATTATATTGGAGGGTACCAGAGGAAATAAAAAGATTAAACTTCTACACAAGATACTTCATTTCTCAAAATTCATGCAAGTTACCATAAAACTTGTTTTGGAGACAAAGTCCAGGCAGTTTACTAGCCCAAGAAACAGTTCAAGGTCTGAACCTTCTGGAACTTATTGAAGTCTATTTCCTGGGCTTGCCTGGGGAAGTCCCCAGGGAGTCCTTCTGTCTCATCAGTGAGATTGACTCTGGAAATTCACAGACTGTTCTACTAGGTTCAACCTGGTCATTTTGAGCTTTTTGGCTTGTGGCATGTTTAGGCTACAACCAGCAGTGTTTGGAAGCATTAGAATGTCATCTTTTCATAATACCAAAACAACATCAGCAACAACAACTACGACACTCCCTGTTAAGTGCCAACTCAGTCAATGGCACTGTTGTCTACTGGTTATAACAGCCTTCACAGGTCATCTTGAAGCTTTACTCTCAATTCCCATGTTTAATCCCTCACCAATTCCTGTTGATCTCGCTTCCATAATTCTTGATAAATCTCTCCACACCTCTACATTGCCACTGCCCCCATTTGAACTTAAGGGCCTCTTGTATCATGCCTGGATTATTACAACCATGTATTCTTGAAGCTATATTTCCCTCTCCCATCCATCCTCTCCACATCTACTGGGGTGACCTACAAAAATGCACATCTGGTTTCTGATTTAAGATGATGGACTGATATGTCTAGTCTTCCTTTTTCCCAAAAGTCCCCCAAAAAGGACAAAGGTAAAATTTTAGGAACAATAATTTATGGACACATAGATGAAAGGAATAGAATAGAAAGCCCAGAAATAAACCCACAATGTTATGGTCAATTAATCTTTGACAAAGGAGGCAAGAATATGCAAGGAAAAAAAGAGTCTTTTCAACAAATGGTGTTGGAAACTGGACAGCTACATGTAAAAGAATGAAACTGGACCACTTTCTTACACCATACACAAAAATAAACTCAAAATGGATTAAGCACCTAAATGTGAGACCTGAAACCATAAAAATCTTAGAAGAGAGCACAAGCAGTAATTTATCTGACATTGGCTGTTACAACATCTTTCTAGATATGTCTCCTGAGGCAAGGGAAACAAAAGCAAAAATAAACTATTGGGACTACATCAAAATAAAAAGCTTCTGTACAGCAAAGGAAGCAGCCAATAAAACTAAAAGACAACCTACTGAGTGGGAGAAGATATTTGCAAATGACCTCTCTGGTAAAGACTTAGTATCCAAAATATATAAAGAACTTATACAACTCAACACCAAAAAACACCCCACAAATAATCCAATTAAAAAATGGGCAGAAGACATGAACAGATGTTTCTCCAAAGAAGACATCCAGATGGCCAAAAGACACATGAAAAGATGCTCAACATCACTTATCATTAGGGAAATGCAAATCAAAATGACAATGATATATCACCTCACACCTGTCAGAATGGATAAAATAAAAAACAGAGGAAACAAGTGTTGGCAAGGATGTGGAGAAAAAGGAACCCTCTTGTTGGCATCCCACTATTGGTGGGAATGTAAAGTAGTGCAACCGCTGTGGAAGACAGTATGGAAGTTCCTCAAAAAATTAAAAATAGAACTACCCTATGATCCAATAATTGCACTATTGGGTATTTACTATAAGAATGTGAAAACACTAATTCGAAGGGATATATGCACCCTTATGTTTATTGCAACATTATTTATAGTAGCCAAATTATGGAGGCAATCCAAGTATCCCCTGATAGATGAACGGATAAAGAAGATGTGGTATATACATATACAATGGAATATTGCTCAGCTATAAAAAAGAATTAAATCTCACCATTTGCAATGACATGGGTGGACTAAAGAGTATAATGCTAAATGAAATAAGTCAGTCAGAGAAAGACATATACCATATGATTTCACCCATATGTGGAATTTAAGAAACAAAACAAATGAATAAAGGGAAAAAAAGAAAAAAACCAAGAATCAGACTCTTAACTATGGGGAACAAACTGGTGGTTACCAGAGGGCAGGAGATTTGGGGCTTAGGTGAAATACATGAAGGGTATTAAAGGTATTTATCTTGATGAGCACTGAGTAACAGATAGAATTGTTGAATCACTGTGTTGTACACGTAAAACTAATGTAACACTGTATGTTAACTACACTGGAATTAAAAATAAACATAGTGTATTGCAAAGAAAAAAAAGAACATTCATTTAAACGCAATAGTGCTGGAAGACAAAGACAGAAGTCATCAGCAAAAGAGAAAGTTTAAGGAAATCCTGGATGATAAAAGACAGATGTGACCAGTTTGATGGAGGTAACAGAACTGAAGAAATGTCAGTCTGAAACACCTGAGATGAGAGCAGTCTTCTCAAGGGAGAACAGAAAAAGTTTTGAGGTTGAAGTCAACACATACAAAATACTGGCCACAGGGTGACCCCCAGAGTTAGTAATTAAAAAAATGAAATTACAACAACTGAGTCTCTTGGGGGTATCCCTTTTTCTTCCACTCCCTCTTATACATAAGGCATATGACAATGGCATGAAATCCAAGAACCAGTCTCTAAAGAAAATGTGTGCTCTTTCTAGGAAGGTATCCTTCTATGGTTTGGGGGATCTGGAGAAAAGCTGAGCAGATCAGAAATGAACTTGACAGAAATTAACATTAGAAAGAGAGAAATAAGGACATTAAGAACAAAGCAGCTCCACCCAAGAAGTCATTCCAACATGATGTCCACGCGCTCTTAACATGGCAGTTGTAGGGGACTGTGCCTACAGAACACTTTCCAGCCCTGCACTGCACAACAAAGTCTGCAGTCACCAGCCTCTGCCTCCTGCCCAGAATCTGCCTTCAGCTGCCCCACTTGTGGAGGGAGACAGACTGACCCAACTGTAGAGGAGATTTTGCTCTTTGCTCATGAGTATTAATTCTCAAGCAAGAATTACCAAACATTTAAGGAAAACCAGTAGTGCAAAAGGGAAGGATCAAGCTGAAAAAACAAAACAATACAAAAAACCAGAGCAACTTTCTGTGGAAGAGGCAGAAATAGTTGGAAAATAAAAAAGAACTGGAAAGTTCTATTAATATCCTTAAGCAGAGAGATGGATGGATATTGTCTATTTTTTTCTATTTAAAAAACAAAGAATAAGATGTTATTAACAAAAAACAACAATAAGCAGTTAACAAAAAAGGAATCCCTGGAAACTCAAAATGTGTTCAATGAAAGTGATAAAGAAATCAAAGACTGACTGCATAAGAACTAGAAAAGCCAGGGTTAAAGACCCAAGCTGGAAGTAAGTCAAGGAACTCTCCCACAATGGAAAACAAAAGTCTAAGAGGTCATCCTTTCAACAGGGGAATGGACATATGTCAAAGGAGAGTCATATGTGGGTAAATATGCAGTAAAGGGAGCAAGACCACCTCAATTGCACACACAGCGTGGCTGAATCTCATGAACATAGGTTGTGCAAAAGCAGCCAGCCACGAAGAACACATTACAATTACATTGTATTATATTATATTATGTTATAGTTATCATGTATACATTATCATGCATAACTGAATTATGTGTATTACAATTATTATATTGTATATATTAATTTTTATATATTGATTTTATATATAACATATATACAAAGTTCAAAACAGGCAACACCATCCACCCTATGGCATTATAAGTTAGGAGAGTGTCTGCCTTCAGGGAGGTGGTGACAAGAGGTAGCATGGGGGCCACTGGGGAATTTGTAATGTCCTCTTTCTTGATCTGGGTGCTGGTTACACAGGTTGTTCAGTTTGTGTAAGTTCATCAATTCTTGCACCTGTGTGCACTCTTCTCTATGTGTATTATGCTTTGATAAATTTTATCCAAAAGAGCAAATAAAACCTCATGCCTTCAGATTTATCAATTCATCTTTAATGGTTCTGAGTTTTGTATTATATTCAGAAAACTCTTCCCTCATCTGAGATTACAACTTCCTTTTTCCTGATGCTTTCTTCAAGTACATTTAATTTCGTTGTTGTTGTTGCTTAAATGGCATGCCCATCTAGATTTCATTTTAAAACATCATTTTAAAACCTGCTTCATAAGTCACCACCAAATGGTTGATGGTATATTTAATCAATGCCCTATCACTAGAAATGTAGATCGTATCCAGTTTTTGCTATGCAAAAAATAATAATATACAGACAATTGAGCAATAAGGAGTTAAACATTTATCCATTAGGAGTTCCAGAAAGAGGACAGAGATAATGAAGTCAAAGAAACCAATGGACAGTAGAGTAAGTTTCTCAGGAGTGAAGAAAGAAAAGAGTCTTCAAAGTGTAATGGCCTCACCACACTGAGCAGGATACTGAGAGAAAAGATCCACACTTAGAAGCAAATGAGTTAAAGTAGAAAACTCAAAGGATACCAAGAAAGTCATAAACATTTCTGTAAATTAGACGCAGGTTACCTGAGATGCAGTGAGAGTTGGCTTGACATTAGACTTCCCACCATTAAGAGTGAACAAATCCTGTTCCTTTTTTAAAGAAAATGATAAACCTCAAATTCTGAATAGGCCCCCAGTGAAACTTTCAATTAAAGATATTTTTGATAAATCAAGTACTCAAAATATTTACCACTCATGTAAGCTGATCTAAACATAACTACTTGAAAAGCTCTCCGTAAATGAAAGAGGGAATATAAGAAAATGATTTGAGGTAAGCAAAACAGTAACAAGTGAGCATGGTAGAGCGAATGAAGAAGTTAGAACATGATGAGAAACACTTGGAACTATGTGACGCTGGAAGCCTTCTCTAAGCAGCAGGAGTTTGCTGGCATCTGCAGTAGGTTTGCACTTGCACATGGTTCTATTCATGTATGTGAAGACAGTGTTGCTTTATTTCTCTGTGACTGATCTAATATTAATAAAAAACATCCTGTCCTCCCTTCCTATCCATCACTAGAGCTGCAAAATACATTTGTCAGATATCCCTCCCTGTTTCCTTTTTAGATTGAATTTTTGAGGTAACTCAGTATTTTTCTGGAAAAAGTCCCAGCTCTCATTATTCTCTTCTGTTTTTCCCAAGATGGTAGTGATTACTTTTTTTGGTAGTGGGGAGGTTTATGTGTCTTTGTGATGTGGGAGAGAGATCCTTAGATGCATTTAATGAGATCTTTGTGCTTTCTTTAGGTTCTTGCTGGCCTCTATCATGGACTATAGGATTTGGGCTGGTTCTTGAGCCACTAGGAGGTGTGTGCTGGGTTGTGGCTGACCTTGTCTGGCCTTCCAAGAAGAATGCTGTCACCTAAAGCTGAAATCTTATTGTAAAGTCCCAGTTCTTCATAATCTCTTTGTTTGTGGACCCCAGACCCAGTTGATTCACAGTGTTCTTGGTACCTCCATTTCCCCTCATCAGGACACATGAAATCTTCTGGGTCTCCTCTTTACCTCACACCAACCATAATGGATCAAACATGCAATCTCAGGTCCTATATTTAGATAATTCCCTCCACCCATGCTGTACCATTAATCCCTACTCATTTGAGACTTTGTGATAACTGAATGGAGGGCTTCTCCTAGAACATTGCAGTGTCCCTCAAGCTATGATCTAGGAAGTACTTTGCTAGCCCCCAGTGGTCTCATAAATCCTTATGCTGACTGAAAGGTTATTACCATCACGCATAAACCCTGTGGGATTTCAGCCTGGAGCATGCCGATGCATATGTTTCTGACTGCTTCTCCATCTCTTTCTCTTCTTCATACTCAGCATAAAACCAGAAGGGTTAGACTTTTACATATGGTTGGGATTTATTATATCCTGAATTCTCTCTTTTCCTTTGGTCTTTGGCTCATTTCCCAGCCTTTGAGAACCCAAGAAATATAGAAAATTCTTCTCTTCTCATATGACCATTTCCTTGATAGGAACTTGAAAATCCTTTATTGATTAGTTGGAAACTATTGACTAAAGTATTCTTTCTGGTATCCACTGTCTTCTTCTTTAATATGGTAAGTCTTTTTTTTTTTTGAAGATTTTATTTATTTATTTGACAGAGAGAAAGATAGCCAGCGAGAGAGGGAACACAGCAGGGGGAGTGGGAGAGGAAGCAGGCTTCCCAGTGGAGAAGCCTGATGTGGGGCTCGATCCCAGGACTCCAGGATCACGCCCTGAGCCAAAGGCAGATGCTTAATGACTGAGCCACCCAGGTGCTCCCTTAATATGGTAAGTCTTAAGCTTCATTTAATCTAAGGGCAGCTAATGCTTCTTTGATTCCTCCCAATCTAAACCAGGTCTGCGAAGTTTATACCCATCTAGGCATAGTAATTATCATAGTTTCTTTGTGTGACTATCATCTGCTACAACATCTGGATCCCCCTACATCATGCATGTCATGAGACAAAGGCTTCTAGACGAATCTATGAATTACCCTGGGAATAAGATATCTTAAACCCCTGGAGGATTACCTCATTGTTGTTTCTCTGTGTAAAATGACAGTAAATCTGAGAGGTGGGAAACTACGTGTGCCTCAAGATGAGGCATGGGCCGAGGAAGGACATAGATCCATTTTGTCCTCCTTTGTAGATATTTGCACAGTTTCTCAGCAATGGGGTCTTGCTGGACACTGATGTGAAGGAGCCAGCACCTTGGTTCTGCCATATTGTTGCCATGAGAAAAAAATCATTATGTATCCTTGGGTCTCTTTTTTCTTATCGTGTCACCGTATATTTCTTTTACATTGTTCTTTTAAATTTCCAGAGAATCATGTGAGGTAGCAGATCATTGTTCCTGTGACCACTTTGTTGTAGAAGCAACAAAAGATAGCAGAGCTGAGGCTAAAATTGTGTTCTGGTGATTCCTATTCAGATTTCCTTCCACCAGTGAGTGCCACATCTCTGGCAATATTTCATTCGAAAAATGTCTACTTTAGCTGGATGATTTGTCATTCACTCAGTTTGCTCATCTGTGTAATAGGGAGAGTGACAATTACCCAACTAGATCTGTTGTGAGGATTAACATTAGTGAAGTGCTCAACACAGGACAGAGAGTAGATCCATGATATTTGACAACTTTTACTCTGAAAATCACTCCTTGACAATTACAGTTAGAGGGAATTGGCTTCTTTAGCCTAATATTGTGACAGTTTTGCAATAATAGCAAATGCAGATTTTAGGTGTCAATTTTAAGCAACTGTTCGGCCATTCAGAATAAGAGACATTGAGTATTTTTCCTACTTGCCTTGTGGAAGTTGGTGTCTGATCAAGAGAGATTTAGAGTTATTCCATTGAAGTGTCGCAGGTGGCAGAAACCTTAACTCCAAATTGTGATTGATTGCTTAGCAGTGGCTACTTACAGTACTGCTTTGGGAAGGATTCTCAGGCTTTATCCAGACTCAGTATGAGAGGGAACTGTAAATGATTACTGATGTCTGTAATGAGAATTGTTGGTTGAAGCACTAATAGTAAGGCACCATATTTCCCATTCATAATGTCTGAAAATAATGTAAACCTTGTATGGAGCCACAAAAGCCCCTGAATAGCCAAAGCAATTTTGAGAAAGAACAAAGCTGGATCCATTACACTTCCTGATTTCAAACTATATTATAATGCTATAGTAATTAAAACAGTGTGGTACTGGCATAAAAATAAGCACATAGCAAATGGAACACAATAGAAAGCCCAGAAATAAACCTATGCATGTACAATCAATTAACATTTGACAAGGGCTAAAACAGCACACAACAGGGATAGGAAAGTCTTTTCAATAAATCAACAAAGAATGAAACTGGATCTGATCTTATACCACTCACAAGAATTAACTCCAAATGGATTAAAGACCTGACACCATAAAATTCCTGGAAGAAACCATAAAGAAAAAACTCCATGACATTGGTCTCGACAGTGATTTTTTGGATATAGTGCCAAAAGCACAGGCAAAAACAGCTAAAATAAATAAGTGGGACTATATCAAATTAGGAAAGCTTTTTCATAGCAAAGGAAATAATCAATAAAATGAAAAGGCAACCTATGGAATGGAGAAAAAATATTTTCAAGTCACTTATTTGATAAGAAGTCAATTTCCAAACTATATAAAAAGAGCTCATACAACTCAATAGCAAATTAATTAATTAATTAATTAATTAATTAATGGGCAAAGGACCTGAACAGACACCTTTTCCAAAGGCATACAAATGGCCAATACCATGAAAAGGTGCTTAACATCATAATAATCAGGGAAATGCAAATTAAAACCATAATGAGATATCAATTCACACCTGTCAGAATGGCTATTATCAAAAAGACAAGAAAGAGCAAGTATTGATCAGGATATGGAGAAAATAAAAGCCTTGTGCACAGTTGGTGAGACACAAATTGGTTTAGCCAGTGTGAAGAACTCTATGGTGTTTCCTCAAAAAATTAAAACTGGAGTTAGCAATCCCACTTCTGGGCATATATCTGAAGGAAACAAAGTCTGCAATGAAGAGATATATGGAAAGGACTTAAGTGCTCATCAACAGATGAATGAATAAAGAAAACATGATATATATCTACAATGGACTATTATTTGGTCTTAAAAAAGAAGGAAACCCTGTCACTTGCTACAATGTGGATGAATCTGGGGGGTGGGGCATTGTGCTTAGTTAAGTAAGCCCAACAGAGAAAGTAAAAAACTGTATGGTATCACTTATATGTGGAATAATAATAATAATAATAATAATAATAATAATAAATAGCAAAAAGCTGATCTCATAGAATCATAGAGTAGAATGGTGGTTGCCAGAGGCTGGAGGACGCCAGGAAGTGGAAAGACATAGGTGAAAGAGTACAAACTTTTAGTTATAAGGTAAACAAGTTCTGAGAATCTACTGTACAAAATGGTGACTATGGTTAATAATGCAGTATTAAATACCTGAAATTTGCTAAGAGTAAATCTTCAGCCTTCTCACTAGAAAAAAAGAAAAAATAAGAGTTAACTATATGAAAAGAAGGATGTGTTAATTAACTTGTGTTTCACAATGTGTGTGTATAAAATAATCATATTGTATACTTTAAACATATACATTTTCATTTGTTAATTATTGCTCAATAAAGCTAGAAAAATATGTATGCTATAAGATTTTTGAAAAAGGTAAACTAAATATTATTTGAAATATGTGCTAAAATGTACTCCTTACTTAATTTGAATCACTTTACCTAGTTACTTTCTTCTTTAAAATATTCGGGGTCCTCCACCTTAACTGAAAATTAAGTTTTAATTTGGAGAAAGTAGGGAGAGGGCATTTTGGATTCTGAAGAATTTGGAAGAAGAAGGAAAGATAAGCCTGGGGCAATGAAGCCGGGATCTGGATTGATTGTTCTTTCTTTGCCCTCCCACATTCTCTGTCCCACTCTGTTGTCTGTGGTCTGGAAGGGTAACCCACATAGACTGTCTCAATGGGCTCCCTTGCCCTTCAGCTTCCAGGTGGATTTGGACAATGGTAAACCCTGTCCTGGAGAACAAGAGGATGGAGAGGCCAGAGTATTTGTCTGCCTCCCTCTGTGCCCCTGTTGTCATGCCTCTGTCTGGAGCTGTGCCCTCCATGACTATATGGTCCACTGTGTGGCCTTCTGCCGTCCACCCTCATGGAGCCTCAGGAGTGCTATTTCCTTGACTTGCCCCATCAGACATGGGGGTTAGAAAAGGGGTTATGCTTTCCTCTTCTCTGACTGCTGCAACATTCCTTGTTGATTTCCTTAACCCTTTCCACACCTCTCTAAGTCCTCCTTCAAAGAGTCTCTTCATCTGAACCATCCATCTGAAATGAATTCTGAAACTTGGTGGGACATTGGCTGATTCAGGTCTTATCTGATCCAGATGGAGAATGAGACTATTGGAAAGTGAGGGACAGACTCGCACTTGGAGCAAAACTGCCTAGAAGGAGCACAGACAAATACGCAGGCAGGAGTGACCTTCCACACTGTGCTGCCTAGTAACAGAGCCAGTTGTTGATTAATGAAGAGAAGAGAGTATAGAAAACTGAAATCTACAGATGATTTTCAAACCTCATCTTCAGCAATAATTTTAACCTCCTCTCTGATTCCCTTGAACTTTAATTTTTTTCTTTCTCTTAAGACAAGAACTGCTAACAAGGAAAAAAATGGCCTCATTTAAATTTCATCTTCTTTAATTTTCTCAGTGCAAGCTGAGGTAGAGGTGCTAATGAGCAGTGGAAAGACAACAAGGGCTCATTGGAGGGGGAGAAGGAAGGCCGGAGAGGCCAAAGCCCCTGCCTAAGTGGTACAATTACAGAGAGGGATGGTCTGCATTGGGATGCGCTAGGTGCTGTAACACATAACCCCAAATCTCCTTGGCTTAACACAGTATAGGTTTACCCTCATTCACCGCAGAGCCCAATGCAGTAGAGGGAAGTGGTGCTATGCTCCATGTAGTCTTTCAGAAAACCAGTACTGTCCCATCCCTTGGGGCAACAGAGACCTCCACTCCATCTTCTGTGTCTAGCTTGGAGACAAGGAAAGAGAGAGAATGTGAGGACTGAGAGAGAAGTCTTATGTTCCAGGCCTGAAGGTAACATACAAGTTCTGCCTATGTAGAACTCAGTTGCATGGCCCCATCTCACTATAGGGGAAGCTGAGAAATGCAATCTAACCACATTCCCATGAAGAAAAGAAGTTGGATGAGTGAACACATAGGAACACCACCAGATCCTTTGTCTATGTTGGTTGGGAGCTCAGGGCTCTGGATTGGGGGAAGAACTTTCCTCAACAGTGTCTGTGCTAATTTATAGTCTTACTTGTGGCTCTGATTCATCCCTTCCTTGTCAGACTTCAGTTAATCCCCAGCACCCAGAGCATAGCTTTTTTGGACAAGGAAACTCTTCCTGATGGTGACTGACTCTTTCTGCAGGAGGAAAAAGGAGAAAAAGAAATACTATTTCCTTATAGTCTAGTGCTGAGGAACTGAGCTTCAAACTCTTCAGATCTGATCTTGAATCTTTTTTGTGTCATTCACCTTCCTGGCCCTGAATTTTTCCAACTCTGAAACAAGTTAAAAACCTTGTCTCATAATCTATTGTGATATTGAGGGTAGTGGTTGTCATAGTATACAGCTCTAATATCATATTAGTCTAAACTCTTGGTGAACTCAGTAGTGGAAGGAAACTTTCAGATTTTGCTTCCAATCCCTGTAACTCTTGGGAGTTGTTAACTTAAAGAGGAATCAAGCTTCCTGGTGCTGTCTCTTTCCTGCAAATTGACCACTGAATTCAGTTATGACCTCTGTACCCAAGAGTACACAGGAGTAATGGCAAAGAATATCCATTTCTCCCTTTCTGGAATAAAAATGAGGTTTGGAAGGGCATGCCCAACTTTCTGATTCTGCCAGTCTTAGAACTTCAAAGGACCAAGTGGACAGCTATTGGAACTGTGTTGGGAAAAAGAATTGATAGGAGCAATTAAGGTTGATTTTGAAATTTTAGAGCTTAGATAACCTTCTGGAAATCTTTTCCTCTGTTTCCCATGGAAATACATTAAATAAAGATAATCCTTAATTCTCTCGGCCCAAAATCTGTTTTAGTTTATGCTACTCTAGGACTGCAGGGGCCATGATTGTAGTCTTGATTATTGGAGTAGTAATGGTCCTGACCGAATGGTATGAAACAAATACCCCTACTTAGTAGTTACTATATGCAGGTACTTTCAAACTTGTTTATTATTTTTGTCTTGTCAGACCTAGAATGAATCCAGCACCAGCTGGCTACAGAATGAAGCCTTTTCCATAATATGATGCTGACTCTTTGGGTTATGTAGCAGTTAGGGTTATAAGTTCATCAAGTTCATGTGATGATCACGTGCTGATGTGTCTTTGTTACACTGCATGGAAATTGCATAGCCCTTGTTACATTACTTGATAATTGGGCAATGGTTGGGGGTGACTGTCTCCAACAGTTTTCATTAGGAATGTCCAGTATTTTGCCTTCAGTTGTTTAGGTGAAGTAGGTTTCTGTGGGTCCTTTCCAAACAGGGCCAGAGTCCCCAGTTTCATGATGCAGAGTGGATCTGGATGTCCAAAGTTGTGTGTCAAGATTCCCAAGGGAATTCAAGAGGAATATTAATGTTCTAGCAAAGATCTGTATCAGGGTGGGGAGAACAAGCCTGGAGAGCAAAGGAACATAATGGGGTCTGAGCTTGTCAAGTGGGTCCTAGAGTCTTCTTAAGAGTTATTTGATATCCAGGACATAGAAAGATCGCAGAAAAACACTGAGTTCACTACCCAGATGGGAAGACCTCCACTCTTTTGTATGTTCTGGGCAGGAGTAACCTTGGTGGACAAGGTATGTCCATTCAAGGTCTTAGTGTCATTGGCAGCGGTGGGTTCTAAGGTAGAGATGGGCTGAAGCTGGAACAGACCTACCCCTACCCCTGTCCACAGGAGTGGGGACAGGTGAGCAAGGACAGATTTTTTTCTTACAGATTTCCAGGAAGTGGAGGAAGGACAAAGGTTAACTCTTGTTTGACATTTCTGCTGGTTTCCCTCTTTCTTACACTCTACTCAGGAATTCAGAAGTATAGGGGATTACTTTGTTAACCAAATGGGCAATTTAATGAATCCTTGAAATCAAAAGAAAGACCTGCAATATCTTTATCTGTGTAATTAATTAGCCTATGTCTGTGAAGTGTTCTGAGCCTGTGAAGTGCCACAGAAATCTTGTGTTATTAATTATTATTATGCATGAGAAACACAACTGGATTTCTTGACCTCTGTGCACTTAATGGTTCCTGTTTAATGGTGCATTAATTGTAGCTTTACTTTTTGATCAGCTTCAATTCTTTTTAGGTGGTGATATATTGAAACACTTTTTCATGCCTTTCAAGACTGCTTTAGAAAATCAAGTTTTGAAAATGTGTGTGCAAGGGTGAGTAGCAGTGAGGAACAACTGAAGGTGTCTGAGGGGGAAAGGGTGTATGCCTGCATGGGAAGCAGATTTTTAGAAGATTCACCTGCTAGCATCTGATTAAATTAAAAAGGGGAAGAAGAGATCCATTTAGGCATGAAGTAATGAAAATCTGAACGAGGGTAGTGACTGGGAATTGGGGATTGTATGGTAGAGAGAGAAATTTGTTATTTTAGGAAATGTTGAAGGTAATGTCCTAATAGGCTCTTTGATATTCTAGCAAAAACTGTAGGTAGCTTAATTCCCTTTGTTAAAAATGAAAAGGAATTTGGGGAGCTGGAAGTAGCTTTGTAAATTGATAGATGCAAAATGAATTTGGAAGGAGAGCACCACTGGCTTGAGGAAGACTCCAGTGGGCTTGAGGAAGAAATCCACTGTGGCAAGTGCATGGGTCTGGGGCATACGGCTGGTTTTGCTCGGGTCCAGTTTAAGCACAGGATGGTCTAGCAATCAAGTTTGTCTTCTAGTCTGTACTTTGCTGCAATGCAATACTCCCCTGCTATTACTATAAATAGTAAAAATATGCAACACCAGTGTTGTAGGGGGATGGTGCTTTGGAGAAGTCAAGATTTTCCATCCCTGCCTGGGTCAGCCACAGGTAGAAAGAAGTGAAGTTGAAAGATCAATGTGAGTTGAGTGCAGTGTCAGCCAATCACATGGATTCATGTGATTATGGGAACAAAAAGCCAATAGGAATTCAGTAAAGTCTTGAGCAGGGGATGGATTTCCCACAGTTTGTGAGATGGGATCAAGCCAATTTTATTTGATGTTCAAAACCAAAGTGACCTCAACGAATATCTAGGTATCAAAAGGAAAGACAAATTACGGAGCTGGAGATACTTTCCAAATTGAGGGTTATATGCAGAACCTTATGCAAGACAGAAGCCCACTGCCTCCCTCCAGTTTTGCCCCACATATATCCATTCACTATCTATCTATCTCTATCTATCTACACATATCTATATCTATCTGTATATCTTTCTTTTCAAGAATAGACAGTCATATCTCAATGGTACAAACAATCTTTTCAGAGCTTTTTGAAAATCCATCCTCCCTCCCCCAGAGCGATTTTTTTTTCTGGATTACTCTGGACTTTTAATGGGATAAAGTCTAGGTAACTACTTCAGATAGTTCTGGATTTTAATGAGATGAGAGCCAGAGATACCTGTCCCAGACCACTTTTGGCTACCAACGTGAGGCTAACAGAGAATGGACTAAGTTCATTTTTTTCTCAAGCTCCCCAGAGTCCAAATATAGCTCTGCCATCCCAGGAAATCTATACGGACAAGAAATGCAAACATACGGATCAAGTCTTACAAATTGCTACCTTCTTTCCCTAATGTCTCTTCACTTCTATTCTTCGTGTTGTTTCTTTTTTTAGTGTGTGTGTTGGTAGACAGTATCAGTGCAGAGGTAGAGGTCCAAAGTTGGGTGGGTATCTCTTTATGACTTCTAGACATGGACAACTTTTGTCACTATAATAGTTATGTGACCCTTGGCAAATCACCCAGCTTTTCCTCCTCTGCCTAGCTCTGACATTCTACCTATCCACTGTTTGGATTTTTATTAGATTGTCTTGTTTAGCTGCCTCTATTGACAAAACACTCAGAGTAACTGGTCATTTTATCTGCCAGAACCAACCAACCAACCAATCAACCAGCCAACCAACCAACCAACCAACCAACCAACCAACCAATCAACCAACCAACCAAAAAAACTAACAAATGTTGTCTTCCACAATAACACTGAGGTAAAATACTACATTATTGTTCACTTTATTTATGATTTTTAAGAAAGATTTTATTTATTTATTCAACAGAGAGAGAGCACAAGCAGGGGGAGTGGCAGAGGGAGAAGCAGGCTCCCTGCTGAGCAGGGAGCCCGATGTGGGACTTGATCCTAGGACTTTGGTATCATGACCTGAGCTGAAGGCAGATGCTTAACCGACTGAGCCACCCAGGCACCCCTATTGCTCACTTTAATAACTTGAGGTGGGGTGGCCTTCCCAGCCTGGCCTCTGGTACTCACCTGTGAAATAGCTTGAGGGTTGGAGTCACTGCCTTGTGGGAGAGAAATTTTTCTGCCCATGGAAGTTACCATGTCCACCTAGGCATGCAAGTCATGTCAAGGATTCTAGGCAAATATTCCAATATGTCTCTAAGATATATTTCATTCTCTATGTTTCTTTCTCTTGCCTTCCTAGGATGCAAACAGGTTGAAGACAGGAGCTGTCTTTAATGGAATCTGAACAGTGCCTAACCCCTGTGGATATCCATTGACTGTTAAATAACAACAGTGATCATGTAATAATGATGCCCAGCTCACTTGGGAGAGAATACCAAATAGGTTGGAATTTTCCCGTTACTGACAGCACAGCCCAGGAGCATCCTGAGGTGAATTTAAAGACCTCAGCAATTCGAATCACATTTCCCATAAGAAATACATCTTCTAGCTTGGAGTAATTGTTTGGTTTATTGCTGGTTTACTGTGTGATTTGTTAGTCTTTGTTTGAATCTTCCAGGTCTGGAAGAAAGATATTGTACTTTAATGATAAATAATCTCAAAAAAGGGGGGGGGGGAATCCTACCAGCTTCCCTGGCCAGTATCTTTCTCCTCTTTTTCTTCATCTAGTATTTTCTTCCAAATGCTTCAGTTGTTCTAAAGTAAATTATTACCATATGAGCTCAATTTAAAGAGCTGCTATAGAAAACAAGCTGCCACAAGCTATTAAGAAAATAACCCTATTTCAGTTTTGAGTGAAAAGGAAAAAGAAATAGCTCCACTCAAGATACATATTTTTTTTTCATTGAATCAGAGTCTTTCTCTGTAGTGTCAATGAAAAGGAATTGTGACCTTCTTATCCTCCCAGCTTTTCTCAATTTAGCCCCCAGTCTTATTCCATAGCATCCTGGAGGAAGCTGTCAGAAGTCTTGGTTAAAAGCTTTCTGATGGGGCCATTAATGATTGGTTTGGAAAAAGCCAGGGTTTGTGGGTGTGAACACAGCTTCCCTCTCAAGATCTGCCGTGCTGTGTAGAGCACAAACATCTTCTTCTTGACAAGAGTCTAAACACTGCTGTGGTTTATTGGGCTTGTGCATCATTTGCTTATTTATTTATGGTTTCCTAAGTGACAGACATTTTGCTAGGTGACAAGGATACAATAAATAAGACACAATCCTGCCCTAAAATGACCTCACCATAGAGATGAATACACAGTTATAGACTCCCCCTTGATGAATATAATGAAATGACAGATACAGCTTGGAGGTGCGCTCTGGGACGACAGTAGCTTTCTGGAGGAGGTGATACTTGAGTTTCTTTCAAGGACAAATAGGAATTTGCCAGTTGAAGGGGGACCAAGAAAGAACCTTTCATTGTAACTTATTTGCTTTCTGCCCCTTGATATCTTGGTAGAATTATTTTACCCCACACTTTCAAACTTTGCCAAAGTCAAGGGGGAGACCCTCTCATGGCCATTTCTGTTTCTCTGTGTCCACCACTAATCCTAACAGCTATCTAAAATGGATCTGATGCTGGGTTGAGTGCTTTGTAACATCTCATTTGTCTTAATTTTACTCCCATATTTATAGATGAGGAGGCTGAAGTCACACAGTAGATAATTCAAAAAGCCTAGTCTTTTTTTCCAAAATCTAAGTTCTTCTCACTACAGTATGCTACAAATTAAAAAGAAAAAATATCTATATGGTCTAAGTGGAAAGATATTCCAGGCTGACCTCTCCACTTTCTAACCTGAAAGATCATCTACCAGGTTTATGGTATTTGCCTGAATAGAGAAGTACCATTATTATTATTATTATTGTATTTGAACAGGGTTATTTGTTATGCTTGCATTTTAGTTGTCAGTATTGTCAGGTTTTGAAATGTACATTTTATAGCACATTTCCATTTCTTATGAAAGACACCTATTATTTGTCTGTGGACCCAAAAAGAAACTCAAATTCCTAAGCCAGTTGCTATTAGACTTTCAGAAACACTGAGCAGCATGATGCCAGGGTAAAAGGCTAGAAACTTCACAGTCTCCTGCTCCTGTGTAGACATAATGACATATGAAACTGGATTCTGAAGTGTCTATTTAGGGCTTTTTTCCTCTTATGGGTACAGCAAAATTCAAAGAAGAGTATTAGGAAGTTTTGAGCTTATCATCATTTCTGGACCCGTCCTAAGGCAAAGACCACTGACTATATGAAAATGTTTTTTCTTCTTCCTAGGTGTATGGCTAGACTATATTTCCCAGCCTCCCCTGCACTTCACTGTGATCATGTGACTGCCTTCTAGCCAATGGACTGTGGGTGTCCATTATTCCCAAGTTTAGCTCGTAAAACCTCCCATGTAATTTCCTCCATGCTCTTCATTTTTCCCAAGTGTCTGAAATGGGGATGACTTTTAGGGTGAACTTGGAAGCCTTGTGGTGGAAATCCATGATCAACTGTTTCCCTGAATCACTATGTGGAATGATTGATTCTCTGCTGAAAACTGTTATGTGAACATGGAATAAACTTCTATTGTACTTCTATTATTATTATTATTTTTTGTAGGCTTATTTGTTACAGTATCTGGTGTTACTTTAAACAATACTGGGCATGATTCCTGGAGACTTTAGTGTCATAATTTTCATATCTGTGTCCTGAATCTTGCAGGTTCCACTGTGGAGAACTCAGCAGGATAAAGTTGGAGGAGTTTGTGAGGCTTTTAATGGAAGTAAGGCACACAGGTTACCTTCTTCAGGTCTTATCTTTGTCTATAGCTACTTTGCATGACTTGTCTCCTGAGGGCTTTGCAATCAATGGGGGCTGGGGCAACATTCTGACTGTGGTCTAGCAGAGATATTTTTCCTTGATTGATTTATCAAAATGGTTTGTTCCTGCTGAAGGGTTTCTGGTGAGATGTCTGGCCACCAGGGCCTACCATCTCTCTGTGCTTATTTTCCTTCTTCTCTTGAAGAATTGTCTGTTATAGTGGCTTCATTAGCTCTGACTGTTTTCCAAATTATACTCAGGTAAGAGGATGGGAATATTTCCACTCTCAGAAGTCAGAGCTACTGAGTGAGAGCTATGTTTGGCAGTGGGGAGCAAAGCTATGTCTTCTCTTACTGATACATACTGATGCATGTATCAGTGGAAGGTACTTGCAAGGGCCTGGTGTCAGTGAAACGCTTTCTATTACCAATTTAGTTTGAAAAATATGCATATATCCTGTCAATGTTTCTAGAATTCTTTGTAAATCTGAGGGTTGGGGACAATTTTCTTGGTAGATTTGGGGGAAACTGGGGTCCTTCTCTCTTGCTGTGTCTGGCCCATATGCAGACAATAAGCCAGGAAACATCTAATACTGGGCAAATCCAATTCTCACTTTATTAAGATGATCCAGAGCATGACCCAAAAAAGAGAGAGCAGAGTGGTCCATGACCGAGTTTCTAGAGACTTCAGGATCTGAGAACCAGGGTAAATGCTTGTTTTCTCTGTGACTCTGCATTGCCATTTCCTTCTTATTTCTCCAGACAAAAGAGGGTTGAAGTGGGAAGGATGCCCATGTATGATGCACTACGGATGGTATCTTCAATACCAGTGTAAGTGGGTAGGAATAAGACCAATCTGCAGTTGGGAATTTTGAAGGTATGTTTGATATTACATATAATGACTTTTATACCCATACTTCTAACCTAGCATGTCATGACCCAGACTGAACTGAATAAAACGTTATTTCTCTCTCTAGACAGAGGTGTCTCAATTTACTCTTCTGGGTTTCCTCTTATGGGCGTTTGTAACAGAGCATCCCACAATTCTTCAAATATGTACCGTTAATGTGTTTATTACTATTTGGAAACCTATCTGAGCATTTGTCTCCATGCAACCAGAATACTCCTGACACCATTCTGAGGCAGCAGTAATAGCCATATTATATAGGAAAGGCCATGGTTTTCTTACCTTTTTAAAATATGTCTAAATAATTCTAACTTTCTAACCCCCATTGAAGTTCTTTATTTATTTATTTATTTATTTTAAAATAATTTTTATTTTGTTATACTAGTCACCATACAGTACATCCCCAGTTTTTGATGCAATGTCCCATGATTCATTATTTGCGTATAACACCCAGTGCACCATGCAATATGTGCCGTCCTTAATACCCATCACCAGCCTATCTCAATTCCCCACCCCCTTCCCCTCTGAAGCCCTCAGTTTGTTTCCCAGTGTCCACAGTCTCTCATGGTTCATTCCCCCTTCTGTTTACCCCCCCTTCATTCTTCCCTTCCTTCTCCTACCTATCTTCCTATTTCTTATGTTCCATAAATGAGTGAAACCATATGATAATAGTGTTTCTCTGCTTGACTTATTTCACTTAGCATAATCTCCTCCAATCCCAACCATGTTGCTGCAAATGTTGGGTAATCGTTCTTTCTGATGGCTGAGTAATATTCCATTGTATATATGGACCACATCTTCTTAATCCAGTCATCTGTTGAAGGGCATCTTGGCTCCTTCCACAATTTAGCTATTGTGGACAATGCTGCTATGAACATTGGGGTGCATATGGTCCTTCACTTCACTACATCTGTATCCTTGGGGTAAATACCCAGTAGTGCAATTGCTGGATCATAGGGTAGCTCAATTTTTAACTTTTTAAGCGACCTCCACACTGTTTTCCAAAGTGGCTGTACCAACTTGCATTCCCACCAACAGTGTAAGAAGGATCCCCTTTCTCCACATCCTCTCCAACATTTGTTGCTTCCTGCCTTGTCAATTTTTGCCATTCTAACTGGTGTAAGGTGGTATCACAAGGTGGTTTTGATTTGAATTTCCCTGATGGCTAATGATTTTGAACATTTTTTCATGTGTCTGTTAGCCATTTGTATGTCATCATTGGAAAAGTGTCTGTTCATATCTTCTGCCCATTTTTTGATTTGTTTATTTGTTTCTTGTGTATTGAGTTTGAGAAGTTCTTAGTAGATCTCGGATACTAGTCTTTTATCTGTAGTGTCATTTGCAAATATCTTCTCCCATTCTGTGGGCTACCTCTTAGTTTTTTGGACTGTTTTCTTGGCTGTGCAGAAGATTTTGATCTTGATGAAGTCCCACATGTTCATTTTTTCTTTTGTTTCTCTTGCCTTTGGAGATGTGTCATGAAAAAGTTGCTGTGGCCGATGTCAAAGAGGTTGCAGCCTATGTTCTCCTCTAGGATTTTGATGGATTCCTGTCTCACATCAAGGTCTTTCATCTATTTGAAGTTTATCTTTGTGTATGGTGTGAGAGAGTGGTCAAGTTTCATTTTTTTGCATATAGCTGTCCAATTTTCCCAGCACCATTTATTGAAGAGACTGTCTTTTTTCCACTGGATCTTTTTTCTGCTTTGTCAAAGATTAGTTGCCCGAAGAGCCTAGGGTCCATTTCTGGGTTCTCTATTCTGTTCCATTGGTCTATGTGTCTGTTTTTGTGCTAGTACCATGCTGTCTTTGTGATCACAGCTTTGTAGTATAGCTTGAAATCTGGCAATGTGATGCCCCTGGCTTTGTTTTTCCCTTTCAACAATTCCTTGGCGTTTCGGGGCCTTTTCTGGTTCCACACAAATGTAAGGGCTGTTTGTTCCAGTTCTTTGAAAAATGTCATTGGTACTTTGATCGTGATGGCATTGAAAGTGTAGATTGCTCTGGGTAGCATAGACATTTTAAATATGTTTATTCTTCCAATCCATGAGCATGGAATATTTTTCCATCTTCTTGTGTCTTCTTCAATGTCTTTCAAGAGTGATCTGTAGTTTCTAGAATATAGATCCTTTACATCTCTGGTTAAGTTAATTCTGAGATAACGTATGATTTTTGGTGGTATTGTAAACAGAATGGATTCCCTGATTTCTCTTTCTTCAGTCTCATTGTTCGGGTATAGAAATGCAACTGATTTCTGAGCATTGATTTTGTATCCCGACATATTACTAAATTGCTCGATACGTTCTAGTAGTTTGGGGGTGGATTCTTTTGGGTTTTCCATATAGAGTATCATGTCATCTGCTAAGAGAGACAGTTTTACTTCTTCTTTGCCGATTTGGATACCTTTTATCCCTTTTGTTGTCTGATTGCTGTTGCAAGGACTTCTAGTACTATGTTGAATAATAATGGTGAAAGGGCATCCTTGTCGTGTTCCTGATCTTAAGGGAAAAGCTGGAAAAGCTTTCAGCTTTTCCGCATTGAGAATGATATTCGCTGTAGGCTTTTCATAGATGGTTTTTATGAAATTGAGGAATGTACCCTCTATCCCTACACTCTGAAGGGTTTTAATCAGGAAAGGATGCTGTACCTTGTCAAATGCTTTTTCTGCACCAATTGAGAGGGTCATGTGGTTCTTCAGTCTTTTCTTGTTGATATGATCTAGCACACTGATTGATTTGTGAATGTTGAACCAGCCTTGCATCCCAGGGATGAATCCCACTTGGTCTTGATGGATAATCCTTTTAATGTACTGTTGGATCCTATTAGCTAGGATCTTGTTGAGAATTTTGGCATCCATATTCATCAGGGATATCGGTCTGTAATTCTCCTTTTTGATGGGGTCTTTGCCTGGTTTGGGGATCAAGGTAATACTGGCCTCATAGAATGAGTTTGGTAGTTTTCCTTCTGTTTCTATTTTTTGAAACAGCTTCAGGAGAATAGGTATTATTTCTTCTTTGAATGTTTGGTAGAATTCCCCGGGGAATCTGTCAGGCCCTGGACTCTGGTTTTTTTGGGGAGGTTTTTGATCACTGTTTCAATCTCTTCATAATACCGGTCTATTTAAAATCAGTTTCTTCCTGTTTCAGTCTTGGTAGTTTATAGGTTTCCAGGACGGCATCCGTTTCTTCCAGGTTGTTTAATTTATTGGCATAAAGCTGTTGATAAAAGTTTCTAATGATCCTTCCTATTTCATTGGTGTTTGTTGTGATCTGTCCCCTTTCATTCATGGTTTTATTAATTTGGGTCCTTTCTCTATTCTTTTGAATAAGTCTGGCCAGTGGCTTATCGATCTTATATTCTTTCAAAGAACCAGCTTCTAGTTCTGTTGATCTGCTCTACTGTGCTCCTGGTTTCTAATTCATTGATTTCTGCTCTAATCTTGATCACCTGTCTTCTCATGCGTGGGTTAGGCCTGTTCTTCTGTTCCAGCTCCAGCTTCTTGAGGTGAGAATATAGAAACTGCATTTTAGATTTTTCTATTCTTTTGAGTGAGGTTGGATGGCTATGTATTTTCCCCTTAGGACTGCCTTTGCAGTGTCCCATAGGTTTTGGACTGATGTGTTTTCATTCTCATTGGTCTCCAAAAATTGTTTAAACTGATTCTTAATTTCCTGGTACCCAATCATTCTTGAGCAGGATGGTTCTTAATTTCTAAGTGTTTGAGTTTCTTCCAAATTTTTCCTTGTGATTGAGTTCCAGTTTCAAAGCATTGTGGTCTGAGAATATGCAGGGATTAATCTCAGTCTCTTGGTATTGGTTGAGACCTGTTTTGTGACCCAGTATATGGTCTATTCTGGAGAATGTTCCATGTGCATTTGAAAAGAATGAGTATTCTGTTGTTCTCGAGTGTAGTGTTATATGTATATCTATGAGGTCTATCTGGTCCAGTATATCATTCAAAGCACTTGTTTCTTTGTTGATTTTCTGCTCAGGTGATCTGTCTATTGCTGAGAGTGGAGTGTTGAGGTCCCCTACTATTAATGTATTATTATCTATATGTCTCTTTTTTCTGGTTAAGAGTTGGCTTGTGTATCTAGCTGCTCCCCTGTTGGGGGCATAGATATTTATAATGGTTATATCCACCTGTTGGATATATCCTTTAAGATAATATAGTGTCCTTCTGTATCTCTAACTACAGTCTTTAGTTTAAAATCTAATCTGTCTGATATGAGAATTGCTACCCTAGCTTTCTTTTGAGGTCCATTGGCATGGAAAATGGTTTTACATCCCTTTACCTTCAGTCTGGATGTATCTTTAGGTTCAAAATGCATCTCTTGTAGATAGCAAATGGATGGGTCATGTCTTTTTATTCAATCTGCAACACTGTGGTGTTTTATGAAGCATTTAGACGATTTACATTGAGACTGATTATTGAGAGATATGATTTTAATGATGTCATGTTGCCTGTGAAGTCTTTGTTTCTGTAGATTGTAAATTTCTGTTCTGTATCACTCTTGGGGCCTTTTTACTTTTATAGAACCGCCCCTAATATGTCATGTAGAGCTTGTTTGGAGGTTACAAATTCCTTCAGTTTCTGCTGATCCTGGAATGTCCTTATCTCTCCATCAATTCTGAATGACAGCCTTGCTGGATAAAGGATCCTTGGCTGCATGTTCTTCTCAGATAGAGCTTTAGAAATACCCTGCCACCCCTTCCTGGCCTGCCAGGTCTCTGTAGACAGGCCTGATGTTATTCTGATATTTTTCCATCTTTATGTAAGAATTTTCTTCCCCCTGGCTGCTTTCAATACTGTATCCTCGGATCTAATATTTGTGAAATGCACTATGACGTGACGTGGTATAGGTCTGTTCTCAGTGACCTTGGGAGGGGTCCTCTCTGCCTCTTGGACATGAATGCTTGTTTCCTTTGCCAGATTAGGGAAGTTCTCAGCTACAATTTGTTCAAATATCTCTTCTAGACCTTTCTCTTTCTCCACCCCTTCAGGGATGCTGATGATTCTGACATTGGAACATTTCATTGAGTCAGTAATCTCCTGTAATCTACATTCTTGAGATTGGATTTTTTTGAGCCAAGTTTCTGTTTTAACTTTCTCTTCTACCATCCCATCCTCCAATTCACTAATTCGTTCTTCTGCCTCATTTACCCTGGCCGTCAGAGCATCTAGTTTAGACTGCATTTGATTCATAGCATTTTTAATTTCTGCCAGATTTGCTCTTATTTCAGCCCTTAGAGATTCGATATTCTCATTAATATTTTCATTAATATTTTTTCCTGTCCCACACATCATCTTGACAATTGTTACTCTGAAATCCATTTCTGATAATTTGGTTATATCCATATCCATCAGTTCTGTGGCAGAGGCCACATACTCATTATCTTTTCTTTGCTGGGGGGGATTTCTCCTCCTCGTCATTCTGATGAGGAGAGGTTGCGGTGATGCCCAGAGCCCAAATTATTGACCAGGACCCAGGCAGTGTGCACTTGTTTTATAGGGACCTTAGGGATGTGGGCTTCTTGATTTTTCAGCCTGCCTTCTGGGGGAGGGGCCTGCCGCCCTGATACTCAGGCATCCCTGTTTGGGTAGAGTCGCCCTGTCCCCTGCAAGGGGGTATGGGGATGGGCACAATGTGAGCTGGTATTTCTGGGCTTTTATTCTCTGGTGGCTTTCCCTGGTGGTTTTCTGTGAGTCTTCTGAGAGTCAGAGCAGCAGTGGCCATATCCTAGATTCTGTCCCAGAACAGAGAGATTGCAGTCGGCTCTCCACTGAGCTCTCTTGGCCACTTCAACTCTGTCGGTGCAGCTAAAAATCCTGCAGCATCCCAGGTTGTGTACCCCACAGCCGCTCTCCCAGCCCTCAATTCCAGGGCCAGCAGGTCTCTGTCCTTTGTGCTTCTAACACCGCCAGCCGCCCCTGGTTCCGGCGTGCTCCTTAGCTCCCTGTTTCAGTGTGTTTTGTGTGCGCTCCAGAGTGCTGGTTTTCAGTCCGGTCGCTCACGTGCGCCCAAGCTCCTGGTATCAGTCAGGTTCCAGTGAGCACTCTGGAGATCTGGTTTTCAGTCTAGTCACGCGTGCGTTCCCGGGCTCTCGGTTTCAGTCTAGTTCAAGTGTGTGCTCTGGAGCTCCACTTTTCAGTTTGGACACACACATGTTCCCAAGGTCCCGATTTTAGTCCGGTTCCAGTGAACGCTCCAGAGCTCCGATTTTCAATCTGGTCGCAGGCTCTTTCCCAGGCTATGGTCTCAGTCTGCTCTCTCATGGGTGCCGGTCTGCGAGTCCGGCCCACTCCCCAGTGCAAGTGATTACTGCTTCCCGGCACCCGAGCACCTCGGCTCCCTCCCTCTTCCATTTATCTTCCGATATCTGTATGCGGATTCATGACTCCCCGTTTCGTACCTCAATACTCAGCGCTGGAGATGTTCTTTTGTAGAGATCGAGATGTATCTTCCTCCATCTCAGGCTGATTTTGTGGGTTTTCAGGATGGTCTGGTAGATATCCAGCTCAACTCAGAGGACCAGCTGAGAAAGGGTCCCCTACTTCTCCACCATCTTTTCTCCTCCTTGCAGAAAGTGGTCGCTTTTCTGTTCATAGAATTTCTGCTACTCTTTTCTTCGTTCTCTAGTTGCATTCATAGGTATTCAGAATGGTTTGGTAGCTCTCTAGCTGAATTCCTGGGACCAGACGAACTTTAGGTCTCCTGCTCCTCCGCCATCTTGGAACCAGCCCCCATTGAAGTTCTTAAATTGATTATCCTCGTTCACAGACTCTCCCAGGGGAAATTGTAGTAGCTTCCTTAATAACTCCCCTTTCATTTGGATCATGTTGAATTGTCTCAACTTCAATAGTGACTGCTAAGTTACATCAGTAGCAACCAATCCTTGAAGCTGTTAGAATTCAGATGGTACTTTTAACTTAACCGGGGACATAAACATTGATTGTACATGTCATCAATGGGTCCAGTTACTCCCTGAACACCTTGTCTTGGGGTCTGTTCTTTCTATGTCTCTGAACAACTGGTGAGAGGCAAAATCTCTTACTAGAGTGCATAACTTCATGGAGAGTCAATGTCTGATAGAGCTCAGTGACAGACCAATATTGAATTTCTTTAATTCTGTCTTGATAGTTTCTAGTTGGAAAATTGTATTGGTTTTCTCATGGAGATCATGTTGGTTTAGTTATATTTGTAAGAAATCACCATCAGGGGGCTGATTTTCTTTCATTTTTTTATGTGGCTGAATGGGCCCCCTCCTTCCAATCCTATGGAAGTATTAAGAGAGCTTTTTTACAAGATAGTTCAGGCCCAAGTAGCAGACAGACGTTGTTTTTAGCATAATCAAGTAGAAGGGGTGTGCTAGGCGGGCAGTAATCCCACCCCACAGTCTGAGCTGATCTGTCTGGGCTGGATATCTCACACTCTATTCAGACCCAAATAGTGGTCCTTTCCCTCCTCCTCTGGTCTACAAGGCCTAACTTCTCCCTCTTTTATAGCAGCAGCATCTATGAGAACTGATAGGGACTCTCCATACATCTTGGAGGCCATAACCAAGAGAAGTGGGAGGAGAAAGGAGGCTTTCAGTGCAGAAAGAGAGAATGAGAGAGCAGGTCTGGGAGGTATCACCTGCCCCTGAGGGGGATGGCCACTTTGGTCTCAGACCCCTTGGGGTTCTGAGATCCTGTATCAGATGAGATAATTTGGCACCAAGCAATAGAGAGCCCAGCACAAATGATGAGGGAAGAAGGAAAGCTTATTTCATGTAGATGCAGTTTGTGATGCATTGGTGATGGCTCCGGCTTCCTCAGACTTTCATGTGTCAGCTTTGTCCTAGGACTGGTGGCATAGTGGCCTCAGTAGCTTCAGGTCATCTAGACACTAAAGTACCAGAAGGAGAAGAAGAATGGCCTTTTCTGTGGCTTTCTGTTTACAATAAGACAACTTTCCCCATTATATTATTTCTTATTGGCTACTTGCCCATTCCTTAACCAATAACCTATAAGGGGGTGGAATTACCATGATTGGCTTTGACTAATTATTTGGAGTGAAGTGAATATTGGGGGATTAGTCACCATGACATCAAAGATTCTGTATCTGTGATGGTATAAAATTGTAGTGTTTTGTTTTTTTATCTCATATATATCAATTAGATAGATTGCTCAGATATTTAAAATATTTAATAACTGGTATGTAATTAAAATAAAATCTAACTGTAGTTCCTTTTATTTCTATAACTAAAGTATATACACTGTATATATGAAATAAATTATATCAATATATATTATACATGTATATTTATATTATATATTAATATACTTATGTATTACAGTGTATATTGTATATACTATATTGTTACTATATATAGAATATGATGTGTGTGTGTGCACGTGTGTGTGTGTGTGTGTATATATATATATATATATATATATACATATAATATATAAACTAGACTCTATATAATCCAAAGTCTTCTTTCAAAGTGCCATATATTATAACACAAATCCTTCATCACATCAATCTAATAATTTATTAGTTTTTTGCTGGTTTTTTGCAGCTTTTGTTATGTTCTTTTGGTGGATCCAGAATTCATTAGCTAAATGGTGCTCTGTCAGAGCCATGGTTTGACAAGTGCATCAAACTCTTGCAACACCTTTCCCATTGCAGAAGTAGGAGATAGCAGGCGAGGGGCACATTGGCCCAAGCCAGCACCTGGATCTTTGATTTAGCCTTCTCATGGAAGGAATCTGAAATAACTGTAGGTCCTGCCTAGGCCAGTCACTGGAGAGGAGGCTCTCTTGAGAAGGAGGTGACTGATTGGTGTACTCTATAGGACGTGGAACAAAGGCAGAGGGAAGAGACAAGAAGGGAACATGGACAAAGAAGAAAGATCAGTCGTGGCTATCAATGGCCTATTCAGGTGGGTTCACCCTGGGAAGCATGGGGTGTGGAAGGTGAGGGGTGCATGAGGCAAGGCTCCTCTTTCCAGAGGTCGCATGAGGAGGCACAAGGGATTCATGAAGACACTTGCTAGGATATCTGGGCAGAGTTCTCTCTGACTTGTTCAGCTCCTTACTTGGGGCACAGGTTGTCAAATAAAGCAGAAGTCCCCAAGGTCACCTGGCGGCCCTGCTCTGATATCCATCTAGGGCCCTGGCCATTATTCAGCCCCTCCCTGAGCCTACTAGGATTAGATGTGTCTTTGGGATGCCTACAAATGATCCTCGCCAGCTTGTCTGAATGGCCTCCCTTTTCCACCCAAAGGCTTTTAATTTTTTAAAATTTTTTTGAGTTTTTAATTCATTTTTATTTTTTAATTAAATAGTAGTCAATTCTTCTAGCATGAGTTTTCCCTTACATAGCCACCCCTGGTATGTAATACCATATCTCTCAAATACCAAAATTCCAGTGACATTTTTCACAACAATAGAACAAGCAATCCTAAAATTTTTGTGGCAACACAGAGGACCCTAAATGGCCAAACCAATCTTAATAAAAAAGACCAAAGCTGGACAACATCACTTCTCGATTTCAAAGTATACTACAAAGTTAGAGAAACAGTATGATATTAGCATAAACACAAGCACACAGATCAATAGAATACAATGGAGAGTCCAGAAATAAACCCATGCAAATATGATAAATTCATTTATGACAAAGGAGCCAAGAATGGAGAGTCCAGAAATAAACCCATGCAAATATGATAAATTCATTTATGACAAAGGAGCCAAGAATACACAATGGAGAAAGCACTGTCTTTTTAATAAATGGTGTTGGATTAGCTTGTGCATTTGGGATTTTTCTAATTTTTTGAGAGAGGCTTGGATTTTCCTCTTATGACTGCCTTTGCAATATCCCATAGGTTTTGGACTGATTGTGCTTTCATTCTCACTGGTTCCATGAATTCTTTAAGTTCTTTAATTTCTTGGTTGACCCGTTTGTTCTTTATCAGGGTGCTCTTTAATTTCCAAGTGTTTGAGTTCCTTCCAATTTTTTTCTTGTGATTGAGTTCCAGTTTCAGAGCATTGTGGGAATGCTTTGAATCATCTCAATCTTTTGGTATCAGTTAAGACCTGATTTGTGACCCAGTATGTGGTCTATTCTGGAGAACGTTCCATGTGCACGTGAGAAGAATGAGAATTCTGTTATTTTAGGGTGGATTGTTCTGTATATATCTATGAAGTCCATCTGGTCCAATGCATCATTCCAAGCTCTTATTTCTTAGTTGGTCTTCTGCTTAGATGTTCTGTCCATTGTTGTGAGTGGAATGTTGAGGTCTCCTATTATTAATGCATTATTATCAATATATTTCTTTCTCTTGGTTATTAATTAGTTTATATAATTGGATGCTCCCCTGTGGGGGGCATAGGTTTACAGTTGTTAGATCTTCTTGTTGGATAGACCCTTTAAGTATGATACAGTGTCCCTCTGTATCTCTTACTATGGTCTTTGGTTTAAAACTAATTTGTCTGATATGAGGATTGCTACACCGGCTTTCATTTGAGGTCCATTTGGGTGGTAAATGGTTTTCCATCCCCTCACTTTCAATATGGAGGTGTCTTTAGGCTCAAAATGAGTCTCTCGTAGACAGCGTATGTATGGGCCCTGTTTTTTTTTTTTTTTACCCAATCTGCCACTCTGTGTCTTTTTGTGGGAGCATTCATCCCATTTACATTAAGAGTAACTATTGAAAGATATGAATTTAGTGCCTTTTAAACCCAGAAACAAATTCTCAACTCATTAGAAAAGTAACAGTGGACTGTAGCAGAGCCAGTATCCAAAATAGAAAAGCATCTTGACATTGCAGCGATGTGTGCTTTCTGAGATAAACCATATGTGCTAGAATTTACATTATTAATTAATCCTACTATTTATGGCAGTTTTACTGTTTACTGGCCAATATGGAGGTATTTAAATATTTGAATAGCTTATAATGGTGTGTACCCACTGAATATTGCTGTGGTTACATTTCTCCCCATCCCTAAAAGTGGCTTCTGGAAGTTGTTGCTGAATTATGTTACTCCAACCTGAATAAAAACCTTATTGATTCTTTTGGGGGCTGTGTGGTTTTTTGTGTTTGAGGGAGGGGATAGGCCTCCTTCTGAGTCTTTATGACAGTAGCCTCTCAGCTGTTTCCAGTGTGGAAGGTGAATGCTGAGCTTGACCTCTGACCAGTAAACAGATATTTCCTGAGGGTCCCACTCCCTTCCCCTTCATATTGAGGGGAACACATCATTCATCATTCTGTTACACCTTTTTTTTTTTTTAAAGTAACATATTCTCCTCTGCTAGGGAACTCAGAAGTAGATGTTCTGTGGAAATGTGAACTGTAAAAGTGTATCCTGTAATTTATGGTCAATGTGCTTTGAAGGTGAAAAACACCCTCTAGTCTTACAACATAACTATAGCTTCTGTCTGTCCTTTTATCCACTTTTCCCCCTAGTTTGCTAGCTGACTTGAGTAACCTGTGAAAGAGATCTGAAGAAAGAAGAAGAAATGAAGAAGCACCCTGGAAAAATTCTTCATTTATTATTAAGCTAAAACTCCAATTGACTTGCTTCCCCCAGGGCTGGAGACTACAATGAGAGCATGGAATTGGTCCGGTTGGCCTCAAAAATTCAGAGAAAGATGGTGTCGTGGAAAGATCAGTGAACTGGGAGAGAAGAGCTGAATGCCATCTGCGATTTTCTGAGTCCCTTCACTTCTCAGTGACTCAGTTCATACTCTGAACACTGTTCTTTCTCCCTGCTGACTCCTGCTTTTCTTCATTTTGTGGGTTTCTTTTCTATTTCTTGGATGGCTTAAAAACGTCACAGAAAATGCCTTAGGACTGTGTATTTTTTTTAAAGATTTTATTTATTTATTTGACAGACAGACGGTGAGAGAGGGAACACAAGCAGGGGGAGTGGGAGAGGAAGAAGCAATCTCCCAGCGGAGCAGGGAGCCCGATGCGGGGCTCCATCCCAGGACCCTGGGATCATGACCTGAGCTGAAGGCAAACACTTAACAACTGAGCCACCCAGGCACCCCAGGACTGTGTATTGGTTAATGTTTGTTGTGTAGAAGAATCATCCTATAACATTGTGGCTTAAAACAGAAGCTCTTTTATTTAGTTCATAGTTCTGTGAATTGTCCAGGTCTGGCCTGGGCTGGCCCAGCTGATCATGGCTGGCTCTCTTAAGTGTTATCTGGCAGGTCTGCTGGATGATCTAGAATGGCCTTCCCGCAGGTCTGGTACTTTGCAGGTTGGCAGCAGGGTCTGGACGCCTGTTGGCTGGAGTTCTTCCTTTGGTGTACTGATTCTCCTCCATATGACCTTCCATCCTCCTGGAGGCTAGCTTGTGCTGAATCACTGGATGGTCTCAGGGCTCCCAGCTCAGTTGGTGAGCAGGCCAGAACACTCAAGCATTTTTCAAGCCTCTGAATGCATCACATTTGTTAATGTCCAATTGATCAATGAAAATCACATGGCCAATTAAGATTCAAAGAGAGAAGAAACATTTCCTTTCTTGATAGGAGGAAAGAAATTTATGGCCATTTTTTGCCATCTAGCACAGACTGTGTTTGGAGATGCCTAAAAAAGAATAAATGATAATGTGGATAACAATTTTGAGTATTAACTAGGTTCCAGACATTATACTAAACATTAAATTTACATGATCTCATGACACTTGATCTCATGGGTCCTACATCTTTGGTGCTTCTACTAAAAAAAGAAAGTGACTATAGGGGAACCTAGGTGGCTCAGTCTTTAAGCAGCTTCCTTTGGCTCAGGGCCTGATCCCGGGGTCCTGGGATCGAGCCCCGCATCGGGCTCCCTGCTCCACTGGGAGCCTGCTTCTTCCTCTCCCACTCCCCCCGCTTGTGTTCCCTCTCTTGTTGGCTGTCTCTCTCTGTCAAATAAATAAATAAAATCTTAAAAAAAAAAAAAAGAAAGTGACTATGTTAGAACCCTGTTCTGCTTTATGCAGCAGATATGGAGCAGAAATGTTTCTTGTAAATAGAAATTCTGTAGCTTAAATTATATTTTCAGCACTATAGGGGAGTTGGCTATTTCAAGGAACCCTGTTGTGAATCCTTTTTGCAAGTAAAGAATCTTTTTGTAACATCCCAAATCACGTCCTGGTTTAGCTGTTTGGCAGGTCAAAGCACAGGAATTTCAAAATTTAGATGATGTAGAAAGGCCTCCAACTTTGGATTTGAACTTCCATGGGTTCAAATCTTACTGGCTGTGTGATCTTGGGAAAGTTACATAGCTTTCCTTAGTCCTAGTTTCTTTTTATTTTTATAAAATACCTACCTCCACTGGTTTGTTGGAAGGATTACATGAAATTGGGAACCTGTATGTAGAGGGCCTAATATTTTCAGAAGTTCAATAAATGAATACAATGTATTCTTCCACATTTTCAGATACTAGATTTTGCAACTACCTGTTCTGTCATTTTCCACCATGGACAAGAACCTTATGAAATATTTGTTTTCCAGTTTGGGAATTAACTTGGTACAGTTCCCTTTGTCTGTCTTTCCAAAGTCTTGCAATAAAGCTTTACAGCCGTTTTCACTCCTTTATCAAATTCAAGAGGATAGATGAGGAAATGAATTCATAGCTCTGTAGACATTACTGGCTAAAGAGTCTGTACTAAACCAATTTAAAATAAATTAGTTGAGAATAAGGCAGGTGCTGCCTAACACAGTCTGCAAAGTTATCTTTTAACCCAATCAGCAGAGAACAGGAAAACAATGAAATTGGAAGCCTTCCTAGGGTGTCTGAGGGACACACAAGGTGGCCATCAGAGCAATTGCTACTGACTTAGGGTCACTGGGTGGACCTGCAGTGTCAGCACAAAGCCTTGACTTGGGGTTGGAAGGAATTTATAGCTGGCGAATTACAAAAGCAGCTCTAATTAGCCCCAAGTGACAATTGCATAAGAACTACAGAGAACATTGCAGACTCATATTTACTTCCATCTCAGGATTTCATATGAGAGCCTGGTAATGAATGTTCTTTAACAATAGGAGCTGAGAGACCTTAGCTCTAATAGTACTCCTGAGGATATAGCCTCCTTTATTTGCAATCCTGCAAAGATCAGTTGGATACTATTGTTAAACCTTGAAATTGTGCCCTAATTTGCATTGTGGTTTAAATCAGAAAGGAGGACCACAAGGGAAGAATTTTTCCTTAACTGCCATCCCCTCTCCCCATGCAATAAAGAACAGTAAATAATCTAGCACTAAAATAGATTTCTGGACCCAATTTCAGTGTCTGTGTGTGTGGGGGGGGGAGGGGTTCTGACACCAATAATCAACTCTTGGACACCAGGAGGTGTCCTACGATTCAACTTAATTCAACTTAGTTCTGACACTATCTATCCAGAGATAGCATCAGATCCCCACCTTAAGGATTCAGTCTACAAGACTGTTTCCCATCCTTCAGAAGTCAGTTGCAAGCGCACCCAGGTTGTTACCTGTGTTTCTGACCCACTGACTATAAATCAGAGGTTCCCGCGACCCTCTTCTTGGGGTTGATTAATATGGTGGAATGGCTCACAGAACTCAGAGAAATATTTTACTTACTAGATCACCGATTTATTATAAAAGGATATAACTCAGGAACAACCAAGTGGACAAGTGGCACAGGGTAAAGTACGTGGGCAGGGGCTCAGGAATTCCATGCCCTCTCCAGCCATCACTCTTCTTTTTTTTTTTTTTAAGATTTTATTTATTTATTCGACAGAGAGAGACAGCCAGCGAGAGAGGGAACACAAGCAGGGGGAGTGGGAGAGGAAGAAGCAGGCCCACAGCGGAAGAGCCTGATGTGGGACTCGACCCCGCAATGCCGGGATCACGCCCTGAGCCGAAGGCAGACGCTTAACCGCTGTGCCACCCAGGCGCCCCCAGCCACCACTCTTCTAAATCTGTTTTCATCAACCTAGAAGTTCTCCAAATCCTGTCCTTTTGAGTTTTTATAGTCACTTCATTACATAGACAGGATTGATTAAATTACTGGCGATTGATGATCAATTTAGCCTCCAGCCCTAGGTGACTAAGGGGCCTTAAAAAGTCACTCATTAACATAACAAAAACACCGTTATCTCTCTTACCACTTAGGAAATTCCAATGGTTTTAGAAGCCTGAGAAATGGGGGTGAAGACCAAATATACGTTTCTTACAAAATTCACAAATATCACAAGTCCTCATAGGTTTTACAATTTTTTTTTGAAGAACTAGCACATGTTTAAAAGGAGTCTTTAGGAACAAAGGCTTTTTGTTTTTGTTGTTTATTTATTAATTGTTTATATTAATAAAGAGTAAAAACACCTCTCTGTAACTCGTAGGTTAAAATATTGTTTCTCGGCTTTTTGAGTTAAGATGGCGGAGGAGTAGGGGACCCCTTTTTCAGCCGGTCCCCTGAGTGGAGCTGGATAGGTACCAGACCAGCCTAAATAACCACGGAATCAGCCTGAGACGCAGGATGATGCATCTGGATCTCTACAAATGAACATCTCCAGCGCTGAGTATTGAGGTACGAAGAGGGGAGCTGTAAACCGTGCACAGATATTGGAAGATAAACGGAAGGGGGAGGGAGCCGCCGCGTTTGGGCGCCGGGAAGCGGCAGCCACCTGCACGGGGGAGCGGGCGGACTCACAGAGGGCACCTGCGAGAGAGCGGACTGAGACCGGTGAGCCGTGAAGGCGCGCCACCAGGCATCTCCCGGAACACCGGAATCCCGGTGTGCTCACGGGATCCAGACTGAGACCGGGAGCTCCTGGAGTGCGCGCGGGCCACCTGCACGGGGGAGCGGGCGGACTCGCGGTCGGCACCCGCGAAACAGCAGACTGAGACCCTGAACCGGGTACACGCGCCACCAGGCTTCTCACGAAACTCCGGAATCAAGGTGTGCTCACCGGGCATAGACTGAGACCGGGAGACCCGGGAGCGTGCGGGGCGGCCGGTGGCTGGCGGCATTAGAAACACAAAGGACAGAGACGCGCCGGCCCTGGAAGTGAGGGCAGGGACGCCGAGTTGGTGCGCACATCCCGGGACGCTGCAGGGTTGAGCAGCACCAACAGTAATAGAGTTAAAGTGGCCAGAACATCAGTGGAGAACGGGCCGCAATCCCTCTGTTCTGTGACAATGCAGCCTCTGCTGCTCTGACCCTCAGAAGAGGCATAGCCGACCGCCAGGGAAAGCCGCCAGAGAACAAAAGCCTGGAAATACCGGCTCAGAGAGTGCCCATCCCCATCCTCCCTTGCAGGGGACACGGAGACTCTAACCAAACAGGGTTGCCTGAGTATCGGCGCGGCAGGCCCCTCCCCCAGAACACAGAAGGCAGGCTGAAAAATCAAAAAGCCCACAACCCGAGGTGCCTGGGTGGCGCAGTCATTGAGCGCCTGTCTCCGGCTTAGGGCGTGATCCCAGCGTTCCGGAAAGGAGTCCCTCATCGGGCTCCTCCGCTGGGAGCCTGCTTCTTCCTCTCTCACTCCCCTGCTTCTGTTCCGTTCTTGCTGACTGTCTGTCTCCCTCTCTCAGATAAGTAAATAAATAAAATCTTTAAAGAAGAAGCCCACATCTCTAAGATCCCTATAAAACAAGGGGCACGGCCTGGGACCCAGTCAATAATTTTGGGCTCTGGACAACCCCACAACCTCTCCTCATTAGAATGACAAGAAGGAGAAGCCCCCCCCAGCAAAGAAAAGACAGTGAGTCTGTGGCCTCTGCCACAGAAGTAACGGATATGGATGTAACCAAATTATCAGAAATGGAATTCAGAGTAACAATGGTCAAGATAATGAGTAGACTTGAAAAAAGTATTAAGGAAAATGTTACTGAGAATATAGAATCCCTAAGGGTGGAAATGAGAGCGAATTTGACAGAAATAAAAATTCTATGAGCCAAATGCAGGCAAAACTAGAGGCTCTGACAGCCAGGGTCACCGAAGCAGAGGAAAGGGTTAGTGAATTGGAGGATGGGTTAATAGAGGAAAAAATAAAAATAGAAGATGGTCTTAAAAAAATCCACGCCCACGAATGTTGGCTACGGGAGATTACTGACTCAACGAAATGATCCAATGTTAGAATCATCGGCATCCCCGAGGGGGTGGAGAAAAACAGAGGTCTAGAAGAGATATTTGAACAAATTGTAGCTGAAAACTCCCCTAATCTAGCAAGGGAAACAAATATTCGTGTCCAAGAGGCAGAGAGGACCCCTCCCAAGCTCAACCATGACAGACCTACACCACGTCACGTCATAGTGCATTTCGCAAATATGAGATCCAAGTATACAGTACTGAAAGCGGCCAGGGCAAAGAAATTTCTCACGTACCAAGGCAAAGGCATCAGAATTACGTCAGACCTGTCTACACAGACCTGGAATGAGAGAAAGGGTTGGGGGAGCATTTTTAAAGCTCTTTCAGAGAAAAACATGCAGCCAAGGATCCTTTATCCAGCAAGGCTGCCATTCAGAATTGATGGAGAAATAAAGACATTTCAGAATCGACAGTCACTAGCCAATTTCGTAACCACGAAACCAGCCCTACAGGAGGTATTACGGGGGGTTCTATAAAAGTAAAAAGGCCCCAAGAGTGATACAAAACAGAAAGTCACAGCCAATACAAACAAAGACTTTACTGACAACATGGCAGAATGAAAAGCATATCTCTCAGTACTCAGTCTTAACATTAATAGTTTAAATTCTTGCTTAAAACGCACCAGGGTTGCAGATTGGATAAAAAGAAATGACCCATCCATTTGCTATCTACAAGAGACTCATTTCGAACCCAAAGATGCATTCAGACTGAGAGTAAGGGGATGGAGTACCATCTTTCAAGCCAATGGACCTCAAAAGAAAGCTGGGGTAGCAATTCTCATATCAGATAAATTGGATTTTAAACTACAGACTATAGTTAGAGACGCAGAAGGGCACTATATTATTCTTAAAGGAAGTATTCAACAAGTGGATATGACAATTATAAATATATATGCCCCCAACAGGGGAGCAGCAAGATACACAAGCCAACTCTTAACCAGAATAAAGAGACATATAAATAAAAATACATTAATAGTAGGGGACCTCAACACTCCACTATCAAAAATAGACAGAACACCCTTGCAAAAACTAAGCAAAGAATCAAAGGCTTTGAATGCCATACTCGACGAGTTGGACCTCTTAGATATATATAGAACACTACACCCCAGAACCAAAGAATACTCATTCTATTCTAATGCCCATGGAACATTTTCAAGAATAGGCCATGTTCTGGGACACAAAACAGGTCTCAGCCAATACCAAAAGATTGAAATTATCCCCTGCATATTCTCAGACCACAACGCTCTGAAATTGGAACTGAACCACAAGGAAAAATTTGGAAGAAACTCAAACACTTGGAGACTAAGAACCATCCTGCTCAGGAATGACTCGATAAACCAGGAAATCAAAAATCAAATTAAACAATTTATGGAGACCAATGAGAATGAAAATACAACAGTCCAAAACCTATGGGATACTGCAAAGGCAGTCCTAAGGGGGAAATACATAGCCATCCAAGCCTCACTCAAAAGAATAGAAAAATCTAAAATGCAGTTTTTATATTCTCACCTCAAGAAGCTGGAACAGCAACAGAGGGACAGGCCTAATCCATGCACGAGGAAGCAGTTGACCAAAATTAGAGCTGAAATCAATCAAGCAGAAACCAGAAGTACAGTAGAGAAGATCAACAGGACTAGAAGCTGGTTCTTTGAGAGAACCAATAAAATTGACAGACCACTGGCAACTCTTATCCAAAAGAAAAGAGAAAGGACCCAGATTATTAAAATTATGAATGAAAAAGGAGAGATCACAACCAACAACAATGAAATTGGAAGGATTATTAGAAATTTTTATCAACACCTATATGCCAATAAACTAAGCAATCTGGAAGAGATGGAATCCTTCCTGGAAACCTATAAACTACCAAGATTGAAACAGGAAGAAATTGATTTCTTAAACAGGCCAATTAATTATGAAGAAATTGAGTCAGTGATAAACAACCTTCCAAATAACAAAACTCCAGGCCCGGACGGTTTTCCTGGGGAATTCTACTAAACATTCAAAGAAAAAATAATACCTATTCTCCTAAAGCTATTTCAAAAAATAGAAACAGAAGGAAAGCTACCAAACTCATTCTATGAGGCCAATATTACCTTGATCCCCAAACCAGGCAAAGACCCCCTCAAAAAGGAGAATTACAGACCGATTTCCCTAATGAATATGGACGCCAAAATCCTCAACAAGATACTTGCTAATAGAATCCAACAATTCATTAAAAGGATTATCCACCACAATCAAGTGGGATTCATACCTGGGATGCAAGTGTGGTTCAATATTTGCAAATCAATCAGCGTGATACATCATATCAACAAGAAAAGACTCAAGAACCATATGATCCTCTCAATCGATGCCGAAAAAGCATTTGACAAAATACAGCATCCTTTCCTGATTAAAACCCTTGAGTGTAGGAATAGAAGGTACATTTCTCAATCTCATAAAAGCCATCTATGAAAAGCCTACTGCAAATGTTATTCTCAATGGGGAAAAGCTGGAAGCCTTTCCCTTAAGATCAGGAACACGACAAGGATGCCCATTCTCGCCACTATTATTCAACATAGTACTAGAAGTCCTTGCAACAGCAATCAGACGACAAAAAGGGATCAAATGTATTCAAATAGGCAAAGAAGAAGTCAAAATGTCTCTCTTCGCAGATGACATGATACTCTATATGGAAAACCCTAAAGAAGCCACTCCCAAACTATTAGAAGTTATAGAGCAATTCAGTAACGTGGCGGGATACAAAAATCAATGCTCAGAAATCAGTTGCATTTCTGTACACGAATAACGAGAATAAAGAAAGAGAAATTAGGGAATCCATCCCATTTACAATAGCACCAAAAACCATACGTTACCTTGGAATTAACTTAACCAGAGATGTAAAGGACCTTTATTCTAGAAACTATAAATCACTCTTAAAAGACATTGAGGAAGACATAAAAAGATGGAAAGATATTCCATGCTCATGGATCAGAAGAATTAACATAGTTAAAATGTCCATGCTACCCAGAGCAATCTACACTTTCAATGCTATCCCGATCAAAATACCGAGGACATTTTTCAAAGAACTGGAACAAATAGTCCTTAAATTTGTATGGAACCAGAAAAGACCCCGAATCTCCAAGGAACTGTTGAAAAGGAAAAACAAAGCTGGGGGCATCACAATGCCGGATTTCGAGCTGTACTACAAAGCTGTGATCACAAAGACAGCATGGTACTGGCACAAAAACAGACACATAGACCAATGGAACAGAATAGAGAGCCCAGAAATGGACCCTCAGCTCTTTGGGCAACTAATATTTGATAAAGCAGGAAAAAACATCTGGTGGGAAAAAGACAGTCTCTTCAATAAATGGTGCTGGGAAAATTGGACAGCTACATGCAAAAGAATGAAACTTGACCACTATCTCACACCATACACAAAAATAAACTCCAAATGGATGAAAGACCTCGATGTGAGACAGGAATCCATCAAAATTCTAGAGGAGAACATAGGCAGCAACCTCTACGACATCGGCCAAAGCAACCTTTTTCATGATACATCCCCAAAGGCAAGAGAAACAAAAGATAAAATGAATTTATGGGACTTCATCAAGATTAAAAGTTTCTGCACAGCCAAGGAAACAGTCAGAAAAACTAAGAGGCAGCCCATGGAATGGGAGAAGATATTTGCAAATGACACTACAGATAAAGGACTGGTATCCAAGATCTACAAAGAACTTCTCAAACTCAATACATGAGAAACAAATAAACAAATCAAAAAATGGGCAGAAGATATGAACAGACACTTTTCCAATGAAGACATACAAATGGCTAACAGACACATGAAAAAATGTTCAAAATCATTAGCCATCAAGGAAATTCAAATCAAAACCACACTGAGATACCACCTTACGCCAGTTAGAATGGCAAAAATAGACAAGGCAAGAGACAACAATTGTTGGAGAGGATGTGGAGAAAGGGGATCCCTCCTACATTGTTGGTGGGAATGCAAGTTGGTACAGCCACTCTGGAAAACAGTGTGGAGGTCCCTTAGAAAGTTAAAAATTGAGCTACCCTATGATCCAGCCATTGCACTACTGGGTGTTTACCCCAAAGATACAGACGTAGTGAAGAGAAGGGCCATATGCACCCCAATGTTCATAGCAGCATTGTCCACAATAGCTAAATCGTGGAAGGAGCCGAGATGCCCTTCAACAGATGACTGGATTAAGAAGTTGTGGTCCATATATACAATGGAATATTACTCAGCTATCAGAAAGAACGAGTTCTCAACATTTGCTACAACATGGACGGCACTGGAGGAGATAATGCTAAGTGAAATAAGTCAAGCAGAGAAAGACAACTATCATATGATTTCTCTCATCTATGGAACATAAGAACTAGGATGATCAGTAGGGGAAGAAAGGGATAAAGAAAGGGGGGGTAATCAGAAGGGGGAATGAAACATGAGAGACTATGGACTATGAGAAACAAACTGAGGGCTACAGAGGGGAGGGGGGTGGGGGAATGGGATAGGCCGGTGATGGGTAGTAAGGATGGCACATATTGCATGGTGCACTGGGTGTTATACACAATTAATGAATCATCGAGCCTTACATCAAAAACTGGGGATGTACTGTATGGTGACTAACATAATATAATAAAAAATCATTATAAAAAAAAATAAATAAATAAAAATAAAAAAAAATATTGTTTCTCAAGCCAGGGGTTGCTTTGGCCAATTGTAGTCATTGGTTCTCTTGGTCTGCTTTCCCAGGTCTCAGTGGAAAGGTACGCAGTAGATTAATTTTCTAGTTGGATTTTGGAGGGTGGCTCAGAAAATTCCTCCCTTTTCCCTGCCTTCATTCAACAAATACATAGAGAACCTAGTGTACTGTTCTAGGTGCTGGACATGCAGCAGGGGCCCAATAGTTTTGGGTGCAAGATCATTCCTGGGTCTTCCCTGAAATTAGAGCCCTCTGGTGTTGCTAGTATGGCTAGAAATCCAGATGGGTAGCAATAGGGATCTTTACTGGTAACAGTGGAGAATCAGCCATATCCCCATGCTGAATTGGGTGACATCCCAGGACAAGGCAAATACAGGGATAAATTCAGCTCTGTTTTCCTTGAATCTTGAAATATGGTTATAATGGATTTAAATATAGGCAGTTCAAAAAGATAGAAAGGGGTTCCTAGCTGGTTCAGTTGGTAGAACATGAAGATCTTGATCTCCGGATTATAAATTCAAGCCCCATGTAAGGTGTAGAGATAACTTAAAAATAAAATCTTAAAAAAAAGATAGAAAAAAATCTTTTTTAAGGCAATTTTTTAGCCCATTCTGGTGGTGGCTGATATGAAACTTGAATGGCAGACCTCATCCAGAAGATGGTCCAGGTTCATTGACCTTCTCTTGGTAGAGCCATTTAAGAGCTTATTAAGATACTGATTCCAGAGCTCCAGCCAGGGACTTCTGAGTCATTGTATCCAGGGAAGTGAGTGAATTTCTGCCTTTTCAATGAGAAATTCTCTGATGCAGCTCTTGGCTTAAAATCACAGGCAGGCCCATGTGGCCTATAGAAACTGAGGGCATTGTCCTCCATTCCTCTGGCAAGAGCATCTCTTTCTTTTACAGAATTACTCTGCTCATCCTATGGAGTAGAGAACCATGAAGTAATAGTTCATCTTATGCCCTTAGCTCATCCAATCAGATCCTATTTTTCCCAGAGTGAGGTAAGAACAGGAAAAATCTCTTGGAGCCCATTAGTTCTACAATGGTACTTTGACTACCTGTTATTAATGTCTGCTACCAGATTCTTTTTTTTTAAGATTTTATTTATTTATTTGACAGAGAGAGGGAACACAAGCAAGGGGAGTGTGAGAGGCAGAAGCAGGTTTCCCACCAAGCAGGGAGCCCGATGCGGGGCTCGATCCCAGGACCCTGGGATCATGACCTGAGCTGAAGGTAGACACTTAATGGCTGAGCCACCCAGGTGTCCCTGCTACCTAAATCTTGAAGCAGTTCTGGTCCCAGATTTGTCCAAGTTCAATCCTTCAGCCATTGCTTGGATTCTGTGAACCATCACAGAGTCTTCAGAGATTATTTTTTTACCTCAGTCAGCCAGAATTATTCGTTGATATAACCAAAGAAGCAGGGAAGAACATGAAATCTTGTCAAGTGGTTGGTGTTTGGCTTTGGGCACATGCTGTGTCTAGGAAGGAGAAGAAGTTCTTTCTTCTGTATAGTCCATGTCAGGAAAATCTACCATGGCCTCCACTTCCACCCCAGAGGATGTATAACATGTTTCTTTTCTCTTCTTGAGTTTGGGTAACTCTATTATCTCTACCCAATCTTTTTCTGTCTATCTGTTTTTCTTTCTAGGTTCTGAGGACAAGAACTTTGTCTTATTACTGTCTCTCATTCTGCAGACTAGTGAGGAATTTGGAGTCTAGAGGGCTACATGTGTGGCTGTGAAATGGGATTATATTCTAAATTTGAGCAGTGATGCAGGGGATCCGTCCTACATCATGAGCCCCACCTATTTCTCTCTACCTTCGATTATCCCTGTGCTTCCTAAGGAAAAATAACTACTTTTCAGCTACTTCAATATGACCTTTGCAGTCCAGAGGTCTCTCATTTGTTTAGGGATTGGTGTATTTCTTGGATTAATTTCTCCTATTTGGGACCACATTTTATTTCCTGCCCCTTCTGAGTTTATTCTGTGTTAATGTCATGATAGACAAAAGAAACATATCCATTTCTAAACTCCCCAGGACCTCAAGTCATACAAGTTTCCAATTAGCATTGTTTCCTTGGCAGCCCAACTTCCTGATTAAAGAGCTTCAGTGGCTTTGGAAAGTTTTAGAATTTAAAACTGAGTGCTAACAGAGACCCAGGGGCAAGACCTTATGAATAGGGGCCAGAAAGGAAAGCAGGAAAGCATATGGAGCCAATGAAAGGGGTGGGGGAGACCACTGTTTCTGGAGAGGCGAAGGAGGACAAAAATAGCCTATGGAGATAATTTCCTCTCCCACAAGCAGAGTCTGTGGTGAGTTCCATAAAGGCAGTGTGGTCTGAGAATCGGGAAATTCCAGGGGGCTCGTCTTTGTTCCTGCTTTGTGAAATGCCACTGAATAAATCAAGGAATCTTTCTTTGTAACTTTTTCCTCTATGAACTCACTTCATGGCCTAGATGTGCTCTGAAATATCACATTTAAAGCAACCATGGAGGATATCAGAGTCCAGCTTAGTAGTATGGAGAGGTGAAATGTGACTGGCTAGATGTCAGGAGAGAGAATTCTGTCTCCTATCTACTTATTTAGCTTATATCATGCCACACTATAGTTCACCCCTCTGCTCCAACTTACTGTTATTCTGTGTTACACTATGCTCTCTCACATTCATGCCTTTGCGCACATTATTCTCTCTGCCTAGAACAGCTTTCCTCTTTGACTTAGGTAGGGTTCCCAAAAAACAAAGAAGAAGACAGGATTCTTATGATGTCTTAAGGGAGTGGTCTCAGGAAAAGGGAAGGGAAGGAAACACAATAGAGTAGGGGAAGAAGCTAAGCAAGAATGTGATCTCAACAGATTCTATAGGGAGCTCTGAGTGTGGATTGGGCCATAGAGATTGTCCCAATTCCAGGAAGGGTCTCTGGACCCCCATGTCAGTCATTGGAAAGGGGCTATTCCTGTAGATTGGGTGTGTAACCTCCTGATTAGGTGCTTCCCAATGGTCAGGAGCAATTGTCTCAGGAAGGGGGCAGGTGTGAAACATAGCAGTCAATGCTAACAGCAGCTGGGCAATGGGAATGTTATCCTAGTAAAGGAGATCTTGGTGGAGCACTGACAACATCCCTCCACCCACATTCTTCACCTTGGTAGGTTCTAGTCACTGATTTTTCAAGACTCAGCTCTGGCCACATGTTCTTTGATCAGTTTTTTCCTTTCTAGCTGGTTAGGTGTCTCTCATCTCTGTTCAATAGCCTCCTGGACTTACCAACCTCCATCTCATCTCCCTGTATTAATGGGCCTACATGAATATCTTTTCCTCAATTCTTTGTCCTTGGTAATGTGGGATTACCTTTCTAATCTTTATTTACCATGCTTACCACAGTTTGCACAACAAAATAGTGTTACATAAAATTGTGTTGAGTGGGTGAATTTAATCTTGGATCCTCCATTAGTTTGCTGTGTGATCAAGATCATATACCTAACTTTTGTGAGACTAAATTCCCACTTTTATAATTAGGGAATAATACCTGTCCACTGGTCCCTTTCTGTTGTTGAGGAGGTCAGGCCACCCAGCACTATTGTAGCTGTGAGCAAGAGGCATGGTATGAAAACCAGATCTTGCTTTATCTCACTCACCCTAGTGCAAGAATCTGGGTGACATTACCCATAAGAAAGTGGTATGCAGCCTAGACAGAAGTGCCCCTTCTGCCCTTTCCCTCTGTTGGTGCTTTGGACAGCTCCCATAGATCTTTTCACTGGGCTGAAATCTGTCTATCAGTAACTTCTCTTGAGTCTTAATTTTGCCTCCTTGAGCCACTCAGAACAAGTCTGCTCTGCATTTCACATGACAGTCCTTGCAGATTGATTATTTCAGGGAGTGTTGCTGTCTCATATGCTGTTCTCACCTCTTGCTGACAGCTGCATCCAAACCTTTGAAGTTTGAATCTTGCTTTCTCCCTCCTTCCTTCCTCAGTTGTCATCAGCTTCCTCTGTTACCCAGACTAGATGGAGAGAGTTGGAGGTTCACTGTTTGCTAGGTTCCCAGGAGAATGGTCCTTGGGAAGGCCTTTTGAGGACATAGATGGAATCTTGTCTCTGTTTTTCTAATCCTGCCAACTCAAGATCATTCCTCCTTAGAGGGATCCTACATGTCCCTATTTTCCTCAACAATATCATGATGACAAATGATATAGATCCATAATTAATTTTTGACTTTTCTGGGTAAAGTATGGTTATATTAGGGTGACAAGGAAACACCAGTGCACCAAGGGCTAGCATGTCCAGTGGTCATTAATTAGCTATATGATCTTAGGCAAATTTCACTCTTTGTTCTGGAGGTGGCTCCTGGAGCTCTCAACAAGTTAAAGACATACAGCAGTGGACAGAATAATAAAATATCAGAGAGCCCAAATGAATAGGTTTAGTGATGTTTTTGATGGGGGTGAGGGAGAGAGAATAATCAAGGGTGACCCTCAGAGCCTGTAGGACCTCTAGCATGTTGGATGGGGAGGAAGGAGGAACTTGCAAAGGAAATAGAGGAACCAGGAAATTGAGAGTAAAACCAAGCTATGGTAAAGTCCTGAGAGCCCAGATGACTGCAGGTGAGGAGAGTAGTCTTCACTGCTAAGGTACAAGTAAGATGAGGACTGAAAATTGTCCTTGGATTTCAGCAACAGAGAGGTCACCTGATGATCATAGAGGCTATTTTAAGCCTGTGATAGGGGGTGGAAAACAGAGTGAAATGAATTGAGGAGTAAGTGGGAAGGGAACATATGGGGACTGCAAGGATAGACAACTTTCTGGAAAACTTTCGGTGTGAGGAGGAGGAGAGAGGGCTATAGCTGCAGGAAACGTGGAGTGGAAGGAAGATATTTTTAAGGTGGAAAAGACCTGAATTGGGGAAAATGTGATTGAGAGGAAAGGGTTGATTCTGTAGAAGAGAGATGGATGACTTGGTACCCTGAAAAGATTAGAGAGTGTGTGGCAGAGGGACCGTCCTTGGCAGAGAAGGGCACTGCCTTGAATGTCAATCAGGGATGCATGTGTCGCTGTGGAAATCACGTTCTAATTCAGCAGGCCACTGCTATTTCTCCTTCCCTTACCTGGGGCCAAAACACTTGCTTGATACCTGTCACCCAGACCTTACTCCTCAGCAACCTGAACTCCAAATGCGTGTGTCAGATGGAGGGAGGAGAATGTCTCAGGACTTCACAGGCTCACCCTTAATGATTGGGACTAAACCCTTTACTGCCTCAGTTCAAACAACGGTTGATCAGGTGTGATGATTGTGCTAAGACTCTTTGCTCACTGTCCCCTTTCAAGTGTTCATTATCATCAGACTTCCCAATTCTCATCTTGCTGACCCACAATTGACTGTCTCTCTCCATCCCCTCAGACCAGCAGGACAAGCTTCTATTGTGGTGCATGAAGGTCTCATTTCTCTTGGTCTGGCCCAAACTCCTCTGTGTCTGGGTCCAGAGTGAGTCAGCATTCTCTAATGTTCTTGGCAAGTCCATTTTTCTTATAAATGAAGTGATTGGCCCCATTTGCCTAGTTTATGGAGAGGCCAAAGGAGTCTATCTGCCTCACCTGTGTGTGCTAAGTGGCTTGAGTGTCATTTAATCTGACTTCAAGATGTGTGACTAATTTCTATAAGTGTTAATAAAATGCTGACCATATAAAAAATATCCAAGTGTGACATTTTTTAAAAATCCAAGAAGCAATTATTAGAAACACCAATTAACTAAAAGCTTTAATATGCTCATGTGTATTTGTGCATAGCTAGCTTCCTAATGGCTTTGAGACAGAACCACAGACTTTTCTAAAGCACCAAGAAACTGCAAGTCAATAAACATTCTATTCCCGTGCCACCCTATACTCATCCAACCCAATGATGATGAAATGCGCACTGACAAGAGCAATAAGAAAAATAATAACATTATCACAGGATCAATGTCTATTGCTGGCTTCATAAATAAAGGACTTGGCTTCCCATTGATGTATAATTTTTGTAAATGCCTCTGGAAATTTAAGTAGCAGTAGCAAAACATTATCCTGAGATAATGTTCAATTTCTCCTAACATAAGCTCTTAAACCTTGGACGTGTGCAGTTTTCAGTCTGGGACAAATTCAGGAGAACAAATCTCTTTGGAACAGACTGTGGGAGATTTATTTTAAACAGGCTGGCTTTATTGCTGTAGGTCTAGGGGACATGAGAGTAGATGGTGGTTAGAACAACAGAGGCAGAGAAATCCCAGAAGCTTGCTTTTTCTGTGGCTTGCTCTGAGGTATCCCTCCACAAAATGGGGAGACTCTCTTCTTTCCATGTCCCATACTGGTGCTGCAGCATGTCCCACATTTGCACTCGGGGACAAGTGTGAAGGCTCATAAGGGTTCACCTGTCTCTGTAGGATATTAGGATGTCTTAGCATTTTGTTACCCCTTGTTGTCTCTCAACTGCTCTGGCAAGGACTCAAATAAATCCCTGGGGCTGTGTAATCAGCACCTGGCTTGAATAACAAATGAACTCCTGCTAGCTCTACCTTAGGAGAAGTATTAGAGTACTTTGAAGCCATAGAATCACGGATACTAAAGCTGAAAGATAACCTCTTCCAGAGATCTAATCTAGGATTCCTCAGCCCCTATTCCTCGGAAGGAATTCTGAAGATCCAGCTCAGAGGGCTGGGAAGTAACATCCAAGTCTACTGGTAGATAAGTGTTCCTTTGACTTGAGCTTGTGCAGAACCACCTGGGACTCATTAAAACACGGTCAGATTGCCTGACCCCACCCTTAGTTTCTGATTCTGTAAATCTAGGGATCGGGCCCAGGAATTTGCATTTCTTTTCTTTTTTTTTTTTAAAGATTTTATTTATTTATTTGACAGAGATAGAGACAGCCAGCGAGAGAGGGAACACAAGCAGGGGGAGTGGGAGAGGAAGAAGCAGGCTCATAGCGGAGGAGCCTGATGTGGGGCTCGATCCCAGAACGCCAGGATCACGCCCTGAGCCGAAGGCAGACGCTTAACCGCTGTGCCACCCAGGCGCCCCAGGAATTTGCATTTCTAATGAACTCCAAGGTCATGCTCACGATTTTGGTCTTGGTCAGAAGACTGTACTTTGGGAATCACTGGACTGGAGTTCTCTTCTCTTGATTTCATGATCCATAAGCTGGGCTCCTTTGAGCTAGTAGGTGAGTGTCTGCAACCTATGGGGTCAAAGAGCGGCAGAAATACTCACATTCCCCAAGGGAAGCTTATTTCTTTATAGGAGAATCTGAATAGTTTTTGCCTGAGTGAGAGAAAGCTACGTTCCCGGCCATGACCTCAGGCCTGGTTCCAGCTACTCCAAAGCCACGTGGGCTTGGAAAAACACAGGGATTTCTCATGTATCTTGGCCTCTGACCTCAAGTCTTTTAACTTGGGAGGACTATCACCTTTCTGGGAATCTGAAATAGAAAAGCAAACTTGTGAAGTCGTAGCTGATGACTGAACAGTGAATTTGCATTCTTTGTGGTGAGTGCTCAGTGCCAGGCAGACCTGACAGTGATGAAAGATGCTGGATTGCACTAAAATTCCATCAAGGCTTGCAAGGTGGAGACCCCAGCCACTGAACCCAGGGCCTCTGGCCTTTCCTGTCAAGGCATCTGTGGGACTGGGAGACAGTTGAAAAACTGATGGTTAAGCAGCAAAGAGGGAGGTGGAGGGAAAGAGGCAGCAAGGTGGGCATGGCAAGGTGGGTATTTAGCAGACTGAGGCAGTAATGAGGTAAGGGGTTAGTGGGAGAGGAAGACAGGGTGGAGAACAATGGGAGGATTTCCTTCAGTTCTGAGAATTTTAGACCCGAATTCAACCTTTCTTCTTCCCTGATGGAAGAATCTCAGGAGAAACTCCATTTGCCTCACTCAGAATGTATTGCATGGTGCACTGGGTGTTATACGCAACTGATGAATCATCGAACTTTACATCGGAAACCGGGGATGTACTGTATGGTGACTAACATAATATAATAAAAAAAATCATTAAAAAAAAAAAAGAATATAGTCCCAGCCCCACCTGAAACAAGCGGAGAGAACAATTAGGCTCTTTGCAGGGGTATGCATTCTAAATATTCTTCCTCACACTGCTCTCTCACACCAAAGTTAGAAAACAAAAATGCTATAATTGTCAAGTCATTGTCCTTCTCTCTCTCAATTTCTAGTCTGCAGCCTTTCTAAGTATTTTCTCCCCTTTGTTTTAATTCCTTACATGATTTTCCCTTTGTATTTTTTCTCATTGGCTCCGTTTTTGTTTCTTTTTGGGGAATTCAGTCTTCTGCTCCTCCATCTACCAGACTGCATAGCTGTTTATGAAACACAAGGTTTGTGGAGCCACTCCTCCCCCATGCAACTTCCGTTTCAGGCAAAACGATTCCCCCTCACTTCTATTTTGCTTAATGTAAACGCTACTGAGGTGTAACCTGCATATAGGAAAACACACAGATCATACCTGTATCTTCGCAGAGTGAACACATGGAGTAACCAGCACCCAGATCAAGAAAGAGAACATGGCCAGCCCCCCTCGAAGCCCCTAGAACCCCCTTTCAGTAATCCCCTGCCTCCTGGAATATCCATCCTCCTGACTTGTAACACCACACATTAATTGTGACTGGTTTTTGATTTTATGTAAATGGAATCATTCGATACATACTAATTTATGGCTGGCTATTTTTCTCAGTATGATGTTGGTGAAATTCATTTGTTGTTACATGTCCTTGTAGTTAGTTCCTGTTTTTATTGTTCTCTCTCCCTCCCCCTCTCTGTATAATGGATATATGCTTTATTCGTTCTGCTATCGATGGACATTTGTTTTTTTCCAATTTGAGACTATTATTAATTTCTTGGCTATGAACACTTTTTCCATGGTTTTCTGTGAACACACATCCTCTGTCTGTTGGATTTGTGTAAGGCTGGAAATGCTCCACAGATTGGCACTCAGCTTTGGCAGATACTACTAAATGGTTTTCTATAGTTGCTTTCCCAATTTATAGTCCCACCAGAAAAGTGCAAGAGTTCTGCTTGCTCTACAGCCCCATTTGAGATTTTTAATGTTAGTCATTCTGGTGTGCGTGTTGATAGGGGATTGTGGATTTAATTTGCATGTCTTCAGTAGCTAGTACAATTGAGAACCTTTTAATGTATTTGCTGGCCATTTAAATACCTTTTTGGTGAAGTGCCTCTTAAGTATTTCGTCCATTTACAAAATCAGATTATCTGCTTTTTCCTATTGCTTTGTAGGAGTTCTTTATAATTGTGGGTATGCATTCTTAGATGGATATTCTAGGAGCAAGTGTCTTTTCCCAGCCAGTGGCTTACCTTCCCACTCTCGTCATTAAAGTCCCTACTTTATAATTGTCAAACTCATGCTTTAACCTCTAGCTCAAATGTCACCTTTCTGGTGACTTTTTCCTCATCCCCTATCTCCCAGGATCATGGCCCATGCATTGGCCTCCTACAGCATCTGCCTAAAACCCTCTCATAGCAATTGTCACCTTAGCTACAAAGATCCATTTTCTTACCTCTTCCCTTCCACCCCATTAGCCCTTTAGAGACAGACTTACTGTAAAGGGAACAGTGGCTGCTATTTTCATGGAGCATCTGGGCATTTTGTTTGTTTTTTACTTTTTAATTATCTGTGTCCCAACTTTCTACTGTGTGAATAGCCTTCATAATGATAAAAAATACATATATCGTACCTTAAAGAAAAGAAATATATATAATATTGTACCCTTACTCCTGCCTCATCTCCAACACTATGTGTTGGACATCTGTCTAGCAGAAATTTCAGTCAACATGGTAAAAAATGAGCTTTTTCATTTTGTTTTTCTGACCCAGCTCGGTTTCTTTCCTGGCCTTTATGCCAAGTATGGGATGGCAGTATTATAGCCCAGAAACTAAGGACAGCAGAGATTTGCTCTAACTTCTAAATTTGCTTTTACTTCCTTCTCCAACATTCAAACCATGCTTTCTAGCTCTACTGTCTTTGCTTCTTTCTGTTCTCTTGGAAAATTATAACAGCTTCTAAATGGCTCCTTTGCCCACTTTTGTCAGGGAAAAAAAAATCACACTTGATGGAGTTAAACAGATAAGGAAGATTTCATTCAGGACTACTGTAATAAAGATCAAGATTATTGCCATAGGGGAAAAAGATTGAATTCAATTTCATAGGAACAAAAGATGGGGAGTTTTTAAGTACTGAGTGGAAAAGTACTGGAGGACTTTAGGGGGCAGGTTGGTCAATGTGATTAGGCTGTCTGTATTTGCTAATTGGTGTTTATCAAAGTTAGGCTTCTATCCTGCCAGCAGAGACTGGGAGATGGTTTTAAGAGGATTGCATTTCAAAGGGATGACTCCTGGGTCCTTCAGAACAACATCCCTGAGTTGTAATTGGCTGGGAGAAGAGTTAGCTCTCAAAGGGGCAGGGAAAGAATTTCCAATCACTAGTTTTCTAAAGTAAATGCTCTAAGGAAAGGGAGATCAGGACTGATAGTTAGAAAGAAGCCTGTCAAAAGTCAAACCGAGGGGAATGTTAGTCTTGGTTATGCTCACCCCAATTTAAATATCAGAATTTAAACTGGTCTTAACATTCTATTTCTTTGTTGCAAAGCCTTCCATGGCTCCATACTAACCACCAAAGGAGCTCTAAATTCATGTACACATTGAAGAGTCTCTATACTCTCACCCCAGGCTTCCCTGAGTCTCACTCCTGCCATACGGGAGGTGACACTGGCTTGAGCATTCTGGGAATGGTTACATCTCAGTGTGCTGATGAAGAGTGTCTCTCTGGGTCACTAGACCAGCCACGGGGAGCCCAGAGGAGGATCATAAATGGGTGCCATTCTTTGGGGCTGGGGCAAGGGGTCCCTGAATCTCTCTGTAAACTCTGCCTGGCAGGGTGAACTGCGGTGGACCCAGTCATTGCTCCTGGTCTTCTCCCCATCTGTTTGAGGATATGGAAAAAAGAGGTGAGGCAGAGCCATGAAGGTCAAGTCAGCAAGGGTTGCTGCCCAGGCCACCTGGGCTCTCTGCTCCTCTTTCTGGTAAGTGGGGGTAATGACACAATTAGTTGTATTTATTGTCTTTTTTTAAAGTTAAAAAAATTGATCTTTTTATATGAGATTATGACCAGCCATTTTACATTGACTTAGTATTTTATAGATACTGCATATAATACTCTCACTATGTTAGATAAAATGACCACCATTTTAAAGGTGAAAGAACTGAGGTGGGGAGAGGTTAACTTTAAAGTACCACAGAATGTAAGTTTGGTGATATGACTCTTAGGCTGGGTGATGGGTGACTGAGAGAAACAAGACCAGGTAAATTCCAAAGTCATTAGACTGCTAGCTAGGTGTGTTTCCAGGAAGACAGGCATTTCCCCTCAGGCAGGTGTTCAGAGAGTGACCTGCCCTGATGTCTTTGTAGTGACCCAGCTGTCCCTTAAGGGCTATCTGAAGGCTGCATCATGTCAGGGTCAGTTTGGCAAAATTCTATGACTTTTCCTCATTTGGAAAACACCTGTGCCCCCCAAGGTCAAGATTGTGAGCCAATCGTGTCCTGCGCTTTTCCTGTGAAGGTTGAGGATCGGATGTGGCTTTCTTTAATGTCTCCTGAATGACAAGGAAGATCTAAGATTCTGTACGTTCCTGGTTCCACCAAAGACACAGAACTCAGTTGAAAAGGCATAATACATTTAAGTGTCTGAAATTCAATCTGGAGTTGAAGGAGCAGCATCTAATGCGCCTTTGGAGAAGTCACTGTTTTACCTCTGCGTGTGGAGGGCGGAACTGCCTCGCCACTTTGGTCCCTGGAAAAATGACAAGGACTCTTCATCCTGCCTGTGGGGCTGCCTTCAACCTCTGCTGTGTCTAGAGCTTGGGTCATATTTAATTCTTAGGGCTGCTTTTTTTGGGTCCCACTTTTCAAGGCTCTCAGCTGTAGTTTTCTTAATAAAGGGACAAGAGGTTGAGGGATTAGTAACTATAGTTACCATTTATTAAGCACTTTATCAGTTAAGGCTTTTAATGCAAACAATCAAAACTGGCTTGAGCAGAAGGGTAATTTATTAAAGGATATTAGCTTGTACACAAAATCTCCAGCAAAGCTAAAGAACAGTTTGGAAGCTGTGCAGCCAGGAACAATACCCCAAATCTCACTACAGAATTTGAGATAATGAGGACATTGCAGCTGCCACCCCTGGCCATAGCACCACAGCTTGACCTGCTAATGCTGAACACTGGAAGCCATATCTAATTTTCCTGGCAACAACAATGAAAGGTAAATATCATTATTATCATTTTACACTGAGAAGTGAAGTTCAGAGATGTTAGCTAGCTTGTTTCCAAAGTCAGCTAGACTCTCTCAACCATGAGCTCAGTGGGGGTGGGAACTAAATTGAGTTTGCTCACCATCGCAAGCTCAGAACCTAGTACAGTGCCTGGTCCATAGTAGGTACTGAATATACTTATAGAATGAATATGCGGGGAAAGTGGTAGAGATAGGTATGGTTACTTTCCCTGCTTTCTTTGGTACCATATCCCATGTTTCTAGTCAAACGGTTGGGCAAATCACTCAGGATCAGGCAGACATAATGTTGTATCTTCTTGGCTCTGGTCATTGGTTCCAAAGTTTGAAGGATGTGAATTTGGCCAGATGTCCCATTATATGGAATAAGACTGAAAGCCAAATTCAGAGAGAAGTGAAAACAGGAATTATGACTCAATTATTCTGCAAGATGTTAATAGTGACTCTTTTTAAATTAAATACTATTGCTCTAGTCAAGAAAGGCTGGCTGAAAGTGGTGATTGTCATAGGAAGAGGGTTTTATTTTGGATGGCAACTCCATTGCCCCATTAGATGTATGTGCTCCAAGAAATATTCCAGAACTTGGTCAGAATGTATGCCTTTTCAGTCTTTTTTCTTCTCTCGTTGGCAAGCCCCCAGGCATCTTACCTTACCTATATTTAAATGGAGTCTTCGTTACTTACAGTTTTTCTACCTCCAAACTCTTGCCAATGAATATCTCTGAGATCTGTTTGTTGGGACACCTGCTGGGCCAAGGATGTGATGGTGATGATGGGTAGAAGAAAGCAACCTTCAAGGTAGACAGTGCAGATTCTGGTGGCTATGGATGATTTCAGGCCACGTGAGAACCCTTCTACCAGAAGCAATCTGTTGTGCAGGGCTCTTACATGACAAAGAAGAGAGCTAGCTCTAGTAATGGGACTGTTGTGAAGTTGTCAGTATTATGAAGTTGTCCATGAGTTGCCCTGAAGGGCCTCTTGCAGGAGCAGAGCCATAGCATGGGGTTCTGTGAATACTGGAATGTAATTTGGGAATTAGATGTTTGTTCTACCCAAGGTAACCCTTGCCTCAGACCATCTTGGTACATTCTTGTTAGTATGGAGACTCCCTCATTATCAGGACACAGTCATCCTCCCTTTGTTTCCACTCTAGCTCCAGCACTGATAACATGACCCTCTCCCACATTACTTCCATGGACCAGTAGCTAGCCCATAGATTAGCTTCTTAGGGACAGGTAGGTGTCATTCTTAATCCAATCAGTTCTTGCAAGGGGGACCAATGTCATATGGTATGAGCCTAGTGATTTATTTGCAAATAACCCCTTGGGCTCATTCGTCTGCAGGGTAGAACTGGAAGGGAAAGGAAAACATTTTAAAGCTTGTATCCTGACTTAGAAATGATTTGTTTATGATTTTACTCCAAAAAGCAGCTTGAGTTATTCTATAAAGAATTACTCTTGAGATTCATGAGTGTACCAGGTACTTCTCATGCACCAAACCACTTCCTCTCTCAAACCTTCTGATTCTTGTATGTTTCTGGCACTTTGCATCAAGCTTATACCTCTGTGTCTCTCTGCTTTGTTGCTTCAGGAATTTCTCTGAAGCCAAGGAGACCACTCAGTTACAACTAGGGAGGTGGAGGAATTAACAAATCTCTTCCCCGGAGCAACCCTTAACCAACAGGGAAAGGGAGTCAGTGGAGAAGTCCCTTGACCTCCCTGTCTTTGTCAATGTCTTCTCTCTGGTTCTTTCACACATCCCCAACAGTACTCACCCCTAGTTGCCACAGAGGTAACCAGCAATTACTGCATTTTATATCAGCTTTTCTCTCTTCTCTGTCTCATTCCTTACTTCTTCTTGGGAATATCTCTTAAATAAATTGCCTGCACCCAAGTTTTTGTCTTAAGCTTTTGTGTTTTGACACCAATTCTCTGACACCAACTGGGTTCCATTCAGACACTAACTACCTGGTATTGGCATAGACCCCACAAGTTAAGGACAAAGTCCTTCACAATACTGCTCCACTTCAGATGTCACCTGCAAGTCTCAAGGTCAGCTACTTCTGACCTACTGGCTATAAATTGAGAGACTTCCATGACCCCCTCATGTTTGATAATTTGCTAGAAAATCCCACAGAACTCACTGAAAGTGCTATAGTTATGATAACAGTTTTATTATAAAGGATGTAACTCAGAAATAGTCATATGAAAGAGATGGATAGGGCAACTTCTAAGAAGGGTACCAGAGCTTCCATGTCCTCTTCCTGTGCAATCTGGGTGCATCAATGTGTTCAACCAGGAAGCCTCATGGAGCCTCGGTGTACAGAGTTATTTTTGGAGTTTCATTACATAGGTATTATTATTGATCATTATGGATTAGCAATTATTATTAACTCATTGATTAACTCATGATTGAACTTAAACTCCAACTCTGTTTCCTTCCCCAGAGGTTGGGCTGGCCCATAATTCCAGTTCTTTAATTATGAGACTAGCTCCCATCTTGAAGCTATATAGGGGCTTCTGCCATGAGTCATCTCATTAGCATAACAAAGACACTCCTGTCTTGAAGGAAGTTCCAAGGGTTTTTGAAAATCTGCCAAGAACTGTGGACAATGGCCAGATATACTAATTATGCTACAGCTGTACTTTGGGAGTAATTCAAAGTGAGATAAAAAGTTTTTATACTCACACCCAATACCTGGAAAATGCACTTTGTGGGCAGGTTCCAACTTTCCCTCATGGGGTGAAGGAGAGGCAATCACAGAAGTTTGATGAGACAATATCATGTAAGGCCTCATATCCCCTGCTTATAGTGAAAACAAATTACAGTCACTTCAATTTCCTGAGTAAAGAGTAAGTGAATGAATGGATTGGCCTTGTAGGCCAGTGAGAATTGTGTACAAAGCTGAACATCCCGAAGAAGACTTCCTGGAGTACCATGTGGGCATTCTGAACAGCAGTCATGACTGAGACCAGGTCTCTAGAGGTTTTGAGAGCCCCATCCATGTTAATCAGCAAAGGATTCAACTTAAAGTCCATTTGTAGGGAAAGTTCACTCCTGTTTTATAAGGCTTGTGGTCCTGCCCATTCCAGCATGCTTCAGAGACTCTGAAACACTCTGGCTGCATGCAGCTGTATACCCCACTGGGTTTCAGAGCCTTTCTCATCTTTGTACTTGATGGATAGAGCTGCTGGTCCCACTGGCCCTCCCCATCCACCACTGGACCCAGCTCCCTACCAGCCCTCTCATCTCCAGAGCTTTCATCAGTCAGTTTCCATTTCCCAGGCTCAAGTATGTTCCCTGAAGATCTCTTCTACTTTCCCAGGATGCCCAGTCTCTGGGCCTTTCCATTCTCCCTGTGATGCTGGCCTTTCTTTCCTTCTGAATCATAAAGAAAGCAGCCTGCTGCTGCTCTGGCCATTGCTGCTTGTTTTAGTAACTTCGCTTTTCATAATGAGGCTTAATTGTAAGTTTTATTGACAGACTTATGTTATGCCACAGGAACCCATCTTGAATCAATTAAATCAATTAATCACACTGTGATTAACTTTAATGGTGGGATGTTTCCTACACACGGCAAATAACCATTCACATATGTTTCAATTAATATTTTTACCCCCTTTTGTTGACAAATGATCTATTGTACTTAAAATTAATTAAATGTTAGCATGGTCCCAATTAACATTGCATTAACAATAAAAAATGCCTCGATCGTCAATACTGAATAAAATCTGTGACAATCTGCCACTTCCATTGTGCAGCATATCCCATTTAAACACATGGGGCCTAAACTTTTTCCAAATATAGAAGATGATGTGGTCAAAATGTGAGGCCATGTTTAAAGCCATTGAAAATCTTGAGGATTTTGGCTCTGACTTGAGATAATCAGGGAAATTAAAACCTTGTTCACCTAGAAATAGTTGCCTATCCTCCTCTGTCTCTATTTCGCTAAACCAAGATTTAATGTCTCTCAATTGACATCACTTTATATATAGTGTCTTTTTATTTTATATTATTTTATATTATATTTTATATTATTTTATATTATATTTTATATTATTTTTGTCTTTTTCATCTCTGATCCTGTCTCATTCTCCTCTATCTTGAGTGTTTCTTTACCTAAATGCTATTGTGCTATAAATTCCAAACTACATCTTTCATTTTTCCCTCAATCTTTTGACTTTGAGACCCATCTAAGTAGGTGTATGGGTCCTTTTCATATGCAAACGTTATTGATCCATGCCCATATTTAGAAGCTTTGAAACTGTTTCCAACTCTCTGCTTTTATAAGCAATGCTGGGATGAATATCTTTGTGCATCTGAATTTGGGTATCTATCTGAGATATATTCCTTGGAGAAAGCAATCATTGGGTCATAGGGTGAGTGTACACTGTACCCCAGAATCATTCACCTTTTGCATAGGAAGAAATGGAGATCTCGAGATGTTAAGCAATTTTTCAAGGTCAAATTTGAAGCTAGGCTTAATCTCAGATCTTCTAAATCTAAGTGAAATATTTATTTCACAATATGTTACTCCCTCTCAATTTCTCAGTGGTCCCTGGAATTGTCTAAATAAAAAATCTTTGGTATGATAGTTTCATTGTGTGTTATAGCCTGGAATCTTCCTCATTTTAGTCACCTTAAGTAGAGACAAAATTCAATATATAAGTTGCAGTTCGCACAGAGACATATATAATTGCGATCAGGCAGTAGCATCAGGAATGTAAGCCCAAAACTGTTTTCTTCAAAAAGATCTGCCGTTTTTGGCAAAGGCCTATAAGACCAGCCAAATATTTTAGAACAGGTGATAGAGATATAACAATTATCAATATGAGATATCACAGTTCCTCTTACAAAAGGGGGCAAAGCATTGCTTTAATAATCAAAACGTAACTCTTACATTTCTCTTTATACATAAGCTCACCCTGAAGGGTGTATGTGTGTTTGTCTCTGAGAGGTATAAAATGATGTAAGTCATCTAAGCGTTTGAGTTGTCTCTGGAACTTTATATTTCTTTTGGGTGTTTAAAGAAGGCTTGACTGCTAAAATGCCATCCTGAGGTATATTTTTCTCCCTCCCTATTTCCCCTGCCTCAGTTCACATTCTTTCCTTAAGGGTTAATTGAGCAAGTACTGAATTCAAGCAGTGGATAACAAGAATGACACACATTCCTTGTCCTTGTAAGACAAGGCAGAGGGAAATAAACGACAGATTTGTGTGCTGAACCAAGTGCTGTGGGTGACCCGAGGGGAGAGGCATGAATCAGTGAGAGTGAGCAGTGAGCAGGGAAGTGGTACCTGAGCTGGACTTTAACAGATGTGGAGAAGGTAGTCAGGCAGAGGAAGGAAGGCAGGTGTCACAAGTGCAGGAGACAGCCGAGCCCTTCTTCCTCTCCCTGTACTGACACTGTCACCCCCTTCTCCTGTCCCTACAGTAGCCATGTTCAGAAATAATCCAGCATCCCTGAGGGAAGAGGAACAAATGTTCTACATTGCACCATGCTAAGCATACCCCTCCAGTACTTGTGCCTGTGAAATGCATTTCACGCCTCATCTGTTCCCTAAATGAGATGTGAAAGCAGTTTACACCTCGTTTACATTTGTGCTGTTTTACCAAACAGCATAGATACAGCTCCATCCAAAGTAATGAAATGAGGTCAGTCACCCCTTTCTCTCCTTGGATTGAATCCACCCAGCTCTTCAGGTCCTTCCCAGGCTCTGGTGGTTCCCAGGCAACCAGGAATCTACTAAGTGTTGGGAGAGAAGGTGCAAGGCTTAGAGGTGTAGGTAGCCACTGGTGTTCCGTTCCTTGCAGGTGGGGCAAATGGCCTTTCTTTCAAGCCAACAATTTACAATTTCTTTAAGTAAAATGCAGAAATCATAAATGGACAGTTAGAAGAATTTAACTTTTGCATCTAGCTATGTAACCAACACTCAGATTAAAATACAGAACATTTCTCTTACCCCTGAACATTTTTCTCATGTCCCTTTCCAGTCAATAGCCCCCTCCCCAAAGATAGCCTCTATTTTGTCATTTATCACCATAGTTACATTGTCTCTGCTCTAGAACTTCACATATAGGAAAGCATGTAGTGTGTACCCTTCTGCTCAAATAATGTCTTTGAGGTTCACATGTGTTCAGTGTATCAGTGGCTCATTCTTTTGAATTTTTAAATGGTATCCCAATACCTGAGTGAACCAGTGTAGTCATGCTCCCGCTGATGGATATTTGGGTTGTGTTCTGTTTTTGTCTATTACAAGTAAAACTGCTGTGAATATTCCTGCACAAGGTTTACGGACATAGACATAGAGTTCTCTCAGGTACGCAGTTAGGAGTGGAATTTCTGGGGTGTAGTGTTGATGTATTTTAATTTTATTAGAAACTCCCAAACAGTTCTTCAAAGTGATTGTACCGTTTCATACACCCACTAGTAGAGGATGAAAATTCTGGCTGCCTTTGGTGATTCATAGTAATGAGACTGTGTTGGAACTCACTGTAAAGTAGCACAAATTCATTTGAGGAACTAGGGATAAAAGACAAGATTGAAAATTTGGGAAGAGAACTAGAACGTGAAAAGAATTCTATGCATGGATCTGTATTGCCCCCACTCATATCTCTTCAACGTTCTGATTTGGCCAAACACTCACTATACTGAAAAAAGCACAGTACATTTTGTTTTCTCAAAACTACTTGCCTGTAGGGTATAAGAAGTGAGTACTTGGAGCCATTCAGCAAACGGAGACTGATAATGTTTCTAATTTTTGCCAATCTGATTAATGAATATTTATCTTATTTCCATCTAGTTTTTTGTGCTTGATAATTAATGGAGTAGAGCATTTTGTTTATTTGCTTACCAATATTTGTATTTTTTCTTAGTGAACTGACTTCATGTCCTGTGCCAATATCCTCTAGTGTTTTCTTCCTCCTGGTGATGTTTATATGGCTGTATATTGCTACTGCTTGTCATATATGTTGCAAATATTTCTTTCATTTTTTTGCTTATTTTTCATTTAGAAAAATGACTTTTGTTATTTAAAACTACTACTTGCTCATCATAAAACATTCAAGCAATGGAGAAAGAATCATGGAAAGATAAAAATTCTTCCAAATTCCACTTCCCAGAGATAAAACAAAAAACAAAACCCAGAGATAATAAAGTTCTGGTGAAAATCTGGAGAAAAAGAACAGGTATGTAGGTAGAAGTTTAGAAGAATTGCCTAAGAATACAAAATAAATTGTAATTAAAACAGTTATACTTAATATAAGTAGGTCTTTATTACAAAACATATTAATCTTCAAAGATTCTTTAGTATGAGAAAAATTCATTCATGAATTTGGAATAATGTTTGAACCATTTAATTTAACTTTGGAAGGCATCTTTGGAAATATTTGCTATAAAAGTTGAAGAATAAGCAAACATACTTTTTTCTCTTATTTCCTTAACACTGTGATTTTATTAGTTATCTTATTTTAATGTTGCCAAGTTTTATAACATTTACAGCCTTTTCTCTAACTGTGATTCCCACAGTGGTCAATTTTTTTCCTATTTTAAAACACACCATCAGCATTTCTTTTACCTTGTCATTGCATTTATATTTTCTTTACTTTGGTTTATTGCTATTTATATTCATTTTATTATTCTAATAATTTTCTTCATGAAAGGATCACAGTGTTAGATTTCCTGAGTTCTTGCATCTTTCAGAATATTTCTCAGTTGCATTTGTACTTGGAGAATGACTTGGCTAGGTATCCAATTAATGAATATGTCTTCTTTTTACTCAGAACTTTATGGATCTTGCACCATTGTCTACTGGTATTAAATGTTGCTTGGATAATGCTGAGCTAAGCAAGAACCTCACCAAATCCCTCCCCAACATACAGTTACACACTCCATAAGCATGTCTATGACTTTCTTTTCCTTGATGCCCACCTGATTTTTCTCTTTTTAAATATTTATGTTTCGATGATTACTCTGGAGATTACAGTGTCTGTCTTTGACTTGTCAAAGTCTAATGTTATTTGGAACTATTATCCCTTCCTGGACGATGTTAAAAAATTTAATTCCATTTAACCTCCTATCAATTTATATGCGGTTTTTGTGCATTTTAGTTGACTTTACATTTTAAACACAACACTAATAATTATTCTTAATAAAACACAATTAAGGATAATAATATAATTATTGTCATTGTTATTTTATACAGGAAGCATTCGTTTTGGTTGACTTAACATATTTGGCTTTTTGCTGTTCTTCATTCTTTCCTGCATCTCTGAGCCTCCACGTGGAGTCATTTTCTTTCTGCCTGAAGAAGAGTCTTTGTTCTTTCCCTAAGTGTGTTCTAGATATGCTGCTTATGAATTCTTCCCATTTTTATTTGTCTTTGTTTCACCGCCATTCTCCAGGTGTATTTTGTGAGTGTTGAGTTCTAGATTTATAGTACTGTGCTTGCTGCACTTCGAAGGTATGAGTCCACTGTCTTCTGTTTAATTCCATTGTTTCTAAAGAGAAGTCAGTCACCGGGCAGTCTGATTGTTCTATGTAATGAGGATTCTGACTACAGACAGCTTTTGAGCCTCCCCATGTCCCACTCCCCCTTCTGCCCAGCCCTGGAGAAGCTGATAAGAAAGCCTGGGTGTTTCCTCCTTTGGTGCCAGTGGGAGATTCAAACCTCCTCGCCCTCTGACATCATTTCCGACCTGCAGGAGACGCCTACCCCGCTCTTCTCAGAGACCTCCATTAGGTAAGCCATCAACCCTTCCACAGCCTCTGGGTATCTTCAACTTTGGCTGGGGATCCACCTGCCTCTTCAGAGGACCAGAACACTTATTTTGTTAATTTTACCTTGGGGTATTTAAATGTTCTTTATTTTATTTTATTTTATTTCTTATTCTGCTTTGGCTTTTTGAACCAATAGTAGCTTTATACTTTTATCATCAGTTTTGAAAAACTCTCGGCCATAATCTCGCCAAGTATTGCTCTGTACAGTTCTCTGTACCCTTTCTTTTTGGGACTCCATTACATACATGTAAGTCTTTCTCACTTTCTTCTGACTCTTTTTCTGTATTTTCTTCCTTTTCTCTCCCATGTTTCACTTCGGATATTTTCTTCTGATCTTGCTTCCAGTTCACTAATTCTTTTTCATCAGTGTCTAAACCTGAACATTAAGCTCTTGTTTTTGCCAATTGAAATTTTGAGTTTAAGAATTTTGATCTGGTGCTATTGTATAATTTCTAGTTTTCTTCCCAAATCCTCAATCTTGTGTTTTATCTCCTTGACTATATCAGGATGGTTATTTTGAAGTTTGTGTTTGGGAACTCAATGATCTTAAAACCCTGTAGGTTGTTTTGAGTACTTCTTGTTTCTCTAGGTTTTTATTTAGGTTTCTTGCTTCTTCATTTCTGTGTGCTTTAAATTCTTGTGTGCCAGTGGGAGAATTGGCCCAAATTATCTAGTCTGCAGAAGTGGAAGCTGAGACTCTGGTTTATTTTATCTTCATCCCTATTGTTCAGTGACTTCATCAGAATAGAATTTGCTGATGGATAATTGCAATCAATCCCCCACCCCAATATTCCTCAGGGTGTTGTATTTCTTTTTCCAGGCAAGTTTACTTTTACTGTGGTTATATACTATTCTACTATTGTATGAGTGCATAAATATATCCAATATACACACATATGTATAAGATGGTTTTATTATATATTATCTATATTATAATTATTAATAATATTAGCCAATAATGTATAGTAACAGAGTGGAAGTGAACTCACTCTATATAAAGTATACACAGAAAGTACATAAATATTTGGTTCATTTTTCTTTCTCAGAATATTAATTATGTATATATTGATTCTTCTTTGTTTCTTATTTTTTCATTCCCTTAATTGTCCTTTAAATATCTGTTTTTTAAAAAGATTTTATTTATTTATTTGAGAAAGAGAGAATGAGAGAGGGAGCACAAATGGTGTAGAGGCAGAGGGAGAAGCAGACTCCCGTCTGAGCAGGGAACCTGATGTGGGGCTCGATCCCAGGACCCTGGGATCATGACCTGAGCTGAAGGTAGATGCTTAACTGACCAAACAACCCAGTTGCCCCTATCTGTTGTTTTTCTTACTGTTGGAGCAATTACCCAAGCTTTGTCATCCAGGGGCCTGGCTATATTTTTAGTTATAGATACTCAATAGTTTTCTGCTTCTAATATGACTTGAATCTCTGTACTGTTTTCATTTTCCTCTTCCATTTTTACCTTACCAGCTCACTTTATCGCTCCTTCTATTATCTTATAATCTCTTGATGCTTTTTGAACACAGTTTTCTTTCTGAGGTCCTTTTTTAAAAGAAAGTTACATGTAATTCTTTGAGACTGAGGAAACATTTGCATGGTTTTTCTCTTTTTTTATGTATACTTTTCATCTTATTGTTGTCCCCTCCCCCTATTTTTTTTTTTTGTTTGTTTCTTTGCTTTTTTTATGTGTGAAATTTGTCCCTTTTCATTTATGGCTCATCTTTACATGAGGTCATCTAATTCTTGTATAGGGAGAGACTTGCAGTAAGGGTTGAGCCAAAGATGTCTATGGCTTAGATTTGGTATTTGTAGCTTTAAACACACTGCGATTTAATCTGTCCTCTGCCTTATCCTGGGCTTAATTCTCCCCTTGGTTGTTGACGGTCAATGGCTAGTGTGGCACAGAGCTAATCCTTTACTTCACCGATTTTCTGGGACATTATCTAGCCTTTGTTTTCTTCCCATCTGCCTTCTCTCTCTCAATTAATAAATTAATTAGTTAATTAATTAATGACTGAAGTATATAGTTGACACACAGTGTTATATTAGTTTCAGGCATACAACATTGTGATTCAACAATTCTATACATTACTCAGTGCTCATCAGGATAAGTGTAGTCACCATCTATCACCATACAATATTATTGACTATATTCCCTATGCTGTACTTTTCATTTCTGTGACTTATTTATTTTATAACTGGAAGTTGGTATCTCTTAATCCTTTTTACTTAACCAACCCCCCCCTTTGGTAACCATGAATTTGTTCCCTGTATTTAAGAGTCTTTTTTGTTTGTTTTGTTTCCACATGTAAGTGAAGTCATATGGTATTCGCCTTTCTCTGACTTATTTCACTTAGCATAATACCCTCTAGGTCCATCCATGTTGTGTTGCAAATGGCAAGATTTCATTCCTTTTTATGGCTGAGTAATATGCTGTGCGTGTGTGTGTGCGTGTGTGTGTGTGTGTGTGTGTGCATGTGTATGTAGCTTATATCTTCTGAATCCGATGAACACTTGGGTTGTTTCCATATCTTGACTATCGTAGATAATGCTGCGATAAACTTAGGGGTGCACATATCTTTTCAAATTAGTATTTTCATTGTCTTTGAATTTAGTAGTGAAATTACTAGATCATGTTCTTTCTTTCTTTCTTTTTTTTTTTTTGACAGACCTCCATATTGTTTTCCACAGTGGTTGCACCAATCTGCATTGCCACTAGCAGTGTGTGAGGCTCCCTTTTCTCTACATCTTTGGCAACATTTGTTATTTCTTGTCTTTTTGATACTAGCCATTCTGATTGATGTGAGGGTCTATCTCATTGTGGTTTTAAAAATTTATTTTAAAACATTATTTATTATTTATTTTTATTTTTACTCTTTTTTAAGTTTTTATTTTAATTGCCTGGTGCTCATCTCGACCAGCACACTCCTTAATCCCCAACACCTATTTCATCTCTCCCCTTTCCCCCCTTCCCTCTGGTAACCCTCAGTTTGTTCTCTATGGTTAAGAGTTTGATTCTTGGTTCGTCTCTTTTCTTTTTTTCCTTTTGCTCATTTGTTTTGTTTCTTACATTCCACATATAAGTATGGTATTTGTGATATCTATCTATCATCTATCTATCTATATCTATCATCTATCTATCTATCTATCTATCTATCATCTATCTATCATCTCACATCTTCATCCATTCATTAACCAGTGGACATTTGGTCTGCTTCCATATCTTGGCTATTGTAAATAATGCTGCAATAAACAAATAAACATAGTGGTGTATGTATACATTTGAATTTGTGTTTTTGTATTCTTTGGGTAAACACCCTTTAGTGCAATTGCATTTTTTGATTAAATACCCAGTAGTGCAATTGCTGAATCATAGGGTAGTTCTATTTTTAACTTTTTGAGGAACTTCCATACTGTTTCTGCAATGGCTGCACCAGTTGCTATTCCCACCAACAGTGCAAGAGGGTTCCTTTCTCTCCACATCCTCACCACCACCTATTGTTTCTTGTGTTTTTGATTTTAGCCATTCTGACAAATGTGAGGTGATATCTCACTGTGGTTTTGCTTTGCATTTCCCTGATGATGAATGATGTTGAATATCTTTCTATGTGTCTGTTGGCCATCTGTGTGTCTTTGGAAAAATGTCTATTTAGGTCCTATGCCCACGTTTTAATTGGATTATTTGTATTTTTGGTTTTTGGGTTTTATAAATTCTTTATATATTTTGGATATTAACCCCTTATTGGATATATCATTTGCATATATCTTCTCCCAATCAGTAGGTTGCCTTTTGTTTTGTTGGTGGTTCCACCTGCCTTCTCTTTGCTTTACATCTGGATGTCTCATTGGGTTAGGAGTCTCAGGAAGCACATTGGCCAGACTTGAAAAAAAGAAGATTGGTGTGCTGTTTCTGCAACATCTAGGATTACAATTTAGGCAGGGTTGAGGCAGGAGCATAATCCAAATCTAAAGGCAGAGTTTTGTTTCCTAGGCTGGTGACCAGGTGCAAGTGATGGGCATTCCATCACAGGCCTCAGCCAGTGTCTCAAGGCTGGGTTTGTATAGGAGTTCTGCATGTCACAGGAACTTCTGCTGAGGGTTGAGGAACCCTGGGAAGTTTCTTCTTCTGCAAGCCCAAATCAGCTCCTTGAGCTGACTCTTTCTTATACCAGTCCTTCAAGGACCTATCCAATTTTTTTTTCTCAATAATAGCCACTTCCTACTGCAGTTTTGGGTTTTCATATTCCAGAGACTGGTTGTATGAGAAATCAGTCTCTCACTGTCCTGAACAAATGCTCAAACCTTTCTGTTTTAAGAGTTTTATTATTTACTCCTCTGGGCAGAAGGTACCTCAAAGTTAAGAGAATAGGAGAGCAATAAAGCTTATAGAACTCTGAGGTCCTGATTCCAGGGTTATAACCTCTGACTGCTTTCTGAGGCAAGATAATGTAAGGTCTTTGGCCTTACTGTAGGTTAGTGTATTGGGTAAGAAACTGGGTTTTAGATTCAAGCTATGGTTCTACTACTTACCAATTGTATGATTCAGGCAGCATACTTAGCCTTGTTCTTTAGTTTCATCCTTGTTAAATGGATATGATAATAGTGCCTACCTCCTGGGACTTTTGTAAGGATTAGTTGAGCTAGTATTGTAAAGGGGGTCAGGCTTTCTTGGTACATAGTAGGTGTTCAATGTACATTTGCTATTATTAGATTCCTTGCTTTTCTTCCCAAGTATGGAATCCTCACATCTCCCACTCTTTTTAGGAAGGTAAAATGGAGAAGAGTCTTGGTAGAGGAATAGTCATCAGCCCAAGAAACAAAACTCATACAGGCTTTTCACTGAGGGAACTCTCCCCCCTAAGCATCCTTCTCGTGGAGGGATCCTAAAACTAGAAGGACTCTTACCCCAACAAAACCCTTTCCCATGGGGATCCTTCCCTATGAGGACATTTGTTCATGAGGACCTTTTTCCTTTAAGGACCTTTAGTTTATGAGGATCCTTTACCCATGAGAACCTTTCTTTCGTGAGGACCCTACCCCTAAAAAGGCTCTTTTCCTATGAGGACCTGTTCCATCTGAGTACTAATCCTCCCAAGAGGCCATATTCCCCATTAAATATTGCTTCCATGAAGACCTTTCTCCATGAGGATCTTTACCTTAAAAGGACTATTACTTTCTCAGAACTCTTGCTTCTCAAAGACTCTTACTCTGGAAGTGGCCTCAGGAGACTCCTGGATAAATTAGCACCAAATTTTGGATCGTTTCTCTTCCTGAGACCCTCTAGCTGGGTTATTAGAACTCAGTCCTAAGACAAGTATATCTTCTCTTGGCATTGTGCATAACTGGCTGAGGGCCTTCTCTTTATGTTGGATATACATCTGGCTTTTGGAAGAGGACCAGTGGTGGCAGGTTGGCATGGATAAAACTGTCATTGTATTGATGACCCTGATTATTTTACTCCAGCTGAGTATGCAGTGACAGGAAAATAGGGTGTGCAGGCCACATGCCCATTAGCTCAGGATGCTCTGACAGCAGACTTGGTTGTGGGATATCATAGCACTAGGGGAATAAAGGGTAAGCATTCTTCTATAGGAAGGTATATGACATAGGGGTGGGGTTCTATGGTCTCTGGAGCCAATCATCTAGAGGAATTGGAAGACTAAATTGCGGAATATAAACAAAGTGGAATGAACAGTTACTGAATTCAACATTGTTTTGTTCACTCGCACCCAATTAACTGTATTGTTTCAAATTGTGATAATTTAAAAAGAATGAACCACGAGAGACTATGGACTCTGGGAAACAAACTGAGGGCTTCGGGGGGGGGGAGGGGATGGGATAGGCTGGTGATGGGTATTAAGGAGGACACATATTGCATGGTGCACTGGGTGTTATACGCAAGTAATGAATCATGGAACTTTACATCAAAAACTAGGGATGTACTGTATGGTGACTAACATAATATAATAAAAAATATTATTATTAAAAAAATAAATAAAAAGAAAAACATAGTATTCCAAAGAGAGGAATCAGTATCTATCAAGACCCAGGGCATTCAAAGGAGTCCAAGATGTGTTTCTTTTCTTCTGGAGAAGTCTGGCAGGCCCTCCTGCCAGGAGTACATAGTTGGTAAAGAGAAATCATGGGAGATGAGATCAGAGAAGCATTATAGGTTCAGACCCTGAGAGCCTGCACTAAGGATTTTTGATGAGATTCTGTAAACAATGAGAATCCAGAACAGTTATACAGGAAGGGAGTGATCCACATCACTTGGGAGAAAGATAAACCTATTGATAGTGTACAGAATTGGAAAAGTGAGAGTCTGAAAGAAAGGAGTGCATTAAGGTGCCATTGTAGGAAGCCAGGTCCCAAACGCTGAAGGCCTGAAGTAGGGAAAGGAATGGATGAGGCATATATGAAAGCTTGATTAATCTCTTCTCAGTGATCAGAGAAATGAAATAGAGACAGATCAAAGAAGGCTCAAAGTTTCTAGCACAGGTGATTTAGAAATTGTCGGTCTTACAAATGAAGTCTCACATGCTTACTGAGACCATCACGGGCAATCATCTTTGATTATTGAGTAATGTGGAGAAGGGTATATAGGTTGATGATGAGGACACTGGGTAAAAATTAGAACACACATGTCCTACTTCTACCCCTTCCATGAACTGGTTGCCTAAGTGAGAATAGAGCTATTAGCCTCTTTAGGCTTTAATCTCTTCAATATTAATATGCATGGCCTGCCGATTTGTTTTAGTGGAGACAGTCTGTTTTGAAGGTCTGCACATTTCTGCTTCCTACTGAAAATGCAAATTGCACTTTGTTTTTCTTCTGATTGCTTGTATGTCCAAAATAGAAGAAAGACACCTGGATGAAATATTTTCACAGACTGCAATTCCCTTAAGGGGATCCCAGAGGCCTTAAGCTTCTCTTAGGTTCCTTTGAGGTCTCTCAGCCCAAGGGCTGTCACCACATGTCCTCCCTCTTGTCCACACTTTCAGCAGGTGTGTGTAGGCGGAGCTCAAAGTTAAAAGTAACTCAAGTAAACTCACACATCTTTTTTTTGCAATGTGTTGTTCAGTTGAAGCTCTTAAATTGTCAGTATTTTTCTTAGTGGCTAAACAGAACTAAAAACAAATACAGTAGCCACTAATAACCACACTATGTCTCCTACTTTCACCCCTAAACCTACCTCCCCAACAGACATAGCAGCAATGTGATGAGAATTGCCTATATACATAAGGTACCCCAAATATAATGTTCATGAGATAATCCTCATTGACAATGATTCCAAAGTTGAATCACAGGTAAACAGAGGGGTTATGACGCAAATGAGCTGTTTAGAGCACCCATTCCAACAATTGTAGCTTCAGTACCTTAAATAAAAGAGCACTTGTTTCCAGAGCAAGGGCAAGATTTAGAGAGGAGTACTCAATACTGCCACATTGGGAAAGTCAATTCAGTTACTTAGTGTTGCCTACTTCCTGATTCCATGGTCATTGAATTGTTGTTGACGTTGGAGATAAGAGTTAGAGCTCTAGAAAGAAGGGATGTTTGCCAAAAGTCTCAGATAAGAGAACATTTTGTCAACTCATGTGATTGAGGAAGTTTCCATTGGGTTGCTTTGGAACTCACTGAAATATCTGCATACTGGAGTGGATTGAACCCATGATAATGGAACAGAATAATGAGTTTCTCCCAATTTCTGTTCCAGATAGCCATCTTAGCCCATAGGACCAATTCTTTGCAGTTTTCACATATCCATGGATATAACTCAATAACAAAGAAATCCCTATGTCATGGCTATGAATTAGCAAATGGTGTCATCTTAAAATTTGAAGGATTTTTGACAAAAAATGGTAGAGATGAGAAGGAAGAACTGGTAAGTTCCCATTCTCTCTATTGAGAGAATACCTAACTACCTAAGAAGTTAAGAAGATCTCTGGCAAACAAAATAAAACAACTCGGTAAATAAATTCCTCTTGACTGAATTGAGAATGAGAACTGGTTATCAGCAATGGATGTGTGTGTGGGAGCAAATTTATGATCATATTAGATTTACCAACCAAGTTTTGCAAGGATCTATACAGAGTGGGAACAATCCCAAGATGGCACCCCAGATAGTCCCAAATTTAAATGATAAGCTGAAGGTCATGGGGACACTAGAGAGGTATTGGAGGCAGATATTATCTTGATGGGTTTCCTTCTGTTTGATTAGGTGTAATGTGTGGTGAAGAAAGAAAGGGTTCAAGGGGTGGAGAGACTGTTTAGCCCAAAGCATTTTTCTGCCCAAGCCTGCCTTGTTTTGCCTATATTTACCACAATGCCCCATGCAGTCCCTCAGAAGACTATTGTTTTTCAATAAATTGAAAACTTTCCTTTTTTCTTTTGATATTTTCCTAAAGATTTAAACACTAATATATTTGAGCCATAGAACCTTCAGTAGCAACTAGGTCAGGTGCTACTAAAACTGAACAGACATAGACTTCCTATCACTACATAAGAATGAGTAAACATTTTGCTCATTTTACTCAAAATCTTCCAATATGTATATATAAAATCTGTAACTATTTGTAAATCTCTATCTATCCATCAATCTATCAATTTTCCATCTATCTGTCTATAAATCAGTAATAAAAAATTTAGGATACCAATATGGACAAATAGTCCATTTTCAACAAATCTACTGCTACTAATAGATAAATAATAATAGAATTCATTGAAATCAGAGGGGGCATTGTCAATAAAATGTAAGTAGAGAATCATGAAAAAATTATCTTTTATGGAAACAGAAGAGTTCTTAGAAATAAAAAATACGCTGGAGTATTTTAAAAAATCCCTAATGAAGGATATCACAGTATTTAACCCAAATAATTTAGTGACATATTTCACTTCCCACAAGCCTTCCTGAAAGTTTATCCAAATAACTTGGATAAAACATAAAATTAACAAAAGAAAAAAGAAATCCTAATTGTTCAGTGTTGTGAACACAGAAGGAAGATGCATCACTGTCCCTGGCTAGACAAATACAACAGAAGGTGAATACTTTCCCTACCAACGGGATGGATATGGTTTGGTGACAGATCTGCTCCATTAGAACCCTGTTTTTTCTCATCGGCAGAAACCAGGCAAGTGTTGATGCATTAATCAAATGCAGCAATCCCATTCTTTGTCTGTAGATTAGCCCTTCTTGTAACACTTCCCTTCTCTGCTCTTGTTCATCAAAACAGGTCCATATCTGCACTAGTTAATTCTCCTCAAGGATGTAACATCAGAAGCAAGAAATTGTTTTTTAATAACTTAGATCTTCCTAAGGATAATCAGAGGGGTGGACCTAATTATTCTTAACTTCTTTGTTTTTATAAGGAGACAAAGGTTGACTAATGATTAGTGTGATCACATAATTTATATTCCAAACCAGGACCCTTCTGGGAATGAAAATAGGAGCTATTGATAATTGTCCTAGAACAATGGACAAAATGGGATTAAAGGGCCTCTACTTATAATCAACATAAAAACATATATCTAGCTGGGTTTCTTGATTTATTGCACATTTAAAACTAAAACACTTAATAGCTAACAGAGACATGGTCGTATGATTTTTATTTTAATTCCCCCTTGAGGGGAAAAAATACAATAACCTATTGAAAAATGCCCTATACAGTCTGACACCTGATTTCTTTATTTCTTATCCTCCCAAGGTAAGACAATCATAAACAGAACTTAAGTAAATCTATTATATAAAACAGTGAACACTGATGACCCTCACGGAAAGTAGATCTAGGAGTCTGGTAGTTGTTGCAGTAATATTCCTACAGCTCAGAGAAAAGTGAAGATACTCAAACTTTGTAAGAAGAGATAATCTAGATGGGGAGTAGACACAGGATACCAACTACATTTTTAACAAGACTTAAAAGAAAGAAAAAGCAGAGTGTAAAAGCAAAAATAAGGGGGGGGGGAGGATAGAAGTACATTTCCCTAAGATTGAAAACAAAACAAAACAAAATCCCACCAAAAACATAAGTCAAGAGTTAAGAAAATATTCACTAAGGGCCAGACTAGAATGGATAGAGATCCATTCCCAGATACAGTCTAATGATAGATTGGGCTTTTAGGAATAAAGAAAAACATCCGGTAAGTGTCCAGGCAGGGGGAAAAAAGCAATCTTATTTATTCAACAAGTATTTGTAAAGAATGTGATGTGTTATTGTTCTGAATTTGCTGTCCTGTCTATGAGAGGGTTAATACATTCTTGCTTGTGCAGTGTGACTTGACATGCTTCCCTGTGGGAGGAGTATGCCTCCTCATTGATGTCAGCCTTGGCCATGTGACTTCCTTTGGCTAATGGAATATAAGCTGAGGTGTTACGTGCTGCGTCTGAGTAGAAGATTTGAAAGTGAGATTTATATGTGGTTCTGCCATTGTCCTTTCCTTTCTGCTAGGAAAAAATGTCCAGATAGGATCTATTCTATCAGCTTGGATTGTGGGATAAAAAATATGTAAAGAGAGCTATAACTGCAGGTAAAGCCTCAGCCTACCTGCAGCTGACGCATAATGTGGTTGAGAAATAGACTTTCATTGGTTAGAACTATTAGGCTTATCTGTTACAGCAGCATAACTAAGCAAAAGCTGACTAATAAAAGTGCCTATGATATTGCAGTCACTCTGTTTTGTGTTTGAAAGTTAGCCACCATAGATCCTTGCCTTCATGGAACTTATAGTCTAGTAAGACATCCTATGAAACTTTAGATACCCAAAGATAATAGATCAATATTTATTGGGTTTTAAAACAAAGGTAAAATGAATATATTCTCAAATATGTAATAATTTAGAGAATATACTATTCATATATTTTTATGGAAAATTACTTGGGGAAATTAATAAGATAATTGAAATGTGAATCATATGTGGTCTAAAGAATGAAGAAATTTGGTTTAAATAGGACTAGTGATGAACATTGAAAATATAGGGCCAACTCAGTTGACTCATTCATTTGAATAAGTATTAAATGCAGATGGATTTTCCTAAAGAATTCAAGAAAATCAACTACAAAGTTATTAGAACTAATAAAAGAGTTTCATATAGTGGCAGGTTACAAAAATATACATACAAGACATCATTAACTTTTTTGTATATTGTGAACATAATTAGGAACAAGATCTCTGGCCTCAAAGTAACAGAATTATATAATACCCAGGAATGCAGTTAACAAGAAATGTGATACAAAGAAAACTTTACTAAGGTATATAAAATGCAGGAGAAGATTTAGTACTGAGAAGGTATTCATTTTCCCCAAATTAACTTTTACATTTAATGTAAGGAAAAAATGAGGTTCAGAGATCTGCTAACTTGCCTGTGTCAGAAGATGAAATTTAGTGTCTCAAACTGTGATCCCCTTATCATTTTATACAGCACCAAACTACTAAAAAGCAAAACATGTATGGTTTTGAATAAATATAACTTAGGACACTCAAATTCTATGAGGATAGTTGGTGTATATGTCCTGGCTATGTAGAGAGTCATTAGCACAGTGCAGGCTTTCTGAATGGTTTCTTCTCCCTCAGCTGCTTCTCATACAGATAATCCTACATTCTCCATCCACACCATCTAGGTGTTGGTAGGATTGCTGAATAAATACATCAATAAAAGGACCCTCAATCCGAGTTTCAAACAGTGCTCTGACTGGATCTCCAGACTCGAATGCCTGTTCCCTGTTTGATCCCAGGCAGCTGCCACCTCCTTGAGGGCCATTGCTGATTTTTTGCCCTTGTTCTTGGCATTGCTGTTTATTGCAGCCCCTGCAGATGGTGACCCACCATCCTCTGTGGGTACTCTTGATCTTGTAGGATAACCTTGTCTTAATCCATGTGCTTACTCACCTCACTCTGCATTGTCTCCAGTATCTATGTGAACTTGGTCACTTTCAGTGCTTTTTGATATTCTGGCCCAAAAGATCAGGATCTTGATGCCTGGCATTATGAATCTATTTTGTTCTTCTCAAACTGGAAAGTTTAGTTTTCACTGGCTTAATCTTGAGGTGAATACAGCTCTTCCCTCACTAAAGGTGGAGGCTGAGTCAAAAGAAAATGTAAGTGAATACCTTTACCTCTTCCCTTCTTCTACAGTAATTTTTAATTGGACACATTTCCCCGCTTCCCTTGCATCTAGGTTTGCCCATGTAATTAAGTTCTGGACAATGGAATAGTAGGGTTGTGTGCCATTTCTGAGTTATTCCATTGAAGTGAGGGGGTACATTCCTCTTTCTTTTTTCTTCCACGGTGCTGCTTAGAGTGTGGATATTATGATAAGCCATCTTTTATCGTGAACAAAACATCCAAGGGATGCCAGAGCAATAAGATAGTAGGAGCCCGGGTTACCGATGAATTTGCAAAAACAGAAATTTCTTTCCAGCTTGAAATTTTCTATAAAGTCAAAACAAACTTCTATCTAGTTCAAGCCTCTGTTACTTTTGTTGCCACATGTAGGCACGTTTGTATGTAAACATAACCTCTGTTTCATGTGCATCGTGCAGACCTAGTTCATTCACCCCCCCAACACTAAGATCTTTCCCTTCTGGAATAATGCCTTGGAAGTAAATGTTTGGTTTACTTGGTACTTTTTTTTGGAGAGCTAGCACATCAGTTTCCATCCATCCATTCTTCACTGACATGTCTCGTCTGCATTTCCAAGATGAGCATGTGCAGGAGATGGGACTTATTCTACAGGAGTGTCTTCCCTCTGCTATACTGTGTGTGCTCCCTCTTTCTTCCCATTGCTGTAGTCTTTGTGTCTACCACACTGCTCAGCTTATAGAAAACACTCAGGAAATGTGTGCTGATGTATGAACACCACAGAGGACACACAGGAAAAACTTGTAATTATTACTCCCATCTCTTTCTTCATGTTATATTGGTCCACAGAGACCTGCATTGGAGTATAAACCTCTGGGGTCAGGGCAAATGTCATTGCTACTTCCTGGGTGGCTTGAAAAATCCTTAGTGTTGTAGCTAATGATGGGGGCAGGGTCAGCTTCATCTTTGGACCAGGAGAAAAGCAGCAACAGCCACATTCTGACCAGTTACTATTGGGCTCAATAAAGGAGCTTTTTATTACAGCTTCATTAACATAGAATCTAGCTTTGTGATTAGTAAGTCATTTTCCGTATACTCCCATGCCATGATGAATCCAATACAGTGTATCCCCCACTGAATAATAATAATTGAGTTAGTTCTAAATTTTGAGACCTTTTAGAACATATGGTTTATTAATGAAGCAACATAACCAAAGCTTATTTAATAATTAAAAGCAGGCATCTGTATTTCAAATAAAAATTTAGCTCTTTTTAAGTACACTTAGATCAGTGATTCCTCACTGGGTGAAACCCTAAATCTTTAGAAGCACTTAAAATACTATTCCCTACAATATCTACCAAATCTAGTTAAATGTAAAAGCCTGAGTTTCAGTCGCTCTTGAACACAAGTTGGGAACTAAAATTTGTGTATATATAATTTCTGAGTTAAAAGATCCATAACTTTGATCACATTTTAGAAGTCATTGACTTAAGACAGCTTACCAACCCCTGTGGTGTTTACCAGAGCCATAGATATGAACAAAGCCTCCCCCCTGCCCCACCAGAGACCAATATCTGAGAAAGGGCTCCAGAAATTATAGAATTGAAATTTGGAGTCAGGTGATTTGGGTTTAATGACTTCCAAAGTTAGTCATATACATGGACAAGTCCTACTGAGAGAGAATTGAACCAAAAAAAGCCAGGTCCAAGAAAGAAGGAGTTCAAGCCCTCATCATTTTTCACTGGGTTTATGTGGACACTTTCTAACTGCTTCTCTGCTGTTAGTCTCCTCTGTTACTTGCATCAGCTCGGATACCACAGCGCCTTGTACAAATCTTAATTAGAGCTCTAATCAGATTTCTGTTATGGTTCATGTCTGTCTCCCTTAGGATTCTACGACTGTCTTCTGTTCATCATTGTATCTTCAGCACATGAGTGAATGGAAAGATCGCTGGGTAGTGAACTACAGCTTAGTTATTTTGATTTCATTATATCAGGATTTGTGGAATTTTGGTGGATTGACTATAGGGAGCTCCAGAGGGGTGGGGCACATTTAAGCCTTTTCCTTTTCCCCCAGGGACTATCGCTATCTTGAAACATCATAGATACCTAAAAAGAGCATGGTTCTTTGTCAGAATTGATGTAAGACATAAAATTGCAGTAAGATTCTTTAACTACTAAAGACGAAAGTGTTTTTAAACACTTCTGTCCTTCCAAGACATTAATTTTCTAAATTAAATCACTATTTTGATTATGTGCAGTACATATCAGTTCATTACAATAAATAAATGTACAAGGCTTTATTGACATTCTTTTGATCATTCTTCGTAATTGGAAGTGATGCTTTGTTGTGTCTTGAAAAACGGTCTATATTTCAGGTTTTTTTTTTTCTTATTCAGTTTTCTTTCCTTGATTGTCATACTCATTCAGACATGATGAGGGCCTATGCTTCCCTGAGAGAATAAGTCTAGGACTTTGAGTTTAACATGGCATATGAAGGAGCCACAATGGTAATTCACATTTTTTCTTAGTATTTTCTCCTACCCCCCTTCATTATCATCATGAATAATATGCTTAGGCTGTGGAGCAGTGTCCACCAATCTGCTGCAAAATGAGAAGACGATTGTCATTTATTCTGAAGGTGCTTATACTTAGTTGAGGAAAAACTGACACATTTTAAGCAAGGGAATGAGAGAAATCAGAGTTACATTTTTGGAAAGGTTATCTGGCTGTGCCATCTGGGGAGAGTCCCGTCAGGCCTCCACAGTCTGGACCAGGCCTTACTCTGGCCTACGGGCCACCACCACAACCCCTGTCACCTCTCTCCATTTTTCTTTGTGAACACGTCAGGGTAAATGAACAGTTAGACGTTTCCCCAAACATGTCATACTTTCTCTTCCTGGAGTTCCCTTTTCTGTACTTGGCAGTCTTGTTTCAGGTTTATTTCACCTGTCACCTCCTGGGGGAGCCCCCCCCCTCTCCCGGCTTCCCCAGTCTGGACAATGCTCACTGTGAGGGCAGTTGCTTTCTTCTGTCACACTGTGTCGTAGACATCTCTTGCTTGCCCTTCTCCTTGTGGGCCTGTAGCCCAGCTGATGGCAGGAGACTCGTTCATGTGGTCTGCTCAGTGCCCGCTCAGTGAACTAGAGAATGAATGTGGTGAGAGTCCAGGTAAGGCATGCTAGAGAACGGATGCTAGAGAATCCAGATTTGACTTTGGAGACAATGGGCCTGTATGGATTGGAGGCTGTCTGATTTTTCAGAGGTGGAGTCATAAACCACCCTTGACTGTATATCATGTGCAAGGCAGGAAAGAACAAAAGTGCCAGAAACTTTGGCCTGCTTCAGAAGACTGCCTGTGCTAGGAGTGGGAATATGGGGGAGAAATAACTTTAGGGTGGTTTTTTAGAAGTTGAATTTAATAAAGTAAACAGGGCTTCAACTATTTAAGATAGGTTTGATTTTTTCTATCTGAAGCTTCTTTCTTCTGCTGAACCTAAATTTTCAATGTGTAATTTAAACCCAGCTTGATACAAAATTTTCTTCTTTTATTTTAGACTCCTGAATAAATGTGTTTGCTTTAAAGATAGAAATAAAAATTTAAAAGAGTAAACAATTGAAAAATTAAAATATGAATAATTTACATGCTGTCAGTTATTTTGTTGATTGCTAAATTATGTGTTCATCGAATGCTGACTATATTTAAGTATCTCCTTCAGTGTTGCTTAGGGAACATACTTCCGTACCTGACTTGTGTGTATAGCCTTTATTTTTGTTTATATTATTCCCACTTTATTTTTTGAAAGAATAATGACCATTATTTTTTCATAAACATAAATGTTCATTTTTAAAAATAAAACTGTAGTAAAATGGGGCATTCCAAAAGGAAAAAAATAATGACCTGAAACCCCATTACCTAGGAACAACTGTTTTTAACACTTGGTAAAAATAATTTCAGATATCCTTTCATTTATATATATATATATATATATATATATAGAGAGAGAGAGAGAGAGAGAGAGAGAGAGAGAGATGGATAGAAGGAGAGACAGAGAGATACAGAGATGGAGAGAGAAAGAAAGAAGGAGAGAGATAAAAGATTAGGTTCATAAAACACATGCTATTTTTACTGACAGTATTAAACATAATCCTTCTTTAATTTAGTAGAGATAAATTCACAGTGAAATTAAAGGAGCCAGTGATCTTTTAATTCTCAAGTTGCTTAGACTAAGTTTTATATTTAAATGAATTCAGTGCCAGCTACCAGTCCTTGTTTTACTCTTGTCCTTTCCTTTTGTGTATATTGATAGATTTCTTTGCTAGCAGAAATTCATCCTACAATAATTTTTGTAAGAGAGGCTCACAAGTGCTGGATTTTCTAAGTTACTGCATACTAGAGAATGTCTGTTTATTGCATTTATACTTTCTACTTGAAGGTATACTTGTGGAGTATTTTTCTCTCAGAATCTTTGAACTACTTGCCTACTGTTTTCTGACTTTGATAATATTGCTTTGTATAAATCTGAGATCAACTCTTGTTTTTTATTTTTTTGGGTGTTTTTTTTGTTTGTTTTGTTTTCCTACTGCAATGCTGGTTTGATATTTCCCTTTTAACTATTGTGTTTTGAACTAAAACTCACATATAGAAAAATCCACAACACACAAAAGGAGCCCTTATGTGTCTCTTACCAAGGTCGAGAAATAGGATGTTGACTAACCACTCGCTGCCTTCTCTGGATTCCCAAAATCCTTACAAGAAAAGTGGCTTCTCATGGAGGGCTTGCTTCCGTGTATTTTTCACTTTTCTCAGATCTTGTGATAGTAATTCTTACTGCTTGTTGGAAACCCTGCTTTTCAGTGCCTTCCAGAATATTTTAGAAGAGTATCATGTTCAGTTTTTCCACTAGTTGCCTCCCATGGAGGGGTTGTTTTGAATTACAGAGGCCCCCATTACCAGAAGCTGAACTCCCCAGCAGTGTTCTGTAATGTTGAATTTCAATGATTTTGGATATGATTATGGTTTCATTATGATTTATTTATTTATTTTGAGGGGAGGGAAAGTCATTGCCCTTTTCACCTGCAAATTCAATTCTTTCTTTACACCTGGAAATTTTTTTCTTCTGTTTGTTCTGTATCCATCACCATCTCTAATAATACATTTTAAAAATCAACATCTTATTGAAATGTTGCATATATACAAAACAGTTCTCAAGCTTTAAGTGTCCAATGTCATGAATTTTCACAAACTGAGCACATCCATGTAGTAAATGCTCAGTTTAGGAACTTCGACCTCTCCGAAAGCTTGTCTTATGACTCCACCTACTTCTTACCCTCTCCAAAATTAGCCAGGATTTTAACTTCTAACAGCATAGATTAGTTATATTTGGTTATGAACTTTGTATAAATGGAATCACATGGTATATAATTTTTTGTTTAATCTTCTTTTACTCAACGGTACATAAGTGAGTTTCATCCTTGCTGTTGTGTGGTGGTTTATTTAGTATGGGTACAGCATAGTACTCCATTGTATGACTGTTTTACAATTATTAACCTTTGTTTGATGGGCTTTGGAGTGTTTCCAGTTTCGGGCTCTTGTGAATGATGCTGTTCCAAACATTCTAGTACATGTCTTTTAGTGAACATGTTTATATATTTCTTTTGTATACTTTCCTAAGAGTGGGATTGCTGGGTCACAGAATAGACATGTGTGCAACTTTACAGAGATTGTGAAGCAGTTTTCCAAAGTGGTTTTAGTACCAATTTACACCCCACCAGCAGCATATGCTATGAGAATTCCAGTTTTCCCACAATGTTACCTTCATTTGGTGATAGTTCGTTCTTTCTTTCTTTCTTTCTTTCTTTCTTTCTTTCTTTCTTTCTTTCTCTTTCTTTCTTTCTCTCTTTCTCTCTTTCTTTCATTTTAGCCATTCTGGTGAATGGGTTTTTAAACAATTTTATTAATTTCTTTCCAGTTTGTGTTCTAGATTTCTAACGGCTTTAAGTCTGTATCCCTTAGTACAAGACCTCTTTTTTTCTGAATCTTGGTACCCCATCCTGATTGTTGAAATAGTGGCAAACACACTTCTAAGTGGCATATTTTCCCTTTTCACTATACATCTAAAATTCTCTTTATAGGTTTCTCTAATAGTTGTGTGTGCATGTGGTGTGCACGTGTGGTGTGCATGTGGTGTGCACGTGTGGTGTGCACGTGTGGTGTGTGTGTGTGTGATTAAGGGTCATGATCAACTTCCCTTCAAGGAAACTCAACCTGCAGTTTCTGAGTTCTTTCTCAAGACAACCTAGGGGAGAGGACAAGCAACACTGCAGGTTGCACAGAGGACAGAACATTTTGTTGGATCATTCTAGAAACACTGATCGCTCAGTATCATTAAATGAACTTTAAGTGCGGTATTTTCTTTGATTCAAATTTGACCAAAAAAATTGCTGGTAAGAGCAGAGTGTCAGTGTAAGAGTTTGAGTCCACACTGTTGCAAATGCCTCTCATTTTCTTTCTTTGCCTCGTATAACATTGAGCACTCGGATTTCCTGAATACTGAGGTGCATAGGGCTGTGCGTAGTATCATTTTATACCTTCTTGTTAACCTTCACAGAGGAGCTGTGTATACAAAACACAACTAAGCTATAGAGAGAGCCCATTCGAGGTTCCAAAGAGCTGTGTGATGATTATCCTACGGCTCCTTCTCAAACGGAAAAAATGCCTCTCAAAGGCAAACAATCAATCTTCTCCTTGGCACATCTGGGAGTCCTGGGGTTGCACAATGTCAGGAGATTGCTGCTTGATTGTTCCTTGGCTGAAAATGAGTCTGGCTATTTATATTTTCCTGCATTCATGTTACTTTCAAAGCTCACTCATTGCTGATACTGCTACTGATCATAGTAACAATAAAGAAGAGTCTACCAAGTTTTTCTTTGTTTTTTTTCTTCTTTTTTTAAAGTAGAAAAACTTATATAGTGATCTCATTCATGCCTGAAACAAGGACTATTAGTGACTGTCATGACTCAAGATTTCATTCATGGAGGTTCCCTTTCAGAGGTAATTTTGAGTGATGGACTTTAAAGATGGGGAGGGCCCAGATCATAAATTCTCATTATCTTGGTCTCTGTATGAAGGAAATGTCCCATTGTCTAAGACCAGAGAGAAGGTAAAACTTTTCATTAGCCATTTTAGTTACTTGAATTCTAGTTCACTTTTACCTGACTTATCTTGGGGTATCTGTTTTGCCCCTTAAGGCAAGATGGAGAAATAGACTCCATGGAGAGATCAATGGGTTCACTGTAGGTGTGTGCACTGGTAGCGTCCCTTTTGTAGGGACATTGAGATTGAAGTATCTGAGTCCTCTGACTGATGTGCAAACGTTCCCCTGAAGTTTCTATACTAAATACCTGTATGAAAATTTCTTGTAAGTCCTAGAGACCTGTACCAGCAGTTTCTCTTGACACTCCTCAGAGGTGAGAATGGGGGTGCCATTGGCCTCATCGACCTGACACTCTAAAGAGCCATGGGTGGCAGAATGGATGAGGGAAATGGCCATGTGCATTTCCTGTGTAGGCCCAGCTTTATCATGCGATCTATTTTTTTTTAAAGATGTATTTATTTGAGAGAGAGCATGCACGCGAGCACACCCACAATCGGGGGAGGAGCAGAGGGAGAGGGAGACAAGCAGACTCTCTGCTGAGTGGGGAGCCCGACATGGGGCTCAATCCCAGGACCCTGAGATCATGACCTGAGTCAAATGCTTAACTGACTGAGCCACCCAGGTGTCCCTCAAACTGACCCCCATGTTTCAAAGCTGAGAGAAAACTACATGTCAGGATTTTCCAGGGCCTGGGGTTCAAGGATGCAAGGGGGGCTTTGTCTAGTTCTGAGTGGGCTCTTTGTGACTTTAGAAGAGGGATGAGAACACAAACACAGGCAGCGAATCAGGTTTTGTGTGAAACATTTGGCAATGTCATTATCTGCACTTTTGATGTATGGGGTTGCTGCTCACAACCTCACTGGGAAAAGGACAAAAGAGAGTGTCTCTTTGGCTACTTTCCTGGAAAAACACAACCCCCTTCTTCCTCCAGGGCCTGTTAACCAGACAGCATTAGGGAACGCACATGTGACTTCCTGTTCATTTCTATTTTGTGAATGTGGGTATAGGGGAGCCATAAAAATATGCTGAGGGAGAAAGCAATACATCTAAACCTCTTCAATGGTTTGGCTTTATTGTGCTTTGATGAGACCTGCATGGAACACCTGTGCCTCATTCAGTCTTTATCATATTTCTTAGTTTTCATATTGACTACATTGTGTATATAATAAAAAAATTAAGAAAAAAGAGACTGGTACATAAAATAGTTCTTGAGAGAGTATTTAGGGGACCTTTTGGAAGTGGGCCATAGTAGGATGATAACACCCTCTGGCTGCCAAGAGCATGAAGCAGGTGAGATGGACCAATGCCAATGTGGGTCCTCAGGCCACCTCTCAACAAGGTCACAGTGAACTCCAAGGGAGCAATTGCCCTCAGGAGGCCACAGGTGTGTGAGGATGCTCTCTCCCTAGATGCCCATTTCCTTCTGAAATGTATTTAAGCATTTTTTTCTTCCTGATACCCATGACTACAGGCTGATTGAGCAGGTGAGCCCAACTTGTAGACCATAAAAGGCAGAAGAGAGGATGCTTGAGAAATGCAAATGCTTCCTAATGAGGGCAGTGAATTAAACTCACTTTCAAAAACCTGTGTGAATATCCCAGGGCTGTATTAAAATGTCGTCCTTTAAAAAAGACATATTTTTATACTTTGCTGGAGAAAAAAAGTCGTATAGCTCTTTTGGATCTATTTTTGAATAAATGTGTGGAGAGCAAGTGTGTTCTAGCTTGTAGTCTCTTTACTGTTATGGGGACTGGCCTCCTTCTCTCAGGAAAGGGAGAGAATTCCTCCATGGAATAGTGAATTCCCAAACAGCATGTTTCAGTAACACACTTCAGAGAGCCCAGATTTTGCCTCTTCTCTTTGGCAGGGCACGATCTTTGCCACTCTTGCTAAAAACAGAAGATTGATCTAGCCCAGTCACCAGGAATAGGCAGTGGGCCAGGACCCTCTTGGGTCTCCTCCTTCAATGAATTTGGGAGCTCACTTGGAACAGGTGAGAGGGGTCACTTGGAGGGGAGAGTAATGTCGGATCAGGCAGTCCAGAGAGGTAGCCAGCATGAGCCTTTAAATGTGAAGGAATTATTCAGAGATCCTGAAAAGTGTTAATGGAAATATCACAGCACTGCTACAAATTCGATTATTCAAAGACTCAGGCAAGATATAATTGTTTACTCAGATATTACTATAGAGACTGATATGGATAAGGATATAAAACAACATTCTGCAGTTCCTGGAAGTGATACCTTGTCATTAAGTCTTGATTTATTTAAATTAGCTTTCACTTGTCCTCCCGAATCTTTTGATCTCGTCTCCCCATGCTGCCCAGATGCCTCTGCCTTCAGAAGAAGTACGATAGTGCACCATATTTTATGGATTCTGGCTACAGCTGCTATGTGGGACTGCAACACTGAGATCCAGTTCCATTGTTTTTCTTTGTTGGTCTCTTGTGGTCACCTTTTGGTCTCTTCAGCTTCAGATGCACACATGTCACATGCTTGCACACACAGATACACAAAAACACACAAATGCATCCATACATACATGTTCATTCACATTCTTATTTTAATTGGCATTTCCCACATTTTAAAATTGTCTTGCAGGATAAGAAAGAAAAAAGATAGGAACATTAAACCTGTCATGTACATGTGAAAGACACTAGAATAACATGAAATCCAACTGTATGAGTTTAGCAGTAGGCACCCCTCAACAAAATGAAAGCTTGCATACCTGTCAGAAAGACTAACATAAAAAAGACAAGAAACAACAAGTGTTTCACTTGTCCTCCAACAAGAGGATGTGGAGAAGAGGGAACCCCTGTGCACTATTGGTGGGAATGTAAATTGGTGTAGCCCCTGTGGAAGACAGTATGGAGGTTCCTCAAAAAATTAAAAGTAGAACTACCCTATGAGCCGGTAATTCCACTACTGGGTACATACTCAAAGAAAACGGAAACACGAATTTGAAAAGATACATGCACCTCTATGTTTATTGCAGCATTATTTACAATAGCCAAGCCATGGAAACAAGCAAAGTGTCCATCAATGAATGAACGGATAAAGATGTGGGGTGTGTGCATGTGTGTGTGTGTTATAATGGAATATTGCTCATATATAAAAAAGTATGAAATCTTGCCATTTGCTACAACATAGATGGACCTAGGGGATGTTATGCTAAGTGAAATGTCAGAGAAAGACAAATACCATATAATTTCACTTATAAGTGAAATCTAAAAAGCAAACAAACAAACAAGGGAACAAAACAGAAACAAATTCATAAATACAGAAAGCAAACTGGTGGGAAGATGGGCAAAATAGGTGAAGGAAATTAAGAGGTACAAACTTCCAGTTAGAAAATAAATAACTCACAGAGATGGAAAGTAAAGCATAGGAAATGTAGTCAATAATCTTGCTTTTTTTTTAAAAAGATTTTATTTATTTATTCAACAGAGATAGAGACAGCCAGTGAGAGAGGGAACACAAGCAGGGGGAGTGGGAGAGGAAGAAGCAGGCTCATAGTGAAAGAGCCTGATGTGGGGCTCGATCCCATAACGCCGGGATCACACCCTGAGCCGAAGGCAGACGCTTAACTGCTGTGCCACCCAGGCACCCCAATAATCTTGTAATAATTTTGTATGGTTACAGATTGTAGCTACACTTTTCATGGTGAACATTGTGTGATGTATAGAATTGTCAAATCACTATGTCTTATACCTAAAACTAATATAAAATTGCATGACAACTATAATTCAATTAAAACAAAACAAAAGCTTAAAAATGAGGGGATGAAGATATATTTACATGTAATTTTAAACAGAAGATATATTTAAACAGAAGATATATTTAAACATGTAATTTTAAACAGGGTTAATATCAGGAGAAGTAAAATTACATGAAAATATTAAATGTAAAAAAGGGAATAGTTTAAATTGCTAATGGTAAAATACAAATAAAAATATAATATTCATAAAGTTTTAGGTAATAAATTACAAAAACGTACAAATTAAAAAAGACAAGTTAAAAACTTAAGGAAATAGGTAATATTGAATAGGTAACAGAATGTAGAAAAATCAATAATGAGATTGTTGGACTTTATTTATAGGACTATAAATATAGGACTATATTTGGAAATGTGTCCTATCCAAGGAAGAAGTGAATGAAAATATGAATGGAAATTAATATGTATGAATAATATAAATGATAAACACTAAAGATCTCTTTCTTTCTCTTTCTTTCTTTCTTTCTTTCTTTCTTTCTTTCTTTCTTTTCTCTTTTCTTTCTTTCTTTCTCTTTTCCTTCCTTCCTTCCTTCCTTCCTTCCTTCCTTCCTTCCTTCCTTCCTTCCTTCCTTTGTATCAAGGCCAATAAAAGAGACAAAACTCTCATAAAGGTGATCAGGGAAATAAAGAGAAATAGCTGTACACTTTATTAGGAATGATAAAGAGAGTGTAATTAAATAGTTATTTATATACGCTTATATACACATACCAGAAAAAGTAGAATTCTATATCAATATATGCCAATACAGATAAATACATCGATAAAAGAATAATTTTGTGGGAAAATATAAAAAACAACTGATTATAGAAGAAATATGGAAAAACTGAATAGAACCTGAAAGACATTATGAAAAACATCTAAAAATAACCCCTGGGAAGTTGTCAGACCCATATGGTTTGAGGTATGGGTTCTTTCAAACAATTTTAGAACATAAAATTCTTGTGCCACTTTAAATATTTAAGCACAAAAAGGCAAGTTTCTCCTTTCTTTTACTTATAACTAGCATAGCTATACAGAACTGCAGACAAATCTTTCTTAGAGATAGAAATGCAAAATTCTAAATACATGATGGCTGTATGAAATCAAGTATATTAAAGAAATTATGTGCTATGGATAAGTAGGTTTTATTCCAGGAGTTTAATGGTGGCTCATTGAGAAACATATATATTATGAAAATCCATTATGTTAGTAACAGAAAAAGGAATGTATTCCTGATGTAAAGTTATAGTAAAATAGGACTTGAAGAACAGTTTTTGTATGTAATGAAAACATATGTGACTGAGACATGTGCATCATGCTTAAAATGCAAACATTAGAGCCATTCTCATTACAAGTTAAGATTGTCTGCTCTTCCCATTATCCCACCACCGATCCAACCTATAATAAAGTGCTTTAAATCAAAAGGATAAAGCATAGATATTTGTTAATATTATTGGGAAAACCAACTGTGAAAAATAAAAACACTCAGGGAAATGAAATAAAGGAGGATGCAAAATCTTTTGTAAGTATAACTCTTAAGCAGACAAAGGATGTCAAGGTGAAAAAAATTGAAACTATTAGCATACATGGAAAATGTAATCACATATTTATGTTAATTTTGAGTAAACAAGAACTTTACAATCATGATGGAAATCATAAAAGAAAATTTGAAAGGAAATAAAATCACCTTAAATTAAAAGAAAAATGAAAACTGGGTAAATATTTGTGAACAAATATGACAGGTGCAAGGTTAATATCTTTTATTTAAGATATTTTAAATTTAATTTTTGAAAAGCTCTTACAAATCAAAAAGTAGATAAATATCCTTAAAGAAAACAGGCAGCTATATTAAATGAAACACAAGTTGTCAGGAAACAAAACAACAATGACTTATCACTAATCTTATTAGTGAAGCAACATTTGGTTTTGGAAAAGGTGACTGAGTGAATGAAAGATAATCAATTAGGGCAGTAAACAGAGTGGTAATTCAGATGCAGTCTCTGGAATAGGACTATTTGAGTTAAAACACGTCTCTCTCACTCTTTAACTGCTAATCTCAGTCTACCTCTCAGTACTCACGGACAGCATTTATAAATTAACAGGGGTAGCCTTCACTCCATCACTGGTTAAGTAAATGTGAAAGCTGCACCCACCTGAAACTTACAGAAGCCCATCTAAGCATTGTATTTAGCTGTCCCACTATTTATCTATACCTGTCACCCACCATTTATATCTTTCTTCTAATTATATTTTTATGTCTCTATGTTAAGAAAGCTTAGATAGGTGGAGAGAAAGAGACAGAATTATGCTCGAAGATATTGCAGTACAAATTTGTGCAATTTTAAGTCTAAATTTTTACAACGAATAGTTAAGTCAAAATATATAACATCTATAATCAAATTAATAACACTTAATTTAAAAAATGACAAATAGTGTGGTGGAGACAGTTTGTTGGCTAGTGTATTCATCGTCCAGGCAATCAATACTCACTCCCACACTAGGTAAACCTGAAATCTCAGTGGCTTAGAAAGATTAAGGTCTATTTTTCACTCATGTCACAACTAGATGTAGCCAGGCCATCTGGAACGTAGGGCCTCTAAGGTTGCCATAGCAAGGGAAGAAAGTACGTTGGAGGATTACTTTGAACTTTTTATTGACTTATATCCTTTTTTGCCCCCATTCCTTTGGTTAGAACTTAGCTATAGAGCCCAACCTGACTGCAAAGGAGATTGGGAAATGTAGAGAAACCCATGAAGATTTGATAAGCATGACTGGTCTCTGTCTTTGACAGAGTATGAATAGGACTAAGGTCTTCAAGATGATACAGTTGCACTATTAACTTTTTGGAACCATCTTCAGAGTTTGTTCCATTGTAGTATTACATTTGCAGTAATACCTTCATCTGAGAGTTGGTTGGAGAGTATCAAACTCACTCCACCCTTTTCATAAAAGGTTATCAATCTGGAATAATAATAGTAATAGTAGTAGTAGTAGTAGTGGTAGTAGTACTACTGAGTAGATCTGCATTCTAGATCAGAGAATTAAAAAAAAAAGAAAAAGTATGCTTTCCTTTTTTTCACCAAATTTTTATTTCAATTCTAGTTAGTTAACATATAGTGTAATATTGGCTTCAAAAAGTCTGATTTCCAATTCTTACCTAAAGTTTAGTTGAAATAAGGAATATATGGAAATGGGTGTGTGGGAGTTCTTAAAAATTTTATAATTCTTGGATCAAGCAAGACAAATATACATACTCTATAGATCCTTTATATTATTCCCTCCTCTACCCCTCATTACCTCTCTCTCTCTTCCTACACCTCCAGACTGCTTTGAGAGGACTGCACTTTGATTTCATGCCTGAGGGGTCCTAACGAAACCGGTCACAGCATTTGCAATTGGGCAGTAACTACTCTATCTCTCAGTGGTCCTTAATGAACCTCCAACTGAGAAATTTCTTTCAATACTGAGTTTTAGGAAAAGCTTGACCTATTTTGAAGGATGCTATATTGTATTCATTTAGTTATTTGTCTTCATACTTTCCCTTTTGCTTTTACACCCAGGAAGGTCAGTCAAATTGTTGGTTCAACTAGCACACCTAGGACATTAAGGGCTACAAATACGTACTGCACTGCCCTCTCTCCCATGCTGATCTTTCATTTAGATTTATGCTTCTGAGTTCTGAATTTTTGTTCTTATTTCTGTTTTAGTATTGTGATATGTGTTTTAAAGTCACCTTAAGTCCCACGTGCTAAATTTTCCCTGGGGAACCAGTCAGCCCAGAAACTTCCAGGAATGATTATTGGAAGAGATTTTTGATATAGGAAGTTGGCTCATATTTGCTTTTGAGGCCAAATTTTACAGAAAAATATCAATTTCTTGCATGTTCTTGCATGCATATTTTATTAAAGAGCAGGCTTGGAAGATAAGATGTTTATGGATAGTAAAGAAAAATATGACTGCCAATTTAATAAGGAACAAAAATAAATTATAGAGAGTCATTTTAGGGTTCACAAAAGGTTTTGGATTCTTCTGTTCTAGAGGATATACTTCCTATCTCATTTATGTATTGCTTCACTAATGGGCGGGGAGATGAAGTACCTTGACTAGACTGTTAATATCTTTATAAAGATAATATTCATGAGTGGATCAAATTGGATTTGCCCATTTCTCAGAATATTGAATGTGATAGATAGAGCAGTTTTAGATTATAGACTATGACCTGGTTTCCAAGGCAACAACATTCATTACCTTATTATTTCCCAAATTACCCAGTTTAACTGCCCTATCCCTTTTATCACACCTCCCCCTCATTAAACACTTACCAGATCCTTTTCTGTTGCTATGTAGGCAGTATAATAGCTTTCACAGCTGCTTGCTGAATGAAATGGGAAAACACACATACATACACACACACAGTTTGGGAGTGTGTGTGGAGAGAGAAATTTCATCAGTATTTCAGGATGAACGGATGCAAGTGGCAGGTATGCGTTCTATATATATACACACACAGTGCATCCCCCAGCACATTTTGCACAGAAATATGCCTTGTTTTGGTGCCCAGACCTGCCATGTGTGTCGATTTGATGGAGTCTGGGTTCTTCTGACAGTGTGACAGGCTATTAATCACATGTGACCAAAATAGCACACAGAGGAGGGCACTCCTGTTTCTTTCCTTCCCTGGGTGGGAGTGGGTAATTTGCTGACACTCCTTCTCTTTGCATCTGTTCTGGTTTCTTTGTCATTGTGTCATCCTTCATCCTTATTGGAGGACTTCTTATTTGGAACCATGAAATCAGTGCATTGTCTTGGGTGGGTGAGGTCGTGTGGACCAAGTCAGTGGAGTAGAGACAACTTAAAAAAATAGATGCTTATTTCACATCGACTTGTTTCCTCCCAAGACCCATTGAGAAAATCATATAGCTTCATAATTATTATCTTAATGGCTTTGTCTTACTTAGGAGAATAAAATAGGTAATATTTAAGTTTTAAAACATTTTTAATGGCTGGGTCATGCTGATAGTTAATACTTCTCTTTGTATGGTTTACAGATACATAATATTGGCATACTTATTATGTTTTTACATGTTCTGTTTTGAAGTGAGGTGACTATGTGCGGTTCTGTTGGAAATTTCTAATATGAGACAATGAGACATTAGGATCAGAGTCTGCTGTCACATGTCTTGCCTTGGACAGAAATGGCTTGGGTATTCGATGTGTCCAATCTTCTACCCATGATAGGAAATGGACAACAAAAAATAGAGTTTACTTTGTGTTCCCTCTAGCCCAAAGACATAAGATTATGTTGGCTTCACCAGTCACTGTGCCTGAGGTTGGAGTACAGATATTTGGAAATGGGTCTGTGGTAGGGAGGTTATGGAAGCGGGGGGCAAGATCAAAGCCAGGACAGCAGAGTTCAACCAAATTCTTAAGCAGGAGTTGGCACATATTTTCTTTAAAGGACAAGATAGGCTTTTCAGGTAATACGGCTTCTGTTGCAAGTATTCAGCTCTGTTGTTGTGACACAGAGACAGTCACAGATCATAGAGAAATGCATATGGACATGGCTGTGCTCCAATAACATTTTCACTAAAAGAGTAGGCAGTTGGCCTTATTTGACCCATAGGCCATAATTTGCTGACCCCTATTTTTAAGAATGGTACCAAGTAGATAGTAGTTACTATAATGTGTGTTCAAACAAAAAAGATGGCTTGTGAAGAGAAGGGCCATATGCACCCCAATGTTCATAGTAGCAATGTCCACAATAGCTAAATTGTGGAAGGAACGGAGATGCCCTTCAACAGATGACTGGATTAAAAAGTTGTGGTCCATATATACAATGGAATATTACTCAGCTATTAGAAAGAACGAGTTCTCAACATTTGCTGCAACATGGATGGCACTGGAGGAGATAGTGCTAAGTGAAATAAGTCAAGCAGAGAGAGACAATTATCATATGATTTCTCTCATTTATGGAACATAAGAACTAGGAAGAACGGTAGGGGAAGAAAGGGATAAAGGGGGGTAATCAGAAGGGGGAATGAAGCATGACAGACTATGGACTCTGAGAAACAAACTGAGGGCTTCATAGGGGAGAGGGGTGGGGGAATGGGATAGGCTGGTGATGGGTAGTAAGGAGGGCACATATTGCATGGTGCACTGGGTGTTATATGCAACTAATGAATCATAGAACTTTAAATCAAAAAAATTAAAATTAAAAATTAAAAAAAAAAGGATGGGTTGATCAACAAACGTTGCAAGAGGAAAAATGAGAAGAAATGGTAAAAATTGACAGGGCACCTGAGTGGCTCAGTCAGTTAAGTGTCCGACTCTAGGTTTCAGCTCAGGTCATGATCTTGGGGTCCTGAGATCGAGGCTCGCGTTGGGCTCTGCACTGGGCATGGAGTCTGCTGGAGGATTTTCTCTCTTCCTCTCCCTTTGACCCCCGTCCTTTCATGCTCTCTCTCAAATAAACAAATCTTTAAATCAATGGTAAAAATTGACAATTGAGTGATATTCACTGTATGCTAGTCACTCTCCTAAGTTCTTTACATGAGTTAACACATTGCGTCCCATGAGATAAGTACTAAATTACTGGCTGGGATACATGAAGGTTATATAATGCTCGTAAGATCACACAGATAATGAGTGGCAGGACTAGGATTCAAACCCTGGTTCTGAAATTCAAATCAGGTTTCAGAATTCAAATCAATTTCCAACAATCCATGCTCTAAACTATCTCAGTTTATTACTCTGCATTGTGGAGCTGGCAAGTAAGAGGCGGTCAGGAGGAATTCTGGAGATGGAGTTCATATGCTTGCAGTAAACTTTGTGTTGTCTCAGATCATGTGTGAGGCCACATTTAAAAGACCAGAGAGGGTTGGACACACCACACACTGACTACCCCTAGTATGAAACAGTAGTTGGATGAAACTACAGAAAGATTGGTGGACAGGACATCTTCACTATGACATCAACTTTGTTTGCATGTGAAGATGTCATATACATAAAACATGTCTATAACACATATACTGTAGGTGTAATAATCACCCACTATCCCTCTTAGGAACAGATCATTTTTGAGACCATAGAAACTCCACTGAACCTCCCGATTCCATTCCCTAAGTCTCCCTCTAAAAAAGCCCATTATTCTCCATTTTAATTAATATTTACTTTACTTTTCTTTATAATTTTATGATATAATGCATGCAAGCTACACAGTATGTTATTTAGTTTTGTCTTTTATAGGAATGGAATTTCTGTCAGCATCAAAAATTGAAGTTCAGACATCTCGCCAAATCTCGTTGTGATCCCTTTGTTTCCATTGCTCTATAATATTCCATTGAATGAAATGGAATCTATTTATTTATTCATCCTGTTAATGGCCATTAGGTCGACTTGAAGTGTCAGTCTGCTAAGGGCAATGCTACTGTAAACATTTCTATATGTTTCAGATTATGGAGCACAAATGAAATATTTTCTTTAGGAAATATTTTTATGAGTAGGAGTTCTTGCTCATAAATTGTGAATACACTTAACTTTAAGAGATAATGCCAAGTTATTTTTCAAAGTGGTTGTACCAATTTACATGTCCACCAGCAGGATCTGAGAGGTGGCAAGGCTCTGCATCTTTGCCAACCCTTCGTATTGCTGGGCTGGTGGATGTGAAAGAGTATCTCGATGTAGTTTTAACTTGCATTCCCCTAGTAACACTTGGAATTTTTTCAAGTTTTAATATTACTGCCTTAGATTCTTCCTAATTACTATAGGTAAACACAAAATAGACTTTTAACATAGAACTTCACCATTGTGCCTTACTTATCTGTCTAATGCCGGCATGGTTGGTGGGTATGCAGCAATCCATGCACAGAAATGTCCTCTCAGGATTCGGGTGGACAAATTTATGTTTCCACATCCATCGAATTCCATTCATTTTTCTGGATTTTGGAGGCAGAGAGATTCAGGCTTATTCGTATGTCCTTCCTACTGCAAACTGGCAGTGGGAACTTAGGCAAAATTATTTCACTTCTTGTAACTACAGTTGCTTCAGTGATAAGATGAGCACAATAGTACCTCCCTATGCAGCGTGTTGCCTGTTGATTCTAAGTTCTTCCTTGTTTTGTGGGGGCTTGAAAGCTGACAATGACATTTGCCAGGCCCCTCTGGCATGGATCATGCCACTGCAAGGCATTCATGTAGACTTGAGGGCAGAGAGGAAGAGAAGCATTTTTGCCCTCTGACTTGGTGGTAGCCATGCAAACATAAAACGGGCATGATGGTTTGCAGTGGCTTCCACGTGAGCTTCAGTGTGGTATGCAGGTGAGGTCACTGGCAGGGGCTTCCTATGATCCAAGTATTTTCTGATTTCTCCAAAGCCAGAAGAGATTCTCACAGGCCTTTTCTCCCCTGTCCTATGTTTAATAATCTCTGTATTAATCCCCCTTTCTGCTGAAGTACCTAGAATGGTTTCTCTGCTCCTGAGTGAACTCTGACGGATAGACTCTACCTTACACTGCCTAACTACTTCAGGCTGTATGAGGATTAAATGAAATAATTCATTTGGAACATCTAGAATGAAACTGGCACATAGTGCATACTCTCTAAGCACCCACTTTTCCCACTTCCTTTAAGGAAGAGGGTTATCTCCCATGTTGGAAGATAGACATGGATGGAGAAGGGTGAAGGACCTCACTTCACAGTAGGTTAGGAGGTTGTGGGTGAACCTTCATATAAAACTATGTCCATGACACCAGGGCCAGGGCTCCAGGGCAGCTGCTGTAGTGCTGTGGGATCTGTGGTGAGACTCCCACATGTCTGCAAGCCGGCTTTGTGTGCTGCTGGCCAGGCTGACTCTCCACCAGGTATGCTGGAATGCCAGCATCCCTCCCCAGCTGTGATGATGACTTTCTTTATGGTGTTTACTCTGAAGCTTATCAAAACATCCCTACCTAGAGTTATCCCTAGATCAAGCCCCTGTTAATAATTGCCAGGAAATTTTCTAAACAGTTTTCTAACTTGAGTCAGTGAATAGAAATCAGCTCTCTCCACACTGTGGAAGCTTCATCTGGAAGGTAACCAGTACAGCTATGACCTTCTGTTCGTTTCTCCACTGGACTCAAACAGGCTTCAAATAAACCACACCGTGACTGGCTAAAAATCAGACATGCCACCAGGCTTGAGCTCATTTCTAAAGCTCCTTTGCTCCAGTGTGTTGTTATTTTCAGAGTCCTTCATGGACAACTTCAGAAAAGCTAGGCTACAAGTCAAATTCTGCCCAACTTCAGGGTTCTTAATTTTTCTAACTATAGGAAGAAATGCTCCACTCAGAGGTGTCTTATCCTCTCCCCCTCTCCCCAGGCTAAGATATGGGAATTAAGCAAAACATGCCTTTGTTGCTCTCCTACCTCTCCTCCTTTGGGAATCCCCTTCTTTACACTTCAGAGACTCCGTGTTCTTGAATGAATTTATATCACTGTATCCCCTCTCCAAGGGGTATCTGCATGTTAAGGCCTATTGCCCCCTGGTGTGGAAAGCTCTGCCTTATGAGTCATTGGCACTGCGGCCAGCAGTGGGGACAGGAATGATCCAACTTTCCTCTTCTCAGGGAGTCTGGCGGAGAAGACATTCCCGTGTGGTGCCAGCTTGGTGTGGGAGTTCAGGCTTGGGGAGGGTGGTAGGCTGCAGGGAATGGGCTTGATGGGTGACTCAGGCAAAGCAGGGAGTCAAGCAGTCCACACTGAAGGTGAGGAGCAGTGGGCTTTCTGGTGAGATATCTGTGAGACTTTCCTGATCACTGGACACATTGGCAGCTAATGTAGGGTGGCTCTGTCTGAGTCTAGCTACAAGATGGCCTTGCCCTGCAGGAACTGGGGGCTGGGCTCTGTGGAACCACTTGGGGCACTGTGGGGTTAGGATCTAATGCAAGGAGGCTATAAGAAAAGGAGCTGGGAACAGCTGGGTCGGGGAGCCACTTGTGGCTAATCTCTTTGCTCTAGAACAAAGCATGTTCCTCTTAGATACACACCATACTGACAGAGGGCACCCGTGGCCAGCGGCCTGTTGGTTTGTCTATCTGCTTGTTTGCAGTTACAGAAAAGCATATTATCAGAGCCAGCTAGTGGGCTTCCCCAGGGCCTCCCAGAGCCCAGGCTAGGCAGCTCCACAGCCTCTAAGCAGCTCTAAGACATACCGGAGACATGTTGCTAAACACCTGTTTTGTCCCAGTGTTGCCTTGGATGTGTGACAGAGTCCCTGTTGCACGCCACCACGGTCACAGCACAGAGGAGGGAGCCATGATTTCCTCTGGAACTGGCTGGGAAACAGGGCCCAGGGCATCTACCAAGACAGAGATGTCAGGGGTTGGAGACCTGGTTTGGAGGTGTTGGAATTGGGGAACTAGTTTGGGTCCCCTACTAGCACACCAGCACACCCTGAAATAGGGATTTGGGTAAGAAGTTTGCTTGGGCAATGACTTTGGACAGCAGAGGAAGGGAATGGGGAAGTCAGACAGGGCCAGGAGGGAAAGCCAGTAAGGATACATCGATCAGCAGGCCCCTGCCGTGGATGACTGGGGCCCAGTCCTGAAGAGAGGCCGTATAGAGCACACCCAGACATTGTCCCATGCGGTGGGTGAGGAAGCTGGGGTGTTTGTCCGCTAGCTCCAACACATTCAGTGTTGACAGCACTTTTAGGACACTATCTCCCTGGCACTTCTGACCTGTCCTGAGCCTGGGCTGAGCACACTCTCCTGACCAGAGGGTGGCCTACATGGCAGTCACCTGCCCATGACCAAAGAGAGCTGAGAGGACATGGAGGAAGAGGGGATCGGCACCTTCTGCTGTGGCAGCCGATAGAAAAAACAGGGTGGATCATGAGGCTCCTGACTCAGGGGAGTTGGCCATGAAATGCTCCAGACCTCATTTCACTTTTCCAGTCTTACCTACTGTTTTCAACGGAGGGGGAGAGGGTCAGATTCCAGAGCATCCTCCCGCTTATCTTCTCCCTGGTGGCACCTATGCTAGAATAAAGTCTGGTTTGTGTTAATTCAGGCATATGTGTGTGTAAATGTACATATTTATGTGCCTATAAATACATGGGCATACGTGTGTTTGTACATCCTATGTATCTACATATGTATCAGTTATGTAATTTCTCAGTAAAAAAAGCACTAACCAAAAAGAAAGAGGGTTTCAACCTGGCCAGAGCCCTGCTATTTCACTGGGTAACAGTGAGCCCAGTTTACTTCTGTTCAGTACAAGTCAAGAGCAAACGATATCTGCTATATCTTCTGTGTTTTATCTCTGGAATTTGGTGTTTATTGCTCAGTGCTTTGAGAATACCTCCTTTATAGGGTATTTACAGGGGAAACCAGTTAGACAGGTTTTTTTTTTTTTTAAGAGACATCTCATTTCCTGGCAAAATACCTACATTTTTTCCTACTACCTTTTGAGGCAGCAATTAAGGGTAGTCTGTGTTTTTGTTGTTGTTGTGTTTTTTGTTTGTTTGTTTGTTTTTTTATTTACCAGGGAGAGTATTGGAATTGTATTAAAAGAAATGGAATACATTTGGCCTCTCTTTTCAAATCCCTTTGTGGTTTTCCTCATTTGTAAAATGGGGACGATATTGTCAATCTGTAATGAGATCATGCGTCCGAGAATACTTCTAGACTTCAAGGTTAGGCTGGCTTCAAGGAGAGATTCAGAGGTCCCGTGATTCCAGGAACAGGCAAGAACTCTGTCCAGTGAGTGTGCTGGAGAAGGGGGTTAAGGCACTCAGCAGCTTTACTCCAACTGACACAGAGCCCAAGGACATCCCAGTGCAAAGGGAAACCACCCAGCAAGCAATCCAAATCAGTCAATCATGTGACCAAAGCCTGTTCTAGAAAAAAGGGGGAAAGAAGTAGGCTTGACAGAGGGTGGAAGGTGTTAACAATGTTTGGAAGACCCACTGCCAGTTGTTATTCTTGTGGCCCTATAAACGGCATTCCCCTTCATCTGTATGCTGTTTCCTATGATAGCCATTGTTATTCTAGAAAAACTGTAGCTTCAAGAGCAACTTGCCCAGTAGTGGTGGAATAAGCGTTTGAGGCCTGGCATGTCTGATGCTCAAACCTCTCCTCTTCTGTGTGGTACTGCAACAGTGGTCATTGGTATGGGGCTGCCTTTTGTCATGAAAGCAGGAACCTTAGGAGGCCTTGTTTATTGGCTGAGGGTTGCAAGCACCTGGCTCACATATCTGGCAACACCTTGGGATACAGATTTCCTCCAGATGCCTGGCAAGGACTCTCGGTTCAAGCACAGCATTATCATAGCCCTGAAATTTTCCTCCTAACCTCAGGATTAGGTTCCACTCACTTTAGTCTCTCCTCCATGCATATTGTTCCCTGGACATGCCAAATTTGGTACAGTCTGTAAACTTGCCATGTTGTTTTCATGCATCCATGCCTCTGCCTGAAAATGCCCCTCTTAACTCCTTCATTATCTTATTTTTACTTCCTTTCTAAGACCCATATCAATTGTCTTTTTTTCCATGAAACTTTCCTAGACCTACTCAAACAGGATTTACAACTCCCTTCATTGTGCCATTGCCAAACCTATGCCATAAACCAATTGTGTACTAAACTCATTGCACTGCTGTTATTTGTCCATCTGTGATGGATACTGTTAATATTCAGCAAATATCTGGATGTGCCTCTGGATTTTCCAGCCTCTTTTGCAGTTAGACTAGGGCCACGTGGCTGGGTTCTCCCCTGTGTGTGTCACTTCTAGGCCTGCACTTGAAATCATCCCATATGACATTCCTGCCATCTTTCTGACCTTGAAGTTCATAGTCACTACAGATTTTGTAACTTTACCATAAAGGAAGGCCACCTGTCCCACATTTGGATGTGGTGTGAACACAAAATAAATTTGTATTAAACTACTGAAGTGTTGGGTCTGTTGGGGAACACGCATTAATTACTTTGATTAATATAACATCTGTTATTCCTGTTACTTATGAGCTCCTTACAGATAAGGACCATTTTTCTACATATCTTGGCATTCTTGACACCTAATAAAGGTACAGTGGCTAAGAAGGACACGTGAGGGCATCACATGTAAGGGCAGCTCTTCTACAGCTACAGCCTTCAAGGAGCATGGCACCTTTTCACCTTCACTGACAGTGGGGTGAGAAGATCCTTATGTGCCTGGGGCTTAATCACCCAGGTAGGGTCCAAAGTCTGCCACTCAGGCATTGGCTGACAATTTTATCTGGTGTTTTCTGCTTTAGTTTTCTACTCCCTTCTTAGAAGGTTTTCTGTTGGAGAAAGATAATTGGCAGAGCACTTGGCTTTTGTGTTCAAAGTTAAAATTTAATTATTCCTGCTTCATGTTCTTTCATCAACTCTATCACTCTGGTTCTGAGAAGGAAAAAGGGGGCAGGCAGGCCTGTCTTTCCACTGAGGAACATGGTCTGATCACAAACCTGATGCTAAGCATACAGCACAGTGTTGTCATTATTTTACAGATAGAATGAATGAGTCCATAGATGTGTGGTTGGGTGTTCTCATGGATTGCAAGTATCATAATTGACTTTGATATATTTTTTTGTATAAACATTGAGAATTTCTCTAAAAATTTTAATTTCCTAGGGCAACGGCCAAAGGATAGACTATGGATTGGAAAGAGAACCAACAGTCATGTCAGCTATGTGTGAAGTGTTTTATAAATATAATTTCTTTTCATCCCAGAGCAATCTTGGGGAGCTGTGAGTCCATTTGTCAGATGAAATAAAGAGATTCAGATAGGCTTGTTAAGTATGTGCAAAATCCCACAGCTGGCACGAATCACAAACTGTCTAGCTGCCATGTCCCTATTCCTTCTTCTCTACCAAGGTCTGTGATCTCACTCCTCAACCTCATTGAGCCCCGTTTAACTGCATGTCATCCCAGGGCATAGCCTTGGCTCTTCATTTCCTGCTGGCAAGGATGGACACATGTTATTTTCCTTCTCTGACCTTCATGTCCTTCCTCACAGAAGGTTGCTCTTAGGACTGAAAGGGAAGACTTGGGCCACAGAGAAAACATTTTGTCTTTCTCCTTCCCTCTCCCTCCTCTCTTACTGCAGCAGGGTCTGGTCACCTTAAGAATCTTCTACTGCTCTTCTGGCTGGAAGGTGGGATATGGGGGCTGCTATATATTTTTCATCCCACTAGGACTGAAAATAGTTATCTCAAGTTAACTGAAGCTCCACAATGATTGGTCATCCAGGAGGTACCAAGTCCCTCCCACAACAGAGTCCTTACCTCTTGTCCTTGGAAAAGGAAAGTCTAAGTCTCTGGAGTTTTATCTTGGAAGAACACTTTAGGCTTTTTTAAGGTGCTGACACATTACTGTGAAGAGTCATTTTGGATCCTGCAACCTGAACAGAACCCATGTGAAGAAAAAAGGAGATAGTTAGAACCTACCTATAGTGGGAGTGGGCTTTTATCTCCATACAGCTCCTCTCTGGCTTTCTGTCCACCAGATTCATTATTTTCCTATAGTCAAGATTTCTACTTGGCATGGTAGTGAAATAAAATAATAGGTTTTAGAGTCTGGATGACTTGAATCCCACCCCAGCTCAGTCATTCCTTAGCTTCCTATTTGTATATGTCTGATAAATCACTCACTTCTCTGGTCCCCATTACCTTACATGTATGTAACCAGTACTTTGAACAATCATGACACTTAGGATGTGATAAAAATGTGTCCCACTCCTTTTTTGTCTTTGTCTTTGTCTTTGTCTTCATCTTCATTTTCTTTTGTCTCTCATTATCCTTTTAAACTTTATTCCTTGGAGAAAGCCTTTTCCCTACCACTTGATTAAAGCTCAGGAGTCCCTATGACTTTTCTGTTCATTCCTAGGAAACCTATAGCTACTTTATGTATTTTAAAGAATAAAAACAAACAAAAAACTACAATTGTAATTATGTGGAAAAAATATGCAGTCCTAGGCATTAATTGATACTTCAGTCTTCATGCAAATGTGAGACTTCGCCCATCTAGCTAAGACCTGTATTTGGTAGCCACCTGCCTTTTGGGGAAGAGCATGTGATGGCTTGATTCTTCTTTCCTGTATCAGCTTCCCTAGCTTACACACATGTTTTGCCCTTGCCTGGGTTAAAGTTGATAGAGAGTGGAGGGGAAAAGGGGTTACAAAAAAGTTCTTATATAGCTGAAAAGGAGGGCTGTCCTTTCTGGCTCCTTGCTCTCTAACACTTGCCAGAGTTTCGAGCCCACTTTCTCTCTCAAAGGTCACTTTGATGAGCTATTTGGAAGTTCTTTTTGCTTGGATTTGTCTTTTGCAAAATTCTTGACCTCCAAAAGATGATCTTAAGCTACCTGGCACTCATTTTCATCGATGACCTGCTGGGGTCCCCTTACCCTTCTGATTTTTGGACAGTATCTCTGGTAGGCAGAATCCTAGAATGACCCTCAGTGACCTTCACCCTTGCATAATTCCTTCCCCTTGAATGTAGGTGAGTCTGAGAATATGATGGGTATGACTTCTGTGATTATTACATGACATGGCAAGAGAGATTTGCATATGCAGTTGATGTTACTTAATCAGTTGACTTTTTTTCTTAAGTACTGATTACTTAAGAAATCAGTTGACTCTGAGTTAATCAAAAGGGAGATTATTCATGTTGGCCTGACCTAATCACACATGTCCTTTAAATCTGGGTCAAGAGGTCAGATACAGATAAAGCCACAGACAATATGTTATAGAGGTTCTCCATTGCTGGCTTTTGAGATGGATGAGGCCATGTGGTAAGGAATGTGGGGAGCCTCTAGCTGCTGAGAGTGGCCCCAGCTGACAATAGCAAGGAAATGGGGGTCTGAGTCCTAGAGCAGCAAGAAACCAAATTTGTCCGACAACCTGAATGAGCTTGGAAGCAAATTTTTCCCCAGAGCCTCTGGAAATGAATGCAGCCATGAGTAGAGAACCCAATAATGCCATGCCTGAATTTCTGACCTACAGAACCGTGAACTAATACATGGGCATTGTTTTAAGTCACTAAGTTTGTTGTAACTTATTACACAGCTTGAGAAAACTAATACTGGTCCTAAGAGGAGCTATGCTGGCTTTTTATGCATTCCATACCTACGGCCTATGGAAAACACTCGCATACCCTTTCTGCTGATAAAATCTGGGAATTCACACCTACGCCAATGCACTCAACTTTAAAGGACACTAAATCAGCTTGGCAGATCATGCTTCCTGCATTCCATAAATTGAGGGACAAGGGTCATATTTCAGTCCACTGAGTTTCACAAACCCCAGGAGATACATATTAGACTGAGTGGGCCAGGCAAAGCCATTCCTCATCAGTAAACTTGAGTCTGCATGCTTGAGTGATGGAGGGAAACCAGTCTGCCAGTTTATTTTCTCAGGCCCTTTCAGGGACTTCCCCAAGAGGTCCCTGGTTTTTCCAGGGATTAGAACGGGTTAGTGTGGCCAGCTCTATCAGAGCATAGACATGAGGGGAGGTTGGGTTAGAGTCTTGACTTTTCCCCAGTCTAAGAGTCTTTAGTAAATTCAGAAGTTTTCTCACAAACAGCCTGGTCTTCCTTCTGTCTTCCCTAAACTTCCTGCCTTGGGGAACAATGACCCCCAAGTGGCTGGGAAGTTGGCTGACAGTGAGGCATCCCCTGGTTAAATTGATGCTGACTCCCTGGATGGTCTCAAATAACGCTCTTGGCAATCTAAGGAAGTTTCCTGGGGTATTTAGAACATAGCTTTATCTGAAGCGGTGGTTCTCAAACACTGCCTTGTATCAGAATCACCTGAAAACTTATTGAAACAGAGATTACTGGACTCCACTCCCAGAGGTTCTGATTCAGTGGGTCTGGGGCAGAACCTGATAATTTATATTTCTAAGTTCGCAAGTTGCTGATGCTGCTAGTCTGGAGACCACATTTTGAATATCATTGCTCTGAAGACATATTTCTCATGAAATCCTTTTTTCTTTCCATATCTTAACCCCTTTTCACATATGCGATTTTCTGCCAGAGCCAAGCAATGTGGAAATGATTCTCAAACGTTCCTTTTAAAAAATCTAGCATTTTGTCTGGTATCTAACTTTGGCAGGGACACCTGTTGTATCTTGGAGACTTGTTCAAAATTTAATTTTAACATATTGTTTTAGGTTAAAAAGCAGAAAACATTAACTACTGTTCAGGGGATTATTGTGATCACTAAATAAGTTGCTATATGCAGAATAGAAAAAAAATGCATGTGGATGTTCTTCATTGTGCTCCCTGGCCCCACCACTTGCTACAGATATTTTGGGTGGGACCTGAGAATTTAAAAACCACTTGAAACAACAATTAAGAGAAATTTTTGAAAGAATTAATCCTGGGGAGGTTAGATGATTGACTCCTTTGAGAAGGTGTGGAGAGGACATCAGAAGATATTTCAGTGAGGTCTCCATGGCACTTAGTCTGTGAAATAACCAACCTGATTCTGAGAAATGACTGCAAAGTTATAAAAGTTCTTTTGGATTATGTATCATTAACACAAAAAGGTTTCCCAAGAGGTACTCTCAAAGGGCCCTAGTTAATGCTTATGCTGTCCTTCTCTGAGCTCATAAGATTTTTACATGGCAGATGAAAATCAAACACTTAGCTGAGACCCCAGAAGCCATGACATGGCTTCAAGGCAGTCAGCCATCTGTAAAATGTCTAGAAAGGCAAGTGTGTGCCATCTTCTTTCTTTCTGGCCTCTAATTTATTGGCAGAGAAATGTTAAGTGGATTTTTTTAGAGAGTCACCATATTGCAGAAACAGATTGAAGCAAGATGGATTTGAGAGAATAAAGTTTGCTCTAGGATAGAATCAGGTCCTGAAAGGGAAGGCATATGGCTGATGCCACCGCCCATACAGCCTCCCTGAGTAAAGGGAAAGCTTCTTAATTGTAAAAAGCCACAACACTAGCAATATTTATTGAGCAATTACTTTGTGCTTCCTTTTTAGGAATTGTTTCATTCAGTTTTAAACAAACCTATGAGTTAATTACTGTAATTATTTCATTTTCTCAAGTGAGGAAATATAGGTAAACTTCCTAAGGTTGTACAGCTATTAAGTGGTAGAGCCAGAATTTGAAATCATGGTCAGACTCCAAGTTATGGAAAAACTTCAAATGAGACCAGGCATTATTGTTCAGAAAAATTCACTAACCCTGTGCTATAGGTTTGTGTCCATCCTCAAATCTATATGTTGAAGTCCTAACCTCCAATGTGATGTATTTGAAGACAGAGCCTTTAAAGAGGCAATCAAGTTAAATGAGGTCATAAGGGTGGGGCCCTAATACAATAGGTCTGGTGTCCTTAGAAGAAGAGGAAAAGGTATAAGGGATGTGCATGCACAGAGGAAAGGTCATGTGAGGACACAGTGAGAAGGTGGCCATCTACCAGCCAAGGAAAAAGACCTCAGGAGAAACCAAACCAGCCAACACATTGATCTTGGGCTTGTAGCCTCCAGAACTATGAGAAAAAATAAATTTCTGTTGTTTAAGCTACTCAGTCTGTGGAGTTTTGTTATGGCAGCCCTTGCAAATCAATACACCCCACCACCTTTATGGGTAGAGTGTACTTTGGCATCCCTTGATTTTGGGTTTCTTCATATGATTTACTTTGGTCAATGGAATGTTAGCAGACCTGATGTGAATAGAGGCTTAAACAACAGATGGGTGTTTGGGCTTGCTGTCTTGTGCTTGTGCTAGCGCTGGTCCAAGGAGGATGAGAGAAAGTGGAGTAGGGCATTGCATCTTGAAGCAGAGCCACTGGACTGAACTTGGTCTAAGTCAGGCAATGCCAGCCTGCTGTAGTTTGAAGCCAAGGCCACCATAACTCGCACCTATACTCATGATAGTACATGATAACTGTTTTAAGCTTCTGCATTTTTTAAGGCAGCACTGCTGTAGTAATAGCTAACTGATACATTTAATCAAAGATCAGAAGAGGGAACTTTACATAATTTCTGCACAACACTTTCTCTGGCCATTTATTAGGAGTAGGCATGGAAGGATATTTGGAGAGAAGGTAGACAAATTGTTGCTCTAATAGTTTTCTCAATTTCAAATTAGGAGGATAAACTACATCCTATAAGAGTATGTATAGTGTGGAATTGAACAAGTATTTTCTTCCAGGACAATATTTAAATGGAAAGAAAGAAAGAGACACACATACATAGAGATAGATTAAAGGAGAATGGGCTTTTTGGACTGAGTTATGCTGAAATCAAATGTCCTGAGTTGGTTGTTAGCTATGGGTGTTCTAGCACAAGTTCTACAACTTCATTGAACTTCAGCTTTTCCGTCTGTAAAATGGGAATGCTAACAATATTATCCTTCCCACCCATATACAATTATGCCCTCAACATGCATGGGTTCTGCCTGCATAAATTGAAAAGTCTGACTCAGAGCAGGTAATCTTTATTCTGCTTCTTTATTGTTAAGGTTTCTTAAAGGGATGGTGTATGGTAAGGAAGATTTGAGAACCACAAACTTTTAGGGATTGTTTTGCTATCTGGATACATGGAGATATTTAGCTCAAAAGGGCCAGCAAGGCAGGATGAATCTGCTTTCCTTGCTGTCTTGGGTTGATTTTGAAGTCTTAAATCCTAAGCTGTGGCCCAATGGAGGAAGGTGTGGATTCTTAGACCATCAGAGCTGAAAGAGTCCACTGAGGTATTATAGAATGTAGTTTTCTCAGCCTTGAATAATGTATAAACTCTACATTGACAAGCTGGAGTCCTGATTAATAGTTCAAATTCCTAGCTCCAGAATTTCCTTGTCCTGTGATCTGGAAGAGTTACTTAGCCAATTTGAGTCTTTGTTTCATAATCCATAAAAAGAGAGTAAAAGTAGTGTGTGTCCCTTTTAGTGTAAAGTTGTCTGTTATTATGAAAATCACATTAAAACAAGGAAAGCTAGAGCTCATAGCACAGCATCAAGCCACAGATAAAGTCTCACAAATATGATCTTGAGATATTTAATTTATTAACTCTAGTCGCTTTCTTTTGCAGATAAGTAAACTGAGGCTCCCTGAAGTGAACTGACCTTTCCCAAAGTCACAAAGCTATAAAATGCCCAAGTAGGACTAGACAGGGGGAAATTTTGCAAGTGACAAATATCTAAAGAGGAAGCATCCCCACCTGTTGAGATTTTAAGATGCAGGTGTAGTTTGGAAACCTAGGAGAGGAGGTTAAAATGATAAATTCTCAGTATTAAAAGTGATCCAGCATCTAGCCTGTTATTGTTGCAAGCTTGGCTTAACCTGTTATACCACTAGTGAGAGGAAGCTCATTACCTATTGTATCAGTGCATTCCTTCTTAAACAACTTGTTAGAAAGCCTTTCCTTATGTTGTGCCATAATGTAACGTCTACTTCTGGAACTGCACAGAATGAATCAAATGCTTACTTTACGGCATAACCTTTAAATATTTGAAGACAGCTCTTGTGTCTCCTGCTCTGACTCTGTCATCCACACATACATTTAAAAAGCATGTATTGGAACTACATATCAGGATTCTTTTAGTGGTAATAAATGGAAAACTCAAACTGATTAAACTTTGCATTTATTTATTCATGCATTCATTCACTCATCTATCTATTTGACAAATTTTTATTGAGTACATTTTTATGTTTCAAGCTCTGTTCTACATGTGGAGGGTAGAACAATAAATCTAAGAGTCCCAACTCACATGGAGCTTGCATTCTAGTGTGAAAAGGTAGACAATGAACAGATAAATATGTTCATCTCAATAAATAAACATAGAGGTGCTGTACTTTGGGGAAAAATGATGTGGAATGAAAGGCATAGAGAAAGCCAAAGGATGGGGATATGGGGTCATTGGGTCATTTAACTGAAAACTACAGAGTCAGGGCACAATTCACTCTCCATAGTCTTTTATCTGTGGTTCTCTCAGATCTGCTTTGTGCTAGACTGGCTTCCCTCATGTTAGCAATTCGGCTGCTGGTAGACCAGGGCTATGTGGTTTCTCATTTATATTCAGAAGGAGATTGGCATTAATTTCTACAAGGCAACAGAAATTGTGAGCTTCATTCAGGTAGAACCACTCTGAACCCTGTGTCTAGGGAAATGCAATTTATTGATTAGCCAAAGCCTTGGTATATTCCCATATGAACTTTTAGAGGGATGTGCCACTAAAAATTAGAGTGTGCTCATTGTCACCCAAAGCATATGACTACCATGCAACAAGGGAGGATGGGCTTTATGATGGTGAAGCAACTATACTATCCACTAAAGATACTACATGTAGGCACTCAGAGCTTAGAAAGATAAACAGAATACAGTCCCTGACCTTAAGGAGGCTACAGCTTTAATGGAAGGATACATATGAATAGATAATTCCATAATAGGGATAACCAATCAAATTGTCCCAAGGCAATCATCAGCCTCAGGATGGCATATGAGAATGGGGCCTTAAAATGGTCATTCTAAAACAGTCAATATTTAAGATTTCCCTTCAGGTTCCTCACTCCCTTATCAGTAGCAACTTTACCCGCATAATTTGCACAGCTCTCTCATTTGAGGTGGGTGTATTTCTGCACCCATGGGATTCACTTTTGCCAATGGGATGTTAACAAACCTGAAGCCAACAGAAGCATGAAAAGTGCTTGCACATTTGGGCTTCCTTTCTGTGCTCTTTCATTTCCTTGAGGAGTGTTGGTCTTCTCCCAGGAGAGGGGAAAGAAACAAGTGGAGTAGAATCACCCCAGCTGAGCTGTCCTATTGGAACCCAGCCTCAACCAGCTAGTCATCCTCCAGACCCATGAGCCTCATAAATGCTTATTGAGAGTAACACTGAGGTTTTGTGGTTGTTTGTTATGCAGCATTAATTGCAGCAATAGTTAACAGACATAGTCTTGAAGGACAGTCTTTGTGGAGATAGTAAATATGCTAAATTGTTTTAGTTCTGATTTAACACAGCAAGAGGTAGGTCTGGTAGACGTGGTCAAAGAATTTTGAATTCAGAAGTCTGCAGATCAGAAAGAGACAGGGAGAAAAGCCCACTCTTTCTAGTCCTGGCAGATGTGGGAAGAAGACAGGAAATGGAGACATGGTCAGAGAAGACAAAGGGTCAAAGAAGCAGATGGGCTGCAGTTCGCATCCCTGAGTCACTTCTGTTCCCCAAATTCATGGCTGGGAATCAGGGATGGAGGGTACATGTGCTGAGAGAAAGAACCCACCACAGGATGGCCCTGTTGGGGAGGCAAGGTGACTTTACAGCAGGTGTAGATTTAGACATGGCAGAGACTCTGAGGGTCTATGAGAAGAGTAGTGAGAGCCCAGGTGAGGACTAGGCAGCCAGAGAGCATCACCAGGTGCTGAAGAAGCTAAGAGAGGCCAGTCCATAGCCCAAACCAACCAGAGATGTAGCAGCAGGTACTGGGAGGATGCCTGGGTTGTGACTGTAATCTTCTCAAGAGATACCACTTCAGGACATGGCCATCTCTGCCTCTCCACAGCTGAAGCCAGAGAAGACTCAGAGGGCACCCAATCAGTTCAGGGACATTCTACTCTTTCCACTAACGTACATAGCCCACCCACTGATGGTGCACCATGAGGGGATAAGATGGAGCGGGTGGGAGGGGGTTCAGAAGTCTGAGAGTCTGAGCACTGTTATCTAAACAGACCAAACACTTAATTCAACAGATTCTTCAAGTTTAGAATCAGACCGAAGAGTAACAGCCTAAAACAAATTTAGTTTTTTTTCCTGCTTACCAAGTGGGAAGGGGCTTATGAGGAAGAACAGACCAGTTATCGACAGAATGAGGAAACTGCATTATCTTTGTATGCAGAAGAGTAATGTGGATGGATTTTTTATACCACAATGACAATTCAGTGTGGTGAAGTCTGGAGTGCTAAGCTCCAGTGTGCTGGGAAGCTGCAGAGACAGCTCTAATTCAGAATGAAGAGGGGAGGTCTGGAGGGGGCTCATAATAAGCTGAATCTTACAGGACCTGTAGTGGGTACTCAGATGAAGAACCAAGGCAAAGGAGGATTGATGGTGGGGAGTGGCATATGCAAAGGCCAAGGTGGGGAAGAACACCTTTCCCTCTTGGGGACCCTCATGGATTCCTTGTGAGTCTCCTTTCAGCCAGGACCCTCCAGGGCATGGAGGGCCTTTGGCAACATGGTGGCAGGGAAGGTGGGTATGCATATGCTGGCTCACATAGGGACCCCTCTCCCCTCTCTTCCCTCTACTCAGCCAAAAAATTGTGTGAATTCTCCAGAGAATTTTGGTTTTCTTGGAAGAAATGTTAGGGTGCGGGGCAGAGGTGGGCTGAGAATATGGAAGTGTACAAGGCACTTTGCATACACATTTCATTTTATTCTCCTAACAGCCTTCTAACATAGGTTCTACCCCTGATCCATCACTATTTCCTTGGTTCTCATCTTCAGAAGGCAACCAGAATCAAGCCGCTCCTTCTTACTTCCACCACTTCCCTACTTGCCCATTGGTCCAAGCCATACTGTCTCCCAGATGGACTATTTTAGCAGTTTCCAAACTGTCTCCCTGCCTCCACCTGCCTCCTTACTGTCCTCCACACAGTGATCAGAATGATCCACCAAACACGCTGAAGCCTAGTTAGGTCATTCCTGTACAATAAACCCACAGTCCTTATGATGGTCCATGAGGCCCTCTGTAACCTGGCCACTGTCCCACTTCCCAGTCTCATTTTCTGCCTCTGCCCACCTTCTATCTACCCCAGTCTCACTGACCTCTGCGGGGTTTCTTCTTGCTGTTGCTTCAACATGACAAGCACAAGGGGGTCTCGGGTCTTTTGCACTTATTGACTCTAATGCAGTGTTCTTTCTTCAGACATCCGTGTGGCTCCCACCCTCCCTTCTTCAGGTCCTTATAAGGGAAGGCTGACTGATATCCTACTCCCATCATGTTTTGACTTTTTTCCTGTATTATTTTTTCTTCATACAGCATTTCTTCATCAGCATTTGACATAGTCTGTTTATTGTTTGTTCTACCTCTAAAATGTGTGCTCTGCAAAGACAGGGACTATGTTTTGTTGCTGTTTGTTTTGTTCCATCTTCAGTGCCTAGAACATTGCCTGGCTCACATAGGCACTCAATAAATATTTGCTGAATGTTGTTCAGAGAAGTTAAGCAACTTGCCCAGGGTTCCCCAGGAAACCTATGACCCAAGCCTTGTTGGCACTGAGGACAATGCCCTTTCTAATCTATTTTCTCTTTCCTTTGCTTACTGCCTAGACATCAGGACTAATGGGACTGATCAAATATGTCCTTGTGACTCTGATTTCTCCAGAGAATAGGCTCAGTGAAGAAACATGAGGGTTAATGACACATGCTTTCCTTTTGGTAATCCTGGAAATCAGAGGAATGAGTAACCTCAACTGCCTCTCTGTAATAAGAAATCTCACAAGGGCTTTCAATTTTCTTGTCCATGTTTCTGTCTGCTTAAAAATCTTTAATTAAATTTCATATTACTTGATATTTGTCCTATATAAAAGGGAAAAGGAAAGAAAGAAAGAAAAAGAAAGAAGAAAGAAAGAAAGAAAGAAGAAAGAAAGAAAGAAAGAAAGAAAGAAAGAAAGAAAGAAAGAAAGAAAGAAAAGAGAAAGAAAGAAAGAAAGAAAGAAAGAGAAAAGTCACATGGCTTCTACATTTCTGCTGTGCTTGGGGAAACAGAGAGAAAGCAGCTCTTGATAGACCTGCCACACCAGTGGGCACCTTATTTTCAGGAGTGTTATGAAAATGTCAATCCCTCTGGCCCTTTACTGTAGTTCAGGCAGGCTGAGCATAGTGGTAGGCCACTGCCCTGGGCTCATTCCCACCCTTGCTTTCTGGCTCAAACTCACATTGCCCTATGGCAGTGATTATTAGGGTCAGGTGGTCTTGGCTGTGCCCCTTATCTGCTTGTTGAAAAGTGTATTTTCCAAAAGTTGGTAGCATCCATATATATCTCACATGATATTTCACAATGAAATGTCTCCACAGAGCAGTGGCATTGCTTTCCTTTCTTTGGATCTGTGTGAGCTAGTGACTGTGGTAGAAATGATTCTCTGAGACTTCTGAGGCTGTCATAAAAGATGACACAGCTTCTGCCTGTTCTTTTGGGAATCCCAGTCACCATGTTGTGAGGGAGCTGTGCAGCCACAGGAAAGGTGTGTGTAGTCATTCCAGTCACGGTCCCAGGGGAGCTCTCGGCCAACAGCCAGCCTCACCTACCAGAGAGTGAGCGTGCGAATCTTCCCACAAGAAGCCCTAGCCTTTGTGCAACTCCAGCTGATACCATATGGAACAGAGATGCACTGTCCTCACCAGTTTCTGCCCAAACTGTGGATTCATGAGCAAAATCACTGTCACTGTTTCAAGCTGCCCCGTTGTGTGTGGGGGGTTTGTCACTCAGCAATAGATAACTGGAATGATACGAAGTCAGCAACAGTGTGACATCTCTACTGTGCCTAGCCTTATGAAAAGAGTACAACCGTAAGAAATATGTATTAAATGGATAAATTAATCAAATTAACATCTCTTCTAAAGTGAATTAAGGTGGACTTAATTATATTTTCATTCCAGTCTCACCAATAGCATGGCCACTACCACAGATATTGTTTTGTAGGGAGATTTTATAGGAGACAAAGAACTGACTCAGAGGAAAGAACTTACCTTAGGTAAGGGGACAGTTTTCACACTCTATATTGTAGGTCATTAGTTGTAGCCCATGCTGGTTGTAGGGCAGCTGTAGTTCAGCCAATGACATTTCTTCAGAGGAGAGAGCCACCAATACTCATGTCAGCTGGGATGGGAGCACAGCCTGGTAAAGGATGCTGGGAGGAATCCCAACAGCACCCATTACAATGGTGGGTTATGAATCTGCCATAGGATACTTCCCATCCTCCTTCTTCCCTTCAACTTTCTCACCACCAAAGGAGTTGTGAGAATGGACTGTGGATGGAAAGTCTCTATCTAACCAGCTAACAATGAGAAAGAAAGAAAAATAAAACCACTTGCTCTTATAGTTAATCTCATTTGTTTGTGTCAGTAACATCTTATGAACCAATATTTAAATGTCCTAAACTTTTACATATTTTTTTTCCCAGAGGGAGCTAGAAGGGTTGACCATTCAAAAATTTGGAAGTGGCATTGTAAGGTTAGCCTTTTTGATCTCAGGCCTGTGTGCACACATGTACAATTGTACACCAAAGAAAGGGTATTGAGTTTAGAGCATTTGTCTGAATGATGATCTTAGTGAAGAAATTTCTCTTCTAGAAACAAAGTCATAGGTTGCATTACATGAAAATCATGTCTCTCCAATTATGCCACCTCTAAGTGATGTATAGTAATAGACAGATAAACAACATAATCAAATATACAGAGTAAAAATTTCATCAAAGAGAAAAAAAGAGAATAAAAATCACTGGTGAGACCAACTAAGACTTCTGTGTCAGTTGGATTCTTCTGGAAGCAGGAACTGAGAAAGAGTCAGGAGTGCAAGAGTTTTGTTGGGGTTGGGGTGTAAAGTCTGTGAAAGAGTAAAGGGCAAGAAGACTACCCTAGTGCAGTTCTCACAGCATCTCAGCCAACCCAAAATGTAGCTCCAGGGCAAGGATTGCGCACTAGAGGAGGTCATTTTTGGACTGCAATGCCCAAGGCCTGGGGCACTTACACTGCGTGGGGCTACCATGGAAGAACATGGCCTTGCCTTGAAAACTGAGGTGGAATCAGAAGGCTCTGCAACTGTAGGCTATCAGATGACTGCATTCCTTGCCACCAAAAGGCAAGCCTTTTCTAGAAGTTATAGCTAGCTCTGAACCTGCCTGCTGCCACAACCTCCAGTGGAGACAGCATCTTCACAGCTGGAGGAGCCTGGTGGAAGGCAGAGATCTAAAAATTTAGCCTTTACCCTCCATCAGTACCCTGCTATGCCCTCCCATCCTCGCCTTCCAGCCACTTCCTGCCAATGGGGAGCTAAGGTCCCCAGTCAGGAGTCTGACCAGCAAGGGGCTGAGCTTGCTGAGACTCATGGCCAACTCTTTACAAGACACATTTTACACATTGAAGCAGGCCAGAGTGGGCAGCCGGGAGGAGCGGGGCAGAGGGAAGCCCCCCTTCCCTCCCTGTCCTCATTCTCATTCTCTGGGGCTCACCCACTGTCAAGGGGAGCTCTAGTGGGCAGAAACTGCCAGTGCCTTCCTTTTGCCCATGGGACCTGTCACGGGGCTGCCTCCATAGGACAGAAGATTGCAAGGCTCAGAAGGCTCTGAAAGCAGTAAAGAGTGTCTACAGCCCCAGGGACCATGGTGGCAGGAGTGAGCCATGCTCACAGCCTTTCATTTCATGACTCATTCATCTGGAATTGTACACTAGAAACAATTAGGGATTGGGTATGTCTGGCACCTCCAATCCTGTAGGATTTTTCCGAGAAATACTTTGATGACTTTCTGCTGACTGGTGAGATAAATACACTTTTTGCCTTTTAAGCTGAGGAAGTTCAGGGTGAACCAGGTGAAAAGCCCTGCCCCAGCTGTAGGTCAAGGGAATTACCTTTCTTGGTTTATCTTAAAAAAAAAAAAAGTGCCCATGTGATTTTCCAGGACAACTGAAGGAAGCTTCTGTAGCACAAGGACGTGTGCTGGTCATTTGAAATCTGATCATGGGAATTGCAGTTTCTAACTGTGGGAATCTGGGCAAGTTTTGCATTTTTCTGAATCTGTTTTTTCAATGTATAAAATCAGAATGGTTTTGAAGATAAAATGTTTCCTCCTTTCTTCCCTCTTTCCTTCTCTCCCTTCTTCCTTCCTTTGCTCCTTCTTTCCTGCCTGCCTACCTTCCTTCCATCAGTCCATATACATTTGTTGAGCTGCTGTGCTAGGCACCAGGGAAACATACAGAAACAAAACCATTGATGACTTCAAAGACTCTAGTGCAAGAAAAAAACGACAGTGTAGTATGTTTATGCAGTAATACATGTCTGTATGAGTTGAAGCAAGATATAAAAGAGAAGGTGACGATCTCTTGGCAAGAGTTATGGAGAACATGTCTGAGAATAAGTTTGCAAAGGGACTAGCTTATGAAATGGACTTATTGGGGCTACGGGTCCTCCTGACAATTGGACAGCCAGAGTCAGATCAGTAGGGACTGAATGATCAGTTTGGAGGCTGTGGGGGAACCTTGGCATAAGCACAACAGGGGACCCAGTGAGAGAGTTTGGAGATCTCACAGCAAATGCCTGGAACAGAGCCTTGGGTAGCATCCAGACTTGAGTATGTTGAGAAAGAGACACCTACTGAGGCCTGGCAAGGAGAATGATGGGGAGAAACTGGATAGAATCATACTGCTGAGTCACAACAGAAAATGCGTCTGGGAAACGTGTCTGAGACCTTCAAATGCTGCAGGTAGGCCAAAGTTAGGGAAAACCCAGAATGTCCGTGATATTTACTGATTAGGAGGTCAGTGTGAGGGAGCTAACCATGTGACAATAAATTAAAGCATATGAGAAGACGTTGAAAACTGTGAAGAGCCATAGGAAAGAAATGCCAGTTCCTGATGGAGGCAAGAATTAGCTACATTAGTCTGATCAATTCAGAATGTGCAGTGAGAATTTGATGGGAAATTCACCATTCCAGATTTACAGCCTCTCAATTTCATCATGTGGGTAACAGAACATCAGCATTTTACATAGACACCCCTGTGCTCATAATGAATGTGTTTTAACACTTTTACATTCTTTTCTCAAAATTAGCTTCTTGTTGGCTCCAGAAGATTGCCTGAAATATGTCACCCAAGAGCAAAAATAAAATTAGGGGCATAAGAAAGAATGAGAGAGAGAAACGGCAAGTTATGGGGTCATCGCTATGTAGGAGTAAATAATCTCGGCGATGGGATAGCAGTGCTGAGTTGTAGAATTTATTCTATGAAGAAAGAAGCTTTAATCCTAAAGTCTGTTTTGGATAATGCCAATAGAGAAAGGGCTTCCAGCAGAACAAAAAAGATTATATATATTATATACATATATTTTATATTAATGATTTTTATTTTGTTATATTAGTCACCATACATTACATCCCCAGTTTTTGATGCAATGTTCCATGATTATTTGCGTATAACACCCAGTGCACCATGCAATATGTGCCCTCCTTAATACCCATCACCAGCACCTCCCAATACCCCATCCACCTCCCCTCTGAAGCCCTCAGTTTGTTTCCCAGAGTCCACAGTCTCTCATGGTTCATTCCCCTTTCTGTTTACCCCCCCTTCATTCTTCCCTTCCTTCTCCTCCTGATCTTCCTATTTATTATGTTCCATAAATGAGTGAAACCATATGATAATTGTCTTTCTCTGCTTGACTTATTTCACTTAGCATAACCTCCTCCAGTCCCGTCCATGTTGCTGCAAATGATGGGTAATCTTTCTTTCTGATGGCTGAGTAAATATTCCATTGTATATATGGACCACGTCTTCTTAATCCAGTCATCTGTCGAAGGGCATCCTGGCTCCTTCCACAATTTAGCTATTGTGAACAATGCTGCTATGAACATTGGGGTGCACATGGCCCTTCTCTTCACTACGTCTGTATCTTTGGGGTAAATACCCAGTAGTGCAGTTGCTGGATCATAGGGTAGCTCAATTTTTAACTTTTTAAGGGACCTCCACACTGTTTTCCAAAGTGGCTACACCAACATGCATTCCCACCAACAGTGTAAGAGGGATCCCCTGTCTCCACGTCCTCTCCAACAATTGTTGCTTCCTGCCTTGTCAATTTTTGCCATTCTAACTGGTGTAAGGTGGTATCACAAGGTGGTTTTGATTTGAATTTCCCTGATGGCTAATGATTTTGAATATTTTTTTCATGTGTCTGTTAGCCATTTGTATGTCTTCATTGGAAAAGTGTCTGTTCATATCTTCTGCCCATTTTTTGAGTTGATTATTTGTTTCACGTGTATTGAGTTTGAGAAGTTCTTTGTAGATCTTTCATCTGTAGTGTCATTTGCAAATATCTTCTCCCATTCCGTGGGCTGCCTCTTAGTTTTCTTGACTGTTTCCTTGGTTGTGCAGAAGCTTTTTATCTTGATTAAGTCCCACAAGTTCATTTTTTCTTTTGTTTCTCTTGCCTTTGGAGATGGGTCATGAAAAAAGTAGCTGTGGCCAATGTCAAAGAGGTTGCAGCCTATGTTCTTCTCTAAGATTTTGTTGGATTCCTGTCTCACATCGAGGTCTTTCATCCATTTGGAGTTTATCTTTGTGTATGGTGTGAGAGAGGGGTCAAGTTTCATTCTTTTGCATATAGCTGTCCAATTTTCCCAGCACCATTTATTGAAGAGACTATCTTTTTTCCTCTGGATGTTCATTCCTTCTTTGTCAAAGATTAGTTGCCCAAAGAGCCGAGGGTCCATTTCTGGGCTCTCTATTCTGTTCCATTGGTCTATGTGTCTGTTTTTGTGCTAGTACCATGCTGTCTTGGTGATCACAGCTTTGTAGTATAGCTTGAAATTCGGCAACACGATGCCCCCAGCTTTGTTTTTCCTTTTCAACAATTCCTTGGTGATTCAGGGACTTTTCTATTTCCACACAAATTTAGGGCTGTTTGCTCCAGTTCTTTGAAAAATGTCATTGGTATTTTGATCGGGATGGCATTGAAAGTGTAGATTGCTCTGGGTAGCATAGACATTTTAACAATGTTTATTCTTCCAGTCCATGAGCATGGAATATTTTTCCATCTTTTTATGTCTTCTTCAATGTCTTTCAAGAGTGATTTGTAGTTTCTAGAATATAGATCCTTTACGTCTCTGGTTAATTCCGAGATAACATATGATTTTTGGTGCTATTGTAAATGGAATAGATTCCCTAATTTCACTTTGTTCAGTCCCATTGTTCGTGTATAGAAATGAAACTGATTTCTGAGCATTGATTGTGTATCCTATCACGTTACTGAATTGCTCTATAAGTTCTAATAGTTTGGGGGTGGAGTCTTTTGGGTTTTCCATATAGAGTATCATGTCATCTGCGAAGAGAGACAGTCTGACTTCTTCTTTGCTGATTTGGATATCTTTTATCCCTTTTTGTTGTCTGATTGCTGTTGCAAGGACTTCTAGTACTATGTTGAATAATAATGGCAAGAATGGGCATCCTTGTTTTGTTCCTGATTTTAAGGGAAAGGCTTTCAGCTTTTCCCCGTTGAGAATGATATTTGCTGTAGGCTTTTCATAGATGGTTTTTATGAAATTGAGGAATGTACCCTCTATCCCTACACTCTGAAGGGTTTTAATCAGGAAAGGATGCTGTATCTTGTCAAATGCTTTTCTGCATCAATTGAGAGGGTCATATGGTTCTTGACCCTATTCTTGTTGATATGATCTATCAGACTGATCGATTTGCGAATGTTGAACCACCCTTGCATCCCAGGGATGAATCCCACTTGGTCTTGATGTATAATCTTTTAATGTACTGTTGGATCCTATTAGCTAGGATCTTGTTGAGAATTTTGGCATCCATATTCATCAGGGATATCGGTCTGCAATTCTCCTTTTTGATGGGGTCTTTGCCTGGTTTGGGGATCAAGGTAATACTGGCCTCATAGAATGAGTTTGGTAGTTTTCCTTCTGTTTCTATTTTTTGAAACAGCTTCAGAACATAGGTATTATTTCCTCTTTGAATGTTTGGCAGAATTCCCTGGGGAGTCCGTCAGGCCCTGGACTCTTGTTTTTGGGAGGTTTTTGTTCACTGCTTCAATCTCTTCATCATTAATCGGTCTGTTTAAATAATCAATTTCTTTCTGTTTCAGTCTTGGTAGTTTATAGGTTTCCAGGAAGGCATCCATTTCTTCCAGGTTGTTTAATTTATTGGCATAAAGCTGTTGATAAAAGTTTCTAGTGATCCTTCCTATTTCATTGGTGTTTGTTGTGATCTCTCCCCTTTCATTCATAATTTTTTTAATTTGGGTCCTTTCTCTATTCTTTTGAATAAGTCTGGCCAGTGGCTTATCGATCTTATATTTTTTTCAAAGAACCAACTTCTAGTTCTGTTGCTCTGCTCTACTGTGCTCCTGGTTTCTAATTCATTGATTTCTGCTCTAATCTTGATCACCTGTCTTCTCGTGCGTGGGTTAGGCCTGTTCTTCTGTTCCAGTTCCAGCTTCTTGAGATGAGAATATAAAAACTGCATTTTAGATTTTTCTGTTCTCTTGAGTGAGGCTTGGATGGCTATGTATTTTTCCCTTAGGACCACCTTTGCAGTTTCCCATAGGTTTTGGACTGATGTGTTTTCATTCTCATTGGTCTCCAAAAATTGTTTAAACTGATTTTTAATTTCCTGGTTTACCCAATCATTCTTGAGCATGATGGTTCTTAGTTTCCAAGTGTTGGAGTTTCTTCCAAATTTTTCCTTGTGATTGAGTTCCAGTTTCAAAGCATTGTGGTCTGAGAATATGCAGGGATTAATCTCAGTCTCTTGGTATTGGTTGATACCTGTTTTGTGACCCAGTATATGGTCTATTCTAGAGAAAGTTCCATGTGGACTCGAATAGAATGAGTATTCTGTTGTTCTGGGGCATAGTGTTCTATATATAACTATGAGGACCATCTGGTCCAGTATGTCATTCAAAGCTCTTGTTTCTTTGTCGATTTTCTGCTTAGGTGATCTGTCTATTGCTGAGAGTGGAGTGTTGAGGTCCCCTACTATTAACATATTATTATCTATATGTCTCTTTATTCTGGTTAAGAGTTGGCTTGTGTATCTTGCTGCTCCCCTGTTGGGGGCATAGATATTTATAATTGTCATATCCAGTTGTTGGATACATACTTTAAGAATAATATAGTGTCCTTTGTATCTCTAACAGTAGTCTTCAGTTTAAAATCTAATCTGTCTGATATGAGAATTGCTACCCCAGCTTTCTTTTGAGGTCCATTGGCATGAAAAATGTTTTTCTATCCCTTCACTTTCAGTCTGGATGTATCTTTAGGTTCAGAATGAGTCTCTTGTAGATAGCAAATGGATGGGTCATGTCTTATTATCCAATCTGCAACCCTGTGGTGTTTTATGGGAGCATTTAGGCCATTCACATTGAGAGTGATTATTGAGAGATATGATTTTAATGATGTCATGTTTCCTGTGAAGTCTTTGTTTCTATAGATTGTAAATTTCTGTTCTGTATCAGAAACAATGGATTTGGGGCCTTTTTACTTTTATAGAACCCCCCTTAATATCTCATGTAGGGCTGGTTTGCTGGTCATGAATTCGGTCAGTTTCTGCTGATCCTGGAATGTCCTTATCTCTCCATCAATTCTGAATGACAGCCTTTCTGAGTAAAGGATCCTTGGCTGCATGTTCTTCTCAGTTAGAGCTTTGAAAATAACCTGCCAACCCTTCCTGGCCTGCCAGGTCTCTGTAGACAGGTCTGATGTTATTCTGATATTTTTCCATCTTTATGTAAGGATTTTCTTCCCCCTGGCTGCTTTCAATACTGTAACCTTGGATCTAATATTTGTGAAATGCACTATGACGTGACGTGGTGTAGGTCTGTTCTCATTGACCTTGGGAGGGGTCCTCTCTGCCTCTTGGACACAAATGCTTGTTTCCTTTGCCAGATTACGGAAGTTCTCAGTTATAATTTGTTCAAATATCTCTTCTAGACCTCTCTCTTTCTCCACCCCCTTGGGGATGCAGATGATTCTGACTTTGGAACGTTTCATTGAGTCAGTAATCTCCCGTAATCTACATTCTTGGGATTGGATTTTTTTTTAAAGATTTTATTTATTTATATGACAGAGATAGAGACAGCCAGTGAGAGAGGGAACACAAGCAGGGGGAGTGGGAGAGGAAGAAGCAGCCTCACAGCGGAGGAGCCTGATGTCGGGCTCGATCCCATAACGCTGGGATCATGCCCTGAGCCAAAGGCAGACGCTTAACCGCTGTGCCACCCAGGCGCCCCAGGGATTGGATTTTTTTGAGCCAAGTTTCTGTTTTAACTTTCTCTTCTACCATCCCATTCTCCAGTTCACTAATTTGTTCTTCTGCCTCATTTACCCTGGCCGTCAGAGCGTCTAGTTTAGACTGCATTTGACTCATAGCATTTTTAATTTCTGCCAGATTTGCTCTCATTTCTGCCCTTAGAGATTCTATATTCTCATTAATATTTTCATTAATATTTTTTTCAATCCCACACATCATCTTAACCATTGTTACTCTGAACTCCATTTCTGACAATTTGGTTATATTCGTATCCATCAGTTCTGTGGCAGAGGCCACATACTCATTATCTTTTCTTTGCTGGGGGGGATTTCTCCTCTTTGTCATTCTGATGAGGAGAGGTTGTGGTGATGCCCAGAGCCCAAATTATTGACCAGGACCCAGGCAGTGTGCACTTGTTTTGTAGGGACCTTAAGGATATGGGCTTCTTGATTTTTCAGCCTGCCTTCTGGGGGAGGGGCCTGCCGCGCTGATACTCAGGCAACCCTGTTTGGGTAGAGTTGCCCTGTCCTCTGCAAGAGGGGATGGGGTTGGGCACAATGTGAGCTGGTATTTCCAGGCTTTTGTTCTCTGGCGACTTTCCCTGGCAGTTTTCTGTGGCTCTTCTGAGACTCAGAGCAGCAGTGGCCGTATCCTAGCCTCTGTGTCAGAGCAGAGATCGCAGTTTGCTTTCCACTGAGCTCTCTTGGCCACTTTAACTCTGTTTCTGTCAATGCTGCTAAAAACCCTGCAGCGTCCCGGGTTGTGCGCCCCACAGCTGCACTCCCACCCTCACTTCCAGGGCCAGTAGGTCTCTGTCCTTTGTGCTTCTAACACCAACAGCCGCGCCTGGTTCCCGCGCAGGCTCCCGAGCTCCCTGTTTCAGTATGTTTCACGCATGATCCAGAGCGCCAGTTTTCTGTCTGGTTGCACACGTGCTCCTGAGCTCCTGGTTTCAGTCTAGTTCCAGTGAGTGCTCCGGAGCTCCAGATTTCATTCTGGTCACAGTGCGTTCGCAGGCTTACGGTCTCAGTCCGCTCTCTCGCAGGTGCTGGTCCAGTATGTAGGCTCCCTCCCCCTTCCGTTTATCTTCTGATATCTCTGCATGAATTCATGGCTCCCTGCTTTGTACCTCAATATTCAGCGCTGGAGATGTTTGTTTGTAGAGATCCAGATGTATCTTCCTGCGTCTCAGGCTGATTTTGTGGGTGTTCAGGATGGTCCGGTAGATATTCAGCTTGACTCAGGGGACCAGCTGAGAAAGGGGTCCCCTACTCCTCCACCATCTTTACTCCTTGCAGAAAGTGGTCGATTTTCTGTTCATAGAATTTCTGCTACTCTTTTCTTCATTCTCCAGTTGCGTTCATAGGTATTCAGAATGGTTTGGTAGCTCTCTAGCTGAATTCCTGGGACCAGACGAACTTTAGATCTCCTGCTCCTCTGCCATCTTGGAACCCCAAAAATGATTTTTCAACTAATAGTTTTACCTTGTAAAAAAGAAAAGGAAACTAATAAAATACAAGAAAAGTGTGGGTGCCGAGGAGACCATGTCTAGAGGCTACATAGGCTTTCAGTAGTTCAGTGTAGGTATCAGGGTTTACTGCAGGTGACCCATGGCTGTATGTGGCAAGGAGACAGCTGGAGTGAGGGATATGGGATCCTGAATCTATTTCATTTGTAATATTTTCTTACAATATTAACTGAGCTCCTTGCAAATATCTGGAGAAGAGTCTCATATGGTGATGTGCATTGTATCCATTGCAAATGTTCCTGAATTGGGGTTTGATCATACCTGACACATTCCTACCTTGGCAATTACTATTTCCACAAGGTGATTACTCTCCTTATTCTCAGACTTTTACCTATGTACTGCCTTCTCAATGAAGCCTTCTCTGACAGCCTTTTTAAAATGACACCTGCAACCATCCATAGGCTCTCCCTCTCCTCTGCTTTATGTTTTCTCCATAGCACTGATTACTTTATGATATATATTTTACTAGAATGTTAGCTGCTCAAAGCAATGATGTTTGGCTATTTCAATCACTGTTAGGTCTCCAATACTAACAGAGTGCTGGCATAAAACAGGCACTCAGTAAATATTTTCCAAATGAGTGAAGGAATGGGTTTTGGCAGCCTATTGGGTTTTCAACTCCAGAAAGGGATTGTCAAGCTTCTAGAAAAGCACTTCATTGAGGAAGGTCACCATTAAGTTACTGTTTGGCCTTCTTTATTCAGCAGGCTCTGTGATTCCCCCCTCTACATTTGGCATGTGAACAGCATTGTTCAAGATCCCCAAGAGCTTTCAGGATATTCCTCTGGACTTTCTTTTTGCCATTGCACAAAAGTGTCCTCCTTTCAAATGCCTGGAAAGTCATGGAATAGAGCCATTTCTGAGGCCTATAAATATTTAGAACATCAAAGCCCAGAGGAGCCTGGGGAATCCATTAGTCCATAGATGAAGTTATAGATGAAGAGCCTAGAACTCAGAAAAGTGTCATAATTTCCCTAATGACATGCAACCCATTGGGTGAGTGGGGCCTGCACAGGAGGGGAGAGAATTGAAACTTTGAGTATATGTTATCACATGTGATCTTCATAAGCAGTATGGATCTGGGATCATGATTCCATGCACAGACTGGAAAACAGGTGACCAGAAGTGTTAAATTACTTTCCCAACAATGCTCTGTTACTGAGTGTGAAAGTCAGGATCGGGACCCAGGTTTGTTCTCATTCTAAACTCATGCTCCGTCATCTAGATTCTATTTGTGCTGGGTCACTCTACAAGACAGTGGGGAAGTGGGTGTGTGGCCACATCTTTCTTTGCTGTTGGTCACCTTTACACTTCTGAAAGATGGTTTCTTTCTTTCTTCTTGTCACAGTGGAAGAAGCCTTCCTCTTTCCCGTCTAGTGGTGAGCCCTCTATCATTTTCCTTCTCTTTTTGCTCAGTCTGCACCTGCTCTTTCTCTTCCTTGGCCTCTCCTACCAAATCTTAAACATGCTTGGTTTTGTGTATGTCCCATAGAACAAAGGGACAAACTGTCAAGTTGTTCTACATTCTGCTCTTCCTTCTTAAGATGAGTCTCCCTGAAGGAGTCCTTTTGCTCATCTCCAACTAAGCCCTTTGCAGTTCTGCCCCCCACCCCCCAGTCTCAAAGCTGTTCCTGTTTCTTCAACCCCCATCTCCCTCCTCCTGGTAACTACCATTCTTTTCTACTTCTATACCTTTGACTATTTTAGATGCCTCATAGAAGAGAATCATGTAGTATTTGTCCTCAGTGACTGACCCATTTCACTCAGCATAATGTCTTCCAGTTCCAGCAATGTTGTCACCAATGGAAAATTACCTTCTTTTATAAGGGTTATTTACATTCCATTGTATGATCTCATGTTAAGTGTTCTTACCACAAAAGAAAGAAAGAAAGAGAGAGAGCATGCCCAACACAAGGATACAAGGAACTTTTTGAAGATAATGAATATGTTTATTACCTGGCTTGTGGTGATGGTAACACAAGTGTTTATGTCCAAACTTAATAGATGCATCATTTATGTATATATTTTTTGGATACAGATTATACCTCAATAAAGCTGGGGAAAAGTGACATATTCATTACAAAACATGTTACCTATTTAAGTAAAAGTTAGTTGCATACATAAAACGAAACAAAACAAAACAAAACAAAAAAACACCTGTCCCTGATAGAGCCTTAGCAACTTCTTTGCTGAGAAGTCCTATTACCTCTCTTCAAGTTTATCTCTCTTGAGACTTCTATAGCATTTGACACAGGGTGCCACCTTATTATTCCCCAGATTCTGTTCCCTTGGATTATGCATCAACAAACTCTCAGGCTTTCTGCATAACACTCTCCAGCTTAGTTGTTCTTTGGTGGATCTCTGGAAGACTGCAAGGATGGCTTCAGTGATCTCCACCATTGTAGTGTGCTTGTCCCCTATGCAATGCAACTTTGCTGGTCCTCAGTCAAGAGGTGGAGTTTATTTCTGCATCCACTGAATCTGGGCATGGTCTCATGATTTGCTTTAAGGAAATTAGCAAATAGGATTTAGAGAAATTAGTAAGCAGGGTCTTAAAAATTGCTTATACTTTGGAACTGTCCTCTTCTGACTATAATTGACACCCTGAGCTCACAAGGTCAGCTGCAGCTAGCCGGCTGGAGAAGTCACATGAAAGGGAACCAATGTACCCTGGCCGACTGATTACCAGACAAGTGAGTGAGGATATTTTAGATCAGTCAGTTCACTTGAGTTACCAATTCACTGTAGCCATATGAATGACCACAGGTGAGACTAGCAGAAAAGCCATCTTGATGAACCCAGCCCAAAATGTCAAACTGCAAACCGTATGCAAATAAAAGCCAATACGTTGTAAGTAGCAACAGGTAATGGATACAATCTTCTACCTATTTCCTCAATTTTTGTGTTTTTAAAAAAATCTACGCATTGTTGTGACATATCCTCTTCTCTAAACATTTGATTTCAAAATTAACACCCATATCTAATAATTCTTGAAACAATATCTCCAAACCAAATACTTCTTCTGATTCCTTGATCATAAAACCAAATGCCTATTGAAAATTGGCTGTACCTTATGGAACTCAGAATTACTACATTTTATATGGAATCCACCCCTGCCACCCCAACTCTTTTTTTCCCATTTTCCCTAGCTCAGACAGTAGACAGTCTGGAGAGAGAATCTTTCTTGCTTCCTCCCATCTCTCACACTCGACATTTAATTAATTACCACATTCTATGAATATTCTTCCTTGATCTTTCTAAAATTCCTCACCTCTCCTTGTCTCCATTTTCACTACTTTAATTCTGGCCACCATAACTGCCCACAAGGATTACTTTCAGCATCTTCTTAAATAGACTTACTTGTACCATCTCTTACTATTAGTTATCAACCAGCCCATTCTTGAAAATAATGTATGGTCTCCAATTTGGAGCCATAGCATTCCACATAAGTCCATTAGCTCTCCTTTATCTGACTTTCTCCCCCATTGTTGTCAATTATGGGGATGGGTGTGTTAAAATCTCATGTTATGGAATTGTCTAATTCTTTTGGTTTCTGTCAAGTTTTGAGTTTTATATTCTGAGCTGGTATTTTAGGTGCATATAAATTTGAAATTGTTGTATTTTCCTAGTGGATTAAATCTTTTTATCATTATGATATGACCTTTATCATTAATAATACTTATTATTTTAAATTTTATTTTGTGTGATACTATTTTATGCACTGGTATTTGCTCTGTAAATTATAAATCTATCTTACAACTTTTCTTTGCCTTCATGTTTTAGCCACATTATTATCCAGTCTCACTATCTTTATCTTTACACTACTGAGTTTCGTACATTTCCAATCATAGTATTTACTGATATATTTGGATTTATCTCCATTATTTTACACTTTCCATTTGTTTAGCTTTGAATATATTTTTCTCTTGTATTGAGTGAGGTATCCCCACCCCCTCTAATTCCATCAGTTTTTTGCTATTATTTTGGAAGGTTTCCATTCTATTTGTATTATTTAGTTGGTTACTCTAGAATTTTTTGCTACATATTTAACAAAGTTTAAAATCAGTCAATAAGTTTGATTTCTTCCCCCAAATGTAAGAAATTTAAAATACTTAATTCCCAAATATTCTCAGTATTAATTTAGTATTATTATTTAATAACCTTTTATATCTTGTTCATATTTTATGACACAAATGGATCAGTTATCATTGTTTTATAAGTTAAATATTGTTAGATTTACCCAGATGTATACCATTTTCTTTGCTCACTATTCTTATTAAATATCCAGTCTTCTGTTTGAAATAATTTTTCTTTTATTTCTAAAGTAGATACTTTAGAAGCTCCTTTAAGTAAAGCTCTGTTGAAGACTAAACGAGTTTTTGTTTGTCTGCAACTGTCTTCATCTCACCTTTATTCTTTAAATATTGCCGTGATGGTTATAAAATTCCCAGTTGAAAGCTCTTTTACCTCAGCACTTTAAATGAATCTCATTATTGCTGCTGGGAGTCATTCATCAGTCTAAGTGCCATGACACTGGAGGCAAGCTGTTTTTCTTGGGTACCTTGAAAGGCTTTGTCTGTTACTTGGTGTTTGGCAGATTCATTATACTGTATCTCAGTATGGGGTTCTTTTTAATTATCCTACTCAGATTAGGGATGAGAGAACTCATGCCTTTCCTCAATTCTGGAAAGTTTTGTGTCATTTTCTCCTTAAGTATTATCCATCTAACAGCCCATTAATCTCCTTTTAAAATTCCAATTAGGCATGCCTTCAATCTCATTGCTCTATTTTCTATATCTTTTAACCTCTGATTCATACTTTTTATCTTTGTGTTATATTGTTTTTCTTTTCTTTCTTTCTTTAAGTACATGGAGCCCAATGTGAGGCTTGAACTCACCACCCTGAGATCAAGACCTGAGCTGAGATCAAGAGTTGGGTGCTTAGCCAACTGAGGCACCCAGGCATCTATTTTTTTTTTTTAAATCTGTTTGCATTCACCTTCCTATTGAATAATTCTCTCTTCATTTTGGGACTCTTTCCAGTTCAATAATTCTTGCTTCAACAGTGTCTAATCTGTTAGTTAGCCTTCATCTTGAGTTTTTATTTTCATTTATTATATTTTTCATTTGAATAAGTTCTCTTTGAATCTTTCTTTCAAATGCCTTGTCATTTTTGAGACTTATAATCTCAATCACTTATATCTTTAAATGTAATACATTTATTTTGGGGGGATTCTAATTCTAACCATTCTAAAATCTGAAGACATTGTGCTTTATTTTCCTCATCTGGACCATGGGTTTAAAAGCAATTACTACTCAATGGATTGCTTTAAGAATTAAATGATTAAATATATGTAAAGTTCTTAGGATATCTTGCACGGAGTAACCTATACAGGTGTTAGCTATTATTAGTATTATTATTGCTGCTGTTACTTGTAGAACTGATATTGTGCTTTGCTGACTACCTCTAAGCTTTTCTCATGTGTTAAGTAACTTTTGATTATGAGCTCGTGTTCCTTTAAACATTGTCACTGGACTTTTAAGCCTTCTATGTATGTAAGCTACATTCCTCCAGAGAGGACATGCATTGGCTTTTTCCAAACCACGGGGATATTCCCGTCCCAACTAGTTTAAATTAAATTCTTGCCTTTGGGTATTTTCATGCCACAAAGTGCATGTGAACTCCAGCCTCAATTTGCCTGAGGGTTGATTGTGGTTATGAATTCTCGGGGGAACCTTGTTTCCCTTTCCCAGAAACAAGACAAAGACAGTCTAAGTTCATATTTTGTGGGATAGATTCTTTGCTGGTTTGCCTGGTGAGGCATTTTGTGGGGGTCACTGATTATAGGTCCTACTGTATGATGATTTTATCTTCAGAGAGAAGAGAATGACCTTGGATCATCCAGTAGCTTAAGTGCTTACCTATTTTTGTGAGTTTATTTTTTCTGATCAATATTGGCTAACTTTCTTGCCATTATTAGACCTTCTTTAGAAATGTATTTTGAATCTTTTATCCAGGATTTGTCCATGTTTTGAACTTGGAGATTTTTTCTTTTTCTATATGGGGCTAGATAGTGGATATTTTAGGCTTTGTGGGTCATAATGTCTCCTTTGTCACTATTAGCTCTGCACTTATAAAAACCATCATAGACTATTCATAAGCAAATGGTTATAATGGTGTTTCCATTAAACTTTATTTACAAAAGTAGGTGTCAGACTAAATGTGACCCATTGGCTTTAGTTTTTCAAACCCTGTTCTATAACATAACTAGCAACAGAAGTCACCAAGATAATCTTTCTGAAAATGTTGTCTCTAAGACTCCTGGCAGCCATAGCAAAAAGGGAACCAAGGTTGTTGTCTGACTGAAAATTTCCTTTCTATTTGGAGCTTACAGTCTTATAGGAGAAAATCCTATAGGGGCTCCCATGGGGAGACAACTCATGGGAAGAGACATGGAGATTTGGGCAAGATCTAGTTAGGATGTGGGGGAAACTAAAGTTATTTGATTGCCTTCCAGTTTCTTTCTGATGGAATTTCCTGCTTGGTGCTTGAAATGAATCTTGCTGGATCATAGATGCTTGGAAATTACATCTTCCCCTTGTTCATTAATGTCTGTACAACCTCTAAGCATGCATACCCATCCTCCACTGAGAGAGCATCTTTTCATGTCTTTGGTGATGATCTAGACCAGCATAATTGCTTTTTTTTTTTTTAAACTTATGTCCTCATTGTGAAGTAATGTTATACTTTTGACTGACTCTTTGGGCCTAAATAATAACACGATTTGTCCCATGATCTGAAAAAGGGGTAGAAATGAGGAGGTGGATGTATTTCATAATTTTCTGAAATCTGAGTAGTAGAAATAACACTTTTACAATGAAGGCAAGCTCAATACAATTTTCAGAACCATGAAGCTTTCTTTTGAGTTAGTTGTGAAGTCTTATTGGTTGGAGAGAATTCATGCATATTTTAATTGCACAGGTGGTAGAAGTTGTAAGTAGGAAAACAAAAATAGAGTCTGAGGCTACAGGTGCAAACAGATTTTTATGGAGACCCCCGCTCTAAATGTAGTTGCTCAAAAGCTGGGCTTTTTCATTCTCTTATATGAAGCACTCTGAAAAGCTGGCATTTCTACAGGCATCTTTGTTAGTGGCGAGATGGGAGGGCCTGTATGCTCAGAGGTTAATCTTACTAATTAACAGAAAGAATACCGGCTTCAGAAAGCATCTCAGTGGACTGGCAGATTTTCCCCATATTTCATTAGGGTGACTTTGAAAAGATTGCAGGCAAATGGCACCTTTGGTTTTAAAAATCAGAACCATGGCCTTTTAAACATTTTTAAAATTAGAGTTTGAGAAGACCACAGTGATGGGGATATGGACAAGTTGGCGTTATTCAGAAACCTGCCCATGGGAAGACAGGGGCAAAGGAAAAACTGTATTTTTAAGTGCATCCTTATTCTTCATTCCTTCATGCCTGGCTTTCCCCCTTCTTTACACTTATTTTGAAGCCCTTCTCCCTCCTCCTCCCAGTGAAAGCCCACGCCATATCCCTGAGTCTGTTGTGGAAGAACAGACTGGAAGACATCTGCCTCTTGCCTTATTTTTTTAAATTCCTCTAAATGATAGAGCCAAGTCTCCACACCAGAGCTCCCGCTCCCTGAACAAACCAAATGGCGGCTGTTGGCGGCGTATTGACAGCTTGTTAATGGAGGAATCCTTGACAGTGTGACAACCTGTGTGGGCTGCCTTGGGAAGCCAAATCCGCCCCCACACAAACCCTAGTAATTAACAGGTGGGGAGAAATAGCAACTAACTGCTGCTGAGGAGGGGAAAAATACTCAGCCAAATGAATTATGTATATTAAAAAAATAACACCCGTCTTGTCATCTCTTTCCTAGTTCTTGTTAGCGGTTCCACTGGAAAGTGCTTTGACTTTGGGGTCAGATGAGCCTGGATTTGAATCTAAGTTTGGCCACCTAGCAACTGTGTGTGATTTTGTGAAAATTACATCGCTGAATCTCAATTTGTGAACAGTAATGTGGTCAGATACTGTTTGAGAAGGCACAATCATAGATGTCACATACTGGTATTCAATTGTTAGAATCTCTTTTTATGATGATGGATTTGCCAAATTGTTCTTGTAGTTCTGTCAAGTTTTGTATTGTGAAGCAATGTTTTTTCAGTGCATTAAGTTTGAAATAGCTATGTCTTCTTGATGAATTGGGCCTTTTATCATTAGAAAGTGGTCTCCTTTATCTCTAGTCATGCTTTTTTGTCTTAAAATTATTTTGTGTGATGTTATTTTATGTGCTGGTAGCTCAGTGTATATATATATGGCTATATTCCATTTATTTTACAATATTTCTGTGCCTTCATGTTTCTTGGGGCTGGGAATGAAGGATGAGGGGTGAAGAGAAAGGGCAGGCTCAGGCTGGCCGTTGCTTGGTTAAGGCGTTCATACTGGCCGGAATGACCTCCCAGACGTCCTTCCTTTCCTAGCTCCTTGAAGCACCACATATACTTATACACATTCTCTGAGATAAAGTGTCTTGGAGGCTGCAATAGCAGCCTTGGTAGCACCACACACACCAGGCTCTGAACATTTCCCTCTCAGCTCTGACCTATATTAGAAAAGTTATAGAGGAAATTTCTCAAAACTTGTATCTATAGTTTTTCGTATATTTCTAAGGGCTAAACTTAATTTAGGAAACATCCAAGATTGTTTAAAATAACAGTTTCCAAGCTTTCTTGGGTCTCTGATGCCTCTGTGAATGTGATGAAAGCTATGGACTTTCTCCAGGGAAAAAACACAAACAAACACAAAAATTTCAAACCATTTCATCCCTCATAAAGTTCCAGAGGCTCCAGGTAAAGGATTTAAATACTCATGTTATAAAAATTAAGGGACAAAAGGCAGGATGCAAAATTTAAATAAATGCAACGGGAGACTGTGTAGCCCTGGCAGAAAGTATGCTGCCTACTGTGGTCTGAGCTTGTATCAGATTTACCAGGGAGCCCATGCTCTGAGCCAGCACTGCCTGTGCACACCTGTGTACACCATGGCCTAAGGAAGCCTGAGCTGAGGACAATATGAAAAGGTCTAGAACCAGTGACTCCTATGGTTCCATCTGAGGCACCCAGGAAACATCTTCCAAGGGAGGCATCTATAACCCAGGGCAAGTCCCAGGCTCCCACTTAAGAGAATCCTAACTGAAGATAAGCTGAGAAGAAAATATCACAAAACACTGGAGAAACGCTGCCATAAGAGATAGTCAGCAGGTGTAACAAACAGAAACATTGATGCCCGAGAAAGCTGAAGTAATAGTCAGCTGGAAAAGCACTGTAAGTGTGTTTAAAATACTCAAAGTTAAAAAATGATAGAATCCATAGAAATGGAAATAATGGAAGAAGACAGACAAATCTGAAATAAAGAAGTAGCTAGTTTTGGAAGTGAAAATATTACTTTCATTTTGAGAAGGAAACTTTAAGGATAAGAAGTGAGAAGGAAACTTTAAGGATAAACAGAAGATTAGACATGACTGAAGAGTGAATAAATAAAATGGAATAATTGCCAGGGGAAATCATCCAGAATACAGCAAAGAAGGGATATAGAGTTGGGAGCTACAGAAGAGAAGTTGAAAATTGGAGGAGAGCAATTGAAATTTTACTCTGGACACAGCATAATGAAACCACAGTTTTCAGGCAGAATGAGAAAGTCTGAAAGTTACCAGGCAGAAAAGACAGATGACTTAACTAAGTCACTGTCAGACAAAAGCCAGGCTCTCATCATTAATGAGACATTCAAGAAATAAAAAAGAAAGAAAGAAAAAGATCTCCAAGGCACTGAGGCAAAATTGTGTATGTTTATATGTCTTATTAATGTCAATGATGAAAAAAAACACCACCACCACGAAAACACAAAACCAGCACCTGTAGGAAATATGCACAAGTGTTGAGTTTATTCTGGTTGGTAAAATTAAAAGCAACTGTTATTTTTATCTTAATATTTCTGTGGTGTTCACATTTCCCACAATAAACATGATTTACTTATGTAATAAAAATCAATATTAAAAAAACAATATTCTGTGTTGAATAGAGAAGAGTATGTCTATGTCTCTGTCTCTTCAAATTAAGTCCATTCTCTAAGGATTAGCTCCAATGACACTTCATCCACAAGGCCTTCCTGTTGTTCCTTTACTTCTGCAGGACAGACTCATCCATTAGCATAGGCAGCAGAGTGCCTAGGGCCATGACAATTTTTAAATTTTAAATCCTTTTAAAATCAGAACAAAAAGCTGAAAATGATAATAATTAACATATAATAATGAATACAGCCTGGATTATATTATATATTTATCTTTATACCAATGCGGTGGTAAAATATAATTTAAATATATATATATTTTAATGAGGAAGAAGAGGCACATGATGGCAAAAGTGCCCAAGGCCCATGGAAGTCACGAGGAAGCCTTGCACTTCTGACTTCCAGTATTAATTTTGGCTTCCCCAGAGGCACAGGCTGAGATAAGCCTCCATAGGCAGTTTATTTGGGAAATGATCTCAGCAAGCAGATGTGAGGGAGCAGAGAGAGGACAGGGAGCCAAGAAAAATCCATAAAAGCATGTGTTCTCAAGGTCCTTGTAAGCGCCAGGGCTTAGTTTCTCCAGACCTCCATTCCTAAAGACAAACAGAATACCTCTCGGTATTCCCCACCTGAAGGGATAAACACCAGGGTGTTTATCTACTGACTACTGTCCTTCATTTTTTGAGCACTGTCCCTGAGGCTGTTCATTCCCTTCTGTGGGGTTTGTCTAAATGCTGGGTGGCTCCTGGCACTGGAGCAGAAAACATCAAGTGCTTGGTCAAGGTTAAGATACTGTTAGTTGAGAGCAAGACTGTAGGCTATCTCTGCCTGTCTTATCTCACTTAGTATCATACCCTCAAAGTCCATCCATGTTATCACAGATGGCAAGATCTCATTCTGTTTGGGGCTGAGTACATAACATTGTATGTCAATTATACCTCCATTTAAAAAAAAAAGATTGCATAGCTAACAGAGCCGAAACTGAAAATCAAGGGGGCCAAGGTGAGGGGACTCAAAATACAAAAGTATCTGCCACAGTACCCCTGGAATCAATCTCACATCAACCCCATGTTCCTGTGCTATTTTATTTGTACATTTGTAAGAACTAATTTTATATTCAGCTATGTTTCATGAGTCCCACAGTTCCTTTTGTACTTGAAATATAAATTCTTTGACGTCATGAGCAGTGCTCATGGCACAGAACCTTGCACTTAGTAGGTACTTGATACATATTATTGACTTAAGTTAACTAAGGCAGTCCTGGACTAGGATTTGGGAGAACTGAATTCCAGTCCCCACTCTATGACTAACGTACTGTGTGAAGTTGGGCAACCACTCAATCCGCTTGAATCTCATGGCTACATCTATGAAATGAGAGCATGTATAGGATCTTCTCCAATGGCCCCTCTGGATCTGTTTGATTATTCCCATCCATGCAACCCCTCTGAGCATTAAGGAGTTCCAACTAAACTCTAAGCCCAGTGCTAGTTGCTGGGATTATGGAGGGAAACACAATACAATCTTACTGTACAGGAATGAAGTGGTTCTTCAAGGAGAGAGACAAATGAAGAATTATAGCACATTATAGTGTGACAGAAGCAAGCACGGAGGGCTGAGGACACACAGCAGGATTTGTAATCAAACCTGGGGTGCGTCAGGAGGAACTCTTGCAGAGATGACAGTGGAGGTGATTCTTTCAGGATGAATGATAAATAATGGGAAGGATGTGAGGAGGACAGGGGAAGACACTCCATACAGCACTGGTCCCGGAAATGGAGGCATCTTTCTCAAGACTGAGGACTGCTTGCCTAGGACAGAAAAGAGATGTTATAAGCCTCTCTGACTTTTGGGCCCATGCTATTCCCACATCTCATTTTGCCTTTCCCAGGGCAATTGTTCGATACTGTCACATGAAAGTTTTAATGTGTGTGCTAGCCCCAAGATTAGGAAAGGAGAACTAGTTATATCGACAAACTACATAAGGTGGGAGACAAGACATATTTTTCTATGTTTGCTAGGAAAGGAGAATCACCTTCACTTTATTTTATATTTATTATTAAGCAGCACTGTGGAAATGGATTTTTAAAAAAACACAGTCCCGGATTAATGGAGAGAAAAGGATATATTAGCCAATAGACAGGTCTTCAGTCAATTTATATATGTTCAATCAGTCCAATGTTCCCCTCTTTGATAGTAATGAGTACATTTCTTTCCAGAAGTCAAAGTCTCTGTTATTTTCTCCCTATTTATGGTGATCAGGTATTTGTGTTACTCCTGGTAAAATACCCTGGAAATGGCTTGTAGAAGCAGCCCTTCATGCTAAGTGCACTGTGGGAAAGATGCATTATAGAAACTCCAATCCTCTGGATATAACTGCTGACATTTTCCCCTTCCTGCTCGGCATGAGTATGAGATCACCCCATAATTTTACCTCATGGAGTCATTTGCTGCTTTAGGAAGAAATGCTCTTTGCTGATAAACATCCCTCTACACATAAATGTCATGCTGAAAAGGTTTCTCTTTTTGGAGAAATGGCCCAAAGCCCCCAATTTCAATAACTTGCTTCATTACAGAAGAGGAATAAGTGATAAAACTTGCCGAAGTAGGGGCTGGAGGACACAGTCTTCCTGACATTGCCCTGAAATAAAAAGCAGAAGAATGCTGGAGGGACATGTGATTATTTGCACAGAAGCTCATTTCTTAGAAGAGTTTGGTTCAGAATCTGAAATGTGATGTTGATTGCAGGTATGAACACTGATTCATTGTTGCTGATGCCAGTTCTGCACATGTAGTAATTGCTCAAGACTAAATCTGGCTGCCACTATTTTTCAATTGTACTGTGGGGATTTTTAGTCTTAGTACAAGCCGACTCCATAACCTTACAATGGAGGGGAACAGAATGAAGCAAAGGGTGTATCTACTGAGACTCCACAAAGTGCACTGTGTACTAGTTATTTCATTAGTTCTTTTACTACTGACTGGGCTAAGTATTTCACATATGCTATCAATTCAATTAACACACATTAATGGAAAACATGGAATGAGTCATTTACTGTGAGAATTAAAAAATCATATCATGCCATCTTCACTGCAGTACCAAGCATTTGTAGATGAGCAAATGAAGCTCAGAGAGTTTCAGCTGCCTAAGGTTACACAACTTGTAAATGGCAAAGCTGGGATCTGAACCTGGGTTTGTCTGCTCATGCTTAGAACCTCACAGATCACACTGTAGTCACCCAGTAAATGCTTGTAAAACTGCACTTTGATGGAAACAATGATGGCAGACTCACTGAGGATGGGCCCAGGGCATGAGGGAATTACTCTCTTCAGCATTTCACTCTTTTTCTATCATTTATTCACTTACCAAACACTTCCTAAGTCTATATCCTTGTCATTACATTACATTATTAGATTCAGAGTCCCTGGACTGCTTAGTAGGGAAAACAGAAAGACAGAAAAATAATTATAATGCAGCAGCTTGTATACCAATTCAGGTATAGTTCTGGTGCTCAATGGCTGAGTAAATAGTTAACCAAAAACTTAGCCTCTTAAAACAGCAATTTTATTGTGATCTCCCATGGTTTTATAGACTTTTGGACACAGCTTGGGTTCCCTCATGTTTTGCACACTGGCGGTGGTTGAGATTGTGGTCATCTGGTCATTTGAGGGCTTCTTTATATCCATGCCTAGTTCCTGGGATGGCTGGGTTAGCTGGGGGCTGATGAGACAGATATCTCTTTCTTTACATAAATTCTCCACATGGCTAGCTTGGGATTTCTCATAGCACAAAATCCATGACAGATGGATTTCTCCTTGAAGCCTGGCATCCTTGGAGAGAACCTTCCAAGAGACAAAGTTGGGAGCTGCAAAGTTTTTTTGGACTAAGCCTCAGAAATCAGTATCACTTTGACTACATTTTGTCGGTTACAAGCAAGTCTCAAGTCCGGCTCTCATTCAAGAGGTGGGGATATGTGGGAGCATGGATACTGAGAGGCATAATATTTTACATGGGGGGGGGCATCTTTGAAGATGAACTAGTACATGCTTAGTATGTATCAAGTACTTTGAGAACCCCATAGAGACCTAGGCCAAGTTTACTCCAGGGCAGAGGATGCTCAGCCTGAGAAGACATGTGACAAAGGTGAAATAGTTCTTATACTCCAAGAGGTCAGAGTCTGGGAAGCCCAACTAATGGGGTTGAACAGTAGTGTGCATGAGTGGGTTGAGGTGTATAGAGAGTGAGATGTGATTATGGATGTTAGCAAGGGCTAGTTCCTTCCTGGCCATGCAGGGACTGTGGGCTTGAACAAACAGAAGAGGAACAATTAAAGGTTTTAAAGAACTAAAGGGTACCAAGATAAGATTTTTGTTTATTTATTTTAATTTTTTTCCATTATGTTGTGTTAGTCACCATATAGTACATCATTAGTGTTTGATAGAGTGTTCATGATTCATTGTTTGCGTATAACACCCAGTGCTCCATGCAATACCCATCACTGGGTTAACCCAACCCCTCACCCACCTCCCCTCTAAAACCCTCAGTTTCTTTCCTGAAGTCCATAGTCTCTCATGGTTCCTCTCCCCCTCTGAGTCCCCCCCTTCATTTTTCCCTTCCTTCTCCTAATGTCCTCCATGTTATTACTTATGTTCCACAAATAAGTGAAACTATATGACAATTGTCTTTCTCTGCTTGATTTATTTCATTTAGTGCAATCTCCTCCAGTTCCATCCATGTTGATGCGAATGTTGGGTAATCATCCTTTCTTTTTTTTTTTTTTAACCCAAGCATTTTTTTCTTTTTATTTAACAGTGTATTAATTATCTATTAGTGCATAACAAATCACCCCCATACTTAGCTTCTTAATATAATAAACATTTTAAAAACTTTTTTATTATGTTATGTTAGTCACCATAGAGTACATCCTTAGTTTTTGATGTAGTGTTCCATGATTCATTATTTGCGTATAACACTCAGTGCACCATGCAATATGTGCCCTCCTTAATACCCATCACTGGCCTATCCCAGTCCCCCACCCCCCTCCCCTCTGAAGCCCTCAGTTTGTTTCCCAGAGTCCATAGACTCTCGTGGTTCATTCACCCTTCTGTTTACCCCCCCTTCATTCTTCCCTTCCTTCTCCTACCTATCTCCCTGCTATTTCTTATGTTCCATAGATGAGAGAAATCATATGATAGCTGTCTTTCTCTGCTTGACTTATTTCACTTAGCATTATCTCCTCCAGTGCCGTCCATGTTGCAGCAAATGTTGAGAACTCGTTCTTTCTGATAGCTGAGTAATATTCCATTGTATATATGGACCACAACTTCTTAATCCAGTCATCTGTTGAAGGGCATCTCGGCTCCTTCCACAATTTAGCTATTGTGAACAATGCAGCTATGAACATTGGGGTGCCTATGGCACTTCTCTTCACTACGTGTGTATCTTTGGGGTAAGTACCCAGTAGTGCAATTTCTGGATCATAGGGTAGCTCAATTTTTAACTTTTTAAGGGACCTCCACACTGTTTTCCAAAGTGGCTGCACCAACCTGCATTCCCACCAACAGTGTAAGAGGGATCCCCTTTCTCCACATCCTCTCCAACATTTGTTGTTTCTTGCCTTGTCAATTTTTGCCATTCTAACTGGTGTAAGGTGGTATCACAAGGTGGTTTTGATTTGAATTTCCCTGACGGCTAATGATTTTGAACATTTTTTCATGTGTCTGTTAGCCATTTGTATGTCTTCATTGGAAAAGTGTCTGTTCATATCTTCTGCCCATTTTTTGATTTGATTATTTGTTTCACATGTATTGAGTTTGAGAAGTTCTTTGTAGATCTTGGATACTAGTCTTTTATTTGTAGTGTCATTTGCAAATATCTTCTCCCATTCCGTGGGCTGCCTCTTAGTTTTTTGGACTGTTTCCTTGGCTGTGCAGAAGCTTTTGATCTTGATGAAGTCCCACAAGTTCATTTTTTCTTTTGTTTCCCTTGCCTTTGGAGACGTGTCTTGAAAAAGGTTGATGTGGCTAACGTTGGAGAGGTTACTGCTTATGTTCTCCCTATGATTTTCATTTAGGAAGACCGTGCAGGTTGCAGGGTGGAACATAGATTTGAGAAGGTAATAATGGAGTCAGGGAAACTGTTAAGTTGGGATGATGAAGAGACTAGTTGCTGGAATACACCTTCCTTAGAAGAAGGCAGCATCTGTAAGTTTTATGTTATAAACTGGTTCACTGAAAAGGATGAAGGGGATGAAGGAGATAGAGGAGCAGAGGACCAGGGGGCTTCTGCATTGGATAATTCTGTGGAAGGCAGTGCTATTTAATGTAGTGGAGAATACAGACCCAGGGAGGGCCTTGAGCTTGTTAATTCTGAGATATGTGCAGGAAAATCAGACAGAGATGCCCTATATGCATTGTAGTGCACACCATTGGTGCCTTGTCCAGATTTCCTTTACTGGGCCGATGCATACCACCCACTCCCCAGCCTTAGCTGCAGTGATGGCTGGCTGCTAATAGCTCATATTCTCACCCTCATTCTGGAGATTTCCCTCACCTAGAATTGCCTGGGAGGTTACACACCCCCTCCCTGGAGTCAACTTGCAGCCAATGATGGACTAATATAAGGATGCAAATGATCATCCCCCTTGCTACCAGGTGGGGCCACTCTGTGATGCCATTTATGTTTTCAGGCTCCTTGGGAGTTCATCTGGGATCACATCTTTACACATCTTCTTCCCTGCCCTCACTTTCTGCCCCCAATCCTCTTTTTCTCTCAGGAAGTCACCTGCGCAAGAACCTCAGAAAGGTCTACCTCACGGGGGCGCCTGGGTGGCACAGCGGTTAAGCATCTGCCTTTGGCTCAGGGCGTGATCCCAGCGTTATGGGATCGAGCCCCACATCAGGCTCCTCTGCTAGGAGCCTGTTTCTTCCTCTCCCGCTCCCCCTGCCTGTGTTCCCTCTCTCGCTGGCTGTCTCTATCTCTGTCAAATAAATAAACAAAATCTTAAAAAAAAAAAAAAAAGAAAGGTCTACCTCAGGAAACCTAAGACAGTCCGTTAGATGATGTACCCAGTGACCGATTGTTTGGAAACAATGTAAGTTCGTTTGTGGTAAAAATCCTTTCTAAACAATAGTAGGGACTTCCTGTAAATTAGAGTAAGAATCATGACATGTGGAGCATTTAAGTATGGGTGTGGAAGTGGAGCTCATAGTAAAGTGCATGAACTCTGAACTATGGAATGATATTACCTGGTTTTAATCCCAGCTCCACTACTTATGAGCTATATCATCTTCTGTATCTCATTTTCCTCCTCTATTAAAATAGGGATAATAATAGTCCCTATACAAAAAAGTTATTGTGAAAATTTAATGAATCTAAATATCAACAAATATATCTAAAATTCAAAAGTCCCACAAGAAAAAATTTATTGTATTCGCTGCTATATTCTCAGCACTTAGAATAAGGCCTGTCACATACTGGATTCTCAATAAATATTTATTGAGTGATTACACGTAAAGCAATTAGAAGAGCACCTGGCACAATTTCACTCTTAGAAGTTTACACAAAAAATATATTCGTAATAGTATAAACCAACATAAGTAAAATATTATTAATTATAGAAATAGCAATAACTTACTTGAAACAGCAAAAGATTTGGAAAATATATATAAATATTTCCATATGTATACATATAGACATATAATTATTGAAAAGGCATAAATTATGGTTCATTCAGACAATGGAAATACTATGTAGTCCCTAAAAAAATGAGGTACCTTGAAGGGTACAGGTATGGAATGATCATTGACATATATTGTGAAAAGGGAAGTTGCAGAGAAAAGCAAGATACAGTGCATATAGTATGTTATCCTTTGGGGAAGAATATACACATATATGTGCACTATGCACAGACACACACACACAGTCTGTATGGTAGGGTTCACCAGAATTGCCTCTGGGGAAGGGATCTGGGCCTGTCGGACTCAGGAGTGGAAAGGAGACTAAAAGGTACACACTGTTGATTTTTGTTCCATATGCAAGGCAAGTATATCCTATTCAGAAACTAATCAAACAATTCACAGTCTTTAAAAGAAAGAATTTATGTTAATCAAGTCTTGGCTGACTAGGGGCGGTTGAGAGGGTGGGTGTATTTTCAAACGTCCAAGAGCCAAGGGCATCTTGATGAAAGCACCTGTGTAGACAACGGGCTGATAAGATAGCAGCATTTTTCTGCACAAGGGGGCGCCAAGCCCTTTACCTGGTAAATCCCCTGTGAATTGACCTCTAAAGATTGATTACAGCTCAGCCTTCCACTCCTCTGGCTTGGAAAATTAGATTGAATACCATTATTAATTTTGATTACCAGACCTGAATTCTCTGTAAGCTCACTTCGCAGGCAGACAGACTTTAGCCTTTCATAAACACTGCCTTCAAAATCTGCCTTCTTCAGGGGATGGAGGGTATTGAGAGTAGGCCAGAAGTACCTACTAAGTGCCAGGCCCCCCTGCTGGGTAGTGGCCTTGTTGTACATCACATTACTAGCTTCCCTCACCTCCTCTCTGAGTAGGCATCATTATCTTCATTTAAGTAGGAAACAGGCCTGGGTGAAATGACTTACCCCTGGACTTATAAAAGTAAATAAGAAAAGAGGAAGCACATGGCATGTGCCATCAACTACACCTGAACTCACGAATTATTAATATTTTGTTTGAAAGGGAAACACACAAGAGACCTAAAAAAACAGTAAGAAGGGGAAAGATGTTGGCCTGACAAAAATGTTCCTGATTACAAAGAAAGAGGTGCTTTCCTCCAGCAGAACACCTTCCCCCGATTTCCTGCAAGCTGGAAGGAGTACATGATTTGGGAAGTGAGATGTGTCACTGTAGTGAATTTCAATGGTGCTGAGGGCTTCAGGCCCTTCCATGCTGACTACAAAATCTGAGCACTTTTTTAAGGTGGAGCAGCCTTAGACGTCATCACAACTTGGGCAGGTTACTCTTATTTTACAGATGAGGGTGCTGTGACCTATGGAAGGGAAGAGAGCTATTCAGGTCACAGGGGTATGGTGCAAATTAGGGCCACATTCTAGGTCTTTGGATCCTTATTCCAGTGCCTTTTTTTCCCTCCAGTTCTTCCTAAAGCTGGATCCCAAAACTTTATAGAGGCTGCATTGCTCTTGGATCCAATCTTATAGACCCTGGAACTGACCCTTCATTTATCCTGGGTCTCCTCTTTTTTGACTCCCCATTTTCTTCATTGGTGACTAAGCCTGTGAGTATGGAAGGGACCTATGAATTTGTACAAATATAATTTTTAGGCGTTAATTTTTATAAACAGTAATTTCCAGTTCTCTTCAAAGTATATTGGAAGCATCTACTGAGAAGGGACTGAGTCTTTTATTTGTTTTGGCTTTTCTAGACGGTTCTGTGCCAAGCATGCAGTAGGAACTCGTCCCAGCTTACCTAGTTGAGAAATGATCTGGCATCCATTTAGAAGTAGACCTGCACAGAATCGAATGATACTGTCATATTGATGTATGGATTGTTAGTAGAATATCCAACACTAACCCAAGCACTGCAGTTTGGAAAGTGGTATTGCTTCTGTGGTAGGCAGAGTTGGAAGATGGCCCCTAAGATTCCCATTGCTTAGTGTCTGTTCCATGTATAATCCCTTCCCTTTGATTGTGGACAGGACCTATGAGTATCATAGATGCCAGTCCCATGGTAATGTTATATCATATGGCAAGGTGATGGGGTTTTAAAGTTCTAGTCAAGGTCCCTAATTAGTTTGACTTTGTTAATCAAAGGGAAACTATCTGGGTGGGCCTGATCTAATTAAGTGGGCTCTTTCAAAGAGGGTTTAGGCCTTCACTAAAGTTAGAGGGATTCTCCTACTGGCTTTGGGTTGTCCAGCCTCATGGAAATAAATTCTGCCAACAATCATGTGAGTTTCGAAGAAGGCCCTGAGCTTCAGAGGAGACCCCAAGCAGAGAACCCAGTTAAGCTGCATCCAGATATCTGCCCTACAGAAATTGTGGGATAATAAATGGGTTTTGAACTGTTAAATGTGTAAACCATTATACAGCCTAAAAAAACTAATTAAGCTCCTGTGATTGTGGAAGGGATCTAGACCCCACCTTGCATGGTCCATGAGTTGTCCTACACATAATTTCTCCCATTTTTGGTTCCTTTACTTGAATTGCATATATTTTTCTTATGTGACCATATTCAAGGACAAGAATATGTATATATATATAACTTTGGGCAGGTTTGCATACTATTTTAAAAGTCACTTAATTTTCTTATGCCTCCTTTCATCTGTGAAACAGGAGTGCCTCTGGTTACATGTCAGCTGGCCCATTAGGAGCACTCACCAGGAAGCTGGGCTTGTGGGAAACTTCTACAAACAGAAGTATAATGTGTGGACTTCTTGGAAATATAAGCAGCTGTGGTGGATTGGAAAGAGACCTGGATTTGCAGTCCAAAGAGCAACATTTACATTCTTATGCTACTATCTGAAATAGTGATATGACCTTAGGCAAAGCATTTAACTTTCCTGATCCTCAGTTTTATTTATCTGTAGAGCAAGGGATAATAATAGGTTGGTGGCAAGGACTAAATGAGCTATTGTATTTGACTCATATTGTCATCTTTAGGTTTTTTTGTTTTTGTTTTTAATCTTGTCTAGGTCAGTTCCTCTCTTACAGACTGTGGAGTGTCCTCACCCTCTTGACCGTTTGGATTCTTCGAGTAACACTGGAAGGAAGCTTTGCAAATGGATTTTATTGGGGATGGGAAATTATCAGGTGACAAAGACAAGGAAATATTCCCATTTCCTTTCAGAGCAAAATGTCACCCTATTCTGTTTCAGTGAAGAATAAAAGGAATTTAGACAAAATGTCAGTTTCCCTCTGAACTAATTTGGGAATTATAATGACATGCAGAGTCTCAGTTGAGCGCATGAATATTCATAATTAAAAATGAAATTGTCATTTTTTCAGATTGTGAAAATGAACAGAAATCCCCAGGGGTGTCCAAGGCCAGAAGAGCTGTTATTTTAAGAAAAATTCTAAGATACGGAAACAAAAAAACCATATATATATATATATATATATATATATATATACACACACACACACACACACACACACACACATATATATATATATATATATATATATATATATATTCTCTTCTATCCTCTCTTCTATCTTCTTCTATCCTCTCCACATGGCTCACTTCTATCCACTCCACATGGCTCAGAGGACATGGGAAGTGTTCACCTAGGGAGGAAAAGAACTTTGAGGACAAGTGCTGGCTTCTCACTCTCCCATCCCACTCCACCACCCTGCTGCTGGCCAACTCTCTAGCTCATGCACACATTTTGTTTTTCAGATATATTGAGCCTTTCTCTCTCTGTTCAAAGTTCAGTACAGTAGGCATACATTAAATAAGTACAATACAGTATGATATATATACACAGAAGGAGAACAGAGTGCTCTTGGGGGATTTAGCCTTTAGTTAGTAGTTACTATATCCATGTTATGGGTGAGCAAAGTGGGACCAAGAGATGTTGCCCAGGTTCTTAGTGACATACTAGAAAATTTATTCTCTTAATTTTAATTGTTATTTATATTTTCTACTTGAAGAGTCTTTACAGGATATTTCTTTATATTTAGCACCAATAGAGACCCAGGCTGCTGTGTAGGGAGAAAGGGACAGGCTCTAGGTCTGAGGTTTGGGCTATGTGGCTTTGGGTAAGGCTCTAATTTTTAGATCCTCGTTCTTGCTGGGGCAAGTTTGTACTTGAACTAGATGACCATTAAAAGGATTCTCTGAGCTCTACAATCTGTGGCTGTGTTTCCCCTCACTCTTATGTTCCAGTTTTCCAGACATTATGAAGCTGCTATAGTTCATTTCTCTGGGCTAAACAGAGGGATCATTTTTGGGAGAAAAGCCAAGAGTTGTGTCAGAGCCTTTAACCTTCAATAATCTGCTCTACTTTCTGCTCAAATCCAGGGGAGCAATTATTTCTGTTTTGCCGTGGTAAAAAGGGGGAACTGCTAATGTGACCTGTTCTGGATTATTGACCTTAATCGAGATACATCTTCCTTGATCGAGAAGGTAAAGAGATTTAATAGTCTAGGAGCTCTGCAGTTTCTCCCAGATGCCTTGGGAAGCATGGATTTCTTTTCTTTCTTTTGTATTCACTTGCTTCTTTGGCGTTAATGGTTTCTTTCTGTAACAGTGCCATGATTGACTTTCCTGGACACCACCCACATCCATTTTTCCAGTTGCAGTGCCTTAATTGAAATGACATCTTAGAATTATTTCTTTAAAATTCATTGTTTAATTCAGTAAATTTAGTATTAATTAATGCCAACTGCCCTGATGTTTTGGTCCCCCATTTGTCACTCTCTCAGCTCATGGAGCAGTACAGGAAATAATAGGTCTATTTGATTTTCCAGGACTTATTTTACTTTACAATTCAGATTTACTAGTGTAGCAAAAATGGGAATTCAAAATGGCTTGGTATTTTGTAATGATCATGCACTTGGAAAAGAGAAAGGGAAGGAAGAGAGGAGGAGGAGGTAGAGGAGGAGGAAAAGAAGGAGGAAGATTGGTTGCCAGATGCCACTCATCGGGTTAAGAGCCTTGGTGCTGGGGTCAACAGGGGTACAGTGGCTGTTATTTATGGGCTCCTAGGGTAACTGCAGATAGCCATACACTTCAAAAGCCATATTCCATTTCTATAACATTCAAAATGAGGTGTGTGTGTGTGTGTGTGTGTGTGTGTGTGTGTATGCAAATATAGTTCACTCTATTTTCCAGTCCTGTGGGAAAATGGTATGTGTAGTTAATCAAATAATGCTGTAACAAAGAATAATCATGCATCTTGTTAATACAATATAAATTTGGTAAGAATTAGGCTACACTGGGAATATAATTTTGAGTCTTAGTGGTTAAACATGGACTTAGGTTGGGTTCTCCCAGAAGACTCTTGAGTTTAGGATTTGAGAGCAAGTAGTTTGCATGAGAGGTGATCAAAAGAAGCATCCAAATGTGAGGCACAGAGGGAGGACAGCTAAAAATGTGTATGTTTTTTGCTCAGTTACCACACAGGCTTCTGGGGCTCAGTCTTGCTGGAAAACTCTGGAAGATGGTGCAGAGTGTTATCCCTGAGGGCTGTTGCCAGGCACTAATCTCTGGCACTACAAGCTTGCCCAGTGCATGTGGGCCAAAAGAAAGCATGTGGGCAGAGAGGAACAAGTACTTGCTTTAGGTTGCAAAAGCATTGTCCTGAATGATGGGTGCCAAAAGGATATAAGGGGAGCACTAACAGTGTCTGTTGTGTTTAATAATTCATGTCTCATCAGGCTCAAGTGCTGTCTGAGGTTAGAACTGGGGGCTTTCAGATCCTGGGACAGACTGCTTTGAGGTCATGATTACCATGAGGAGTATAAGTACATATTATACTATAATACTTCTTAGCCTGGTACAATTTATCTATGTGGTCAGTGTTCTGTCCAGCTCGCTTTACTGGGTCAGTACAGCCATCTCTGGCTGCCATGAGTTTTGGCTGCAAATGGCTTATAGCTGTCCCCGCTTCTCCAGAAGATTGCTTTTGGCAGGGGCAGATGGGAGCCACATGTCCAAGAAGGTTATACCCTGAGGGTGCAGCCCACAGCCCATGACTCAGAACCCTAACTCATCCTACATATCATCCAGTGGATTGCTTGTGCTGTCTATAACAACAATCATCCATTTATGCCCTAAGTGGTATTGATGCCCTCTCTGTGCCTTTTGACTTCATACACGACAGTGTTTGGCTACTCCATGAAAATACCTCTTTACAACAGTTTCATAAGCCTTAAGAAGACTACCAGATACTTAACAGAGCAAAGTAGGTGGGTAGATGGAATTAATGTGTCTGTATTTGGGTCCAGAGTAGGTGATATTAATGTACCCTAAGCCAGGGACAGAAGGCAGTGAACATAATTTTACATGAGGAAAATCTTATTATCCCCATTTTAGAGATAAGGAAACTGAAGCCCAGTTATTTCACTAACTTGCACAAGTTCACACAACTTGCTAAAGTATAGATTTGGGATTTAAATCATGTCTTCCTAGACACAAGAATTATATTTCCTCTACTGTACCACACTGTCTCTTAAAGGTAAGATGCCACGGATTCTATTTGACTGGAATCTTGAAATAAGGGAAGAAATTGTGGCAGTGGCAGCTCCCCAATTTCCAAAGGTCTTAAATATCAAGGGTCAGTGGATCTAGCTAGTGCAACATTGGAGGTGTGCGCTGGTTCTTCCTGGCTGTGTTGGTCATGTGATTTCCAGATCACATAAGAGCTTCCCAGACTTGGTAATACTTTCTGACTGGCAAGCTTGACTGATATATCAGTGAAGGGTCCCAGACTTCTTGCTCACAGAGATTGATCACCCTGATTCTCATGCTGAATTCAATTAAATCTTCTCTTATTTACAACTTCGAAAGGGCTCATAATGTCTTGGGACCAGTGTAATGCATGCCCTAACCATCAGTACAGTATTGAGAAAGATTCTTTTACCTTAGGGCCTGTTGAACACACATTGTCAAGCAAGAAACGCCATCTCCATATGAGACATCTATGTTTCTGAACCAGGAGGGCTCTAACAACATGGAGTCTGCAGGTTGTTTCAAAAAGTGATTCTGTTGTCTTTCTCTGGAGCACTGTGTGTTATATGCGAACAATGAATCATGGAACACTACATCAAAAACTAATGATGTACTGTATGGTGACTAACACAGCATAATAATAAAAGTAAAAGAAAGTGATTCTGTTTGCTCTATACTTTTTACCTGACTTTCATTTAAATTCTACAAACATTTGCTGAATACCTACCAAATGCCAAGCCCCACTGTAAGCCCTGGGGAGAGTAGAAAGATCAAGAAGATGTTGTCTTGCCTTCATGCTTGTAGAGAAGACTAGCAAATAAACAACCAAGCATTATACATGGTGGAAAAAATTAATGGCTCATTAGTCATTCCTGCACCAAGAAGGGCAAGTGGTTAATTCTGGCTGAAGGGGATTTGGAAGTGATATTGAAGGATGAGCACAATGTTGAAAGACAAAGAAATGGGCCGAATCTATTTACCATTGCAGGCAACAATAGGAAAGAGGAAACAACCGTTGTTAAACTGTTTTCTTACGGTAGAGCTAATCTGTAAGTTACTGTGCATAGATTTTGTGTGTGGGGCGTTAGGAAAGATTCAGTGAGATGCAAGGGAGAGAAATATCTTATACCTGGAGAACTCCAGCCATAGATGAATTATTATGTTTGTCACAAGTTTCCCATGACAGTCTTAAAGGACCAGACTCCCACCCACATGACACAGACAAAACCATGACAACCTGATTGTATTAATATTTCTGATCATCTGTATAACTTATCATGTGGCAATTATCTGGACCCAATATGTCCTGATGCAATTTGGTTGGTAGGCAGCTGGAATAGACTGCCTGCGTTTGTTTTAGTTTAACAGACCCAGGCTGTGTTTATGCTGAGCAGATAAATAATTTTTTCCCATTAAAATGATTTACAAAAACTGTCACTCTGCACTTCTGCAGGTTCGTTTTAAAGGGATTTGGTAGGATTCTGTTTGTTAGTGGGAAATGAAGAAAACAATATTGCCCTAGTTTTCACTGCAGGGAATAATGGGAAGTGACATCTTAGAGGCAGTCTGAAAAGGTGACAGCAGAAATAGTTCAGTGCAAAATGAGGACAAGAATGATATTTATTGAACACCTGGTATGTTCCAAGCACAGTTCTAAGGATGCTTTATGTATTGTTTCATGAATTGTGTAAAGATCAAATGGAATCATGCATGTGAAAGTGCTTTATAACATGCTTTACAAATGTTAGGCATAATTAATATTTCCCTTTATTGTAAAGCCTCCTAAGATTCAACGGAGTCCATTCCCTGCTTTCTGTCACCACATGTTCTTTATGTTGAAACAGCAGAAGGTCAGTTTTCTCTAACTCATAACATCTAAGTAGGAAAAGGTGGTGGAAGAAGCAGGTGGACTGATTCATGGGACAATGAATATGTATCTGGAAGGGGTCTTTATTTAGTTTCTTGTTTTCAGTTCCTCCTTGACATTGACCTTATGAGCTGCTGGTACACCACTCAGTGGTGCTATCAGAGATGAGTAGTCACTTTTTCCCTTCCATGTGATCTCATCCAGTGCTAGAGAGGGAGTAGTGGTAGGAGATTGGACTTGCCCTTAGAAGGACTTGCCCTAGAGTGTATGATCTCTTGGTCCTCTATTCACCTTGTTTCACTCTACTTCCAATTCTTTTCAGTGAGTTTGAAGGTAATATCCTCTACTTTTGGGGAAGTTGTGATGAAATGCTATGTCCAATTTCATTAGACATTTCCACCCTATTAGACCTTGCTGTGTCTACATATAAAAAGTCTGCTATTTGAGAGATGGCTAATGGAAACAGACTGCACATGCCAGAGCTTAAGGGGGCTGATATTTAGATTTCTGGCCTGGAATCATAAATAATTGCAATATTTTCCTACTAGGGAGCAAATGGCTGATATTGTAGTATTTTGAACTTATAGGATTGAAACGTGCCTTAGAGCCAGTCTTTCTCTTACCACATCCTTCCCCCCCAAAAACCAAAAGCCTTAATGTACAATGAAGTCACAAAAAGAGATGTTCAAAGAACCAGAGGCAATCTTATTTCTCTACTTCCATTTTGTATCATCTTTTTTCACTATGTATCTTGAAAAGCCTTCAAAAGCCACTTGAAAAGTGGCTCCCACTGTTCAGAATCCAAGCTAAATTTCTAAGTAAAGCATCAAGATGCTTCATCCAATGTCTCCACCATGTCCTTCAGCATTACCTAGCTCTCAAGGATCCCCTTGGAGTGCCCTGCACTGTAGCCAAATTATATTTCTCCAGATTCCCAGAAGGCCCCATGTCTTCTGTCTTCCATGTTTGTTTTAACATTCTTAGTGCCTATGATGTCTTCTCCTTCTTGGTATATCCAAATTCTATCCTTCTTTTTAGTTCCCACTCAACTGCTACCCATTCATGAAGCCTTTTTCAGCTCCCTCCTTTCTTGCCTCCAGGTGGTAATGGTCTTCCTTCTTTCAAAATGTTTCAATCTTAGAACACTTTGCCCAAAGCATTTAACCACCATTATGGTAGGCTTCACATTATGTAGTATTTGATTCTTATTTATGTATACATCATCATCTGCTTATGGATAATATGTCACTACTTGCTCATCTTTGAAGACCATTCTTAGGAAAGCTTTTTACAATTCTGCCTTACTTGATCATGATCGTTTCGGACCCTGTGTGATACTATATTATAATCTCATGACTGAGTCATAGTAGAGATGAAGAGAGCAGATGCCTTTGAGCATCAGCCTGGGTATGAGTCCAAATTCTGCCATTTTTCACCTCAGTAATGTTGGACCAGTTATCTAACCTTTGGAACTTCAGTTTCTAGTGTATAAATGAAGATAATCACTTCACCTGATTAGTTATTGTGGTGGCTCGAATGTGCCTCTTCACTGCCAACCCCCACCCCCTTCCAAAAAAGATGTTTACATCCTAATCCCCAGAACCTATGGAAATTACCTTATTTGAAAAAGGGTCTTCACAGATGTAACTGAGTTCAGAATCTTGAGATAAGGGGACCATCCTGGATGATCGTCCTTTGTCCTTTCCCAAATTGCACACCCTTGGGTCTAGCTCATTGCTTGAAGCAATCATACAAGGTTGATAAATTGTACATAACATATTGTCTGATTAGCCCTCCAACAGACCTGTGGAATTGAGTTTATTGTCACTAAAAAGGAAAGGAAACTTGAAAAAAAATTAGAGAAAGATTTAAAAGAAGAAAACCCCTGCACTTTAAGAATTTATGCTACCGTGTTTTTTCTTTTTTTTTTTTTTAATCCATTTATTATCAGTCCCAAAGAGCCAGGACAGTCTTAATGTATAATTTAGATCAGAGACAATGGAATTTCTCTCATTTTCCTACAGTTGTCAATTAACATTTATCAGGTTCCTACTTTGTGCAGAGGCTTGTGCAGCATTAGGCTCTCATAGTCTGCGTTTCAGTTTCTTGACTGATTACCAGCCTGTAATTCCTATTACTCACACAGAGAATGCCCTTCCTACTCTGGGGAGATCCCATCCTCCTAGTGGGCTAGGACTTTGTCCATGGTGCTGAATGACATGCACATTAGAACTATCACAACCAGCATAGTAACTGTATACAAAATATGCATGCACAACAGCAGAAATGTAGTTCATTAGAATAACATTTTTTATATAAAGACGGATTTCTAGAACTCTTCAACTATCTCATTTATTCATCTTCATCCAAATATTTATTGATCCAGCTTTCTGTACCAGATACTCTCCCAGGTGCTAGAGAAAATGTTCCTGTGATGAGGATGGCCTCAGTCTTGTGGGGAAGACAAGCACACACTTATAACAGAGAAAGGCTTGTGTTAAAACATATAGATTGTATTACCAAGAGCAGTGGGTTATAGCCAAAGAAGCATAAAAAAAAAAAACCCTGACATATATTATGTTTTCATTCATTTGTTCATGTCATCACTCATTCATTCCTTCATTCAACATTAATCACTCTGTACAGCGGTAAGCTTTCAGCTTTTATGGGAGATTGAGCCCTAGAAGCCAGAGATCGTTTTCTCATGAAGCACTTTCTGCTATGGTTGGACATTTGACATTGGTGGTATCTCATTCTGTTACAGTTCCAAGATTCTAGACTTCCATGACATAAAGTGAAAGAAATAGAGAGAACAGAATCAAAGAAGGAAAAGGGATTAACACCCACTATGAAATGTTAGACCCCCTATTTATGTTAATAAATAACTTGATATACAGCATTTAATTTCCCAACAATTCTATGGAATCTGGTGGTATTGTCGATATTGCTTTAAGAGTAAGGTAGAAGATACTAAGAAAGATTAAATAGTTTTCTCAAGGACACACAGACAGCAAATGGAGAAGTTGGCACCAATGCCTTTCTGAATTCAAAACCTAAAGATACCCTGAAATCTCCCCATACATACAATCAGACGAGGGGTGCATTTTATTTACTGTGATACAGGTGGGGCTGGGATATAGGGAGGTCATTCTCATACCTTAATTACAAACCCCCTTTTGGTTTGCGTACAGGGTAATGTCTTTGTGAGTTGTGACATATTGAGACCACTTTAGATGCTGCCAAATAACTGGAATGTCCCTAAATGTTGGCAGAAAAGGGGCTTGAGGGAGAGGATTGACTGTGTTAGCTTTTTCTCTTGGAGAGGACCTGGTATCAATCTCGGCTCCGTGACAGCTGTCCTAAGTTGTAACTCTTTTTCGTTTTTACTGAAATAACTCATCATGATGTTCTATTTGTCACTTGTCAAGGAAATCAATATAGTCTAGACTTGTTACCTTGCCAAGATCTGTATTGAACAATTTATGGTCAAAGGCAAGTTTAGCAGCAGAGCAGGAGGGGCAGAGCTGATAAAAGAATTTGGATCTCCCTCCCTCATGTTGAGGATCCAGTGCCTTCCTCTAAGGGTGGGGGTAGGGGGGTTGTTGAAATATCCTAGGCAAAACTAACGAAAGGAGGACATTTACAGAAAGAAGGGGCCCAAGAAAATGAAAAAGGTTTCTTTAAAATAGGGACAATCATATTTGCTTGGCAGTGTTGCTGTGAGTATTCAATGAGATACTCAATATTATATAGTGTCTAGCATAGAGCCTGGCATGAAGCAGATAGTGAATGACTGGTAGCCATTATAGGAACCAGGGAGGAAGAAAGAGAAAAAGACCATGAGTAAAAATAATATCCACAGCAACAGCACAGAAATCTTCAGGGCCAGGAGTGAAAAGAAGCAAATTGTCAACATGAAGGGTAGAAATGGAATGTTTCATATTCTTTGGTCATTAAGTTATTTCATTCATTCAAACATTTATCAAGCAGCAAATGCTGTGCCAGGTGCTGGAGAAATGGAAGCAAGAAATGGTGTTGCCTTGCAGGCCCTCAGAGTCTAGTTGAGGAGACAGATGTAAACACAGTTGCACTGTAGGTTGATGGAAGCTGGAAGAGAGGTGGGAAAGGTGCAGTGGCTGACGGGCATACACTCCTTGAGCACAGGGTTCACATGCCTGTTTGCTACAGGACCATCATAGTAAGAGATGCATGGAAAACCCTCAACAATACCAGCTAAATTAGGACATATCGGATGAAAGAGTGAAGAAATCTGCCGGGGTGATGGAAGACTGCATGGAGATAAAAATATTTGAGCAAAATACTTGATGCTTGAAAGTTAAGAGCTTTGAGGGTCAGATAAGTGTGTGTGTGTGTGTGTGTGTGTGTGTGTGTGGTGGGAAGTGGGGTAAGGTGAGAGAGATGCCAACTCAGTAGATAAAATGTGTGAAAGACGCAGGAGCATGAAATTGCAGGGACCACTAGGAAGCACTTGGGTGTGGTTGGAATGTGGAGAGTACTGGAAGATGAGGCTGGCATGGCAGACAATGGTAGATTAAAATATGAGCCAATTCTACTGGTTCATTATTTTTTTTTCACTTAAAAAGTATTTACTGAGTGCTTATCATGTGTTGGGGTCTGTCACAGGCCTTGGAGATACAACACTGACCAAGCAAAGCAAAAATCCTCAGCTTATAAAGTGTGCATGGAGAGACAGTAAAAAGCATTTAAAATTATACACACACACACACACACACACACACACATAGTATGTTCAATTTTAGTTAGTATTATGGAGAAAAGTAAATCCTGGAAGAGAGGTGCAGAGTGCTATGGAGGTTGGAAGAAAGGCAAGGGGGTGCTAGTGGTTATATACCCTGTCGTTCTTTACCTTAGGACCTGAATTTGTAAAGCCAGGTTATATTTCCTTCCATGTAGTATGACTTCACTTGAGCTTGTGGCTTCCTTGTGAAGTCTGATCCCTGGAGTTCATAATTGCATTGGTAATGTTGTAAGATTCTCTGGACCTCTTTAGCAAACCTATATATAATATAGACAGTTAGTTTCTCCTGCCAAAAAAAAAAAAAAAGAATAATAGTTGATTTATTACTAATTGTGACTTATAGACTTTGTCATCTGTGACATGGAGCTAGATTTCAATACACATAAACCCTTCTACTAAAGCTGTCATGTCAGCTTAACTGAACACCGAATTTTTCTCATGTCTTAGGAAAATGAGTAGTGTTTCTTCTGTTCCTGCTTCCGGCACAAGAAAGCCTTGGTTGTGTTTTCCATATAGTCTGTTGGTGACAGGTTTAGGGGTACAATATCTTCAAATTCCTTACTTGTTATAATTGTTTTAGCATTAAATCCTTATATGAGGAAAGGAGTGAAATAGCTAGATTATTATTATTTTTTGATTAATCACCTTAAATTCTTTTGGGTCAAAATAGCTATAAATAAATGAGAGTCCCCTAATTAAGATTGCTGTCTGATCTGTTCTTTGATGTACAGTGAGAGGTTTCATTTCAGGTTAGTGAATGGAAATAGAAGCTGCATTTTGTTTATGCAATGTGTGAATTGGGCTATTTGCTCATTTTCATAATTACAGGTCGTGATGCCCAGTGACATAAAATCGACTCTGCATGTTCTTAAAAGGCCTTTCAAACCCAACTACTTTGCAGTGTTCTTTAGGCTCCCAAATAACTACAGGGATGGGCTCCACTGTCTCCTCATTCCTCCACAATATCCTGACAAGAATAGGACTGGACAGGCAGGGGCGCTTGGATGGCTCAGTCGGTTGAGTGTCTGCCTTTGGCTCAGATCATGATTCCAGGGTCCTGGGATCGAGCCCTGCATTGGGCTCCCTGCTCATCTGGGAGCCCGCTTCTCTCCCTCTGTCACTCCCCCTGCTTGTGATCTCTCTCTCTCTTAAATAAATAAATAATTAATAAATAAATAAAATCTTAAAAAAAAATGGGACTGGCAATGCTGAACCTTTAGGGTCCTTAGCTTACCCTCCACCTCCTGCCTTTCCACCACCCCATCTTCCCTGTTTTTCAACACTTCCCTTACTGGCTCTTTCCCCTGAGCTTGCTAGTTTATCACATGTTTAAAAGACAAGAAAGAAAAAAAGGAAGGAAGGAAGGAAAAGAGGAAGGAAGGGGAAGAAAAAGAGAAATTCTTTAACCACCATTTTGCACCAAAGCCATATCTTTCTCTTCCCTTTCACAATAAAACCTCTTGAAAGAGTTGTCTGTGTGTACTTCCTCTCCCTCCCTTTCCTACCACACTGCAGCCTGTATTCAGCAGCATTCCTTTCACTGCACACTCTACAGAGATTGTTCCTGGTGGAGATGTCAGAGGCCCCTAGGTGTTTTAAGGAAGTTATCATTTAATTCCTTGGTAGAATTGACACAGCTAACAGGTTGCCTCCTCCTTTGCTGCTCGGTACATCGTCACTCTGCTCTTCTCCTGCTGTCCTCCCCCCACCCCCAGCAACTCCTAATCCTTATGGTTTCCTCTCCTTCTCTTCTTCATTGTCCTATTCTCGCCTTACCTGCTCTTACACCTCCATGACTTCAATTACTGTCTTTAGTCGTTATGCCAATAATGATTAGATCTGTATCTATGGCCTGAATGTATCTCCTAATCCAAGATTCACTCACTTAATTGCTTGCTGATCATCTCCACAAGTAGCCCTTACTTCATCCGGTAATCGTGTGGCTATGTTCACATTGGAATGATTGCTCTTTTTAAAATTTTTATTATTGAAGTATAGTTGACATACAGTGTTATATTAGTTTCAGGGATGCAACACAGTGATCTGACAATTCTAGATGTTATAATATGCTCACCATGATAATTGTAATCACCACCTATCACCATTTAACGCCATTACGATATTTTTGACTATATTCCTTATGCTCTGCTTTTCATCTCTGTGACATTTTTGTTTTGTAACTGGAAGGTTTTTTTTTAAAGATTTTATTTATTTATTCGACAGAGATAGAGACTGCCAGCAAGAGAGGGAACACAAGCAGGGGGAGTGGGAGGGGAAGAAGCAGGCTCATAGCGGAGGAGCCTGATGTGGGGCTCGATCCCATAACGCCGGGATCACGCCCTGAGCCGAAGGCAGACGCTTAACTGCTGTGCCACCCAGGCACCCCTGTAACTGGAAGTTTGTATCTCTTAATCCATTTCACCTATTTTGCCCATCCCCCCCCACCTCCCCTCTGGTGACCACCGGTTTGTTCTCTATATTTGTGAGTTTATTTCTGTTGTTGTTTGTTTGTTTTGTTTTTTAGAGTCCACATATAAGTGAAATCATTATAGCGTTTCTCTTTCTCTGTCTGACTTATTTCACTTAACATTATACCCTCTAAGTTCATCCATGTTCCATAGACCCAGCTTCCAATTTATCCCAAGCAGCATGTAGTTTGGGCTGTACAAATATCCAACCCAGCCTCCTGTCTCCTCTGGAAGTCTTTCACAAGGTAACCACAGTGGTCCTTGGTTTGAACAGCTCATCTGCTTGCAAAAGGGGCCAGAAGTCCCTGGAGCGTCACCCTCCATGCTGACCCTTGGCTCCTTGTGGCAGAGACTGCCTCGCTTGGGTATGGGGGTGCATATTTAGACCACATTTACCAACCTGCTTTGCAGTGACTGAATGGAATGTGATATAAATAATTTCTAGACCTGACCCATAAAAGATGCTTACGGGATTTTCCACCTCTTCTGTGTCCCTATGCCTAAAAGGAGAGGACTCACCGGCGCTTGGGAAAGATGGAGACAAAAACAATTGCAGATTGTCTCTTTTGTTTTGACTCTAAATTTTCACAGAAAGAAATAAGCATATCATATTAAGCCAGCAAATTTGAGATGTTGGGTGTTATAGAATTTAGCTTATCTTAACTAATATGCTTTTATGTCCTAACACTTAATGATTACATAGCACTTAATATGCTCGGTCACTTTCTTCATGAATTCATTAAGTATTCTCAAAAACTAGATAAGGTGTGTATGGATTATTAATGCTATTTTAAAGACGAGGAAACGGAGGCCAGAGAGGTTAAATAAATTGATTATGATCATACAGCTAATAACTGGCAGACCTGGGATTTGAACCTACATTCTTTGCTTCCGAGTACATGCTCTTAACCATTATATACAGCTCAAAAGAGATGTGTAGAAGGCATAATAATGGCCTCCCAAAGATGTCTGTGTACTAATCCCCAGAACCTGTGAATATGTTTCTTTATATGATGAAAGGGACTCTCAGGATGTGATTAAATTAAGGATCTTGAGATGGAGAGATAATCCTGGATTATCTGGATGCTCTCTATGTAATCACAAAGGTCCTTAAAAGTTGAAGAGGGAAGGGCGCCTTGGTGGCTCATTAGGTTAAGTGTCCGACTCTTGATTTCGGCTCAGGTCATGATCTCAGGGTCCTGGGACTGAGCCCTCTGTTGGGCTCCATGCTTAGTGGGGAGTCTGCTTGGGATTCTTTCTCTCCCTTTCCCTCTGCCTCTCCCTCCTGCTCTTGCATGTGCACACCTTCTGTCTCTCTAAAATAAATAAATAAATCTTTTTTAAAAAATTGAAGAGGAAGGTAGAAGAGAAGGTTAAAGTGATCCAATGGGGGAAGGATTCAACCTACTACTGCTGCCTCTGAAGTTGGAAGGGGACCATGTGCCAAAGAACACAGGCAGCCTCTAGAAGCCAGAAAGGACATAGAAACAGATTCCCCCTGGAACCTCCAGGAGAAGCACAGCTGCACTGACATCTTGATTTTAGCCCATTGAGACCAGCATCAGGCTTAAGACCTACAGAGCTGTAAAATAATAAATTATGTTGTTTCAGTTACTAAATTTGTGGTAATTTGTTAGAGAAGCAGTAAGAAACCAATATAAAACGTAACAGAGGGAAATGTTCCCTCACCATGGATAGCATTCACACTTCTTACAAGTTTTGAAAAGCAAGCTTGCCATTAAGATAATCCTACTTAATTAGGAGACTATCAATACCTACTGTGCCCCATTTCTTTTGTTTTTTATTCAGTCATTTTCAGTTTAAAGCAGAAAGAGTATTTTTTCATTTAATTATTCATTTAATATAAAATTTACATTTAGGAATGAATAATCATGAACATCCAAATTTGGTTAGAAACTTTCACGTAGTGATTTTATTTTATTTTTATTTTATTTTTTTAATAATAATATTTTTATTATATTATGTTAGTCACCATACAGTACATAGTGATTTTATTTTAAATAAATATACCCATTCTATAATCTTTATTTTTAATATTCTATGTTGAACTACTAACAACTTGTCAACCGATTGTTACTTCTATTAAAAGTCTTATGTATGAATAACCAGATAAAAGCCAGCACATGGAGAATGCCATTTTTTTATGCCATTCACAGCATTAAGAAGAAGCTTAAGTGGCTAAAACTTGAATCCACAAGGAAAATATCCCCCACACTTTAAATATAAAGGTCAGAATGATCTTGTCCACCCCAATACCACTTCCCTCCATTATTCTTCTCTACCCAACTGAACATCCCTTTCTACTGCTGTTTTTTATCTACATGTCTATTAACCTTTCTTAATATTCTCAGTAAAATTTAATGACATTGTTTTCTCTGTGACTATGTAAAATACAGCTTTGAGAAATTGAGAAATGAAAGATGAATATTGATCCCGATGGGAAGGATAAAGAAAACTGCCAAGATCCTGTGGTTAGTTAGAGTTGGAGTTGGGGTCCAAGCCCATCAGCTGGCCATCGCATGGCACTGCCTGTGGCTGCATGTTCTGGCAGGTAGAATAGACACCTGCTTCCAGATGTCTTCTTGAGACCAGAGATCATTGTTTCTGGTCAGCGTATCTTTGAACCGAGGATGCTGAGAACCATATGGGCAAAATCACTTATCCAAGGCCACATCACTGGTCTAAGAGCATAGAATCTAATTCTTTCTATTACACTGAAGTGAATTGGCTGGAGTTTGTTTAGAAAAGCATAAAGTCAAACAGAACGTATCTCACAATTGTATTTGTCTTTTATTGCAAAACCAAGAAGTGACCAGAGGATCTCAGAGGTACTTGCTCAACCCTGTCTCTGGTAAGACATACTTTTACTGTTTTCCTGCTTTGCTGTAGTCCCAGAAATGTGAGGTTGAATCCTGCTTATGAGTTTTATAAGTGCTTTAGAAACTTAGGGAAACCAGTGCCTGACTGTTCATTCATTTATTCTTCAGTGAAAATACATTTAACCACTTAGGCATTGAGGACACAACAGTGAATAAGACAGAGCCCTCTTGAAAAGCAGCCTGTAAACAACATATTCCTTCAGCCTGTCATGGTGGAGAAGGCACAACTACGAAGATAGACATTCCCAGGTTTATATTCTGGCTCTGCTGCTCATTAGCTGTGTGAACTTGGGCAAAGTTATTAAAAACTCTCTTCAAGAACACTCCAAACCTCTGTTTCCTTTCAAAATGAGAGTAAAACTATCTAACTGAATTGTTGTGAGACATAAGTGAAATATGACATCTCAAGAATGTAGCCCAAAATTGAATTTCAGTATGTGAAAAGTAGATGCATCAAACCCTGGTTATGATATGTTCTGTAATAGAGGACTGCCCAAAGTGCTGGGGAGGCCTTAGAGGCAGTGAAAATTCTTTCTGGCCTCACCTATAGTAAAAAGAATCTTCAGAGTCAATGAATTTTAGCATCGCTCTTTTAAGATTAAATGATCATAAGCCCATTTTGCAAAATCTTAGAAACATGGGATTTGTGGTTGAGTTACATCTGGTGGTGGGTATGGTGGGGAGGGAATTGTGGGAGGGAAGTCCTGAGTCCAGCTCCTGAAAAATCACAGCCTTCTATGTTTCAGTCCCTCCCTTGCCCTGCAAGTAAGGAGAAAGCATTTATCTTTTCTAAGTACTGGACTCTTGTTTACACACTGACTCATTTTTTCTCCATGCTTTTTAGCATAAGGATTGAATCCTTATGACAACTCTGGAAAGTAGAGATTATACTGACTTTTGTAGATGATGAAGAATAAATGACCTACTTGTTTGAACCCAGAGCTATGGACTATCCATGAAATGATCAAAGTAAATGTAACTCCATTTCTTTGTTTTTTTGGAGGGGTGTCACTGGGGCAACTTTAGGTTTGTATCTGCAGTTGGGCTTCAGGACCTCTGACCAGACTGCCTATTCTTTGCAAGAGCAGCAGGGACAGTTGTGATGGAATCTGGCTTAATGTAGCATCACATAGAGACAACGTTGCTCTTCTGATCTCCTATCCCGTGGTCTCTGTTTGACACAGCATGGCCCAGAGTCCCAAGTTCTGGAGTGCATGTGAGCAGTGATGTGTTCCTGAGCTTGTAGCATAGGATCTCATGGGACTAAGCAGACGCCCTCAGTCTCTTTCCAAATAAGCATGAAATAGCCTGTAGACAAAATACACTTCATATTCATGGGTCATAGCATAACCAACATATGCAATGTTTTTTCCTCTTGGCAATAGGACTTACCAAAAAAAAAAAAGTCTGTGATGAGGTGTTATTTTCCGTGATTCAGAATCCAATGGAAGGGATGAATTATGCACATTTTACATTATTTACATTTTATGGTCATCTATTGAATGTTACTGTGTGTTAAGCTCTCAGAGTACATAAATTTGAAGAAGATACAATTGTTGCCCTCAAAATCTTAGTCTATTTCTCAATAGGCAGAAGACAGATTACATTGAACCATGTAGAATTGCTGATATCTGGCCATTTCTGACTTCCAAAAACAAACAGACATTTGTGTGATTCAATGCACTACGTGTAAGAGGTAAGGCAGGGAAGTGATTAGAGCTCTGTGGCTCACAGTCATAACCGTACTGAGTCTTTACCATACTCTGGAAGCTTTATGTGAACCATTTCACTTAGTCTGTACAAAAACCAGCAGAGGTGGGCCGTAGAGTTATTCCCATTTTGAAGTGAGCAAAATGAGATTTAGAAGTATCAAGATCTGCTAGTGGTAAGTGCCTGGACCAGAATTCTACTCAGGTCTACCCGTCTGAAGCCTTTGCTCTCCACGTTTCAGTCTTATTACTTATAAAATGAGAGAAAAGATAGTGTCTTCCTTCTAGTATTTTGCAGTCACATTGAACTTTATTATGAAATGACACCAGTTTAAATAGCACATCTAAATCCTCAAAAATCTGTATATAATTAAAACATAAGAAAAGTACACTATTGAGGGAAAATTAATATTGCACTTGTGAAGAAAAAACCCTATATGTATGCAAACCCTAATTTTATTTTTGGTTGGTTAGAGGAGGAATGATTCACAGTACCATGCAGGGGTAAAAAAATTCAGAGACCTCATGATGTAAAGCAAGATCGCTAACAATAGCAAATGGACTGATCGATAGCGAATTCATTTTAGAGAGCTCACTCACGGAGAATATTTATATCCAACTTGGTCATTCTGCCTGTGAAATAAACAGGCAGCTCTTTTCTCTGTGAGAAAAACCACACACAAGAGCTTGGGTAATGTTTCTAAACAATTAATTGGATTATTATCAAGCCTTAATGGATTGGTTCAATATATTCACACAAAACCATCAAGAGAATTGGGCTAGTAGTTTCCTTGTAGCTGTCATCAAAATATATGACAGGATGTAGAAATTTTAAATTATTACTATTTTTTACAGCATTCCTTGTCCATCATTTACATTATAAATAGGGCCTATTTGAAAGTCATTGACTGGGTCTTTGGCTTTGTTTCAAATAGCAGATATGGTAGATACTGTGGCATACTCAGTTTGCTAAGGAATATGATGTAACTATTCAAGCTGAAAACATCAGAACTTCCTGATTTTTATATTCGTGCAAAATGTTTGTAATGCGAGGTTTTACGCCAGAGGTATGAGAAAGACACTATAATACATGTGTCAGTTAAAACTAGCCACTGGAAATAACCAATATTTTCTTCATGGGGAAGGAATGAAGGAAGAGGAATATCATAATGTTTGACTTGCCTAGGAATAATCTGTCCTAGATATGGACCAAAAAAAAAAAAAGTTGCCAAGTTAAACATTCCTTGCTTTGAGAAGCCACAGATAAAGAGGGAAGATTATGATTCAGTAAAAATTTATTGATTATTCTGAATGCACAGGTATTTCACGCACATTGCCTCATTAATCCTCAAGGCAACCCCTTGAAGTGAGCCAATATAAAGATTGAAGCAATAGTGTTTTAAAGAATTTGTGTGGTATACCCAAGGTCATATAATGATCAGATAGGAAAGTGGCATGATCAGAACTTGAATCTTTTGATTTTAATCTCTGTTTGAAAAGGTGATGCAAACTAATAGAAGGAAGCCATTAGGTTGTTCAAATGAATGTAATGAAACTACAAAACTCACTTTCTGTTCAGGTTAGAGTTTAGGATGCAAGTGCTTTTCTCCCTAATAGAGTCCCCATATCCAGTCTCAATGCATAGATTAGCAGGGAAGTTCTGCCTATCCTTTTGTCATTCTTTATATAGTTCCCTTACTCTGGCTTTTGCATGCCAGCTTGGCCCGCTGATCTGGTGTTTAGTTGCACACCGCTTGGCCAGTGCTGGTGCTATAGACAAGTTGAGGGAAGTTCAAAGCAGCCGGCCTCTTAGACATGGAAAAACACTGCCTCCAGCATTAGGCTTTGTTCAGAGAGAACCACGCCAGGACTTAGATGAAATTCCAAGGGAGAGCCATTTTAAGCACCTTTACTGGGTTTTAGGGACATCTTCTGAGTGGGATAGGTGGTCCTTTGATGGAGATTGGTCATAGTTCTTCTTTGTTACACATTAATTTCAAGATTCCAGCTCTTTTAAATCACAAGTATGTTCCCAAGAAATTTAGGCCAGAACAGGCTCTATTATCTGCTATATCAGAGGGCCAAAGTAACTATATCCCTTCACAGCCTGATTGGCTTGATGAAGGGACTGGCCCAGTGTTGTTTCTGCTGATGCTGATATTTTTAAAAAATCAAGGGTTTTTTTCTTTTGCATAATAGAAAAGAGATACAAGTAAAACATAAATGAAAAAAACTGATATAAAATTTCAAACAGAACCATTTTATGATTTCCTCATTGTCTTGTCATAATAATATCAATTTCTTAGTCTGTCCATTCATCTGTCTGGGCCTCTATAAAGTCCTAGAATCAATGAAAATAGAATAGTAATGACCATTCCCAGGGTGCAGATTGTGGTATCCAAACACAATTCCCCACTAAATGTAATCAGAACTCCCCAGACAAGGTTGATTCTCGGTCTGAAACAGAAAATATAGAAGGTGAGTCTTAGCATTTTGTTGTGATGGAAAGCAAGAAACTATCAAAGAATAATGGGGTCAGGTAAAACAACACTGGAGTCAATTTAAAGGAAGTCCTACTGGTCCCAGATGGAACTGTTTGGGACCATCCGAATGAATAATGACTGCAGTGGGTTGAAGCACATCAAATACATAAAAATCCACGAGTCCCTAATAACACAAAAAACAAAAACCGATTTAAAAAAAATCTCATTGACCGTCATAGGAGTTTACTAGGATACCAGCTCATTACTCTCAAATTTGTTATGAAGAGGAAATATGCATTTACTCAGGCTTTTCTACCCAAACTATGCTTCAGATTAACAACATTATTGATGAAGGAGATTCTCTGAGAAGAAGTCCTGCTAGTACTTGCAGAAGGAATGATAGAGAAATCAGCATCTGCAATGAATAGATTCAGGTGATTAGCTAAGAAGCCATTAGAAGAAGGTTGATGAGGGACTTTATAAAGAGGAATCAGGCTGACCACACATGCCTACTGATCAATCTTAGCATCACTGAAATTGGAAAAGATAAGTCATTACATGGCTCATGATATGATAAAAAATGAAATATTCAGGATTACCTATGAAGTATTCTTTTTTTTAAAACGTTTTTATTTTAATCACCTGGTGCTCATCATAAGTGAACTCCTTAATCCCCATCACTTATCCCCCTGCACACCTCCCCTCTGGTAACCATCAGTTTGTTCTCTATAGTTAAGAGTCTGTTTCTTGATTTGTCTCTCTCTTTTTTTTCCTTTGCTCATTTGTTCTGTTTTTTATATTCCACATATGAGTGAAATTGTATGGTATTTGTCTTTCTCTGACTTATTTCACTTAGCATTCTACTCTCTAGCTTACCTTTGAATAGTCTTAAGTAAAAGTAAAACTTAAAATCTAACCAGGCCTCTGTATCAAACTACCAGTTTATAGGAAATTTGGGAGATAGATGAGCAATTTAAAAGATACCACAAAAATACAAAATTTGGGGGGATAGATGACTTTATTTCTCTGCAAGTCAATGCCATAAAAAGGAAGGGTAAATATTATTGGAGAATAAAGAAGATTTAAGAAAATGTGTTAGGTAGTTTGCAATAATGGTCATTTTTTCCTTTTTTAATGTGATTTTGCATCTCAGTCCTGTCAAGAGGTGGAGTCTATTGTTCTATCTTTTGAATGTAGATTGGCCTTATGACTTGCCTTCACAAATAGTTCATTGCAGAAGTGACGGTACGCAAGCTCTGAAGCCTACACCGGAAGGAGGCTTGTAGGTTCTGTCTCTGCATGCTTGGAGCCTTAAGACTGTTTTGTGAAGAATCCCAGGCTAGTTTCCTTGAAGAGAGTAAATGTGGAGAGAGAGACCCAACTGACAGCCCACGATAGTCACCAGACATGATAAGGCCATCCTGGACCATCGAGTCTTCAATAAGCCACCAGCTGACTGCTGCCACATAAAGGCCCTCAGGCAAGACCAGCAGAAAACCACTCAGCTGACCCCAGGATCAACTTATTGATCAGTGGAATGTGGAGCTAACAAGTTATTCTTGTTGCAAACCACTAAATTTTGAGGTGGTTGTTACATAGTAACAGATTGCTGGAGAGTCATAAGAAATAAATGCCACGTGTGGACACTACTTAGTGCTACATTCAAACAAAGCAATTCCTGAAAAAGATCCTTTGAGACAAATAAGGAAATTTGAATGTAGATTGCATATTAGATGGTATCAAGAAATTACTGCTGAGTTTGCTAGTTCTTTCATCATGTAAACAAAAAATGATTTAGAGACACATACTGTAGATTTATCATGGAATAACTTGATATACGGCATTTGTTCAAAATAACCAAGAAAAGAAAAAGGTGAAAATAAATTGGTAAAATATTGATAATTATTGAAGTTGAGTGATATGTTGATGATATATTTTTTAGTTAATAATATTTTTTATATTATGTTAGTCACCATACAGTACATCCCTAGTTTTTGATGTAAAGTTCCATGATTCATTACTTGCGTATAACACCCAGTGCACCATGCAATACGTGCCCTCCTTTATATCCATCACCTGCCTATCCCGATCCCCCACCCCCCACCCCCCTCCCCTCTGAAGCCCTCAGTTTATTTCCCAGAGTCCATAGTCTCTCATGGTTCATTCCCCCTTCTGTTTACCCCCCCTTTCTTCTTCCCTTTCTTCTCCTACCAATCTTCCTACTTCTTATATTCCATAGATCAACAGATGACTGGATTAAGAAGATGTGGTCCATATATACAATGGAATATTACTCAGCCATCAAAAAGAATGATTTCTCAACATTTGCTGCAACACGGACGGGACTGGAGGAGATAATGCTAAGTGAAATAAGTCAAGCAGAGGAAAACAATTATTATATGGTTTCACTCATTGTTGATGATATTTTTTATACTATTTTCTCAACTTTGATTTTGTTTTCAATGGTCCTTATATTATTAATTTTTTTTAAAGAAAATATCGATTGTCCTTTGTGGCTTCTCAACAAACATTCATTTCTCTGCCTTTTCCTGTTGAGTGGTAGTTGGCTTATCTGGAAATATCTCTGGGCAGAGCCACTTGCAGACTGTGTTACTTGTTGCATTAATGCAGTTTGAGAGCCATTAAGGCTGTCATGCAGTAGTGGATAAGTCCAAGGTCTAGTTGTTACTGTGAGTGGGCAGCCCAAGATGCCTGGGCAGTAGTCTGCAATGCAGAGGAGAAGTTCCTCTCACTGACTCTGCCAAACTTCTGCCTGCACCTCTCTCACTGGCCATCCCCAACCCCCATTCTCACCTGTGGTAGAAACACAAAGATCAGTTCTGTTATGGCGTGTTCCCCTCTGTCTCTGGGCAGAAGCCCCCCTAACCTCCAGCTCCCTATGTACATCTTCATCCCAAACATGGTATCCGTGTGGTTTAGATTCATGGTTCTGGTCAATGTTGGTGGCAGGAGAGGACGGGGCAGTGGAGGGTGTCAGTGTGGGTTACTCTGCTGTTGGTTTATCCCAGCTCCTTGTCCTTTTTGCACCTTAAACTCAAATGCCTCAAGTCCAAGGGCAAACGTCAGCTCCTTTCTTGCACCTCCAGCCCAGTTTTAGCCTAACCAGTGGCCCCAATGCCCCTCTGTACCAAGCTCTGATGCCTCTCTAGATCCCTTACCCCATAGCAGCAGGAAAACACTTCTCTATATTTTGGGAGTGAGAGTCATGAAATCAGGGAAAGCTTCATGGAGGAAGTTACATATAAGTTGGGACCTGAAGGATAGATGTGATTTCCACAGGGAAGGATGGTGAGAAGGGGGAAAAAAGACTTCCATGCAGTAGGAGCTGCTAGTTCCATATTAACTTGAGCAGGAAAACCGAGGACCTTCACATGGGAGCTGTCCCCAAACCTGACAGCTCCATTACCCATGTGCTTTTTTATTTAAAAAGAGGTTTTATTTGACATTGGAGGAAAAAATATAATGTAACCTATCTTCAGTCTAATATCTATGAACAGACAAACTAGTTGTTAGCTTGGTAACAGTCCAGCTGTCTCAGGTGGCTAAAGTCCTTACACCTGCTAATTGAGCAGAGCAAGAAATAACCACAGTGAACTTCCATCTAAAGGTACAACAGCTTTGAGTCTGGATCGTGTCATGGAAGCAAAAGCAGGTTTGAAAATTCCCCTGAAGAAAGGTTTGCATGCATGAAAGGTGGCCACTTTGGTGTAGACAGTTCCTCTGATATGAAAGTGTCTGAGCATCATGATGTCCAAGAAAAGAGTGTCAAGTGAGGGGTTATCCCACCCTAGGAAATAAGCCACCTAGAGCCCTGATTTTCTCAAAAAGGAAAAAAGAAAAGAGTGAAACAGATAGCTTTACTTTCCCACCCCTACTTCTTAACAGATTTTAAATAGAGGGCCTCACTTACTGAGGGCCTGCCACCAGCCATGTTTTATGCAAAGTGCTCCACATATCTGGTCTGATTTAGTCATCACTAAAACCCGTACTGCTTGCATTAGTAGGTCATAATTAAAGATGAGTCATTTGAAGGCAGAGAGACTATATAACTGTCCCTAATCTTCCACGGTCCTCTACCACCTCTTAAATACAGAATGGGTTCTGAGCCAAGCCATCTTGCAAAAATTAGAGAACATATTATTTGATGAAAAACCATAAAATCTAGAGGGGTTGTCCCAATTTTTTGAGCCATCCCAACAATCAAGAAGTCATTATTCTGCTTGACTGAGGAGAGTTGATTTGGTTGCGGTATATGAACTCATCCAGGTTTTAATTAAAATGTACTATAGTATTATATCTACATTTTTTTTTAAAAACACTGCTTCTTTCAACATATATAAAGCTCACATATGTATAATTATGAAAGATAATGCAGAGACCAAAAATATAAGTTGGTTGCATTTCTTACTAAATGAGTCCTAATAATAATTAAGCTTTCTAAAAAAGGTTTTTACTTTTAACTCACCTGTCGGTCAGGTTATTGTAGGAGAAAGTGGTTTTTGAACTGGAGGAAGCTGAGATTCAATTCTAGCGTTGTCTCTTATCAACAGTGGTACTTTGACATTAATATCTCTGAGCTTTGGTTTCCTTATCTGTCAAATAAAAATAATGATATTTGCAGCCCATGAAGGAAGAAATTAGATTACACAGTAAAGCTTCCAGTGCAGGGTCTAACAAAGAATTTTCCTCCCTTTGAATGGAAGTATATACTTTTGTATGTATTGTATCTAGTCCATGCTCTATATATTCTTTTTACAACTCTGTACAAACTAATCACCATTAGTAATAACAAGGCATTGCCATTGCCAATCACCATTGGCAATATAAGGTTATTGCCAATTAAGTAAGATTAAGAGACGTCAGTAAGAGAGTCTTTTATGGAAAGTATTGACTCCCATTACTGGAGTTAGGGTAAAAGCAGTGAAAATTTCTGGGGGGCGGCTACCCCTGATGACCCACCCTCTAGCTCCACCCCCCCTTTTTCCAGTCCATTTTTCCTTCAAGGAAGCCATACAAAGCAAGGTAGAGGGCAATACTTATCATCTGCACTGATGGGCAATCAGTCAGAGAAGCACAGACATAAATGTGTTACTTACTATATGTCACATTCTTTCTCTTGTTGATGTCATTTTTTATGATAATCCTTTTCTGAACTTCTCTGGCTTTCTCCTAAGAAGGAGCCAAATAGAACACATATGGCCCTGCCTATTTTTTTTTAAAACACTTTATTTGCTTCTGATGATTCTTATTATAATGCTCTTGAATTTGATTAAGACCTTCAGCTCTATTTTGTTAGATCTCTACTGCATTCTTGGCTTCTTTCAATGTTGTAATTTAAATAGTGCAAACTTTTTCATTTCTGTATGTTTTCTCTACTTGTCTTTTTCTCCTGTGAGGTCTAGTATCTTCCATGCCAACAAGATCAGCAACTTCTTTTTAACTTGAGATTTCCCCATATTCCAGAAAATAGATCCTCTGAGTTCTGCTCAACACTTCCCACTCAGCATTATCTGGCTAGAGTACCTAGGAAAACCCATATCCTTAGCTGCCCTTATTCATTGTGAGATTCCTAAAAAAGACCTTTGCAAAACTTAGGCAAAGCTTGCAAGGCAAAGCAGAACTTTGTTGTTATCCAAGGACCTGGTCTCACACTCCACTCCAGAGGTCCTGGGAGTTAGATAGGACCTTGACTTCCCCACTTGATACCTTCACTTAAGTCTGGATCTCAATTCAAGTGCAAAATTCAAGATGACTCCAAGCATGCTCACAGGGCACCAGAGGACAAAGAGAAAGATATATAGACAAAAAGCACAATACAGTTTCCCTTATGGCCTGGAGAGGAATGGCCTAGGTCATTCAACCCAAGTCTTCTCAGGGGTGAATGAGGGTGGAGGAGGCCCTGCCTTTAGCAGAAAAAAGCTGTATTCCTGATCATGCATGCTGTTTTTTCTACATCTTTTGGAGCCTCCACTTTTAGAAAACATGGTCCATAAAGCAATTTAATACTTAACCCCTAAGACCCAACCCACAACATGTAAAGGAGGGAATGGGTAGAAAGAAGGAGGCTTTTAGCCTTGCTTAACTGCAACCTGATTTTGAGCTTTGATATTATATTCAATCCCTTTATTACAATAGCCTATAGTATTGACTTTACCTTTTAGTTTCATGATTAAGCTGAATTCTTAGAATTTTGGGGTCTGGAAACTTTTAATGCAAATGGTGAAGGAATTTTGAGATTAAATTGTGAATCTGGAAAGGAATTTTTTTATAATAATTTTTATTATGTTATGTTAGTCACCATACAGTATATCCTTAGTTTTTCATATAGTGTTCCATGATTCATTATTTGTGTATAACACCCAGTGCACCATGCAATACGTGCCCTAGGATTTTAAAAAAATATGTTCAGATTAATAATTTGTGTGTATATTATACAGTCTAAATTTCAAAGCACTTCAATTGTGAAGTCACTTATTCATGCAATGAACATTTTTTAAGGTACCGCTATACACCAGGTTAAGTACTAAGAGTTTGAAAGAGAAATCTGCCTGGTGCCTATTGCATTTTTGATGCTCTTGCCAACCCTGGGAACTAGGGGATCAACTGTTAATAAGAACACTAGATGAGACATTGGAATCTTATGGAGGTTTGTCCATTTGTCTGAGGTCACCCAAAAATCATGGAGCTGACACTGAAATATATGACTTTTGTCATTCAATACACTGCATTACAATCAGTGTTCCAAATGATTGTCCTTTAGTTTCTTTCTTTCTTTCTTTTTTCTTTTTTTAGAGAGGGTGAGGAGGGGCAGAGGGAGAGGGAGAGAGAGAATCTTAAGCAGGCTCTACACCCAGTATGTGAGTCCTATGCGGGACTCCATCTTGCAACCCTGAGATCATGACCTGAGCCAAAACCAAGAGTTGGATTCTTAACCAACTGAGGCACCCAGGTGCCCCTGTCCTTTAGTTTCTTAAATAAAGTATTATGGCTAAATTGTGACTTGAAATCCGTAGTTTCACTTCCTTGAAATGAGTCTGTCATTGGAATTCTATGATCATGGTGGATGGGGCCAGGGCAACAGCACTCATTCCCTTTCTCCTGGCAAAGAGACAGCTAAAAATCATGACTAAAATAGTTCTGATTTCTAATAATCAAATCAAAAAATGGGCAGAAGATATGAACAGACACTTCTCCAAAGAAGACATACAAATGGCTAACAAACACATGACAAAATGTTCAAAATCTTTAGCCATCAGGAAAATTCAAATCAAAACCACATTGAGATACCACCTTACGCCAGTTAGAATGGCAAAAATGGACAAGGCAAGAAACAACAAATGTTGGAGAGGATGTGGAGAAAGGGGAACCCTCTTACACTGTTGGTGGGAATGCAAGTTGGTACAGCCACTTTGGAAAACAGTGTGGAGGTTCCTCAAAAAGTTAAAAATTGAGCTACCCTGTGACCTAGCAATTGCATTACTGGGTATTTACCCTAAAGATACAGACGTAGTGAAGAGAAGGACCATATGCACCCCAATATTCATAGCAGCAATGTCCACAATAGCTAAATCGTGGAAGGAGCCGAGATGCCCTTCAACAGATGACTGGATTAAGAAGATGTGGTCCATATATACAATGGAATATTACTCAGCCATCAGAAAGAACAATTACCCAACATTTGCAGCAATGTGGATGGGACTGGAGGAGATTATGCTAAATGAAATAAGTCAAGCAGAGAAAGACAATTATCATATGTTTTCACTCATTTATGGAACATAAGGAATAGCAGGAAGATCGGTAGGAGAAGGAAGGGAAGAATGAAGGGGGGGAAACAGAAGGGGGAATGAACCATGAGAGACTGTGGACTCTGGGAAACAAACTGAGGGTTTCAGAGGGGAGGGGGGTGGGGGATTGGGATAGGCTGGTGATGGGTATTAAGGAAGGCATGCATTGCATGGAGCACTGGGTGTTGTACACAATGAATCCTGGAACACTACATCAAAAACTAATGATAAGTAGTTTTAAAAAAAGTAGTTTTGATTTCTGCAACGTAACTATTCCTCTTTGCCACTCTTCCTACTACCTGGGCTTTGGAAGGAAGAGAGGAAAGGAAGGCTGAGGAAAAGGAACAAAAGGGAAGAGACTGGGAATCAAGAGACTTACTTTCTAACCCTAGTTCACATGGGTGATTAGCTATTTGGGGTTGAGCACATCACTTTATCTTCTCTGAAACTTGGTTTCCTCATTGCCAAATGGGTTGAACTGAACATTTTTAAAGGTCCTTCTTTCCCTTATATTCCATGACTCCAAGAGAGGGAAAGTAAAGGAGAGGAGGATATAAAGGAAATACAGAGATGAGTGGGGCTTCACTGAAGAACAGAGGGTCTTCTTCACTGCCATTTTTCTTCATCCGAAGAAAGTGTGTGACTAAGGATAACCTTTTGAGAAGCAGTTTGAAATAATCTTGTAAAGTTGAAAATTCACACATTCTGAAACCCAGCAATCCCCTTCAGGTGAATGAGAAATCATTCACATGCGCACCAGGAGACGTATCTAAGAATGTTCATAGTACCGAAACGGGAGGAAAGACTTGGAAACCACTTAAATGCCCGTCAAAAGGAGAGCAGATGAATGAATTGTCCCAAAGGAAACAATAACAATGCTTTCTGCTCGACATTGTGACCTAATTGGCTGAATTTCCTCATGCTACCAACATGTGCTAGGTGTATTCTTTTTGCCTGTGACTGTGTCGTCTTTGAGTGCTGAACATATTGGGATGGCTAATGCATATTCCTGCCTTTGTAGAATTCTAATATCTTTTTGCTTTTTCTCACAGTATTGACACACCAGTCCAATAAGTCAATTTTCTCATTTAATTGTGGATATGACATAATAACATATCAATAGATTCTCTGATCTTGACGACACCTCCACTAAAACTATGAAATGCATTATTATGTTTTTTTCCTTAATGGATTTTTTAATTCCTTTCTTTTATTTCCATCTACTTTCTGCCTCTATATGTTTACCTATTCTGGACATTTTTACAAAAATGGAGCCATACGGTATGTGGCCTTTTGTGACTTATTTCTTTCACTTGGAACTAGTGTTTCCAAGGTTCATCCAAGTTATAGCATATACCAGTATTTGATTCCTTTTCATGACTAATATATCATTACAAGGATATGCCATATTTTGTTAATCCATCTATCAGTCGATGGCCATTTTTGTTATTTCATTTTTTAGTTATTATGAATAATGTTGCTATAAATATTTGTGTGTGATATTTTATGAACTTATGTTTTCAATTCTCTTGGATATATATGTAGGAGCAGAAGAGCTAGGTCATATAGTAACTGTACATTTAATTCTTTGAGAAACTGCCGACTTGTTTTCTAAAGTAGTTGCACCATTTTACAACTCTACCAGAAATATATAATGGATCCAATTTCCCATATCTTCTGTAACACTTGTTATTGTCTGTCTTTATTTTAGTCACCTCATCGGTGTGAAGTGGTATCTTATTATAGTTTTGATTTGAATTTCTTTAATGGCTAATCATGTTGAACAGCTTTTTGTACATTTAAAAACTCTTCTTTGGAGAAATGTTTATTTACTTCCTTTGCCCATTCTAACTGGATTGTCTGTCTTTCTGTTGTTGAGTTGTTTTTATAGAGTTCTTTATATATTGAGTTTATATATGAGTTCTTTATATATTCTGAATATAAACCTTTATCAAACATATGACTTGCAAATATTTTCTCACATTCAGTGGGAGTATCTTTTTACTTTCTTGGAGTCCCTGAAAGCATATAAGTTTTTAATTTTATTTAAGTCCAGTTTATTTATTTATTTTTTCTTTTGTTGCTTATGCTTTTGGTATTATATTTAAGAAATTATTGCCTAATTTATGGTCATGATTACTCCTAAATTTTCTTCTAAGAATTTTATAATCTTAGTTCTTATATTTAGTCTAAATTAATTCTGAGTTAATTTTTGCATTTGGTATGAAGTAGGGGAATGACTTCAATCTTTTGCATGTGGGTGTCCAGTACCGTTTGTTAAGAAGACTATTCTTTCCTCATTTAATTATCTTGGCACCTTTCCTGAAATACAATTGACCATTAATGTAAGGGTTTATTTCTGGATCCTCAATTTTATTCAAAAGATCTATATGTCTACCTTATGCCAGGACTGCACTGTTGTAATTATTGCTGCTTTGTGATAAGTTTTGAAATTAGAAACTGTAATTCCCACAATTTTGTTTTTCTTTATTAAGATTGTTTTGTTATTCTGAATCCCTTGCATTACCATATGAAATTATGTACTATTTGAACCAATATATTAAATTACTAAGAAGATTATAAAGTTACATTATACATGCATTTACTGAGCATGAATTCTTCTAAGTTTATACATAAATTAAAAAAGAAAAGAGAAAGAAGAGAGATTCTTCCTACCACTACATTTAATGCCCTCACTGCATGTTGAGATGAAAGACATGAATCTGAGGTCTCAGCAATTGTTCTCAATTCTTATGTACTTCTCAAAGTTTGCAGGGAGTATTTTAAGGATTAACTTTGAAAATATGAAATTTGTATCATGTGTGTTTACATTATAACCTAATTCTTACTGAATATTAGCTTTTCCCTAAGCTTCTTGAGGGCAAAGAATGTATCATCAATGCCATTTAGCTTCTTATATTATATTGGAGGGTTGAGGGCATCCCAATGGTCTTCTACTTCTACTCTACTGCTATTTATACAACCTTCACTCTTCAAGATTAGTGCAGGTTGGTGGAATCCATTGCTTAATAGAGACATCTAACTGGGTGAGAAGAGTCTTATTTGCAGTTCCTGAAGTAAACAAAACATGATGAGGAAGAGAGTAGATTGAATAATGGATTATGCTGGTGGGACCCATTAGAAAATATAGGGAACAGAGAAAGGCTGAATGACAATCTGGGAACTTATTTCACATATAGCTGGGTTTATGCAAATTCCAGGACACATAGTTTTGCTCCAAGCCACGGAGGCACTTATAGTTACATTATTTTTTCATAAAGACACAAAGTAGATTCCCCAAGAGCTTTCTTGAAACTTCTATCTTATAAATTTTATACCATAACTGATTTTGATCTGAACATGGGAAAGAGAATCAATCAAGTGCTTACTGCCATATTGAGTACCTTTTAAGAGATTTTATCAACAATATTGACATATTGCCAAAGGCAGATGAAAATAGCAGTTCCCTGGTGAACAGGATCACAACCTGAAAATTAGGTCTCCATAAAAAGCTAAAGGATGTATTTTTCTAAATTTTTTATTTTGACTGCTATATAATTCTCTATGTAGACTTATTATACAAAAAGAATCCCCATTTGCTTTGGTAATTACAGGGGAAAAAAAAAACCCATCAATATTTGAACATAACTCAGTCACAGTCATTAGATCATTTGTTCAGATTTTGGACTACTCTATGGTGTATCTACCCCTCAATACTAGTCTTGTGCTTGTCACCCAAGCTTGGAATTATAGAATTTAAACATAAGATTTAGTACAAACCTCCTTAATATTAAAAGTCTTTTACAAGACAGCATCTAGGCTGTACTTGACTACTTTTAGTAATAAGGAACTTATTAATTACCCAAGCCATTCATTTTCCTTCTGTAGGACTCTAAACACTGAACAAAAATATACTTCAATGCAACTTTTAATCATTAATTTATTTTACTCTCTGGACATATTTCTTCTAGATATTCAAGATAGCTATCATCTTCCTTCAGGATCTCATTTCTATCTAACCTAAGTGTCACTACTTTATTTAAGCATTTGTAAATTTTTCATTTTTATTTTATTTTTTTATTTTATTGAGTTATTTATTAATTTATTTTTTAATAATAATATTTTTTATTATATTGTGTTAGTCACCATACAGTACATCCCTAGTTTTTGATGTAAAGTTCCATGATTCATTACTTGCATATAACACCCAGTGCACCATGCAATACATGCCCTCCTTAATACCCATCACCAGCCTATCTCATTTCCCCCCCCCCGCCCCCTCTAAAGCCCTCAGTTTGTTTCCCAGAGTCCATAGTCCTCTCATGGTTCATTCCCCCTTCTGTTTATCCCCCCTTTCCTCTTTCCTTTCTTCTCCTACCGATCTTGCCACTTTTTATGTTCCATAAATGAATGAAACCATATGATAATTGTCTTTCTCTGCTTGACTTACTTTGCGTAGCATTATCTCCTCCAGTCCAGTCCATGTTGCAGCAAATGTTGAGAAATCATTCTTTTTGATGGCTGAGTGATATTCCATTGTATATATGGACCACATCTTCTTAATCCAGTCATCTGTTGAAGGGCATCTCGGCTCCTTCCATGATTTAGCTATTGTGGACAATGCTGCTATGAACATTGGGGTGCATATGGCCCTTCTCTTCACTACATCTGTATCTTTGGGGTAAATACCCAGTAGTGTAATTGCTAGGTCATAGGGTAACTCTATTTTTAACTTTTGAGGGACCTCCACACTGTTTTCCAAACTGGCTGTACCAACTTGCAGTCCCACCAACAATGTAGGAGGGATCCCCTTTCTCCACATCCTCTCTAACATTTGTTGCTTCCTGCCTTGTCCATTTTTGCCATTCTAACTGGCGTAAGGTGGTATCTCAGTGTGGTTTTGATTTGAATTTTCCTGATGGCTAATGATTTTGAACATTTTGTCATGTGTCTGTTAGCCATTTGTATGTCTTCATTGGAAAAGTGTCTGTTCGTATCTTCTGCCCATTTTTTGATTTGTTTATTTGTTTCTTGTGTATTGAGTTTGAGAAGTTCTTTGTAGATCTTGGATACTAGTCTTTTATCTGTAGTGTCATTTGCAAATATATTCTCCCATTCCGTGGGCTGCCTCTTAGTTTTCTGGACTGTTTCCTTGGCTGCGCAGAAGCTTTTTATCATAGTTAAAACATCTATGCTACCCAGAGCAATCTATACTTTCAATGCCATCCCGATCAAAATGCCAATGACATTTTTCAAAGAACTGGAACAAACAGCCCTTAAATTTGTGTGGAACTAGAAAAGGCCCCGAATTGCCAAGGAATTGTTGAAAAGGAAAAACAAAGCTGGGGACATCACATTGCCGGATTTCAATGTACTACAAAGCTGTGATCACAAAGACAGCATGGTACTGGCACAAAAACAGACACATAGACCAGTGGAACAGAATAGAGAACCCAGAAATGGACCCTCGGCTCTTTGGGCAACTAATCTTTGACAAAGCAGGAAAAAACATCCGGTGGAAAAAAGACAGTCTCTTCAATAAATGTTGCCAGGAAAATTGGACAGCTACATGTAACAGAATGAATCTTGACCACTCTCTCACACCATATACAATGATAAACTCCAAATGGATGAAAGACCTCAATGTGAGATAGGAATCCATCAAAATCCTAGAGGAGAACATAGGCAGCAATGTCTTTGACATTGGCCACAGCAACTTTTTTCATGACACATCTCCAAAGGCAAGAGAAACAAAAGAAAAAATGAACTTGTGGGACTTCATCAAGATAAATTTTTAATTTTTAAAGTGAAATTTAGCCCCTAATAACTGGAACCCAAATTCCCATGAAAAATGTAGGCATAACCCAGTCACACAATTATAATGCTAAAATTTTCACCTAGGAAAGAAAACACAGGTCCTCAGATAAATCCAGGCAAGTTATTCTTATCCATTGATAATAGATTGAGTGTCTTGTTGATTTTATTTTTCTGATGTGACAAAATATGATCTCCACATTCTCACTGCATGGAGTTAGACAAGTTGACCCTGCTCCCAGATTTGCAGAAGAGAGGATCCTGGCTTCTGGAACTTCATTCATCACAGCAAGTAGAAAGTTACACTTTCACTTTGGCCCTATTCCAGATGTGGTTATAACTCCAATTCCACTCCAACCTTTTATGAAAGTCATGGATCTCAGAGATATGCAAGCCTGCCCTTATCATCTATGCAGGTTAGGAGAAACAGCTGGGCTCATAAGCCCTATCCTTCATTTACCACTTATTTTGTCATGTTTCAGCCCATTTAACCTTCTAACATGTATGCACATTGTAGTCACACAATTACAAGAGCTAAAGCAACATAACAATTATAGTGCTATATCATGGCAAAGCAACTCAGGAGCTCAGTGACTCTATTAAAATTTTAAAGAAGTTAGTCCTCTGGGAAGTGTTCCCATTAATTAAACAAAGGTGAAAGAAATGGGTTTTATGTTTATTCTCTGCAAGGAAGAAGGTGGGCCATAGCCTGAATGCAAAGAAGATATATGATCACAAGTAAATGCATGCACTTAAAGGGTGAAAATTTCAAGTAATTTATCTGCAAAGTAGTCTGGGTCAATATTTGTTCAGTGTTTCCTGGAGAAGAGAGGATTTTTTGGTCGGATAAGTTTTCTAGAAGTCCATGAGGATTTAATCCAAATCTATGCTGCAGCATAGGAGACAAGAGGTCAAGCCTTGATTGATACTGAGTTCAGTGATAGTACATCATGGAATGTATCAGAAAGTGGAGAATTGGCAGAGTAGATTAATGACCACAGCAAAATTAGAGACTTAGGGTCTTCTACTCCCTGCCCTCACTACATCTATCCCATTTAAGAGCATGCATGCTATGCATTCAACTTATGCATTTATGGGGTAATTGAGTGTGTATACAATGGAGGGACCTGGTGTACTTGGTTTCCCAAACATACCTGTAAACAGAACACTTTACTAAGGTGTACCATAATGGACCAGATCTTATGTGGATCCCAGAGAGTCACAAAGTAGAGCTATTGGCTAAGAGTGTATCAGAGACTTGAGACCCTGGAGTCTGGGGACTATCTGTGTTGGAAGGAACAAAAACAATGGAGCCACATTACAGGAAGATTGTCTTTCCTTTAGTGGTCATTATGATCAAGGAGACTTTGTAAATGGTCACTAAAAGATTGACAAGTTCAGATTTGAAAAACAATTTGGATACTTATGTTAGTTATATAACTCTCTCTCTCTTTCTGAAAGATTTTATTTACTCATCAGACAGAGAGAGAGAGAGAGAGCACACAAGCAGGGGGAGCTGCAGGCAGAGGGAGAAGCAGACTCAACGCTGAGCAAGGAGCCAGATGTGGGACTTGATCCCAGGACCATGGGATCATGACCTCAGCCAAAGGCAGATGCTTAACCAACTGAGCCATCCGGGCATCCCTGTTAGTTAATCTCTTGATAAACTTTCTGTATTTATATTTGCCCATCAACAGGATTAACTAGTTAGCAGGGTAAAACTTGTGTATTTTAGAGGTGCCTGGAGATTGTAGAAAGCCTTCAAGAGAGACGGCCTCCAGAGAAAAATGATTTATATTTATATTTAACATTGGTATCTGGAAAGAGGAAATTTGTATTCTACTGGTTCTAAGATCAAAGACAGAGGACCAAATGAAATTTGGAAAGTGAAGGGAAAATGTTAATGAAGGAGAAAAGTTGATGGAAAATGTTTTAGTTCAAGTTCCCTAAAAATAGCCTGAGATAGGAATTCTTATACAATTGATTTATTGAGGTGATGATTTCAGATGGAAATTGTAAGGAAACGAGGGAAGCAGGATATTACAGGGAAGAAGCTAGGTGAGGATGTAGGTATAGTTGAAATGTAGCCTAAACCTAATCCATGGTGAATGCCACTACAGACTTGGCCCCCCTTAAGACAAGGAACTTGTCTTTGTTTCTCTCAGTCAGTCATTGGGTGAAAAGATCTAAAAGCTTTGAGAGCAAGTTCAATACTTTCATGATCACAAAAAGAGAAGGCAGGATGGCAGTTTGGAAAAATCAATGTGAGTGCAGTCCTGGAGGGAAAAGGATTCTAGATTGAATTAACATTTATTATGAGACAATTATCTGCCAACTGCTCTCTGCTGCAATTAATGCATTTTAAGGAAGAGAAAACTGAGGTTTGAGAAAGTTATGTAATGTACCCAGGAAAATGGAGGAATGAGAAAGCAATGCCAAGTGTTTAGGTTTCCAGCCCTGTGCTTTTGGCAACCTGCCCCATCATAGGAATCAGTAAAAGCATGTGCGCAGGGACAGGGCTACCTGTGTGAATTAAGGGTAGAGGAATGTGAAAGCTGGAGTTGACCTGGATCTGTAGAGAGAAGGGAAAGCTAATGCCAATTTATAGAAATCAGTGTAGAGCTGAAGGAGAAGCTGTGTATGCCACTGAACCCTTTATACGGGGCTGAGCTCACCTCTGGACTTCTGAATCATTACACTGATAGTTGTATTTTTGTAGACAAAGGGCTTTGTGTACTTTAGATTCTGGAAGACTGGCCAGAATCCCCAAATACTTCTTTTGTACCATTCAAAAATAGTAACAGCAATAATATAAAACATGGCTTAGCTGCTCTGTAGAGTGATAAGATGCCTACTCTGGAAAGCTACCCTTGAAGCTGTCTTTGAGGCTTCACCAAGTTCTGCTCTCAAGGCCAGAATAAATGTTCTTCCTTGTGATTCTGGGAGATGTGTCTGGGACAATGTTTTCCTGATTGACCTGATTGACTGGAATTGGCCCTTTAATTTTTCCAGTGGTACATTCTGTATGCTAGTAGTTCCATGTGACATCTATGAGTGTTTGGGGGTGGAAGGGGAGAGCATAATCATAAGGTTAAATAAATTTGGGAGAAAAAGAATTAAACTAATTTGACTGGGTTTCTCTAACTGGGTTTCTGTAAGTGACTTAAATGCACATCTGAACATGATCTATGAATAAGTATCCAACAGGGGAATCGGGGATATAAGGTTTCCCAAATACACTTGAAAACAGAACCTTTTTGTCAAGGTTCTTGACAGGAATAGTGCCCTGCTAGATCAGCACCATGAGAACTCTTCTGTGAGGTTGCTGGTAGATGTCCTGCTCTTAGGGTTAGCACTTTGATCCTTTCTCAAATGAAAATCTCTCTGGGTAAGTCAGCACCTCCAGCTGTTGTTGGTCATTTACACCACTGAGTGAGTATGGTGAATAGAGTCCTTGAGAGGAAGTTTTGTTCAAGGTGAGGGAGATACCCTAAGATCAAAAAGATGAGGGAACCTAGGGTGGCCAGTGAAGGAGACTAACTCATACCTCCTCTACTTGCCTAGGTCTCTGAGAACAGAAGACACTTCTGAGTTGCAGGCATCTCAATTCAATTTTTAGACAAGATGAAAAAGCACAAAGCAGTGAATTGACACACTTCTTCTGCTTTAAAATCAGACCAAAACAAAGACATTAGGGTGGATTGTCACACAAGCTCTCTGTTTCAGTCATTTGCCCAATGGTATTGGTTAGGAGGTTGGGTTGGAGGTCCACACAGCTGAATTAATCAGAAAGTCTGATCATGCAGGAAAGAAACCCAAACACTGATTCCAGTGAAAAGATCTCATGGAAGTAGAGGCTTAAATCATATAGTGGAACCCCAAAGGAATAACAGGATCCTAACACTCCTGGAAAACATTATGGGTTGAAAGAGTGGTCTATAACGTGGGAAGATTCTAGCACCAAAAGGCCAACTGTAAAACCTGCAATAACCAAGTCATAGATTCATTAAAATCCTTTGCCACCTAGAACACATAGAAATTACAAAGCCTTTCTAATATGTATTTAACATATAGAGTGAGAAAGATGCCCTCTTTCAGGCTGGATGTCAGGCTTCCTGAGGAGAGTGTGCAACCCTCTACATTCATTTGCTTTCAGTGTTGTGCAATGCTATATGCATTCCTAGCTACTATTTAGATTTAACCAAACCAACACTCACAAAATAGACAACTGACTGCAGAATTTCTATAAAGAAACATGTAGATTGAAGAGGGTTCTAATAATGCAAACAGACTAAACAATAACAAAATGGTGAGATGACATGGCTTCTACTCTTCTTCACTGATGTGGTAGTTAACGAAATTTATTCACATTTTTTCAATGTCCTAGAATAATTAGAACTTTATACATTGAGTGTGGAGATTAATTATTATAAGGGTGAACAATCAGAAAAGTTTGGGAATTACTAAGAGAGCAGAGAGATGATCAGATTTGGAGTTAGATGTGTGTTTACACCAGGCTCTATGTTTTTACTGCTAGATGGGTGACCTAGGACAAGTTAAGAGCAACTAAGTTTTTTCATCCATAAAATAGGAGCAGTGATTTCAGGGGTTAAAGGAGATGAAGTCTGAAAGTATCTAGCTTGGTTCCCAGTGTAACTGGTGTGCACATTAGCTCCCTTTGCTTTCTTCTTTAGTCAGTCCTACTAAACTTTATGAGATGTTTGTTTCTCTAATCCAGTATTAGGAAGGCAATGTAAAATAAATCTCAGGATCATATTTGAAATTTTTTGTGTTTATTTTTTTTCTTATGTCATTTGAAACCAGAATGGAGGCTAACCATCATCATAAAATGTATCTTTTGTACTGCAGTTAGACATAAAGAAAAGTGTTAATAAGCTTATGTCCTTGAAGCCATTTGTAATTGTTGGTAAAGAGTTGCTGTGCTTACCACATTTTTATTAGTACTAATACATGTATATAGTTTGCTGTGGGAAGACACTTAGAAATCTGGGTCTATGATACTGTGATTTATATATTTCTCATAGGTATTTGGTCATCCTCCAGGGTTCCTTGCTCTTAGTTCCCCAAACCCTTGGAATTTCTTGTGATAAAAGCCATAACTATGCCTTTTGTTATATTAATGTGGTGACTTTTGGATAGCCCTTAGGTAACCAAAGGATGGGAGCTGGTTGCCAAGAGAACCAACCCTGTGATTAGAGGGGTGGGACTGAAAGGGAGTGGAGAGGTGCTAGAGATTGAGTTCAATTGCCAATGGCCAGTGAATTAATCAATAATGCCTATGTAATAAAGCCTCCATACAAACCCCAAACGAGAGGATTTGAGAGCTTCCATTGGTGAACATGTGGAAGTGCTGGGAGAGTGGTGTCCTGGAAAGAGCATGGAAGCTCTGTGCCCTTTCCCCATACCTTGCCCTGTGCATCTGTTCTGTCTGGCTATTTCTGAGTTACATCTTATTATAATAAATAGGAAGTCTAGTAAGGAAAGTGTTTCCCTGAGCTCTATGAGCTGCTCTTGCAAACTGATGACAGAAAAGGAGGGGGTCTTGGGAACCTCTCCTTTATAGCCAGTCACCCAGGTGACAACCTGGGCCTTTGACTGGTGTCTGAAGTGTGTGGGGGGGGGCAGTTTTATAGGACTGAACCATTGATCTGTGCAATGTGGTGCTATCTCTGGGTAGGTAGTGTCAGAATTGAGTTGAATTGTAGGACACTCACCTTGAGTCCTGAAAATTGTTTATTGGTTTGGGAACCTCCTTCCCTCAGCATTAGAATTGGTGCCATAACCTGTTTAGCCTCCTCTCAGGTTGTGTTCTCTAGAAGCAGAGCCAACACAAGCATTTAGGGCTCTCTGGTATACTGAGAGTATTTTCACAAAGAAAGAAAGAAAGAAAGAAAGAAAGAAAGAAAGAAAGAAAGAAAGAAAGAAAGAAAGGGAGAGAGAGAGAGAAAGAAAGAAAGAAAGAAAGAAAGAAAGAAAGAAAGAAAGAAAGAAAAGGAAAAAGAAAGAAGAAAGAAAACAAAACCAAAAAATCTCCCCAAACCAACCAAACAAATAGAAGAAAACTCACAAAGTCATAAGGAAGGGAGCTAAGCAGGATAGGCAGGGGAAGGAGCTGAGCTAGTTAAAGTCTAACCTTGGCTTTTCCAACAGGGACTTTGGAATTAGAAACAGCACCACAATTATCTGTGCCTTCAAGGCAAACAGATTGGCTTTTGACCACTAAATAAAGTATTAATCATTGTCTGCTTCAGTGAGGGGAGGGAGGTGAGAGAAAGTTATAGCTTCCCTGGCTAGGTGGCTCCTATCAGCCTGGAAGAATATTCCAGAGAAGAGGCCCCCTGTGAACTGTTATCCATCTACACTCTGCGGCTAAGGGATGGCTGCCCAGGCCTGTTAAACAGGGCTGTGGTTAGACACACGGTGACTTCTATCTACCACGAGGTGGACAAATTCAGTTTTTCTGGAGAACATTTTTGCTCTTATGGCATATACCAGCAACACCATGTCAGATATTTGTCTACCAATAGTAAGTGTTCTCTTTATACCCCAGAGCAATGCTGTCCAACAGAAATATAACACGGACCATACCTGTAATTTAAATTTTTCTAGTGGCCCCATTAAAAGAGGAAAGTGAAGCAGGTAAAATTAGGGTTAATAATATATTTCATTTTACCCCAATATATCCAAACATTGCCAAATTCATCTGTGATTAATATAAAAATTATTGACATTTTACATTTTTCTCTTTATTCTAAGTCTTTGAAATCTGGGATGATTTTCCATGTGGCTAGTGACAACTATATTGGACAGCACTGGACCCCAGCATGTAGAGCGGTAGTTGATTTCAAAGGGGCCACTTTGTTATCAGATCCTAATCACACAAGAAGTCCTGCATTTACTCATCATGTTCTACATACACTTTGGGGATGTGGATTATATACTGAAGGTAGGAGCGTATCTTCTAGAAGTGGGGAAATAATGGACTTTGTAGCTGAGTAAACTTGGATTTAAGTTCTCAATCTGCCCACTTACTGATTCAGCTAATGTATTTAACCTCAATCTTTTTGAATCTCTGCTTCTTCAAATGGGAAATAGGATAATGTTTACATAGCAGGGTTGAGAACTGGAGACATGCCTGACCTGGAAGATGCTCAGTAAGCAATCCATTACTGTAACCTCATATTGCTAGTGTGTGCCCCATGTGGAGAAGATATATATATTCCTTCTGACTGTTTTCTTTTTGTGTTCTCCATCTCCCCTTTCCTTGCCTCTCTCTCTCTTTTTTATTGTTATTGCATTTTCTCTTATTCCACTTTCTTTCTTACTGTGTATCTTTTCATGCACAAATTTGGAGCATTCTTGAAATTGTTGTTTTGAGGCTAGTTTCCTTAAAAACAAAGATTTTCAAAGACTAGAAATTTAGAGGTTCAAGTGTAAACTTACTTTAAAATTGAAGCACACTTATTTGAATCCTCCCTCCGTCCCTCCCTCTCTCCCTTCCATCCTTCCTTTTCTTTATTTACAATTCTTCCCAGTAAGCTGACAGTTCTCACTCTGAAATTCTTGAGTTTTGATGTTTTGCTATTTTTGTAGGACAGAAGCATTAAATCCATATGTTAACAAAGGAAAGGTCAGCTCCACTTATATTTTTCCCCAAAACAATTCATTTGAGCATTAAGGAAAAACAAACGAATAAGATAGATTAATTCTATGTCTAATATGGTAGGAAAGATAATTAATTTTGCTGTTTTTTTTGTATTGTGACCCCCATTGTTGTTACCTAACAGATAGCATTGCAATTGTTTAATCTTATAATGAATATTATTAATAATGTAACTAACTGATGTCAGCCTTCTTTCCTTTACGAACACTGAAAGAGTCCTAAAATATTTCCAGTTTAGTTCACAGACTTCTATTTAAGTTAGTTTATTCACCACATGACTAATTGCTCTGGGGAAGAGCAACAGCCAAATCCAGTAACTGTCCTATATAAACAGAAGGCTTTATACACATTGTCAATGTGCCACAGTTCATAGACAATCTAAAGTAAGGCATGTTTTCTCTATTGCACAGAGAAATGCTGTCAAATAGAAATATAATGTGGACCACTTGTAATTTTAAATTTTCTAATAGTCACATTAAAATGTAAATAAAGGGTGAAATTAGTTTAGTAATATATTTTATTTAACCCAATAAAGAACAGCTTTTCTCAATATATCTATGACCAATTATAACCACTAGTTTTCCTCATGAACAAAATGAAAATTGCATGCTGAATAGATTGCAGAAGTCAAGCCCCATTACAGTGAACAACACTTGATAAACAACTTCTTTAATTCTGAACATGAGATGGTCAAAGTAAGATTTAGCCTGTGCTAATTAGGTTGGTCAGGTTCAGATAAGTCTAACATCAGGAGTTTGTGTAGGAGGGCAGAAAGTCATGCTTGGACAAGAAAAGAGCTAGTTAATGATCATATTTAAAGGTCATTCATTTACTTTTCCAATAGCCTAGTGACATTTATCCTATCACATAAGAAATGTTATAAAATGTCACAGATCCATGTAACATTGGTATATGGGGGGCTTGGATCCTAAGATTGGTCTATACAGGACTGTGACTCTATATTGCTATTGATAATTAAAGGAAACTGTCCACTAAAATAGAAGTTGCAGGTTGGTATCAACATTTTGTCAGCTCAGCTTTATTCAGTACTCTAAACTTCTGGAGAACCTATAGATCCCCACACTGATTTGTTAGTCGAATAGGAAAATAATTGCAGTGGTCCATTAAAATGTGTATACAATATGGGAGCACAGAGTGGCCCTGTAAGGTCTTATACCAGAGATGACACAGATACAAGGCAAGGGATGACTTTGGGAGGTCACATTATTGGTGTATTCACCATCGTAATATTTGGCATGATTATAAAATTTAAAAAATGAGTTTTCCTGTGTAATAAATTAGTTGTATTACTTAATAGATTAATTCCCTTAAGTACTAGTAAACATGAAGAATGTTAGGAAAATTTAAGATGAAGGTCAAAGTTGAGAAAGAAAATAGTAATGGCCACATGGCCAGTTGGAAAACATGACTATTAAGGTGGAACCAATAATACAAAGAAGATGTGCAAAATGGCAGACCCATAAATGGAGTGGACACTTTTTGTGACCATCTTTTATCTAATTAATATTCTTTTACAGTATCACTCATTTCTGTAGTTTGAAAACAAAAAGTACGATGCCTCCAGCTTTGTTCTTCTTTCTCAAGATTGCTTTGGCTGTTTGAAGTCCTTCACAGTTCCATAAAAATTTTAAGATTTTTTTCTATTTCTTGAAAAAAGGCATTGGAATTTTGGTAGAGATTGCATTGAATCTGTAGATCGTGTTGGGTAGCATGTACATTTTAACAATATTCATTCTTGTGATCCATGAACAAGGGCTATCTTTCCATCTGGCTGTGTCTTCTTCAATTTCTTTTATCAGTCTTTCAGTTTTCAGTGTATAGATCTATCATCTCTGGCTATGTTTATTTCTAAATATTTTATTGTTCTTGACGCTATTGTGAAAAAGATTTTTTAAAATTCCCTTTTCAGCTATTTCATTGTCAGCATATAGAAATGCAACTGACTTTTGTATGTTGACTTTGTATCTTGCAAATGTATTGAATATGTTATTAGTTCTAGCCATTTTTTTTTGTGGCATTCTTAGGATTTTCTCTCTGTAAGATCATGTCATCTTCAAACAAAGGCAATTTCATTTTTTCCTTTCATAATTTAGTGCCTTTTATTTATTTATTTTTTACCTGATTATTCTGGCTTTGACTTCTGATACTATATCGAATAGGAGTGATTAAAAGAAACAATTAGCAAAATGAGAAAGTAACCTATGGAATGGGAGAAGATATTTGCAAATCATATCTCTGATAAAGAGTTAACACCTAAAATATGCAGAGAACTCATACAACTAAATAACAACAACAAAAAGCAATCCAATTGAAAGATGGGCAGAGGAACTAAAGAGGCATTTTTTCCAAAGAAGACATACAAATAGCCAGCAGGTACCTGAAAAGATGCTCAACATCAGAAACCATTAGGAAAAATGCAAATCAACCACTATGAGATATCACTTCGTACATGTTAAAATAGCTACCATTAAAACAAGAGATAACTGTTGGCAAGAATGTGGAGAAAAGGGAAACCTTGTGCACTGTTGTGGGAATGTAAATTTGTGCAGGCACCATGGAAAACAGTATGGAAGCTTCTTAAAATTTATGATCCAGCAATTCCACTTCTGGGTATATATTTAAAGGAAATTAGGATCTTGAAGAGATGTCTGCACCCCATGTTCATTGCAGCATTATTAACACTAGCCAAGATGTGAAAACAACTGAAGTGTCTAACAATGCATAATTGATAAAGGAGTGATAAAGGAATGAAGATGTGCTGTATATATAAGATGGAATAGTATTCAGCCACGAGAAAGAAGGAAGTCCTGATTTGTGACAGCATGGATGGATTTTGAGGACATTATGCTAAGTGAAGTAAGCTAGACAGAGAAAGACAAATACCATACGGTACCACTTATATATGGAATCTAAAAACAAAACAAAACAAAACCCAAATTCATAGAAACAGACTACAGTGGAAGATACCAGGGCCTAGGAGGTGGGTGAAGAGGGGAGATGTTAGTCAATGGATACAACTTTCCATTTGTAAGATGAATAAATTCTGGGGATAGTGTATTGTACAACATGGTGATTTTAGTTAATAATATTGTATTATATACTTGAAAGTTGCCATAGGACTAGATCTTAAATGTTCTCGCCACAAAAAAAGAAATGGTTATCATGTAACATGACGGAGGTATTAGCCAATGTTATAGTGGTAATCATTTTGTAATATAAGTGTATTAAATCAACACAGTTGTATACCCCATACTTACACAGTGTTATACGTCAATGATCTCTCAATAAAGCTGGAAAAAAATGTCTGGGAAAGAATCCTAATTGCTTCCACTTAGAAGCCTTCGGGTCAGAAGCCCAGAATTGTGAGCCCTGAGGACTTAAAGTGCTTACTATTCCAAGAATTGTAGCAGTTAAATCAAATTATATGACAAACCTTGGTCAGATTAAGGCCCCTTCTCTTTACCAGTGGACATAACTGTTTTGTTTCCATTATGATTGACAAAACTAATTCCTTGGGGAGGACGGGGTTAGGGAAAATGTATATTGGGAAAAGCATTACCATTAGAATCTAGAGAATTAGGGAGTTTGATTCTCCTTTGATTCTGTTACTTAATGGCTATAGCAAACTTTAACCAAATCACCTTATTTCTCTAGGTACCTTACTTTGCAGCAAACTACTTTGTGTTTGTTCAGCAGGATTCCAAGTGAATGAACAGAACTTAAAGACTGTTAAGACCTGTGCTCAGCACTAGTGCTCGGTCACTTCCACTATATTCTGTTGGCCAGATCAAGACCCAAGACTAGGTCAGATTCAAGGGGAGGGGAAATAAACCACATTGCACACAATTATACCACATTACAAAAGGGGTGTGGACTCAGAGGGAGGTGAAGAATTGCAGCCATTTTGCAGTTTAGCACACAAGCCATGGTAGACTGATGGCTGTACTACCATAGGCCTTAATACGTGAGCATCTCTTCTCTCTAAATTCCTCTCCTACTGTGGATTTCTCTTTTAAATATTTTGGGAAGTTGGGGATAGGAAATAGGTTTGTGGGACCATCAACAGGGCAGACAATGGTGTACTAATTTCTCCAACTGCCCCCTAAACTTTCTAGTCATGTGATCAAAAGGGCAAGTATTTCTTCTTTTGATTCTCTAACAGAGATATATCAAAACTACTTTCTTCTTGTGGTATCTTTTTTTCCTTGCTGAGCGAGAACAGTATGGAGAACAGTCAAGACTAATAATTTCTCTCTACTAGGGCATCTGGGTGCCAGAGTTAAGAACTGGGATCAAGAAATTTTCAGTTTATCAGCATAGATGTACCTAAAGTAAGGAGCACTAAACTCATTATTTATGCTTCATGCCTTTGGGCACCTAACTCCAAGGAAAAAGGCACCATGGCAAGTGGAAATGGAAAAGTCATGGGCTATTGATTAAATAGGTTATGGTTCCATTTACTCCTTGCTAGTTACTCCCTTTGTAGTCCAGGCAGGCTGACACCATCTTGAGTCTCAGGTTGGCTCACATTTTAAGATGTATCAGGGAGAGATGGTAGAGTCAAAGCAGGTCAGGCGTCTACAAGAACACTCAGGGACACTGAAGACCAGGCTCACAGGCTTGGCTTTTGGTGATGATTTTGTTGTAGGATGCAGTGGCCGATGAGTAAATGCTTGCTGTCTGTACTTAGACTTGCCTTATTGCCCAGGGCTATGGACTCAGAGCTCAGTTACAGGGAGAGGAGCCTCTAAGTAAAATTATGAGAGTTTTTCTCACTGGCCAGCAAGGCCTTGGAGTTTCTGGTAATTGTACTGGTATCTCCTAAATTGGAGGGGGGCACAAGGGAGATGGGCTTCAGATGACAGGGCAGAGCAAGACGCATGGAGGGAATTCTGGGAGACAGGGAGAGACAGAGGAGATATCAGTGTTTTCCTATGAGATGCAGCAGAGCAGATGTCTTGTCAACAGACAGCACTAAGGGCATCCAGGGGAATGAAGTAGGAATAAGGCAGCATGTATGACACATTCTCAAGGGCCTGTTTGCAGTGGAGCTTTTGTTGAGAGGGGACATTCTTCAAATCAGCTGATACAACTAGTATTAAAGCCAGAGAAATACGGGTTCTGGCTGAGTATGTCATGCCAGGGAAATAATTATTGAACTCTTGCCACATGCACAGAACTGTCGTGACCTAGGAAGGTAACTTGGGGCATGATACTAGCCTGAAAAGAGCTCAGAATCCACTGGGACAAAGAGAACTGGGAGAAGCCTACTTGTAATGGTTGGTAACAAGTACAGTGGGTGGAAAGAAGGTCAAGGCAACTCCACAACAGGGTTGTTTCAGCAAGGCTTCAAGGTGCAATGTGGGTATAGGGCTTGAAGGGTGAGTAGGAGGTCATCCAACAGAGCAGGGTCTGAGTGTGTCTGAGCGTGCATGTGCACATGCATGTATGCTTTCTTTGTTCTTACTTCTCTGTGCCTCCATCTCATCTCTAGTGTTGGATTATTCATGATTCACAGGGTGGTTGTGAGAATAGAGTGTAATAATAAATGTAAAAATTTCTTTGTAAGTGATAAAGTACTAAAAAATCACTTAATGATGATAAAAGCAGTGCCCTGAAAACCTTATTAGCTTTTTACCAAATCAAGTCCAAGGTAATTGCTAACATTACTTAAGAGCTTAGTATGTCCCAGGCCCTGTTCTGAGTACTTCATATGCATTAATTCAATTTAGTCCTTACACTATTACTTTGATGTAAATACTGATATTACTCATTCCCATTTTACAGATGAGGAAACAGAGGTGCAGAGAGCCTTAGGTCACACTGCTGGTAAGTGGTGGAGTTAGGATTTGTCATTTCTAATGCTGCCTGTATTCATCTACTCAGCCTGCCACAACAAAGCACCACAGACCGAGTGCCTTAAACAACAAATATCTATTTCTCACAGTTCTAGAGGCTGTGAAGTCCAAGATCAAGGTGCTGGCTGATTCAGTTTCTGATGAGAGCTTCCTTCCTAGCCTGCAAATGGGCACCCACTCTTTGGGTCCCCACATGGCTTTCTAGTGTTTCTTCTCCCAAGGACAACATCCTAGAGGATCAGCCTGCTTCCCTGACCCATGACCTCATTCAACCATAACTAACCCCTGATAGGTCTCATTTCCAAACATTGTCATACTGTGGTACAGGGTGCCCACATATGAATTTTGGGAGAACACAATTCAATCTATAACTCTGCTTGATATAAGCATTCTAGCTACTGTAATTAATTGATTATTGATCATTCATTGATCATTACTGCATGGCTCGAATTCTTCTATGTACTGCAGATATTGAACTGAGTAAAACAAGGTTTCTCTTCTTAAGGAGCAACTGTATCCTATATCCTAATGGCAGATACAGACAGCGAACACATAAATATCATGTCAGGTTGTGAGAAATGCCAAGGAGCAAAAGCAAAGCAGGCCAACAGCACAGAGGAAGGGAGTATGATTTTGGTTACAGTGGTTAGGGCAAATGTCTCTCATAATGTGATAATGAAGTCTTGACATTTTAGCCTGTCTGGAGGAAGGACATTCCAGGCAGAGGGCTGGATGCAAAGGCCTTGGGATGGATATGTGTTATAGTATTCACAGATCATATGGCAGCCAGTGTGTTTAAAAGGAGTAAGCAAGGATAAGAGTGGCAGAAGTATCAGAGAAATTGCAGGGACAGGACTATAGATGGATAGAATGTTTGCATTTGAAGTGATACCGGAAGCACTGGAAGCCTTGGAGCGGAGGAGTTACGTGGCCTCACATGTTTGTTTTTTTAAAGGACCATTTGAAGGGAGATACAGGGGTGCTGAGGGAGGTCAGTTCGGAGATTGTTATAAAATCCCAAAAGAGAGTTGATGATGGTTCAGACTCAGAGTTATATTGTTGGAGGCAGGGAGAATAGGAAGATTCTATTTTATTCTGAAAATAGAGATAGCAGGATCAGATGAGGGATAAAAGGAAAAGAAAGGAATTAAGGATGGCTCTAAGATTTTCGATGAGGGCAAGCATGAAATTTCAATTTGCTGAGGTAGGACTGATGGACTAGAAGTGTGATTGGGAATATAGAGACTTAGATCTTGGACATACTCTATTCAAAATATTTCTTAACTATGGATGTAGAGATGGTGAGTAGGCAGCTAGAAATAAGAGTCTGTAGTTCAGGGGAGAAATTGGGGCTGGATATTTAAATGTGTATGTCATTTGCCTGTAGATGGCATTGAATTAATGAGATTACATGAAATACTTGACTTTAATTATACTATTGCATTTCCTTTAGTGATTTCTTCATGTCCCTCTTAGTATGACTTAGTAGATGGTTGTTTATTGCTATTATTTTTTTTAAAGTGTCTGTGGCTAGAAAAGAGAAGAAACCCAAGGCCAAAGCTCTGGGTCATTCTAGTATTTAGAAATCTGGAACACAAGAAGTAGCTGGCTAATGAGTCTGAGAAGGAGCAGCCAGTGAAAGAGAATGAGAACCGATAACTCTGTGGGATGAAAAAGGGGCTGTTTGAAGAAGAGCTGGCTGATCATCTATGTTAAATGTTGCAGGTGAGGTAAGTAAGTAACATGATGTCTGAGAGGTGGCATATGAACCTGGCAATGTGGAGGTCACTGGTAGCCTTGATAAGAGGGTTTTTGTGGAGAAGAAAGAAGGGAGATTGAGGAAGAAGCAAAACCTTAGAAGAATTTGCTACGAAAGAAAGGAAGAGATGAGTTAGTTACTGCAGAAGACTGTGAAGTCAATGGAGAGGTATTTATTTATTTATTTATTTATTTATTTATTTATTTATTTATTTATTTTTAAGAGGGAACATGAGTGGGGGTGGGGAGGAAGGGGCAGAAAGAGAGGGAGAGAGAGAATCCCAAGCAGGCTCCAAGCCCAGCATGGAGCCCAATGCAGGGCTCTATCTCATGACCTTGAGATCATGACCTGAGCCAAAATCAAGAGTCAGATGTTTAACCAATTGAAACACCCAGGTGCCCCTGGAGAGGTTTATTTTTAAGGTGATCAATGTTAATCAGAATGTTTCAATACTGAGGAGAATTATTGAATGGGGAGGGGAGAGAGAGAGAGAAAGGGAGAGAGAGAGGAGAGAGAGCACACCCATATTGTAGCAGAGAAGATGAATAATTGAAAAATTGATTCCTTGAGTAGGTACCTGGGAGGGAATCGAATCTAGAACAGAAATGCCGAATTCATCTTAGACAAAATCACAAATATTTTTCTGTGTAAGGGGAGAAGGGAAGATATGGATGTGGGCAGACAGGGAGACATGATGGTAACAAGTGGAAGTTTTATTTTGCTTCCTTCTATTATCTAAATGAAATAATCATTGAGGTCTTTGGCTGAGATTATGGGCATGGAAGGAGGTGTTGGACGCTTGAGGACAAATAAATTATGCACAAGTAACGAATCATAGAACTTTACATTGAAAACTAGGGATGTACTGTATGGTGACTAACATAATATAAAAAAAAAAGAACGGGAAGAAATGAAATGGAATTTTAGGAGACTGGAAGGGGAAATTGTACAGAAAATGTAGTAGGCTTGCTGGGCAGCACTAGGTCTACATGAGACCAGTCAACATCCATTGCGAGATTTTTCTCGATGTATTAAGACACTAAGTTAAGATTCAGATACAAAGTAGTCAAATACAAATACTGTATGATCTCACTTAAGTGTGGAATATTAAAAATATCTAAACTTGTAGAAAAGTATAGTCAATAATATTGTAATACTTTTGTGTTGTGATGGATGGTAGCTCTACCTGTGGTAAGCACAGAATAACGTGTAGAAAAGTTGAATCACTATGTTGTACACCTGAAACTAATGTAACATTGTGTGTAAACTATACTCAAACACAAAAATTAATAAAAAAGAGGTCAGATTGTGGTTGCCAGAGGTGAGGGAGTTAGGTGAAGGTGATCAAAAGGCACAAACTTACAGTTATAAGAGAATGAGTATCAGGGATGTAATATACAACATAAACACTGTAGTTATGTTATATGGTATATTTGAAAGTTGATAAGTGAGTAGATCCTAAAAGGTCTCATCACAAGGAAAAGAAATGTAATTGGAGTGATAGATACTAAGTTTATTGTGGTAATCATTTTACAATATATACATATGTCAAGTCATGCTGCACACCTTAAATTTACAGTGTTGTATGTCAATTATATCTCAATAAACTGGAAGAAATCAAGTATTCAAAGAATTAGACTCAACTAGGAAGAGTTATTTGTTTTTAATCAACTGAGTATAATGGAAGGAGATAGTAGCAAGGTAATTAAATGTGTTTGAAAACACATTTGTAATCACCAGTAATATTTCAGAAATAGAATGAATAATTGCAGCTTATGACTCTAGGTGACACTTATTGGGAAGATATTATTTACTGTTATTGATATTTTTGTCTAGCAGTAGGCCTGTTCAGGTGATGGGAGGTGGCCAGAAGCCCTCCTTTTTTTTTTTTAAATGACAACTTATAGTAATTCATTTGTCATTCTAATGATGGATGTGGTTTAAGTTCTTTGGATATATGTTGAGTAATTCTATGTGCCAGTTGCTATGTTAGGCGCCGGGGGGTACAGATGAATACAATGTCTAGGGAATGAAATGGGTGTGTAAATTACAGCGTGGTAAACACCGTGGGTGAGATCAGCACAGGTACCTTCTGGTGAAAACTGTCAGAAGGGTTTAGGTACTTCTGAAACAATGATTGCAGAGCAGAGTGGTATATGTAAGAGACAACCAAGTGAGAAATGTTGGGATAGAAGAGTTGGTAAGAGCATTGCCAGTCCAGGGAATGGCATGAACAAGGGTCTGAAAGCTTGTAAGAATGAGGTCAGCTCAGAGAATTCAAGGTATGATAGTTTGACGGTTGGAATGCAGAGTGATGACAGGGTAGCCTGAAGAGTAAATAGGATCCAGATAATGAAGAGTCTCCGTGTGTTGGACCAAAGAGTTTGGCTTATTCTAAGGGCAATGGTTGTTCACTAAAGGAATTTAAGCAGGGAAAAGATATGGTCAGGCAGATTTGTAGTTCAGAAACTTTACTTTGTGCAATGGTGAAACTGTAGTGAAGATGGAGAAGACGAAGCAAGATAAGTTGAGAAGGTTCTGAAATGTTCCAAGTAGGACACAAATTACCCAAGGTGTTTTTGAAATGAGTAGAAGGGAAGAGACAGATTGAACACACGTTCAATAGGGAGAATCAATAGCACTAATGCACATAGTGGCCCAGCTGGAGGAGGGCAGCCATTCAGGGGTCCTGGCTTAGGCTGCCTGGACAACAGTTCTGTTCACTAAGCAGAGTGTAAGGATGGGCTCCATTTTGGTAATGCTCTGTGTGGCACAAGATTCTATGTGTTCCTCAAATCTCTTTCCTTTTCTTCCTGGTCACAGCAAGACCATTTCTCATTTTCTCTTGCACTGGGTAGGACTATATTACTGAATTTAGGTCAATGGAATACTGTTAGTAGTGATGTCTGCCCCTTCCAAACTTGACCCCTCACTGGAATCTTCCATTCATCAGCTCCACTAGATGTACTGGATTCACTGGAAGATTTTGAGCCTAGGGGATAGTAAAGCCACTGAGTGGAAGGAATATGTGTTTTTGAATGACTGCATAGAGCAGAGAAAGACTCCTCTCCCCTATCAACTCTGCACTGGACTGTGACATGAATGAGGGGAAAAAAAACCCAAAACAAAAACACTTTATAATCTTATGCTATTAAGATCTGGGGTTTATTTGTTTTAGCTCACCATGATGAATAAGCTTGGATTGAATGTATACAAGAGCACCAAGGAGCTAGAAAATGTGGTTCTGGGCTAAGATTCAAAGGTCATGAGATAAGGATAAGGTTCAACAGCTTTCTTTCCTCTCCACTCTCTTCCTGCAGGTCACCGCTGCACCCCTGCTTGAATTCTTTCTCTTGGTGAACTGTATGAGTTTGTTCTTAGTCACTGAAGTTGGAGGCCTGGCTGAAGTTCCCTACTTCTCCCCTGTCATTCATATTTGTGGTGGTCGACTCTGCCAGTTTTGCCTCCTTCATACCTTGAGTATGTATGTCTATCGTCTTCATTCCCATGGGCCTTCTCTCATCCATTATCTGTTGGGGGGGCATTGTCCTGTGTGTGACAGGATGCTTAGCAGCATGACTTGCCTCGATAGATGTCAGTGGCATGTGCTCTCTAGTTGTAGTGACCAGAAACGTCTCCAGATATTGCCAAACACCTAGGGGTCAAAACTGCCCCCAGTTAAGACTAACAGGACTTTGAACACTTAGATTTCAGACTGATTTAGAGGATAAGGATGGGAAATTTTTCATTTCTGGTAGCTCAAGAAGCAATCAAGTTTCAATAACAAAATAGAAGACGAACTTAATGTATTTGACAGTGCAAGCATCATTGGATTAAGTGTATTTTTTTTTTAGTAACCTCTCATGGCAATTATTTTCCTGGAGGTACCATTCATTAGGATACATGTGTTTCAATATATTTGTCAAAAATATTTTTCCTTTATGTACCCCCACTCCACATTCCCACCTGGATTTGCTGGCAATCTCAGCTATAGGAAGCACGGAGTGACTCCAATACTGAATAATTACTAAGTTCAGCCTAGGCAAGTGGTGGCTGAGGGTTGAAATTGTAATTATGGTCTCACAAGGTGTGCCTACATGCCTGGTGCTGGATGCTCTGTGTCTTTTATTCCTCTGAAAATCTTATTTTCTTGTATTTCTCTTGACGAGTGGGGAGATTACAGTTGGAAGAGGAAAGAAACTAAAACTCCATGTAGTTAATTAACTAGCATTGAATTTGAAGCTCAGTCTGAAAAAGTAATCCTACCCACCTTACTCCATGTGGGCTGCCCTCTAATTGCCTTGCCTGCACTTACAATTTCCTCATTTCACTGAAGCTGGAGTCAATTCTTTGAGGTGCTCTGGTAAGGAAATATTGCCAGGGGGAACTGAAAGGGATTGTCAGTTGAACCACACAAAATAACTTCTGGAATAAAGTTTCAGCAAGTTGGGGGCACTAACTTTCTCATATTTTTAAAATAGGAAACATAAGAACTCTTGGCTTTCTAACTCATGAGTTGAGTACATGGGAAATACTTTAAAGATTCCCTCACTAGGTTTTGTAGGAGGTAGCTTCAGCCTGACCCCTCAGCAGCATCTTCTGGCATCACTCTGTACTTTACCTATGCCAAATTTTTATATACTGTACCTTGGAATGGATGTGCTTTATTCACATGCCCTTTCTCCTGTTGTGATGGTCTCTTCCCAAAATATCCCTCCCCCTAGTCTGCCTGGTGAATTTCACTCATCATGAAGAAACTTCCTGTGCTCCTTCCTCACTGAAGTACCACTGAGGACCCACATAGTTGCTTCCTTCCCCAGTTTCCCATGTCACATGCTATTTAGCGGTCTTTTTTTCTAATGCTGGATTGTGAACTCTGAAGACGGGTACCATTTTGTTTCCCTTTGTATTTCTGTCTACCTTGTATCCTCAAACAATATATTCATCAATGAGGAGCTGTATTTTGCTAAAGCGAGTGCATGTTGAAGTGACCCAGTAGCAAAGAGCAGGTGAGAGGCTATATATCTGTCTTGAATTAACTTCTAGAGAAAAATCCTGTGGCCATATGCCACTACCGACTCAACCACTGTGTGATGCAATTGTTGGCTCACTTAGTTAGAAATTCCCATATGCTGAGTATCAAGCCAAGCCAGTTCTACCATTGAATTCATTCAGCAGGTTTGAGTCTGTCCTTGAGGCTTTTTCAATAACTTCAGTTGTGCATAGTTGCTGGGGAGCACAGAAACATATAGGGAAAATGATACATGGACCTATACCTGCTTGAGATATATGTTTCATGAGACATTTTATTTTTTTTTACTATTTCCTTTTTTTCCCCTTAGTGATGCCATGAGGATTTTTATGAGTCTAGCTGGGCGAAAATGGAAGGTCTCACTTATGGTGGTCATACCTGTGTGTGCACAAGCAGGCACACAAGGTCTGTAAATACCCACCCAGAGTCCCCTCGACTCATTTTGGCAGCTGTTTTCTTCCCCTGTTTCAGGAGTAATTCCACCAGCTAGGACAGAAAACTGCTGCTAATAAAGATAGCCCTGGGCCAGTGACCTTTACCGGGAATCATCTGTTACTGTGACAAGAGCCAGCGTGTGTGGAGAATGCTGCATATAAACGTGCTGGGGAGGATGGGGCAGAGCAGGGAGAAGAGACCAACCTGGAACGCAGTTGCAGCAGGATGTTTGCCCCGAGGATCTGGAGGGTTTTCAGGCCCTGATTTCCTGGACCAGGTGGAAAATGAAAAAAGGATCAAAAGGACAACACACGCCCTCCCCATGCCCTGCTCCATTACTGGCCAGTCCCAATGTTCCCAGCATACTCCCTGGCTTTTTGCTATAAACAAGCTCTGAATCATCTGCTACTCAAGGCAGGAGGAGAAAAACAAATTTGAATTAAACAAAAATTCAAAGGCTGAACTGTTGATAAAAAGCTTCAACCCTCTGAACTCAGAGGTGGATTTAGGTTTTGTTTTGCAGGGCTGATGTAATTTGTTTGTGTGTATGTGTATGCACATGTGTGTTTGCTTTCTTAAAACAAACACTTAAAATACAAAATTAGACATAAAATGGATATTTGCTTTTAATGCAAAAATAAGTCATACAAATTATAACATTAAAAGTGCTAAAAAACACCACACACACATAAAGCTAAGAAAGTATAAATTTTGTCAATTACCTGCTAGTTTTTATTAATGACTTTCATTGCTGTTATATATTTACTTATGAACATCTAGGCAGATATATACTGAAATACTTCTGTGGGTAATTCTATACAAATACATAAAATTATTCTCAAATTAAGACATAAATAATTACAAAGAGATACATTAAAATTGTTGCCACATTGTATTGAGATCCATAATTATGTAATCAACTCTCATATTATACCCATTGACATACAGATAAAAATGTGCAGGCAATTTGTTGTTGGAACATTTTTTTCTTCAGTATCTTTGCAGTATCAGAGGCCATTTTCTGTGTCTTTTTGTCTGGGACCACCAGACTTTGTCCCATATATTGGAGATGTTCAGATACAGTTCGATGCATTGGGACACATAAAGCATGCAACTTGGCATAGTTTGTTATACATTGTCTGTTATACTGTTGTGGAGTTGTACCTTACAAACCCAGGGATTTGGTTTGATACATTCTATTTTGCATGATTCCCATCAATAAAAAATGCATTTATAATTATTTAAGTACTTTATCAAGTATCTCCTGACAAGAGAAATTTTTTTTTCATTTTGCTTTGGGATTAATTGGAATGAAATCATTTGCTTACAAATTTACATGTCTGTTGATTGGAAGAAGTTCCCACAGACTAGCTCCTGACTCCACACATTTTAAACCTATTTTTCTTCCATTGCCTACATGCTTTTGATACCAAGAGTTTTGGGTCATATTTGTATTATGATTTCACCTTAAGTCCTGTCATGATGCCAGGTGAATCAGCACAGTAAGATTATTCCTGGAAGTTATTCCCACTTTCCTACAGCAATAACTTAACTGTTCGTGAGAGAGGCTGTGAGCTATGTCCCACTAAACCAAAACAAAATATATGCCCTTCCTTAGCTGATCTAAAAATACAGATGGCCACTCTAATATTGGTCCACAAGAGAAAGCAGAGATAGAAACTTTAAAGAATTGTGGTTTAAACTTCTTATTTTTACAAATTTTGCAAAACCCTAAGGTCTTGTGAACACATTGTCATGCCTCCTCCTGAGGTCTTGGAAGAGCCCCGTGCAAGTGGCTGTTTCTCAAGTTTAAGTTTCATTATCGTTATTACAGATCCTCCCTGGTTTGAGCTAGAAGTCCATGACTTATCTGATTTGCTGGTTACAGCTTTAGAAGAGTTTTCATTCATCTAGGCATTATTTTTTTCACTTATTTTTTATTCACTTGACTATCCAGCATTTATTTACTCTAATAGTATATACTGGTGTCCAGTAAGTATGTGATGGGACAGGCAGGCACATAGACAAAAGCCTACACCAAAGTCCAGAGAGTCCCCTTCTCCAGTTCCTATTATTGTGGTTACTTTGTAACAAGCATTGTTGCCTCCTCTCTGGTTTGGTGGCTGTTTTTAAAGTGGCCACAAGGTACAGGATCCCTTCTTGCTCTCCTTGCTGATTTTATCTGTGAGGTTCAGAAAGCTTGTGCTTAACCTTTTCCCCTGCTGGTGACTCCTGTTTGACCATCATCTCACTCCTCCAGCACCAGGTGAATCAGAAACTCTGATACACTGGGCAGACACAGACACTTTGATAAGAGAAGGAGAAACTTGTGATCATTTAAGGATCTCCAAGTAAGACTTCTTAATCACAAGTTGTGCCTCTATCTTGCCACTCCATGTCGTGGGTGCCTGGGACTTCCCATGAGGGACTCATTCAATTCTCAAAGGCCTATCATCTCACATATGACAGTTTTTCCTTTTCTCTTATGACCTTGGGTCAGTTACTCATCTGAATGAACTTCAGGTTCCGCACCTATAAAATCTGGATATAAAGAGGGGGAAATGATAGAGTATTTGTGGTGTGCTTGGCAAATAGGAAGCTGTGAATAAAGTAATTTCCTTTCCATTAGGACCTAAGTGTTCAGGACAGGAACATTCTGAAAGACGGTGGGGAACAGGCTTCTTTTTCACAGTGAGGACATAGAGGCTGTATGTTGAAACCCTGATCTGGCTGGTTATCCAGTTTTGACAAATCTTTTAGCGAATCTATTAATTTAAAATATAGTGCTGGAAATTAAAATTTATCTGAAGAAAAGAAAAATGGACAAATTGGTAAAATTCTTTAGTCCATGTCTTTGCTTCTGGCACCAATCGAGGCACATGGGATTGTCCATGTACCAGAAATACAGAAAGAACATATACTTATTTCCAATTTTATATTTTTTATTGTATACCAAGTCACCTATAATGTTGCTATTAGGGCAAGTTGTATGATATTTGTGGTCCATATTGCACCAAAGGGAGGGATATTAATTTTCATTTGGGCTGGATCTAAAAACTGCTATGCACACACTGAGTGACATCTCATTTTTCCTGATAATGATGTTGATATGTCTCTGGAATACCCATATGCTCAGCATTTGCTGTTTTGAACTTGTTCTTCATTAATTATGGCTATGCAGAAGGTGCCAAAAATTAGGTTCTATGGAGGATTTAAATTGGAGCTCTGAAATGGGTGACATTTATACGTAAATGAAGGAACAGACTCAAAGAGGTGAAGTTTGCACAGAGAAGAAGTAGCAGAGTGGGCAAATTAACCCTGCGGGTCTGATCCTAAAGTTTGCTTGGTGTCCTCATGACACCACATTGCTTCCTGTCCCTGAGGAACTGATGAGTAGAGACAGTTCTCTGGTCTCTGCATGGAGAGAAACATGGATAAGAATTTTGAAGTTGCTGCTTCACAAGCAAAAGTGTGATTTCTGCTGTTCCAGAGTTTCATTGCACTATGACACGACGTGGCGTAGGTTTGTCATGGTTGAGCTTGGGAGGGGTCCTCTCTGCCTCTTGGACGTGAATGTTTGTTTCCCTTGCTAGATTAGGGAAGTTTTCAGCTACAATTTGTTCAAATATCTCTTTTAGACCTCTGTGTTTCTTTACCCCCTTGCAGGTGCCGATGATTCTGACATTGGAACATTTCATTGAGTCAGTAATCTCCTGTAACCTACATTCTTGTGCGTGGATTTTTTTAAGTCCAGATTCTATTTTTGCTTTCTCTTCTACTAACCCATCCTCCAATCACTGATACGTTCTTCTGCCTCATTCACCCTGGCCATCAGAGCCTCTAGTTTTGACTGCATTTGCCTCATAGAATTTTTAATTTCTGCCAGATTCGCTCTCATTTCCGCCCTTAGAGATTCTATATTCTCATTAACATTTTCATTAATACTTTTTTCAAGTCTACACATCATCTTGACCATTGTTACTCTGAATTCCATTTCTGATAATTTGGTTATATCCATATCCACTAGTTCTGTGGCAGAGGCCATAGACTCATTGTCTTCTCTTTGCTGGGTGGGATTTCTCCTTCTCGTCATTCTGATGAGGAGAGGTTGCGGGGTTGTCCACAGCCCAAATTAATGACTGGGACCCAGGCAGTGCGCCCTTGTTTTATAGGGATCTTAGGGATGTGGGCTTCTTGATTTTTCAGCTTGCCTTCTGGGGGAGGGGCCTGCCACGATGATACTCAGGCAACCCTGTTTGGGTAGAGTCTGTTCTCTGCGAGAGGGGATGGGGGTGGGCACGCTGTGAGCCGGTATTTCCAGGCTTTTGTTCTCTGGCAGCTTTCCCTGGTGGTTTGATATGCCTCTTCTGAGAGTCAGAGCAGCAGTGGCCAAATCTCAACCTCCGTCTCAGAACAGAGGGATTGCGGACCGTTCTCCACTGATGTTCTGTCCACTTTAACTCTGTTTCTGTTGGTGCTGCTCAACCTTGCAGCATCCTGGGATGTGCGCCCCACACCCGGCGTCCCAGCCCTCACTTCCAGGGCCGGCATGTCTCTGTCCTTTGTTTTTCCAACACCACCAGCTGCCAGCCGCCCCTGTGCACTCCCAGTCTCAGTCTGGTTCCAGTGAGCACACCAGAGCTCCGTTTCAGTCTGGTGGCGTGCATTCCCCGTCTCATGGTCTCAGCCTGCTCTCTCGTGGGTACCGGTCCGCGAGTCCGCCCGCTCCGCCCCGTGCAGGTGGCTACCGCTTCCTGGCGCCGGAACGCGGCAGCTCCCTCCCCCTTCCGTTTATCTTCTGATATCTGTGCGCGGTTCCACGGCTCCCCGCTTGGTACCTCAATACTCAGCGCTGGAGATGTTCATTTGTAGAGATCCAGATGTATCTTCCTGCATCTCAGGCTGATTCCATGGATGTTCAGGCTGGTCTGGTACCTATCCAACTCAACTCAGGGGACTGGCTGAAAAAGGGGCCCACTACTCTTCCACCATCTTAAGCCCCCCCCCCCCCCAAGAAAACTATTTATACTCATGTTTGGTACTTAGCAGGTGCTCAACAAATAGGTGCAGCTACCCACTCCTCCTCTTTCCCCGCTCCTCTCTCCCCTCACTTCTCCTCAGCTTCTTCATTACATAAGCAGTTTTTCTTTTTTTTTTTTTTTAATGATTTTTTATTATATTATGTTAGTCACCATACAGTACATCCCCGGTTTCCGATGTAAGGCTCGATGATTCATTAGTTGTGTATAACACCCAGTGCACCATGCAATACGTGCCCTCCTTACTACCCATCACCGGTCTATCCCATTCCCCCACCCCCCTCCCCTCTGAAGTCCTCAGTTTGTTTCTCATAGTCCATAGTCTCTCATGTTTCATTCCCCCTTCTGATTACCCCCCCCTTTCTTTATCCCTTTCTTCCCCTACTGATCATCCTAGTTCTTATGTTCCATAGATGAGAGAAATCATATGATAGTTGTCTTTCTCTGCTTGACTTATTTCACTTAGCATTATCTCCTCCAGTGCTGTCCATGTTGTAGCAAATGTTGAGAACTCGTTCTTTCTGATTGCTGAGTAATATTCCATTGTATATATGGACCACAACTTCTTAATCCAGTCATCTGTTGAAGGGCATCTCGGCTCCTTCCACGATTTAGCTATTGTGGACATTGCTGCTATGAACATTGGGGTGCATATGGCCCTTCTCTTCACTACGTCTGTATCTTTGGGGTAAATACCCAGTAGTGCAATGGCTGGATCATAGGGTAGCTCAATTTTTAACTTTTTAAGGGACCTCCACACTGTTTTCCAGAGTGGCTGTACCAACTTGCATTCCCACCAGCAATGTAGGAGGGATCCCCTTTCTCCACATCCTCTCCAACAATTGTTGTTTCTTGCCTTGTCTATTTTTGCCATTCTAACTGGCGTAAGGTGGTATCTCAGTGTGGTTTTGATTTGAATTTCCTTGATGGCTAATGATTTTGAACATTTTTTCATGTGTCTATTAGCCATTTGTATGTCTTCATTGGAAAAGTGTCTGTTCATATCTTCTGCCCATTTTTTGATTTGTTTATTTGTTTCTCGTGTATTGAGTTTGAGAAGTTCTTTGTAGATCTTGGATACCAGTCCTTTCTCTGTAGTGTCATTTGCAAATATCTTCTCCCATTCCGTGGGCTGCCTCTTAGTTTTTCTGACTGTTTCCTTGGCTGTGCAGAAACTTTTAATCTTGATGAAGTCCCATAAATTCATTTTATCTTTTGTTTCCCTTGCCTTTGGGGATGTATCATGAAAAAGGTTGCTTTGGCCGATGTCGTAGAGGTTGTTGCCTATGTTCTCCTCTAGAATTTTGATAGATTCCTGTCTCACATTGAGGTCTTTCATCCATTTGGAGTTTATTTTTGTGTATGGTGTGAGATAGTGGTCAAGTTTCATTCTTTTGCATGTAGCTGTCCAATTTTCCCAGCACCATTTATTGAAGAGACTGTCTTTTTCCCACCGGAAGTTTTTTCCTGCTTTATCAAAGATTAGTTGCCCAAAGAGCCGAGGGTCCATTTCTGGGCTCTCTATTCTGTTCCATTGGTCTGTGTGTCTGTTTTTGTGCCAGTACCATGCTGTCTTTGTGATCACAGCTTTGTAGTACAGCTCGAAATCCGGCATTGTGATGCCCCCAGCTTTGTTTTTCCTTTTCAACAGTTCCTTGGAGATTCGGGGCCTTTTCTGTTTCCATACAAATTTAAGGACTGTTTGTTCCAGTTCTTTGAAAAATGTCCTTGGTATTTTGATCGGGATATCATTGAAAGTGTAGATTGCTCTGGGTAGCATGGACATTTTAACTATGTTAATTCTTCCGATCCATGAGCATGGAATATCTTTCCATCTTTTTATGTCTTCCTCAATGTCTTTCAAGAGTGATTTATAGTTTCTAGAATATAGGTCCTTTACGTCTCTGGTTAAGTTAATTCCAAGGTAACGTATGGTTTTTGGTGCTATTGTAAATGGGATGGATTCCCTAATTTCTCTTTCTTTGGTCTCGTTATTCGTGTATAGAAATGCAACTGATTTCTGAGCATTTATTTTGTATCCTGCCACGTTACTGAATTGCTCTATAACTTCTAATAATTTGGGAGTGGCTTCTTTTGGGTTTTCCATATAGAGTATCATGTCATCTGCAAAGAGAGACATTTTGACTTCTTCTTTGCCGATTTGAATACCTTTGATCCCTTTTTGTCGTCTGATTGCTGTTGCAAGGACTTCTAGTACTATGTTGAATAATAGTGGCGAGAGTGGGCATCCTTGTCGAGTTCCTGATCTTAAGGGAAAGGCTTCCAGCTTTTCTCCACTGAGAATAATATTTGCAGTAGGCTTTTCATAGATGGCTTTTATGAGATTGAGAAATGTACCTTCTATTCCTACACTCTGAAGGGTTTTAATCAGGAAAGGATGCTGTATTTTGTCAAATCCTTTTTCAGCATCGATTGAGAGGATCATATGGTTCCTGAGTCTTTTCTTGTTGATATGATGTATCACGCTGATTGATTTGCGAATATTGAACCACGCTTGCATCCCAGGTATGAATCCCACTTGATCGTGATGGATAATCCTTTTAATGTACTGTTGGATTCTATTAGCAAGTATCTTGTTGAGGATTTTGGCGTCCATATTCATTAGGGAAATCGGTCTGTTATTCTCCTTTTTGAGGGGGTCTTTGCCTGGTTTGGGGATCAAGGTAATATTGGCCTCATAGAATGAGTTTGGTAGCTTTCCTTCTGTTTCTATTTTTTGAAATAGCTTTAGGAGAATAGGTATTATTTCTTCTTTGAATGTTTGGTAGAATTCCCCAGGAAAACCGTCCGGGCCTGGAGTTTTGTTATTTGGAAGGTTGTTTATCACTGACTCAATTTCTTCATAATTAATTGGCCTGTTTAAGGAATCAATTTCTTCCTGTTTCAATCTTGGTAGTTTATAGGTTTCCAGGAAGGATTCCATCTCTTCCAGATTGCTTAGTTTATTGGCATATAGCTGTTGATAAAAATTTCTAATAATCCTTCCAATTTCAATGGTGCTCGTCGTGACCTCTCCTTTTTCATTCATAATTTTAATAATCTGGGTCCTTTCTCTTTTCTTTTGGATAAGAGTTGCCAGTTGTCTGTCAATTTTATTGGTTCTCTCAAAGAACCAGCTTCTAGTCCTGTTGATCTTCTCTACTGTACTTCTGGTTTCTGCTTGATTGATTTCAGCTCTAATTTTGGTCAACTGCTTCCTCGTGCGTGGATTAGGCCTGTCCCTCTGTTGCTGTTCCAGCTTCTTGAGGTGAGAATATAAAAACTGCATTTTAGATTTTTCTATTCTTTTGAGTGAGGCTTGGATGGCTATGTATTTCCCCCTTAGGACTGCCTTTGCAGTATCCCATAGGTTTTGGACTGTTGTATTTTCATTCTCATTGGTCTCCATAAATTGTTTAATTTGATTTTTGATTTCCTGGTTTATCGAGTCATTCCTGAGCAGGATGTTTCTTAGTCTCCAAGTGTTTGAGTTTCTTCCAAATTTTTCCTTGTGGTTGAGTTCCAATTTCAGAGCGTTGTGGTCTGAGAATATGCAGGGGATAATTTCAATCTTTTGGTATCGGTTGAGACCTGTTTTGTGTCCCAGAACATGGTCTATTCTTGAGAATGTTCCATGGGCATTAGAATAGAATGAGTATTCTTTGGTTCTGGGGTGTAGTGTTCTATAGATATCTATGAGGTCCAACTTGTCGAGTATGGCATTCAAAGCCTTTGATTCTTTGCTTAGTTTTTGCCAGGGTGTTCTGTCTATTTCTGATAGTGGAGTGTTGAGGTCCCCTACTATTAATGTATTTTCATTTATATGTCTCTTTATTCTGGATAAGAGTTGGCTTGTGTATCTTGCTGCTCCCCTGTTGGGGGCATATATATTTATAATTGTCATATCCACTTGTTGAATACTTCCCTTAAGAATAATATAGTGCCCTTCTGCGTCTCTAACTATAGTCTGTAGTTTAAAATCCAATTTATCTGATATGAGAATTGCTACCCCAGCTTTCTTTTGAGGTCCATTTGCGTGAAAGATGGTACTCCATCCCCTTACTCTCAGTCTGAATGCATCTTTGGGTTTGAAATGAGTCTCTTGTAGACAGCAAATGGATGGGTCATTTCTTTTTATCCAATCTGCAACCCTGTGGCGCTTTATGGGATGGTTCAAACCATTTACATTAAGACTGATTACTGAGAGATATGATTTTAATGTTGCCATGTTGCCAGTAAAGTCTTTTTTTTGTATTGGCTGTGACTTTCTGTTCTGTATCACTCTTGGGGCCTTTTTACTTTTATAGAACCCCCCGTAATATCTCCTGTAGGGCTGGTTTTGTAGTTACAAAATTGGTTAGTGACTGGCGATTCTGAAATGTCTTTATTTCTCCATCAATTCTGAATGACAGCCTTGCTGGATAAAGGATCCTTGGCTGCATGTTTTTCTCTGAAAGAGCTTTAAATATGCTCCCCCAACCCTTTCTCTCATTCCAGGTCTGTGTAGACAGGTCTGACGTAATTCTGATGCTTTTGCCTTGGTACGTGAGAAATTTCTTTGCCCTGGCCGCTTTCAATACTGTATCCTTGCATCTAATATTTGCGAATTGCACTATGACGTGACGTGGCGTAGGTTTGTCGTGGTTGAGCTTGGGAGGGGTCCTCTCTGCCTCTTGGACACGAAGGTTTGTTTCCCTTGCTAGATTAGGGAAGTTTTCAGCTACAATTTGTTCAAATATCTCTTCTAGACCTCTGTTTTTCTCCACCCCCTCGGGGATGCCGATGATTCTAACATTGGATCGTTTCATTGAGTCAGTAATCTCCCGTAACCTACATTCGTGGGCATGGATTTTTTTAAGACCATCTTCTATTTTCATTTTTTCCTCTATTAACCCATCCTCCAATTCACTAACCCTTTCCTCTGCTTCTGCGACCCTGGCTGTCAGAGCCTCTAGTTTTGCCTGCATTTGGCTCATAGAATTTTTAATTTCTGTCAGATTCGCTCTCATTTCTGTCCTTAGGGATTCTATATTCTCAGTAACCTTTCGTTAATAGTTTTTTCAATTCTACTCATCATTTTGACCATCGTTACTCTGAATTCCATTTCTGATAATTTGGTTACATCCATATCCATTATTTCTGTGGCAGAGGCCACAGTCTCACTGTCTTTTCTTTGCTGGGGGGGGCTTCTCCTTCTTGTCATTCTGATGAAGAGAGGTTGCGGGGTTTCCAGAACCCAAATTATTGACTGGGTCCCAGGCCGTGCCCCTTGTTTTATAGGGATCTTAGGGATGTGGGCTTCTTCTTTAAAGATTTTATTTATTTATTTATGTGGCAGCTAACCAGCGAGAGAGGGAACAGAAGCAGGGGAGTGGGAGAGGAAGAAGCAGGCTCCCAGCGGAGAAGCCCGATGAGGGACTCCTTTCCGGAACGCCGGGATCACGCCCTAAGCCGGAGACAGGCGCTCAATGACTGCGCCCATAAGCAGTTTTTCAAGTACTGTTTCTGGTTTTATTTTTTCCCTAAATTTGAGGAAACCTTTGCATCCTCAGGAGTGAGTTTGCACCCCAGTCATTCATTCCCAAGATGTGAATTTTCTCAGCAGTCTCTGACATAGTGCTTATGACCCATCTGTGCATAATGTCCCAGGGCTAAATGTTTGTGCAAAGGTAGAAGCCCCTTACTGCTGCATCTCTTAGGGCCTTGACACATACTCTGGACAGAGCCTCTCCTGGTTGTTATTGCTTAAACATCCTTTGATTCGTGAACCAGACATTCTGATGATCCTTTGTTAAACCGGAGTCAGTTTATTAATGCAAAAAATCGATAGCACATCTACCATCACCCTGATTCAAACACACACACACACACACACACACACACACACACACACACACACACACACACGATTACTCTGTCCCTGCAAGAATAAGAACGGAATTCCTTAAGAATATTTTGTTTGTCTCTTAAAGAACATTGATGGTGGTGGTATTAGTGGTATAGTGAATACGCATGAAATGACAGGCCCAGAAAAATTTGAGTGAGGGACTCTTTTTTTTTTTAATGATTTTTTATTATATTATCTTAGTCACCATACAGTACATCCCCGGTTTCCGATGTAAGGCTCGATGATTCATTAGTTGTGTATAACACCCAGTGCACCATGCAATACGTGCCCTCCTTACTACCCATCACCAGCCTATCCCATTCCCCCACCCCCCTCCCCTCTGAGGCCCTCAGTTTGTTTCTCATAGTCCATAGTCTCTCATGTTTCATTCCCCCTTCTGATTACCCCCCCTTTCTTTATCCCTTTCTTCCCCTACTGATCATCCTAGTTCTTATGTTCCATAGATGAGAGAAATCATATGATAGTTGTCTTTCTCTGCTTGACTTATTTCACTTAGCATTATCTCCTCCAGTGCCGTCCATGTTGTAGCAAATGTTGAGAACTCGTTCTTTCTGATTGCTGAGCAATATTCCATTGTATATATGGACCACAACTTCTTAATCCAGTCATCTGTTGAAGGGCATCTCGGCTCCTTCCACGATTTAGCTATTGTGGACATTGCTGCTATGAACATTGGGGTGCATATGGCCCTTCTCTTCACTACGTCTGTATCTTTGGGGTAAATACCCAGTAGTGCAATGGCTGGATCATAGGGTAGCCCAATTTTTAACTTTTTAAAGGACCTCCACACTGTTTTCCAGAGTGGCTGTACCAACTTGCATTCCCACCAACAATGTAGGAGGGATCCCCTTTCTCCACATCCTCTTCAACAATTGTTGTTTCTTGCCTTGTCTATTTTTGCCATTCTAACTGGCGTAAGGTGGTATCTCAGTGTGGTTTTGATTTGAATTTCCTTGATGGCTAATGATTTTGAACATTTTTTCATGTGTCTGTTAGCCATTTGTATGTCTTCATTGGAAACGTGTCTGTTCATATCTTCTGCCCATTTTTTGATTTGTTTATTTGTTTCTCATGTATTGAGTTTGAGAAGTTCTTTGTAGATCTTGGATACCAGTCCTTTCTCTGTAGTGTCATTTGCAAATATATTCTACCATTCCGTGGGCTGCCTCTTAGTTTTTCTGACTGTTTCCTTGGCTGTGCAGAAACTTTTAATCTTGATGAAGTCCCATGAATTCATTTTATCTTTTGTTTCTCTTGCCTTTGGGGATGTATCATGAGAAAGGTTGCTTTGGCCAATGTCGTAGAGGTTGCTGCCTATGTTCTCCTCTAGAATTTTGATGGATTCCTGTCTCACATCGAGGTCTTTCATCCATTTGGAGTTTATTTTTGTGTATGGTGTGAGATAGTGGTCAAGTTTCATTCTTTTGCATGTAGCTGTCCAATTTTCCCAGCACCATTTATTGAAGAGACTGTCTTTTTCCCACCGGATGTTTTTTCCTGCTTTATCAAATATTAGTTGCCCAAAGAGCCGAGGGTCCATTTCTGGGCTCTCTATTCTGTTCCATTGGTCTGTGTGTCTGTTTTTGTGCCAGTACCATGCTGTCTTTGTGATCACAGCTTTGTAGTACAGCTCGAAATCCGGCATTGTGATGCCCCTAGCTTTGTTTTTCCTTTTCAACAGTTCCTTGGAGATTCGGGGCCTTTTCTGCTTCCATACAAATTTAAGGACTATTTGTTCCAGTTCTTTGAAAAATGTCCTCGGTATTTTGATCGGGATAGCATTGAAAGTGTAGATTGCTCTGGGTAGCATGGACATTTTAACTATGTTAATTCTTCCGATCCATGAGCATGGAATATCTTTCCATCTCTTTATGTTTTCCTCAATGTCTTTCAAGAGTGATTTATAGTTCCTAGAATATAGGTCCTTTACGTCTCTGGTTAAGTTAATTCCAAGGTAAAGTATGGTTTTTGGTGCTATTGTAAATGGGATGGATTCCCTAATTTCTCTTTCTTCGGTCTTGTTATTCGTGTATAGAAATGAAACTGATTTCTGAGCATTGATTTTGTATCCAGCCACGTTACTGAATTGCTCTATAATTTCTAATAGTTTGGGAGTGGCTTCTTTTGGGTTTTCCATATAGAGTATCATGTCATCTGTGAAGAGAGACATTTTGACTTCTTCTTTGCTGATTTGAATACCTTTGATCCCTTTTTGTCATCTGATTGCTGTTGCAAGGACTTCTAGTACTATGTTGAATAATAGTGGCGAGAGTGGGCATCCTTGTCGTGTTCCTGATCTTAAGGGAAAGGCTTCCAGCTTTTTCCCATTGAGAATGATATTTGCTGTAGGCTTTTCATAGATGGCTTTTATGAGATTGAGAAATGTACCCTCTATTCCTACACTCTGAAGGGTTTTAATCAGGAAAGGATGCTGTATTTTGTCAAATGCTTTTTCGGCATCGATTGAGAGGATCATATGGTTCTTGAGTCTTTTCTTGTTGATATGATGTATCACGCTGATTGATTTGCGAATATTGAACCACGCTTGCATCCCAGGTATGAATCCCACTTGATCGTGATGGATAATCCTTTTAATGTACTGTTGGATTCTATTAGCAAGTACCTTGTTGAGGATTTAGGCATCCATATTCATTAGGGAGATCGGTCTGTAATTCTCCTTTTTGAGGGGGTCTTTGCCTGGTTTGGGGATCAAGGTAATATTGGCCTCATAGAATGAGTTTGGTAGCTTTCCTTCTGTTTCTATTTTTTGAAATAGCTTTAGGAGAATAGGTATTATTTTTTCTTTGAATGTTTGGTAGAATTCCCCAGGAAAACCCTCCAGGCCTGGAGTTTTGTTATTTGGAAGGTTGTTTATCACTGACTCAATTTCTTCATAATTAATTGGCCTGTTTAAGAAATCAATTTCTTCCTGTTTCAGTCTTGGTAGTTTATAGGTTTCCAGGAATGATTCCATCTCTTCCAGATTGCTTAGTTTATTGGCATATAGCTGTTGATAAAAATTTCTAATAATCCTTCCAATTTCATTGTTGTTGGTTGTGACCTCTCCTTTTTCATTCATAATTTTAATAATCTGGGTCCTTTCTCTTTTCTTTTGGATAAGAGTTGCCAGTGGTCTGTCAATTTTATTGGTTCTCTCAAAGAACCAGCTTCTAGTCCTGTTGATCTTCTCTACTGTACTTCTGGTTTCTGCTTGATTGATTTCAGCTCTAATTTTGGTCAACTGCTTCCTCGTGCGTGGATTAGGCCTGTCCCTCTGTTGCTGTTTCAGCTTCTTGAGGTGAGAATATAAAAACTGCATTTTAGATTTTTCTATTCTTTTGAGTGAGGCTTGGATGGCCATGTATTTCCCCCTTAGGACTGCCTTTGCAGTATCCCATAGGTTTTGGACTGTTGTATTTTCATTCTCATTGGTCTCCATAAATTGTTTAATTTGATTTTTGATTTCCTGGTTTATCGAGTCATTCCTGAGCAGGATGGTTCTTAGTCTCCAAGTGTTTGAGTTTCTTCCAAATTTTTCCTTGTGGTTGAGTTCCAATTTCAGAGCGTTGTGGTCTGAGAATATGCAGGGGATAATTTCAATCTTTTGGTATCGGTTGAGACCTGTTTTGTGTCCCAGAACATGGTCTATTCTTGAGAATGTTCCATGGGCATTAGAATAGAATGAGTATTCTTTGGTTCTGGGGTGTAGTGTTCTATATATATCTATGAGGTCCAACTCGTCGAGTATGGCATTCAAAGCCTTTGATTCTTTGCTTAGTTTTTGCCAGGGTGTTCTGTCTATTTCTGATAGTGGAGTGTTGAGGTCCCCTACTATTAATGTATTTTTATTTATATGTCTCTTTATTCTGGTTAAGAGTTGGCTTGTGTATCTTGCTGCTCCCCTGTTGGGGGCATAGATATTTATAATTGTCATATCCACTTGTTGAATACTTCCTTTAAGAATAATATAGTGCCCTTCTGCATCTCTAACTATAGTCTGTAGTTTAAAATCCAATTTATCTGATATGAGAATTGCTACCCCAGCTTTCTTTTGAGGTCCATTTGCGTGAAAGATGGTACTCCATCCCTTTACTCTCAGTCTGAATGCATCTTTGGGTTCGAAATGAGTTTCTTGTAGACAGCAAATGGATGGGTCATGTCTTTTTATCCAATCTGCAACCCTGTGGAATTTATGGGAGAATTTAAGCCATTCACATTAAGACTGAGTACTGAGAGATATGATTTTAATGATGCCATGTTGCCAGTAAAGTCTTTGTTTGTATTGGCTGTGACTTTCTGTTCTGTATCACTCTTGGGGCCTTTTTACTTTTATAGAACCCCCCGTAATATCTCCTGTAGGGCTGGTTTCATGGTTACGAAATTGGTTAGTGACTGGCGATTCTGAAATGTCTTTATTTCTCCATCAATTCTGAATGACAGCCTTGCTGGATAAAGGATCCTTGGCTGCATGTTTTTCTCTGAAAGAGCTTTAAATATGCTCCCCCAACCCTTTCTCTCGTTCCAGGTCTGTGTAGACAGGTCTGATGTAATTCTGATGCTTTTGCCTTGGTACGTGAGAAATTTCTTTGCCCTGGCCACTTTCAATACTGTATCCTTGGATCTAATATTTGCAAAATGCACTATGACGTGACGTGGCGTAGGTTTGTCGTGGTTGAGCTTGGGAGGGGTCCTCTCTGCCTCTTGGACACGAATGTTTGTTTTCCTCGCTAGATTAGGGAAGTTTTCAGCTACAATTTGTTCAAATATCTCTTCTAGACCTCTGTTTTTCTCCACCCCCTCGGGGATGCCGATGATTCTAACATTGGATTGTTTCATTGAGTCAGTAATCTCCCGTAACCTATATTCGTGGGCATGGATTTTTTTAAGTCCAGCTTCTATTTTCGTTTTTTCCTCTATTAACCCATCCTCCAATTCACTAACCCATTCCTCTGCTTCGGTGACCCTAGCCGTCAGAGCCTCTAGTTTTGCCTGCATTTGGCTCATAGAACTTTTAATTTCTGTCAGATTCGCTCTCATTTCTGTCCTTAGGGATTCTATATTCTCAGTAACCTTTCGTTAATAGTTTTTTCAATTCTACTCATCATTTTGACCATCGTTACTCTGAATTCCATTTCTGATAATTTGGTTACATCCATATCCATTATTTCTGTGGCAGAGGCCACAGACTCACTGTCTTTTCTTTGCTGGGCAGGGGGCTTCTCCTTCTTGTCATTCTGGTGAGGAGAGGTTGCAGGGTTGTCCAGAGCCCAAATTATTGACTGGGTCCCAGGCCGTGCCCCTTGTTTTATAGGGATCTTATGGATGTGGGCTTCTTCTTTAAAGATTTTATTTATTTATTTATGTGTCAGCCAACCAGCGAGAGAGGGAACAGAAGCAGGGGAGTGGAAGAGGAAGAAGCAGGCTTCCAGAGGAGGAGCCCGATGAGGGACTCCTTTCCGGAACTCCGGGATCACGCCCTAAGCCGAAGACAGGGGCTCAATGACTGCGCCACCGAGGCGCCCAGGTTGTGGGCTTCTTGATTTTTCAGCCTGCCTTCTGTGTTCTGGGGGAGGGGCCTGCCACGCCGATACTCAGGCAACCCTGCAGGCCGGCGATTGGAGGCGGGCGGAAGGGCTGAAGGGGCTGAATTAGATGCTGGCATGAGGCGGGAGGAGAAAGAGCGAGCGGCCCTGGCAGACACTCTGGGCACGGGTGCGCGCTCCCGGTCCTCGCTCCTTCAGTCGACTCCTGGCCAGAGCCCAACCCTGCTGCCGCGCCGGGACTCTTTAATTCCTAATAGGATTGCTTGTTAAAGCTTCACATATGGGATAGGCTGGTGATGGGTAGTAAGGAGGGCACGTATTGCATGGTGCACTGGGTGTTATACGCAACTAATGAATCATCGAACTTTACATCAAAAAATTTTTAAAAAAATAAATAAAAAAGCAAATTTCATGCCACAAAAATCAGAAGAAAAAAAAAAAGCTTCACATAAGCTTCTCATGGGAAAGTCCTCAAGTTACTGGCCAACCATGCTCCTTTCAGGACCAGCCATGTCTCATTTCCTTCAGTGACACATGAAGACAGAAGGGCAAGCAGACGGGAATGTTCACACACAAATAAGAGCACTGGGGAGGTTGGCAAGCTCATCCTCCCCCCCCCCCCCCCGCAGCTCCTGCTTCTGTCTTTAACATATCAATTTGATCAAGCTTGAGTCTTTCTTTGATCCTCCTGACACCCTGCTTACTATTGTTTATTTAGCTTATGATTCTTCTGCCCCCAAGGTAAATCTTCATACCACCTAGATCAATAGGCTACGGGGGCCTTAATTAAAGCTGCAGGATAAAATTGATACTAGAAACGAAATTCCTCCAGTATCTGGAAGAAAAGGAAATGCTATTTCTCATGGAAGTATTTCACTGTCTCACACTGTGACTTTTGAAATTTGTTGAAACATTGGGTATCCTACAGTAGATTTCTGAGATGTAGCTTAGGTGCATGGACTTAGATACATATAGCTTAGACATGTGAAGAAAAACGAGGTCCTTTGATAAGGCTTTCAGATATTTAAGTGTCTCTTTAGAGAATCAATATCCAGTGTAGTTGGTGGGTGTTAATAAAAAGTCTGAATGCTTATTTGAACTGCAAAAGAAGCCACAAATCTGGATTTTAGGTCCTGTCTCAGGTACAGGGGACAGAATTGCAGAGGCATTTGTGAACATAGTGTATAAAGATTTTGATTTCACTAATTTAACTACCTCTAGTAGTTTTTAAAAAAGTCCCTGAAATGAGGAGAGCTCTTGATCCTCTGCCCAGGTGATGGGAGCTGTCCCCAATCATGGTACTGAAATAACTACAAAGAGTAGCATTGAGCCATCAAGCTCCTCAGGCTCCTTGCTGATGATCAAAGATGTGAGGTCAACTAGGGAAGCCATCAGAGTTACTGACAGAAATTGCAGTTAGCAGTTGTCATTATCGAGTATAGTGGACTTAAATTTTTTTTCTACCATTCAATAGCTTTGTAACTAGCAAATTATTTAGTTTTTATGAACTATTATTTGCCCATGATTAAATTGAGTTAATATGGGTATCAAATGGGATTTGTATGTGAGAATTCCTAGCACAGCATAGTTTATCAGGTGCTATTCCATCCCCGGACCTTTGGCTATCTGAGCCTAATATTCCCAGGAGTTGTTGCTTTTCTCGATGCTGGTGGGGAGTCAAACTGATTGGGGTGCCCTCTTGATCAAAGAAGAATATCCAGCTCTTTCTGCTATTTTCACATACCTGTGGTATTCAGCATGATTTAGGGGGAAAGTACTGTTGATGGATGCCCTTTCAATATAATCCACGGAGTAGGGAGAGAATAACAGTCATTTCCTCATGCATGATGGAATTAGTATTCTAGAATCCAAAAACGGGGAGATGGAGGTATCAGAAGGAAAAAGATAAAAATAAATGACACACAAACAAAAGAGTAGAAATTTATGTAATTTGAAGTTCAGGTTTTATGCACCTTGAAGTCTTTTTATTTTCTTTTGGTTTTGTTAAATATTTAAGTTTGCCAATCAGATGAGTGGAGAAAAGAGAATGTGAAAATATATTATAGTGCACATTTTAAATTCATATGTTTTCCTGAGTTCTTGGGGTTATGTAGGTTCACATTGAAACACTTTGACCTGTATTCTCTGCTGCAGAGGATGGTAGATGTGTCATTCCAGAAGGGCAAAAATAAAAATATTTGTGAAAGAATGCACAATTTCTTAGTGTGAGTTTCAAATTTGGAAAGAGAGAAGTGTCGAGTCCTGAGTGAAGTTAGTTAGGGAGTAAACATTTCTTACAGAATTTAAAGGCACTTAAGCATACATACAAATGTAAATCCCATTTTCTGCACCTTGCACAACTCTGCTTGTCTTGCCCTCTGAAGTTGGGAGAAATATTTCATAAAGTAAACCCTCATCAATGGCTGAAATAAAGTTGCCGTTTGAGCTGACAGACACCCACTTTTTAATTTCCATTTCATCTTTCTCAAAAGCAGTACTTATTTCTGGTGACATTCAAATAATGAATGTTTAAGGAATTTATAATAATTTGATGTATATGTTGTAGTTATGGACAGATGCTGAATGTTCTCTGATGTGTGTGTGCACGAGAGTATGTGTGCAAGTGTATATGAGAGTGTGCACATTTGCATGTGTATGAGGGTGCATGTGTGTGAATATGTGTGAATGTATGTGGATGTAAATATATATCATGAAATGAGAACCAAACTAAAAAGCAGAATCCTAGGGTTTTCATCCTAGCTTTTACTTTTCAGCTATATGATTTTGGACAAGTCCCTTAATCTTTCTGACTTTCAGACTCTTTATGTATACTTTTGTGATATTAAGACTCTGTTTATCTTGCAGCGTTAATGGAAAGATGAAAAAATGGCTACACGAGAAAGTTCATTATAGACTATAATTACCATACAAAATTAAAATATTTTAGGTAATGGGTACATTGGTGCACATCAAGAATGGAAAATCGCATAAATCTTTGAACACAATACTTAACATGTTCCTTAAACTCTGCAGCTCAGGTATAGCAATTCACTGACAGTTTCCAATCTCCTAGTCTGTCTTTATAACAAGAGCAAGAGATACCTCTAGCTATAGCTACGGTACATAAACTTGGGCAGAATCAAGGGCAGTGTCATGCAGAACACACACATATATCCAGGGTGCTTTCATCCTCATGCATCTCCAAAACCTTCCCCAGACCTACCTGGTATCATTCCATTTTGTACATGGGGCATCTAGGGATGAGTAAAGACCCCAGGTACATTCAGAATCAAGACCACCAACCACCCTAAAGAAGTGCAGGTGAGTGGTCACACATGTAATGCACTGTATCTTGCTCCCTCTGAATTTGTTCATTGGTTTGGTCCATCTGGTCTTGGCTTACAAAGATTCTTGGTTAATGAAGTTTTAAATAACATAACCCAGGGGAAAATAAATGAATTCCACACCAGAATAAAGCACTGAGGTATAATCTTATTTGCTCACTTCCAAATTAAAATGAGAAAATACTGCTTCTTTCAGTTAAGGAAAAATATGATTACCAGTTAATTAGAATAGAAGAGAATATAATACATTTAGACAGAAAAACTTGTATTCAGCTCTGACTCTTTTGGGCCATAAAAAATCATTTATGCATTCTGGAACCTCAGTCTCCTCACCTATAAGTAGGGATATAAATTCGGCCACATAGTAGAAGGTTGACACTTTTTTGATGCTCAGATGGTAGATTTCATGGCTGGATAATGAATTTGGTATCTTTTCTCTGTTTCACATTTCTAAAGAGAGGGTATTAGGTATGCTAATGTCTAAGTTTCCATTAAGCTTTAGCTTTAGTATGGGATTGTGGCAGACCTTCAGGTTGCCAAGTCCCACACCCTCACTTGACAGATGAGAGACATATTGTAATTCCATAAAATGCATCCTCTGACTACTTACTACATCTTTGTCTCTTTAATATGGTTTCTGCAATAGGGAGGGTTATGTGGTTAATAGGAAGTAGAAGACTTTACTAAGATCCAGGGAATATGGCCTGGCTCTTTAGGGAAACAGTTATGGGCAGCTCCTGTTGGCCCATGTGAATTGTTTGAATACTCAGTGTGTTCATTCTGTGCAGTGCCACAGGAGGAGGCTCACAGGACTTGGGCCCCACTGACTGAGAGGAAGAATAGTCAGATTGGGAATTGATTTGAAAGTAATGAAACTTCCATCTCATCAGGCATTTTCAAAAGAGTTTGCAGAGTCAATAGGTGATGGGGCTTTAATGAAAAATAAAAGGAGAAATTGAAGCTTGGCTGCAGCATCTGAAAGGAAAGATGACCTTTGGGATCAGGAGAAACATTGTCAGAATCCCAGGACAGAAAGAGCTGTTGAATTCTATTGAATTCAAGTAATTGAAACATATAACCTACAACAACAACTGGGAGAGAAGCTCATGTGCATGCTCGCATACCACCATCCAATTATTTTTCTTCCTTCCATCTGGAAGAGGTCACATTTTCATGGTGTGGCCCAGTATGGTGAGACAACAAGTGGGGATGAAGGTGAGGTCCACAGACTCTCATCACTGGTAGCTTGATGACAGTGTGGCATGTGCATGCCATAGCAGACCCTGAGGTTGCCACTTGAGATGGCTTAATGCAGGTCTGGAGGGAGCCCTCCTTTTTACCAGGGTAACTTGGTCCCTGGATCTGCTCAGTATAGAGAACACAGACCTCTCCTCTGTTTACATCTTTACATTCATTGATTCATTCTATAAACATTTAGTTGTCACCATGCTGGGACATTTGGTATTTTTGGAAATACTGGAGCGCTATAAAGGTGAATTAACCAGGGTCTCTTTCTTCTAAGGGGCTATATTCTAGTGGGAGAGAATAACAGTAAATGACTAATTGTGATGCAAGGTGGAAGAAAATAAGCAGAGGCACACACATCATGCCTAGAAGTAGAGAGAAGGGTTATGGAGAAATAAATGATATCTTTTGAGCATATCCTTTACTCTGTGTCTTCAACCATGTCAGACATTTTATTTATGTCTTTTACAATCATGAACAATTCTGAAAGGGAGATAAAATGTTCCTTATTTTACTGTTGAGTTAATCAAGGCTCAGGAGTTGCTCAAGGTCATAGAGTAAACTTTAAAGCTTACATATCCATGGGTTCCCTGTAGCAGTCATTCTCCAGTGACCAAATGGAAGCAATGGTTGCTTTGATAGTTGATTTCAGTGAGAGTGTTAAGCAAAGTGTTTATTGATTTCAGTTATAGTAGGGCTAGTAGCCTCGAGTGCCTTGATTTGATTCTCAAACTCTTTGAGACCCTGACTATATATATCTCCCAAACTTTTGCTATCCTCAAGATGGTCCTGGAGGTACTATGCCATATAAAGGAGTTGTGGCTGGTGAGAGATGATTGATTTTTTGGCTTCAGATCCCTTGCCCTCCCTACTTTTAGCCTGTCATTTCCACTTGTCAGTCAGATTGACTGAAAAGTGTGGGATGACAGGTGCTGAGAACCAGGTAACTCTTATTTCCTGGGGTGATTTGGTTTCAGTGTTTGCTTTACATAGCAGCCCTCTTCACAGTCTTTGGAATTTACATGGACATTCTTCCTTTATTCTCTGTCTGTTGCAAACATTGAATATGCATCAGAGAGAAGCTTTACCTTCTGTCTTTGTAACACTTTAGAGATATATCTCTTTGGCCACTTCCTTATTCATATCATGTCCACCCCAACACCTCTGTCTGGTTAAACACATAGATTTGTTTTCTAATTTATCCATAAATTTTGAATTTCCAATTTCTGGTTCTCCGGACAATAAGAATTGTCTTAAATTCCATTTTCAAAATTTAAATGATCAGTTTAAAACACTCAAGGAAACAATGTTTATTTCCCAGAATGTTTTTTCAAACGTGTGAGAAGGGGTGGAGAGAGAGAGCTAAGAAAGGGGGTGGGAGTGACGACTTCATTCATTTTTCTACAATGCGATCTGGAGTTTCATTCTGTCTAAAGTTGCCTGATATGAACATCCAAGTCTTATTTTATATTTTCTACACACTCAGAAAAAGTATTCATTAACAATCTATTATTAAGTGCTTACTAAGTGTGTTATGTAGTCTTAACCTTTTCCACACCCTGAGCTCTGGACTTGCATATCTATATATTTGCTCAGCAACTCCACTTGGATGTCTAAGAATATCCTGAAGTTAACATACAGAACAGAAATCTGGATTCCCCACTCCACTACCCCCTCCCCCCACCCACAGCATGACTCTCTCTGGTACTCTTCATTTCAGCAAAAGACATCTTCAGTTACTTACTTGTTCAGGTAAAAAAAATCTAGGGGTCATCCACTGCATCTTTTTTTTTTTTTCCTCGCATGCCACATCCAATCTATCAGAGAATTGTGTCAACATTACCTTCAAAATATATCCCTGGTCCTACCCTTCTCACCTTGTCTAACACTTTCCATCTTAATTCAAAACACCATCATCTCTTACCAGCATTATTACTATAGCCTGCTAAAATTGCACTGCTTTCTTCCTTGTCGCACTAAAATTCATGGCTAAAAAAGATCTCTTTTACTCTCCATCATTATTAAGCAAAGACTAAACATCTTTCACAAAGCCGTACCTGATTCTGCTCCTGACTTCTTCTGACCTTCATGCCCTTCCATTTTCCTTTTTATGCTTTTAGCTACACTGGCTTGCTTTCTGAACTTTTAATGCATTGAGCTTATTCTTGACTCAGCGTCTTTGCATACACTGATCTTTTTGCATGGAAAGCTCCTCCACCATTTACAATGGTTACCATTTAGTCTTTGTCCTAAAGTGTTTTGTCTGAAAGTTCTTCCTCAACTGTCCAAACTAGAGTGTCACCTTCCTACCCTCCTCATGCTCCTGTTTTCCTGCAGCCTGAAATTATCTCATTTAAGTTTTGTTAGCATGTTTATTTTTATTTCTTCTGTTAGAAGGTAAATGTCTTGAGGGAAGAGACAATCTCACACTTGGTAAATGTGGAATTCCCAAACCTAGGAGCAGATAGCATATAGTTGGTGGTCAACATATATTCTCTTGATAAGCAGTATGACTTACATTTATTATATCATTTAAATATAACAGTAATTACTTTGAGTAAACATCTTAAATATGCCAGGCACTGTGCTGGGATCCCATTTAATCTTCAAATATTATACAAGATAGTTTTATTATTTATAGTCTATAGATTAGGATTATGATGCTAAGAGAGCGTTTGTGTGACTTGTCCAAGGTATATCAGCTCATACAGAAGCTTGGATGAAAACCCCAGTGTGTCTAAATTCAAGGGCAGTGAACTCTTCCTCAGCAATCTTCGCTGATGTCCCAGTGATCCAGAGGAACCCATTTGTAATGGGTGTAAGAATGGGAAAAGACAGTGAAATTCAGGGCAACTGACACTTGTGAGGTGAGATTTAGTCCAGGTTCTGAAGGGACAATAGTTGTGAATAAGAAATAATCATCAAAGAAATAGGGAAATGTGACCTATATTTAGGAGAAAATGTAGTCTACAGAAACTAGCCCAGTAGTGAACCAGGTGAAATTAGCAGATAAGGACTTTAAAAATAATAATCATAGATAATTTAGATAATCTTCAGTAGAAGAAGAAAATAATAGGCAATGCAATTGGGAATTTTAGGAGATGTATGAAACTGTTAAGTTTACAAAATAGAAAACTCAGCATTGAAGAATACCATATCCTATATATATATATATATATATATATATATATATATATATATATATATAATAATTTGGGATTGCTAGAGGACTGGGCATAATAGAAGAAAGGATCATTGAAATTGAAGACATATGAAAAGAAATAATACAAGTTGAAACACAGAGAGAGAAAAAATAGGGGAAAAAAAAAAACCCAAAGATTCCATGACCTGGTAGAATCAAGCGGTTCACCACATGTGTGTTTTTAAAGAGAGTGGAGTTGGGCGGGGCAGAAAAATATTTGATAACATTTTGGCCAAAATTTATCTAAATTTGATGACCACCAAAGAGCAAGCCATAAGCCCAGATGCTCAGCAAACCCCAAGTGAGATAGTATCAAACACAATCACACTTGGGCATATATTATTCGAACTGGTGAAAATCAAAAATAAAGAGAAGATCATAAAAAGAAATAAAAAAGAATCAAAAGGGAAAATTATAAGAATTATAGTGATGTATTCATTTTCTTTTACTTTGTAACATATTACTGCAAATTTAGTCTTAGAATAATACTCATTTGCCAGCTCCCAATTCTGTAGATCAAAACTACATGGTGCTACATGTGCTTCTTTTCTCAGGTTGAAATGAAGGCGCTGGCTGGCTGCACTTTCATCTGGAGCTTGAAGGTCCTCTCCCAAGCTCATTCTTGTTATTGGCAGAACTTAGTTTCTTGTGGTTGTAGGAACCTCAGTTGCGGCCACTCAGCTGGGGGATGTTCTTGGTTCCTAGAGACTGCCTGCCCTCCTTATCTTTAAGTCCCATCCATCTTCAAGTAAGGAATGGGGTGCTGAATCTTTCTGAAGCTTCAAATATCTCTGATTCTCCCTTCAGCTGTTAGTTTCAAAACCTCTCTGCTTTGAACAGGTTCGCCTGGTTGGATTGAGGCCAACCTGATAATTTTAAGATCAACTGATATTTTTACATTTATTGCATGTGCAAAGTCCCTTCACACCCGTACGTAGATTAATATTTGATAGAATAAACAGGGAATGGAAATCTCAGGTGAGGGGAGATCTATAGATTTCTGCTTACCATAGAGTACTTCTCATCAGAAATAATGTCAGTCAGAAGACAATGGAACAACATAAGGCAGCTTTGTTTCTAAGAGCCCCAAATTAGAAACAAACAGAAAAAGGACAAAATATGGTATATCTCTTCACTATGGTTTGATTCAACAATAAAAATAAATATTGAAAAAAGTCTAGGATAGGACCAGAGAAGTTCAGATATAGAATGAATAAGTTCATTGGGTGACAGGATGTCAAAGAACTGAACTTATCTCTAAGAAATTAATGGTTCAGCAAGAATTGTGACATGAGCAAGTAGTGAAACTAAGACCTAAAATTTTCAAGGAATGGGCTATTTGGGATGGGAGTCTGTAGGTGACTGTGATTATAGTATGAGGGCATGAGACTCTCCTTCCATTGCTGAATGTAGATTTAAACCCTGGGTCTCTAGACTTTGTTGTGTCTTTGACAATTCTATTTGGAATGCTTTATGGTATGCGAATCATTGCGTCCATAATGATGCTACGGTCTGCTCCTCCCTTAGTCTTCAGCTCAATAGCCTGTATCTTGGTCTCTATATTAACAAAATTCAAAACAAAAAGATGGGCTGGGAAAACACTGTTAAACTTCCTCTGCTCCCAGGCTGCAGTAGTTACCTGTTCTTTACAGATGGGGATATATTTTCCTTTTCTCAGATTGTGTTTACATATAGGATGCACTTTGGAGACCTCTGGGTGTTTGGCCTCTGAGGTTCAATGCTGTTCTTTTGTTTTTACCTCCTTGTCTTTGCAGTAAGTAACCCTAGGCTCAGGCAGAGAATTCACCTGTTCCGATTTTAATAGACTCTTAATTACTGAAATCATAACCCTCTTGAATTGAAATCACCCAGCCTAAAGATTTTCTCATAGAAAAGTAGTATCACCCACCTTTAACAACTTATTCTTTCGGATAGGTCAGTTTCAACCCAAAACCTCATGACATGGAACCTTATCAAAGTCATCAAGAAGTAGCCATTGCATTTCAATGTTATATATATATAATTTTTTATTTATTTTTTTATTTTTATTTTTTTACCAGATTCTCTAAGACGTTGGGGGAGGCATTAGAGCCTGAGCTGTGAGACTTGCCAGCTATTCAACAAGCTACCTCAAGGGTGGTGACTTCTCAGACTAGATTGTGTTCTCTCACTGCCCTCATACTTTCTGGAACTTGGACTCACTCATCTCATGGTAATGAGTTTTAACCCCAATTTAAAAGTTCAAGACCTGCAATTCCATAATAGGCTTCTCTGCAAATGAAGGCTTTGCCAGGATCTCACCAGCTTTGAGGATCATTTTTGCTCTTCTCCACTTGCCTACCTGGACACCAACATCAGGCAGAGATGATCTCTTTTCTTCCACAGGCATAAGTCTTAACATCACCTCGAGATACTGCTTCTTCCTGCAGCAGATCACTGTCTCCAACAGAACTTTCCTTCCCCTCAAGTCATATCCAGGCTGTCACCCTGACAAGGCTGCACCCCACCCCTCAATTTCCTCTCTGGCTCCCACAAGGGTTCCCCATGTACCTTTCCCTCTAACTCTCCCCTTTAGTCCATCCTGATCCTGCCCTCCACAGCCAAGCTCATTTTCCTAAAGTAAAGTTAATGTTATAAATCCTCTCTATTCAAGAGTTATTTCTCAGCATCTAATCTGGCATGGCTCCATTTTTCTCTGCGCGTTAGGTACCCATACATTAGGTCCAATTTTATTTCCTACAATTCTGTTTTTCATGGGGTGGTTTTCTCTTTCCCTCTGTAACCATGAAAGTTCCTGTGTTTTTGTGTTTCTTATGCTGCTTCATCTCATGCCCCTGTTCTCTTCCTTCCCAAATTCCACTTATACAGAACCTTTAAAAAAGGTTTTTATTCTTCAGGGTCTGCTAGAAGACTTTCTTCTTAAGCGTTATTCTCCTTTAACCTCAGATTACTTCCCCTTTTCATATCTGGTTGTGACAATAAAGAATATTATTTCCAGTAGAATTGGGTTAAAATTGGTATTCAAAAAAACCTACATGGACCCAAGACTTACAGTTCTATTTGTGCCTCTCTCTCCTTGCCAGATGAAAAGGAGCTTAATCTTTATACCATTCCTATAAATAGCATTCAGAACCAGTTAAATCTGATCCCCATTTTTTGCATGTTATCAAATATGCTTTAATCTCATGCCCCAATATCTATGTGTCTTCTTTCTCTAGGTATTTCCCAATTAAAAAAAAATCTAAGTTAACAGTTAGTTGGAAAAATGAAATCACAAAATAAATTTGGACTGGGAACTTTGGCTGCACCATTACTTAAAATATCTCATAAGACCTAGATTACTCACAGATAGAAACAGGGCCCTTTCTTTGCCTCAGACACGGAGAATACACACTGACAGTCCTTCAATTACTTCTCGCTTATTTCTGTTTTATATATCTCAGCAGAATTCCAAAAGTCACACTTGAGAAGAAACCCCCAGAGTGGAGTTTTATTTTAGCAAACCCTCAGGAAGAACTTACTGGCTCCAAATCAATACAGTAGTAAAATACCAGCAGGAAGTGGATTAGTGGTATATTTAGAAGCCTTATTGGAAGCTGGATAATGAGATCCTGAACTTACACCTGCCCCTTGGTTTCACTAGGAAAGCAACACCTCAGTCTTGCCTGTAATTAGGTCTAATTGTTTCCTTGCAAAAAATAATCAGAGTAATTTAACCAGTGATCTGTTTTTGTTTTTGATAATTTAGTCTGCTGCCATTCTCATGTAGTGAGGTCTGGCAAGTGTAGGACTAAAAATTTTAGGGTTTTAATGTTTTGAGGCTCCTAACCCCGAATTTTTAGGGATTTTGTTCTTTTTCACTCTTTTGGTTACATAACTACAGCTGCACTGCAATTATTGGCAATGTAAGCATTAAGAAGTTGCAGGAAGTTTTTCTTCTTCAGGAAAAAAAAATCTGTCTGGCTTATGGCTTAGTGGTTCAGCAGAGATGAGTGAGGCTAGCAGAGTCCAACCAATCATTCCTTGACTGGGTGAACTCAACTCAGCATGGCAGTAAAAGATGATAGTAATGAGGATGTGGAAGAATGTTCTAGGAAGGTACTGCTTGCAAAACAAAGCCAATTAACACTTCTGAAATTGCCATATATTTATGTAGGAAATAATACCTAAAAACTGCAGGTTATGGGAACAGATTCCAGGACTGGGAGCCAGGAGAGCTTGATTTCTAACTGAGCTGTGACCCTTCCTAGTTGTGGGATCTTAACTGTATTTCATAAACTCTCTGAGCCTCAGATTTCTCACTTTTAATAAAGGGGTGTATAATTTGTAATGGAATTAAATAGTTTGCTGACTGAGCAGTGAAATCTGCAAATGTATGTTAGCATTATTAATCAGTGAACTCCTCAACCCAGGGCCCTATCTTAGCTGAGTTCTGCCAGGGCAGATAGAATAAAGGAGCTTTCTCTGTTGGTGACCCAGTTCATGTTATGTGGATTTAGGAATATTGTCAAATCCTGTCCCTGGAAACATAGCTCCAAAGGGACATTCCAAAGCCTTATAAAATAGGTCACATAACAGCTCTGTCATTAATCAACTGTCATTAAGATATGGTGAAGGGGAATGCAAATTAAAAAGGGAAAAATAAGCTCATATTTGTTGATAAGAATTCTAGGCACTGAAGTAGGTGTTTTATATACATTATCTCATAGAATGCTCCAACTGCCCAGAGAGTTATGTTCAAAATCCCTTTTAATCACTTTGTGGATCAGAGAGATAAATCACTTTGCCCAAAGCCACACAGCTAAAACATGACATAGGCATAAATTTACCCAGTTCTGTCTGACTTAAAAAACTTATTTTCTTTTTACTAAATTACATTGCTATTATTTTCAAGAAACTTAGCATCTTACAAATAGTCAAGTAGAAATCATAAATATTTAGTTAATAATACAGGGCAAGAATCATTATATCTTAAATGGCAAAGTGTCTATAGTCTACTATCAGTATCAGAGATAAGAGAAAAAGGGACAAAATCAAAGCTTATATCAACAAATTGAAGGGGAATTTGATTCAAGGAAATGGGTAATGGTAGCATTGGTTTTTCTGGAAACATGTAGGTATAGGAAAGAGTTTTTGAGCATGAAGTTGACAGCTATAGCCAAGTTATCAGACAATGCCAAGAAACCAAAGCTATTCAGTCCACATATTTTGAATGCTTTCAGTATGAAAATTTGATCTAACATAATAAATGACTCAGCAATTACACAGACCAAATTGTGTGCTTTGAAACAAAAATCTCAACTGAAGATAAGCTATATGTTGATTCTTACCAAATAAGGATGGTAACGCTCTACCCAAGACCAGAGATGTTTTTACACTGCCAATGTATTCTAGCATTTGTTTTAATTAAACACAATAAAATAAACAATTGGGCTGTGAACTGACATAGTCATGTAAAGTGACCTCTTGCTCCTATTTCTATCACCATAGGACAAAGTCACAAGAAACTGAAATAATATTCCCAACATCATACAGCTGCTGGGTGATAAATTAGGGCAAGAGTGAGTGTGTACAGTAGTCCTTGTTACCTGCTGTTTCATTTTCCACAGTTTTGGTTACCTGCAGTCCACTTTGGTCTGAAGGCAGGTGATCCTCCATTTCGTTTGGTCAATAGTGCTTACATCATCCACCTCACTACATCTCATTCCATAAGCATTTTTAAAAAGATTTTATTTAAGAGGGGGAGAGAGAGAGAGAGAGAGAGAGCGCCAGCATGAGCCCGGGGCGGTGGGGAGGAGCAGAGGGAGAGGGAGAAGCAGACTCCACGCTGAGCGGGGAGCCCAACATGAGGCTGGATCCCAGGACCCTGAGATCATGACCTGAGCCAAAGGCAGATGCTTAACTGACTGAGCTACCCAAGTGTCCCCATAGACATTTTATCATCTCACATTACAAGAGAAAGGACAAATATAGTAACAGAAGTTATTTTGAGGGAGACCACACTCATATAACTTTTACTAGAGTATATTGTTATGATTGTTATATATACTTATTCGCTAAAAATTAAACTTTATCATAGGTATGCATGTATAGGGAGAAACACAGTATATACAGGGTTCAGTACTATCCATGGTTTCAGGCATCCACTGGAGGTCTTGGAACATATCTCTATGGATAAGGGGAGACCACTATATAAATGATTTTCTCCCTCTTTTATGGCAAAAATAGTTCTGATTAGTCAAGCACAGAGTTAATTCTAACAATAATGGTTTCAAACAGAGTATTAAATCTGTATGCCAATGTCAAAAATAATAATGCATGGAAGAGATAGTATATAATGTAAATATAATTGTAAAATAATAATCTATATTCTTGAATTAAATAATAAAACTCAGGAAGCTAGGAGAAGCAGTTAGGAAAGAAATTGTGTGTTAAATTCTTCTTTTTGCACGAGTGAATTCAATAGATACTAGTTGATTATACGGTTATTAGAGGATTGTAGGTTCAGTTACATTTTATAAACCTTAAAGGTAGTGAAGTGTGGAAGCTGGCTTGCACTGGCTCTTGAAGGCCAATTGTGTGTCTTTTTGCACCCTGGATTCAGTGACCTTAGTTGGTAGCTTGAAATTGGTCACAGTGTTAATATTTGTACCACCAAATTGGCAAATTCTACAAATCAGAGAGTCTGTTTCAATTTCAGGGAGACTTATTGATGCATAGCTGCTTGAAGTTTTTATTAGTGGAAGTGTGCCTTCTTAATCACTAGGAAAAACAACAACAACAACAACAACAAGAAGGAAATCAACACAAGCCTATGGCAAAAAGCAGAAACAGAAAAAGAAGTGAGGACTCATGAAAACAGAGTAACAGGTAATAGTAGCAAATCTTATTAATATAATGTGAGTAGAAAAGAGGGGGGCCAAGTGTTCTAAGCAGGAGAGATGGCATCCAGTAAGATCTGGAGTAGAGACTGAGGTGTATTTGAAATACTGGAAGCATCCTGGTACAGATGTTTAGGGACAGAGTTTAGAGAAACTGATTGGACAAGCAGCCAGATTAAGATGGTCTTTTATGTCACATTGAGGAGTTTGGACTTCTTCTTAAAGGGCAAATAGAGGTCCCTGAATGCTTTAGGCAAAAAAGAAAAAATGATCATATTTGAGTCAAATGAAGCTTTTCTTGCCCAGAAGATGGGAAATAGAGTGGGGGCAGAGATGTGAACAAGTGGATGTAAGCAGTCCCCCAGGCTGATGCGTACTCCTGGAAGCATCATGGTGGTTGACTGAATAGGAGAGTACATTTTACGCCCAATTTGGTGATTGTGTTTGGGGGATCATGGCCCAGGGGTACTTGGGAATGATGCCAAAGTTTATGGTTTGGAGACTGAGTGATGGTGGTGGTGGTAAAAAAAAAAGGGAGAAGTTGCCATAGTCTTTGGATATGTTGAACGTGACCTGGCTTTAAGACCCCAGTGGATGGGCTACCAGAAAGAGTAGAATATGTGAATGTCAAACTCAGTTGGGAAAATTTGGATGGGATATAGAAGTTTGAGAATCATCAGCAGAGAGATAGTGTATAGATTTGGACTGGAGATAAAGATTTGGAAGTCATCAGTATAGAGAGACCATATGGTTAATTTTGGAATTGGATGAGATTTCCTAAAAACCCAAGACTAAGAATAGAAGCAGGTGTATGACAGAATCCTGAAGAACAGCAATGTTTAAAGGTTGGGTAGAGGAAGGAACTTCTGCAAAAATGTCTGAGTAAACTCAACACCTAGTGCAGTGCTCTGCTCAAAGTAGACACTCAATTAAATATCTGGGGAGTGAATGAATAAGGGAGGAAGGACAGGGGAAAGGAATTCAAGGACAAAAAAAAAGATGGGGTCAGGGGATACATCATACAGTGGCACATTTACTGTGAATCTGATAAAAGTGAAGACTCAGTGTCCCTCACTTCATAGACCCCCTCCAAGGCTAGATAACTAAACTTGCATTCATAATTGAGTATTTTGTCACTTTTCCTGTAAAGGGTTCAAAAATAGCAAAACCCTCTGGTCCTTCTAAACCTGGTCCCAACTCTGTATAAAATTCAAGGGAAAAACATGTCAAATGAGGAAAAGGTAGGCATTTCAGAAGATAACGTCAGGAATCTTTATGCACTGAATTACGAGCTTTAAAATCCTGAAGTGTGAACTATGGGAAATTGAGAAGAAACTTGCCGCAACACCACTAGTGGGAGAGTTCTCCTCTTACACCAGGACTACAAGAATAGTTAACCCCTATGCAATAAATGTCGTAATTGGAAATAGTTCAAAATGTTCCCTTGACCACAAGGCAATACAACTTGAAATTAGTTTAAAAATCAAAACAAATGAAACCATTACTAAAAAAAATTAAAATTACCTCAAAGAATTTTCACTTCAGAGGTAATACAAATAGATATTTTAGTATGCTTACTCATCATAATGAAAAACAACATAATTATAAGAGTCAATACTATGAATAACAACCATGTAAGACAGCTAACTGTTTACACAAGGCAACAGGAATAAATGAAAATAAATACACAAGCATCTATATCAAGAAGTTAGCAAAAGAAGATCAAGTAACTTTGAGAAAAGCAGGAGTAAGGAAATAATCAAATTAACACAGAAATGGGTTTCTTTGCAAGTAGGGAAACGACCGAATTAGTACATAAACCCAAGAGCTTATCTGGAAAACTAAGTGAAACAAAGTAGGTAACCCCGAGCTTGTCTAGTCATGTAGATAAACAAGTGGGAGTGGATACAGAGAGGAGCACATACTCAGAAGTAGGAGCTAGAAATCACCATGAAGACCGTGGCGAGCATGAGAACTCTGTGAGAATACTTTACAAAACTCTCTTTAAATAAATCTGAATAGCTAGATGAAATGGATAATTTTCTAGGAAAATACAAATTACTAAAATTACACCCGGAAGATACAGAAGACTTCTGCGTGGGTGAACATGTAAAGATATCGAGAAAGTTTTAAAGACTTCGTCCTCCAAACAGTGCCAGGCACAGATGGTTTCCTGGGTGAGTTCTTTCAACCTTCAAGGAACAGAAACTTCAATACTATTTAAATTGTTCTCAAGCAGAGAGAAAAAAGGAAAGCTTCCAAATTATTTTTCAAAAGCCAACATAACATTGATTCCAAAATCTTAGATGAGGGCAGAAAAAACAAAACTTGAGACAAATTTCTGTTCAGAATACCAGTGTTGAAGTTTCTGAGATGTGAAGGGGTCCTGAGTCATTTGAGTTCAATTTTTTAAAATGGCTGAAGGAATTGGTCACAAACAGTCACCATTCACATCAAAGATGATATATATAGTCTTCTTATATTCAAATATAGGTGTAAATATTTAAGTATTTCATGATTAAATAGAATTTACTAAAAAAATTTTAAGACTCCATTACAAAAAAGCAACAATAGTAAAATAATAAAGTGAATTTAGTATTCATTTGTTGCTGGGCCTTATGTTAAGCTCCTTTTCAAGAATCACCTCATTTAATCACTGTTAAAATTCTAGGTGAGAGCTATTAACATTATTCCTCCTTAAATATAAGGAATTAGAGCCTCAGCAACTGTATTTCACATCAGAGAGTGGTCAAGCTGGGGGCGGCTGGGTGGCACAGCGGTTAAGCGCCTGCCTTCGGCTCAGGGCGTGATCCCGGCGTTATGGGATCGAACCCCACATCAGGCTCCTCCGCTATGAGCCTGCTTCTTCCTCTCCCACCCCCCTGCTTGTGTTCCCTTTCTCGCTGGCTGTCTCTATTTCTGTCAAATAAATAAATAAAAAATCTTAAAAAAAAAAAAAGAAAGTGGTCAAGCTGAATTGTAGACCAAGGCAGGGTACTCTGGAAACTCTTCTCATTTTTCAAATGAATTTGTGTGTGTGTCTGTGTGTTTAAGATTTTATTTATTTATTTGACAGAGAGAGCAAGAGCATGGCAGAAGGAGAGGGAGAAGCAGGCTCCCTGCCATTCAGGGAGCCAGATGCGGGTCTTGATCCCAGGATCCTGGGATCATGACCTGAGCCAAAGGCAGATACATAACCACCCCTGAATTTCAGTTTGTAAAATGACCATCATCTGGCACCCTGAATGAAGTCATGTGCTGTGCAGATCCCAAGCGCTGGAAAAAACACCTTCCATAAGATATAGGGGTGACATTTATGCTCCCATGTGCTAAATATATTTGTTGTCCTGGAGTAGAGGCATACTGAGGCTGGCTAAGAGGAGAGCTGTCAACCAAAGCTAAGACAGTAGAAAACTGAACAGGCTGAGTTGAGATCAATAGGCATTGAGGGAATGAGGCAATAACATTCATGCTTATAATAGAAAGACAATTGCGTGTCAATCTTAGGTCAGAGGATGTTTTATTGGGCCAATGATTCATGGGACAACTGAAACAGTAGACAAACTTTTAGATGTGTGTACATATAGGTATGTCTGTAGATAACATCTGTGACTGTCAAAAGATTCTCAAAAAGGGTTATATGTTCACAAAAGTTTGCACTTCCTTGCTGCAGATGGGAGTAAGATGCTAGAAGATCACAGTGGCTCCAGGTAGCAAAGAAAGCAACCTGGACAGCTGTCTGTTTTCAGGCTGTGCCAGCCAGGGGGATGGGTACATCAAGCTCTATCCTCTTTCCTCTGCCCTCCCCAGCAGGACCCCTACTTCCAGACTTTGCCATCTTGCTCTCTCCTGCCCATTCAATGGATATGGCAGTGGGGCTGGAGAGTACTCTTTCCTGTGAGTATCTCAGTCTTTGTGCCTGTGCTGGTGCGTGTGCGTGTGCATGTGCGTGTGCGTGCGTGTGCGTGTGTGTGTGCGCGCGCTCGCGCTATTTGCCATTGACCCAATTGCATAAATGTTCTGGTGGCTCTCATCCTGGTCCTGAGAGCCAAAGCAACATCACAGATAAGAACTAGTAATAGAATAAACTTGTCAAATCACTATGTTGTGCACTTGAAACTAATGTACCGTTGTGTGTCCACTATAATCAAATTAAAACAAAACAAAACAAAACAGATGCAGGGATCCAGTGTGCATCTTTTTTTCCCACAGAGCTTCTCCTAACCTGGCCCCTGTCTTGCCAGGACTAACTATTCACTTAGAGCTTCCGCTCACTCTGTTTTAGTGCTTTTATACGATCCAGCAGTATTTGGGATTAAAGAAACAAACTGGAAAACTCATATTTCCAGTCCTGGTTCTGGACTTAAAAACAACAATAACAACAACAAAAATGAAGAGTGTGGCTGGTTGCTTATAAGAGTTACCATGTAGGATGGGTTATCAGGTAGAAAATTGTCTCCTACTGAGGAGATTTTCTTTTCAAACATCCTCAGTGTGAACCTTAATAGGCACAGCCGGAAAGGGAGTGCCGTGTTGCTAATATAGCTAAAATTAACCATTGGAAGTGGGGCGTGTGGTGTCTTTATTTTAACCAATACCATATTCTGCTTGGAAATAACGGGGCTGAGAGCAGGAGAGAAGGTGGTGCAAAAAGCAACAGGAGGAACAAATCCAAGAAAAAACGAAATTGCCTACTGCAAGAGAATAAATAAAAAACCACAGGAATTACTTATTGGTGTAGTCTCAAAGGCCTCATAAAAAGTAACTCTTTGATTTACCTTCCCTGTTTCCTGTAGTGGCTGCCAGACAAAATTAAAAATGGGCCCATGAAACTAGTGAGACCGAGACAGACATAAAGTATGCTTCAGAGGCTCCAACTTTTAAGTGCCTTTCCACTTAATTGTCTTTGGTTGCCAGCTATGGAGGGATGAAGAGAGAGAAGACGCAGCCTGGCTTGAAACATTTGCAGAATACCAAGACTAAGCGTTCTGTTCTGCACATGCTGATGGCTGCCCTCCTGTGTTTTACCCTTACCCCAACACTGCATTCTTCTTCTAACTGGGCGTATGCCAAGACTCAGGTATTACAGATTGCTAGAGCAGGGAACATTTTGGTGAAGTCTATCAGTGTGATTCCCTCCAGAAATACCACTCAATATTTCCCAGCCTTTTTGATGAGGCCTTGGTTGGACATAGTTCCAGGAGTGGGAAGTGGAAATAAAATCTCTCCTCTCTGCTTCAGCCCAGCACTTTCATGATGGTGTAGCACTCTCCCCTTTTGGTGACATAACATACTGATTTATATGCAATAAATGTTTATTGCATACCTACTATAACAGTTATCTCTTGATACAGTGATGCTATTAAACAACCACAAGTCACAGCAGCATAGAAGAATAAGTGATTATTATGTCTGGAACCAACTAGAAGACAGTTAAGTGATTGCTGACTTTGCCTGGGCTCACTCATGAGTCTGCTTATAGTTGGCTCGCTGTTGGCTAATCTAGGATGGCGTTGGTTGGGACATCTGGGATGACTTGACTGTCTGCCATATGTCTTTCATCCTCTTACTGGGCTAGTCTGGGCATGTTTTTTCGTGGTGATGGCAGAAGCTCAAGAGAATAGGCAGAGACACACAAAGCTTCTTGAGATGTAGGTCTAGAACGGGGAGGGACACTGGCATTCCTGCCACATTTTCTTGGTTGACGCAAGACACAGACTAGTCCAAATTCAAAGAATAGGTTAGGAAAGTAGATTTTCTGTCTTCAGTGAGAAAAGCTGCAAAGACACATGCAACATAACAAGGACACAGGAAAGGAGTACAAATTAGGATTACTGCAACCTATCACACATACTATTTAACAAGTCTGCATTTCATGTTAATAGAAACCCAAAGTTTCTTTGACCCGTAGCCTCTTTCCCTTTCTACATGCACATGTTAGCTCATCCTTGCTAATGAGAAATGACAATCCTGACTATTTCACTGTCTATGTCATTTTCATGTGCTTCCCGGCCCCATAACTCTTTGTGGAAAGCAGCAGAGATGTATGTGAATATAGGAGGAGCTCTTCCATTAACCTTGTAGCCTGGGCTAAAAAGACACTGAAACTCACAGAGTGGATGCTATTGGTGCTCCCCTCAGACCCCCAGCTAGTGTGAGTGTTGGCTACTAACGGCTCATAGCTGTGTCTTCTTCTCCAGAAATTTGCCTTCAGCCAAGCAAAGCCTGCCTTGCTTCAGGATCTATGCACCTGTCTCCACCTCTGACCCCAGCAGCCTTTAACTGATGGCATAAAATAGGAATATAAAAGACTGTCATCTTGCCTGAAGGGATGGCCAACTCTGTGGTGCAACTTGAGCTCTACTCCATCAATAAATCATGTGCAACCAAATCCCCATATTAGGCTCTGCTTCTAGGAACCCAAACTAAGATAGCCATGTAACAGATAGTCAAAGAGGAGAAGGCATTCTCTTCTTCATCAAAGATCAACTTGTACTTCTGACTCTAGGTGACTCCATCATAACAGGTGTGGTTTCTAGCTAAAGGGCAGCATCCAGCAGGTTATGGAGGGATGGCTATTGAGCAGTGGTGATGCCTAAAATGCTTAGAACCATCCATCTTCCCTCTGAGGCACCCTGGAGTCTCTCAGACATAACTGGCCGAGGCTTGGAAAAAGGTGAGGGGAAGGAAATTCTGTGTAAGTAAAAGAGAAAAGAAATCAATAACACTGGTAAATATTAATGTTAAAATGAGCCCACCTATATTAACAACCCAATCCAGGGATACCCAGTAGAGCTTGGGTTACATCTGCATCCTAAGTAAGCCTAGGGATTTTGTTGTATAACTCCTAGACCAAAGTATGTTTCTCTGAATGAAATCTAAGGATGGAGACACATTGCAGTATTTAATATTTCAAAAGAGCTACTGCCTGTCTCCATATCTCCATGGGGGCCTCAGCAACCCTGGTGAACTTAATAGTATTAGGTCTGATTTTACAGAGAACTTCAGCTTTCATATCCCCCATCAACCTTCTAACTAGCCTCCTGCCTCAGTAGGTCACTTTTAATCTACTTTCCCTTCCCTTTGATTACAAGTTAAAGTTCAAACAACCTTGCATGGTGTAAAAGGCATCTTATGACATGGTCCCCAGTGCCTTTCCAGCCCTGCTCTCTCTTCACTTTTTACTGGGTCTAGAATGAGCTACAGGCTATTTTTGCTGAGTAAACTAGGAGTCTTTCCCTGGGGGAACCGTACACATGATTTTCCTCAAGTTCGTGTGTCCTACTTTATGTTCTATGATTGGTAAACTTCTAGTCATCTTTCATGATTCATCTTCATCCTCACCTCTTTATGGAGTGTATCCTAACCATATTAATGTCATTTCTGCCTCAAGATATATTATATACCCATTATATTCATTCTAGGCACCCAGGGCACTTTAAACTTGCAAATCTCATAGGAATTCTCAAATGGATGAATGAATTAGAATACATTACTCTTCTAGAAAACCTGCCTAAGCCCAGAAAGCAAATATGGCAAACAAATAAAAAATACACAAAATAGTTCAAGTGTAGTGAGCAAAACAGAATGTCTATAAACTTTAAGCCACACTCACTCTTTTATTCAAACCCACCTAGTGTGACTCCTTGATATTCCTTAAAATATAAAGTCTGAATTGAAGAATTTGGGCACATTTTCTGATCTTTTGATGGTATGAACACCATATGGGTAGACAACGTGTCATAGCAAATCCAGCACAAAGGAATAAACCAGGCCCCTTTCCTTTGTTAATTTATATATTTTGTTCTCTTCCAAATGTAGATCAAACATGTCTCTATAATAACTACATTAATTAAAAAGAAAAGTTAAAAATTTTAGCAAGAGTTAAGATGTGGGAAGCTTTTGTGTTTCTCCTTAGGGTTCTAGAATGCTTTGTGATGGGGGAGGGGAAGCTTTTGTGAGTTACAGCCCATGTCCATCAATGCTATTTTATAGTCCTCAAAGGATCTGAAATTTGAATTTCTTAAAACAAAGGATACTGCCCATATATGTTCTTCTTGTTACCTAGCCTCAAATCACCAAAGTTGGATAATCACCAAAGAAACACAAACCTCATTAAAAAGTAAAGGAAGGTGAAAGATCACACTTGTATCTATTTTTGTGACTCTATTGTTTTAGAGACTCAAGTAAGAAATCACTTGGGGAGCTTGATACCAATGTTTTGCCTAAGCTTAACCATTCAGAAAAATCTGATTCAATGAGACTGAATGTGGTCAAGAGTCGACGACTTCTTCTTCTTCTTCTTCTTCTTCTTCTTCTTCTTCTTCTTCTTCTTCTTCTTCTTTTGAGAGAGAGAGTGAGAGAATGCAAGCAGGGGAGGGTCATAGGGATAGGAAGAGAGAGAATCTTTTTTTTTTTTTAAAGATTTTATTTATTTATTTGACAGAGATAGAGACAGCCAGCGAGAGAGGGAACACAAGCAGGGGGAGTGGGAGAGGAAGAAGCAGGCTCACAGCAGAGGAGCCTGATGTGGGACTTGATCCCATAACGCCAGGATCATGCCCTGAGCCGAAGGCAGACGCTTAACCGCTGTGACACCCAGGCGTCCCGAGAGAGAGAATCTTAAGCTGCTCCTGCTCAGCATGGAGCCTGATGTGGGGCTCAATCTCATGACCTTGAGATCATGACCTGAGCTGAAACCAAGAGTCAGACAGTTAACTGTCTGAGAGCCACCCAGGTACCCCAAGGAGACTTTAAATAAATGTCCCAGATGATTCTCAGGCAAAAGGGGCTTCAACCATACTTTGAGCTCTCACTGCTTTAACTATTCTGTAATCACAAAAGCTACAACTCTGAGGAAAAAAGGGATAAAAAATATTATTCTTACATAAGAGCAGATCAATTCCATGGTCAATAGTTTCATTCTTTCTCTGGCATAGATCTTCATCTGACTTGTCCCTGTTTGACTTTGTTAGACTCAACTCATTTGGTAAAACTACAGCGCTGGTCAAATTCAACTCTCTGCTCATTCCACAACTGCATTCATGCTACAGAACAAGACAGAGAAGAACTCCAACTCACAGCCATGCTGACTGACCTCCCATCTGACTCTCGGGTTTCATCAAGGTAAGAGGCCCACTGAAAATATTTCTAAAAAATGGACAAAATGAATGAAAGCTATACATAATGTTTGAGGTATTTGATTATAACCAGGACAGGCAGAAGTTGAGGGGCTACAATTACTGAGAAGAAGGAAGCAAAGGAGATGAGGTCTTTACTCACTCCAGCTTTCTTACTGGACATTTACCAATTTGTCATATGGAGAAATAGAGCCCAGGAAGAAAGAGGCAGCCAGGCAGCCATGCTGGGTTGATGAAACATATGTTGGTGCTCAGAGCTTTCAAAACTGTGAGAACTTGACAGGTGAAATCCTAGAGAGAATTTTGTTACTTTTCCTTCTCCAAAATCCCCTTGATTCTACTTCAAGTGGCAGCCATGAAGGTGCACAGCATGGGTTTTCCTTCAAAAAAGAACTCGTTGAGGGGCGCCTGGGTGGCTCATTCTGTTGGGTGTCTGGCTTTGGCTCAGGTCATGATCTCAGGATCCTGAGATCAGGCCACGCGTCAGGCTCCTTGCTCAGCAGGGAGCCTGCTTCTTCCTCTCCCTCTGCCTGCTGCTCCCCCTGCTTGTACTCTCTGTCTCTTTAATCAAATAAATAAATAAATAAATAAATAAATAAATAAATAAAATCTTAAAAAAAAAAGTAACTTGCTGAGGGGTGCATTTAGTTGATAACCTTCAGGTGCAGCACCTGCAAGATCTTCCTCAGTTTTGAGCCCAAGCTATGTTCTTCCCATGCAGAGCTTAGCATGCTGAGACCTGGTCACTTCTGCACAATGTGGGGCTCTTGTATAGGCAATCACTTCACCAGAGCTCCCTAATAGGCTGGCTGTGGCTTTCTAAGAGCTGCACCATAGTTGGAAGCTCTCATACTTGATATGCCTTCTTCCCCCTCCTTTCATTGGCCTCAGACCTGCACCATGGCCTGAGAACTCTTTTTCTTCTGCTTCCCCCAACTCCCCACAAATCCTTTTCCTTCTAATTCTGTCCTTTTCTCTGTTTTCTGGGGGTCCAATTGATGCTCTACTAGCCACCACCTCAATTATTTGCTCCCTTTTAGCAAAACTTCTTGAAATACTTGTTAAACTCACTGTCTCTAATCCTTTTCTTCCTCTGTTGGCTTTTAACTCCCTGCAATCACACTTTAACAATCCCATCACCATTTGCAACACATGCACATATTCACATATCCCTTGGAAGCCATTCTCATTAATGTAACTAAGGACCACTTCCATATCACTCTCTGCTGACTTGCCAAGTGAATTACTCCCTCCACCTTGATGATAGGTTTTTCACTTGATTTCCAGGGCACTGCTCTCTCTGTGTCTCTTTCTTTGTCTCTCTTTCTCTCTGTCTGTCTCTGTCTCTTTCTCTCCCACTCTTTTCATTCACATATCTCAATGAAAACTCTAAGTCTTTATTGTGATTCTTCCTCTTCGGTTTAGAATGCCCAAGGGCTTAGTCCTTGGGCATTTTCTCTTCTCTATCTATTGCCATTCCTTAGGTGATCTCATTTAGTCCAAAGAATTTAAATACTAGTTAAATGCTGACAACCCTCAAACAACATGTATACCCACTACTCACCTCTCTCCTCACACTCAACACTCCACCTACCCTCCACTTGACAAGTCTGACCTTCCTCCCACCCCTCAACTTTTCTCCTCTCCGGTTATGATAATTCTATCCTTCCATCTGCTCAGTTCCCCAATTTTTGAAACTGCTTTCTCTCACTCTGTACCCAATTCTGTTGGCACCAGCTTCAAAATATCCAGAATATGTATGGAATTGGAGCTCTTTTTACCTTCTCTGCTAACACTGCCGTGGTCTGAAACACTGTCATTTCTCCCCAGATTAATAATCACAGTAACGGAGTTCCTGGGCTCCCTTATTGCTCCTCCCTGATTGTAGTGTATTGTCAACAGAGTAGCCATGGAGAACTTTTTAAGTATAAATTAAATCATGTCACTTCTCTACTCAACACTCAAATGGCTGCCAGTTTTAAACAGAGTTGAAACCAGAGCCCCTATAAAATCTTGTAGGTCCCCTTATTCTCCCCCACCTTCTGATAAGTCTCTGACTTCCTTTCCTATTAGTCTTTCTCTTAGCCACAACGGCTTCCTTGTTACTCCCCAGTGCACCAGGCATGCTCCTGCCATAGGGCTTCTCTGAACCTATTCCCTCTGACGTGAACGCTTTTCCATGAGAACAAGCCTGAAGACAGTAGTCCCTCCTTATCTGTGGGTTTACTTTCTGTGGTGTCAGTTATTCATGATCAACTGTGTTCTGTAAGTAGATGTTCTAGAAGGATCATCAGAAGTTCAGTAGTAGCTTAATGTTAAGTCACAGTGCCTAGGTCACTAACCTCTCTTCATCTCATGCGGGCATTTTATCATCTCACATCACAAGGAGAAGGGTGAGTACAGTACAATAAGATATTTCCAGGGAGAGAGAGAGACCACTTTCATGTAATCTTTGTACAGTATATTGTTATAATTGTTCTATTTTATTAGAAGTGAATCTGTAAGTTAAACTTTATCTTAGGTATGTATGTGTGAGAAAAAAATAGTATATATAGCGTTTAGTACTATCCACGGTTTTAGGCATCCACTGGGGGTGTCAGAACACATGCCCCACAGATAAAGGGGAACCACTGTACCCTATTTCTGCCACCAGAGCACCACTCCCTAATTCTCCTCCTTCCCATCCTACTTAACAACTTTCTTTTCTCATAACACCTATCACTATTTAGCTACTATAGAATTATATTACACATTAAGCTTACTATTTGTTATCTATTTATTGTTTATTGGTGAATTAAGGAATCATATTGAATGATTTTTCTAGATATTCTGCCTAAACTCTGAAAGCAAGTACAGGTACCCCCACTTGTCAAAAGTTTACATTGCACACTTTGCTTTTATGGAAGACCTACATTAGTCCCTGTTTTCTCTAGCTGAAGGAAATCTGAAGAGGATTTTAAGTTTTAAGGCTAATGTGAAAATAGCGGGGTTTTTTTGTTCAGTGAGCCATTACAGAGGTAGCAGGCACCTGAGCAGCAGAGGGCCCCTCTAGCTCCTTCCCCAGGATCCACACTCAGCATCTCAGCATCTAGCCTCCGGAGCTTTGAGCTGGGTCTGTGAGCATCTGTGCTTTATCTTGATTTCTATTGGGCATCCATTAGCAAGATGGGTCCTAAGATATCATAAAAGCCTAACAGAGATTAGTTGTTGGCTCTGCGAATGCTCAAAATTTTTTTTCATATAAATTAATGATAATTGCTTTTTTGCTTTATGCCATTTCAGGTTACAAAAGGTTTCATAGGAATGATCTACTTTCAGATATTGGGAGAAACCTGTATCCCAGACGAAATAAGCACAAAGTTCTTCAATTGTGGAGAAGATTAAGCTGCATACAGGTTGGCAGGGATATTTGGCCCTTTTGTTACCCTATGGATTCAGTGTCTGGTTTATAGCAGGTGCTCAATGAATATTAAGGTGGCCAAAGAGCAAATGAACATTGCCAGAGGAGTGTGATCAAAGACTCTCCCTGTATATGAAAATCCTGATCCTGCTTATTCCATTTAGCCTCTTCATACCCTGTTAAACATCCTCACTAGGTGACATTTGTTTTTTCTATAGCTTCTAAAAATATGGTTTCTGGACATACTACCCATCTGGCACTAAACCTACCTGAAGCTTCTAAATAAAGTAATATGAGATTTTAGTTATGTGTATGAGTATTCAGGAAATAGTAATGTTTCCCTATTACTGCCAGGTACCTGAAATTTGCCAGGGTAAAGATGATAAATGGCATTATAGTAGATGTCTTTGTTCTTTGTGGACATGGCACACCTTTCAAAATTCTGGGGGCTTTAGCAGAATTTTGAAATGATGATGATGACAATGATGATACCTGTTTTTTTTTTTTTTTAAAGCTGATATGAAGATTGGTTGAGTTATAATATGAAGACCTTGGCCCATTTCTTGGAGAATGGCAAGGCTTTCATACATGTTAATGTTATGTCCTTCCCACTAGTATAAAAAAGAGCTTTTACCACTCCTCATGCTCACTCCCTCCCTTAACCATGCTCTTCCTTTCGGTGAAACTGTCTTGGGATGATAACTTATTTCCTTGGACATGTCTTTCTCTTTGACAAAATTTCTAAAGATGAGTAAATGGATCTTCACTCATCCCTAGTAATTAGATTTCATCCATATTTTATCCTTGGAGTGTACTTCAGCCTCCTATGGTTGTTTTCTCTGTGTTTCTTTTTCTTTTCTTTCTTGTTTTTTTTTTTTTTGAAGTTGGTATTGCCATGGTGTCCCATTCATTTTCTTGTTCATTCATTCATTCATTCATTCATTCATTCATTCATTCCTACTATGTGTTTTTTGTTGTTGTTTTGTTAGCCTCCTCTGTGTCTGGCTAGATTTGGAGGACAAATGATGCAAAGACATGGTCCATGCTTTGCACGACTTTCTAGTCTAGGAGAGAAAGAAAAAAAGAACTGAAGACAGACATATGAAGCTTTAAAAACATCACAGAAAAATTTAAATATGCAGTAAGATCTCAGGGGATTTAAAAACAATAACAATAACAATAATAATTACAGGAACCCCCAAATGCCTAATTCTCTTTAGGGCAGTCACGGAGTCCTCATAAAGGAAGCTCAACATGAGCCAGAGGTAGGAGGGTAAGTAGCAACTTTCCAGAGTGCTTAAAGATGGGAGTGTGGGAGAGAAGAGAGAAAAATGAGGGGTGGGTTGCCTGAGTGGCACAGTCAGTTAAGCATCTCACTCTTGATTTCAGCTCAGGTCATGATCTCAGGGTTGTGAGATCTAGCCCATGCTCTGTGGGCTCCACGGTCAGCAGAGAGTCTGCTTGGGATTCTCTCCCTCTCCTTCTGCCCCTCCCCCACCTCAAGTGTGCTCTCTCTCTAAAGAAAAAAAAGAGAGAGAGAAATGAGAGCAAATGTATGTTGGTACGAACAACCTGATAAATTAGACAATCCGTGAGGAAATAAATGTGCCTATAATTTAGGGGTATGCAGGGTAGCTGGGACAGGTCATGAAGGCCCTGGAATGCCATCTGGCATTTTGGCGTTTATGTCTGGAACATTAGTTTTTTATTCTACCTTTGTGAAGATCTATATATTTTTTAACACGTGCTATAAATATGTAAGTAGCCCCAGTGCTATATAGTAAGGACGATGACAGAGGCTTGTAAAGACAGGGAGAGAAAGGCAGAGCAATAACATGCTTACAGAAGGCAACAGTGAGCACAGCCTTCATTTTAAATTTCCTGGTGGCACAGAGAAAGAAGACAGCTTACGCTTTGATAGGTGACTTCTTTCTAACAAAGAACAACTGTCTCTGCTTCATGGGAATATGCATGCTTTCTCAGGTTTGTACTTGGAAAGATCACTCTCTTGTGGATGTTTGCATAAAGAGTCATTGAATAATGGTGAGAGGCATTGTCTTTGAACATGTTTTACAGATAATGCAGAGGTTTGTACTTAGAACTGTTCATTTTATCTTCAGCCTCTCAGTGAAAGATGGAGAACACAAGGCTGACATTTTATAATGGCAAAACCCAGGAGGCCAGAGCTATAAGACGTGTTCAGAAGACATAGGTGGATCTTTTCTTCCTATTCTATTTCTTACAGTGCCTAGCAAAGAGGCCTGGACTAGTTGAACAACTATGATGGTACAATACATTCTTTAGGACACATATTCTCATATGATTTTACCATGACAAAACCAACTTTGAAACTTTGAATTTGGTTTGAATCTTAGGTTTCCAGAGTTATTTTCATACTAAAAAGGTTTATTCAGCCTTCCTTCAAAGAATGCTCTGAACTGAGAATTATAAACTAAAGGACAAAATAATGACAACGGAGTAACTCTTACTGAGACTTCTTAGTAGATGTGGGTTTGGTAAGTTGGTGAGCTGTCTCTCACTGGCAGATTCAGATTCACATGCCAATCATACAATAGCATTAGATGCTTTCCCCCTTTTATGGGAGACAGTCACAAAGTCAGAGTAGGACCAGAGAAAAAGTTTATTGCAGGTAAGAGTTGCTTATCCTTAAATCCTCATGATAGCTATTTTTGAATGATTGAAAGAACTAATTATTTGATTTCTGTGGATTTGTATTACAAAGATAAACTATACTGGGAAAAAATAGAAGACCCATCTTTAGTTAGCGTTGGCAAAGCATAGCTCACAAAGCATAAATAACCTCTTTTAACATCTGTGGCTCTTCTAATGCAGAGGGATTATTATTTTTCCTTCACCAGTGAGGTGAAGGAAACTGAGGCACAGAAGGGGGAAGTGAGTTCCCTTTGATATGCTTTTCTGGGCATGAAGATACCTGATGGGTATCTTAGATATAGAGATCTTGGCTTTCTGAAATTCAATTATGTGCATGCCATAAGCCAGCTGATGGACTATGTCGTTTCTTAATGGGTTTTTCTTTCCTTAAGTTATTTGGTTCCTTATGACTTAGCAGTGTCCCTGGCATTGGGTTAACTTTGGTGTTGTATGGGAGCTGATGGGTGGGTGTTGCCTACAACTTTGTTGCACATGGTAGGCATCTTTCATAGCTGCCTACCTTATTTGTATGTTTCCCAGGATGAGGTGAATACTTCGTTTTAGAAAAACTGGACTGTAACCCAAAGTGACCCTGAAGTCTGAGCTGCATACTAATCGCTATCAATGAGAGAAGAGCACTTTGTTCTTAAAAATCCACTTGCTCCTTCTTGCCCTTGAAGACTTCCTATTTGAAGCAGCAGGGAACAGAGGAAAGCTAATACATTTTGTTCTTTGGATTTCTACCAGTTCAATTTTCTAACTGTTAGTTTCTTAAAATAAGTGTTGCCATAAAGGACCACAAAGACCCCTGATTTTGTCACTCCATCAAAAGCCTTGATATGCAGGAGGCATGCATGTCTGTAAGGGCTGAACCATTAAAGTGTACTGACCGGAAGTCTCAGTTTGCTGTCATTTGAGTGTCACAAAGATCAGCAGTCACAAATCCTTAATAAATGACACTGCAAATAAAAATCTTTATTAACAGTTGTGAATCCTCTTTTTTTCTTTCTAGTTTCCTTCTTAGGGTCTGCTTCTTCCTTTGTGCATGCTCTCCATCCTCCCACACACAGAATGCATCTTTTTCCAATCTCTGTATCTTAATCTTCCATTAGCCTTCCATAAGTGTATTTGCTTAAATAGAAGGACAAACAGATGTTGACTTCAGATTGTGATGCACACACATACACACAAAGAACAATTAATTCATTTCGTGTGTGTGTGTGGCAGATCTGCTTTGCTCCAATACTGACAGCCTTTGAAAATGTATATTCCATTTGAGACCCAAGTCATATTTTGTTTTCATCCAGAAGCTCAACAGAATTCAACTTCAAGTTAGGTTCCAATTCCCCCAGTGAGAGTCTTCAATTGTTCCCAGAAATAAAACCAGTGAATATTTCCATTTTAAATATTTCAAAGGCCTTTTTTTCCAAATGTGTTCATATTTTTGCTCATATTTTTAAAAATTAGCTTAACCCTTGTCTATCATCATCTGCTTCATCAGAAGCAAAATGAAGTTACAAATCGTTTCTGGTTAGAATTGTTAAGAATTATTCATAATCTTAGGCTAGATATATATAGGAGATAAACATATTTTGGGGTGTTCATCCTGGATAAAGTTTCTGCCTAATTAGAAACAGATTTCATGACTTGATTGTCCTTGGAAACTCTGAGGATGGACATGTAAACACACATACACACACATGCTTCCCACTTGTCCACCTCTCTTTTACAACTTTCTAGCTCAGCATGACTATGTCTTGAGCTTATCCTGACCTAACAGGAGTCTTATCAGTCTTCTAGTAGTTAGGCCTGAACTAGTTGTTCAGCTATAGATCTGGGGCCTGGCAGATGTAAGGTTCATATCCAGTATCCAGCCAGCAGCAACATGACCCTGCTTTTTCGGTCTATAAAGAAAGGCTTGGTTTCAGCCTCATCTTTTCCATGGCACTACAATTTCCCCACTAGGTCTGGAGCTCAGAGCAATAATTCATTTGTTTTCTGCTGATAGTCTGATTAACCCATTCTAGAATGTTCTATTTTGGAACCAGAATCTGTCCTATGTTCTTGATCATGGTTCAGATCTTTCAAGCAGAGATCTGCCTGGTCCTGGCTTCCCCACAGCTGATTTGATCAGATCAGTCCTGCCATCCTTAACCCTAATCCATTTTTTATGTTCAAACCATACCCATTTTCATCTCCATCTTCACCACCGTCTACATCACTATCTTCAACTCCATCTACTGATATCATGTGTAGGTTTCTGTACCCCACCACCCTTAGTCATGGCACCAATCAATGTGCTAACCTATTCTGAAATTCCAAACCAACTTGCTTAGCACTCACCATTGTATATCATCTGTGGAATCAGCCAACTTATAGATGTAAAGTAACTAGTTGGGCTAGTTAAGCCAGTTGAACCATGGATGATCAGAAAGCTGACTAGGTGCTACTCCAGCTTCCTCAGTAGCACTTCTTTGTTCACACCCCAGGCTCCTTCCATCTCCTCTAGTTCCTCTCACATGTGGCAATTTCCTTACTCTCTTTTTGTTCATGTATTTTCAACATAGCCTTCTATGTTTTCCCTTCACCTAAGACCCAAACCTCTTTCCCTTTCTTGTATTTCCATTATTCTTTGTCCAAGCATGGGGTTGTGTTGAGAAACATACCCCTTATTAATGCCCCCTGTATTAGTAATTTGGGTCGTTGGTCCTGGAAAGAAAAATTTGGAGATAATACTGAAATCTCTTTCTAATACTTTGGATTTGGGGATACTTGGAGAGTCAAAACATCACAAGTGGGTACTTTACCCATCTCTGTTAATTGTGTTGTAGTGCACCAGTTAGGGTTTACTATTAACAATAAATTGTCTGAAAGCTGGGTAGAAGATCTAAAAAAAAATAATAACAAATTTTTGCATAATAGAATCTGCTCAAGATAGAGCATTGAGATGAGCTGGCAGACACAGAGAGATAAAGAGATCTGCTAAGAAAGTCATTTAGTAGATAATAAATCTAACCTAAATGAGGCCTCTGGGTCCCACTCCAATGCATCAGATACCCTAATTTCAGAAATGCAAATGTTATAGGATTAAAGCAAAATGAAATATTGAGAGAAGATTAAGCATAACCTGATGCACTATTAATCTCAGCCTTCCTCAGAGAGCCATGTTTCAGGAAGAGGTGGAAAAGAACTCCCCAAAGGAAGCATTTATGTCTGGGAGCCTATTCAACAGGAGCAAACAAGCCTTGCTTAATGTGTAGATGTTATGGAGGGGAGACTTCTATCCTCGCTCTTTCTGGCTTTCTAAAAGTAGCATTGACCTGTGCCATAGTCAGAATATAGCAATGTTTTTTGTAATCACAGCTCCCACCTCACTACTGACACTGCGGCATCTGCAAATTGAACTTAGGAACACAAGACAAATTATACAATTTGTGAGGTGCCCAGAAAACAGCTTATGTGCAAGTTAACATTAATAACAGCCCCATTACAAGTTTAGCTTATTCTAAGCTACAAAGAACCTTGACTTTCTTACCGATTTATTATATCCTCTATTCTGAAGATTATTCAGAATATTTAAAATTATTAGAAAAATGTGCTTTCTCAAGAGCAGAAAACATCAAAGAAAAAGTGAAAAGAATGGTACTTTATAGAATCCCACGATTTACACGAATGCTTCATGTCAATAATCATCAATACTTGTCAAATCTACACTGAGATTTCCAACAACTGAAAATACAAATTCCAGCTGTCCAATTTCAAGCCAACACAGTTTGTCTAAATTCAACCCTTTGACATAAAAACAACTTGAAATTTATTGAATGACTTTAAGCTAGCAGTTTAGACTTGTCAGATACCCATAGAACACAATTGGGCTAAGAAAATCCAACTTCTGTCATATACAAGGATTAAATCAACCGGATTTTCTTTTTTAGTTTTTCCAATCAGGTTCCTATTCAATGCACTGGTTGGTTCCTGACATTGCTGAGATTCAGAGGGCTCCATTTTCTTGCCACACTGGGATCCCCCCCCCTTTTTAAATAACAACCTGGAATAAACTTATTTGCAGAGCTTAATAAGGCCACCTTGATGTCAGAAAAAATCAGATTGTTTCAATTATTATTTGCTCTTCGAGATGAAAATATTTTGGACGGGTTAAAATCTTTCAGACAATGAGTTATTAAAGGAAATCTGAACTTTCATTTATTGATCTAAAAAGTTCAAGACTTGCTAGGTGTCACAGTTTCATCCTCCCTCCCTAATTGTTTTGATCTTGCTGGTTCCTATATTCCTCTTCACCTCTGCAGCATCCTTTGGAATAGAACTCTTTGGAAACAGTGACTTTATATTTTGTTCAGTTTGACAAACATATTCTTAGCACTTACTCTGGGTAAGACCTTGAGTTAGGCTTTGACCTTACCAAAATAGAGAAATCTCTGCTATCACGAACCTCAAAGTTTGGCAAAATAGTTGAAATAATAGGGTCTAGGGACATGAAGTTCCTAAGAGAGAGAAAGAAGCTGCTAGAAAGGGAATCTGTCACCTCCTGGCATGATTTTGTCAATCCTGTGAGTTACTTGAGACATGAAAATACCAGTCTTCCCTGGTAGAGGGAAGGTGGGCTCCAGCTTCTACAGGTGATTAAATATTCCCAAACCTCATCCTGTTTTGCCAAGGCATCTTTTTTTTCCCCACTGCCCTGGCCAAGCCCATGACATATACAGATATGGCATACACGGTGTGTTAGACCTCTTTAGTGATCTTAAAGGGCCATTCATATTCACTGGATCTGAACCATCGGCCAAGTACAGACATAGGCTTACTCTCTAAAAGCCAACTATATGGTGATGAAGACAGAAAATGAACAAAAAAGGAAGAACAAAATAAATAATTAAGTTTTTTGGATTGGTGCTATGGATAAAAGGAACAAGGTGCAGCAATAGAAAATAAATATATTAAATGTATGAGTGCTATTACCTATGGTAGTAAAGCAGGGCCTCTCTGAGATGGTGATATTTAATGTGAGAATTGACAGATGAGGAACAACCATTTGATGCCATGGAGGGAAGCATGTTTCTGACAGTGAGAAAGAAACCAGAGAGGGTAGAGGAGAGCAAATTTGGAAGAGAGCAGTCAGAAATGGGGTTCAAGAAGGGGGAATGAACCATGAGAGACTGTGGACTCTGGGAAACAAACTGAGGGCTTCAGAGGGGAGGGGGTGGGGGTTGGGATAGGCCAGCAATGGGTAGTAAGGAGGGCACATATTGCATGGTGCACTGGGTGTTATACGCAAATAATGAATCATGGAACATTGCATCAAAAACTGGGGATGTACTGTATGGTGACTAATATAACAAAATAAAAATTATAAAAAAAAAGAAATGGGGTTCAGTGTTCAGGGAGGATAATGACAAGGCTTTGTATGACAAGGCAAGTAGTTAGTATCTTGAATTCAAGTCCAATACGGAAACATTAAACATTTCAAATTTATATGTCCTACTATGTGATTTACATTTTTTAAACAAGATTCTTTTTCTAGTCTTATTGAGAAATAATTGGCCTACATTGCTGTACAAGTTTAAGAGCTGCAGCATAATGGTTAGATTTACAAATATTGTGAAACGATTACCCCAATTGGTTTAGTTACTATCCATCATCTCCTACAGATAAAACAAAAAGAAGAAAAGAAAAAAAAGGATTTCTCCTTGTGATGAGAACTCTTAGGTTCTATTCTTTTACCAATTTCCCTGTATCATACAGAAGAGTTAACTATAGTCATGGCATTGTTCATTACATCCCTAACACTTATTTACAGCTGGAAGTTTGTATCCTTTTAATTTTTTAAGAGAGAGAGGGTATGTGTATGTGAATGATGGGGTGGGGGCGAGAGAGAGAGGGAGAGAGAATCCTAAGGAGGCTCCATGCTCAGTGCAGAGCCCCATGTGGGGCTTGATCTCATGACACTGAGATCATGACCTGAGCCAAAATCAAGAGGCATATGCTTAACTGACTGAGCCACCCAGGCACCCCTGGAAGTTTGTACCTTTTGACTACCTTCCTGCAATTCTCCCTCCCCTGGCCAGAGATAACTCAAATCTGATCTCTTTTTCTACAAGTTTGTTGTTGTTGTTTAATTATTAGATTCCACATATAAGTGAGTTCATACAGTATTTGTCTTTCTCTGTCTGACTAATTTCACTGAGCATAATTCCTTCATGGTCCATCCATGTCATAAATGGTAGAATTTCCTTTTTTTTTTAATGGTCAAATAATACTCCATTGTGTGTATACACACACACACACACACACACACACACACACACACATACACAATATGTATAGAGTATATACATATACTACATATACATATACTATATATACATGTATATACATATACCATATGTATATACACACATACATATCACAATTTCTTTATCTGTTCATTGATTGATGGACACTTAGGTTGTTTCCATGTCTTGGGTATTGTAAATAAATCTGCTATGAACATGGAGATCCAGATATCTTTTCAGGTTACTGTTTTCATTTCCTTTGGTTATATTCCCAGAAGTGGAATTGCTAGATCACATATATGGTAGATCTATTTTTAATTTTTTTGAGGAATCTCCTACTGTTTTTCATGGTATACGATCCCACTACCAGTGCACAAGTGTTCCTTTTTCTTTAAGTCCTTGCCACCCTTCGTAATCTTTTGTCTTTTTGATGATGGCCATTTCTACAAGTGTGAGGTGATATCTCATTGTGGTTTTAATTTACATTTCCCTAGTGATTAGTGATGTTGAACATCTTTTCACGTGTCTGTTGTCCATTTGTATATCTTCTCTGGAAAAATGCTTATTCAGTTCCTTTACCCATTTTGTAATTGGATTGTTTCTTTGCTATTTCGTTGTATATTTTGGATATTAACCTCTTGTCAGATGTATGACTTACACATATTTTTTCCCATTCTCTTTCCCATTGTCTTTTCACTTAGTCAGTGTTTCTTTTGCTGTGCTGCTTTTTAGTTTCATGTAGTCCCACTTATTTATTTTTTATTTTATTGCTTATGGTTTAGGTGGGATTTCCAAAAATAGTTACCGAGACCCATGTCAGGGAGCTTTTTCCCTATGTTTACTTCTAAGAGTTTAATGGTTTCAGGTCTTACATTTAAACCTTTAATCCATTTTGAGTTAAATTTTTATGAGTGATGTTAAGAAAGGGGTGAAATTTCATTCTTTTACATGTGAATATCCAGTTATTCCAGTACCATTTATTAAAGAGACTCTCTTTTCTCCACTGAGTATTCTAAGCTTCCTTCTCAAATAGTAATTGACTCTATATGCTTGGGTTTGTTTCTGGGTTTTAATTCTGTTCCATTGGTCCATTTGTCTGTTTATATACAAGTACCATATTGTTTTAATTACTATGGCTTTGCAGTAGAGCTTAGAAACCATGAAGCCTTCTGCTTTGTTCTTTTTCTCAGGATTTTTTGTTTTATTTTGTTTTTGGTTATTTGGAGTATTTTATGGTTCCACATACATTTTTAGGTGGGTTTTTTTTCATTCTATAAAAATGCCATTGGAATCTTGATAGGATTACGTTGAATCTGTAGATGGCTTTTAGTATATTGACATTTTAACAATATCAATTCTCCCAATTAAAGAACACAGGATATCTTTCCATGTATTGTTGTCTTCTTCTATTTCTTTCATTACTGTCTCACCATTTTCAGAGTACAGATCTTCAACTCCTTGGCTGAATTTATTCCTAAGTACTTTATTATTTTGATGCTATTGTAATTGGGATCAATTTCTTTCTTTTTCAGAAAATTCATTGTTAATATATAGAAATGCTACTAATATTTGTCTGCATCTTGCAACTTTACCAAATTCGTTGATTTGTTCTAACAGGTTTTGGTTTGAGTCTTTAGAATTTTCTCTATATAAAATCATGTCATCTGCAAATAGAGACAGTTTTACCTCTTCCCTTCCAATCCTGATGCTTTTATTTATTTTTCTTGCCTGATTGCTGTTGGTAGGACTTCCAGTACTATATTGAATGGCAGTGGTGAGAGTGGGCTTTCTTGTCTTGCTCCTGATCTTAGAGGAAAAACTCTCAAACTTTCACCATATGGTTGCATGTATATTTATCAGGGATACCGGGCTGTAGTTTTCTATTAGTGTCTTTATCTGGTTTTCATATCAGGGTAATGATAATAAATGCCATGAAAAGAATTTGGTAGTATTCTTTCCTCTTCAATTTTTTCAAGAGTTTAAGAAGCATTGGTGTTAATTTTTCTTTAAATGTTTGGCAAAATTAACTATTGAAGCCATCTGGTCCTGGGCTTTCTTCATTGGCAGATTTTGACCCTTCATTCAAACTCTTTACTAGTAATTGGTCTATTCATATTTTCTATTTCTTTCTTGGTAAGATATATGTTTCAAAGAAGTTTTCCATATCTTCTAGGTTGTTCAGTTGGTGTATACTTGTTCATAGCAGCCTCTTATAATCCTTTGTATTTCTGTGGTATCAGTTGTAATGTCTCCTTTTTCATTTATAATTTTGTTGATTTGGTTCTTCCCTCTTGGTTAGTCTAGCTAAGGGTTTGTCAATTTTGTTTATCTTTTCGAAGAACCAACTCTTAGTTTGGTTAATCTTTTCTGTTGTTTTCTGTTCTCCATTTATTTATGCCTTAATCTTTATTATTTCCTTCCCTCTGTTAACTTTGGCCTTAGTTTGTTCTTCTTTTTCTAGTTCCTTAAGGCGTAGATTTAGGTTGTTTATTTAGGATTTCTTGGTTTCTTAGTGTAGGTGTTTATTGCTATGAATTTCCCTGTTAGAACTGCTTTTGCTGAATTCCAGAAGCTTGTATAGCTTATTGTTTGGGGACTCAAATCATGCAAAAGTATGCACTGGTAAGGCCACTGGTTTTGCTCTGTGAATGTGGAAAGCCATAGTCTTTGCTCTCTGTTCAAGTACTATCATAAGCAGGGCTGTCAGATTGGCTACATAGCTTCCCATGTGTTCTAGTTAGGTTCTGTGGTTGGGCAGACTAAAGGCTGTATTCAACACTGAGAAAGGCTATTAATTATCTTCCCTGCCCACCACCAATATCCCAAGTTCCCTGGCAGAAACAGGCCACAGCTTTCATCTGCAGAGTATCAGCTCTGCCTGCTTATCTCTTGGTTCAAGTGTTTCTGGCTTAGGTGTTCTCCAGGTGTTCTCACCAGCCTTTTTGGTCAAATGGGACAGGAGGAATTCTCCACAATAGGTTGAACTATGTCTGTTTCCTTGCCTGGGTGGGATACGAAGGGTCCCACTTCAGGTTTCTCTCAATTTTTCTTAAACAGGCTTTTCAGTTGGGAGGGGCCCAGAGCTACCCTCAGCCTCAGCTATGAATTAATATCCTTGCCTGTGTGTAGTAGGGGAACACTGAATGCCCAGAAGTGGCTTTTGTATAGGAACAATCAGTTCCACATGCCTTCTGCTCAAACATTGCTACACAGCTATACAGTTGTATATACCCTCTGGCCAGATGGGCCTAGGAGACACTCTTCCCAGTGGGTGGGGCTGTGAGTCAGCTCCTTACATGGCTGTAGGCAAACCGGGTTGTAGGGCCAGCAAAATTTATCATTTAAGGATCTGAATCAGACAGATATACACCCCAGTGAATTCCCTGGCCAAAGTGTACCACTGACTTGGTTCTGCAGATGAGGAAAGCTGATGGTTGGGATTACCATTTGGGCACTGTAGGTATGAACTTGTCTACAAGATCCATGTGCTGGTTGTTGCAAACCTCTTTCTCCTTCTCCTTTACAGTCAGATTCCCAGTGGTTGAGCCCTGCAGATTCTCCTAGGCCAGAGAGATTCTCACAAAGAAACCCATAATGCTGGGGGATGGCTTGTTGTTCCCCCTGTGCTCTCTTTTTCTGCTGGAAGAACCAGAGACTCAGGCGAGATCTCTCCACCTGTTGCTGTGCTGGACTTGGGGAGGAGCAATGCTGTCAGCATGTAGCCACTTCTCTTAACCTTCTAATGCAGTCTGTCTTGGTCCCTGTGGTGTGAGGGATGTTTCAGTCTCACCTTATGTTCTAGAATTCTCTCTATGGTGTCTTGTTTATAAATAATTATTAGTTGTTCTTGGGAGGGGGGGCAAAGTCAGGAACAACCTCTGTCACCATTGTGATGTCACTCTGTCTTTTCGGAGACTCCTATCACTCATGACTACTTGCAGAGAATTTCTATGGATTTGAACCTGTAGGGTGGCAGAGGCGGAGGCAGTTGCACTATTCTAGGCTGTTGCAGCAATTCAGAGAAAAGATATTGGTGCCTTGGCCTAGGAGAGAGGTCATAGAAATGTCAACCCTAGGAAACTAGGATTTGGCAACGTGCTCTGGATGGTCTGTTTGTTTTTCACGTTATAATGTATCCCAACTTTTCCAATAAAACTTGAATGAACACATTTATTCATTTGGCTAAATGGAAATATGTGCTTGGGACTTTACTAGATAGGGTGGCATAGAAACCACAAAGTCTCTGTCTTTGTACTCTTAAAACTCACATCAAGTGGGGGAAGATACTGGTCTGTAAGTTATGCTGCACTGACAGTTGGACAATGTAAGCTCATGCAAAATTAACCAGTTGCATGAAGGGTGTGGTTTGCCACCAAGAAATTATACTCTACACAGACGGTATCATCTCGGTGTTTATCACATACCTAGTATAAGGCTATGTCTACTGGAAGCTATTTACTGATGGAAATCCAAGTATCACTTAAAAAGTGTGTTTTCCATTGATGAGAGCACTAAGAAATCTCAAAATGTTTATATTCTAAGAATATTAGGAGCTGTTGGTATGTGAATGGTCTCAATCATCATCTTTTTTATTCTCTGTGCCTGAAATACAAGTTGGCAGAAGTGCTAAGTGGAAGATTATAAGAGTCTGCCTTATTATACTTACAGGAAATAAGCAATACATAAAATGTTTCATAGTGGCGGTTCAGTCAGAATGTTCAGATTGAGGAGATTCTTGGCTGAATTATCTCATTAAAAAGTACCTCATGAACAAATGAAAGACAAAAAAATTCAGTAATACATCTCAAGAAATTGCTAGCTTGTTAAAGAAAGAGAAAAAGGTCTCAAGAGAATAGCAAGCTATAAAAAAATGGAACTTGCGGCTGGCATAGAGGCAATGACCTGACTCATTTCTAGGGTGATGAGTGAGAGATGACTTTGCCTACCCATTTAGACCTTCAAGATAGCGTAGACAGTCTCAATCCATGCAACACCCTGGTGCTTGATAAATGATACTAGAGCTCCAATATGATTTGAGAACCTTTAATTTTCCCCATGTAATCCTGAGGACTAGACTCTAAAATATTTGCTGAAGCCCAGTAGCCAGAATCAATTCTTTTGCCAACTCCCCACCTCTCTCTCCTTATCTCTGTCTCTCTCTTTTTTTAATATTTATTTATATATTTTAGAAAGAGAGAGAGAAAGCACACATGAACAGGGGAACAGAGGGAGAAAGAGAGGGACAGAATCTCTAGCAGAATCCCTGCTGAGTGCAGAGCCTGATGTGAGGCTCGATCTCATGACCCTGAGATCATGACCTGAGGCAAAATCAAGAGTTGGGTGCTTAACCAACTGAGCTACCCAGACAAACCTGTCTCTATCTCTTATAGAATTAAGACCTCTTCTCTTTCATTACCAAATCTAATGGAGAAGAATTACTATTGATGCTAAAATAATAAAAAGCGACTAGATTTTGGGTTGCATCCTAGCTCTGCTACTTCATAGTTAATATAAGTTTGACCAAGTGATTAAAATTTGACCAGCTGATATATATATCAGCAATATAGGGATAATGATTCTGGTTTCAGGGATATTGTGAAGAATGCATTAAATTATGTATATGCAGTGCCTAGCTTGGTGCTTGGTACATGGTAACACCAAACGAGTATTCAATCTAATAATGCAATTGAACTTGGTTTCTTTGTGGGCACAGGTTATGGCACTTAGTACTCCCTGCATTTCATCTCTCTAGATTTTGGTCTTTTTTGAGTGAAATAGAAATAAGAACTTTTTCTTTCTTAGACCTTAGTTCTTCTCAAATTCACTCATATTCTTCCACAACTCAAACTTTTATGTTGAATATTTTCAAACATGGAGAAAAGTTGCAAAATAATACAATGACTATCTATATACCATGTAGAGTCAACAATTAACTAATATTTTGCCATATTTGCTCTACTTCTATATATTGATCCTTTTTTTCTAAACATTTAAAAGTTCCAGACACTATGAGACCTCTCTCTATTTCATTTAGCATGCATTTTCTAAAATAGACGTTTTCCTTTTTCACCCTAATGACATTATCACTTCTGAGAATACTAACATTAATGCCATACATCTCTTAATACCCAGTTCACAATCAACATTTCTCAGTTGTTCTAAAATATCTTTTATAGCTGTGTTTCTTTAATCTTTGAAGCAACATCTGATCAAGGTATAAATATTACATTCAGTTATGTCTCTTTTGTAACTTTATCTGAAACAGTTGTCCCAATTTCCCCATGACATTGATTTTTTTCTAAACAGTCCAGACCAGTTTTCTTGTGGAATGTTCCAACTTTTGGATTTATCTGATTAAAACCCATTCCTATGACTCAGTTACACATCTTTTACTCACTGGCCCAAGGGTCTTTGAAGTGGCCACCTTGCTACTAGATTACATGCTAAGACCCTGAATCCTTGTAGACTGAAGGATAATTATAAATGGGTCTTTAAATATTGGCATTTTGATGTTAATTTGATTGGGGGAAGAATGTCCAGAGAAGGAAAGTCAGAGTTTTAACTGACACTGAGGAGAGGTCTGTGTTCTTTGGATCAAGAGGACTAAAACCCAGGAGAGAGTCCCACCTGCCAAGCATAATGCAAATGTATCCAGGAAGATGACAAATGGTCAGAGTGACCTCTGGAAAGCCCTCGCAGGTTAAAGAGTACACTGAAAGGTATTTTGCAAATGACTCTTGAGTCATTTATCTGAGTCCAGAGTCCTCCTTTGTGGTGTCTTTACTAAGGGATGAAGATTTTGTCACAAGTCAAGAGAAGCTAGTTTGCCAAAATTTCCAATTAAGTCCCTATGGGCTTCTCATAGCTTCCAGGCCACATAAGAATCAAGATCCTTGCAGAAGAAGCCAAGAAAATATGTCTGGCTAAATATTTTCGATAGATTTTCTTTCGTCTTTTCCCTACAGATCAGCAATGTTGAATAAAACTTTCTGCAATGATGGAAATGTTCATTTTCTTTTGGTGTGCTGTCTGTTAAAATAGCCACAAGCTGCATGTGGCTATCAAACATTTGAAATGGGCTACTATGACTGAGGAACTGATTTTTAAATTTAATTTAGCATTCATTAGTTTAAATTTAAATATAAATAGTCTAGTAACTACTGTACTGAACAACATAACAGTGAACAGTGTTATCACTTGAATCAAATTTCCAGATTTTGGGACCAGGGGATATTTTCACTAATGTCATTCTCTTCCTCTACCCTTTCTCTTTGGTACTGTGGAGGAATACACAATATTTTCAACTGTCTAGGTCCTAATTTTCTGTTTCCTTGAACAGCTCTAGATGTCTGGCAGCCAGCAGAGGGGTCAGCCACATTGCAGCTTATGCTGAGAAAGGAAGCCTGCTGCCATGAGTCATGCCAGTCTCTGCTCTTGCTCTTTCATCTGAGCCTTTCATCTTTTTATCTGACCGGTTGCTCTGAATCTTCACTCCTTTGGAAGGTGAGCTGAATCCTGGGAAGCACAGCCTATAGGAACTCAGCTTCAAAGTTGACAGAAATTTGATTTTCAGGATGGATTAAATTTCATTGAGAGGAGTTTACCAGCATTCTGGCCTTTCCTAACAAGCTGTGTTTTGTGATGTGGTTGCTGGCTAGGACAAGAAGAGAATGACAGTAAGAATTACAGTAGTCTTCCCTTACCCAGAATTTTGGTTACAGCTACCTGTGGTCAACTGTGGTGTGAAAGCAGATGATCCTTCTTCCGGCATATCATCAGGTCAGTTGTAGCTTAATGCTACATCACAATGCCTATGTCATTCTTACTTCATCTCGTCACGTGGGCATTTTATCCTCTCACATCATCACAAGAAGGAAGGTGAGTACAGTACAAGTTATTTTGCCAGACCACCTTCACGTAACTTTTATTACAATGTATTGTTATAATTTTTCTATTATAAAATATTTATTGTTGTCAATCTCTTACTGTGCCTAAGTTATAAATTAAACTTTATCATAAGTATGTACGTATAGAAAAAAAAATACTATGTATGGGGTTTAGTACTATCCATGGTTTCAGACATCCACTGGGGGTATTGGCATGTATCCCATGTGGATAAAGGGAGGATGGCTGTACCACAAAATGGCCAGGACAGCAGAGGTTACATTTCACTACGTGGGAAGTGCTTCGCACTTGTATTAAGTATTTTATATATATTTAATCTTCATAATAACCCATATAATATGTGTTACGAGTCTTTTACTTTAAAGATGAGGAAACATAATGTTCAGAAAGGTATATGGCTTGCCTAAGAGCATATAATAAGGCGGGGAGGGGGCAAAGAATAAAAATACAATTGACCTAATTCTACTGCTCTTTCTAGGACTTCTGATTATGACAGTAATTTTCTGCCTTGGATCTACCCTGTTTGTTTCTACCTCTCTCTCTCTCTTGTCTCTGTACACACACACACTTATGAATTTTCCAGCCATATGAAACATACACCTTCAATTTCCAAACTCTAAAATGGAAAATAATTTGACTTGACAAAATAGCTGAATACATATATTGTACTTGTCCTGCCCTACTAAACAATTAACCCTTTCTTTAAATTATAGAACTGCGATGTGGTGTGTGCAAGCTTTAGTGAGGCTTATAGAACATTTTGCCTCATGTGAACCAGCTCCAGGTCACCAAGCTTTGTTGTTGTTGTGATAAATTATACATTACATAAAACTTACTATTTTAACCATTTTTAAGATTAGCGACATTAAGTACATTCGTGTTGCTGTGTGTGTGTTTCCTTAGGGTGAGTATGGGGTTTTTTTTAGCTTTATTGAGATATAATTAACAAATGAGAGATTAAGATATTTAAAGTACATTTAATGTTGTACAACCGTCACCACTAATCATCTTCAAAACTTTTTCATCATCCCAAACTGAAACTCTCTACCTAAGAAACGGTTAATTACATAATATCTTCCCACTCCCCAGTTCCCCCCAGTCCGTGGGAACACTATTTTACTTTCTGTCTCTAAGAATGTGAATATTCTGGGTACTAGAGCTTAGAGTTTCCTGATTGCCATTTTGCCCTCAAGTCACTATGTTTTTAAAGCCAATGTGCTTCTGTCCACAAAGAGTAACGGTGGAGATCAGTTTGACTTGTGTGTGTGTGGTGGGAAAGAGATAGGCATAGTAAGTATAAGGTTAAAAATAGGGTGAAATTGATGATCATTTAGTATTTAGTTCCCATTTTTCCAAGAACAAAACGGGGAATGGCTGCCAGCTACATACTCAACATCACTTTTACCCCCTCTCCCTTCCTCCCCAGAAGATATATATATAGATATAGATATATAGATATATATCTATAGATATATATATCCCTAAATTCTGGTAGCATCAAGGAGTAGAAGCCCAGATCATTCAGTAGTCAGGTGATTTTTATTAATGGAGAAAATTGAGATTTGATGATCACATTCATCAAATCCCCTTCTATTTTAGAACCAGTGGGGGGACTGGGTTTTAGAGACATCTGGGCACACTCGAGTAACAACCAGAAGAACCAACTGGGTTCTGCTTCAATTCAGACTCACCAATTCATTTCAACATTCTCTGGATTCTCTGTCCTCCCTTCTTCCCCTGGGGTGTAGAAGGTTAAAAATGGGGTCTTCTCCCTGATGTAAGAAGCTGAATTCATATTTTTAAAATTCGATACACTATTGAATATTTCAGGGTTTGATGTGCTTTCAGTGAAAATAAGGCTTTCTTAAAGTAATTTAGAGATATATGAAATTCTCATTATCACAAGAGAAATGTTGATCCCTTTGAGTTATGCAGGGAAGAATAAATATCTAATTATTTCAGCTTAATCACTGTCATTTCTTTTCATCTCCCAATACGCAGTCATTTCTTATTGTTTTTTTCTTCCCAGGCCCATCAGCTCTTTTAAAAAGTGATCCTTTTGAGTTCAGAAGAGATAAAAGAGGCTTAAAGATAAGAAATAACAGAAGTCCCTGCACTTCATGGGGATTACAAATTGGATTAACATGACTATATAAAATGAAGCCACAGCTTGGGGTTTGGAAACGAGGAGGTTATTTATTCTCCAAAATCCTGGGCACTTGGTTAGGTTGTTATTAATCCCAGCAACTATGCGGCTGAGGCTGGGAAACTTCATTTGTGAATGGAAAACTATTGGGTTTTGAGTCTCTATGACAGTATTCTTTTTAAAAGCGATGTCTGAACATGGAAAAAATCTAGTTTTTGAAAACTGTGTAAAATGGGGTATAAGAGTATTGTTCTGTCCCCCTCTCCCCCACCCCCAGCGCTACACTCTAGAGTAAGTATCTTTTAACCAGTTTCTTTTTTCATTCATTCGACAGTTCCCATTAAATCTTCAAATGTTTTTATTTCTGCTTTTATTATTTCAGTTATCAACTTTAGACAGCACTGATCTACTCTGGGAAATGAAAGATTAAGAATTTAGGAGCATTTTTTACTATTCTGTTCCTTTTCTTCTTGCTTCCACACTTCAATTTTGTCAATTACATTATTATTTTAGTTCTTCTAATAATGACCTTTAAAACTGTAAGGATCAATAGTGACAGTCACATTTCTTGATTTGTCAACTTTAGAGGATCCTTTTGAAGGGAAAGTAAATTGGTGCATCTATAATTGCTTCTCCTCCTTTACCGACTTTTTTTTTAACTTTTATACTTTCAAGGTTTATAGCACTTACATTGTTCTCTGATACCTGTAATAATATTTTCTTCATTTGGTATACGGGTTGACTTTCAAAATTGAAAACCCCCTAAACAGTATTTGCAGAGTCATGATTAAATGATTATTACTCATTTTGAAACAAGTGAAGTTGCATAATGGAGAATTTTTATTACTGTGTCATTAAGTCCTGCATCCTCTACCCTCAGGATACCCAAGTGTCAAGGCCCAATAGATTCTGCATGGACCCCCACCTGCACCCCCACCCCCAGTTTTCTTCATGTTTTCTAGGGACTACTCAGTGCTTTTATTTCTTAAATCCACATTATTTGTTTCCTTTTACATTTTTTTCTCCTGGAATACCTCTGAGGGTTTTCTTTTTAAATTTGGATTATCTGAATCTTACGTTTTAGGAGATCTGGCATGTCTACAAATCATTTTGTCTAATATTTGTTTAATAGCTTGGTTGGGTATATATTTCAGGGTTTGAAAATAAGAAATTTGAAACAAAAAATTGCTGCGCTGTCTTTCAGCATCCATTGCTGCAGAGGAGAGATTTGATGTTACTTTGATTCTTTCTCCAACTATGGAAGCTTTTATAATTTTTTCTTTGTTCTAGGACTTCTGAAATTCCCTGAGTTGCCTTAAGATGCAGACTCACCCCACCTCCTACAGCTGATTTTGGTAGCCATTTGAGTAATTGGAAACAATTATTTTTTTTCAGTTCAAGGGGACTTTTTCTTAGCTTGGTCTTGGTAGTTAGCCCTATCTATTCTATTATCCAGTCCGATTACTAATTTTTTTGATAACATGTTTACTTTTCTGAACGTTTCTTTTTTTCTTTTTGTTTCCTTTCCCTGGAGGCCTATTTTTGTCTTTGGAAGAAGCAGGTTTTGTTCTATCTGAAGATACTAGAAACATTTCAAAGTTTTCTTCTTTGATCAATTCTAGCTTCTCTGAGGTCAAATATTATTTTTTCCATTTTAGGCTTTCTTTATTGTGTGGTGAGTTTTCCTTAAATATCTTAGGATATGCAGCTATTGGTTCAGTTGTATGAATGAATCTAACATGCACTTTGTGCGACCATACCATGTCCTTTGGTCCCCTTTGGGTTTCAGATGTTGCTCTAGTGGATAGGTCCCTCACATTGCCAATAACCTACCCCAATTTCCTATCACGTCTCTCTATAGTTCTGCCTTGGTGGTTTAAAAACTGCTTGGGTTCCCATAGTCCATGCCAGCTGGGACCACATGAAGATGTGGACTGTGTAATGCTTCTAGGAAACTCCCACCTTCTATAGGAATGGGGGGTCAGTGGACAAATGCTTTAGCCTTCTGTTCTTCAAAGGCACAATTCTTTGTTACATGGTTCCTAAGATGTTCCCCACAGTATAGATTCCTACTTACCTCCAATGCCAATCTTCAAGTTATACGTTCTTTATTGAATTTCTTCATTCTGATTCATTCTTGTTATCTTCACACCTGCTTCCTGGAATCACCTCCCAAATAAACTACCTGCACTCATGGTTCTTGTCTTAAGTTGGACTTGGTGGGCACCCAAACAAAGATGAGGTAATTAGCATACCTAGGAGGCTGGGCTTTTCTCTGTAGGTGTGTAAATAACCCTTTTCCTTGAATGGGAGGACTGACTGAGTTCTGTGTATGCCATGGGATATTTTAACAAGCAGTTTCCCTATTGGGTGCCTAGATAGAAAATGCATTCTGGATGGTCTACCATAGTAACTCACATAAAGAGCTTTTTACCCTGGAGGTGGGACACATAGGTGCTTATGACTCTGGAAGGAGCTACCTCATCTTTCTCTTTCTCCCAATTGTACTGTCTGAAATGTAAGTCCAGAGTTGTCTCTGTCTTGCCCTACTCCTCTCACAGGCTTTAGGGACCATACAAATTGCCTACTTTCTTTAGAGAAAAGTTTACCCCAGCATTATAAACTACTGCTTGCTGCGTGGACTCTTTAAACATGGATCAGGAGAGGTCAGGAAGGCATTAAACAGATTTTTTTGGCCAAGCGGCTAACTTATTACCATTATGATTAACCCAGGGCATATGAACACTTAGGCATAAATTGATTGCATCTGAAGCTTCTCTGAGGCTCCATTTTGAATGCTATCTCTTACTTGTCATGCTTTCTTTCTCTCTTCCATTTGTCCTGTCAACACCTTTTATTTGTTTTCCAACCCCTAGAACTTTCTTCAGCTTTTTTTGTCTATTAGTGGCACCCTTTCCTGTTTTCCGCCATTATTAGATATACATTTTTTTTCCCACTCAAATAGACCATGTAATGGGTACACATGCATGTTGTGGGTGTGTCATCTTGAACAATTTGTTGTATTTTAGATGATGAAATTGCAACTGACTTGTGTGACTTTCCTGGTCAAACAGACACAGAGCATCAGAATCTAGACTTAAACTCACTTCTTATACTAAGTCTTGTGCTCTGCTCTGTTATCATTTTACTCAGAGCCTTGAGGGCAGTTGAGGAAAACTTTACATGGAAAGGTAGCCATATTTTGAAAGAATCAATAAAGAACCAAAGGGAACTCATAGAAGAGAAATCATAGGGATAACAAAACAAGACCTTTGATATCAGTGGTCTCAAAGTAATATTTAGGTTGCTCCCTATTCTTTATTTACAGAAGATGGGCTGCATGTATCTGGCATTGTCGGCAGCTGAAATTCAGGAAGCTTGGGTTGTGTTAGTTGACTAAGATAACATTGTGGTAGTGGTAGAGAATTATGAAATCAGGAATACTTCACCCTCTTCTGTCTAAAATTGACTATGAAGATCTGGCAAATCCTTCTGTCTCTGAGTCAGCTTTAATTTCCTTATCTATAATGTGAGGATAGAATCAATGAATTTTAACTTTCTCTGGTTCAAAATCTAAGCAGAGGGAGGCAAATGACCACTTAATTAATTGACAAGATTACTGATAAAGAGCTTTAAGGATATGATCCTTATAACTTTTAACATTTGGACATGCATCTTGTTCCAACGGACCACCTACAGTAATTGTTATAGGGTATGCTGAGTCCCAGGCTACATTCCAGTTATGGTTTGATTTTCATCAGTGATAACAGTGGGATCAGTGGGAAGGGTATACACACACACAGACAGTCCTCAGATGGGCATTTTGAATGATTCTTAGACAGATCTTCCAGTTTAAGGACATTGGCAATTTTACTGAGTAGAGATCTATTCTATCAGTAGCTGATTAATTTCTCTTATGCCCAATATCTATACTTCTTCATGGTCATGCCTTCCAAAGAGAAGCTGTTGCTGTAATATTCTTTTTTTTTTTAAGATTTTATTTATTTATTCAACAGAGATAGAGACAGCCAGCGAGAGAGAACACAAGCAGGGGGAGTGGGAGAGGAAGAAGCAGGCTCATAGCGGAGGAGCCTGACGTGGGGCTCGATCCCATAACGCCGGGATCACGCCCTGAGCCGAAGGCAGATGCCTAACCGCTGTGCTACCCAGGCGCCCCTGTTGCTGTGATATTCTTAACTAGAACAACTTGAGCCCCAAGGGTATGGCCTTTATTGCTTGCTGAAGACCCCGATCTAAGAATCTCAGGATAGAACCTGATATTCTGGGGGAAACTTTGAGTTATTAAATACCATCTTGTTGATTGGCTTAGATGTAGCTTCTGTCTCAATTTTCCTGCACAAAACTTCTGGCTCCATTCATGTCATGACTCCTCAGAAATTCTAATCTGAAGGACCTAGTGCTGGCTGTATGTTTAAAAGGGAGCGCTATGGATCTTGTTTTGAATCTGCGTATGCATACCAAGTATCCTGTTTCATTGTGTTGAAGCAGTTCAGCTACTTTGTCTTGTCCTTCTTGGACATGAACCATATGTTTTGGGTTCTTTTGAGATGCAGGGGTTTCCAGGACCATTATGGAATAGCATCATGTATGCACTGATCTCGGACCTTGCACATCTTTTTGAGACACCCTCAATTCCATTTGTGCCTGTGTTTATCTTAGTCACAAGCCACATAGCCGGCATGCCCAGCCTTTGTTTCACTCATTTCTGGCTTCTACCCAGTCCCATTGACTCCCATGCAGGGCCTCATACCTGCCCATGTTCGCCAGAGGAATCTTCACTTTTGCAGACTATTTTAAAAGGAAGGATGTGCCTCTACGCACCCAGTTAATGGATATCTCCTGTGTGCCAGAAATTGGCAGGACCATGGCTCTCTAAAGCCATACTCAAAAGAGCTTTATCTGCATCTTTCTTCAGTCCCATTTAGTTCTCAAGCAGGGGCTTCCATAGAGAAAGAAGCTGTCACTGCCTTTCATGAATCATTAAGAAAGGAAAGTAGAAGAGTTGAAAGGTTGGCAGTAACAATGACAGTAGGCTATTACAAGCAGGTCAAGATTCTTCTTTTTTTAAGTTTCATACCCCCAGCTGCTGTTCAAACAATCAAAAAGGGGTCCTCCCTGAAACTGATTTAATTCTCAGAAGGAATGAAAAGACATTTAAAGGGCAAGCCAACTTCATAAAATGACATTAAAAGGTTTTAAAATAGTGTTTTGCTTCTGAAGGGTGTTTGTAAATGTCAGAGGTAATGTATTGATTATGGTCCTGGCAGTTCTTGCTTAGGGATGCTTAGCTGCCTTTGGCTTAACTAACGCTATTGAATCGTGCTCATGGTATGAATTATCTCAGCCACCTTACTTTGTTTGCCTAAACTCTCCCAATTCACTAGGCTTTATCCACAAATGAACAAAAGGTATTGTCAGATCTGTGATGTTTGTAATCCTTGTCCTGTTTAACTTCTCATTTAAATTGCACAGAGATAAAATATTGAGAATGGCCATAGAAGTTAATTGCCCCATAAGCCTCTGAGATATTGTCTTATAGGCTCTTGCAAAATGTTGCAAGCTGGTTGCTTCGTCTGAGACTATGATCGTGAATGCCTAAATAAACAAGAAACCCACCTTGAAAGGGAGCTCACAATCACATTTAAATAAATATGGGGGCATACCTTTTCCATATTTCTTGGGCTCAGACCTCCCTGATGAAAATATATCTGATATTTTTATTTGTTGATATTTATCAGTTGTTAGCGGTAGCCAAGAAACTTGTGGAGAAAGGTGGTATCATCATCACCAACACAATCTTGGACAAGTCCCTTAATCTCTCTGAACTCATGTTCCCAATTTGAAAACAATAGAGATCATACTAATTACTCTGACTACAAGGTCATAATTAAGGCTCCAAGGAAATGAGAATAGTGCACGAGTTCTCTGATTTACAGTTTACAAAGTCTTTTCAATACTTGATGAGACTGAAACTGATCACTTCCCTTCTGATTTTTAGGACCATACAGAATCTAGACATCAGATGTGTTCATGGCGCTTAACCTAGCCAGGGAGGAGGGATGGGATCTCAATCATGTGCATCTCCACCTAGACCAGCACATGCCAGCTGTAGCTGTAGCTGTGGCCTTGACTCTATACCAAGACTGCTTTTGCCTATTTCATCAACAGAGCAAAACTATTAGTTATGTAATAGTTACAATTTTGGTTTATTATTTTAAGAGTTTTGTAGTGTACTAAGATCTTGCTCTTTTTAGCGGGAAAGGGATAGATGATAATGTTTACTATAAAAGTGATAACATGCTCATGGTAAACAAATTATAATAGTAATGATGTGAGTAATGTGAAAATTAAAATCCTTTCCGTGAGTCCCATCTCATTCTCTGTGTGAAATCACTGTAAATGCATTCTTGTATATCCCTCCAGAAATTGTCTATTGTAACAGGAATGAGCAACATTCACACTCTTCCCCACCTTACCTTTTCCCCCTTAAAATATGTACTGATGGTCCCTCACTTATGATGGTTCAACTTAATGATTCTTTGACTTTATGATGGTGTGAAAGTGATTACGCATTCAGTAGAAACTATACTGTGAATTTTGAATTTTTATCCTTTCCTGGGATAGTGATACGTATGAATCTCTCTGCAGATGCTGGACCGTGCAAGCCATGTGGTCACGTGATCACGAGAGTAAACAACCCATATACCAAAAACCATTGTGTAGTTGAACAACCATTCTGTCTCTCATTTTTATGCAGTAATCAATAAATTACATGAGATATTCAACATTTTATTATGAAATAGGTTTTATGTTAGATAATTTTGCCCAACTGTAGACTGGGAGTTGTATATTTGCTGTAGTTGAATGTAGTGTTCTGGCACATTTAAGGTACGTAAGCTAAGCTATGGTGTTTGAGTGGTTAGGTGTAGTAAATGCATTTTTGACTTAATAACATTTTTAAGTTACAATGGGTTTATTAAGAAGTAACTCCATTGTAAGTCAAGGAAGATCTGTATATATGTGTTTGTGTGTGTGTGTGTGTGCGTGCGCACATGTGTGTGTATATATGATTGTATATGTTAATATGTATAGATCTGCTGCATATTTTAATGGCTACATATCATATGGATAGGACATAATTTGTTTAACGACTTCTCTACTGAGGTACATGAGGTTTTTAAAAGCTTTATTTTTGTTTGTTACTAAAATTCCCTTAAACATACAATTTACATAATTTTGTAAGTCAGGTAAAAAAATGTACTTCCTTTTGCTGCTCATTTTTTATTTAGAAATGCTCGAATGTACAGTAAAGTTTAAAGAAAAACATGAATCCCCAGATTTCCTTTATCTAGAGTCACTAATAGTAAATACTTCACTTTTGCTTTCTCTTTCTCATTATATATTTCTCTCTCTCTCTCTCTCTATATATATGTATATATATATATGTATATATGTATATATATTGCAGACCGTTTGAATGTAAGTTGAATACATCATGATGTCACCCCCAAATAGTTCACCATGTATCTCTAAAGAACTAAGTCACTCCCCTATATAACCATACTACTGACATACCCAAGAGATTTAAAATAAAGTTACCAATATTATAATATTAACTAGTATATAGCCCATATTCAAATTTTCTCAAATTTTTCCAAAATAATTTTTACAGATATTATTATGACAGTCCATCTCAGATCCAGGCAAATGTCACCCACTGCATTTGATTGGCATGTTTCTTCATCTAGTCTCTTTTGAGATTTCACGTTGCTGCTGTCGTGACATTAACTTGTTTGAAAATGTTTGGGCCAGGTATCTTACAGAATCTTCCAGTCTGGATTTGTCTCTCTGTTCCCTCATGATTAGATTCAGGTTAAACAGCTATTGTAAGACTGTTGCATAGCTGATGTTGTGTACTTCTCATTGCATCCCATTGGGAGGCAATGGAATTTCAGTTTGTTGGATTAACTGGTGATGCTCAGATGATCACTTGGTTAAGAATATTTTCCCCAGCTCCACAGTACAGTTGACCCTTGAACAACACTAGTTTGAATTTCACGGGTCCACTTATATGTGAATTTTTTTTTTTTTGTAGTACAGTCCTGTAAGTGCATTTTCTCTTATGATTTTCTTAATAGCACTTTCTTTTCTCTAGCTTATTTTATTCTAAGAATACAAAATATATGCTAATTTTATTGGTAAGGCTTCTAGTCTGCAGTAGGCTATTAGTAGTTAAGTTTTGGGGGAGTCAAAGTTATCTGTAAATTTTTTATTATGTAGGGGTCAGCACCCTTCACGCCTTGTTGTTCGAGGTTCAACTATAGTTCTTATCCTTTGTAATCGACAAGTAATTTGTGTGATTCCTTTGAGACTGTGTGCCTATCTTACTCCTCAAAAACTTTTACCCACTTGTTTTGTTTTCTGTTGATGATCACTGCCTGAATTATAATCACATTCTAGCATCAACATGGTGACTTTATAATTCTTTTCTTCTTTGGTACCACTTACAGATCCTTTTAATTTTGTCCCCCCCAATGTGTTACAACTCATCACTATGCTCAAATTGTACTGAAGTTGCCCATAGAAGCACTGCCTTTATCTCCTTTTTTCCCCTTGCTTTCTAGCATGAGATGTCCCAAGATTACCTTGCACTTTCCCAGTCAGGTACCTGAAGTCATTTGCTTCTCCAAGGAAGCCTGGATCCCTTTACATGGGAATTGTTTTTAGGAACCAGGTTCGGGGTCTTAGGTATGCTCATTGCCACTATAGCAACTTTGTTACTAGCCCAGGAGTCAGCAAACTATGGCCTGTGGGCCATGTCCCACCTGTGGCCTTTTTTGTATAGCCTCTGAGCTAAGAATGATCTTAGATCAAAATATCAATGACATTTTTCAAAGAACTGGAACAAGCAGCTCTTAAATTTGTGTGGAACCAGAAAAGGCCCTGAATTGCCAAGAAAATATTGAAAAGGAAAAACAAAGCTGAGGGCATCACAATGCTGGATTTCAAGCTATACTACAAAGCTGTGATCACCAAGACAGCATGGTACTGGCACAAAAACAGACACATAGACCAATGGAACAGAATAGAGAACCCAGAAATGGATCCTCGGCTCTTTGGGCAACTAATTTTTGACAAAGCAGGAAAAAACATCCAGTGGAAAAAAGACAGTCTCTTCAATAAATGGTGCTGGGAAAATTGGACAGCTACATGCAAAAGAATGAAACTTGACTACTCTCTCACACCATACACAAAGATAAACTCCAAATGGATGAAAGACCTCGATGTGAGACAGGAATCCATCAAAATCCTAGAGGAGAACATAGACTGCAACCTCTTTGACATTGGCCACAGCAACTTTTTTCATGACACATCTCCAAAGGCAAGAGAAATAAAGGAAAAATGAACTTGTGGGACTTCATGCAGATAAAAAGGTTCTACACAGCCAAGGAAACAGTCCAAAAAACTAAGAGGCAGCCCATGGAATGGAAGAAGTATTTGCAAATGACACTACAGATAAAAGACTGATATCCAAGATCTACAAAGAACTTCTCAAACTCGATACTTGAGAAACATCAAAAAATGGGCAGAAGATATGAACAGACACTTTTCCAATGAAGACATACAAATGGCTAACAGACACATGAAAAAATGTTCAAAATCATTAGCTGTCAGGGAAATTCAAATCAAAACCACATTGAGATACCACCTTATGCCAGTTAGAATGGCAAAAATGGACAAGGCAAGAAACAACCAATGTTGGAGAGGATGTAGAGAAAGGGGATCCCTCTTACACTGTTGGTGGGAATTCAAGTTGGTACAGCCACTTTGGAAAACAGTGTGGAGGGCCTTAAAAAGTTAAAAATTGAGCTACCCTATGATCCAGCAATTGCACTAGTGGGTATTTACCCCAAAGATACAGATGTAGTGAGGAGAAGGGCCATATGCACCCCAATGTTCATAGCAGCATTGTCCACAATAGCTAAATTGTGGAAGGAGCCAAGATGCCCTTCGACAGATGACTTGATTAAGAGGATGTGGTCCACATATACAATGGAATATTACTCAGCCATCAGAAAGAACAAGTTCTCAACATTTCTGCAACATGGACGGGACTGGAGGAGATTACACTAAGTGAAATAAGTCAAGCAGAGAAAGACAATTATCATATGGTTTCTCTCATCTATGGAACATAAGAACTAGGAAGATCGGTAGGAGAAGAAAGGGATAAAGAAAGGGGGGTAATCAGAAGGGGGAATGAACCATGAGAGACTGTGGACTCTGGGAAACAAACTGAGGGCTTCAGAGGGGAGGGGGGTGGGGGATTGGGATAGGCCGCTGATGGGTATTAAGGAGGGCACATATTGCAAGGTGCACTGGGTGTTATACGCAAATAATGAATCATGGAACACTACATCAAAAACTAAGGATATACTGTATGGTGGCATAACATAATAAAAAATTATTATAAAAATAAATAAATAAATAAAGTTTTTAAAGGTTGCAAAACCAAACCAAACCAAACTAAAAACAAAGCAAAAACAAAAAGAAATATTTTTTAAAAAGATTATATGAAAGACATCACATATTGCCTTCAAAGCCTAAAGTAGTTACTATATGTCTCTTTATGGAAAAAGAAAAAAGAAAAAGTTTGTCAATTTCTGTTCTAGGCTTTACCAGCATATAGAGCTAGGAAAAATACTTTGTGGATAATATCAAGTTTATATTAATAGCTCCGATTCAATTCCAGCATAACACGTTTTTCCTCACTTTCCCCTATTATGCATTCGTAACTCCCTTCTTTCAATGAGAACCAGAAAAATAATAATATTTACTTATTTGCTTATTCTTATTACACATATGAAGTGGTTTCAGAAATACTCTATCAATACCACTATTAACAACAAATCTACTAATTCTGGTTCAAGATTTGTGTGGTGTTTTGTTGTTCTTAGAATATATATGACTAGGACTATATAGGTAAGGTACTGTGTTAAAAAGTTATTCAATTAATTGTTTGTCTCCTGTGTGCTTATTTGATCAATGTGATATATACTAAGTTCATGTGTTTCTGTTTGTATTTGATTTTAGGGTGTTTTTTTTTTATAAATTTTGATTATAAAAATTAAAATACAGACCACACAAAATTTAGAGTAGTCACATACCCATTTTTCCTTCCTATTCCCATACAACCCAGAGGCTTTAAATTTTGCCTATTTTCATTAAATTTTGGTTTATTCTTCTTGTATTTACTTTATAAAAATGAGAATATATATACACACATGTATACACAAATATATATATGATCATATATATTATTTTTTATCAAATTAATTATTATAAATATAAAATCACCTATATGCTTTAGAATATATATATTTCTTAGGTCATTTTTCTTACACAAAAAGTAGTGAAGTGTATATATTCTGTTATACCTCAATTTTTTCACTTAAAAATAGACTATCAGTACAAGTCTATATCAACCTATAAAGATCTTTCTCATTCTTTCGTATGGATTCAAAGTTCTCTACTATGTGAGTGTATCATTGTTTATTCAAACATTCAACCATTCTGGTTTTTAGGGTTTTTTTTTTTGCATTTCCAGTATTTCACTATTACCATAAATAATCTTGCATATAGTGTCTCTTATTGTAGAGATGAAATTTCAAAGTAAAATTTCCAAAAGTGGGATAAAGGTCAAAGAGCAAATAATAAATATGTAGTTTTCGGAAACATTTCCAATTTCCCTTCCATGAGTTTTCATTTCATTTTGTTTTGTTTTAACTGGGTGAATATGTCTGTGATGGAGAGGAAGACTTTCCTTTTCCCTTCAAGGTCTTTCTTCTTTCCTTCAAGGTCTTTCTAGTTAGACTAAGGATCAAATTGGCATGAGACAGATGAACAGGAGAAAATTAAATTTAATTTCATACATGCAGGGAATCTACGTAGACATAGAAATTCCAAAGACAGTCAGGCAAAATGAAGTATATACTACCATTCTGGACTAAGGAGAGGGGGTAGGGGCCTGAGACCTCAAAGGGAAGAAATGAAATTTATAGGAAGATGAAAAAGGGTAAATGTGTGATAAACAAATGTTTGTGGGGTCACTCAGAAACAACGGGACACAGAGAACTTTAATCAAGCAGGCCTTGCGAGGCTCCTCCCTGTCTACCATACCTAGTTCATAGGATAATGTAGTTCTCTATGGTAATAGCTCTCTTCTTGGAGCAGGTCTTCTATCTAAAAGTTTTTTTAGTCAGTTGTGGGGGAGGTGAAGAGCTGAATACTTGAAACAACCCATATATTTAACAATAGGAGAAAGGATAAATAAATGGTGTTATACTCCTGTTAACATAGTAATGTAAATAAATGAATTACACAGACATAATATCGAATGAAATAAAGCAAAACTGGGAGTATATACTGGGTGATTGCATTTGTATGAAGTTCATAAACAGAACTAATCCATAGAGACAGGTCGGACAGCGGCTGGCTTTAATGAGGATGAGTGGTCATGATGGGAGTCAGCCTAAGAGAAGGCTTTGGGTTACCTCTAATATTCTATTCTTACGCTGACTGGTATTTATAACTGGTAGAAGGGTTGACAATTTGTGAACATTTGCCCTTATGATTTGTGCATGTTTCTGTGTGTATGTGATACCACAAAAATGAAGCTTGAGAAGTCTAAGAGAGCTCCGAAAGATTGGTAGAAGTTGCTGAGTCTTAAAGAATTCTTATTCCTACATTGGAAAAAGATGCACGGGGGCTAAATGGAGGGAGGCCTGTTGTTAACTAGGGACATTCTGGACCCAAATTTATGTGAAAACAGCCAAAGGCTGTCAGCTCATTTTTATCACAGGCAGGCAGGCCATTTGTGCATAGTTCTTGAATAATCATCACATTTCCTTGTTTTACAAATGTGTAGCCGTCACTCCAACAGGGAAGGTGATGACAGCAGTGGCTTTTGTTGTTACTGTAGTGGTTTTATTGTAGGCATTCTAAAATTAGAGGTAAATAACTTGCTGGAGCTTGGGGTTTATTGAATTTTCCCACTTTGTTTATTTTAAGTGATAACATTACCGTGGGTATTGAGCATTTCCTAATTTTCCTTGCAAATGCCCCTAGCAAAACATCACTGGAAAACATTTTTACTACCTGCAAAGAAAGAACATCAGCTTGGAGTCTGACAATTATGGGTTCAAATTCCACAGCTTCAATCTTGTCATGTGACTTTTCGTGGTAATAACATTTTGGTTAACGGCTTCTTTACTAATACCTGTATAAAATTATCTCTTTTCAAGACTGATGTGAGTTTAAAAATAATCTTATAGTTTAGCATTCCTCATCATGACTCCATCTATATATCAGAAGTGATGGTGTGATTTGGGAGAGCAAAAAGTGAAAGAATTTTTTTTAATCCTTTAAAGGCAAGCTGTCAATTCCTGGATGTCTTTCTGCGGGTGTGCCTTTCATCACCCCCATTATATTTATTATCTAAATGAAGATGTATTCTCAAGGACTGAGGTGGCATCATTTCACATTTGGTGAACATTTAGGAGGTTAACCAACACACTTATTTATGGTACTTTACTCATCTAGGTTCAAATCCACTAATAACTTGTGTGCACAACTTTACCAGTTTTCCAGTTATTATCCAATCATTTGTTCATTTCATTCAACTCTTATGCCTGCACAGACCAGGCACTGTGTTGGCAGTTTTTTTTTTTAAGTAAACTCTATGCTCGAGATGAAGCTCAAACTCATGCCCCTGAGATCACGCTCTACCGACGGAGCCAACCAGGCAACCCTGCGCTGGGCACTTTAACTGTGTTATTGCACTTAGATTTCTACCACCAACTCCAGAACTTCATTAGTAATTTTAAAGTGAAAAAAACTACAGCAATTAACCAAAGATTAGTGATCATTTTGAGAATGATCAAGAGAGCCTTCAAGCTCCCCTCAGCTTGGCTAAGCTTCATGTAGATTTCTTCCTGACTATGTGTAATGGAACTCAAAGGGTGTGCTGGTTGGTATAGAGGCTGCTTTTAGGTGAACAGGCTTGAGCAATGGAATGCAGAAAGGGCCACAATGACCACCTGGCTGAATACAGACAGGTCCATCAGGTGACCCACCTCAAACTATCCATAGGCCCTAACTGACCAATGGGCTGCTCACAACTAGGCATGGTTCCCAAAAAAAGGGAAGATTCCATATGTGATCATACCTCTTCATCCTCCCCCTTTAAAAATGGCAATCCACCTACTGCCTCTTTGCAGGCAGTCTCTCCTCTGTGGTTCTGACCCCTGCCCTTCCTTGTGGTGTATTCAATAAACTTCTAACTCCTTTCTTCTGCCTCAGATGAATTCTTTCACTGCCTGTGCCACCAGCTTCCCCACATTTGGGGTCCCCTCCCATCCAATCAAGAGGCATCCCATTTAGGTACCATAGCTGGTACCTAATTGAACACAACCCAAAATGTGTTGAAAGCAAGGAACTCTTTATTACTTTTACAGGTAAGGAGACAGATGTCTCAAGTGGTATTAGTACAGGAACCCAAACTGAACACAACCCAAAAACGTGTTGAAAGCAAGGAACTTTTTATTACTTTTACAGGTAAGGAGACAGATGTCTCAAGTGGTATTAGTACAGGAAACCTTTATTCAGTGTGCTAGGGGTGGGGCAGGGAGCTTGCATAAGCACTTCAATTCAACTGCACATGTCCAGCACATCAGCATGCTAGTGCATACATCATATGTTCAAAAAATGGCAGAAACTCTGTCCATCAGAGGAGATCGTAGTATTATAATGAGCTAAGGGTAACTTCAGGACAGCACACAGGGCTTCTATGCACTTCTCAGCTCCAGTCCAGCTCCAACTAGCTCACATATGGGGCCAGGAATGCTTAGAAAGGGGCTATCAGTTGAAACACCTAGCTGAGTAGTCTCTCTGGCTGGACCTGCTGGTTCTGCAAAACAAAACACAATCCTTCCCTGCTTTTGTCCCTTCCCCCTGCTCCCTTCTGCTGACAACTTTCAGCCCTCTCTGAGAGTAACTCCCTTGGTACATCCTAGCTAATATTTAGGCCCTTTACCTCCCTTTTCTCAGAGCCTTTCTGCTCCTTTGAGATGTAAATCTTCTCTCAGTCTCTTGATAAGCACTTAGCAAACACAGATGGCCCACTACTGCCTTGACCAACCTCCCTCCTAAGGGCCTCCTGTAGGACCTGCTGGCTCACCCTGTACTTAAAAACTTCTTGTTTGAGCAAGGCCTTCCTTGGCTGTTTAACTCCCTTTGGTGCCATTTTTCTCTGACATGACTAAAGGAGTTGAACACTTTTATAGGTACTTATTGAACACTTTAACACTCCTTTATTTATGAAACGTCTTAAGACTTTTTCCAATTTTTCTATTGTAGTTTTTGCGTGGTGTCCCTATTGGACGTGGGTTGGCGGATGGGGCAGTTAAAGAATTCAGCCAAGAAAGATAGAAGTTTACTGAATACACTGCAAGGGAGCAGTAGGCAGGATAGCAAAGGAGAGACTGTCTGTCATGAGGTGGTGGGAGGGGCCACAGTTACAGAGTCAAGTGAAGAGGTAATGGGAACTACAGAATTTTCCCTCTTTTGGTAACTGTGCCAGGTTGTAAGTAGTCCACTGAATAAGGTTAGAGTCTACGGCTCTTTTGAGGTGGGTCACTTAATGAGCCTGTTTGCATTCCACCTGGTGGTATGGTCCCTTTTGCCTTGCTCAAGTTTCCATTGCTCCAGTCTGTTGCCTAAAGGTGGCCTCTACAGTTCTTGCCTTTTGTGTTATGATCTGTGTAATTGTTACTATTCTCCCTGGGTTTGTGGTCTATGATATTTGTATTTCCCTCACTGAATTGTGGAGCCATGTGTTGCATAAGTCATGTGACCGTGTATATGGTCTGGTTCTGTACTCCATTTTGTTCTTTTCAGCTTATTTATTTATTTATTTTTTAAAGATTTTATTTATTCATTCGACAGAGATAGAGACAGCCAGCGAGAGAGGGAACACAAGCAGGGGAGTGGGAGAGGAAGAAGCAGGCTCATAGCGGAGGAGCCTGATGTGGGGCTCGATCCCATAACGCCGGGATCACGCCCTGAGCCGAAGGCAGACGCTTAACCGCTGTGCCACCCAGGCGCCCCTCTTTTCAGCTTATTGCTTAATAATACGCCAAAACCTTTTAATCTCAATTTTTGGAACTTTATAATAAGAACTGATGTCTGGTAGTGTAGTGTAAGTGTTTTAAATTTGTCCCTCCACTCCAAGATTGTCTTGGCATTCTTGTTTTTTTTTGCATTTCTATACAAATTTTAGAATCAGTACATAAATTTATGCAAACCCACATATATTCTGGGATTGCATGAAATCTATAGGTCAATTTAGTGTTTTTGTATCTTTAAATATTTTACTTTCATATCCATGAACATAGCATAGCCCTCCATTTTTAAAAAAAGAGTGTAATTTATTGTAAAACTTCTTTTAATTTTTTATATAGAGACATTGAATGCATTTCGTAGATTGAGTTAGAGGTATTTGATTTTTTATATCATTGAAAAGTAGTATTTTGTCAATTGCTAGTTATATAAATATACATTTCATGTTGATTTCTAAAGCAATGACCTTGCTAAATGCACTTCCATATTTCCATATTTATCTATATATTTAGACATGTTCTATGTATATAACCATGTTCTGCAAATGAGTTTTATTTCTTCCTTTTAATTTATTCACACACACACACATATGTGTGTGTATATATATAACACTAATATATGAATGTATAAATATTAAATATACATGTTTTGTTTTGTACTACTGACAAAATAGGACAATAGGACAATATTGAAAAGGAGTAGTAAGAGGGGACATTTTTGTCTTATTCTGGATCAGAGGGAAATCTTTACTTATTTTACCATTTAAATATAAATATATATATTTATTTATATGTATGTTATATATATACATATATATGTATATAATACCTTTTATTATATTAAGGCAGTCCCTTCTTGTATTGCTAGTCAGTTAGAGGTTTTAGTAAGAGTTTGATAAGAACTACTTTCAAGTCAGGTTTTATTCACCAGTAAAGGCTGGTGTCTTTCAGTTTGCTTTTATTCTTGTGCCGTGGAATATTAAATACTGTGACTAAAAGTCTGGGGAATGTAGAGAGGCTGCTCCTTCTTACCAGACCTGGAACTCAGTGTGTTACATCTTCAGTATTTTGAGACTGCTGAAAACTACAGAATGTACATCTCTATCATCTCACTGTAATTTTCTTTTGGACTTCTTAGATTCTTGTTCTATCACCAAGTAGAAACCACTAAGTGAGCATATCTAGGGAAAACATGGAAAATAATTTTAGGTTTATATCGATGTCTTTCCCTCCTCTGGCATCTTGACTCCCTCAAATCTTAGACGTTTGCTTACTGTACAGTCTCTTCAATAGTCTCTTAAAAATTTAACTCCTCTAATTGTCTGGAGATTAGAACTAGAGGTAAATTCCATCATTTTATGTAATGGGTTATCCTGTATGCTTCTACTATAAATACACCATTGTATTATATATTGTAAATATTCAAAGAATAAGGAATTCTCCCATTCTCAAGGAAGTTATTGTCCAATGGGCTGTCAGAAACATAATAAAATACATTATGTGCAAATGCTGTTGTAAGTGAGATTAGAGGATCCATTCACCCTGCTGGGAACCCTTATTGGGATACATTATTGTCACATTTATACTTTGCATCCTGGATAGTAGTGGCTGCCTAGCTTGATGGATGTCATAGGTTAGCAACACAAATACCCTGAGTCTAATCTTAAATCTCATAAAAATAAATTTTATTCATGAAGAAATTGGCCTAATAGAATCACCTACTACTAAGAGTTGGAAGAGGCCTATCAAGGAGCAAGAATTCCCATCCCCTCAAAGGTCCTTCGAACTGGACTAAGAATCAAATAGACATGACACAGATTAACAGGAGAAAATCAAATTTAATAGGTACATACAGGGAATCCACACAGACCTGGAAATTCCAAAAATAGTCAGGCAAAATGAGGTATATATGTCATTCTGAACTAAGGAAAAGGTTACGGGGTCTGGGACGTCAGAGGAAAGGAATGCAGTTTACAGGGCGAGAAGAAGAGGAGCAGCTGTTTAGCAATTAGATGTTTGCCCAGCCATACAGATGGACCACTCATTTATCTTTACTAATAATAACTTTTATTCTGAAAAAAAAAAAACCCACATTTTTTTTCTTTTCTCTATCTTGCTTTATGGCAAGAATACAGTATATAATACACACACCATAAAAAGTTGTATTCATTTACCGTTTATGTTATCAGTAAGGCTTCTGGTCAACAGCAGGCTCTTCAGTAGTTAAGCTTTGGGGGAGTTGTATGCAGATTTTCCACTGTGCGGGGAGTCAGGTGGCCTAACCCCCGTGGTGTTCAAAGATAAACTGTATAAAGTTTAAATGAAGAGTAATCTCTTGCTCCATTCTTTCCTTCCCCCACCTTCTCCCCCAAAGAAGTCATTTTCTACTCTTCAGTTATTTCTTGTGGTATATACCTTCCTGTTTCCAAATATCATCTTTATACACGTACTTATTTATAATTTTGAAATAGTTATCATCTTTCTACTTTGGAAGATGATCATGTGTCACTTCAATAACCCCACACATACCTATTCTTTCTTCTTCCTTTCTCTTTATACCATTACATGGACAATTTTTGGTGAAATCAATCACTGCTGAGCCAAGAATTATATCATCCTCACTTTTACTTTTCTGAACCCGGAGAATCAGCTCCCTTCCTGATCTTCCCATGTTGAAGTGACCTGGGACCCAGGCCTTGGATCACTTCTTTTCTCTGTTTACACTCACTCCTTAGCACATCCCTATGGCTTTAAAAATTATCCAAATGTTTATGACTCCCAAGCTTATATTGCCAGCCTTGTCTTCACTTGAATTCCAGGCTCTCGTCAACCACTGCTGACTTGACATTTCTATGTGGACGTCCAGCAGGCACCATATACTTGTCCAAAAAAGAAGCCCCCTTTTCCCCTCCTGTGGAGCCACAACCTTCCCCATTTTAGGAAATGGTATTTCTGTCCTTCCAGCTGGTTAGGCCTCCAAAATACCCCCGATTTAGATTCGTCTGCATAGGTAAGGGAGGGGCAAAAGTTTCTCTTGAGTCCATACGGTCTTGATTGGCTTCAGCTCAGAGTAATCTTCATGCTGAAGCGGCCCATTTTGGGGCCACTTGTCCATGGCCCCTATGGTTGTCTTTTCTTCCTGTCTTTTGCCCTGAAGAGCCTAATCTAGGCTGCTAACTGGACTTGTGGCTTTTAAAGCTGGTTCCATTCCTGAGTGTTCGACTGGTATTTGCTGCTGAAGCCTTTGTTTGCTTTAGCTGGAGGTTTGCCGTCCTCAGCTCAGCAAGGGGTTGGTAATTTCCTCAGATAGGCTCACCAGCACAGTGCTCTTTGGTGTTGGAACAACCTCTGATTGCAGCAGTGTCTGCCACCTGGCTTGACCACCTCTGTTGTCTGGTAACCTCACCCTGGCCCTCACTGTGGAGGAACCCACTGGCCGTGGCCATGTTACTGTCTGCTCTCTCAGGGGCCTCCAAACCACACGAAGCCAAAGGAAGTTCAGAGATCCAACAAAGAGGTTTTTTTTTGCCACTTCATCAATTTCTCAGTTTTTTATTTTCTAGTTAGTGCTATTTGAATTCTGTCCCAGAAATCTTTGTCTACCTCAGGATTAAGAAGATATTCTATTTCTTTGTAGAAGTTTTACAGTTTCAGTGTTTATATCTAAGTCTGTGATCCACTCCCTCCCTCTCACTCCACCCTCCACCCCCAAATGATTCTTCAGGCTAGAAAGGCCAGCCTTAGGGCTTCCTGCTTTCCTCTCACATGTCCTTGCTTCCCTCCCCTGGCACAGAAGAACAGTCTCGATGGCCTTAATGCGTCCAGATGCTCTCTGGATACGTTTACAAGAGAGATAAAGGAACGGAGAATCTCTTCTTTCTTGCAATATGTACTAGCTCTTACACTGTCTTTTTGTTACTTTTCTACTTGTTTCAGATGACAAACAGTATTTTTCTTAACTCTATCTTTTTATCTCTAGCTCTCATGCAGCTGCCTCTTGCTCAGGGAAGAGAGAGTGTACACAAAAATTTAAAAGAGAAATAAGCTCATTGATATATTTGAAAAGGCTCCATCTTCATTACACGGAGGTTCCCAGCAATTGTAAAATGCCTGAACTCTTCGGCAAGGAAGCTGTATGAAGGAGCATTTGAAGACCTGGCTGCACACACCAGAGGATGGGGTGGAACATTAACGTAGCTCAGCGACTAGAAACGTCCTGGAGGCAGTGGAGGCTGTAGGTGGGAGAACTGTGGCCATATTGGAAGGAAGGAGGGAACAAAGTTGGTGCTGGGGAGGGGTAGAAAAAGTAAAATGATAGTTTAATATCGGATTGGGAAAATAAGTGTGGTTGTAGTATGGAAAAACCCAGCAGCATGTTGGAAAAGACCAGAAACTTCACTTCTTTTCCATAATCTGTCTAAATAAAGTTGTATTTTCTTCCGATGCATCAAAGGTGCATGCTATCACGTTTATACCAGAAGACATTATAGTGCTATAATATAATCTTGTGCTGTTTATATCTAAAAAGGCTAACATGAATAAGGTTGAGGGCAATGTATTTTATTATTCTTACTAAATGAAAATTTAGCTTCCTTAATCCATTTGTGCCAGAAATACTGTCCATTTATTTTGCACTTTGTATGTGCTAGATCTGTGGGATATAAAGATGAATAAGATGTTGTTTCTTCAAGAAGCTTACAGTTTCATGAACAGCCCTGCCACATAGCTGGACGATAGTAAAATACTGTGCCAAGAGCTATGATAGACACTTTCACAGACTATTGTAGCAGATTTCTGAAAGAAGGCTCGAGTGCATAAAGTCACTTGAGTCACGTGACAACAAACATGAGTTCATGAAGATTCTAAATTTTATCACCACAATGAGTCAAGACAGATGCTGGGAAGTGTATCATATAACAACTCCTTGGAGCAGGAAGTGTCATGTGGTATATATATCCATATATACAAATACATATAATCTGTATATAGCATATATCCATGTATAACATATACACATATATGTATATATATATCCATATATAACAAATAACCACATATAACAAATATCCATATATAACAAATATTCCAAGACTTTGGAAGATTTTGAGTCAGTGAGGGAGTGAGGAATACAATGCAAGATGTTTTTTTCTCTGTGTGTAGATTAAAATCAGATTGAGAATGAAGTTTGTTTCTGCCTCTCTAGAATCATGACAACAGAATTTCCCTGTAGTTCAGAAATATTTAAAAAGAACAATAAGACAGAATTTAATTCCCAGGTGCTTGCTTAGCAAGCACCATGCCAGTTAAGCACTGTTCTTGTGTCATTGAGCAGCTCCCCAGTGGGCCAGAAGAGGAACTTCTTAATTAGATTTCAATGGTCCTTGTTTGCCAAGGTGCGTTGTTCGGGGATAGCTGCTGAAGGATTGGCTAAGCATTTTGTTCCAGTTTTTGCCTCTTCTCTGTAGTATTCTGCTGAGATGTGACTCTCTCATGTAACTTTGCAGTTTCCTCTGACAACAGGTTAAGTTAGTCTGCCCCTGTCATATGCAGAACCTGATGGATGTCAAGGGATGAGACCAAATTAATTCAACAGGTGGCAGAGAACCCTGGGGGAGGAGAAGCCTGCTCCACATGGATATGCTAATACAGATTTCAGTGCATGATTATCATTCTGCAGTTCAGGAATAATTGAATTTGCATATCCCCAATGTTTAAGAATTGATTTCCTAAATGAGGAAATCTGGGGCATAATGACCATGTGCCTATGCATCACTGCACATTATTTCAGGATCCAAAGGAATCTGCAGAGAGTAAATTACTTAGTCCCCTTAGATAGATGGAATTTTCATGTTATCTTAGGAAAGCTGTGGGCATTTTTTTCTCCTAATCGAATGGAATCATTCTCTGTTCTAAACATAGGATCAGAAGTGCCTTGGAGGCTGCTGGGAGGGTAAATAATTAGCTATCTTACTGCCTAGAGAAATAGCTTAGAGGTTTTTAGAGACTCTGCACAAATGGACTGGGATATTATGCAAAATTAGTTTTGGTTAGACTCTAATTTATCTAACTTAATATAATTATTGAGAAAAGCAAACTGTGGACAGTTAGGTGGAAGGAATCAAGAGCCTGCACAAAGGAGATCGGGCATGAATGTTCTACTAAAGAGATAATGATAATGAGATATGACTGAATTTATTGCTGCCTCTTAACACTGCACATATATGGTTTGCCCCATATCTATCCCACTGGGATTTCAGTTGTGTATTCATTACACAGAAAACCTTACCTTTATTAGGATCAAAGCCCTGTAAGTAAAGGTAAATAATTGTGTAATGTCATCATATGTAGCCAGCTTTTTCAAATATGATTGAATTTGATATGCAACCTTTTTTTTTGAAACCCTAGCCACAGGCAGAAAATAACAAAACCAGAACTCTGAAGCAAGACTTTATGCTGGGGAAGATATATTTGGAGGAGCAGAAGTTTTAGAGGGATGCTTATAACAAGACTGGTTTCCCCCCAGGTCTGGGTCAGCTGACTCCAACAGTAACGTAAGGAAACATGATAAAGCATATTATGGGCTGTGTAGGACAATTAGATCCATTTGGAATCTTTTGTGACTTTTAATCTTATTAGGGAAGTGGAGTCATAGGCCTCTGTATTGTAGGAGCCATGAGAAGAAGGTTTTGAATGGACCGGAGATGATAAAACCTAAAGGCAATGGAACATTTGATTAAGTCATAAGTTAAGAGAAAATGGCCCTTGAGACTGGCTCACTGGAAAGTAGCTCAGGTTGGGTGGACGGCTAATGGGGTTCCATAATTAATATTTCCACAGGGCTTCAGTCATGTCAGCATCAGCATCTGTCTTCTCTCTTATGAAGCACAGAAATATGTGTCATTTGGCAGAGAGGCTGTATTCAGGAGATCTATGTGGAATATTCTTTCTCTAGGAGTTCAAACTGCTGGTTGAGAGCCGATCCAGTTGTCAGGTGCAGGACCTGGTGAGGAAGCTAGTGTCTGTCATTCACATTAGGAAAGGTGGGAAGGGGTAGAAAGCCTGAATAAACACCCAGATCCCAGAACTCATTCTGCAAGTGAGGAAATTAAAGACCTGGGATTTTCAACCACTTGCAAAAGTTACCCCATAAAACTGTGTATGATTTAGAGGTGGCTGGGGAGGCAAAAGCCCTAAAAAACAAAAGAAAGCAAAACAAAAAACCCAAAAAACTATGTAAGATTTAGAGTTTGAATCCAACTCCATCAGATGCTACAGCCTGGCCTCTCCCATTTTAATGCACTGCCTTTATTAAAATAACAAGTGTCCATCCAGACAAAGCTTCACTTTATCACTGAGAGCTTTCAGAACTTGTGCACCTCTTCATTTGGTGGCCAACAGCCATCCTAGAGTAGGCTATGTTCCTGTGAAGTCTTCCTCAGACCTAGGTTGTTCTAAAGGGGCAAGTTTTCATCACTCAACATCTGCATTTACCACGTGTTAGTTACTTCTCCCTTGACTTCCGGGAGTGGCCAAGTTGGAATGTTTTTGTTAAACACATGAGGAACCAAAGTCAAAGTGACTTGCCTAAGTTTGCATAATGCACCTAGTTTACAATGAAGATATGTCAAGTATTATAGTAGGTCTTAGCATATTTTTGTCTTCAAATTCTAGCAGAGTGCCTCACTGACAATTTAAGTCTTAAGGGTAAAAATAATAATACCTCTTTCTTACAGGTAGGGAAAGTAACTTACCCAAAGTCAAATATCTTGTCACATGGGAATCTTCTTACTCTAAACTCCAGATTCTATCCATTAATTCATTAAGATGAGACTCTATGTTATCAGTCATTGACTGCCAGCCCCACTGTAAATCAGTCAGGTTGCTCTGAACACCGGGGCAGTAAATTGCAAAAATAAATGACCACAGTCCTGAACCCCTGTCTACAACCATGTTCTTTGCAATATGACTTTGCCATTCCTCCCATCAAAGTATGAAATCTATTTTTCTTCCTCTTGAATCTGAACTGACAACATGACTTTCTTTGACCAATATAATGTAGCAAAATGATGCTATGACAGTTGCTAACCTAGGCCTCAAGAGGCTTTCCATGCTTGTGATAGCTTTCATGTTGGTATGTGAACAAGTCTGAAATAGTCTGCTAAAAAACTCCTAAAGTATCCTGCTGAGGACATCCTAGAGTAGCTAGTAACCAGTCAGTCTGGCAGCTGATTACAGATGCATGAAAGCCCAACCAAGACCAGAAGAATCACCCAGATAAACCCTGCCCAAACTGCTGAGCTGTTTAAGTGTGAGCTAAATAAAGGGATATATATTTAAGCCACTAAATTTTGGGGTGGTTTCCTATGCCTCAAAAGGTAGTTGACTCAGGAGGGTGCTACATATTGTCTCTTGGCTTTGTTGCTACCTCTGTATCTGTTTCCTCTTCCATCTTTCACTATGATTACCGAAGGATTTCTATTCTTTCAGAGATATCTATCCATTAAAATGTGAACTTACATCAAATGTGTTCAAAGTGTATCATTGAAAACAAGTTGGAGCAGGGGAATGCCCGAGATTTGAGTCTTTATTTATTTATTTATTTATTTATTTATTTATTTATTTATAACTCTGCTCAACCAAAGTTTAGGTAGAGAGTCCTTCCTCTAACTGATTTGCCAATCACATCTAGTTGCACTGGCAAAGTGATTCTCTGAAAGCAGAGAGATCATAAAAGAAACAGTGTCTCAAGTGTCACAGAATTACGTGTTTGGAAGTGATAATATGTGATTGTTGCCTGATAATATCTGTGGTTGCCTCCTAAGACAGACGGATGGATAGGTAGAAGGATAGAAGATGATAAACATGTAGACAGACAGATAGATGGATACTTGTACACAGCATAACTCCAGGTGTGGTAAAATACATTTTAGAATCATGTAGTTGTATAATCATTAGCATTCTGATTATACCGAAATAATTTAGATTTTTATCCAACAAGTCACAGTGAGCAAGTGATGTGATAAAAACTTAAGCAGTACATTTTTATTTTTCATTTATTTCTCTAAAAGTGGATTAAAATCAATGAAAGCAAGTGACTATATCCTTTACTTAATAATGCTTGTTAGCATTAAGTCATTTCTGGCTTGGGTAAGAACATTCACAGATGAAGGTAAATTTCCTGTGAGGTCATTGGAAAAAACGGGACTATCCAACTTGGCTTTATTTATTATTTATTGACTTAGCTGTTTATTTATTCATGCACTTATTAAATACATATTTACTGAGTGCCTCCACTGTCTGTTAAGTACTGAGAAAACAAAGAAAAGTAAGATATAGTGCCTAATAGAAAGTCACTTATGAAATTGTATAGGATACATTGTTACATATGGCAAGTAAAATAAGAAAGAACAAAATATTATATGAGCAAGAGGTTAGTTTGGCTTGTGGGAAACCAAGATATAAAGATAATATACTATTAGATGTAACATTTTGTTATTTCCTCCTGAACTCCCTGATTCATGGACCTTAAAAAAAATCTGACTTAAAAAAATCACCATATGTTTATCTTTAGTTTAGAGTATAAGCCATCTCCTCTAGATCAGTGACCTGAACTTGCAAGGTGTTATTTTCCAGCTGGTGTTGTGACTGACTTTCCAGTCGGTCACATTGTATGGCACAAGCTGCTTCTGAAAGATGGGGTATATTAAATAAAATTAAATCCCATGGGCATCAGGTTATTGTTTTTGTTTTTGTTTTATTCGTTTCATTATATTTTTTGATTGGAAGCATCATTTGCATGATACCACATTAATGTTATAAGACTTTTGAATGATGCTGGCAGAAGCATATTTATCAGGTAAAGAAAATTTGAGTCCAATTTACATGTTATTTAGAATGAGAACAAATTACTGGTTCTTCGATGATTGAAAAGATCCAAAGTAATCACCTCGCCACCAGGAGACTAGCTGAGCTTCTCAGAGTATGGTACCATAGTAAATCAGACACTGAACAAAGGTGGTATCCCATTGGAGTTGGGAAGAAAGACAACCATGTTTTTTGTTTTTGTTTTTGTTTTTGCCTTTGTACAGTCTCCATCTCTGTCACTATGGCTACATTTTGAGACCCTCACTTGGGGAACTTGGGCCAGTTGATAGAACTCGGTTAACTGAAAGATTTGAATAAGCCTAGTGTTAATTAAGAGCCTCTTCTGCAGTGGGATCCTGAGGCCCATTTACAAGGTTGATTTACAAGCGGCACATTAACATATATTTTCCTCAAATCTCTTTGTCAGCAGTTTTCTAAACTTGTTCCTCCCAAGGACATGACCCTGCATTCAAAGATCAGGGTGGATCATTACTTTAGCCTCTCTCTCCATCTAATCCAAGTGGAAAATTTGTTATAACCCTTAAACTTCCGCCTGCCAGAGCTATTTCCCCTTCCTCAACTCTTTCCCGCCCAGGCCACCCCTGCATGTGCTTATAATGCTAGAGCCTGGTACTCTCCCCTGGTACTAGCCTGTCATGCAGAACTTTCCATATATTACTATTTTTCCCCTCTTAAGTCAAGCAGTTATAGAAGAGTTTCTCAATCTAAGCACCATGGATATTTTAGGTTGGATGACTCTTTGTTGTAGAGGAGCTGTTTCTTTGCATTTTAGGATATTTAGCACCATCCCAGACCTGTATACACTAGATACCCATCACATACCTTCCCCTAACTGGTGACAACCAAAAGTGTCTCCAGAAATTGCCAAACGTTCTTGGGAGAAGGAGGCAAGGTTACCCTCAGTTGAAAATCACTGCAGTGGGGTGAAAATGCATAATTGTTTGGCTAGGACAGTCTTGTTTTAGGCCTGTTGTCTTGGCCTAATTTTTAGCTCAAAAGTGTCTGGTTTATATGATAAATTATGGTTGCTCTAATCATAAGAGACTCCCCATGAGATCAAAAGTGTGGGTTGATGGAGGGGCGGTTGTGTGCCAAGAGAAGACATGCTGCGTGTATGAGCCATCTGCTCATGCAACTTTCCTATGCTTCAGAAACTGTTTGGGTCCAGTCCCATATACACCTTTTCCATTTGATAAAGGAGTGTTGCTGTGTGCATCTGACTTCATGGCTTGGAGCTGCTAGATAATACAGTCCATGATGTCGATCTCAGTTTTGAATGGGCACATGGATAAGCATCAACCCTAGTATAAGAAGAAGCGAGTGTTTTCCAAAATAATAGTTACTTTGTAAAGATAAAAATCCTAAGAAATGTGATCTTCCCATCAGGGATGTCAGAAGCCCTAGACAGCATCCTCATGTACCACAGATTCCAAGCATCATGGAATCAGCTGAGTTGTGGATGCCAAGTGGCAGAGCTGCCTGCATTACAACCTGAACCAGCTGGATAGCTTCCCTTGTTCTTCCTCTTACTCGCTCAAAGCAGAAATGTTTATAATAACCTGGTAAATAGATTGGAAAAGCACAACCAAATATGGTGTATGTTGCCTGTAAAATCCCCAAAAGATTTTCCAAAGGGATGCAAGCTTTCACCTAAGACAGTGTACGCCAACATGTTCCAGATCATTGGATCCCCAGAAATTAAAAGCATTCTGTAATTCTTTATTTGTTAAGAATTAATCTCCTCACCACTATCATTCAAGGGTTTTTAAGACATTTGCTATAGTTGCTACTTTTACTTTGTTACTCTCAGTAACATGATGAACCAGCATTATATATCTGGAATGGTGAGAAGATCAAAGTCCCGGCAAATTAAATTGTGAAACAGATATAGAACACTGAAATAATGCTAAGTCTGAAAGGTAAAGTTGATTAGCTCTTTCTGCTAAGGGAAAAGCAATAGATTCTGGTGTCTCTTCTGTTTGGGATAAGGAGAAATAACTGATTAGATTAATAGCTGCATACTGGCCACTGTAGATTATGATTTCCTCCAGTAAGCGGACCATATCTAGCAAACCAGCTATAAATGGAGTCATTACCTAATTAAACATATGACTACTAATTGTCATCCTCTAGGATTCATCCATCTTCTCTACTGGTCAAACTGGCAAGTTAAACAGGTGAAAAGAATCAACACTCTAAATCTCTCAAGTCTTGAATGGTGGCAGATTCTTCTGTGATTTCCTCAGGGATGCCATTGTATCTTTGGCTTAGTTTGAGTATAGAAAGGGACTTTTAGAAACTTTCATTCACCTTCCTGCTAAAATAAACCTATTCCATGAGTCAGATCACAATTACGGTAGTTGCTGAGGCTATCTAGTCTAAAATACACTTAGGAACCAAGGAAATATACATGATATAGACAAAGAACCAGCTGGGACTACTATGAGGTAGACTCAAGTCACAATCTATTCAATACTTGACCTCTATAAAGCCCTCATTATTTCCTATGACATTCTAGGTCCCTAGGGATTAGCTTTGATTTAAATTGAACTTCCAACCACCTCCCAATGTCTGGGTAAATCTCTTTACTCAATGCCCACTTAGCCTGGTTAATGGCCCCAAGGCCCTTTGGGGAAGGCTATGAGGAAGATTCATGGTAGAAGATTCTGTTTGTTATTGCAGAATTCTCCCTCAAGGATACCCTGCTTTCTCTCAGTTCAAAGACATCTGCATCTGGGAAGCAACTCAAGTGTAAAAGGGTCTTATCATGATGGCTCTACTATTGCCTTTGTTAGGCATAGAATTTGAAGGTTATAAATCTCAAGCAGAATATTGGTGAGCCCATCCTTTCCTGTCATATAGAACACCATTATCAATTAGCAATAACCATATATTACCGTGGGTCAGACCATTGTGATCATCACTTTGTCCTACTGCTGTTTCTTTCAGCCATGTACAAATTTTTTTCCTTAGGCAGTTATAACTTGCTAAATGGTTATGCCATTCTAGCATCCTGCAGCCCTACTGAAGGCCAGGTGGTCAATTTGAAAGTCAGCATCTCTTACCAACAACTCCAAGAATATCCATTCAGTACTAATGCTGGTTTTCTCCTCACCAGTTTCTCAAGATCTTGACAAAGAGTGGACAGTTTATATAAAATAAACTTGCTCTTAAATTCCAATCTCCCAAGCCTTTTTGATAATTAAATGGTAATTTTATCAAGGCTATATATACAAAAATTTTAAATCCACGTATTGCAATGAGCACTGGGTGTTATACGGAAACAATGAAGCATGGAACACTACACCAAAAACTAGTGAAGTACTGTATGGTGGCTAACATAACATAATAAAAAAATAAATAAACGCAAATAGTATGAAAAACTTATGGAAAAATTAAATGTTCTTTGTTGAAACTTCCTTACTCTTTATTCCTTCTCTTTTAGGATTGAATCATTTTTCAGTCTGGTGAAGCAGGAATGGAAAGGAAGTAACAGAGCCCAAGCTCTCCTCCCACCCCCAAACAAAACCAGTCTGCTTAGCAAGCCACAGGCCACCGTTGCTAGAGCACCACAGGAAGTATGGCCACACACTGACTGCATGCACTGCTGAGCTCTGCGGGCAAGGGTAACTGCTGCCGTGGTCCTGGAGCCCGGCTATACACAGCAGTCTAAGTGACTCATCTCTAAGTGTCCTCGTGCTTTTACATCTATCCTAGAGATTTAGATTCACAGGTGAGAGCACTGGACGGGCCAGGTTTAGGATATATGTCTACACTGTGTGTGCTAGACAGTGCTGATCTGGAACTTACAACAGGGATGGAAGAACCCTGTTTTCAACTTGTTTTGAGATACTGGTTGGGAAGCAATAATAATTATGTTGACAATACAAAAGTACCTACATGCCTTTCCTTTTTTCCCAGGTTCTCCGCCGGCTAGGCAGAAATGCAAAGACACATTAATTAGGTTTGATGGTTATGAGTCCCTCTTTCTTGTGCTAGTGATTAGTGTAAGCCTGGAGAAGATAAGGAGTCTTTACCCCTGCAGCCCTGATCATACTGCAATCTGAGCTTTAGGAGGATGGGTTTCAGCCAGTATTTGTGAACAGCTGCATATTTCCTGCCTGGAAGACCTTGACACCAGCTTAGACCTCCAGAGGAAATGGTTTTCCTTTTAGTTATCTTCACCTTCCAGAGAAAGGTGGCTGGTCAGGGCAGGTCTGGGCCCATAACCATGAATGCTTGGATGGAATTTGAAGACGTTTTTGACAATAATTCACCTTGCTTTCACCAAATAATCCAGACATTTTTCTTGCAACTAAATCCAGGAAGGCAAGTGGCCATGTATTGGCTTTGTCTCCTGGCTCTTATTATACTCACCAGTGAGGCATAAAAAGAAACAGAAAGAGACTTAGAAAATCTAAGGGCTGTTTGGCTTTAAACATTTTTTATTTTCTAATTGAATTAGAGTAAAAACAGTAGTTAAAATATACCCTTGGCAGTTGTCATGAAAATCACAATAACAAATTAGCCAAAAATAGCTGATTTTCTGTGGTTTCCAAGGATACAGCCACAATTAGAATTGTCACCCGCCAATCAATGCCCCACCCTCCCCAGGAACATTAAAGGAAATTGTGGGGGCACCTGGGTGGCTCAGTCCATTAAGCAACTGCTCAGGTCATGATCCTGGGGTCCTGGAATTGAGCCCCACGTCCAGCTCTCTGCTCAGTGGGAAGCCTGCTTCTCCCTTTTCCTCTGCCTGCTGGTCTCCCTGGTTGTGTTCTCTCTCTTTATCAAACAAATAAATAAAATCTTTAAAAGGAAACTGTGGAAGGGAAAGGGACAGAAGGAAAGTTTTTCTTGCAAAATACGGATTAGAAGAAAAGGGGAAGAGTTCTGAAGCCCATTATGTTGATTCTTTTCAGACTGGTGTAAGGAAAATGGCTGAACTGATTCTGATCCCTCACAAGACCTCAGGAGAGCCCTCAGAAGACCTCAGGGGCTCTGTTTCTGTTTTAAAGAAGAGCCAGGTGGTCCTCTAACTCACGGGACTATATGACCCTTATCCTCCCCTGTCTGATTTTAGATTTTGTCTTTCAGGTTCTTTGCCAACAGACTCTTATCTAATCTTCATAAGCACCGTATGAGGATGTGTTAGGCACTTGTTATTATTTTTTTAATTTTTTGGCAATAGCAGCCTGACTTCCTTTTAGGAAATTACTTTTTCCCCACTTTATACTATCCAGATAGGCAGTAAATTAGGACTCCTTAACCAGGGTGGCAATGTGAATCAAATCAGGCCATTCACAGTTAATCCTGGATAGATAAATCTTCAACTGAGCTATAAAATGACTGAAACCGGTAAGAACTTACTTGTTTTGCAGAAATTCTGGATGAGGCTACAGTGTTCCTTTTAACCTGCCCACAATGTTATCTTGTTTCCTGTGCCCCTTTGTTAATCCTGTAAATTATTTTCCTCTAACAGTGTCCACTTTAGCTTACATTAGCCAGTACCAAAAATAATACTGAGGGCTATTATTCTCATTTTTAATTTAAGAAAACTGAGGCTCGGTTAAATTAAATTCTTTGTCCAAGGCTAGTGAGTCAATATGGAGTCTGGATTCAAACTCACATCTGCTCTGCTCTCCCCAAACTGACACAATTTCTTTTTATCTGAATAAATAAATTACTTCCCTGACTATACCCCAAGTCAAGGACTCCCTTTCAATAGAGGAATCAAGGGATGGCTCCTGGGAAGAAATTCTTCACACTTTCCCTTTTCTGAGGTGTTGAGTCTTTTCACATACTTGGTGATTTTTCTCTTTCTCTTCCTTCCATTTGGTGAGAGAGGCTGATGATGGTTGTCTCAGGCACTAGGATCAGGTACAGTTTCTTTCAGGATGTGCAATGGTCTCTCTTCCTCTTCCTTTCTCTCCCCTTCCCTTCTCCTGTTCTTTACTTTCTTCCCTTTCCCTTCCTTTTTTTTTCTTCCTTTCTCCTAGAGTCCTTGGGACATCAGAATAGAAGAATAAATAGGGATGCTCATTATGAAGAATGTTGGTGTGTTTTGGGAGATACAGCTCTGTGAAGGGGATGCTTGGTCCTCTGCTGTGGTAGCTGTTCCCTCACCTCCGTCCTATCCAAAGGCTCTTTTCAGAGCCATAAAAATAAATTAAAGAAAAATGAAGAATGTTGGAAAGAACATGGCTTAGGGGGAAGGAAGAGCGAGGTTTTAATTCTAACTCCACTAACTTCTAGCTTGTTATTAGGGGAAATCACTATCCAGTTATGGGAAGTTTCAATTTGATATAATTTTTTGTTGCCAACTTAGAGAACCAGGAGGATAACTGTATTTGGAGGGATGCAGCTCACCTGTCTAACTGTACATCTGGTCTGCTTCCTGGGGCTATTCTGCCTTTCCAAATGCACTCTGTTACTTGGAAGAACCTGCATTCAAAGCATAGATACTTCCCTGCCCGTGCAGACCTACCTTAGATGAGCAGCAAGCATAGATAATGAATACTCTTTTGTTTTTGAGCCAGATGAACCTCGGCACCCAGAGTAGAGGCTCCAAAAAACTCTGAGATTTGCCCCTCAAACACGTGCCCTGTGTTCCCAATATGATGAGCCAAGAGTGCTAGTGGGATCTCCTGGGGATCCCTTCATGCCCTCCCTGTATACTATCTATACTATCCCCCTTTGCAGTGGGTGAATTGGCATCCTGGTAGGGATATTCCCCTTTGCTCTTCTTGCTGAAATTCATTTCAACTTCAGATGAATGGATAACATCCTTCACTAGCCTGGAGCAATATATAATATATTGATTTATTTCAATGAGTTTTGTTAGCTGTGAGTTTAATATTTGGGTTTAGGTCACTTAGGTATTAATGATATGCTTCCTAATCCAGAGTTCTTTGGTGGTTGTTGCTGCCGCTTTCCCCACCTAGATAACTAGACATCTCTATATGCATGTGAAAGAAACTAAAATATGACTTGCTGTTCAATGAATCCTTATTTTCCTTTTTTTTTTCTCTCATTGTCCTTATCTACGATGTGAGCATCAAGCTAGAAGAAAGAGGAATACTTAAAATATACCAAAGTAGAAAGAGCATGAGTTTTGAAACCAGACAGAGCAAGGGTTAAAATCTAGCTCTACTTATTTCTAGCTTGTTTTTGGGCAAAATTACTTTCCCTTTCTGAGGAGCAGTATCCTAGTTTATCCTACTCTAAATGGTGATAATATGTACCTTTTAGTATTGTTGCTAGTGATGAGTGTATTTATTATTGTATATTGCAAAAAGTAAGACAACTACATAGTAGACACCATATGTTGGGCCAAAATTTATCAGAAACCCATCCCTCTTTCACAGCTGGTATATTTTAAACATTTAAATATATTTTGAACAAATGAAATGTTCATGATTGCTAGTAGCCCTTTTTGTAGGCTCTTTATTATGTGATGCTATCGTATTTGTTTCCTATTCCTGTTGTAACAAATTACCATAAACCTAGTTGCTTAAAAAGCCCAAATTCATTCACTTCCAGGTCTGGAGATCAGAAGTCTAAAATCTAAGTGCCAGCAGGGTTAGTTCCTTCTGGAGGCTCCAGGGGAGAATCCTTGCCTTTTCCAGCTTCTAGAAGCCACCTACATTCTTTGGCTCATGGCCCCTTCTTGCCTCTTCAAAGTTATCTTCTGTCTGACCTCTGCTCTATTCTTGCATCCTCCTTCTCTGAATATTTTCAACTGCCTCCTTCTTATAAGGATCCTTGTGATTACCTTGGACCCACTCAGAAAATTCAGGATAATCTCCCCATGCCAAGATCTTTGGCTTGATCACTTCTGCAAAGTCTTTGATACATAAGGTAATATATTCACAGGTTCCCAGGATTAGGCCATGGACATCTTTGGGAGGGGGAGTGCTATTATTCAGACTACCACATTATTTTACCTTCTAGCAATATAATCCCCCTCTTTGATGAATTTAATGTTTTTGCCTAAAGTTACCTTCTTTGATATTAACATCTTGCTCCTTGTTTTGTTTTGTTTTGTTTTGGTTCACAAGTGACCTTGTACCTTGCCTACCTTTTTATTTTTGTCCTGTTTGAATCACTCGATTTAAATGTGACTCTTGCATATAGTACATAGCATTTTGGGGTGTTTTTGTTTTTGGTGATTTGATCTAAAAATTTCTTTTCTTTAATAGCCCATTTCCATTTTTTGGTGATATATATGTATTAAGTCATTCACAATATTGTCTATTTTTCTTTTTTTCTGATATTTAGAAATATACATTTGCATCTTATCTTGTAATGCTTTGGTTTATTCTTAATTCTATAGATGAATACATTCATTGTTCATCCATCATCTTGCTGAAGATTTTCTCATCATCTGTCAGATTCCTCAAAAAGGCACATAGGTACAATATTTCCTGGGATGTTACAAAATCAAAATTGCCTATAACTATTCCTACTTGGCAGAATATAAAATTCTTGGCTCACTGTGCCTTTCCTTCCTTTCCTTGAAGTGTTGCTTTACTATCTTTTTAATGTCTGATGGTTAATCTGATTTTATTTTCCTCAGAATGACCTGATTTTTATGCTTGGAAGGCCAAAGGATCCTTTCTTGATCTTTTGAGTTTAATGCAATTGCTTTTATTATTTTCATGCTGACTTTTGGGGCATCAGTTTTCTTTAGAATACAGTGTGTTCTTAAATATGTAGATTAGAATCTCCCTTTATTTAAGGAAATTTTCTTAATTTACATTTTAAATATTTTTGCCCTGTACCCCTGTTTTGATATTTTTCCTCAAAATCCCAAGTGTGTGTTTTAACTACTTTGCATACATATCAATACTCTGTCTCTAAACCATTTTCCTCTTTCTTCATTTCCCGCTCTGTTCTTGTCTCTATTTTTGTCTTTTAATATGCTTTCTTTGGTGACTTTGTTTTTGTCTCATGTTTTCTTTTTAACGTAGTCTTCGTTTTAAAATTTTCTTTCTTCTGTTTCCATTTCTTTCCTAAATTATCAGATTCCACTTCACCTCCTGCTTTGACAGGGCATCACTTCTTGTATCTGGTCATCTCCTTCCTAAATGTTTATATTTCTGCTTTGTGTCTGTTTTCATGTTAGAATGTAGGGTTATAATTTTTCTCTGCTTTTTGATAAGAGTTTTCTGTAGGGAAGTTTTACTGCTATTTTCTGGATGGTTTCTTTCACAGTATCTCCAGGTAAATGTTTTACTTATACCTTAAAAAAAATTTACATTGAATTATCAAATGGATTGTAATCTCCTAGCCTAGTTATTATATGAGAGCATCTTACCTGAGTGGGAAAGACTAAAACTTCTTCCTTAGTTTCTTTTATTTATTTATTTTTATTTTTTATTTTTTGGTGTTTATTTTTTTATTTCTTTTCTTATAATAATATTTTTTATTATATTATGTTAGTCACCATACAGTACATCCCTGGTTTTTGATGTAAAGTTTGGTGCCAAAGGACTGTCACCTTTTTTTAATGTATGTCATCTTCTGATTTAGATCCTAACTCTGGTTCAAGAGAACTTCTACCACTGGTCCTGATCTTCTAAATTCTTTTTGCCATCTGCTACTACCAAGGGATACTCCCTACTGCCTTCTAGAATTTCCTTTTTCTTTTTCTTTTAGAAGTTGGTTATTGCTGAAAACTCTCACCTCTGAGCTTCTTGGAAACTTCCCATGTCTTCTCTTTCCATTGTCCCAGATGCTCATTCAAAGCTGGTCGCACACAGGGCTTGCTCCTCTTCTTCAGGAAATGAATATATTTTGGTGATGTGTGAAAACTGCCATGACTAAGGGATCACTGCCCTTCCTGTTATTCCTTTCCACACCTAATGTAACTTTATGTCCTCCTGTGCTGGTTCACTTGCATTCAGGAGCTTCTGAATCCTCTAAGAATTTGGAGTTTGTAGAATTTCTGACTTTTGCTTTCTCTATTAACATAGTTCAGAGAAAAACTAGGAAATTAAAAATTAAGCTGCCACCCTATTAATTTTTAAAATACCTGTTCTCCAAATGACATCTTGAACTTTTATTATAGCCAATTAAGTGGTCAATATTAAAGTTGTTTTATGTTAGTTTACAACATTTAAAGTAGCACTAGTTACTCCCAGAGACAGACCCTAAAATCCTGATGGCTTAACACAGTAAAAGTTTATTTCTTGCTCATGTAAACTTCAGGTGGCATGGGGGAGTGCCAGGGCATGGGAGCTTAGCCTCACACTCATTCAGGGGGCTGGATTGATAGAGCTTTTGCCATCTTTAACACCTGGATACCAAGATCACCCCAGACTTTGGCTCCAGTTGGCAAATGGAACAGGGAGAGAAGCTGGAGGTTCCTGCAGGAGATTTTCATGCATTTGGTCTGAAAGTGCATATCTACCTTCTACCCACTCTCATTGACCACATTCACACATACAGCCATAGCTAACTAAAAATGAAATTGAAAAATGAACTCCTGTTCTATGCCTGGGAAGAAAAAAGAGATAAATTTGGTGAAGAGCTAACCTATCTTGCCTAAAAAGTATCTGTCTCTCCTGCCAGTTCACTAGCTCTGTCAAGGCAAGGCTAAAGTTTTTACTCCTATTTATTCCCATTTAGCCTAGCTTAGAACCTGGCAAATAACAGAGGCTCAAGGAATGTTTAGACAATTTAATGGAATTGAATTTTTATTCTGCAACTTCATTTTACTTATTTAAGTATCTTCCGATTTTGATCACAAGCAATGCATTTCCCTCTGGGACTTGCAATGGAAAGGGTTAAATTAACTCAAAGAAGAGATGACACATTGACAGAGTGGACTCCGTATGGAACAGATCCCTCCTAAATCTCTATAAACTGTAGCAAAGTCTTGTTTTATATTAACTTGTCATGGAAAAGGACACGTATATTGAGCTAGGTTAGATCAGATTGTAGTCTGTCATCTGCCATGTTCCCAGGCAGCATGATGGAGAGTAATCCGAGGTGACACTAGTATTACTGCTAGATTTATGCTTGGAAGAAGTACTTTGAACAGATAAATTGGTGTATGTGTGTGCATTAGCATTGAAGGAACTTCTTATTAACATGTCTAATTATTACATCTTTTGTGGTATTGTCATCTAAAATGGTGTGGCATGCCATACCACATGTCATCAATTTTAGTGATGTACATAACCTCACCATTTACAGTGGACCAAATTTTGGGCAAATCCATTATGATAGTCTCTTCCTGGGATAAAAATCAGGTAAGAGAATTCTTGAATTTTTATGGAACCAAGAGATCATCTAGCAGAAATATTTTAATTAAGAGATCAGGAAACATGTCAGTAGGTTTAAAGACTTGTAAGAGAATACATAACAAAATGGGGACTAGAAGCAGTTTCTCGTCTTACAAGTGCCAATATTTCTGTGTTTCTCACTGAGAAGTGAAGGACCACCAAGCTGCTGTTGGGTGAGTCTTCCTAGGTTCTCACCAACATGGTTGGCCTGTCCTAGGTTATTCTTGAGCACGGGAGTGTCTCTGGGATCCAATGAGGAGAGGCAGGTCAAAAGCCTCTGGAAATAATAAATCTTGTTCCAAGGAATTTTCTCCCCAAATCACTTCCCTCTCAAAAACTGGCTTTGTCATTCATTCAAAGTCAAAAGATGATTAACAAGAGAAAAAAGAGTAGAGAGGATAAAGAGGTTGAACAGGGAGGAGAAGGAGAATGAGAGGAAGAAAATGAAAAAAAAAGTTTTAAACAACAACTATTTCTTTAGCATCTCATATATCACTGAAGTTTATTTAAGTTTTCTTAAGAAGAGAAGATATAAAAATAGGAAGACTATCACTTTACATTTTATTGTTTATTTATTTATTTATTTATTTATTATTTTGTTTTGTTTTTCTTTTTTTCTTTCTTTCTTTTTTTTAAATATTTCTTTACAATTTTGCTTCCTCATCAGCTTCATATTGCCAAAATAAGTGAATGCATGTAAAATACTATATGAATTCATTTGAACATGTTAGGTTCTAACCTATTTCCAGAAAGAATGGGATATGTGTCTATTATATTTGTTATGGTATATTGTTCAACCTTATAAAGGAAGAGAATTCAGACACATGCTACAACATGGATGAACCTTGAGGATGTTATGCTAAATGAAAAAGACAGTCACAAAAAGACAAATATTGTATGATTCTGCTTATATGAGGTACCCACAGTAGTCAAATTTAGAGACAGAATGTAGAATGGTGGTTTCCAGGGGCTAGAAGGAGGGGTGAATGGGGATAATTTCTTCATTGTATATAAAATTTCAGATAGAGATTTGGAGTTTCAGTTTTGCAAGATAAATAGTTCTGTAGAATGGTTGCATGACAATGTGAATGTACTTAACACTACTGAACAGTACATTTAAAAATGGTTAAGATGGTAAATTTTATGTTATGTGTAGTTTACATTGAGGTAAGTGTGAAGTCTCATCGTAGAATTTTATCTCCTTTTGAGATAGTTCTGAGATTTGTCTCAGAATGAGATTGTGTCAACAATGTATGTAAAGCTTCTACTATCAACCTAAATATCAAAGAAGAAAACCAGTTAGTGCAAAGCTGCTGGTTTTACTTTCATTGTCCAATGTAATGGATTTTTATTGTGTGTGTGTGGTATATATTTATGCATGTAACACATGTGTGTATGTAATAGCTGGTTTGCATATAGTATCAGTCTTCACATGCATCCTAACAGTTAATCCTCCCATTAACCTAGTGGTTTGAATACTGTTATTATGCCCAGTCAACAGATGACTTAATTCATATTTACAAAGTCTCTTAAGTCACAAACCTAGCAAATGGTGGAGCTGGTTTTGAAATCTGTGTCTGTCTGACTTTCAAGCTCAAGCTTTTAACCACTTACCTTGCCTTCAGGTCACTGTGTCAAAACTCCTGATAGAGGTAGAAGGAGAGAGCTACATACCAGATTCACTTCCCATATCCTCAGCTAACTCCTGATGAACTTTACTCTACTTTTTTAAAGATTTTATTAATTTATTTGACAGAGAGAGAGAGAGCAGGAGAGCACAAGCAAGGCGAGTGGCAGAGGCAGAGGGAGAAGCAGGCCCCCCACCAAGCAGGGAGCCTGATGCAGGACTCGATCCCAGGACCCTGGGATCATGAACCAAGCCGAAGGCAGATGCTTAACCAACTGAGCCACCAAGGTGCCCCTGAACTTTATTTATTAAAACAATTATGGTGCTTTTAAAAACAGTCATATTGAGATATCATTAACATATATTACATTGCCTATATGGATGATATAATAGGATTTAACATGTGTACATCCATGACACCATCACTACAATCAAGATAGCAATCAAGATAGCAAATATGTACATCACTCCCTAAACTTTCCTCATGTATCTTGGTAATCCTTTTCTAAATGAATTAAAATGTCAATTCTCCCCCAAATTGATCTATTGATTTAACACAATCCCAATAAAAATCCCAGCAGGATTTTTTTTTTCAGTTATTGGTAAACTGATTCAAACACATTTTCTGGATTGTAAAATAAACTAGAATAGTAAAAAACAGTTTATAAAAGAACAAAGTTGAACACTTATACTGCCTGATATTAAGACCTAACTTTAATAATACCATAAGGAAGTCAGTATGTTACTGGCAAAAGTTAGACAGATAGGTCAATGGAACAGGATATTAAGTCCAGATACCCAATGACACAAGTATGGTGCATTGTTTTTGTTTTTGTTTTTGTTTTTGTTTGACCAAGGTAAAAGTACAATTTAATGGAGAAAGGATAATTTTTTCAACAAATGATGCTGGAGAAATTAAATGTCCCTATACAAAATAACTAATCTTGACCTATACCTAGCATCTGTATAAGATGATCTTTAGTTAGGAAAAAATTTCTTAGATCTCATAATGAAAACCAAATCTATTAAAAAAGATAAATTAGATTTCATCAAAATTTAAAATGCTCGCTCTTTGAAAGACATTGCCAAGGGAATGAAATGATAAATTACAGGTAGGGAGAGGATACTTGTAACTTAGTTCTCTGAAATGGGACTCATTACACTCTCAAAATTCCATTATAAGAAAACATAGAAGTAATGAAAATAACAGGAAAACGTTAAACAGACACCTAAAGAGCAACAACAAAAAAAGGAAGATGGCAAATAAATACATGAAAAGATGCTCTCCATCATTAGTAATTAAGAATTGCAAGTTAAAACCACACTGAGGTACCACTATACATCTCTTCAAAAGATAAAAGGAAAGAAAGAAACAAATAAAAACCCCTGAAAAACCAAGTGTTGCTGAAGATACAAAGCAACTGGAACTCTCCTACATTTCTGGTGGGAATGCAAAATGAGGAAGCCACAATGGAAAACTGTTTGATAGTTCTTTATAAAGTAAAATGCATTTTTAGCTTATAATCCAGTAATATCACTTTTAGGTATTTAGGGAAATAAAAACTTGTGTTTTATGCAAAAATAAACACGTGAATTCATGTTATATACATGAATGTTTATAACAACATATTTTGTAACAGCCCAAACAAGAGGTAACCCAAATTTCCTTCAATGAGTGAATGGCTAAACCAAGTGCGGTACATCCATATGATGGAATAGTATTCAGCAATAAAAAGAAGGGAAGAATTGATAAACATCACAACACAACTGAACATCAAATGGTCTATAATAACTGAAAGAAGGCACATGGAAAACTTTACACACTGTATAATTCCATTTATATGACATCTGGAAAGGGCAAAGGGAAAAAAAAGGGAAAGGGAAAAAAAAATCAGTGGTTTCCAGAGATTGAGCTGGAAGGAAGATGCATGACTTCAAATGGACATCATGGAGGAATTGTTTACTATGAGGGAACTATTCTGTACCCTGGTTGTGGTGGTGGTTATATGGCTCTACTGCTTATTAAACTCACAGTACTGCACAACAACAGCAACAAAATGAATTTATGGTGTATATACTTTTTTGAAATATTAAAAAATTAAAAAAATGGGATATTGTCTTTTTTTTTTTTTAAAAAGAGCAAGCTCCTAAACCATATCATGTTAGAACAGTTACTGCAAGGTGACATGCACATTTCTTCTAGAGTCATGGTGTCCTCCAACCATCTAGTTCCACTCAGATGTAGATAAGACCCACAGATGTGATTATTGAAAAAAAAAAAAGATGCATGTTTATCAGAGAAAGACCTCTCTGCTTCCCCGCCCCACACACCATAGATTTCCCTTCTGATTTACAGACACAAGCAGGAAGGATATAGTATTTTGTACTGAGAGATCAAGTAAATAATTGCTTAAATAATTGAGACCTGCCCTCAGCCCACAAACATGCCATCATCAGGGAACAACCACAGATAGTGGGAGTAGCTGGCTGTTTGGGAGGTGCTGACAAGAAAGTGTTGGGGCTATTAAATATAGTTTTCCAGCCCTAATAGAGCCAATTCACTGTATTATAGGAGATTGGTGTTTATTTTTTTTTTTCCTTAAGCTAGCAATCTGTTTAGTCCAAAAGCTAATATGTGCATTATTACTTTGCTGGATAGCAAGCTCTTTCTCATTAGAGGCATTGTTATTGATTAAAAGTTGTTCACCAAGTATTAGGTCCCATTGCCATGGAATAATTCTTGGCTCCTCTAATGGCAAACAGAGAGTCCAAAATGATCATTCAAATTAATTACAGTAATTTGGAATGGAAACTTGATGGGGAAGCCAGTTGTTTGAGGTGTCAAAGTAAGCTATTATTGTCACCCCACCTCCCCTTCTCATTCCTCTCTCCCAAAAGGCAGTGAGTACTGTGGTGATGAATCCTCCCTTAGGCAGGCCAGTGCAGGGCTTATTTCCATGGAGTCATGACCTGTGCTCTCGCCTTCTGTGTGCAGTCCCAACAGAGAGGGAGGCCAGATAAGCTCAGGCTAGTGCTGCAGACCTTGTCCTCAGTATCCTACCTCTGCACCAGCCTGCAAGTTTGGCAGGGCCTCTGCTGCCCTCAACATGTACTGGACCTGAAATGTATTCTTCCCTAATAAGTTTTTTGGATAGTTGTCCTTCTCTTTCATCAGCTTCTGGTCTTTCATCCCTTTGTGTTTGGCATTCTGCCCTACTACGTACCCTTCTGTATCCTTTTGCTGCCAAGATATCACCAATTCCAGGCAATTCTATCTCAGAATCACTTTCTGCTCTTTCCTAGTAAGACTTTTCCTACCTTGTCTCAGATACTATTTTTCAAGTATAATGCCTATATAGGCTCCAGTATGAGTAGCTCACATGAAACTGAGTGGAGGGTTCTGCTATAGACACCAGCTGGTGTTTCCATCCTCTAGTTGTGTGAATGCTTAAGGCTGATAACTGCCTTCCTTCTATGGTGAATTGCTTGCTTTTTCTTGGCTCATGGGGAGCTGGCTTACTGTTGGAGGTTATTTGCTGCCTCCCAAACACAGAGGCAGCCAGTGGGCAATGACTGAATGATATGGGGAACACAGTCAAAGCACACTTGCCTCAAGTTGAGATGATTCTGTCTTCTGATTTATGCCCTAGAGTCCCTTATGGGTAAGACTATCTGAGATTACAAGCTTGTTTGGTCCTTTCCCCATCCAATTCTTTGTTTCCTCACTTTCTTAAAGGGTTGTGCTGAAGGACACTCCCTCAGTAAATCTTGTGAGTCCAAGTTCTCATATAAGGCTCTGTTTTCTAAGGAGCCCATCTTAATCATTAATTCCTTGGAGCTATTGACAATGTCTATTTTCTCCAGCTTTGATGTTCACCTCTTTTCTTCTGCCATAGTTTTGGACATTACCCTTACTCCTGGAGGTGGTCTGTCAGTTATGGTCTGTTTGGATGTCTTTCATCTGAGTCAGAACTACTTTCCCCAGGCCATATCTGCTCAGACTAATCCAAACTTATATACCAGGTAATCTTCAGGGACCACGTGGAAAAGTCTGGGGAAGAAGTAAAGGAGACATTCTTTACCATCAAGAACAAGAAAAAAAAAAGGACAGAGAGATGAAATGAGTCTTTGTTGATAAACCTAGGTAATAATCAGTATAAATAAGAGTTGTTCTGAAATGTGTCAATTCTGAGAGGATAAGAGCCCAAAGAAACGTATAGAGAAAGGTACCTTATATGTACGGAAAATACATACCACTTATAGACAGCAATATATCAATATCAATAGCAGGGTGATATTGTCTTAGGATATTATTTATTGTGGATCACTTCAAATCTCCACAAATTACTGCTGATCCTTTAATCTATGAAATCCTTTCCTATTAGGGTTTTTTTTGGTCTGTTTATTATTTTTGTTTTCAAGAGAGACAGTGTGTGTGTGAGTTAGGGAGGCAGAGGGAGAAGGAGAGAGAGATCCCTAGCAGGCTCCACACTCAGCGCAGAGTCCAACAGGGGACTCCATCTCATGACACTGAGATCATGATCTGAGCCAAAATCAAGAGTTGGACACTTAACTGACTGAGACACACAGGCTCCCTACTATTAGGTCTTTCTTATCTTTTGCATTTTGGTTGCTGCATTTTAAGCCCTTCCTAAAATCTTGCTTGTCTTCCATAGTCCTAACTTTTGAATTCATCTGGACTTTCCTGAATATATTTTACTGACAACTTTTCAAAAGGCTTTGGTTAACTGTAACTTGATAGGTCATCTGGAAGCCTAATTAATGAATCACACATGTGTATAGAGACATCAGTTAGATCAGAATTCACATACCAATTATCATGATACTATCCCTATTGGAAAACAGGGGATAGTGAGAGAAAGACCATGGTAAAAAAAAATATCAGGAAAAAATGCCAAAATGACTTATGTGTTAGGAGTCAATCCTCCCCTGGAGGAAAGAACTTGTATGGGAATGGGAAAAGGAAGCAGAGGTTCAGAGCCTGGCAGATTAGTAAGCAAGACGCAGGAAAACCTCAGCCAGTCATTACCCCAGTGACCAAAACTCAAGAATTAAAACAAATGCATTGTTTCAGATTCCATTTTTCTAACTGCTAACACGCTGTCTAAACCACGTTAGCATCCATCCTTCAAAGGCAAGAAGACTGTGGGGCTTACAGGTATGTTTTCATGGTTGTCAACTCTTCACAATAAAACTGAAAGAAATATTTTCTTTTCTATTCTCAAGGGGAATTAGTCCAATCCCATCAGTTTGCAGAAGATCAACAGATATTGGAAGATATTCCAGAAAAATAATGACATAATAGTATTATCAATCATGTGTCCCCATTAAGGAAGCATAAAGGTGCTCAATGAAATAATAATCTTGGAGTGCAGGTGCATCAGGACCATGAAGAGGATAGAATCCTTGGCACAATTGCTTTGACTGAGGGGCAAGTGAAGGAAGGAGAGTATATATAAGGGACCTACCAGACACCTCTGGGACCTTAATTCATATCCTCATCTCCAATTTCAGCTACCCTCTAGCAGACAGTGCCTGGCCATCTTTGATGCCCCACATGTAGACAGCATTGTACCCTCACCATATGCCATGTCCCAGGTTTCTCTAATACTTCAGATACCAGTAGGAGCCTGTTGGGCAGGCATACATGCACAGTTTGGAAATGCAGAGTTAATGAGCCCAGGGGCAGCCTTCAACAAGTAGATTTGGGATGGGAGTTGATAGTTAAACACTTCTGGTCAGTCCCTGGTGGACAGTTCTGGGAGGTGGTCTATATGTTTCTTAGAGGCCTCCAGAGAGAAACTAGCACTAATTACCCTCAGTGGTGACCTCAATAGCACACCTTTATGTGGGGGTTTTCTCTTTCCCTCTGTCTTCCTCTTGGGTCCTTCAGTCCTACATCCTGGATTTACTCCAAAATAAAATACCTGCCCACAAATCCTTGTCTCTGATTCTGCTTTTGGGAAGAACCCAAGTTAAGATAGTGTCAGGTGAGGACCTAGAAATCAGATGCTTCCAATGGAATTGAGCCCAGCTGCCCACACCAGTGGATGAAATAATATATTTACTGTCTTTTCTCCCTTCCTTCACCTCTTCTGTCCTCACTGACTGTCCCTGGATCCTCCTGAGTACATCCTGGACACAAGTTCTTCCTCAGGCTCTGCCATTGAGGGGAACCAAACTTAAGGATTGAGCAGAAGTGATAAGACAATTGAAAGGAGAAACAGGGGAAAATGTTTTCATAGGAGCCAAAGGATGGATGAATTTTAAGAAAGAGACAGTGATCAATCACATCACAAGCTATAGAGAGGTCAAGTAGTATGAAAAATGAAAAGAATCAAATTTAGCAACTGGAAGATTACAGCAAACTTGAGATGGAACTGTCAATGCGGTGAAGAAGGTAGATTTTTCTTCTACTGTTGAAATTTGTTCTATTATAGTTGCATTTCACTGTTTCTCTGGTTTTGAGCTACACCTTCCTCATTTTTCTAAATCTCCAGGCTATAAACTTTAACATTTCCAATCTATTCAGAGAAATAATCTGCTCGATATTGCAATGATAGTAAAAGCCATTTTAATTCTCTCCCAAAATTTATTTTGCATTTACTTTTTATAACAAAAATGTGCCACTTCTTCTGGAGTTGCCCTAGCCCACTTCTCTGGCCTTATCCTAGTCTCCCTTCCTCTCTTTTTATTCATCTGCAATCCCCTAATTGTTTGGCTTTAACTTTACACAACAGACAATGACTCACTTCCCTCTTCATCAAAATTAGTTTTCTTGCCTTTCTTTGAGTGTATGAATCATTCTTCTCTTATAAGTATTATCAGTAAGACTCTTTAAATTCTGAAGTTTGTTGTGCATGTGAGAGAGATATTAAAAAAATACATTGTTATCGGTTTAGGCTCATTTTTTGGCATCAATGAAGATAGAGAGAATCTTGCTATTCGTTAAAGGAAAGGGTCCAGAAATGGCATGCTCATGATAATAAACATTATCTTGCCAGGATGGGATACAAAGTCAATTCTGTTGGCAATATTGGTAATTGTTCTGATTAATGTAAGTGGTTCTGTTCAATAAACAATTATTCAGCATTGAATGATTTTTGAGGCATTCTGAGAATGTGAAGTGGAAGGAGTTCTGTAAGGAACTATGAGTGTTGTTTCAGAAACCAATACAGTGTTTGACCTTGAAGAGTGGGTGCTTATGACTGAGAGAGTTCCGGGGGAGGGGGGGCTTCTGGTGTCTCATTAATTTCTTGATCTGGGTATTGATTACACGGGTGTATTTTGTTTGTGCAAATTCAGCCAGCTTTATACTTATGGCTTACATGCATTTATGTATATATCTTATTCTTCAATAAAAAACCCCAAATTTAAACACAAAAATAAAACCATGAGGTTATTAGATGTGAACACAGGAAAATTGTTTTATAACTTCAGTACAAAGTCCTTTTTAACGATGACTCATAAATCAGAAATCAATACAGAAATGAATGCTCAAACTGCAAAAAGAAAACATTCTAAATAAGGTTGGAAGATAAATGTCAAATTAGAAAGCATTTGTAATGCAACTTACATCTCAACAAATCAGTAAGAGCACAACCATCCAACTGAAAATGACACCAGCATTTGAACAAGTATGTCATGTTACAAAAGTGAGATAGAAATGGCTCTTACATGTATGAAAAGTTGATCAGTTTGTGTTATAAGATGAGAAATGAAAGTGAAAGCTACAAGAATACATCCCTTTACCCATCAGGTTAAGAAAGATTTGTGTGTGTGTGTGAGTTTGATACTATGTGTTAGTAAGATATAGGGAAGCAGGGATCCCCATGCACTCTTTGTGGGAATATAAATTAGTGTGATTTCTATTGGAATTTCATTGGCATTATCTATTGAAATTAAAAATGAACATACCAGGGGTACCCGTGTGTCTCAGTTAGTTGATTTTGGCTCAGGTCATGAACTCAGCATTGTGGGATCAAACCCCATGTTGGGCTCCGTGCTCAGTGGGGAGTCTGCTTGAGATTCTCTTCCTCTCTCTCAGCCCCTTCCCTTGCTTGTGTGTGCACTCCCTCTCTCTCTCTCTAAAATAAATAAATAAATCTTTAAAAAAATAAGCATATCATATAATTGAGCAATTCAATTCTGAGAAATTAGATTACTTGTACATGTATCAAATGCTTCAGGTACAGGAATATTAAGTGAAAGAATGATTATAATTACAAAATACTATAAATAGAGATAAAGTTATTTTTGTTAACATGTAGATAAAAATCTCTTGAAATATACACACAGGCTCTGGGGAGTCAAGGCAAGGAGTATATGATTGAAGGGTAGGGTGAGAAAGCTTTCATTGTCTACATGAATGTTTTCTTGAAAATCACCCACTGGGAAAATTAATTAAATAGAAAAATAAAACTAATGCATAACAAAAAAACCCCATGATGTTTCAACTTAAATTACTTTAATTACTTAAATGGTAGATAATAATCTGATAAATGTAGTCATATGATAAAATTTACTAATTCTAAAAAAAAGTGCTAATTGCTGTAGTATTAGGGGAAAAATGGCATATCACTGTATAATATCTATCCTTGATCAGAGGTTAGGAAAGTGTTTATTCTCTTGTACCATGCTTGTTGGTCTGTGAATTGACAAAAGATCCTGACAGACAATTTGGCTAACAGTACCAACATATGAGTAATCTCACTCACACCAATTTGTTACTAGAATGTGATCCACACAATATTATGAACAAGACCATTATCCATACTGTTATTTCTATAAATTAAATATTAACATTGAATAATGAGTAACCAATACAAACTAAAAATAAATTAGCATGTATTCATATGATGAAATACTACAAAGTCATTGAAAAAAACTATTCTTTGAGACACCATAAATGTGTGAGAATATGCTGCAGTGTATGTTAAGTAATTAAGTATCACATAATCACAGTTCGGTAAAATTTCATAGGCAACTTCTGAAAGGAAATATCTCTAATTGGTAGGAAGATAAGCAATTTTTTTTTGCTTATGTTCAGTATTTTCAAATGTTATATTTCATACATACATTACTTTATAGTCAAGAAAATGCTGGTGATGGGTAGTAAGGAGGGCACGTATTGCATGGTGCACTGGGTGTTATACGCAACTAATGAAACATCAAACTTTTTTTTTTTTTAAAGATTTTATTTATTTATTCGACAGGATAGAGACAGCCAGCGAGAGAGGGAACACAAGCAGGGGGAGTGGGAGAGGAAGAAGCAGGCTCATAGCGGAGGAGCCTGATGTGGGGCTCGATCCCATAACGCCGGGATCACGCCCTGAGCCGAAGGCAGACGCTTAACCTCTGTGCCACCCAGGCGCCCCTGAATCATCGAACTTTACATAAAAAACCAGGGATGTACTGTATGGTGACTAACATAATATAATAAAAAATATTATTATGAAAAAAAGAAAAAGAAAATGAACAAAAAAGCAACAAGCAGTGTGTCAGTGACTGTTATAACTAGAGTATTCTGATATTATTCTGCAGGGCTGGTCTCCTGCAGGTAATATATGGACAGCTTTATTCTGCTCTGAAGGGTCCCAAGTGGTGGTGATTCTCACAAAAAGAAAAGTGGAAAGATTTATTTCAGAAAAGCCTTTTGTCATCTGTCCAGTGGAACACTTAGATTGATTCTTGGCTCAGTTTCCAAGAGGGCACAAGCAGACCACCTCCTCAGAGTCTTAAGTTTACACTCCAATGCAGTTGGTAAAAACATCGGGTCCTAGGTCTGGAATCAAGTAATTTTTTGCTTAGGGTATTATATACAGACCCCTCTCCTGCACTCAATGCCCCTCCTCCACACTGGGCATTGGAGGGGCAGGTAACAATTTCTCCCATGTGTCCAAATAGCTACTGTCCTGCTGAATATTCACCATCATCTCCAAGAAAATGTCCAGAAAGTTGCATAGAATTAAGACAAAATATGTATCACATTGTTGGACTAAAACAGGAATACAAGTAAATTCTTCAAAAAAAAAAAAAAAGGAGCTAAGACACTGGGACTACAAAAGCCTGTGTTTGAATGCCTATTCTGGCCTTGCTCTATTTAAACCTCCTCATCTTTCTGAGCCTCAGCTTCTTCTGTGAAAAATAGGTCATCAATATCTACATGCCAAGTTGGAAGAGTTGGGTGGTTATATAAGGAAATGTACAGGAAAAGTCCTCATGATATCTGGCTCATGGAGACACTATTCAGTGCCAGACGCTGATCTAAAGGGGGTTTTGTATTTTCTCATTAATTCTCAATTTCTGAGTATCTTCTATAATCATCCATTATCTTGACCTAATCTTTGAACCTAGTTTTTCTAAAAGAACCAATTTGGTTGCAAATTGGTCTGTTTAGAGAAAAACGAGAAGAAAAACTCAAGATATGTGTTGACAAGCCAAGACAAAAATCAAGTAGTACTATGTTAAAATACAGAAGATAATAATTAACATAAAATCATCTTGCAATCACATGCAATACTTAAACATACATGCATATATTTAAATATTTGTAAATTAGCTTACAATAAAATTGACTTTTGGTATACAGTCTATTAATTTCGACACACTTTTATGATACTTACTTAAACACCACTACAATCAGGATACAGGGCATCATACCCAACACATCCCTTCTACTCTTCTTTTGTGGTAGAACTTTCTCCCCAACCTTAACCTCTGGCAGCCACTGATCTATTCTTCATCACTTTGTCACTATGTTTTTGTCTTTTCAAAAATGTCATAGAAATGGACTCATATAATATGTAACTTTTTGAGATTGGCTTCTTTGAGATTCATCCAACTTGTTGCATTTGTCAATATCTTCCTCTTTATTGTTGGGTAGTATTCCATTCTATGCATGTGCAATGGTTTGTTTAACCATTTTTGTGTAAAAGAACATCTGGGCTGTTTCCAGTTTGAGGTACTTATGAATAGAGCTGCAATAAACATTCATAACAGGTTTTTGTATGAAAATGTATGTGTTTTCTTATTTGATATTAATATATTCACCCATCTTTCTTTGGATTAATGTTTTCATGGTATACCTTTTTACTTTTAACTTCCTTATATAGCTGAAGTGAATTTCTGGTGGCCTATACTTAGGGCATATCTCTTTTTATTTTTTATTTTTAAATAAAGAGAGAGAGAGCGAGAGCAGGGTTTGGGGCAGAGGGAGAGGGAGAGAGAGAATCCTAAGCAGGCTCCATGCTCAGGGTGGAGCCCAACACGGCGCTTGATCTCAGGACCCTGAGATCATGACCTGAGCCAAAATCAAGAGTCGGGCGCTTAACTGACTGAGCCACCCAGGTACCCTGGCACATCTCTTTTTAAATCTACCATGACAATCTGTCTTTTAATTGTGCCTGTAACATTTACATTATACATATTTATTACTATGTTTGTATTTAGATCTGTCATTTTATTGTTTTCTGTTTAATCTCTTTTTTCATGCCTCCATTTTCCTTTCCTGTTTTCTTTTGAATTATTCGAGCATATTTATTATGAAATGTTATTGTATCTATTTCCTTTTTATATACATTTCCTTGAACATGTCTTATTTCCCTATGTTTTGTTTTTTAGTGGTTGTTCTTTACATAATCATAGTGGCTTTACATAATCTGCTTAAAATCCATTTGTTCCTTCCAGTGGGAAGCAGAAACCTTACCACCATATAGTTCCCCTCACCCTTCACTGTTTAGTTTGCACTTTCTTATGTGTTCTCTTATGAGAAACAGGAGCCATTACTACAGAAATAGATCGAAAATAACAAAAAAAGAAAATACTATAAATTGTATGGCAACAAATTTGATGACTAAGATTAAATGGACTAATTCCTATAAAAATACAAACTGCTGAAACTGAGTCAGGAAGAAACAGAAAATCTGATAAGCTGTAACAAATATGGATTCAAACAGAGGGTGAGGAGGGTGTGAGATGGGCAAAATAGGTGAAGAGGATTAAGAGGTACAAACTTCCAGTTATAAGTCCTGGGGATGAAAAGTTTAGCATAGGGAATATACCTAAGAATATTGTAATAACACTGTGATAGATGAGAACTACACTTATCATGATGAGCACTGCATAATGTATAGAATTACTGAGTATCTTGTACACCTGAGATTAATATATTATAGATCAACTACATTATGTACATTACTTATAAAGCAAACTCAAGGCCCAGATTGCTACACTGATGAATTTTACTGAACATTTATAGATTTAATGTCAACCCTTTATAAATTCTTCCATAAAAAGAGAAGAGAAGCAATACTTCCAACTGATTCCATGAGGCCAGAATTATCCTGATGCCAAACCAGAAACAGTTACCACAAGACTCAATAAAGGTGGGGAGAAAAAAATTTTTAATCCTATTTTTAAGTAACCTCTATATCCAACATGGGGTTTGAACTCACAACCCCAAGATCAAGAGTCACATGTCCTACCAACTGAGCCAGTCAGGTGCCCCAAATCTGGGAAAATTTAAAAACAGAGTTAGAAATGTTAAAGGGGACTCTTTGATTAGAAAGGAGAGATCATAAGTAAGAGTAAGAAAAGTAGGAAGCACAAAAGCAGTAATATTAAGTTTATCTATAAAAAAATCAGTCAAGGTATTAAAAAAATAAAAGGCTGTAAAGTAAGACAGCATATACCTAAAACATGGGGGGAAAGAGGAGTAAAGAATGGGTTCAAACTTAAGCAACCATCAACTTAATATAAACCACTATATGCAGATGTTATATACAAACCTAATGGTAACCACAAATCAAAACCCAGTAATAGATACGCAAAGAATATAATATAATATATTATTATTACATAATAATGAGTTCATCAAAAAGTAATTTTTAACTTTCATTGAAAATTCCATCAGACAATCTTATAGTTTTGCGCTCAACTGCCATAGTACATTAAAGAGCTCCAGAAAAGTTCATTACATTTACCTAGATGCTTACATTGTGATCTCTCTTCTTTGAAGACTGATGCTCCTAATTTCCTTCTTTCTGATGTCATTTATCTTCCCCCTGAGGAAATCTCTTTAGTCATCCTTTTTAGAGTAGAACTGTGACAATGAGTTTATCTGAATTTCCTTCATCTGAGAATGCATTAATTTCAGCTTTACTCCTAAAGAATATTTCTCCTCCATATAAAATTATAGGTCAATTGTTCTTTTCTTTCAGCATCTTAAAAATATATTTTCAGGAGCGCCTGGGTGGCTCAGTCATTAAGCGTCTGCCTTTGGCTCAGGTCATGATCCCAGGGTCCTTGGATGCAGCCCTGCATCAGGCTCCCTGCTCAGCGGGAAGCCTGCAACTCTCTCTCGCACTCCCTCTGCTTGTGTTCCCTCTCTCACTGTCTCTCTCTGTCAAATAAATAAATAAAAATCTTAAAAAAATGTTATTTCACTCTGTTGTAGACGTCATCATTTTCCATGAGAATTCTGCAGTTGGAATCATGATTTCCCTGTAATTGAGGCATCCTTTTCTGGTTCATTTCTAGACTTTTTCTTTGTTTCTAACCTTTTTTTTTAAGTATGCATCTGGGTATTGATTTCTTTGCATTTTTTCTGCTTGAAGTTTGCTGAACCTCTTCAATCTGTAGGTTTATATCTTTCAAATATTTATGAGAATCTTAGCCATTATTTCTCCAAATAGTTTTCTCTGCCCTGTCCTTTTTTCCTCTCTCCTTCTGGGATACCAATGACATCAATATTTGACCAATGAATGAATGTTCCTGAGAATCTGTTCAGTTTTTTAAAAATTTTTATCTAATTTGTTCGTATTGGATAATTCTTTTTCATTTATTTTCAAGTTCATTGACTCATTCCTCTGTCATTTCCACTATGCTATTGAGCCTATTCTGTGAATTTTTTACTTTACACTACCGTATTTTTCAGTTCCAAAATGTCCATTTGGTTCTGCTTTATTTTTTTTTTCTGAGATTTTCTATCTTTTAACTTTGTTTAAAGAGTACTGATATTTATTTGGACATTTTAATATTAGATGCTTTGATGTCTTTGTCAAATAATTTCAACACTTTCACCATTTTCTTATTGGCATCTGCTAATGGACTTTTCCCATGTAAGTTGAGATTTTTTTTTTCTGGTTCTTCCTATGATAGGTAATTTTGACTTGTATTCTGGACATTTTGAATATTATAGCCTGAGACTGTAAGTCTAATTTAAGTCCTATAAAAAAACACTGACTTTTCTTAAAAATAGGAAATGTGCCTGGTAGAGTTCAAGCCACAAGTTTGGATGCGTGTGTTTTCAACATTACTTCCCTTTGTAGAGCTTTGTGGACCTATCCTATGTCTGTGTCCTCACTTGCCAGTCTGGAACGTGGCTGTGGCTTTTATCTTGGTCAAGTCTCAAAGTCTTTGGCTTGCCATTTGGGACTGGATCCACACATGTTGTAACTTGGTGATGAGCTTGCACGTTTTTAAACAACTTCACTGTTTGCTTTCCTAAGCTTCTGCCTTTCTGTGACTTCCTTGATGTTTTCTGGTTCTCTGGGACTCTCTTCTTCAGTCCTCCACCCAGAGATCTGGGACTATATTTATTCCGCTGTGTTCTGGATTCCCCATGACTGCAGCTGCTTCTATGACCAGATGGTGAGAAGCCAGATAGAGGAAAAAAAAAAAAAAAACAACAACAGTGGTTGAAACCACAGAACCTCTTGGAACACAGACTCTCATATTGTTGAGGTAGTTTCCTCTGTCTCAGGACTTTAGGTGCCTGCAATCTCCCATAACTGCTGCAGTTACTACTGCCACAGCTGCCATAGCAGGATTGTCACTGGGGCATGAGAGAATGGAGAAAATACATATTTAGTTTTTAAAAAGGAGTAATGTGTATTTTTTCCACTCATAGCATTAGAATTCCCCTTCCTGATCCTTTAGTAAGAACTAGAGGGCTTCTCTTGGAGATGTTTCTGTTCATGTTGAAGACCAGTCTGCATTTGGGGCTGCTTTGAATCCAGGCCAAGGAATACCAGAGTACGGGGAGGGATGGTAAACTCACTGCAGGTTCAGTGGTGTTTTGAGATATGGTCTTCTTCTTTAATTTGGCTCCTATTGTTTACCTTTTAGAACCATCAGCTGCCCTATGCCTTCTATCCAGGTGAAGTGTCATTGCTCTGTCTTTCCTGGATTGAAACTGATCAAACACACCTTATTAGACTTTAAAACTAGTGTCCTATTTTTCCCCATTGTGCCATAATGCTTTTTTTCAAAGATTACCATGAGTGAAGATCTTCTTCCTTATGTATTAAGTGAAATCCAACTCATAATCCTTTGGATATCCTAAATATTGAATGTTAAATTTGCTAGAATTGGTTAAAGTTACTCCATGACATCAGCTTTCAGCTCTTCTTTTGGAATCCCTGGAACTAAAAGTCCTGAGACCTCACCACTTCTTTATCTAATACTGGTGTGTAGAGGCAGAGAACCAATCCTATCTGAGTGGCTGCTCATTCGTGTGTCTCGTCTCACATAACTGTCCTTACCTGTTTCCCTGAGCTGTTTCTGTGCCTGATGGGATTAAAAAAAAAAAGTGTTCTTATTAAGTGCTGTAAGATAGAGAAACTCTTTATTCACACTTCCTAAAGTTATCTGTCACAATTTGATGCACTAAAGAATTTATCAAAGAGCTTACCAAACTAGAAAAGAACAAGCTGGAGAAGAGGATGGAAGATCAACCTACGTTACTTCGTGTGCCAACACAACCCCAACCCACCCTCTTATAAAAATAACTAAAGAAGACATTATTTGTTTTATCTTGAGATTTTGCTTATAACAAAGCTATTAATCCCTTATGACTTTTGATAGATTGCAAAAATGGTGTGAATTCTCCATCTTTTTAAAAATATCTGTGCCCTTTTTCACTGACTTTGTAACTCCTCAAAAGATGAAGTCTATTCTGCTTAAAACCGGCTGACTCTGGGACTTGCATTGGCCAATAGAATGTGTGGATGGGTTGCCTTGCCAGTTCCAAGTCTAGGCCAGGAAGACCTGCATGCTTCTGTTTACTCCCTGGGAACCCTGATGAGCCACCATGCTAATAAGTTCAGGCTAGCCTGCAGGAGGATGAAATACCATATGGACTAGAGATGAGCCGTCCAAGCTGATCCTGGTCTCCACCAGACCCAGTAGTTGACTATGAACTCATGAATGGGCCCAGCTTAAACCAGCTGAGCCAGGCTCAGATTAGCAGAATTATCCAGTCACCTCATAGCCATAAGCATTAATCAAGCGTTGTTGTGTAAAGCCAGTAGTTTTGGGTGGTTTGTTATGCTGCAAAATCTAACTGACACATGAAACAAGAACTACTTTTATCAATCGACAAGACCCTCCATTTCTCCCCAAATGCATGTGCGAGCATACACACGGAGGGAGGGAGGAAGGGGAGCAAGAGAGAGAGAGAGAGAAAGAGAGAGAAAGCAGAATGTTTGCAATTGAGCTGCACTTAGAAAAACTAACTACTCTGCAGTCCCTAATCATATGAATGATAGTCCCAGCCCCTTTACAAGCCTGCCAGTAACTATTAGCGCATATCTAGGAAATTGACAAGTTTTTTCATATATTTTATGGCTCACATTCTGCCATCATAGCCATAATTGCCATGAGAATGCAATAGTGCATGGATCCCTATCTTCAGCACACATCTTCCTTCTGAGAAAAAAGGAGACTGACTTACACAGAATGACTTTGTTCGTGTGAAGGAGAGAAAGAAGCCCGCAACTGAGACTACACAGAATGGTGCTGCCCAGACTCTCATTTTGTATTCTCAGACCTAATTAGCTCTTTTGGAGCAGATTGTTTGCAATGAGCTCCAGAAAATTGAGTATGATTTACTCAAGCCAAACAGGGTTCAGTTGTTAACCTTTCAGTCTTTAACGAGGCAACATCTTAAGGATGAACAACAGTAAACAAGGAAGCTTGTCAATAAGAATCAAGACTGTGCCAGGATCCAATTTTACACCAAAAACAAGTCTCTGGAGAAAAATAACTTTTCTGGCATGAAGTGACAGTGCAGGAAGTGTTAGGAAAGAGTATCATCCCCAACTCAAAGCTGAGAATTCAATTTTGGGGTGTCTAATATTGAGAGGCAATTTTAAAGCAAACAGTGTTCCCATTCTCCTGCAGAACGGAGTGAATAAATGATGACTAGAACAATGTGACAATAAGATATCTGACTTCATAGAGAAGTGGCAGTGTTCAGGTAGAATTGCGAATTTTCTTTTTTTTTCTTTTTTTTTAAAGATTTTATTTATTTATTCAACAGAGATAGAGACAGCCAGCGAGAGAGGGAACACAAGCAGGGGGAGTGGGAGAGGAAGAAGCAGACTCCCAGCAGAAGAGCCCGATGTGGGGCTCGATCCCGGAACGCTGGGATCACGCCCTGAGCCAAAGGCAGACGCTTAACCGCTGTGCCACCCAGGCGCCCCGAATTGCGAATTTTCGATGTAGTCTTAGACATGAACTATGCCATTAATAAAACAGGTGAACAGAGTGAGTTGTGTTAGCCTACACGGATGTTTTGCATGAGGTGGGAGGATCCCCTGGGTGAGAATCTACAGCCAATACCCACCACTCTTCTAGCTAAGCCTTCCACATGGAATTGCTTATACTTTGCTGAGTGTGCTGAACCTCCTTATGTTTTACCATGGTGTCCTCTCTATCTGGACTATATTTCCTGACTTTCATAGTCTGGCAAATTCCCGTTAATCCTTAAAGTCCTAATCAAATCATTCCCTTACAAAAGGAGAACAAATCCCTGCTCCATCTCTTTTTCCCAGGCACATTTCATATCTGGTGTTCCCAATAGACTCTAAGACGCTAAAAGGCAACAACTGGACCATTATTTCTGAAGCCTGAGCTCCAAAGTCATACTGTTTGAGATAAATTAAAAAGAAGAAACATACATACCTTCTGTAAATCTCAGAACATAATTTTCCCTCCACAGGTACATAGAGAAAAATTTTCAGGGAGAACATTCAGATTCTCACCAAAAAGAAAGGAACAAAAAAACACATTATCTTTATTATACCCCTGGAGCAATCTTACATATAGGCTGGAAATTTAGTTTCTGCTTCTTGATTGACTGGGGACATGAGTTGGTACACTGGGGGTATACAAACATGGCTTCGGTTATTCTTGTCCTGTACCGACATCCCTTTGTAACGTGATTTTGCAGCTTCTCTCAAGAGGTGAAGTCTATTTCTTGACCCTCCGAATTTGGGCTGAACTTGAAATTTGCTTCATCAGTCAAATGCAGTGGGAAGTCATGCTGTGCCTGTCCTGAGCCCGGGCCTCGGAGGACTGGAATCTTTGTGCTTAATCTCTTGGGAAGTTGCCCGACTGTTCCGTGAACCTCTTGAGCTAGCACGCTGGAAGGTGAGAGACCACGTACATCAGAAACCAGCCTGCTCAGCTGGGCCATGTGAGTCCAGTCAGCCCCCAGAGGACCTAGCTGTTGAACAAAGATGCATAAGTATCGCAGATGAGACCAGAGAAACCATCCACCTGAGCCAAAGCCAAACCACTAATCCACTCAGATGTAAACTGAATTGTAGACTGTTGTTTTAAGTTACTATGTTTTGAGATGGTTTGTATTTAGGAAAAAAATTAACTGACACAAATAGTCAAATATACAAATGTACACAGGGCCTACTGTAGATGGTCCCTGAAGGTTTTTCCTGACTCTTGGGTTGTTCAAACATCCTCCCTGGGTTTCTGAATTTCTCTCTCTTTCTTTTCTTTCCCAGAAGATCTGCAGTCTCTTAAATCCCTTTACTTCTCTGCTTTTCAACCTTGACAGTCTCTCTTTAGCTTGCAGTGTGGGTTCTCTGTTGTGTTTCAAATCATGGAGGTTTTTCTCCCTGTACACTGTCACTGAGGGTTTCCAATTTATTAGAATACAGGAGAGGGATCAATGAAAAAAGAATGCCTTTGGAGAGTACGTCTTATTCCCGGGATGCAATGAGGTAAGAGAGAAACAAAATTAATACTTGCCACATTCTACCTTCAGTATAAAATTTTGAGTAGTTAGAAGAATGTGGTTTGCATTCGATACTATCCCCCTTCCTTGTCACCTCAATCCCACCAACAGGTTGGAAGAGGTTGTGATGAGCCACTGAACTTCGCACTCAAGGCTGTGCTTTTCCGTGGGAAGTGACTTGATGGGTTTCAAGTCCTACAAATCAATTAAAAGATTTGTCCATCCACAAAAATTTAAAATTTTAATACTGCCAATTGTCCTCCAGAAAGTATCAACTTATACTTCTGTGCATGAGTGTTGATTTCCTCATCTTATCACTAACATTGTTTTTTTCTCAATTTTTCATTGTTTTTATATGCATATATGACATATATGTAAAACATAATATTTTCCATTATAACCATTTTAAATGTATAATTTAATGGCATTAATTACACTTATAATGTTGTATGACTATTGCCAATATGCTTCCATTTTTTTTTTCATTACCCCAAACAGAAGCTCCGTAACTATGAAGCAATGCTTTTCCCATTCTCACCTCACCCAGACCCCTGGTAACCTCTAGTCTACTTCTTTTTGTATGAATTCACCCCTTCTAGATACTTCATATAAGTGGATCATATGATATTTGTCCTTCTGTGGCTGGCCTATTGCACTTAGCACAATATTTTCAGGATTCCTTGATGCATCTATCAAAACTTCATTTCTTGTTATGACTGGATAATATTCCATTGTAAGTACATGTCACATTTTCTTTGTCTATTCACCGGTAGACGGACTTGGTTGTTTCACGTTTTGGCTATTGTGAATAGTGCTGCAATGAATATTCACATGCTTCTTGAATCCCTGATTTCAATTCTTTGAGTTTATACTTTGGGTTTATAATTGCTGGGTCATATGATAATTCTATGTTTAACTTTTTGAGGAGCTGCCAAACTGTTTTCCATAGTGGCTGCATCATTTTACATTCCCACCAGCAAAAGAGAGGGTTATAATTTCTCCACATCCTCACCAACATTTAGTTTCCATTCTTTAATTGTTGCCAACCCACTAGGTGTAAAGTGGTATATCATTATATGGTTTGTTTGCATTTGTCAAATTGCTGATCTTTTTTCAAAGACCCCACATTTGGTTTTGTTACTGATATCTATTATTTTTCTGTTTTCTATTTTATTTATCTCCACTCTAATCCTTACTATTTCTATCCTTCTGCTAGCTTTGAGTTTAGCCTGCTCTTCTAGTTTCTCAAGATGTAAAATCAGGTTATTGATCTGAGATCTTTTTTAAAGTAGGCATTTACAACTATGAAATTCCCTTTGAGCACTGCCTTTGCTGCATATCACAATCATTGTTAATGTTTTGTCTTATTTCCCTTGAATTTCTTCTTTGACCCATTGGTTGTTTCAGAGTGTGTTTTATAGGGAGCACCTGGGCAGCTCAGTCAGTTAAGCGTCTGACTCCTAGTTTCAGCTCAGGTCATGATCTCAGGGTCCTGAGGTTGAGCCCCGCGTCCAGGTCCACGCTCAGCATGGAGTCTGCTCGTCCCTCTCACTCTGCTCCTCTCCCTGTGCTCTTTCTCTCTCCCTCGAATAATAAACAAATAAAATCTTTAAGTGGAGGGGAAGTGGATGGGGAATGGGATAATTGGGTGATGGGCTTTAAGGAGGGCAGGTGATGTGCTGAGCACTGGGTGTTATATGTAACTGATACATTATACGTAACTGATAAATTATTGAACACTACATCTGAAACTAATGATGTATTGTATGTTGGCTAATTGAATTTAAATAAAAATAAATAAATAAAATCTTTTAAAAAAGAGTTTTTATATATTTTTTCACATATTTGTGATTTTTTTCAGTTTTCCTTCAGTTAATAGTTTTTAGCTTTGTTCATTGTAGTTGGGAAAGATACTTTGTATAATTTCAATCTTCTAAATTTTATTGAGACTTGTTTTGTGACCTAACATGGTTTATTCTAGATCATGCTCCATGTGCACCTGAGAATGTGTACTCTGCTGTTGTTGAGGGGAGTGTTCTATAAATGTGTGTCAAATCTAGTGGTTTATAATATACGTCAAGTCCACTATTTCCTTATTGATTTTCTGTCTAGAACACCTATCAGTATTGAAAGCGAGGACACCGAAGTCTCCAAATATTATTATTATTATTTTTTTAAAGATCTTATTTATTTATTTATTTATGTGACAGAGAGACAGCCAGCGAGAGAGGGAACACAGCAGAGGAGTGGGAGAGGAAGAAGCAGTCTCACAGTGGAGGACCCCGATGTGGGATTCGATCCTGGAATGCTGGGATCACGCCCTGAGCCAAAGGCAGATGCTTAACGACTGTGCTACCCAGGCGCCCCATCCAAATATTATTTTAGAAATGTTTATTTCTAATTCTATTTTAACTGTATTTTGGGACTCAGTTGTTTGGTGCATACGCATGTGTATAATTGCCATATTTTCTTGAAGAATGGATTGTTGAAGGCTGCAGTCATCCATTTAAGTGACTTTTGGAAACTAATTTTGCAAAGACTGTATTCTTTGTCACTTGATGTCACTGACTTCTCTTTAGTTTGTGTTTGGATAGTGTTTTGACAGAGATGTCCCTGTATAACAAGAGCTAAACAAACCAAATCTCCACAAGTCCTTTTTTTTTCCACTTTGAACTTGCGCTGTTTATTTCAAAGTGGTATTATTTTATAAACAATGAAGTCTTATATTATTCATACATATAAATGACTCAGATCCCAGTCAGAAATCCTTTTTTTTTACATCAAGCTTTTCTTTATTTTTATTTATTTATTGTTTTATTATGTTAGTCATCATACAGTACATCCCTAGTTTATGATGTAAAGTTCGATGATTCATTACTTGCGTACAACACCCAGTGCACCATGCAATACGTGCCCTCCTTAATACCCATCACCAGTCTATCCCATTCCCCCACCCTCCTCCCCTCTGAAGCCCTCAGTTTGTTTCTCAGAGTCCATAGTCTCTCATGGTTCATTCCCCTTCTGTTTACCCCCCCTTTCTTCTCCTACCCATCTTCCTACTTCTTATGTTCCATAAATGAGTAAAACCATAAGATAATTGTCCTTCTCTGCTTGACTTATTTCACTTAGCATTATCTCCTCCAGTCCCATCCATGTTGCAGCAATGTTCATAGAAGCATTGTCCACAATAGCTAAATCGTGGAAGGAGCCGAGATGCCCTTCAACAGATGACTGGATTAAGAAGATGTGGTCCATATATACAATGGAATATTACTCAGCCATCAAAAAGAACAATTTCTCAACATTTGTTCTGCAAGTCCTTATTGCCAATCTAAGGGGTGAAAAAATATTATATCATTTAAAAAATATTATGTCATTTTAATTTTTATTTTCCTGATAATTTGTGAGGTTGTCTCTTTCTTCTTAAGTTTTTTAGGCACTTTGTCAGATGTTTAGGTTTTTTTGATTTCTTATTCATTTATAGAATTTCTTCAGATAATCTTCATATGAATTCTTTGTTACATGTGTTGCAATTATTTTCTTCCACCTGCCAATTTTATTTTAGTATTTTTTATGGTGCCTGTATTGGAAAGAATTTGGATTACTTTTATGTAATTAAACTTAAGAATATTTCCCCTTATGGCTTCACATTTTATGTTTTTCTTAATAAGGCCTTTCCTATCAATATTTTCTATAGTAAATCTAATTTCTTGTACCTTAGCTTATTAAATAAGTATTCATTTTTGAATAAATATTATTTATTTACAGTTTTTGTTGCCTTATGACATACTCTTGGTTTTCTTCAAATGTCTGGTGCTTTTTGATTTTTAAAAATCTTTCTTTCTGGGATTCCATTTATATTTAAATACTACAGTCTGCTTGCAGTGATCATGGGGCTGGAGGTTTATTAGTGTGATTTTCCAATGGCTGGTATTTGGAGGGAGGCTGTTCTCTGTGCTTTTCAATGGCATTACCCATCTGGGCACTCCTTGGCCTCTCCCACACAATCATCCACATCACTGCCCAAAAGTTTCCATCACTTAGGTGGGAAGGATCAACTTGTATGAATTTAGCTCTACCTAAAATCACCATGGTAGTTGTTCCCAGCACACCTTTCTCCTTCTTTAGTCTTTTCCTTCTGACATGGAGAAGTCTTAGAAATGTTTTTGCTTTTTACACCTATCCTTTCTTTGTGTTCTTTAATCAGTAGTCTCCTCTGTCAAGGTGACTCTTTCTGCATTTTTACTTCCATAGATTCTTCAATGAGTTTGATTCACCAAAGAGACTACTGTTTACTGCTAATGTTATAGTTTTGTTTGCTCTAATATCATTTTTTATGTCTAGAAGTAAAAGATATAGGTATGTGCTCTTAGATTAATATCCTGATCTAATTTCCTATGTATATTCTTATTCTTACTAGATATCTTTGTAATAGGGCTTGAGTCTTTTTAAAAGATTGGATTTAGTAAAATATGATAAAAAATACATAAAGGGGGGCGCCTGGGTGGCACAGCGGTTAAGCGTCTGCCTTCAGCTCAGGGCGTGATCCCAGCGTTACAGGATCAAGCCCCACATCAGGCTCCTCCACTATGAGCCTGCTTCTTCCTCTCCCACTCCCCCTGCCTGTGTTCCCTCTCTCGCTGGCTGTCTCTCTCTCTGTCGAATAAAAAAAAATACATAAAGGAATGAGAAGAAGAGAATGAATAAAAATTGAAAGAAAAAGCAAGAAATTAGTTTGGTTTCTGTAGGAATTCAGACCTTTGGTACGTCTAGGGTTTGGTCCTGAAGACGGATGGAAAAGTCAAGGTCTGTCAGGAGAGTGACCTTTGACTCACCCAGAATTAAGTTTTCTGGGGTGATTTTCACAGTAACTACAACCTCGTGAGTGGAAAGATGCTTAGCCAGAGTTTCCAGAAGATTATACATCTCCCTTCTCAATGGGAAAGTGGTAGTTCTACCATAAACAGAACTTTCTACAAGGATAGAATCATTGGTAGCTGGGAATCTCAGAGAGGACTTTGAAAATCCTGGAAACCTTGGCTTTCAACTGGGAATGTACAGCAAGTTCTCCACAGTGGTATGTTTCTATATCCTTTGCTAGCCAATAAAATTCATAGCCTTGACTGTGTCTTTGGGCATCTTTTGCCATTTCCATAACTATTTCACAATGAGAGTACTTAAACCAATTGACATAAAACACTCTTCTTTGGAATAAAGAAGATGCATATTTGGATCTTGTTTTTCCATTATTCAGAAAACTCAATCTTATGATAGAAACGTAAGAGATAAATACACTGGTCATTCAGAGTTTGACTCTTCCTGGAAAAAATGAAATAAGTAAGAATACTTGTTGTTATACAGGCAAACCCCAACATTGCAAATATTCTTTGTAACTCCTATGGTAGACACCTTGATGTCTTTTCCTATTTTAGCCCCAAATTATGCACTTTATGACATGTTTATACTCCTATTATTTTATGTTGATAGTTCTCTGACTACATTATCTGTATAACATTTATCTTAACATTATATTACATGTTCTGTGACAGAAGGACATGGATAATGCTAAGTGAAATAAGTCAAGCAGAGAAAAACAATTATCACATGCTTTCTCTCATCTATGAAACGTAAGAACTAGGAAGATCGGTAGGAGAAGAAAGGGATAAAGAAAGGGGGGTAATCAGAGGGGGGAGTGAAGCATGAGAGACTATGGACTATGAGAAACAAACTGAGGGTTTCAGAGGGGAGGGGGGTGGGGGAATGGGATAGGCTGGTGATGGTTAGTAAGGAGGGCAGGTATTGCATGGTGCACTGGGTGTTATACGCAAGTAATGAATCATGGAACTTTACATCAAAAACCAGGGATGTACTGTATGGTGACTAACATAATATAATAAAAAAATATAATTATTAAAAAAAAAAAGAGGGACATGGGCCAAACTTCTCTTCAAGGAAACAAGTCTGTACCTAGGCCCAGGATGGATGAAGTGGTCAATAAACAACCACCGAATGTTCTTGCCAGTAAATGAACAATTGATTATGTCACCTTTTGTGGGTGTTATGGTAAGGTTCTCCAGCTGCTGACTTTTGCTCTAGGGCTTTTGACTTGACCCCCTGCAAAGTAGCTAATCTAGAAGTACAGAAGATCCAGAGGCTGGATGATATAGAGAGAACAGAAAAATGTCCATGATGAACCTCAGATTCATTGTATCCTCATAATAAGGCATGATAAAATGCAATCCTCAACCAAGGAATTAAAGGACCCTTTGATCAGGAATTATTCACTTCAATTATAGGCCTTCAGTTATCTCCTGAATGACTCCTAGAAACCCAATTATTCTTTATTTACTCATCTATAAAAGAGTGAAAGAAGATGCTAATGTTTCCTTTAATAGGGTTAAAGAGAGTTAAGAGAAAAATTAGATGCTAAATAAAACTGCTGAGATGGGATGTAATTCAGATATAATTCTTGACATATTCATGTGCATTTAACAATAGTTCACCTGTTCAAATCTCGGTCTACTTTCAAGCATGGCTCAGTGTTTTCACGACTCAGTAGCTTTATGATTTATTATTTTTTCCAAGTTGTAATCCACATTGTATCCCTGAGTTACTTCTGAGCAAATGTCTTTTCTGTTCTGTGCTTCAATAAATCCCACCACAGAATTGGGTTTACAATACAATTGCTTGAAAGAAGAAATGAGTTCAAAACTTGAATTAAGTTTCCTCAGGTAAAAACAAGCTTTTTTTTCTTTTTCTTCCTCCCTAAAAACCTTGTTGAGCATGTGCCCACTCTTAAGGCAAGTAAGCTTGAACTTGAAAATAATTGACCAAGCTATAGCATGAGGAACTGCCTGAACACCAGAGGGAAATCAATCAAGGGCTATTGTGAAGTTGTGATGTGCTTCTCATGTGGGGTGGGGCAGGTATTTCTTGGATCATGGTGGCAAATCAATTTGTGTTCATCCCTTTCAGTGCTGAGTCTTAGGAGCGGGAGCCTTACTTCTTGACCCTCCTCAGGCAGAATTGAGCTCTCCTTCTTCCATATTCATCCAGAACTTTGTGCCTCCTTTGTTTCAGACTTCTTGAGCTGCAAGGAAATGCAGCAGTAAGAGTGAGGACTTTAGACACAGAGAAATGTGGCTTCAAGTCCTGTCACTGCTACTAATTAACTGTATAACTTAAGTTGTTTTCAAGGCTTCATTGGTAGATTAGGGATAATAAAGACTGTCTCTAAGGTTTTTGTGAGAATTAAATGTGCCAGGGGATATAATTATATTTATATAATTATAATTATATAATTTTTGTGAGAATTAAATGTGCCAGTGAAGGGTCTGGCACCTGATAGGCACACAATCAATAATAAGATGATGTTTCTGCCATAAGATGAGAGGGAGAGAAGTCGAGTCAGAGCCTCACTCTATGTAGCTTGAAAAATATGAAAAGAAATAGATATCTTATTGCTGCATCAGCCACAATAATGAAGTGGCATGACTTCACATACAAACCTTTAAAAGTGTAAACAAGAGAAAGAAGAAAAGTGCAGAAGTACCCAAAGCTTGGAGATGTTCCCAGTGATATTTCCTCTCCATAAGCAACGCAAAGGGAAAAGTAGGTGGGCAGAGCACTTCCTGACGAATCTTGCCCATATGCTCTAAGAAAAATTAAAGTCAAGAGGATATCGATTGTCCTCACCACTGTGGCTCTGAAAACATTAGCTAATGCATTTATGTGGGAGAAAAACAGCTGTAAAAGTGAGAATAGAGGACGTTAAACTACTTTTGTTTGCAGATGATATGACTGTGTACACTTAGAACTCACGGGAATTGTCTGAAACACTATGAGAAATAAAAAAGAAACTTCTGAAAATTCCCTGGTTGCAAAATTCATATTAAAATCATTACTTTTGTTATATACCAACTATAAACAGAAAATTTAATGAAGGAAATATCCCATTTACAATACCAAGAAAAATATACATATTTTTAAAAGGAACAAGAAATATTCAGGGTTTACATGAAGGAACTTTAAAACTCTTCTGAGGATTGTAAGAGAAGATTTAGAAAAATGGTCAGAATTGATTCCTGGATGGAAAGTCTCAATATTATAAAGATATTATGTTCTAAAATTAATCTATGAAGCCTGTGCCATCCAAATTAGAATACCAGTGAGATGTTTTGAGGAAAACTTTATAGAATGATATTTTTGGGGAAATACATGTATATGTACAAAATACAAAATTGCTATGATGACTCTTCAAAAAAGAAAAAAAATTGATAGGTTCAGTGGAACAATATCCAAAGTCTAGAAAATATTCATCCAGATAGACACGAATATTACATATGATAAAAATGACATTTTATTCAGTAGGAAAGCATGGATTAGTTAAAAAATGGCTCTGCAAAAAAGGAGTTGACTTTTGGGAAAAAACTTGGATGGTTACTTCAGTCTCAATATAAATTTGAGATCTATTAATTGCATGAGTGTAAAAACTAAAAACCTTAGAAATATAGTAAGATAACATGGACTGCAAAAAAAGTCACTGAATTTATAAAGGAATTGTCTGTAAAAGTAACTACTTAAAAATTAAAAACTAAGCCATGGCAAAAACATGGTAATATGAAAATTCAAAGTAAACTGCACAAAATTTTGTAATATGTACAATAATCTTCTAAAAGTGACTAAAAAATATTTCAGTCATAATTTGAGTAATAATTTTACAGAAAGTAAGACAAACTACTAATAAATATGAAAATGCTCAGCCTCACATATTAAATGAATAAAAACAAAAGTAGATAGCACTTACAGTTATCGAATTGAAAAAAGCAAATATAATTGATAATACTAATTCCAACAAGGGTCTTGGAATATGGGCACTTCAATATGCTTGAAATCCAAACTATACCACTTTGGAGTGCAATGTGGCAATATCTAAGTTTTAAATGCATATACCTTTTTGCCCAACAATTCCACTACCAGAGTTAGCCCTAAGGACATTCTTGCAAAACTTCACCATGATATGAAATATAGTTTTTAACAGTTAAAAAATCAACATAAATATAACCTATAGGGTTCTGATTAAATATAATATATCCAAACAAAAACAAAATTAAATTCAGCCTTAATAAGAGTGCTACACTGGTATCTACTATTATTAATAGGTTTTCAAAATATATTCATAAATGATAAAAGCCAGGCACAGATCAGTTGCAGTGACCAATCCCTTTTATATAGATGTACTGTGTATGTGTGTCTTTTGTCACCTGCATATCTAATTGGAAGAAGATTCAAAACAAATTTTTGATACTCCTGATATTTCTCAAGTTATTGGGGATTGAAGGAATAAGAAACTAACATTTAAAAAATACGAAGACTTTATTTTTTACACCTGTTGTAGGTTCACAGCAAAAGCAAGAGGAAAGTGTAGAGATGACCCAGATGGCCCCTTTCCCCCAAAACACACAGCCTCCCCACCATCATCATCCCATATCAGTGGTACATTTGTTACAGTGGGTGAACCAGCATTGACACATCCTTATCAACCAACGTCCATTGTTTACATTAAGATTCACTCTTGGTGTTGGCTGTTCTATGGGTTTTCTGTAAATGTACAATGATGAGGTGTACCCACAGCTGTCGTTAGTATCTCAGAGTAGTTTCACTGCCATAAAAATCCGTTTTGCTCCACCTATTCATCCTTCGCTCCCCCAAACGCCTGGCACTCACAGATCGTTTTGCTGTCTCTCTAGTTTTACCGTTTCCAGAATTATGTATACTTGGCATCATACAGGATGTACTCTTTTGACATTGATTTCTTTCTGTTCAAATCTTTTGCTCATTTTAAAATCAGGTAGTTCATTTTCTTATTTTTGATTTTCAAAAATCCTTTGCATATTTTAGGTAATAGTACTGTCTCAGTATATCTTTTGCAACTATTTTCTCCCCGTCTGTGGCTTGTCTTCTCATTCCTTTGACAGGATCTTTTGCAGAGTAGGTTTTCATTTTAATGAAGTTCAACTTGTCAGTGCTTCTTTTCAGGCTCAAGCCTTTGATGCTGTATCTAAAAGATCATCACCAAACCCAAGGTCATCTAGATACCTTGTGATGTTACATTCTAGGAATTTCATAGTTTTGCACTTTACACTTAGGTCTATGTTCCACTTTGAGTTAATTTTTCTGAAGAGTGTGAGGTTTGTGAATAGTTTTTTGTTGTTGTTTTTGTTTGGTTTTTTGTTTTTGGGGGGTTTCTTTGCATATGGATGTCTGGCTGTTCCAGTACCATTTGTTGAAGAGACTATCTTTTCTCCATTTAATTGCTTTTGCTCTTTCGTCAAAGAGCAGTTTGCCGTATCTGTGTGTGTCTATTTTCAGACTCCCCATTATAGTCCATCAGTCTATTTGTCTATTCTTCCACCAAAATACCACATGCCTTTGTTGCTGTGGCTTTAGAGTATGTCACACAGTGTCAGTCCTCTAACTGTTTTCCTCCTTCAGTTTTGCCATTGTATTACTTTACTAGGGCCGCCATAACAAAATACCAGACTATGGAAGTTCATTATCTCATTGTTCTGGGTGCTGCAAGTCCAAGATCAAGGTGCCAGCAGGGTTAGTTTCCTCTCAGATCTCTCTCCTTGGCTTACAAACGACCACTGTTTTGCCACTCTCTCATATGTCTGTGCATGCATCTCTCTCTCTCGTGTCTCGAAGTACTTCCTCTTATAATGACAACAGACTGTGTTAGGACCAACTCCAAAGACTTTATTTTAACTTAATTATCTTTTTAAAGGCACTTAGATGAAAAGGAGATTTGGACACACTGAGATATACAAGGGATGTGTGTGCACAGAGGAAATGCCATGTGAGGACACAGGGAGAATGTGGCCATCTACAAGCCAGGAGAGAAACGTCAGAAGAAACCAATCCTGCCAACACCTTCATCTTGGAGTCCTAGCCTCCAAAACTGTAGAAAATAAATTTCTGTTGTTTAACCATCCAGTCTCTGGTATTTTGTAGTGGTAGTCCTAGCAAATCAATGCACTTTGTATCCTGCAACCTTGCTATAATTGCTTCATATTTCCAAGAGGTTTTTGTTCTGTTTTATTTTGCTTTGTCTATTCTTTTGGATTTTCTACTTTTGTTTGAATGCTTTCTGATTTAAAAAAATTAGAAAAAAATAACTAATATATATACTTTAAAACAAATAATAATAGACATCATTCTCTTCCTGAATTCTGCTGTTTCCCCCATATAAGTATGTACATGTTGAGGGTAGCATATAGTTATGTCCTAGTTCGTGGACTGATGCTTAGTATGTCTCCCAATCTGTGTTTCATTAATGAATGAATTAGAGTTCAAATAGACTGTTTGCTCCCAATTTTCTGAAAAGTTTTTGAGAAACAGACCTTTATGGAGATCAGAAAGAGTTGCTGAAAGATGCAGAAATCAAATGAGAGGATGTAAGCTGTTGCAGAAGGGTCCGCTCATCGATTTCTAGCTGGTCCTGAACAGGAAACCCTCCCATGAGCTCTATTGTACACATGAAAAGACTAGGTTTTATAGAACATGGAAAACGGAGGTTTCACTTTCTGAACTTTCAGATTTACTATTCTAATCCTCTGTTTCTCCAGTCTTCTTGTGTGTTCTTGGCCAAGGAGACATGAGCTGAGTAGTGCATGTGTTTAATGTTTCCTGTGGTAAAAGATAAAAAGGCACATACAGGCAGAAGGTAATGGTAGAGGTTTAACTCACTAAATGCATTTTCTTTTACTGTATTTGGGTGAATTGTTTCTATTACAGCTGGATTGTTTGTATCCTTATGCCCAAAGGTTAATGGTTAATTGGAAAGTAGCGCAGGGTTTGACACATGGTGGGTGCTCAAGATTAGGAACTGATGTGTGAATGAATCACCTAATGCAGAATCCAGGCACACTAGGTTTGGACTTTTTACTTTTTAAGCTTTATTCTTTTAAAGACATCTAGGTGGCTTTGCTGCCCCTAGGACTGAACAAAGAAGTCTGTTTTTATGGACTGAGGAAGCAGACATCTAGTTTGTCACAGATGACTAAAATAGATGTCTGCCTTAATAAAAAGAGAAATTATTTATATGACTAAAAATAATCTAGAAGCTACAAAATTATTTCCTGGTGAAGAAAGACCTTATGAATTATTGTCAGTTTGAGTGTCTTTACTGTATCACCCCTTCCCTGCTTTTTTGAGAGCTAGAGAGTAAAAAGAATATGGCAGATTTAATGACATTCTTTATCTACTAGACAGACAAATGATGTCTTCTGAAATATAATTCCCTGGATTTTGAAGTTAAAGCAAATTAAAAACGAACTGTGGTTGGAACTTTTCTGGGTAAAGCGAACTGTAGCCATAGAAAGACAACACATACCTGCAGAGTTCTGAAAATAAAACCATTCACTCACTTGTCATCAGATATCTAACTGTATGTCTTCTGTCTAAAAGGCAAGCCCAACAGAACTGAAGACTCTAAGGCCTTTCCTCTACAATCCACCCTCTCGTCCATCAGTGCAAAGTTGGTATATACTTGGAATCTCTTCTCAACAAAACCGAATGCCAATGAGGCACAAGCATCCATGATAGATACTTCAAGAGAGGTGGAGAAAATCATCATCTCCAAAACTTACAATGTAGTTGATTGATCTAACTTCTTTTTAATAGCAGGTGCCAAGAGAAAAGTCTGTTCCCCAGGGTCTTGTGAGATGGTCTGGTGAGATGCAGTGAGAAAATGTTACATTTCTATTGATACTTTTTTTTAATTTAATTTTTTAACATTTCTACTTCTGTGTTTATTTTATAACATGAGTGCTATGAGCACCTGGGAGGCTCAGTCGGTTAAGCATCTGCCTTTGGCTCAGGTCATGATCCAAGTGTCCTGGGATTGAGTCTTGTGTTGGGCTCCCTGCTCAGCAGGGAGTCTGCTTCTCCCTCTCCTTCTGCCCGTCCCCTCTGCTTGTTCTCTCTCTTTCATTCTATCTCTCTCTCAAAATAAATAAATAAAATATTAAAAAAATAAATATGAGTGTTATATCAATACTACCAGCAAATGTTGATAATTTATACTAAACATGAATTGGGGGTTGGGACTTATTTTATGTGAGTGAGAGGTTGTTTTACTGATAGAAGCACATGATAAAATCATTCTGGAGACCACTGGTCATAACTATTACTGTGTCTTATGCACTATCTTTAAAAAATCATCAGTGTGTAGCAATAGAGTCAGGACAGTGTAGCATTATAGTAGGTGTGTAGATAGCGGGGTGACAATTATAGAAAGAGGTAGAGAAGGCTTGTTTCCAGATATCAGATAAACAATCACAAAATCTGGTACTTGCAATCAGAATTCCATCTGATAACATCACAAATACATGCAAAGCAAAACAGAGACTATTTTTCTTGCTGCATAACCTGGCAATTGGATGTCCCCTGCCTTCTCTCATTTACTCAGTGTTTCCCCCCGCCCCAAATTGCTGGAAGCTGCTGGTGAGTAGATGATGTTTTGCTTGTAGCTTTTGTGACCTTTGTGCCAACTACATGATTCCAAATGCAAATGTTAATAAGATATACGTTTTTCCTGGGCACCTGGGTGGCGCAGTCGGGTTAATCATCGGACTGTTGGTTTCGGCTCAGGTCCTTGTCTCAGGGTCATGGGATTGAGCCCCACCTTCTGCTCCACGCTCAGTGGAGTCCGTTTAAGACTCTCTCTTCCTCTGCCTCCTCCCCCGCCTCAAATAAATAAATCTTTAATTTTTTTAAAGATACACATTTTGCAGAAGAGATTGGGAATTTTAGATAATCAACGTAAGTTCTCTACTGCTCATTCCATGAAATTTCGTCAAACAAATCCCATTAGCAGTAGCTTTTTTTGCTGAGCATACATACGTCATTTGCAAAACTGTTACCAGCAATGTTAAGGGAATAAAATCACCTGATCTAGTTCCAATAATTTATAAAAGATGTACTTTTATACTTCTCTATGTAACTTAGTCCTTGCACCTCCTACTTATTCTCTCTGGGTATTTATGTCCTCTTCTGTAAAACATAAAATTTGGTTGCTTGAGCTGAACTCTGTTTCCTTTTGCTCTGACCCACTGTTGTTTTAGGAGAACATGTTTATGTATTTGTTTTTTATGTATATGTGTTTCAATATATATGGAATATTATTCTTGGCAGTATTTCAACTTGTATCTACTAAATTTTTAATCAAAAAAATCTCTTTACCAAGGTTTTAGGCTTGCCAAATATTTGTAGAGTTGTACCATCATTCTTTACTTCCAGACATCATTTGGCTAACAAACATTTTTATTTCCTTTGGTATTTGTTCATATGTCAGTTATCTCTCTCTTTTTTAAAGATTTTATTTATTTGAGAGAGAGAGAATGAGCAGGAGAGCTGCAGAGGGAGAGGGAGAAGCAGGCTCTCCACTGAGCAGGGAGCCTGATCTGGGGCTTGATCCCAGGATGCTGGGGTCATGACCTGAGCTGAAGGCAGACGCTAAACCAACTGAGCCACTCAGGCACCCTAAGTCAATTATCTCTTAATAAATTATTTTTATTTCCCTTGAAACTGGATTAATTTACCAAAATCCTTCAGTAAGTTGTGTGGGAGGGGAATTAATATTGACTGTGACTATGTGACCTCCTTGGGAATGTATACATTTTGTGATATCCTCAGAGATGGAACATAGAAGAATTTTACCTGAAAATTGTATCAGAGATGAAAAATCATATCAGATGTTTAAAGAATATTTAATTAAAAAACATATGCAATGAATATATTCTTGAAATCCAATTTTGGTTCCTCAGGTCTTTTCTTTTTTTTTTAACCTTTTTTGAATGATTAACCATAGTGCTGAGGAATACAAGTTTATCTGAATCAGTTGTGAAGTATGTCATAATTAATTGATCATAAAATACTTTGCAATAAAAACAAGATTCTAGGTGGTTTTTTTTTCAAGATTTTATCTATTGAGAGAGAGAGAGAGAGAGAGAGAGAGAGCAAGTAAGCACAAGAAGTGGGGAGAGACAGAGGGAGAAGCAGACTCTCTGCTGAGCAGGGAGCCGGCCAGACATGACATGGGCCTCAATCCCAGGACCCTGAGATCATGACCTGAGCCAAAGGCAGATGCTCAACCACTGAGCCATCCAGGTGCCCTGATTCTAGGTTTTTCTTATAGTAGGATCACTGTGACTCACATACATCTTCCATATGCTTTCTTGAGTGGGAGAGAAAGGATTGGAATTATAGCTATGACTGGGATTTGCAGATAAATTGCAGAGCACTTATTACAAGACACTGGTTGGATCTCTGAGCATCATTTCTAAATATGTTTCTCATGTGTATAGGTGAAGGAGGTAGGGAAGTGTTAATTAATGCCCAAATGTAACATCATAAGAAATTGTCAAGTTCAGGTTTATGTTCAGGGTGTTGCCATAATTGCCTCCTAACTGGTTTCTCTACTGCTCTTCTCCCCCTTACATGTTATTGTTCACATAGCAACCAGGGTGATCTTTAAAAAATGCAAATCAATTAAGCCACTTTCCTATTTAAGGCCATCCAGAGCTCATCACTGCTTTAAAAAAATACTCATTATGATCTATGGCTCATAATTTGACCCCTACTTTTGTCTGAGGCTTCTCCTCTACCAGTTTATTCTTCGGTCACTGTCTATGCTCTGAAATTGCTAAAGCCATTGAAGGAAGGGTCAGCAAATGGTGCTGGTGTAATTGGATATCCGTAGACTACATAATGAACCTTGATCTAAGCCTCACACCTTGTACAAAATTAGCTCAGAAATGGATCACAGTCTTAAATGTAAACAATAAAACTATAAAACTTGTAGGAGATAACACAGGAGAAAATCTTAAGGACCTTGGGCATGGGGAAGAATTCTTAGATATGACACAGAAAACACACCATAAAAGGAAAGATCGATAAGGTGGACTGCATCATCATTAAATATTTTGCTCTGCAAAAGACCTTTATAAGAGGATGAAAAGACAAATTGCTACAGAATAGGATAAAATATTTGCAAGTCACATATCAGGCAAAAGACTCACATCTAGAATATATAAAGAACTCTAAAATTTAACACTAAAGAACAAAACAATCCAATTAGAAAATGGGAAAATTACATGAGAAGACATTTCACCTATGAGAATATGTGGATGACAAATAAGAACACGAAGATATGTCTACTATCACTAGTCATTAGGGAAATGCAAGCCAAAATTACAATGAGATAGCACTACGCAACTATTAAAACAGCTAAAATAAATAGTGGCAATAGAAAATGAGGACACAGGATAAGAAGAAACTGGATCATTCATACATTTCTGGTGGTGATTTAAAATGGTGCAGCCCATCTGGAAAACAGTTGGGCAGTTTCTTACAAAACTAAACATACAAATACCTATGACCCAGCAATGGCACTCCAGGGTGTTTACCCCACAGAAATGAACCTTTAGGTCTGCATAAAAACCTGTATGTGTTTGTTTACACCAGCTGTATTTATGATAGCCAAGAACTGGAAGCAACATAAATGCCCCTCGATAGATGAGAGTTTAAACAAACCATGGCACATCAGTACAATGGAATACTACTTGGCAATGTAAAGATACAAACTCTTGGTCCACACAACATGGATAGAACTCAAGAGGTCACACACTGTATTACTTTATTTATATACCGTTCTCATAATGACAGCATTTCAGAGACGGAAAAGAGATTAGAGGTGAGGGGTGCTGGGAAGAGGGATGGAGGTGTAACTGTCAAGGGGAGCATATGGAGCATAGTGATGGGACAGTTCCGAGTCTGGACTGTGGCAGTGGTTCACTCTGCACATGATGAAATGACACAGAACTATACACAAACATCACACCAATGTAAAATTCCCAGTTTTGATATTGCTTTTTAATTATATTAGAGGTAACTAATGGGGAGAATGACAGAAAGGTACATAGACCCTCTCTACACTGTCTTGGCAACTTACTATGAATCTATATTTACTGTAAAGTAATTTTTAAGCACTTCATTTGATATCGTAGTGACTGTTTTATGAATCTTCCTTAACTGATACCAGCGTTTCAAGTAAGTTCATTCTAGGTATTCTAAATAGCAGCAACTAGAAAGCTGTTTCTTTACATTTATATGTTAACCTTTTACATTTCATATATAAACATCTGCATGTGTGATTAATATTTCTGCAGAAGTGCGTACACGCAATTCCTAGCCTGCTCTAAGTATACAGTTATATCATGTCATAAATTGTGTTATTTTACATAGCAATGTGTATGCCTATGGCTTCATGTACAGGCATTCACACATGTACCTGTAACTAATAGATAGCAAATATATGATACACTATAATAGCTGAAGTTTCATTTAATTGTACAAATGGAAATGAGTGTAGGTACACAAAAATATTTTTTAGTATTTCTTTAAGAAATCAGTAAATTTTTTATGGCAACAGCACTCATGTATATTAAGTAGAATTTATCTTTTTTCCTTTATTTTATTATCTTATGTTTTAATTATAGTAAAGTACAATATACTTTACCATCTTAACCATTTTTATATGTTCAGTTTAGAATCTATCTTTTTAAATTATTTTTATTTAGTATGCTTAGTGTTGACACAAAGAAGTGACAAAAATGTATATCGGAGTTATAGTCTGAAACAGATTTTTCTCATCAATAATAATATCTTTCTGGAATTAGGGAAGTTTTACAGGGGCCTAAAGATAGCAAAGACATAAAGAACAAGAGAAAAGATTCTCCTGTAGATAGAGCCATTTTTTTGTTGTCCACAGGATGGGTTTGAAGAAATTCAAAAGAAAAATGATCAGATTAGATAAGAAACAAGACTCAGGCAATAAAATAACAAAAACAACAATTACAAAAAACATTGACCTGCTGTCCTCTCTTCCCAGAAAATTTGACATCCTTGACCGTTGTAAACTTTTGCAAAATGAAACAATCCCTTCAGATATAAATGCAATCGGTCCATATAAAGAATGTAAGGAATGCTATTTCAAACGTGTAAATGTTTGCTGGCCATTTCTTTAAATTCAATGACTTTTTCCCCTTGTTCTTTCTTGTTGTTAAATGCAATCTTTAGATTCACTGACTGAGAGCTGGAAAGAACACAGGGAAGTAGGCAGTTCAATCAAATTACCAGTTTTCTTTGCAATTTGGTTCCCAGGTAGTTGTTTATCTCAGACGTTAGCATATTAACTTTGAATGTGTGACATGAGCTTTCATCTAGATGGTGATCGAACTAAAATATACACAGACAAAAGCAGTTGTACTCCAAGCACAGGCTTCAAAGTATCCTCTGCTGTGTCTTTTACTGCTTCCAGTGCTGATTTCCTTTCTCAACCGCAGACCAACTGAGCAAAGCACAGTTTGGTAAGGTAGCTTAAGGCCAAACGCTAAGACAAAGAAAAAAAACAAACTCATAATACTCTAAGCATTGGGTACGCAATTGTGAGAATTATTCCTACTAACTTCTTCCTTCTCTCTTCCATCCTTATGATGCACTCTGACCATTAATTAAGAGGTGGAGCTGTGACTCACGACAGACTCCCCTGCTACCCATTAGTAGCTCTGTAATTATTTATTGCTGGGCAAAAAACCATCCAAAACATAGTGACTTAAAATAACAACTGCTTATTTAGTTTATGATTCTGTAGTTTGGCAGTTAGGGCCGGGCTCAGCGGGGTGGTTCCTGTAAGTTGACTGGGCACGTTTGACCTTTGCTGGGCTTGCTTCTGTGTACATGATCAGTGAAGGGGTCCACTGATACACCATGGCCTCATTCAAGATGGACGGGATGTTTGGCACCTTCTTCCATGGAGTCTCTCATCCTTCAGCAGGCTAGTGCAGGCTTGTTCACATGCCCGTCACAGAGTTCCAATCGCAACAAAGAGGACAAACCACAAAAACAAGAGCTTTTCAATTTCCACTCTCACCACTTTGGCTGAAGGGAGCCGCATGCCCCAGAGTGAAATGGTGGGGAGGGGCGGGGCGGGGGTGGGGGGAAGTGGCAAAACGCACTTGTGAAAGGCAGGGAGATGGGAAGCAATAACAAAATAGAGTCATTATGGTAACTGATAGATGAAAGACGCTTTGATGCATGAACTTAACGGAGAAGACATAAGACAAGCATTGTAACTTGGTATTTAACATTTCAGAGTTCAGTGAAAACTAAGGATATAGCCCATTCAAAAAGAAAAGTCCAGTTTAAAGAAAAATCAGAAGCCTAATAGGAAATAAGAGATAAATAGCTCTGATTTCCCACATGAAAAAATGATAAGCCAGATTTTCTGCATTAGAATCTCAAGTAGCAATTTTTAAATTCTTAATCTGGATTTTAGTAACAGGAAGCAAATGGTAAAACAACATTGATATGAGATACTTAGTTTTTAATAAAATATGAAATTGGAACTTATATTTTAATATTTATTATAATTTACTAGACTGTTATAAGAAAACGTTTTTAGATTTAATTTTAACAGCAATTCTGAGTCATGACACATTATTATTATTATTACTGTTATTCTTGTTTGCACAAAAGGAAACTAAGGTTCAAAAAAATTAAGTGATTAGTCTGCAAATCATATAGCTAAGTTAATAAGCTCAACAGCTGTTGTTTTGACTTTTTTTTTGAGTATTTTAAATTGAAAGAATGTTTTTATCCTGTAAATACATACCAAATGATGTGTTCTGAATTTATCCAAAATCACAGTTCAGAATTAACTCTATCTTATAATTTCAGTATCAATAATCAGCTGAGGACATTTCTGTTTTCAATTTTCAACAAAGAGTAAGTCATTTATCTTCTATTCTTGTCAACTTTAGAAGCTCTCTCTCTCTCTCTTTTTAAAGTTGGGAGTTGTTTTGACTGATAATGAACCTTACAATGCAATTTTCTTATCACATGACGATAAAAGCTGCTATTTCTTTCAACATTAATAAGTCAAAATACATAATTTTCTTCCATAGTCATTTAATTACATCTTACAATTATGCCATGGAAGCCAATGTACTTTGACTCTTAATTCAGTGCTCTTTTCTTTGTAATATGTTTATCTTGTATTTAAAATTCATTCAGCCAAAACATTATCTATCTTTTAATACATAGAGGTGGCAACCAATTTTGAGGCTGATCCATGCCTTCTGCGACATACATGCAGAGCAAGGCTGAATCTTTCCCTTCTTCAGACTCTCCTAACATTCCCTTCATGTAGCTAATTTAGCAAATACTTATCACTTCATTTTATTATCAGTTGTGTGCATGTTCTTTCCTTAAAAAGGAAGGAAGTGTGCTTCATTTATCTTTGTGGTAGCGCCTGCATAGTGCTGTCGCAGGTGCTAGATGGGTACTGGTTGAATTGAATCTGCATCTTCCATAACCATAACTGTACAAAATGATGACTAAACTCAGATCAACTGATAATGTGATCATTTGTCATCAGACCCCAGTGCAGTTATCTTCGGAATGCAAGCCCGACCAAGGCAGAGAAAGAGAATAACTTTAGAATTACTTTCAATGGTAAATATTAGGCATGTGCTCTAATGCCTCAAATTATTGCTATTTTAAGGGTAAAATTTAATAAATAATCCACCTTTGATGATTATAGTTCAGTAAATTTTATTATTTGGAAAGGTTAAACCACATGTCAGGATCACCTGACACTTCTCATGGACTAAGTCAACCTGTTACATAGACTTGTGAGTAGTCCCTTAAATTTAGAGAAAAGAATTGGAGATGGGGAAATACTGAATATATGTTCATGAATAAATACCATCAATTCTAATTGAGGTCTCCAGCTTTAACTTCACATGAAGCAAAGTTGAGAAGAGAAAGGAAAGTGATAAGGAAGGAAAAGTGGTAGGAAGAAGCCAGAACTGTGAAAAGCCATAAAGCTATGAACAAGACCAGGACTTGGAGAGCATCAGGTTTGCCCTCGCATGATCAGAGATGCCAGTCCTCTTTCAGCTCCCCTTCGCACAGTCCCAGGCTCGTGGCCCATCAGTGTGAACTGCCATCCCTAGGGTTCAGAACCCAAGTCTCTGTCCCTACCAGCCAGAAGAATTGGTAAAAGGCAGTTCTGAAATTCAAAATGAACAAGCTCTGTCTCAGAAGGTGGCCCAGTTGACTAGCTCAACAGATTGGCAAGTGGCCAAGGTAGACCGTAGGTGGGTGGGTGCTGGCTGGGTCTTCTATTCTAGGAGCTGGAATAGAGCAAAATGGCACTTTGGCAAGAGACATTGTTTCCTGGGCTGGCTGCATCTAACTGAGAGACAGGGTGGTCACAAGTCCAGGCATTATACCTTTGTGGTTGCAAAATCAAGCCTGGCTGTCTTCTTCTAAGTCCCCCCTTTAACATCCTCTCACCTCTGCTTTTAAGTCCTTCACCTTATGATACTATCTTCTTTCTCAGAAAAGAAAAAAAAAACACTTTAAAGGAATCAATATTCATGACATAAAAGTCTGGAGGATGAAGATTGGTTGGAAGTTCACTTGGCATCTTCTTTTCTCAGCTTTAATACAAAAGGCAAGTTATTCCTCATTCTCTCTCATACAGATCAATTGCTTTGTGGGAGGTTTTGGCTAATAAAACATCAAAGGCACTTAAAAAATATCTAAGATACAACATGCACAGAGAAAAAATGCATAAAATGTAAACACACAGATTAATTATTATATTTCAAACGCCCATGTATCATGACCCAGGTCAAGACACAGAACACTTTCTGTACCTTAGAAGCCCTCTGAGTACCCTTTGTGATCACTTTTTTTTTTTTGAGAGACAGAGAGAGAGAGTTGGAGTGTTGGAGAGGAGGGGCAGAGGAAAAGGGAGAGAGAGAATCTTAAGCAAGCTCCATGCCCAGCATGGAGCCCAAGGTGGGGCCCAGCATGATGTTCCATCTCACGACACTGAGGTCATGACCTGAGCTAAAATCAAGAGTCAGATACTTAACCCATGAGCCACCCAGGCACCCCTGTTATCACTATTTTGTCATTTTACCTGCCTCTTTCAGAATTGGCAAATGTCCCCCAAAGAAAGTCAGACCCCACAATTGAAACTGTTAATTCCTCACTATCATGTGAAAGTATTCAGATGTTTTCAAGCTGATGGTTTTGGTCCAGGTTTTAAGTTGTCTGTAGTGGAAAAATCATTCCAAATGATTTAGTTAGTACTCTGTTATTTAAGTAAAACCCACACAAGTCTCTTTTTGGTATTTATTCATTTTGTGTCTCATGCTGATCCTTCCTCGCAAAGATAATCAAGGTGTCTCTCTGACACCTGTTCTGCTCAGCCAATATCAATAACGTACGTTTTAATCTATGGCAGGGCTTTCCATTACCTGGAGAAGAGAAAATTGATGTCCAAAGAGATGTGGTAAAGTGTCTGTGTTTAAAGGAACTCATATTTCCTGATTAGTGTGGACCTCTTGGCACTGGAAAAATCAATCAGAATTTGAAAAGTGAGATTGAAGTGCTGAAATAATTTAAATGGCATTTTCCTTCTGGCTCCTACTCTAGCTCTATGGAAAAGTCCAAACGTATAGTTAGGCATATCCAGAATTTTTTGTATTCCAATTCCTATCTGGAATAGAAATCCAGAGGGGGATTATGTAGAATGAACAATGAAAGCATTTGGGTCACATGGGGTTCTCCTGGGGAAGGCTCTGAGTGACCCTCTATTTTGTGAAAGAAATAACAAGGAGTACTTCTTAGTAGAACTGCCACCATAACCAGACTTAATGGGGTTTACAAAACTGTAAATTTCTTCTGAGTAAGTTGCTGAAGCTCCATGGAGCCACTATAGGAAAAGCTTCCCTACAAACTTTCTTCAGCTTCCCAAAAAACTTAATACTGAATCTCAGATAGTACATAGATCATACCCTCCATCTTCTTCCTCAATCTTCCTGAAAGAAGAGAAAATGAGTTCCAGTCCTAAGGAAGTTTACACTGCAATATTGTTTTTTCATATGCCAGATCCTTTACTAGATAGTGGGGAAATAATGGTGAACAAGAGAGTCCCAGGACCCCGGCCCATACAAGTATAAAGTCACCATAAAGCAGGACAAAGAGTCCTTCTGATACCACAGTTTGGGCATAGGCTCCAGACCCTGGACAATACTGCTGTTCTTATCTATTACTCCCTCAAGACACTGATTCCAGTATGAGGTTAAGCAGCCCCAACCCGGCTAAAACCACTCCATTTGTGGATTTTCTAAGAGAGATGTTTGGGAAGGGCAAAGAACCTGCTTCCTTCATTGCAGTTCTGAAGGGAAAAGATACAGAACCACGGAGGTATAAAAGTGCCTTTAGAATTTCAATATATACAGTGTTTTCTTTGTCCATTTTTGCATCAGGTATCTTTTTTTTAATGGGGGGATTTTGGTTCCACCTGACCTAGAGACAGGGTGGGGATGGACTCAGGCATCTTTTTTAATTCTTTAATTTTTATTTCTTTGTATATGCATAAGCACTTTTTATAATTTATTTTTCACCATTCAAAAAATTACAGTTTACATACAATAAAATTTACCCTTTTGGTATGTAGTTCTGAATGTTTTTGTAAATATTAAACATTTAAGATGTAAATATTAAACAACACACTACTGCACAAACAATGGGCCAAATAAGAAACCAAATGGCAAATCAAAATATGTCTCAAAATAAAAGGAAAAGAAAACACAGTATTTCAAAACCTTTGGGATGCAGCTAAAGCAGACGTTAGAGTGAAATTTATGCTATAAATGCTTATATTAAGAGAAAAGTTCAAATAAACAACTTAACATTACACCACAAGGACCTAGAAAAAGAAGAAACTTAGCTGAAATTTAGTAGAAGAAGGAAATAACAGAAAAAAATCAGAAATACATAAAATAGAGACTAGAATAAACAATAGCATAACATTTAAAGTAAAGATGAGTTTAAAAAAAATTGACAATGCTTTAACTACATTAACTAAGAAAAAAAAAAAGAGAGAGAGAGAGATGACTCAAAAACCAAAATGAGAAATGGAAGGAAAGCAGTCCAACCCCAGATAACCCCAGGTAACAGATAACCCCAGAAATACATAGTGTGAAAACAGATTACTGTAAACAATTATATACTAGCAAATCAGATAACTTAGAAAAAAAACCCAGATGATTCCTAAAAACTCACAAGTTACCAAGATTGAATCATGAATCTTGGATCCAAGAAATAGGAAATCTTCTTAGACCATAACAAGAATGGAAGTTGAATTAGGAATCAAAAATCTGCCAGCACAGAAAACCCAAGACCATGTGACTTCATTGGTGAATTCGACTAAATTCTACCAAACATTTAAAAAAATAATTAATGAAAATCTTTATCAAAATCTTACAAATAATGCAATAGAGAGAACACATTCAAACCATTCTATGAGGCCAGTATTACCCTGATAACAAAGCAGTATAAAAACAATACAAGAACAAAAAAAGTCTAATTTGTCTGATATAACTATTGCCACTCTGGGTTTTTTTGACATCTATGTACATGATAAATATTTCTCCACTCCCTCACTTTTAAATTGCAGGTGTCTTTAAGTCTAAAATGAGTCTCTTGTAGGCATCATAGAGATATGTCTCATTCTTTTTCCATTCTGATACTCTATGTCTTTTGATTGGAGCATTTAGTCCATGCATATTTAAAGTAACTATGATTAATATGCATGTATTGCCATTTTATTACTTGTTTTGTCATTGTTTCTGTAGATTTTCTCTGGTCCTTTCTTGTCTTTGTCACTTTTGGTCTCTTCTTTGCACTCAAAGTGTCCCCTTTAATATTTCTTATAGGGATGGTTTAGTGGTTACAAACTCCTTTGGTTTTTGTCTTGGAAACTGTTTATCTCTCTTCCTGTTCTGAAAGATAGCCTTGCTGGATAGAATATCTTTGGCTGGAGATTTTTCCCATTCAGCACTTTGAATATATCATGCCACTCTCTTCTGACTTGCCAAATTTCTGTTAAGATATCTCAAGCTAGACTTACAGATTTTCTCTTGTATGTTAAGGACTATTTTTGTCTTGCTGCTTTTAAGATTTTTTTATCACTATATTTTGAATATTTAATTAAATATGTCTTAGCAGGCCTGCTTTTGTTGATTTTGATGGAAGTTCTCTGTGCCTCCTGGCTGTCTGTTTCCTCCCCCAGATTAGGGAAGTTTTCTAATATTATTTCTTGAAATAAATTTTCTCCCCCTTTTCTCTCTCTTCTTCTGGGACTCTTATAATATGAATGTTGTTATGTTTGATGGAGTCATTGAACTCCCTAAATCTATTCTCCTGCTGCATAATTATTCTTTCACTCTTTTGTCCAGCTTCATTATTTTCCATTATTTTGTCCTCTAGGTCACTAATTAGTTCCTCTGCTTCTTTCACCTTGCTGTTCGTTGCATCAAACCTGGTTCCAATCTCATTTATTGCATTCTTCATCTCTGTTTGATTCTTTTTAACTCTTTAATCTCTGTGGTAAGGTTCTTACTGATGTCTTCTATTCTTTTCTTAAGCTCAGTGAGTATCCTTATGATCATTGCTTCAAGTTCTCCATCAAGTATATTACTTATATCTTTTTTTTGCTTAGATCTCTGGCTGTGGGCCATATCTTCTTCCTTCATTTGGGATAAATTTCTCTGTTATGGCATTTTGTGTAAGTCTCTGCCTTCCATTGTGTGTTAGAGAAGCCAGTTATGTCTCCTGCTCCTGAAAATGAAGAAGAGGTCATGTAGCACCCAAGGACTGGTACTCCAGGGAGTGTCTCTTGTGTGTGTTGTGTGTGCTCTGCTATTGTATTTTGGCTGTTCTATCCCTCAGGCCAGTCATTTGCAGAGACTCTCCTTGCCTGCTGTGGGCAATGTTTGGTTCCTGGCCTGAATGTGATGAGTTTTAATTAGGTGTGCTTTGGTCTGTGCAATGAAACCTGACACAAGCTCCACCAGAACTGAGGCCCTGCAAAACTATCTGGTGGCGACATGGTAGGGACAGGGGTTTGTGCTGGTCTTCTGAGGAAGAGGCCCACTGCATTGGGACTGAGGCAAGCTTGCTGAGTAGGGAAGTCCCACCAGAGCTCAGAGGTGTGGGGCTTGGTGTAAGCAAGTTAGCCAGCCCGTGTTGGTACCAACCTGCTTCTTGCAGGTGACTCTGAGTTTATGCTGAGGGACAGGGAGGGAAATATTGGCAGGAAGGAAAATGTTGCCAGACAGCTCCTTTGTTCCCAGAGAGGCATCTCTGTGAATGCTACATCTTAGGGACATGGTCCAAGAAGAACAAATAATCCCCCTGCTGTGTGCCCCAGATGTTTTTCAGATCACTGATTCCACACTGTCTGTATCTGGGTTGTTTGTCTGCCTTGTCTCCAGGAGTAGTGCAGTGCCTTCAGGACTCTATCCCAGGCAAGCCCACTGACTATTTATTTATTTAATATTTAACTAATTTATTTGAGAGGGAGAGGAAGCATGAGCAGGGGAAGGATCAGAAGGTGAGGCAGAGGGAAAGACAGAATCTCTCTAGCAGACTCTGCAGTGAACATGGAGCCCAATCCAAGGTTTGATCTTATGACTCTGAGATCATGACCCGAGCTGAAACCAAGAGTCAGACACTCAACCAACTCAGCCACCCAGGCACCCCAAGTCCACTGACCTTAAAACTCTGGGCTTTATGCCCCACTCATTGTAAAAACTTAAGAAATTTGACCCCTCTTGTTTTCCAAGGCAATGGTTTTGGGGAAACATTGTCCTTGTGCATTCTCCTGTGTGCTGCTTTCTTTCTTGCCTCTTTCTCTGTGACCACAGCTCCCTCCCCTCCACAGCACCTGTGATTTTTTTTTCTCCCCTAAACCACGTCTCCAAACTTCCTACCTTCTTTGAAGTTGCCTCTTCTCTCTCTTTAGTTGTGGAGTTTGTTCTGTCAGTCTTCAGGTTGATTTCTGGAGTATTTAGGATGATTTGATAGTTATCTAGTTGTATTTGTGGGACAAGGCAATCCTAGATTCCTCCTACTTTGCCACTATATTTCCATTTCACATCATTTTTATTTTAGATTCAAATTCCTTCCAGAGTTCTCTCTTAGAGTCCCACCACTTCTACTTTTAAGTCCTTGGGCCTAAAATAGATAATGTAACCTTTTTTCTCAGAATAAAAACAGGAGCAAAATTACATTTTAGTGGACTCAGTATATACCATACAAAGTCTGGAGAAGGAGGGTTGGTTGAGGGGACTGCAGCATGGTGACTTTGCAATGGTTCACACCAATGACCCATGGCACTATAATAATGGGGACGACCAAGATTGCCTTGAGCTAGGGCATGAAGAAAGGGTTGTGGGTAGATGTGTCCCCCAAATGAGAGAAACACATGACAGGAAACTAGATAAATCACATGCATAACTTAAAACTAAAGGACCCGCAGAGTGGGGCTGAGGCAAATATCAACAGTGGACATGATGGGAGAAGAAGAGAAGATGCAGGAAGTGAAGTCTCCAGAAATTTCAAACTTTACTTTCACAAGGAATCCAAGTGATTTTGCTTCATAAAGAAAATGAAAAAATTATCACATCTTCAATTTTGCTTTGGTCAAATGGAAGCTTAGTGACAAAGTTAAAAGTAGCCAGCTACAAACCATGTAGTATCTTGTAACTAGAATATCTGTTTTATTTCTTCCTCCAATGTATCTGATTTGGAAACTTAAAATGTCTGACTTTTTTTATGTCTGCAAGGATATTGTTTTGTGCAATCTATGTATTGCTTCAAGAATTTTAAAATTAATTATAGTATACATAAATAAATAATCATAATACCAGACTCAAATGGAAATAGGGTCAGACTAGAAAAAAAACAAAACCAAGAAACAGACTCTTAATTATGGAGAATAAATTGATGGTTACCAGAGGGGAGGCGGTCAGGGGATGGGTGAAATAGGTGATGGAATTAAGGAGTGCCCTTGTGATGAGCACTGGGTGATATGTGGAATTGCTGAATCACTATATTGTACACCTGAAAATAATATAATGGTATATGTTAAGAAAAAGAATTAGTTGAAAGACAATAAATGTGTACTCATTGGTAGATGTGTACATAAATTACCATAGTTCATAACGTAGTAAGTATGGCAAGAACTTATATTTATATACGCACACAAATATCATCTATTTATCTATGAATCATATTCATGTTAGAAATAAACACACATGTCCCATATATAAGCATATATGTTGAGAAGTTGATAGGTATGTATACAGATATAAATAAATATATACATATAGATATAAAGAAGTATTGATGCTTAAATTTTTTTTTAATATGTCAGGATATGTGCCAACATTTAATATATAGTTGTCTTTTGTAAACTGAAACTATAATTCCGTTTTTAGGCTCTTATTTTTCTCAGCTGTATTTTCTCTTTATTAAGTTACTCAACCTTTATTTCAATAAAAAAAGTAACTTTAAAATACTTTTAAATTGTATGCATGATGTATATTAAAATAGTAATCAGTAAGGGTTTTTTTTTTTTTTCTCCCGTCCTCAACACTTCAGTCCTAGTTTGTAGTGGTCACAGATGTTACAAGTTATGTATGGTTCTGAGAATTTTCTAAACATATCTAAGAATGTGTGTGTGTGTGTGTGTGTGTGTGTGTGTGTGTGTGTGTGTGCATGTGTGCGTGCATACAGACACAATATAAATATATATAAGAATATGTTTATTATGTGTATACGTGCACTGAGAGCATAGGCTCTATAGTCAGACTATGAATCCTGGCTCTCTCATTCTGTGTGTTAACTTCTCTGGACCTCATTTTCCTCATCAGTAAAGAGGGAATGTTAATGGTTAACTAGCTCAGGAGTGTGTTGTGAGGATAAAATGAAATAATATAAAGTACTTTGGACCCTGTTTATCACATAATAGACATTTAATAAATATTAGTTCTTAATATAATTAGAAACACCCCTCAAGAGTCTGTACAGTGTTTTTCACTAACAATGTCTATACCTAAACTTTTACCTTTCACCAGACTAGCCTTAATGCAAGGTGTGCAAATTTGAAAACACCTTCAGGCTGGTATGGGATATAATCACAGGCTGGTAAAGAAATTGCATCCTAATTACAGAGCAAACTTGTTTAACAGCCACTGTCTACATGCTTATGGCATTTTATTCAGTATAGCCTAAAATTTTGGATAAAGGAGAGGGTGAATGGACTGATTCAAGATGGGGTTTACTTGGGTATGTGTAAGAAAAGAAAAGGAGCAAGAGCAAGAATGAGCAGCAAGTGTATGAGAGAGAGGCTGAGAGAGAAAGTAACCATGAGGAGGGTGGGATGATAATACCATAGACCCCATTTAACCAACTCTGTACAAGGGGGAGGGTGATGCTGGATGTGATCAATGTTGTAAAAGGTACATGCATGATATTGTTGGAGCACAATTGAGGGAGAATTAATGTTTTGCATATGGGATATAGGAGGGGCAGAGGAGGGGTGCCTGAGTGGCTCAGTTGGTTAAGCATCTGCCTTTGGCTCAGGTCATGATCTCAGGGTCTTGGGATTGAGCCCCACATTGGGCCCTCTGCTCAGTGGGGAGTCTGCTTCTCTCTCTCCCTCTGCTCCTCCCTCCAGCTTGTGTTCTCTCTCTCTCTCTCAAATCAATCAATCAATCAATCAATAAAATCTTAAAAAAAAGGGGGGCAGAGGATTATGGATAGAATTTAGGGTGACATTTGAGTGTAGATGGGTGATTAGAACTGTCCTTCAATTTAAAGTCTGCCTCAGATATATTCTCTTAATCATTCCTTCAACAAATATTTACTAAGCATCTACTATGCCAGATACTTTTCTAGGTCTTTGGGGGAAAACACAACAGGCAAAACAAATCCTATTCCTATGGAGCTTACATTATAGTAGGGAAAAACAGACAACAAACAAGATTTAAAAAACCTAAAAATATGGTATATTTGCATACTATGGTGTGAAATGCTAATGTGAAAAAAGGATAAAATCAGGAAGGGGAGAGGGTGTTGGTGGTGGGAGATGTGGGTACATCATTTGGTAGGTCATATATGTCCTCTCATGTCTGGTGATCAGAGCATGTTCCTCAGAAATGTGGATGGCAGACGCCTCATCTTGATCACAGCACTGACCAGAAATAGAGAGCTCTTTAATTTATTGTAGAGAATGTCACTATGTGCTGTACGAGTTAACAGAAATGATTTCGAAAGGTAGTCAAATATTCTCTGAATGACTGTAGTCTACAAAAATAGGGAACCTCAAACTGCAAGTTGGAACTCTCTTAACTCACAGCTACAGACCATTAAAGATGGAAGGAATGCCACCTATGACCTGATTCAACCTTCTCATTTCAGAGTGGTTTGTGGGGTTAAGTGACTTGCTCAAGGGTACACGAAGAATTGGTGGTAGACCAAGATGTATGAGTCTAGATTGGCTGCCTCCTAGTTCCCTTCTGCTTCCATTTTCACTTTGGCATAGGCAGACAGCAGTCCTTGGAAAGAGTCAGCATGACCTTGAAGAAAGGACTTGATGAGGAGTCAGGAGAGAGCATTTAATAAGGAGCCACCTTGTGTCAGGCACAATTCTAGGATTTCTGCTCCTATTGTCTTATTTTGTCTTCATAAACAACCACTTAAGCAAAGTTTTATGATTCTATACCTTTTGAATTATTTACAAATTAAAACATGACATATATTAATCGAGGACTCATCCTCATCCTCAATTCCATATCCCCTTTTTATCCCAGAAAAACTACTCTCTTGAAACTGCTATTTCTTTAGTACTTGCATACTTTATATTATGATACTTTGTAAGTATCCTTTAAAACAGTAAGTAACAGTACTTTCAATTTTCAAAATTGCATAATGATCTTACTCTAAATGTAGGATTCTGCAATATATTTTTTACTCACAAAATATTTTTTGAGATTTATTCAAATTCATACATGAATTCTATTTCATTCCTTTTGTATTTTTTTAAGTAGAGCCCTATTTCTTAGAGCAGTTTTGGGTTCACAGAAAAATTGAGCAGAAAGTAGAGAGTTCCTATTTATATATCTCATGCCCTGACATGTACACAGACTCCCTCACAATCAATAGACTGTACCAGAGTGGTACATTTGTTACAACTGATGAACCAATATTCATGCATTATTATTAACTGAAGTTCATAGTTTACATTAGATTCATGCTTTGTGCTTTCAGTTTTATGGGTTTTGACAAATGCATAATATCATGTATCCACCATTACAGTATCATACAGAATAGTTTCACTGCCATAAAAATCCCGTGCTGTCTCTATTCATCTTTCTTTTCCTCCTCCCAAAACTCATGGCAACCACTGATCTTTTTACTGTCTCCATAGTTTTGCTTTTTCTGAAATGTCATATAGTTGGGATTATATAATATGTAGCCTTTTCGGATTGGCTTCTTTCACTTAGGTTCCTCCATGTCTTTTCATGGCTTGACAGCTCATTTCTTAGCACTGAATAATATTCCATTGTCTGGATGTACGACAATTTATTTATCCATTCACTTACTGAAGGACATCTTGGTTGCTTCCAAGTTTTGTCAATTATGGATAAAGCTGCTATAAACATCCATGTGCAGATTTTTGTGTAGACATAAGTTTTCAACATCTTTGGGTAAATACCAAGGAGTACGATTGCTGGATTATATGTTAAGAGTATGTTTAGTGTTGAAAGAAACTGCCAGACTGTCTTCCAAAGTGGTTGCACCGTATTTCATTCATTTTAATCATGATTTAAAATTCTTATTATTTGAATATTTCAAAATTTACTTATTTATTCTCCCACAGATGGGCAATTAGGTGGTATCCAGTCTAATTTTGTATTCTGGTATATATTTCCTTTAGCACATTATGAGTTTTCTAAGTTATGGACCTAAATGTGGAATTTCTGGGTTGTCAATAATGTATATCTCCAACATTATATATTTTCAAAGTGATCTCTAAAGACATTGTACCAATTTACACTTCTGCAATATAATGATTTATAAGAAATGCATATTTGGTCACTCAGATGACCAAAATATATTTCTCAGATATATTTAGTCTTCATTCACAGTTCCTAAAACACCTCTAAGCCATAAAGGTGAGATGGGTGTCTGACTATTAATGAATGTGACTTTTGGACTCCATCCTAGAGGGGGGACTTTTTGCCTAGAGGACCAATCATATGATTAGAGGGTTGGAACTTCCAATTCCATCCCCAGACTCTGGAGAGGGGAGGGTAGCTGGATGTTGAATTAACCAATGGCCCATTAGTCAATCATGAAGTCTCCATAAGAACCTAAGAGGGCAGCTTTTTGTTTTTTCTGGAGAGCTTCCATGCTTTGGCAAACCAGAACTTCCATGTGCCACTGAACTGGGCCCCAAGCTACACCAGGACAGAAGATCTTTTGTTCAGAATCTTGGCCTATGCATATCTTCATGTGGCTGTTAATTGATATCCTTTATCATATCTTTTAAAAAACTGGTAAACTAATTGTTCTTTGTTCTGAGCTGCTCTAACAAATTAATCAAACCAAAGAGGTCATTGAAACCTCCAATCTGTAGCTGGTTTGTTACAAGGACTAATAACAGTCTGGGGCTTGTGGCTGGTGTCTGAAGTGGTGAATGGTGAGGAGTCTTAGAGCAGTGAGCTCTTAGTCCGTGGTATCTGATGATATCTCTGGGTAAATAGGGTCAGAACTGAGTTGGATTCTTGGACACCTGCTGTTGTGTGGGGGACATCCCCTTCCCCCACTAGTGTTGGAATTGTGTCTGGGAACCCTAAAAGAAAGTTATAACCTAGATGTGAAATTTCTGGGTTATAATAATGCACATCTCCAACTTTACTATATATTTTCAAAGCAATCTCCAAAGACAATGTGTCAATTTACACTTCCTCTGTCAATATATACCTCGTCAATATATAATGTGCCAGCACTTGGTATAGTCAGCCCTAAATTTTTAATTCAATCTGAGAGATAGGAAGTAGAAATTCCATGTTATTTCAACTTGTATTTATCTGGTTATGGAGGCATTAGCATATTCTTATTTGTGTTGGCCACTTGGTTTTGTCTTCTGTGAATTACACATTCATATCCTTCAATGATGTTAAAACTGAGATTATTCCTATTTTTCTTATTGAGCTGTAGAATTTCTTTCTATATTTTGGATAATAATAATAGCTAACCTCAGCTGAGCTTTGTTTCTGGTACTTCTGAGTGTTTCAGATAAATTAATAATTGTTTCAGTAACTTTTTGAGGTAGGTAATATCTCCATTTTATGGATGAGGAAATTCAGGTATTGAAGAATTAAGTTACTTGCTTAAAATTGCACAGCCCTCAGTTAAAATCCAGTCAAACTGGCTCCAGAAAGGTTTATACTAGAATAAACCTTTGTCTTTTATGTGAATAGCCACAGCGGATGGCTTTCTATTTCACTTGTTTGCTGGTGTTTTATGTGAGTCAAATATTTTAATTTAATTGAAATTAATTATCATACCTTTAAAACATGATTACTTTCTGTGTTTTGTTAAATGAATTCTACAGGATATCAAGATCATAAAGATATTGCCCTTTATCACCTTCTAAAAGTTTTAAACTTTCAAATTATGGGATTTGATTCCTTTAATTTACTTCTTGTACCATGTGAACTAGTTATTTTATTTTACATTTTTTTCCATGTGAATATGAAATTATGTGAGCAAAATATGCTAAAGAGTTTGTTCAATCAGCTCTCATATAACTAGTTACCACAGGTTTTATTCTGGACTTTCTTATTTACTGATCAGTCTATTTATTCTTGTGCCTTTTGCCTTCTAGATTTTTATTATAGGGCTCCAATTAAGTTTTTTTTTTTTAAGATTTTATTTATTTATTTGACAGAGATAGAGACAGCCAGCGAGAGAGGGAACACAAGCAGGGGGAGTGGGAGAGGAAGAAGCAGGCTCATAGAGGAGGAGCCTGATGTGGGGCTCGATCCCATAACGCCGGTATCACGCCCTGAGCTGAAGGCAGACGCTTAACCGCTGTGCCACCCAGGTGCCCCTCCAATTAAGTTTTTAATAGCTGGGATAATGAGTTGTCTCTCTCCTTATCCTTCAAAAATATCTTGGTTATTCTTGGTTCTTTTTTTCTCTATGAACTTAGGGTTGAGTTTAAATTTCATGAAAACCCTTGTGTGATTTTGAATGGTATTATATCATTTGTACATTAATGTTTGAATATTTTATGGTTTTAACATATTATTTCTGTCCATCTATGAGAATAGTATATTTATTTTTTTATTCAGGTTTTCTCTTATGATATTTTCCAATCATTTCTAAATTACATATAGGAAATATATTCAGCCTTTGATTTAATTCATATTCTCTATTTTTTCAGAGTCTGCTTATTATTATTATTTCCTTTCTTCTACTCTGTAGGAGTACCTCACTTCTTTTGATACCTTTTCAATTAAAAGATTAACACGTTTGTTTTCACTGTCTTTTGTTTTTGAATAAATGCCTTGGAAACTAAACGCCTATCTCTGAGCTACTCTATTGTACGTCCTACGAATACTGTTATGTAATGCCTTTACTGTTACTCAGTTCTAAATATTTTGTAATTTGTATTATGATTTCCTGTTGAAACTGGGAGTTACTTGAGTTATTTTTAAATTCTCAATGTATTATTTCCTTCTTCTTGTCAACTATTTTTGGGTTATGTTATTCTATTTTAATTTTATTGTGATTAGATAATTTGACCAATATGCTGTCAAATATTCACAAAAAATTGAAACTCCTTATGTGGTTTAGTACATGGCTAATATTTATAAGTGTTACTTATGTACTTTAAAACAATGTACATGTGTCCTACTTTTGTTGGTGAGCTGATGTTGAACAATATTAGTTTTATTATATTTCCTGTATTTTTCCTAGTATTTTATTTGTTTAATCTACATGTTTCTGAGATATAGATGTCAAAATATCTCAATGTGATTGTAGAATAGTGAATTTGTCACTGTAAGCCCCTCAGTTTATGCCTTATAGATCTTTTGAAGTGTGAAGTGATTAAGAGTTTATGGACTTTTTTTTTGGTAGATTGTTTCTGTATTATGTAGTGTCTATCTTCATTAACAATAGCACTTCTGCTTAATACTGATATTGAATAAGTTTTACTTAGTATTTGTATTGTCTCTATTGTTGTACTCTGAACTTTTCTTTGCAGATTTCTTATAAATGTTTCTCCAGGACCTAGCATATTCTTTGATTTAGTATTTCCCCTGCACATTGATTTATTGTTTCTATAGTTTATGTTGGTTTTATTTGTTTTATAATCTGAGAATTTAACTATTATTGAATGATTGTAATCCATCTATATTGATTATAATCACAGATATATTTGGACTTATGCTATCATACCAGGTGTTTTTCTTTGCTTCTTTAATTATCCAGCTTCTTTGCATTGATTTTTTTTGTTTAAATTTTTTCTCTACTAATGTGCAATACATGTGTGTGTTTAGTTGTTAACCTTAACTTTAAAAAATTTAATATGTGACTAATTTCTTTTAACAAAGAATTATAAGCATTAGTTCTATTCTAGAACCTCAAAGAAAATTTAACATGCTTTAATTACCTAAATAGCCCCACCTTCATGTCTTTAAAGCTGTAGAGTTTTTAACTTACATTCTCTTAAGCAAAGAACTTTAGTTATTAATTTTAAGCAGTCAATACTTAGTGACTATACTTACATATTTTATCAGTTTCTGGGATGACTTTTTAATTTTTATTTATTTACTTACTTTTAAAGATTTATTTATTTATTTGAGAGAGAGAGAAAGAGCATGAACAGGAACGGCAGAGGGGGAGAGAGAGAGAGAATCTGAAGCACACTCTGCACTGAGCACAGAGCCCAATGCAGGGCTCTATCTCAGGACCTTGAGATCATGACCTGAGCTGAAACTAAGAGTCAGACGCTCAGTTGACTGCATCACCCAGGAGCCCCTGGGATGACTTTTTTAAGTACAAATTTATTGAGATATAATTCACAAATCATGTATTTACTTACAGTGTACAACTCATTCATTTTCATACTTTCAGAAAGTTGTGCAATCATGCTTACAACTGAGTTTTGAATATTTTCATCAATTATCCCATATCATTTAGTAAGCATGCCTCATTTCTCCCTAACACTCTTGGCCTTAAGCCATCACTAATCTATATTGTGTTTCTATAAACTTGTCTTTTCTGACATTTGATATTATAGGAATCACTTAACAGGTGGTCTTTTGTGATGCTTCTTTTACTTAGCCTGATGTTTTCAGGGATCATTCATGCTGTCAGAATACCGGTACTTTATTCCTTTTAATTACCAAATGATATTCCACTGAATGGATATACCACATTTCATTTATACAATTGTCAGTAGAAAGGCAGTTGGGTTGTTTCCACCTTTTGGCTTTTATAAACAATGGTGCTATGAATATTTTACCTAGAAGTTTCTGTATGAACAAATGTTGTCATTTCTCTTGGATATATACACAGTATTGAACTTGGTAGATCATGTTGTGACTCTCTGTTTAACATTTTGAGGAACTGCCACTGTTTTTGCAAAGCACCACACAACATTCACAGAAAGTTCCAATTTTTCCACATCCTTGCCAACATTTATGATTATCTATATGTTTATCAGGTAAAGTGGTGTTTTTCAGTGGTTTTGATTTGCATTTTTCTGATGGCTACTGATGTAGAGCATTTTTTCATATATTTATTGTCTATTTTTGTATATTCCTTGTAGAAATATCTATTTTAATTCTGTCTCATTTTTTGTCATTTTATTGTTGAGTTCTAATATTTTTATATACTCTTGATACAAGTCTCTTATCACAACTATAATTTGAAAATATTTTATTCCATTCTATAGTCTATTTTTCACTTTTTTTGTTGGAATCCTTTGAAACACAAATATTTTAACTTTAAGTCCAGTTTATTTGTTTCTCCCTTTATAGCTTGGGCTTTGCATTCAAATATAGTATGCCTTTGCTTAACTCAAAGTTCTATATTTTCTTCTAAGAGCTTTAGGGTTTTAGAATTTACATTTAGTTCTGTGATCAATTTCAAGTTAATTTTTATCTCATGTGAAGTTGGAGTCCAACTTAAGTGTTTTGAGTGTGAATATCCAGTTTCCAAGCACCATTTGTTGAATACTATTCTTTTCCAATAGAATATTTTTGGCAACCTTGTTGAAAATCAATTAACGGGAAAAGTGAGGGTTTGTTCCTGGACTCTTAATTCTATTCCATTGATCTATATATTTATCCTTATGCCAGAGCACGGTGTCCTGATTACTATAGCTTTGTAGTAAGTTTTAATAAGAGAAAGTGTGAATCTTCTTACCTTGTCCTTCTTTTCAATGTTTTTTTTGGCTACTTTGGTTCCCTTGAACTTCCATATGAACTTAGAACCAGCTTATCTGTTTATGCAAAGAAGTTGGCTGGGATTTTGATAGATTTTACATTAAATCTGTATATTAGTTTGGGGACATTGCTATCTGCATACGTCTTCTGAAGCATGATTGTGGGATGTCTTTCCATTTATTTAGGTCGTTTCAAATTTTTTTAACTATGTTTTATAATTTTTATTAAACAAACATAATGTTTTAATTCCTTTACTGGACTTACTGTACATACTTTATTAGTATATACTTCAGATTTATAGTAAATTCTAGTGAAATATAAAAACATTACTCCTATGAGTTTCTCAAAAATTTAAAAATAGAACTACTTTATGATCTAGTCATTGTACTACTGGTTATTTACCCACAAACTACAAAAACAGTAATTCAAAGGGATACATGCACCATAATGTCCATTGATAGATGAATAGAAAAGAAAGTGGTATATGTATACGATGGAATGTTATTCAGCCATAAAAAAGAATGAAATCTTGCCATTTGCAACAACATAGATAGAGCTAGAGAGTGTAATGCTAAGCGAAATAAACCAGTCACATAAAGACAAATACCATATGATTTCACTCATCTGTGGAATTTAAGAAACAAAACAAACAAGCAAAGGAGAAAAAAAAATAGAGAGAGAGACAAACCAAGCAACAGACTCTTAATCATAGAGAACACACTGAGAGTTACCAGAGGGGAGGGGGTGAAGGGTGGATGAAATAGGGGATGAGAATTAAAGAGTACTCTTATCATCATGAGCTCTCAGTAAAGTATAGACTTGTTGAATCCCTTATTATACACCTGAAACTAATATAACACTGTATGTTAACTATACTGGAATTAAACTACAAAATCTTAATAAAAAAGGAAACATTACTCCTATGTAGTTCTATTCTCTTTTACCCTTGTGTATTGTTATTGTTGTAAATATTGTATCTATCTGTGCTACAATTATCATTTTATATAATTTTATGTCTTTGAATTGAGCTGAGAGAAGAAATAAGAGCAAGTATACATTTATTTTGTAACTTTTGTTTACAATTTCATGTTTCCTTCATTTGTTCCTGTAGAATCAAGTTACCGTGTGGTGTCTTTTCCTTACTCTAATACACTTTTTGCCCACCCATCTCCATTTTGCTTTACTGTCAAATATGTTGCATTTCTATGTGTTCTATATTACCATAATATATATGTGGTAATACATATTGTAATGTACATTGTGTAATATATAATGTGATATATTTCAAAATAAGAGATGAAAGGGCAAGAAATATGCATTTACGTGATCTTTAAAAACTACAGATTTCCCCAAATTCTTGCTCTCAGCAGGTAGTTCCATTTTTCAATAACTTCTGACATGGCAACCTACCTGTCTGTAAGGGAGGAAAACTAAAGGCAAATTTAGCAATATAGGCTTAAACAAATCATGATCGATCCCCCCAGTGCTGGGCACTTTGGTGCCAGCCACACCCTCATCTCCCTAGATTGTCTTTCTGTTAGGAAGGAAAGCATGTTAGGCAGGTGGAAAGCAGTATCAGATGCATTGCTGTTTAGCTTGCACTTTCTACTCAGCCTTAGTACATAAACTTAACATATAAACTACTGCCTAGTATATAAACTTAGTTTCACCTAGAGAGAATGCATTTGCTAATTGCTTACTGTACTTCTCAGTAAGTGAAGTTTACTTCTCACTAACAAAATAATCTTGCTCAATTTATAGCTTAATTTACATTTAGTCAACCGCTTAATTTACATTCATTTAAAGCACACCACTGATTTTCCCCATCAAAACACAACTACTGTTTGGAGCTGCTACTGAAGTTATTGAGTAAAATTGTGAACAGCATGTTGAAGACTTACAATCTGATTTTAACTTTGCAAAGAGAAGAGGAAACAGATTGCTGGTCCTGGCTGGGAGGTTTTACATTAAAGGCATGCAGAAGGAATGAGGCCCTTATAAACAGAATTGCTTTCTTTTTTTTTGATAAGAGAAACAAAAATGCGACATTTCCATTTCCATGAAAATGGAAAAGTGAAGATACAGGAGTGAGTTGTCATTAGGCTCTTGGATGTATTTTATGACTAAAATGTTGATGTCCCTACACATTGCCACACTGTCCCTGCTGTTTGAATACTATTAATGTTTGAACCCCAGCAATTTGACCCTATGAGGTCAAATTGGGTTTTGATTCCATATTTGTGAATATGAACAAGATTTATAGTTAATCATTTCCAATAATGACCTCAATTGTTTACTTCTTGTATGGATGCCTTTTGCAATATGACTTGCTACTCCTATGATCAAGAGGTAGTCACTTTCCTCACCTCTTAAACCTGGATTTGCCTTGTGACTTTCATTGAAGACCCTAGTACCAGTGATGATGTGCCAATTCCAAACCTAGGCTTTACTCTCTTGGGACCTTTGCGGTCACCATTTGAGCAATGCCAGGCTAGCATACCGGAGGAGGAGAGACTGGTGACCCATTACCCTCTACACCAGACCAACAGCCAGTCAATCACCAGACACATGAGGCCATTCTAGACTAGCCGCCCACTGGATGACCACAGGTACATAAGTGAGCCCCGCTGAAATCAGCTAAATTTGACTTAAACCAAAGGAACTACCTAGCCTATGCACGGATTCATGAACTAAAAATGCCCCTAGGTTTTAAATCACCAAGTTTGGCGTGACTTATTACACAGAAACAGTTAAGTGATACAGGATTTAAACTATTCTGTTACAAGAAAGAATAGTTAAAACACTGGCTCTGAGTAATAGCCCAGCTAAGTTACATTTTCAATAAAATATATAAATTTGTTTTTATACAATTCCAGCTATATGTAAATGGCCTGAATTTTCATTCCTCTCTACCTAAGGGAAAATTCAGTCTGCATTTCAAGGTCATCCTGATCAAATTCTGAAAGCCAAAAATGTCTCAATAATACTGGCAAGTACTGATATAGCTTTATTTTAATTATATTAATTCGTATAAAGAACAATGAAGCACCTGCAAATGTTATCGTTCTTGAGCCAATTATTTTCATTTAAAATAAGTCACTTGTTTGTGGCTTTAAAAATATCATATGTTTATTAAATAAGAAATTGCAAAAAAGGGGGGGGGCAGAAGAAAAATTTTTTAAAGAGCCAAAGAGCCTATAAAAGCCATCAATGCAGAAAGAATTGTTTGATATTTAAGCTGACTTAGAGTTTTCCTAAATGATTTTCTAAATTTAGACAGGGTCCAACTGGACTCCTCCAGATAGAAATATACTCTATATGTAAATGAGAAAACTTCTGAATACAGTCTGAAAATATAGATATGTGTTACACGCACACACACACACACCTTATCACACAAGTTTCTTGTGGACTTTTTTCCTCCTTTTTTTGGGTGAAGGGGTGTTTGTGCAAGTAAGTCAGAATGGAAAGCAGCAGCAGTAGAAATGAAAGTTATGTCATCTTCTGACTCTGATTTCAGTAGCAAATATAAGTTTTTTAAGTTCTCAGACTAATCAGAATGTTTGGAATCTTTGCCACAAGTTGACTCCCAACTTCTGGAATAAAATAACAAAATTGAGTCCTTAGTATATACCAGGCCCTGTGCCAAAGTCTCTACATTTGTTATGTCCTTTTTCCCTCTACATAACACTCTGAGGTACATAACATTATTACCTGTATCTTCAAAATAAGGGAAATATGGGGCTTAGGGAGTTTGGGACACCTGTCAAATTTCTATTGTTAGTTAATATTGCAAATGGGATTTGCTCCAATGCCACTCATCCCAGACTTATTCTGGTAGCTGCTCTGCTACAGAACTTCCAGGGTCCTAAGGCTCTGGAGTGGTGTCATTGTGGAACTCTGGGTGATCCTATATACCAAGGAATACAGGAAGGATGCAGAATATTCCTTACCAGTCTTTCTAAGGAAGGCCTTCTGCATGCATGCCTAATACATCAATTAAATATATTTAATCATGACCATAGACCTAAAATTTCATATTCTTATAAAATATCATGTTTTACTATTTCATTTTAATGAAGAGTAGATGAATCATATTTCCATAAGCTAAGACACAGCATGCAGCAGTGGAAATAATACTGAATGTGGAGTTGTACGGTTTAATCACTAATTCCTGCCAGCACGTGTATGGGCAGGTACAGACATGTATGTTTATGAACTCCATAGAGACAAAAGCAAACATATAGACGAATATCTTAGAAGCTGAGAAGATGATCCTTAGGCATAGTGTTGTCTAAACCAGAGGTAAAAAACCAGTTGACCAAAACTTGCAAAATTGCTTGGTTTTAGCATTTAACATTGAACTACATGATGTTAAACACACACACACACACACACACACACACACACACACACACACACACAAATGTAAAACAGGAAGGAAAGAAGAAGATAGGAAAGAAGGAAGGAAGCAAGAGAAGAAGAACAGAAATTTGAGTTACTTGAACACACATGAAGTTCTGGAGATTTCATTTAAACATCTAGATGTGACTGTGGACTCTGAGAAACAAACTGAGGGCTTCAGAGTGGAGGGGCTGGGGGAATGGGATAGACCGGTGATGGGTAGTAAGGAGGGCACGTATTGCATGGTGCACTGGGTGTTATACGCAACTAATGAATCATCGAACTTTACATCAAAAACCAGGGATGTACTGTATGGTGACTAACATAATATAATAAAAAATATTATTATAATTAAAAAAAATAAAAAAATAAACATCTGTATGTCCAGCTTCTCTTGAAAAGGAAAATATGGAGCAAAACAAGCCCACATTCTAGTTGTCAAAATAGGCTTGAAAAGAGACCAGCTCCCTGGACTGGCCATATCATCTTTGTTTTGCCACATCCCCGTCATTTCCTTTTATCCTTCAGGTCCTAAGACTAAGTGTGGAATGTCATGTATTATTGCATGTGTGATGTGTGATGTGTGTGGGGTGTATATGTGTGTGTGTGGTGTATAGTGTGTGTGTGTGCGTGTGTGTGTATGGGGTGTGGTGTGGGGAGTGTGTGTGTGCTCATGTGTGTGCATGTGTGGGGTGTGTGAATTATGTGTGTGTGGTGTGCATGTATGTATATGGGGTGCGATGTGTGTGTGTGCATGCTCTTGTGTGTGCATGTGTGTGTGGCAAGGAGGTGTATGTTTAACACCCTTCCTTTGCCATTCTGGACCTCAGGGTTTGAGGCCTAAATCTGGATTAAATCCATAATGAAGAAGCAGAGTTATTTAACTGTCTCATCGTTAGTACTGCACTTTCTCCTTTCTTTGTAATTATTAATTCCCATTACTATTCAGAGAAGTGATTAATCTTTTTTCTGCACCATCCCCCAACCCTGACTTGCTAGAATTAGAATTACAAATTCTTCTTTAGGGACTGTCCTTGGTTTTATAGGAGAAGCACTGTCCATTCTAATAAAAATCCTCATTCTAAATACAATTTTTTTTTCCTAATTGATCTGATCTGTATTACAAACCCACATCCCACTGGAGCATAGGGAATGCTGTATATTAGATCAATCCATTGAGTTAGTTTGATGCAGCAGTTTAAATATGTTAATGTTCTTCGTACTTTCAGAATTAAAATCCCTCCCACATCTCTCCTCCAAGGTGTGGCATTCAAGTTGGTGATTGGTGTGGATGGAATGTATGTGCATTTTTTTATTCCAGCTCTTCTGATCTCACCAGTAGTGTTCTTGTCCTTCTGGTCTTCTAGGTTTGGTCCCTACTGGGCATCGTCACAGCTTCCATGTCCTGACAGTAGCGCACTTGAAATCGCTCATCCTGGCTCATGAGAGCCAACCATGCGCATATATTCCCAGCTCCATATTCTGTTTTTTTGGCTCATCACTTTGCTAACCTCAATGGATTGCAGTAGGAAAATTGGCAAATGCTACAATCAGAGCTGTTTTTCTTGGAGAGCTGGTTGTTAAATATTTACCAGTAAGCCACTGTCTCCAGATGACAGAAGTGGAATTCACATCCTGGGGTAATCCCCTTCACCTTGACTGTGGGCTTGGGTATGCAACTTACTTTGGACAATTTAGCATCAGCCAGTGTGATGCCAACATATTTTTATAAGGTCTTCACAATGAGGCTAGTCCTCCTGGAACACTTCCACTGTGCTGTGAGGAAGCTCAAGTCACATGGAGAAGACACATGGAAGAGGATGGAGGAGCACAGTTGGGCAATGAAATGAGGCCTCAGACATGTGACCCTCATTTGGGGATCCCAGCCAGCTCCCATCTATCAGGCCACCTCAGTAGAGGACCCAGATACCAGGCAATAGAAAGGAGATGCTTCTTGTGCACTCTTGCTGAATTCTTAACTCATGGAATTGTGAGCAAGTAAGCCACTACATTTTGGTGTGGTTACTTACACAGCACTAAAACACTTAAATGATTTTTTTTTCCAGTTCCTTAGCTCACTCACTCTTGTGGCTTCTCCTAGCAGACTCAATCTCACCTCTTAGTTTGCTCATGCTACATATGTCTCTGAGAATCTTCTATAACTTCCATTTGGTAGGTGTCTTAGGCAGTTTACACCATTTCTGTTTACATGGATTACTTGCTCTCAATTCTTTGGTCAGTCTGTTTTCAACAGAATCAAGAACATCTTGGAGAAGCTAACTTCTGTTCTTTCTGAGATGTGGCCACTCTCATCTCCACATTTCTTAGGTTGCCTGCACCCAGGTTAATGTAGGGACAGACTATAAGGCAGTCTGTTTCCAACATCCCCTAAGCAATTTGGGTCAAAAATTTCCTGTCCATGATAATGGCTTTAACCCTCCTGACACCATTTGACTTTGGGGCTAGGGTTTGAATAACACAAATTAATGACAAAACTTATGAGAAAGATGAAGAAAATCATTATTTTCCAAATGAAAATGTTATCACAGTATTCACACATGTTTAAGAATCTACTGGAGGTTGATAATCTAAATTATTTTGCTAGTTATACTGAGAGGTGTGTTGTACAGTATCTTGCATTCAACATGTAGCTGATCTTCTGCTGACTTGATGAATAACTTCGTAACCCAAAAGTTGGGTCCATTATCTCATTTTGATGCCAGGAATCAGATTTTCCATGGGTAAAATCAGTTTAGACATGGATTTGATGAATTAGGGATGTTGGACATGATTCCTATACTGTGAAGATTGAAATATAACCATACTTTTTCCACTCTGGGTTCATGACTTTATTAATCTTTACAAATCCAATGTATTTAATCTTTACAATCCAATGTATCAGTTTTTGAAGTTTGCAGATCTTTGTTCTGTTTAAAAAGTCTTTGCCTATTCCAAAGACATAAAGATATTCTCCTGTGCTTTCTCCTAAATTTTTTAGTTCTTTACCTTTCACATTAAGGTCTGCAATCCATCTGGAATAGTTTTTGTTTATGGTATGCAGTAGAAATCGAGATGCATTTTTTTTCAACAAGAATGTCCAGTTCACTCCATACAATTTATTGTGAAGACCATTCTTTATTCCACTGCACTGCAAGTGTCCCCTTTGTCATAAATCAGTTTGCCATAGAAGTGTAGTTCTCCAGCCTCTATTCTGTTCCAGGGTCCATTTACATCTCTTCATTCCACTACCACCTCGTCATATTTACTCAGAAAACATAGTGGGACTTGATATCTGATATTTTTTGGAGATTTATATATTTTTTAAACTAACGGTACTGAATAGGGTTCCAGAAATTGGCAGCTCACTCTGTCCTTAAGGAACTGCTTACTTATGTCGTGTTCTAACTTTCTATTATGGCTTCTTACTGGTTTGTAGAAGTTTTCGATTTAATAAGCATATTATTCTTTTGGTTACCATTTATTTTGCAAATATTATGCGTAGTTTGCGGTTTCTCTGTTACTTTTGCTTATTGCATTTTGACATATAGTAGACTCTGATTTTTATATCTTAGATCAGTATGTTTTTCCTTTTGTCTCTTAGTTTTGAAAATAAATTTGGAGAAGCCTTTTTTACTTTGAGATAAGGCAGTACATCTTACCTAGGTTTTTAGGGCTTTTTGTTCACACTTAACTTTTAATCTATTTGGAAATTTTTTTTATACCATATATGGTTGGAAAAAATTATTTTTTCCAAATAGGAAAATATTTAATCCCATAGTAATTATTAAAGAATAATTTCCTTCATTTATCATTTGACCAAAATTAGATGCCCAAAATCACAAATATACATCAGTATCTATTTTAAGTTTTCAATAAGAATTTTAATGCACTTAAAAATGTTAATACACTTATTAAGAAAAGAAAAGTGTACCATTAGAGGTTAAGGGTGGGGGAAAAAGGAGTTCTGAGAGTAGATAATAGATGTCAGATCCAAGGTTATGAATGCTGTCATGGCAGAGAGCTTGAGCAGGAAGCAAAAAACTAAAGCAGTGCTTCTCAAGCCTTAGAGTGCATATGCATAAATTAGAGATTTTGTTAAATGTAGACTCTGATTCAGTAGGTCTTGAGTGGGGCCTCCAATTCTGCATCTCTAACATGTTGCCAGGTGATAATAGGGCTGCTGGCCTGGAGACTACGTTTTCAGTTTTTGGAGACCAGAGAATCTGGGCCTTCATGTTTCCTTCACTTCCATGCATTCTTTGGTGTGGGTCTATTGCTGAGACCTGGTTGACACTCATGAATTCACTTCCTCACATCTTTCTGGTAGACAATCCCTGTTTATTTTCAACTGCTCTCCATTTGCCCTTGTCTTATTTGCTTGAACCATAATTGACAGACTCTTTTGTCTTTTGTGCCCTAGATGAAGCGATTTTGTCAACCTCAACAGGATGATACCATAGCCTGGCCCTTCCTCCTGCACTGTTCTATGTTGCCTGTCCTCTTCAATGAAAGGAGAAATCACTTTCTGTTTATTTCCAATAACATTTGAAATACAATGAAAATACAATAGAAAACCTGACATCTGACATCTGACATCTGACATTCAGCATTTTTTGAAAAAGTTATTTTTTTTCAGGTGGGAGTCCTATATTATGTTGAATTTAGAGAATGCCAAGATTCTTGGAAAATGAAACATGTTAGCTACTTCAGTAAAAAGAAGCAATATCACTATTTCTTTGACATTGAACCTCTTAGCTTGCACACTGTAGTTAAGTTGTTCTTGTATAAGCTTTTCCTAACATTTTTGTTATCTGTCATTGAAACTTGCTTAGAAAATTCATTGTGTTAATATGCTGTTAAACAAAGACATATATATTTCATTGCATTTGAGTAAGAATATCTTTTGAAATTAATAGAGTTGATATGCATCGTTAACTCTTTGACATTTGTGTTTTCTGAATCTTTAATGAAGAATAAAATGAAAATAATAACTTCCTGAAATTCTAATTCAATTAGTAATTATTTATTTTTTTAATTTTAGCATGAAACAGAGAATTAATTTTGGCACCAAGTTGCTTTCTCAGAGAGAATATTTATTTAACTCTTAGACAGTTCAGGCTAGATACCCAGCCATTTTCCAAAAATAAAATATATGGTTCAATCTGGTAACCTTTGCTTCAACATGGGCAGAGATGGAGTGTGATGAGACCCAGTAAGGTAGTGACTGAATAGAAAAACACATGATTTTTCCTGAGTCAGATCATGTCTTCTAATCAGAATTCTTAGCTTCTCTGACAGGAACAGTGATGACATTTCCTAAGACCATGCATGAACCTCTCATAAGGTTCTTCTCTTGAGGCACTTTCCAGAAAAATTGCCTAACTTCAAGACTTTTTGGCTTTTTCACTCTTCATAACACTTTTGCACAAATGTTTGCATTTTTGTGGGTCCTGAGATACCTCAGGGACCCTGAATAGATTAACCTTGGGAATCATAAAAATACACTAACGAAGAAAGATATTCAGTAATTCTTCTCTCTCTACTTTCAAAAAGAATCCTTCCTCTTTGACACAGAGGCTGAAGTTGTCTTCTCCAGCCTTTTTAAAAGATTATACACATTGAGCTCAGTGCAATATTTCTGACTAACTACCATTCAATGTTATGTGTCAGTGCCCCTCCAATTATTACTGTATGTTAATTTTGATTAGATAGGAGGTGGCTCTGTGAGTCTTGATTTCCTGCCAGTACAATCAAATATGAGCTGAAGGAATGGAAAGCAAATGTTACTTTCAAAACCCTAGTGAGGAGTGTATTGCTTATAAATTACTTAAAAAGTGAGCTGTGTTTCAGTTAAGTGATTACAAATGTCTTTAGCAGAAGCGGTGTCTGAAATGGGCATTCAGTTAATATTCTGCTCCTTCCTAGTCCATGCACAATGCAATTTCAAAATTTTATCTTTCAATAGCCCCATTATTATGGACTGAATTGTGTCCCCCCTCAAATTCTTATGTTGAAGCTTTAACCTCCAGTGTGACTGTATTTGGACATAGGTTTTTTTTTTTTTTAAGATTTTTTATTTATTTATGTGACAGAGAGACAGCCAGCAAGAGAGGGAACACAGCAGGGGGAGTGGGAGAGGAAGAAGCAGGCTCACAGCGGAGGAGCCCGATGTGGGACTCCATCCCTACCCGCTGGGATCACGCCCTGAGCCGAAGGCAGATGCCTTAACGACTGCGCTACCCAGGCGCCCCAAGGACATAGGGTTTTTAAGGAGATAATTAAGGTTAAATTAGGTCATAAGGATGGGCTATAATCCAACGGGACTGGTGTCCTTATAAGAAGAGGAGAGAACAGATCTCTCTCTTTCTCTTCCTCTCTCTCTCTGTGTCTCTGTCTTTCTCTCTCTCTAAGCACAATCAGAGAAAAGATTGTGTGAGGACCCAGTGGGAAAGCAACTGTCTACAAGACAGGAAGAGAGTCCTCATCAGACAATAACCATGATGGCACTTTGGTCTTGGACTTCTCGTCTCTAGAACTGTGAAAAACTAAATTTCTGATGTTTAAGCCGATCAGTTAGTGGTATTTCGTTATGGCAGCATTAGTGGATGCATTCTCATTTTTTCACATTTTATTACTCTTATAATGATTCTTTCTTTCAAAAGCAAGTGTTCTGATGGAATGGAAATACATTAGATGGAAAAAATGGAGGGGGATGACTGAGTGGATTGGCTTATTCTTTAGCCTTGACTTGTATAAATGTTCACCAAATTGAACTGAGGTAACTCATCTTCCCTCCCCCCCAAAAAACCTCCATATTTGAATACATTTAAAACCTTTTTAGAGCCAGAAGTATGTTTTATTTGTTTAAGATCTATGGTACTTAGTCTAATATCTGAGATACAGCTTTCTAATATATATTTGAATAATGAAGTGAATAAATCAATGAAATCAGTCTCCAATTAGATCTCCTAGAGATGTTTCATACTATATAACCTCTCTGAAACAGATACAAATGCGCAGTAAGGTATGTTGAGTTTCAAAAATTTGGTGAAACTACAGTGACATATATTATAGCTCTTGTTACGAATTCTACTGTTCCCAATGCTTCTACTGAAACAGCCATGACTATAAAAGCCCTGGAAATTAGTTTTCCAAAGGCTGGACAATTTATATATTTCATTCATGTTCAGTTAATAAATTTTTGTTATCTGATTAACACTGACCTCATGTCAAATAAGTCAGTGTACCAGGCAAGTTCCTGTCAGTCAAGATTACATGTTCCCCCCAAAAGATTTATAAGATACTGGTGGTACCTGAAATAAATACCAGTTCTAGGGTCATCTCTCTCTGTTCTTCTCTCTGCTTGTCTTTCTCTCTGTCTTTATCTTAAGCACTCTCAAGATGTCAAAGGACACAGGTTTCATGCAGCCAGAGGAGTATTGCTATGTTATATTAGGACTAAGTCATCAACATGAATCAACCTCCCGCTCTTTATAATGTAACTGTAATGTACTGTTAAACTTGCATTTTTCTTTGCCCCAGCGGAGTAAATGCTTAGGCTTGTGAAGGGATCCCCTCATTTCTATTAAAATGTACTCTTTTGAGTTTTGTTTCAAATGAGAAGGATGGTCATAAATGTTTGACAAGGCAGAAGTTAACTATAAAATTAGAGGATATTGAATTTTTTTGTGTATCTGGAATCTCTTTGAATACAGCAATGAAGTAAGAATGCAAAGAAATTCCTAGAGCACTTTTTCCAGATGCTATGGAATAGGCTCTTTATGTATAATTAATCATTTAATCCTCATACAAACATGGCAAGTTGAATATGATTATATTCATTCCAAAGATAAGGGACTAACTTGTGGGTAGTGTATGCACATACCCAGCTAAGAAATGCTAGAGCTAGAATTCACATTCAAGTTTTTCTGACATCCTTTTCAATGCAAATACATAAAAGAAGTATTTCAAGGATGGTACAGGGAGGTGTTATTGATAGATCAGGTGTGGTAATATTTAGACTTAAATGAATTAATTTAAATGAATTATAAATAAATATTCCCCTTTTGCCAACTCCCACTAAAAAAATGAGGAGTTGAGGGGCACCTGGATGGCACATCCAGTTCAGCCTCTGACTCTTGGTTTCAGCTCAGGGCCTGATCTCAGGGTTGTAAGATCAAGCCCTGCACTGGGCTCCGTGCTTAGTGCAGAGACTGCTTGAGATTCTCTTTCCCTCTCCCTCTACCCCTCCTGCTCCTGAACACTCTCTCTCTTTCTCATTCTCAAATAAATAAATAAATAAATCTTTTATTTTTTTAAAAAAAATTTTGTTAATTATCTTGTTTTATTAAAAATATGATTTACATAACTGTCAAAAGACAGGTATTTATTTATTTATTATTAATAATTTTTAATTATATTATGTTAGTCACCATACAGTACATCCTTAGTTTTTGATGTAAAGTTCCCTGATTCATTATTTGTGTATAACACCCAGTGCACCATGCAATACGTGCCCTCCTTACTACCCATCACCAGTCTATCCCAATCCCCCATCCCCCTCCCATCTGAAGCCCTCAGTCTTATGTTCATAATCTATTCCAACTCCTCAAATCTTTTTAAGAAGTTGAGGAGTTGGAATAGATTATGAACATAAGACTGCCATTCATTGAGTACTCTTCTTTATGACAGAAAATGGACTAAACACTTTACGTGTTTTAGTTCATATATTCCTCAGAAGAAACAATGTAGGTGCTCTTATCTATATTTTACAGATGAGGCAAGTGTGACTCAGAGAAGTTCTTCAATTTACTCCAGGTCACATAGCTTTCAGTGGGAAAGTTGAGACTCAAACCAGGTCTCCGATTCCAGAGCCTCAGCCCTTACCACCATTCCCTTCTGTAGCACAAGCTCAGACTCCACTTCAACACTAGCTTTTGCAGATTTATCAGAGGTTCTTGGCCTGGGAATGGAGCTAGGAGGCTGGGCAGAGAGTAAGGTAGAGACAGGGTTATGTTTCTACTAAACATACAGAAAGACAAGAGCCTCAGAATACGGAGCCTCAAGCAGTGTGTATCCCACAATCAGGAGAAGCCCTCAAGCATTTGTGTTCACTCTGTGTACAGTGAATATGGATTGGAAAGCCTGTTTCAAGAAGGACATGGATCTAACCTTGCTATGGCTAAAGCCATAGGACAGCTTTGCCTCTTGAAATCTGAGAAATCGGTTTCATGACTCTGGGTAGTCCCGGAAATTCCAAAACACATTCCTCTCCAAATTCTTGTTTTGGGAGAGAATCATACTTGGTCTTCATTCCAGAAACACAGAGTCATTTTTTATTTTTAAAAAGTCGTGTGTTTTTCAGAGTCACATTAACGTTTTGGAGCAATAGATTGACATTTTTTCCATGATCTATAAGCAACCAGCTATCTTTGCAGAGGAACTTACCAAGATTAAACTCTGCTTTGCCACTAAATTCTTATCACCCATGTGGAGACTTTTTTGGGTGATTTCCCACCACTTCCTGCCATTCTATATTTCCCCAAGCATTGTTACCATGTTCATTTTATTTAGGACCTGGTGGTTATCTCGGTTCGTTTTCTCTAAATCTAAGCTTTAGAGAAAGGGTGCCCAATATAATTAGTAACTGAAATCCACATGTGGCTATTTATATTTTAATTTATAAAAATCGTATAAGATTAGGGGGCGCCTGGGTAGCGCAGTCGTTAAGCGTCTGCCTTCGGCTCAGGGCGTGATCCCGGCGAACTGGGATCAAGCCCCACATCAGGCTCCTCCGCTGGGAGCCTGCTTCTTCCTCTCCCACTCCCCCTGCTTGTGTTCCCTCTCTCGCTGGCTGTCTCTCTGTCAAATAAATAAAATCTTTAGGAAAAAAATCATATAAGATTAAAAATTTAGTTTTCATAATTATACAATTATGTGGCTAGTTGTGGCTAGTGGATATTGTTCAATTGTACAATTAATGTGGCTAGTGAATATTGAATATTGCAAATGTGGAATATTTTCATATTCACTAAAAACTCTATTGGGCAGCACTGTTTTTGAGCTTTGGTTTCCTAAAGGAGGTATAACTTAATTAAATGTGGTAGATTATATTAATTTTCATGGTATTCCTTACCTCTCTACTACAAAAGCATAAGATATAGAAAAGTAATAGTGAAATGCAGATTTAAATGCTGTCTTCTATGTAATTACATTAAATGTAAAAAGATCAAACATTCCATCAAAATGTAGAGATTGGCAGAATGGCACCAAAAACATGATTTAAATAGATGCTGCTTCTATAGTCATATTTTATGTTAAAAAAAAAAACAAAACCCTCACAGGTTGAAAGTAAAAGGATGGAAATGGTATACCATGCAAAGAGCAACTTAAAGAAAGCCGGAGTCACTATACCAGTATTAGACCAAAAACTAAAAAAAACCCTTTAAGACAGAGTTTTTTTATTAGAAAAAAGAGGGACATTTGTTATGATAAAGTGGTGAGTCAAAAAAGAAAAATCTAACGATTCTAAACACATATGCAACTAAAAACAGACATAAACCTGACAGAATTGAAGGAAGAAAATCCAATTCAACAATAGTAGTTAGAGATTTCAATACCCCCTTTCAACAATAGATAGAAAACCAAGGCAGAAGATCAACAGGAAAATGAAAGACATGGACAACACTATAACCAACCAGACCTGACAGACAGATTGGTCCACACAACAGCAGCAGAACATGCATTCTTCTGCAGGAGAGAAGAGGAGATCAGTGGTTCATTTTCTCAGCACACATGAAACCTTATGCAAGGATAGCCCATATGCAAGGCATAAAAGGAAAAGAAGACTTAAGAAACTTAAAACAATTTTAAATGAAATAAAAAACCAGTTTCTCTGATCACAATGAGATTAAATTAGAAATCAGTAACAGACAAGTTTGAGATTTACACACAGATGACCAAATGAGGAACACATTACATGTGTTATCATCACGGTCAGTAGACTCCTAATTCATGTCTGGAACTATGCTCTGGGGCTGAACAAAATTGATTGGAGGAATATACCTGCTGACATTTGAACGCATCTTCAATTATATATATTTTTCAGTTTTTGATTGTCTTGACTAATCAGCTCAGATCATAAAGTGTGCATTTAAGACAAGGAGAAGAATTTCCAAGTTTTGGTTTTCACAGAGCTTTAAATGGCTTCTGATTACCATTCTACTGTAATGTTGATCATTTGCTGTAAGAACTGGATACCAAAATCTCTCCTAAGAGTTGGAAGCAGAAGAACAGAGAACTTGTTCAAGACAGCTGATTAGAATTAGCATAGCTCTCAGCTAAGGAAAAGAAAGAGAAATAAGGCAATAAAGTGTTTAATCATGATTGAAACAATACTAATGTAGCCATGACTAATGAATTATTTTGGACTAGAGTCATGGGTTTAATGAAACTAAACACCTTTGGAGGTGAGGAGAAGGGTGTTCAGAATTTCATTTTTTTCCCCAAGGAAGGTAACTGGCATCAGTGACCATCATACTGTACAACAGAATTGCTTAATTTCCTTGAGTGGTAACTGAAGACTGGATTAAAAAGTTTACACCACTTTTCAGTCCACTTGTTTCATTACCATTAATGAGTGAGCATGCAGAGTTTGAGGGGAAGATTTGTTCCTGAGCCCGTACTTCTGGGCTTACCCTCTAGATCCTCTTAATATTTACACTTTAAGGGATTCAAATTAGAAGTAAAGGGAACTGAATTTCTTCTGTGACCTTTTAAATAATGAAGTGTCCCTAAGTTCTGTGCCTCGGTCTTTTAAGTCTAAGAAAAATCCTACATCCTCTCTTAGCATTCATTCATTTGCTAACTTTCCCCAGAATATCATTGGAAAAGATTTTCACTGGTTTCTCCAAATTAAAGAATCAAGTCCTTCTTGAAATATTTCTTGGCACACTGAAGCCATGTTACTAGGTAATGTCTTTCAAATTTGTGAAGTAAACATCTCCCCTCCCCTTCTGTATTTTGAAGCTATTATTATATAAAAAGAAATTTTTATTTTAATATAGAAACAATATAGCTGGGAAAGAAATAAAAACACATATTGAGGCATCTTTGTTCATATATTTCTTTAGTTTTATTGATAGCTCATGGCCTCCGATCCAGCCAACCTGGATTTACCATGTGCCCCTTTGCAGCCTTTTCTTTTTTTTTCCCACTCCCTAAAAATTATGACAGTTGATACTATTAGAGTGTCAATCATGTGGTAGACATTTTTTTCACGTATTATTTTAATCATCTCTAGAGTCCTGCCATTGTGTACTGCACTCTACCTTCAATGGATGTAAGAACAGCAGTTCAGAATGATAGCCACTTGGTTGAAGTAATATAATGAAGTGGAGAGTCAAATCTGTGATTCAAACACAGGTTAAATCAAAGTTTTGGGCTCTTCCATCACTCCTTATTGAGCAGTGTGCTCACTTCCTGCTTCTCCCATTGTCAATTATCAATCTGATCATTGTGCCATAGAAATTTCCTTTCTCTTTGACTTTTTTCTTATTACTCTATTTTTCAATTACCAATTTGTTCCTTGAACTCCTTCCTCTGCATATATTTTTATTGTTTTTTTTAATATATTTTAAGTGTGCTTCCTTAACTAGATTGAAAACATCTTAAGCCAACTGTCTTAGGTTGGGTTTCTTAGAAAAGATTCTAAGATGAAGTTTTGTGTGTCCATGTTTTGTTAGTGAGTGCTTTTAGAGGACACATCTGTAAGGAATTAAGGAAGGCCTTAATGGCAGAGGGAGAAACTAAATAGAAGCCTCAGTTGATGTCGCAAGAAGCTCTGGGTGGACATTCAGAGTCGTATGTGATTATGGCAAGGCATACTGCTGTGATAAGCAGCTGATAGTCACAGAAGATGGAGGATGTCTGTGGAATACCACAATAACCTTTACAGGAAGGATGCAATTATTGATTAAACAAATATTTTGAGGGGCTGTTATACACCAGGAACTTCCGATGTTTTTGATGCCAGCCATTGTCTAATGAAGCCTGTGTAAGGGAAGATACAAGGTACAATTGAATGATCAATTCTATAAAAGCAGTATGTTCAAAGGGCAGAGGTAATCCCAATCTGTGTAAAGAAGGCAATACCATTGAGGTTTTATGCCTGAACTGAGTCTTGGTAGATGGATAATAATTTGCGGAGCAAAAGTCCCTAGAATGATAGTGGAATAAGGTGGCATTCAACACAAGTTTATTGTTTCTTAATGCTTGTATTTCTGGTCCTTGTTCATTACCATATACACTAGTTTTTCAAGAAATAATTTTTGTGTCATGTATATTTGGCACATAACAGATGCTCAATAAATAGTTGTGGAATAAATATGGGAAATTTGTTTTGGGGGGGGTGCTCAGTTTTAAGTTTTTAAAAAAATTCCAGTAGGTTAACATACAGTGTTATGTAAGTTTCAGATATACAATATAGTGATTCAATGATTCCATGCATTACCCAGTGCTCATCATGACATGTGCACTCCTTAATCCCCATCACCTATTTAACCAAATCCATCACCCACCTCCCCTCTAGTAACCATGTTTGTTCTCTATAATTAAGTCTGTCTCTTGGTTTGTTTCTCTCTCTCTTCTTTTCCTTTTGCTCATTTGTTTTATTACTTAAATTCCACATATGAATGAAATCATATGGTATTTGTCTTTCTCTGACTGACTTATTTTATTTGACATACTCTCTAGCTCCTCCGTGTCATTGCAAATGGCAAGATTTCATTCTTTTTTATGACGGAATAGTATTCCATTGTATATACATACCACATCATCTTTATCCATTCATCCGTTGACGGACACTTTGGCTTCTTTCATACCTCGGCTATTGTAAATAATGCTGCCATAAACAGAGGGGTTCACGTATCCCTTTGAATTAGTGTTCTTGTATTCTTTGGGTAAATACCCAATAGTGTAATTGCTGGATCATAGGATGGTTCTATTTTTAACTTTTTAAGGAACTTCAGTACTGTTTTCCAGAGTCGCTAACCATTTTACAACCCCACGAACAGTGCATGAGGATTTCTTTTTCTCCACGTCATCACTAACACCGTTGTTTCTTGTGTTGTTAATTTTAATCATTCTGACAAGTGTGAGATGATATCTTGTTCTGGTTTTGATTTGCATTTCCCTGATGGTAAGTGTTGGCCATCTTTATGTCTTCTTTGGAGAAATGTCTGTTCATGTCTTCTGCCCATTTTTTAATTGGATTATTTTTTTTTCTGAATTCAGTTTTATAAGTTTTTTTTAATGTATTTTGGATACTAACCCTTTATTGGATATGTCATTTGCAAATATCTTCTCTCCTTCTATAGTTGCTTTTCAGTTTTGTTGATTGTTTCCTTCATTGTGCAGAAGCTTTTTATTTTGATATCATTCCAATAGCTTATTTTTGTTTTTGTTTCTCTTCCCTCAGGAGACATATCTAGAAAAAGTTGTTATGGTCAATGTCAAAGAAGTTACTGCCTGTGTTCTTTTCCAGGATTTTTATGGTTTCAGGTCTGACATTTAGGTCTTTAATCCATTTTGAATTATTTTGTTTTGTGTACAGTATAAGAAAGTCCTCCAGTTTCTTTCTTCTGCATGTTGCTGTCCAGTTTTTCCAACACCATTTGTTGAAGGACTATCTTTCTCCCATTGGATATTCTTTCCTGCTTTGTTGAAGAATAATTGACCATATACTTGTGGGTTCATTTCTGTGTTTTCTGTTCCCTTGGTCTATATGTCTATTTTTGTGCCAGTCCCACACTGTTTTGATTACTACAGTTTTGTAATACAACTGGAAGTCTAGAATTGTGTTGCCTTCAGCTTTTCTTTTCTTTTTTTTCTCTTTTTTTATAATAATTTTTTATTATATTATTTTAGTCACCATACAGTACATCCCTAGTTTTTGATGTAAAGTTCCATGATTCATTACCTGTGTACAACACCCAGTGCACCATGCAATACGTGCCCTCCTTAATACCCATCACAGGCCTATCCCATTCCCCCACTCACCTCCCCTCTGAAGCCCTCAATTTGTTTCCCAGAGTCCATAGACTCTCATGGTCCATTCCCCCTTCTGTTTACCCCCTCTTTCATTTTCCCTTTTTTCTCCTACCGATCTTCCTACTTCTTATATTCCATAAATGAGTGAAACCATATGATAATTGTCTTTCTCTGCTTGACTTCTTTTGCTTAGCATAATCTCCTTCAGTCCTGTCTATGTTGCTGCAAATGTTGGGTAATCATTCTTCTTGATGGCTGAGTAATATTCCATTGTATATATGGACCACATCTTCTTAATCCAGTCATCTGTTGAAGGGCATCTTGGCTCCTTCCACAATTTAGTTATTGTGCACAATGCTGCTATGAACATTGGGGTGCATATGGCCCTTCTCTTCACTATGTCTGTATCTTTGGGGTAAATACCCAGTAGTGCAATTGCTGGATCATAGGGTAGCTCAATTTTTAACTTTTTAAGGGACCTCCACACTGCTTTTCATTTTCAAGATTACTTTGGCTATTCAGAGCCTTTTATGGTTCCATACAAATTTTAGAATTGTTTGTTCTAGTTCTGTTAAAAGTGCTGTTGGTATTTTGATAGGGATTGCATTAAGGTTAGATTGCTTTGAGTAGTATAGACATTTTAACAATATTTATTTTTCCAATCTATGAGCATGGGATGTCTTTCCATTTGTTTGTGTCCTCTTCAATGTCTTTCATCAGTGTTTTATAGTTTTCAGAGTACAGTTCTTTCATGTCTTTGGTTAGATTTATTCCTAGGCATCTTAATATTTTTGGTGTAGTTGTAAATGGGATTGTTTTCTTAATTTCCCTCTCTGCTGCTTCATTATTGGTGTATAGAAATGTAACAGAGTTTTGTACATTGATTTTATATCCTGTGACTTTACTGGATACATTGATCAGTTCTAGCTGTTTTTTGGTGGAGTTTTTGGGTTTTCTATATATAGTATTGTGTCATCTGCAAATAGTAAAAGTTTTTTTTAAGATTTTATTTATTTATGAGAGAGAAGGAGGGAGAGAGCATGAGTAGGGGGAGTGTCAGAGGGAGAGGGAGAAGCAGACTCCATGCTGAGTGTGGAGCCAAAGTGGGGTAGATCCCAGGACCCCAAGGTCATGACCTGAGCTGAAGTCAGACTCTTAACCCACTGAGCCACCCAGGCACCCCTGACATAAACCCACACTTTTATGGTCAATTAATCTATGACAAAGGAGGTAAGAATATGCAATGAGGAAAAGACAGTATCTTCAAGAAATGGTGCTGGGAAAACTAGATAGCAACATGCAAAAGAATGAAACTGAACCACTTTCATACACCATACACAAAAATAAATTCAAATGGATTGAATACCTATGTGAGAACTGAAACCATGAAAGTCCTAGAAGAAAACGTAGGCAGTAATTTCTTTGACATTGGCCGTGGAAACATTTTTCTTAGATCCATCCTTAAGCAAGGAAAACAAAATAAAAATTAAACTATTTGGGACTACACACACACACACATACACACACACACACACTCACAAAGCTTTAGCACAGTGAAGGAAACCATCAACAAAATGACAATGCAATCTACTGGACACGGGAGAACATTCATAAATGATATATCTGATAAATATATAAAGAACTTACACAACTCAACACCAAAAAAAAAAAAAAAGGAAAAAAACCAAAAAGTAAAACAAAACCCTACCAATAATCCGCTTAAAAATGGGCAGAGGGCCTGAATAGATGTTTTTCCAAAGAAGATACACAAATGGCCAGGAGACACATGAAAAGATGTTCATCATCACTTATCATCAGGGAAATGCAAATCAAAACCACAATGCAACAAACTGAGGGTTACAGAAGGGAGGGGGTGGGGGGATGGGGTAGACAGGTGATGGGTATCAAGGAGGGCACGTATTGTGATGAGCACTGTCATATGTAACTAATGAATCATTAAATACTACATCAAAAACTAATGATGTACTGTATGTTGGCTAACTGAACATAATAAAAAAAATCAAAATAATAAAAAAAAAAACCACAATGAGATATCACCTTTATACCCGTCAGAATGGCTAAAATCAAAAAGTCAAGAAATACCTGGCTTTTTGTTTTTAATTTAGCAGCTCTTAGGTGAATTGTTCTTGTTAAGCTGAATGAAACTAACACATATTTAGTGCCATTCATGTCTCTCCAACCCAGTAAAAAAATCAGTACTAGGCTTTGAAAAAACTGGAGCATTCTGTTCATATTTTTTTGTTTTTGTTTTGTTTTGTGACATGTTTGCACAGTGTATGTGCCTAATACTTGGGGCATAAGAAAAGAATAAGTATCTTCTACTCTGGAGAACTTACCTTTTTAGATGCAGTATATTTAATTAAGTAAATCAGAAGGTAATGCATCATAAAATTTATGGATTTTTCATGCAATGCAATTGAGTAGAGGGAAAAGTAAAAATTGTACATTCATTCAGAAAGCCAGACCAGTCTTCATCTGCCCAAGAGTAACCTCCATGCTGGGTAATATTAGTATGTATGGATAGAAGAAATGGACAAGGTAAAATTTTGAAGGCCTTGAATGCTTAGTCTAGACAGAGGAGTTTCGTCCTTTAGATGCTTATGTCCTTCAGGGAAACTAATAATTTCTGGGTAGGCTGAGATGATAGTAACTATTCAAGTGATGCTTTGGAGCGTTTTATTTTGCAAAAATATGCACACTCTACTCACTTGGGACAAAAAGAAGGCAGGGAGGCCAGTTAATAGGATAAAACCAGAAAATAGTTGATGAGATCTTGTGCAAACAAAGAAAGATATATCCGGGGAGAATATTTAAAGAGAGAATTTGTTTATAGAGGAATTAGGGAAAAAAACAAAAAACAAAAACAGAAACATGAGTCAAAATTTACATTGCTAGCATTAAAGAGATGATATTACTACTCAGTGATTTCATTCAATTACCTAAAAAATACACTGGTTCTTTGTGTTCTCTTCTTATAGATAATTTAGAGCCTGTACTTGGCATTTTTTTTTTTTTTGCTTATTGAGTTTCAGTGGGGACAGAGAAGAGTTGAGTCACAATTGAATTGTGAAATTGTCAAATGTTCAACTGTTCTTTCATAATGATTCATTCATGTAACTTTCAATATCACATTCATGTAAATGTGATATTTCTTATACACTCAGTATTCTAGATAAAGAACAGAAAAATAAGCAATTATAAACAATTATAACTTAGTGAGATAGCATAATTTATAGAGAAGCATGGATTTGTGTAGCAATAGTTGGACACAAGGAAGTCTAACCCAGGAGTTAACCCAGAAGTCAGGGATACCTTCCTTGAGGAAATGATACCTGGGCATAAAATGAATAAATGAGTGGTGGCTAACTATTTAAAAAGATGGGGAAATGGGATGCCTAGCTGGCTCAGTCAGTAAGTTCAAGCCCCATGCTGGGTGAGGAGCCTACTTCAAAAAAAGAAAAAAAGATGGGGAGAGATTAAGATATTCAAAGACAGAGTTAAACCCTTACAGGAAATTTAGGCTCGTTTGAGTATTTTCTTGCAACATGTTATGAGAAATGTGATGAGATATCTGGGCAACACCCACAATATGAAGAGGGTTTTGCTCCAGGCTGAGAGGTTTGAGCTTTATTTTTAGGTCTTAGAATTCCAACCGAGATAATTATATGATCAATTAAACTTTGAAAGATCAGCTTTGTGCCAGTGAAAAGCAAAGCATGAGCAACTGTTGAGTCTTGGTAGGAATTTTGAGATTCTTAAATAAGGAGTTGGCAATATAGAATAGAAAATAGCAGCATAACCAGGGAGTTCTGAAAGAAGCATGCTCTGGACTAGATAAATGATTAGATATGAGGTGAAGGGAGTGAGCAAGATAGCATGGTGGACTCTAGTTAGATGCTTACCAAGCCAGTCCTTCCTCCTTTGAACAGAGGTAATTGATGTTTCTTAATTATTTTGTGGTGGGGTGGAACCACATGAAAAGATCTTGCCAGTGGAACGTACACAAGTGATTTGTGGGCAAAGTAGCTAAAGAGGGCATGCTTTCTCTATGTTCTCTTCCATCTCCCAGGTAGATGACTATATGATGTCAGGATGATGTTGGAGCCACATTTAGAAGATGACAGATCCAATAGGTGAAAGTAGCTTGCATCTCCAAATGTCTGCGTGGGGCAGAGACCACGTGATCTATATTGACTCGAATGAGAATGAGAAATGGAAGAGATGTGTGTGCAGGTGTGTTAAGACTTTGAAGTTTTACACTGTTTTTTTTTTTTTTTTACATAGCAGCTAGAGTTATACTGATTAATGCAGCTATCATTTAAATTTATGACTTGAGAATATGGGTGGGAGAATAATATCTTTCACCAAACTCTGAAACATGCACAGTAGGATGAGTTTTTTGGGTGGAAGATAATTTTAGACATAATCAACTGTTTTTAATATGGCTGTGATTTATCAAAAACTGTATGCCAATTGGGGATTTGGATGTGATTCTGGAGCTCAGGGGAAAAGATAAAGCTGGAAACATGGTGATAGGAATTATTGGCATAAATTAAAATTGAATCTATGAAAGGGAATGATAATACCCCAAAATCTGTGTGCTATGAGAAGAGAAATTGTCCAGGACTAATGCCTTAGGGACATGAACACTGAAAAAATAAAGAGAACAAGACCCTGCAAAGTATACTGAAGGAAAGGAACACAATGGTTGGGAGGAAATCCAGGAAAAAGGGTTGTCTCATAAAGTAAAGGAGGATAAAACTGCATCAAGGAAATAACATCCAACAAAATCAGTATTTGCAAAAGGGTCAAGGAATAGTTAGTCCATTAGATATTACTGCTAAGGGAGCTGGAGTGTCATGACCATATGCCCTGTTTGCTCAGGGCAGTCTAAGTTGAAGCTTAATTATTAATAATGCCCCTTTTCACCAGGTTAGATGATAGGCTATGTGGTCATATTAGTCATAAGAACCTCTGATAACAATAGTTTCAGTGGTTATGAAATGAGTTTGCTGTAGGTTGAGAAGTTCACGGGTGAGACAGTGAGGAAGAAAGAAAGTGTTGGTAGAAGTAGTTTGTCAAAGAATCAATGGAGAGATTTTTGTTGTTTGTTGGATTTGTTTTCAAATTAAGAGAAACTTGAACATCTTTTGTGCTAAGGGACAAAAACAAACAAACAAACCCTGTAGATAGGGAGAAATGTTAGATTTCTTGCTAATAAAGGAGATTTCCTAGATTAGGTCCTAAATGAGGCAAAATGGATTAGATGTCAGTTCTTCATCTGCTTCATTAGCCATTGGTTCTTCCTGTTGCCACTCAGAGTCACGGGTATTGTGGGCTTTAGGCCTGCATCATGAGTGATCTCTCCTGAACAATAAAGCCTATATTTTAGCAAAGACAATGATTTTTGTGATCTTGCAAGTGATTCATGTCTTCTTCAGCTTCAACATGTGTTCAGATGCTTCATCATTATTTTTGCATACTAATTCCTCTCATCAAATCATGGGGTAGAAAGCTGACACATTTTTTAAAAAGATTTATTTATTTATTTGATAGAGAAGGGAGAGAGCAGGGGTAGGGACAGTTGGAGGGGGAGAGAGAATCCCAAGCAGACTCCCAGCTAAATGCAGAGCCTGATTGATGGCTCTATCTCTTGACCCTGAGATCATGACCTGAACCAAAACCAAGAGTTGGACGCTCAACCTAGTGTATCACTCAGGTGCCCCTAAAGCTAACACATTTTATTTAAGACCTGAGGTATAAACAGGAGCTTATCTATTAACCAATATATATTTTTCTTCTTTCTTGGGGATTATAATCACTACTCAGTCTTTGCCTATAAATTAATGCCCTTAGAAATCTTTAAATCTCCACAATTCATAGTATAGAAGTAAAAGAAATCATTTATCCACATTATGCTACTGAATTATCAGTGTAACTGTACTACATATGAGGAAGAAGTCAGAAATAAAACTGGTGAGATAAAGTCACACTTACCAGTTAGGATTCTTACCTACTTAGGAGAATGAGGAAATGCAACTTTCGATATCATTGAATCGTGCATCTCTAATAGGGTATTTTGTTTAGCGGAGAACTTTATTGCAACAAGGACCTTTTTTTTTTTTTTCATAAAAGAAATCCTTCTGTTATGGAAAAAAGGAAACTACTTTAAAACAGATTATGTATTTTTTAAGTTTGAAAAAGTAATATTGCTTGAATTGGTGGAAGGCTTATGAGCAGAGCAGGCACTAGCTCAATGGTTCATGCATAATAGCAAGCCAGAAGACTTAGTGGAACATGGAGGTTGAGATTGCATTACAGGAAGGACATTACTTCTGTTGCAGATCTGTTCCACTAGAGTTAATATTGGCTCAAGAGAAGTCATTTATCGGAGGGACGTCACAGTAATTGCGATTTTCTCCAAGTAGTAACATTGTATATAAATGATCATGTCTCATTCCCATGATGAGACCGCCATATTAAAAATATTGTAGTTTAAGAACCGTGTGACTCTTCCACTTCAACAGTCAAGCAATACTTTTATTATACTTTGCTGACTTCTTTTTTCCCCCATGTCTCTGGAAACAGACTTTTTGGAGAGTACTTACGTATTTCCTCATGGAGATGAATAAAATTTGAAGAAAGGAAGGACAGCCTTAGCATATTAAACATTAAATAGTGTTGGAGGGGAAGAAAAACATTGACTTAAGTGGAGAGGAATATGAGGTTAACATGTTGGGGGAGGCAGTTTTGACTGTGCTGAGATAACAAGCAGTAGACAAGGGTAGTCTAGGGAAAGAAGGCAAAGGGAAACCAGGTTAGCCTATATCATAGGAGATATAGATGAGATCATAGGATGTTGGTGTGGAGCACAATATTCAATAAGAGAAGAATGGAGACAGCATTTTATATCAGGCTTTGTTGTAGTGAGTTTGTAGGTAGCAACCTTATGAATCCTATTTCCATAATCTGAACTTAAACTAGATTTGATGTTTATGCTCCTAGGAGCCAGATTATTATTCACATGAAACTTTTTCTTCTTCCAATCTTATCCATCTCAGTGAATAAATCCACCCAATTCCAAGAAAGAAAGCTGAAAGTCATTCCTAATTTCTCTGTCCTTTTCTCTTTTATGGCCAATCAATACCCAAATCAGGTAAATCTCATTTCCTACAGGCATTTTAAAATCCATGAACTTCTTTCCTTCTTCATTCCTATCACCCTAATCTACATCCTGTTATCTCTTAACTGGACTTCTGTGGCTGTCTCTTCACAGTTATTACTCTGTTCTATAAAACACTCTCTGGATAGCATTTCCTCTCCACACAGAATCCAGAGAAATGTCTGAACAATGTGAAAGTGATCATGTCAACTGCTTTTTTCTTTGCAATGTTTTCCAACAGCCTTAACTACATGACCTTCTCTCTATCAGGTGCCTCTCTCCAGAGCATTTTTCCCTTTTCTATGCAATCCTTTCAGCCAGCCAACTTATATTCACCCTTCTGGCCTCAACTTAAATGCTTCATTCATAGGGGACATTTTCCCTGATGTCACTCAAGATAGGTAAGAACCTGCTATTTTATATTCTTATTACATCCTGTCCATAGAAGGCATCACAGTGTAATTAACTATGTTTGTTGTGTAATAATGGGTTAGTACTCTTCTTCCTTCAGGCTTTAAACCCTCAGAGACAGGGTCTATGCAATGTTGGATTCCTCAGTACCTACAATATTGCCTCGCACTTGTTAAACTCTCACTATTAAATGAGTAAATCAACGACTGTTTGGCCAAAGATATTAATACCACATTTGTGATCTTAAAATTATTTAATACAAAACTCACTTTGACAAGGATGCAAGATTAATCTGATTTTTTATTTTAAAATTTTCTTTCTCTTAATTTCTTTTTAAAAAAATTTAAAGTTTTTATTTATTTTTATTTTTTAAAGATATATTTACTTACCTTTTGAATTTAATTTGATTTGATTTACATTCAATTAATTAACATACGGTGCATTATTAGTTTCAGAGGTAGAGTTCAGTGGTTCATCAATCGTATATAACACCCAGTGCTCATTACATCACATTCCTTCCTTAACACCCATCACCCAGTTACCTCGTCCCCCCAACTCCCTCGCCTCCAGCAACCATCAGTTTATTTCCTATGATTAAGAGTCTTTTATGATTTTTCTCCCTCTCTGACTTCATTTTCTTTTATTGCCCTCCCCTCCTTTATCCTTCTTTGTTTTGTTTCTTAAATTCCACATGTAAGTGAAATAATACGATCATTGTCTTTCTCTGATTAACTTATTTGGCCTAGCATAATACCCTCTGGTTCCATCCACATCATTGCAAATGGCAAGATTTTATTTTTTTGATGGCTGTGTAATATTCCATTGTATATATACACCACATCTTCTTTATCCATTCATCTGTTGATGGACATCTGGACTCTTTCCATAGTTTGGCTATTGTGGACATTGCTGCTATAAATATTGGGGTGCAGATGCCCCTTTGGATCACTACATTTGTATCTTTGGGGTAAATCCCTAGTAGTGCAATTGCTGGGTCATAGGGTAGCTCTATTTTTAACTTTTTGAGGAACCTCCACACTGTTTTCAGTGTGCATTCCCACCAGCAGTGTAAAAGGGTTCCCCTTTCTCTGCATCCTCGTCAATATTTGTTGTTTCCTGACTTGTTATTTTTAGCCATTCTGACTGGTGTGAGGTGGTATCTCATTGTGGCTTTGATTTGTATTTCCCTGATGCTGAGTGCTATTGAGCATTTATTTAATTACGTTAGAGAGAGGAGGATGAGGCAGAGGGAGAGAATATCCAAGCAGATTCCCACTAAGTGTGCAACCCAACACAGAGCTCACTCCCAAAGACCCATGAGATCAGGGCCTGAGCTGAAACCGAGAGTCAGTTCCTCAGCCAACTAAGTCACTCAGGCACCCCTAAATTTTTTATTTAAATTCCAGTTAGCTAATATACAGTGTAATGTTATTTTCAGGTGTATAGTATAGTGATTCAACACTTATGTTGGACTTAACTGGTTAGAATGAAATCACATATATTTTCATGACCCATACAGCTTCTTGACTTTTGGTAAAACTCAGGATTCATGTGTCAGTCAGTATGCTAATGGTAGTTTTGCGGGATTTTGTCAGGATTCTGTCTCTAGATATAAAAATATTTTAGAAGAGAAATGTTGAAAGAGCATTGCTTCAAAGCCATCATTTTCCAAGAGTAATAGACTTGCTCAACACTGTAAAAGGCAGTTGGTGATAGGCGGGGCAGGGCTTCCCACTCTAGCCCAATGAATTTTTTCCATGGTAGTGTCTAGACTCCACTACTGTCTTATAAATTATGGCTGCACACAGATGTTGTAGTGGTATATTAATCCTCTAAGCCAAACTGTTTACAATTTAAGAAACTATGATATGGTGTAAAATATTTTACCATATTGGCCTATGAAAATAGGAAAGATCATGGGCTTGAAATCTAGGACAAATCAGGTGCATATCCAGCATTGACCACATTCCCTTCTGTTATATTTCTACTTTCAGAATTCAGATATGAAGGGGGTGTTTCTCTTTCTCTTTAGTTCATAGCACATGATTATTATTTGTATAGTTGAGATTTTTATTTTATTTTATTTTATTTTACTTTATTTCCCTTTTTTCCTCCTTCATTCCTGATCCCCACTTCCACTATGAGTATTGACTCTAATGTGTATGACATGTGTCTCTAAATATGCATGGATATCTTGTGTAACATGAGTATTGTTCCGTGTTTGTTTCAAAAGTATGTATTGGTATTTTGTTATAAATCACAACTGTTTCTTTCTTTTAACAAAAATTTGACTAATTCATCTTACTGTTTGTATGTCTAGTCTTTACTTCTAATCACTGTTTTTCAGTAATGTAAATCTACCACATTTTTTTTCTGTTCTTTAACTAATGGTAACTAGATATCTTTTAGTGCTCTTCTATAAAAAATTACACTATTATAATGGGCATCTGTCTATACACAACATTTAAAAAAAAGATTTTATTTGTTTATTTGAGAGAGACAGAGAAAGAGCATGAGCAGGGGGAGAGGAAGAAGCAGACTGCTTGCTGAGCACGGAGCCCAATGTGGGGCTTAAAACCCAGGACCTTGAGATCATGACCTGAGCCAAAGGCAGACATTTAACTGACTAAGCCACGCAGGCACCCCTATATGTATCCTTATAGATCTTTGAGAGTATTTATTTAGAATATCAGTCCAGGTGAGAGATGTCTGGGTTAGTACATATACACACTTAAAACCACTTGATTCTTCCAGAATTATTTTCTGAATAGCTGTGTTAGTTCACATTACTGCCCATAGTACATGAGAGCTCTTGTTCATACTTTTGCCATTGTTCTGAATATTATCTACCTCTTTAATCTTTCATAAACTCATGGATTTAATGTTGGGTCTGATTTCAAATGTGCAACTCAAAGAGTTTAACAAATGAATAAACCCATGTATCCACCAACCCAATCAAGATATGTAGCATTTTCATCACTGTAGAAATTCCTCTTGATTTCCTCTTATTTGTTTTTATTTGAATTTTCATGGTTTTTAATGAGTTTCTGTATCTTTTCACATGTTCTTATGATATCACATGACTATTATAGTTTCTCTGTTAAATAATGTATGTTCTGTCATATTTCCTGGTTAAGTTTTGTTGGTGCAGGAGAATTCTTAAGTTGGTCTTACATCTGGCAATGGTCATGAACTCTTCTATTAGTTTTGATAGTGTGTTTTTTCTATGGAGTTTTTAATTTAGGAAATTAAATCATCAGTTAATAATAAGAGTTTTACCGCTTTCTTTCCAAATTTGACACTTCTGATCTATTTGCAGTTTTGTAGCATAGAATATGCTACAGCAGTTTGTGTGAGGTCACTCTTGTTCTGTCATCTTAAATGAAGATGCATCTAAAATTTCTCTACTAAGTATTTTTGCTCAATGTAGGGTGAGTTTTTTTAATCACTATTAAATTAAAGATGTTTGTTTATATTACTAGCTCTCTGATAGTTTGTTTCTATATTATCAACACATATTAGATTTTATCAATTGCCTTTCAGGTGTGGAATCATCTCTGTAATCCTGTGAAAAGGTATCTATCTATCTAGCTGTCTATCATCCACCTACGTATCTCGGTATGTATGCATGTATATATGTATGTATCCTATAGTATCCTCTCCATCTATTTAAATCCCTATTTATATATATTTGCATAAATATTTATTACAAATATATGTGTGTATATGTATATATTACTTGTACTGTCCTTATAGAATTATCTTTTATTTGGGTAACTTTCTCAACTGTTTTATCTGTTTGATCTATATTTTACTGATTTCTCTTTAGTTTTATCTTACCCTTCCAACTATCTTTTTATCAATTATCCAGCTTCTTGAGTTGACTGTTCACTTATTTGCAATGTCCCTTGGCTTTTGACTAAAAGCTACAAATTTCTCTTTCAGTACCAGTTTATCAGTGCCCCACAACCTCTGTTTGGGGTCTGAGCACAGTGAAGAACGGAGCATGCATTCCGATGCATATTGTGTCTTTGGTACACACTGGCTCCAAGACTTTGGTAAAAAAAACAAAAAATTCTGATGGATAGTTTGTTCACCCAGAGCAGTGGTTCTCAACTGGAGGTGATTTTGTCTCCCCAAGAGACATTTAGCAATGTCTGGAGACATTTTTGGTGTCATAATCTGGGACGTGCTACTGGCATCTACAAGGATGCTGTTAAATGTCTTATGCTGCCCTAGAGAAGCCCCCACAACAAAAATATCTAGTTATGAGGCTGAGAAACTCTTATCTAAAATATGACTAAGACTATATGTAACATGCAATGTTGTTTTGAATATATTCTATCTCTTACTAGCACTGTGATCTTGGAAAACTTACTTCTTTCGGAATCTCAATTTCCTCGGAGTGGGAGATGATATTGCTTGCTCTGAAGGATGGCACATAATATATGACAAGTGGTGTGACATGAGTGCTCAGTGAAAGGTGCTTGTTAGTGCTTTGCTTTTGGCTTTTGTAAGGAGGGCAAAAGAAAGAGCTAAACAAAATCACTTCTGCATCTTCTGCAGTGGTGCTGTGGAATACATTGCTACTGTGTAACTCTGTATCTCTGGTTATGTAGTTCTCACACAATGAATTTTTTCACTAAAAACTGAAGAATTCGAAGTTATTCTCCCTTTAAAAATATACTACTACTGGGATTTTTATTAGTTAATATTGACCTGTTACTGAGTTTCTGTTATAATAATTTTACTTGGATGTATCTGTTATCCTATTATAATTGGTAGGATGAAAAAACACATAGCATTTTTTAATATATATATTTTTATGAGAACTTGTTTTTACCATTATGTTATATAGCTTCATAGTACTTGGATTATACATTGGCTTTCACGTATTATTTACATATTATAATTGATCTGATTATTTTTGTGTCTTCTGTCTGCTCCTAAAATATGTGAATTCAGGTGGCTTGTTCATCTTTATCTCCCTAGCATTAGCACGTGTAAGGAAACTGTCCATGCTACACGAAAGAGGTCAGGGAGAGATGCTTATGGACTGGGGAATAGACAAACTTGAAAGAAGCAGAGTTCATGAGCATGAAAGTAATGGAATATAATACTGGGGTGGTTAGGTGTAGGCAAATAACAGAAAGTCATGAATGTCAGGCAGGCTAAGGGGTTTTAAATGTTATTATTTCATTAGCTTAATTGATTAATGAAATAATGAGTCTGAGCAAGGAATTGACCTGGTAAAAAGTAGACATCTGGAAAGATTAAAGTGATTATAGTATGCAGGATAGACGGAGAAGGAAAGGAACTCGAAAGAAAGAGGATAAGCCGGGGTAATTTAGTAAGTCACACAAGAAGGTGACAGTCTAAATCACAGAGAAAGTTGTGCATTTAAGGGAAACTTATGGAAATGGAAATAATAGGACCTGGTGACTGCTTATAGCAAATGGGGAAAGGCCTTATATATGGGTTCCAGGGTTTACTCCTGGGAATGGTGGTGTTGGTAATAGAAATAAGGGCACTAAGGGGTGAAGCAAATGTTTGTGCAGTAGGTAAAAAAGATGAACTGGCCACTATGAATTGAACTAACATGGTTCTAGTGCCTATCTTTGCAGGTGGGTAGTTTACATGATGTACTTCTAGAGAGATATTTTTGTTTTAGAAAATTTGAATTCCAAGTATTAAAAGGACACTTATGTGGAAATGTATGGTAGATAAATAGAAATGCAGTATGAAATCTGGGTATAGGACAGAGTCAGTATAGAAGTGATAGTTCAAGCCTTGGACATAGAAAAGATTTTCTATGTAGATTTTCCAGGTAGAAAATAGAGAGCATCACCAAAATTATATTGAACATTGAGAAAACCCACAATTGAAAGAGAACAGGGAAGGAGCACAAAGCATACAAGTTATTGAATACTTACTATGTACCAAGCATCGAGCTAAATAAAACATTATACATTATCTCGTTGAATATGCCTAGCACAGAACAAGCAGAAAATAAATATTTTTAAAAATATATTTATTTATTTATTTATTTATTTATTTATTTATTTATTTATTTATTTGACAGAGAGAGACACAGCCAACGAGAGAGGGAACACAAGCAGGGGGAGTGGGAGAGGAAGAAGCAGGCTCCCAGTGGAGCAGGGAGCCCAATGCGGGGTTTGATCCCAGGACTCTGGGATCACTCCATGAGCCAAAGGCAGATGCTTTTTAACGACTGAGCCACCCAGGTGCCCCATAAATATTTCTTTTAATGAAGGAATGAATTTCTATGATAACAATATTATAAAGCAGGAATTATTTCCTCCTTATTACTACAGGTAGAGGGATTAAGTCTAAAGATGTGTAAATAACTTCTTCATGTAATGAGTAACAGATGTTTTTGCATTTGAAGGTAGGTCTGTTTGAGTTCAAAATATGTGGCTTTCCATTATGACACACTGTCACTTTGGATAATGCTATTCCAAGAAAGGAGGAAGTTTGAACTAGAAAAGGATAATCAAAAATGTAAAATGCTGGAAAAAGGAGAGAATTAAAATTCTAAAATTTTAAATGAAAATAGTCTACTCAAAACATGGATACTGGTTATGAACACAAAACAGAAAATCATGACTATTATATATTTGAAGTAGCAAGGATTCATGAAAGTATGATATTTCTATGCTGTATGTGGAGATTTTCTAAATGGAATCAACAGAAAACTAAGTGATAGAAATGGCTCTTACTAATGGAGTCATAATGATTCCCTGCAGCCCAGAGGAGTAAAAAGCCAAAGAAGGCAGAAGTGGAAAATGCACATGGCAAAGGACATTTTCTTCTTCTCCTTGGGCTTCTGAGGGAATTACTTTGGAAACAAACAAAAAAATCCACAAAATGCTAAAAGTTCTTTGAGGTTACACTCAGGATGGAGAAAAGCAGAAGAGAAGATATGGATTGTAAGGAGAACAAGCCTCTGGCGGTTGCTCTGCAGTCTGTTACGACCATGAAATAGCAGGCCCAGATGCTTGCTGCTGGATCATAATGCTAAGAACAGAGAGGTAAAGAAACATAGCTAATGAAAATGTAGCAGGGTAATAAGAATGGACATTAGCGGTACATCAGAGTTTCTAGGAAGCATAAGTATGCTGCCATTGCAAATATCTGCCTCTAGAAAAAGGACCAGAATTGCTCAGATGCCCCACTTCAAGACATGAGGCAGTCTGCTTGAAACAGTGTCACAAACTTGCCAGATTTCTCCCAAATGAGTTATAAGTTCCTGGGCAACTTTGTATAACGGGAAACACTGAACCTTGTAAAAAATAAAGCTTTATGTGAGTCTTTTTTTTTTTTTTTCTTTGAGATCCTTTTTTCCCTAGGATACATTGAGGATCTGCTCTATGGCTGATGATACTAGCAGTGTCCCAGACAGCATTTCTAGGATACACATTGAAGAATGTAATCTTGTAGTGTGTGTGGGAGAGGAAGTGGGTTTTGGGGAAGCTGATGGAAAAATTGATTTCAAAAATACGATGGAGAAGAATCCCTTCTTTGAGATTCATGATAAACATGAGCATTTCTATAGCTCAAAAATATCTTTGGAAAGAGACTTATGTGTTTCAGGATGACTCTGCATTTAACTCACTTTTTCCATGGAAGAATTTAAGGAATGTTAGCACTGTGTTGGACATTTTGGGGAATACTGGTCTGATTATAATTCATGTCTTGGAAACATTGTTAGGGCTCAGGAAGTGTCAATTATATTTTTAAAAATCTGTGTTTAGATTGTTAGGTCCTATAATAATCTCATTCATTCTGGGTCTCAATTTAGGATATGAACGGGTGAACAAGAGATTGGTGTCATAATAACTCACTGGATCACTGGAAGCATGTGGAATATGAGAAATATGGAGATGGAGCAGCCCCTTTTGGATCAGGTTAAAAGAAGCAGCATCAGTTTCAAGGGAAAAAGCCCCTACTGGTACTTTGTGAAGAAGAGGCATGTGATCCCATCAGGAACATGTGTGGGTGCAGGGCTGGTTTGGGTAAGGTGGATAGAGTTAGGTAGTCTGTACATGCATGGGGTACAATGTTATTTTCTCTGTCAGAATAAAGGATTGGATTGATAACAGATGGTCATTACTGTGTTAAGTGTTATGAGGTGATGGAAAATTCATTGCATTTTATTTTGATGATATTATGTATAGTTATTGCATATACAAATAATAACAGAAAGAACATGAATAAACAGCATAAATCAAGTTCGAGACAGAAAATGAAATAAAAGGTGATTTTTGACTTAGTGAAGAATGTGACTATGCACCAAATGCAGTAGAAAACAGGTACTGTTTCAGTTTGCAAGTGTTTGAAGTCAACATCAAAGTGATATTTATAAAGTGGTGGAGGACTTGCATGGTGTACCTCATTGGTCCCAGGTAGAGAAATGGGAGCAGGGAGAAGGATGTGAGAATGAAGATAAACTCACTTTTTATGATAACCTCCTGATATTTTCCCCTCCCCCAAATAGTCTCAATCTTGGCTGATCACTGGCATTATCCTAGTTTATCAGGAAAAAATATCCATAGCAGTGGGGTGTTAGTGACATGTTCCAAATTTGATGAGGAATGCAAAGTTCTGCCATCCCCTCAGCCCATACCCCATAGAGAAGACTTGTTGGTAGAAGTCAAGGCCATGGGTGTTGTTGAGCTACATGGATGTGTGACATATGAACATTTGATTTAATGCTCTGCTGTTGCCATCTTGAAATTCTTAATCATTTTTTAACAAAGAACTTTGCATTTTTATTTTTGCACTGAGCCCTGAAAATTATGCAACCGGTCCTGGCCATGGTGTGACAAGTGTACATTCCTGTACGCCTAGGGGTTTTAGAAGCTTTTAGGACAGGATTGAGTTTCATTTTGCCTAATCTTTATTGCAGGTCAGACTTTTGGGTTGCTCTTATTCTCATGAATTTGGGGTTATAACAAAGGACAGGTACCTTCCCTCATGATACAGAAATCCAGTAGGAAGGTAAGAGAAGCTCAGGAAGTGGGGTAAGACAGACTAGGCTTACAATTGATCGGGAAATGAGAATGTTTTGGAAATTACAACGTGAGACTATATGAAACCTCTGGCTGAGTGAAGTCTCTGAGAATACATGAGAAAAATGGGGTTTCATAATATTGAGTTAATATTAATGAGTGTTTAATATTACTAAGTCTTTAGACACAAACTCCACAGCAGATCTCCAGCAATCCAGAATAGTACAAGTGAAAAGCTTGGTCTAATAACACCCCTCCCTAAAACTCAGACTCAACCTCAGAGTGTTTTACTTTGAAGAACCTACACTTTTCTCAGCCTCAAGAGAAAAGATACAGTATAATTTTATCTATAACTCACTCAAGAATGTAGTGCAATCAGTATTTTGCATTCTGACCAATGAGGTTAACACTTCTAAAGGTAAATTAATTAGGAAACTTGAGGGGAGACAGGGAGAATGTTCTTGAATCTTCCCCCTCGAGGCCAGAAATATCCTTTTCAAATATACATAATTTTTAGAAGCTCCAGTTGTAATTGATAATAAAACTTTTATACTTGACTGCATTTCTCTTCTCTCCGCAGCCTAATAGCTGTAGTCCAGAAGTTGGAGCAAGTTTCCCCAAGGGCTAAAAGTGTTAAGATCACCAAACAAGAATGTTTGCTGTGAAATGCAGTGAGCTCAGGCAATTTACAGCATTCATTCTCCCTTTCCATAAATGGCACTTCATTGCTCCTCCATAGGCTGTGGGAAATGGGTTTATTGCATTCATTTTAAGAAATATTCCTGAACCTCTTTTGTGGGCCTCCCTACAATCTCAGCTATATTTCATCTCCTAAGAAGTTTGCTAAATGTAGCTTCAAGCAGCTCACTCTGGTAGGTGTGCTTGAGCCATTATCATCCATTTTTCAATAAAGCTGTGGGTGAAAGTGTCATTGATTCTTTTTCACCAGGAGAGAATATTAGCTTTTTATCCTCATCATATTATCTCTCTGCTTGACTGATAAAACTGTCATGCTAAAGGAAAGGTCAGGAATTATCGAGTGGGTGTTCATTTAATTCCTCTCTCACCCCCGTCTTCCAACAAATGTGTTGGGAATGTAACAGAAAATTTGTGTTTATGAAATGAGAATAGAAGAGGGAGATAAATGGACGAAGTCTTCATGGATTAATGACTTCATTTTGTTGTCTAGAAATATGTGTGAGCCTTAAAGTGTCTTCATTTATAACTTACAGTTTCCCCTTATTTCATTTTCTTATGTTGATAGAAAGAATTATCAAATGACATTTAAGCAAGCTATGAGGCTTCTTTGATAGGTTGACACAGTTCTGGACATGGGGAGCGATCGGTGAACAGGAGAGGACAGAAGGATCACATGACCAAAAAAGATCATATTACTTTTATTATCCAATGTACTCAAGGAAGTTATAATTAGTGGGAGTTCTTCTAATTGTATTTTATTTTCCAGGTAGCATGGATTAATGCTGTGATGAGCGGCTGAGAATGGGGAGGATCCAAACAGAAGAGATTCGTTAGACCCCTGGTGAGTAATTTAGTGAAAACCAAACTGTAAACACAAACGATAAAACTAATGGGCCAGCTCCAGGTGCTTCTTCTCTTCCTGTTCCACTTTTTGTGATTTTTATCTTGCCCTTTATTCTCCAGACAGTCTGATGAAGCAGGAAATTTAAGAATTCTCCTTCTCTCTGCTCCTATTCCCTAACCCTAAACAGCAATCTCACTGAACACCCAGGAGAGAGCATGATCTTAGCAAGATCTGGTTTGAATTGAAGAGATATATCCACCTCTTCCCAAATCAGCCATTTCATGTTATATGATGTTAGGCAAAACAATTAACTTCTCTGCATCTTGCTGTTCTTGTGAAGAAAAGGAGAAAGAGTGAGAAGTGATTATCCTATGGAATTTCACTGTGTCTCTGAAGCCAAAACTTAGAAGTCATCCTTGACTCTGCTGTTTTCCATTCCTCACATCCTGTAAGTCAGTAAGACTTTTCCAATTCTAACCACTAAGTATCTCTTGGGTCTGTGATATGTTCATTTCTTCAATGCCATCCCCTTAGACCAGACCCTCATGGTATCTTATTTGGACTACTGAGATGGCCTTCTAGTTGATTTCCACCCTATCTCACACCCCTTTCCAGTTCCCTTCTCACTAGTCAAGATGGTGTTCTTCTCAGGTGCCTACCTGATTCAATTCTTAGCCTCTCACTGTAACTATAAAAGTTATACTAAAATATGGATGGTTTTTCCTCACACGTAAACTTTTCCACAATCTAGCAATTGCCCACAACTCAACAATGTGTCTTCTCTATCTCTCTGTTAATTAACTTTGTTGGACTAACTACTTAATTTCTTTGTATATGCATATCCATAGGCTTAAAGAGTCTCTCTATATGGCACTTCCTTCCTCACCCAGTGGACCTAGATTAAATATGTCCTCTTCTTAACTTTCCCTCATTTCTTTGAATAATCTTCATAGTTTTAACATTTCTATTGCTATATTTATTATGCTAAATCAGATTTTTTTTTTTGTATGTGCCCCTTCTTAGATATATCCCCTAGTTGGAAGAGGCTAATCCATAGGACCTTTGTGTTCTGTGTCTAAAATGGTGCTAAGATTTAAGACATGAATGAATATATTAATGAAGTCATGAGTATTTGATAATAACATAAACTTTCCGGGTCACAGTCCACATTAAGTGCCAATAAATATTAGTCTCTCTTTTTCTTTCTCCTTTCTTTCATCAGTGTTTTAGTTAAACACACACACACACACAATGGTGTGGAAAAGTCTAAAAGACATCCATGAGAAATGCCTGCTTTAGGGAAACCAAGGAAAAGATAATTTCCATTGGAAAAAGCAGCAAATTAGGTCCATGAAAGCACCAAAGGTGAAGTGAATGATACAAAAGCAGTTCATTTAGATTAATTTATCATTGCTATCAATCTTGGTGGGAAAAAACTCCATCTCCCATCTTCCTTACCTGCATTTTATCAAGCTCCTGGAAGTTCACCAAAAGTACCTTTCTGTAAACTTCTTTCGCTTTCTGGGAGAGTTTCTCTCTTTCTTCAGTCAACTGTGTAATTTGAACTCTAAATTAAAGCTCCCTTCTTCTGGAAGCAACCTTAAGTTGTCAAGGCCGGTTGCATTACCTCTTCTCTGTGTTCACATAGCCCCTGTGTTTTCTACCTTTCACCCTGTCTGTATTCACTGTTTTTGCATTATTCTTTCCCACTGATCGTGAGATTCCCAAAGACAAGGTTGGTGGTTCATTGATCCCTATATTCCGGTGCCTTGTACAATGTGGATATTCACTAAATACCTGAATGTGTTAGTGAGTGAAAAAATGAAAAAGTTGCTGGCAGAGTCCTTTCCTGTCATTGTTTTATACTAGCCCCTTTCTGGAGTATATCCCACTGGGTGACAACTGCTCTTTGTATCCTGTGTATGGAACAGTGCTTTGCCTGTTATTCAGACTCATTGAAGGCAAAAGCTCTAAGAGCCAGAAATACTTAGCTCCACCTCTTCCCATCCAAGAGCAGTGGAAGATGTAAAAGGACCAATCTGAGAAACCCACACTGTGGATCTTGACATCTACCTGCAAACATCTGTAACGTCCTTCTCTTTTTGGCTTCTCATTAAACCTGTAGAAATTATGGAGCAGTTAAGCAGCTCTTGGCAGGCACTTCACTTTTTCCTCTTTGAAATCTGCGAGTTCTAATTATTTGTTGCCCTCTCATGGGTCAGAGTTCACTTCTTTGTTGGGAAGAGCCTGTCTGCTGATGCCCCAGCACACCCATCCATTCCTGCCTTCCTACTAGCATTTTTAGAATGCTATAACACTTGGGGAAACTTCTGATTAAAAAAGGTTTAAAATGAGTCAAGATGGCAGGTTAAAAATAACTGAAATGCCCCTGCTGTCCCAGTTAGTAGATGATGGCCTAGCAGTTAAACCTTCAGGCAGTGCCTCTGGCAAACTGAATCCAGCACCTCATCATTATCTTCCAGAAATCCTTAGGTTGGCTGAATCTGTAGCCATTAGCTAGAATGGAAAGGTTTTGACCTGTCATTTAAACAAGAAAAGTCAGCCAAGGCAAGTTCTTCATTACAGGGAAGATTTTTAGTGTTAGAAGAAATCATGGCCTCTTTAATTTGTAAAGGATCATGATAAGGGAGCAACTTAGTGCTTCCCTGACTGTCTTCCTTCCACTTGTGTCCCTGCCGGTCTGGATTAGGTGTCCCTCCCATACCTTCTGAGAACACCTCCATGATCCATAGCTCTTGTTGCTGGGGGAGACACCTCAGAATGGTGGCTGGGAAGGCAGCTTCTGGAGTTGAAGTGCCAAGAGCAGGTGTCAGCCCTGCCACTTACTAGCTGTGCAATCTTGGACAAATATTTTACCTCTCTATGCTTCAGTTTATTTATCAGTAAAGTGGATGTAAAAATATATTCCCTACCTCATGGAGTTTTTATGCAAAAACTAAATGAGATATGTGCACAGCTCCCTTAAGAGAGTCTAGGAGACAGAAGGTACTCATTACACGTTAACTGTTATTATGACTATGATGATATTTTTATAATTATTGTCACCTTGTCCTTTGTGTGCATGCCTGCCTTTCCTACTGGACTGTGAATATTCTGAGGACAAGGATTTTGTCTTTTGACTGTGAATCTCCAGAGTATAATGCAAGGGCTTTGTTTTTAGTAGAAACACAATAACTGAATGATTGAATACATGAAAGGACCAAATTCAACATCTTCATTTGAGAGAGAGGAAAAATGAGACCACAGATCAGAAAAGGATCAGTATCCAGAATTATAACCCAGCTTTCTTGGCTCCTTATCTGATGTACTTTTCTAGGCATTGCAGGGCTATTTGTGCAAGGAAAATGTAGGGGTAAGGTCAGCTTCATGCTCTGGGGGTTTGGCCAGTGACGGAATTTGAGAAAAGAAAATGAGAGCTTGAAGTATGACGTATATGATCTCACTCTATTATGGGGCCCAATATCCCAGAGATTTCTGAGCCATCAAACTAAAACCTGTCTCATTTAACAGTGGCTTTTGAAGATTAAGTAATACATAGATATATCTATGTGTACATATAATAACATGTAAAACCCAAACTAAGAGTAATTATTTGACTAACTGTATATAAAAAGTGAAAAAAGTGACTGAGCCAGCACAAGTGTCATGACTGGCCTTTTAATTCAAGGCTTTTTGCAGTAATACAAGTTATCAATTATTGAATATTTAGGATATGTTAGATACTGTGTTAGATAATTTGTGTTCATAATCTTAATCATTCCTTATGATCATCCCTATTTTACAGATGAGAAACCTATAGCTTGCAGAAGTTAGACAACTTCCAAGGTCATACAAATAGAAATTAGCAGAGCTGAGCACTGTGATTCATTAACAGAACATGCCCAGATCATTCATTGTCACATCCACCAAACAATCTCTGTAACCCTGCTTGGAAGCTCTAGACTTCTATGAACCAGAAGAAACAGCGACAGCAACAATAATCATCATGAGATCCAACTGCATGAGACTCAATTTCATCTTCGTTTTCTCCTTTTAAAAAAAGATTTTTGGACTTTTGTTTTTGGCCAAGATGGAATAATGGGGAGTGGATTTGTTCTCTTAGCTAAAGCAACCAATAAAAGGACAAGTATTTTTAAAATATATTTTTAAGACACTGGATATTAGTCAATGGAACACCATGACCCTGAGAAACAAGTTATAAAAACTCAGCAAACTAAGTATAGAAGGGAATTCCTCCACTTGAGAAAAGGCATTTACAAAACACCCACAGCTATCATCTTATTTAACAAAGACTAAAAATTTCCCCTGATATCAGGATCAATACAAGGCTATCTACTTCCTACATTTTTATTCAGCATTGTACTGGTTGTTCTAGTGAGGGTAATGGTGGGGCTGAGGAGGAAGTAAAGGGCATTCAAATGGGAAAGAAAAAAATAAAACTGTTTTTATTTGAAGTTGACATGATCTCTATGTGGAAAATCCCATGATATATACAGAAAAGTTACTAGGTCTTATAAGAAAGGTTAGCCATATTGCAAGATACAAGATCAATATAAAATCAATTGTAATTATATGCACTAACATTGAATAATCAAAAATTAAAATATCATTTACAATAGCATCAAAAATGTGAAATGCTTAAGCATAAATTTGCAAAAATATGAAAGATTGCTACACTGAATATAAGACATTACTGAAAGGAATTCTAGAAGATCTAAATAAATGAAGAGATATACAGGGCTCATGGAATGGAAGACTAAATATTGTTAATGCATTAATTCTCCCCAAATTGATCTATAGACTCTACACAATGCATGAAAGAATCCAAGCACCCTTTTTTGTTTGTTTGTTTGTTTGAGATTGACTAGTAGATGCTAAAGTTTATATGGAAATGCAAAGGACTTGGTGTAGCTGAAAGAAGTTTGAAAAAGTATAAAGTTGGAAGTTTAATACTACTGGATTTCAAGATTTATTATAAAACTAGAGTAATCAACGCAGAGTGGTATGGGCAGTAATGAAGACAAGTCGGTCAGTAGAAAAGAATAGAAAGAACAGAATTAGACCCACACATATGTTGACGACTGATTTTAGACAAAGATGCAGAAAAGAACTCAGTAGAGGAAGCATAGTCTTTTCACTTAAAGTTGCTGGTATAATGGGATATCTAAAAACAAGAAAACAAAAACCAAAAAATGATCCATACCTCACACCACATACAAACATCAACTGTAAATGAATCATATACTTAAAATATTAAATCTGAAATTACAACACTCCTAGAAGAAAATGTAAGAGAAAAATTTGATGATCCTGGATTAGGCAAAGATTTCATAGATAGAACACAAAAGGCACTAACCATAAACTAAAATTTTTACCAAGCTATCAATTGGACTTTATAAACATTAAAACTTATATTTATAAAATACTGTGAAGAGATTAAAAAGACAAACCATAGATGTGGAGAAGACATTTCATAAAAGACTTGTATCCAGACTATAATAAAAAACCCTCAAAACTCAATTATAGGAAAATAATCAAATAAAAGATGAGCAAAAGGTTTGAGTGGGCACTTCTCCAAAGAAATTATTCACACAGTGGAGAACATAAAAACATGCTCAACATACTTAGTCATGAGAAAAATGCAAATTAAAACCATAAGGGCATACCACTACACAAGTATCAGAAAGGCTAAAATGAGAAAGATTGACCATACTAGATGTTGATGCTGATGGAGAAGAACTGGGACTCTCACACTCGTAGGTAGGGGTCTAAAATGGCCCAACTGTTCTAGAAAATATTTTTCAGTTTCCACGAATGTTAAACATATGCTTATCACTTGATTGAGAAATTCCACTCCTAGGAATTTACTTAAGAGAAATGAAAATATATGTTTACAAAAAGACTTGTTGAGGAGTGTTCATTGCAGCCTTTTTTTGTAATAGCCACAACCCAATGATCATCCACAAGTTAATGGATGAACAAAGTGCAGTGTGTCCATGTAACGGAAGACTATTCAACAATAAGAAATAATGAATGATTAATACAAATGACAGGGATGAATCCCAAAATAAATATGCCAAGTGAAAGAAACTATGTAGTAAAGAGCACACATTATGTGACTCCATTTATATTAAACTCTAGAAAATTCAAATAATTCTTTCATGTGAGAAAGCAAAGCAGTGGTTGCCTGGAAGGTGGAGCAGGAAAGGGTTATGGGGCAGGCAGAAGCTTCTAGGGGTGATGAATATGTTCACTATTTTGATTGTGGTGAGAGTTTCACTGGTGTAAATATATGCCAAAATTTATTAAATCACATATTTTAAATATATTCAGTTTATTATGTATCAGTTATATAGCAATGAACCTGTTTTTTAAAATATTGATTTTTGGCTGTAAACTTGAGAAGACAGTCCTGATTTAGGATTCAAGATCAGACATGTTGTGTTATAGGCTGATCAGGCATAGAGTATCTGGCAGTGGTTTCACTATAGTGATGACCATGTGAAGTCCCCTTCTTCTATTTACATGACATAGTTTTTGTTTTGTTTTGTTTATTAGTTTCTTCTTACTTATTTGTAACCGATTACCTGGTAACCTAATAAATGGTGGTCAGAGTGTTGCTGGTTATTGGCTCGAGAACACATATCTATAGTGATGACTTTAGCCTGATGGCTTTTGGGGGCTTGCAGGTGAACCAAGAGGCAGTGGGTTTGGTGGCTTCTGACCAAACATGTACCATTTTTAGCCTGGAGGATCCCTGGTTCCCTTAAGGACTAAGATACAAATTTGTCTGCACATCAAGGGCTCATTCCTGAGTTCTAAATCCACTTGCACAACACAGGTTCCCCTCCAGTTGGATTGTGACCTGGTTTCTAAATCCCACAAACTTTCATCCTAAACCACCAAAGCTTGAGAAGCTCCACGTGCTTCCACAGACAATCCCCAGAGCCAGAAATGTAGGCTCTCACTTGGTCTCTAACATTCTTCTGTCTCTGAGGGGTGGCAACCCCTGAACTTTTCAGTAGTATTGAGGTACAAGGGGGTGCAATGAAGACACCAGGATTCCAGGATTGAGAATAGAGCTCCCTAAGAAAGACACAGGAATTGAGCAGCTGTAGATGAAAACATCACATGCCTTGAGTCTAGATAGGATGGTGTGGAACTTAATGGGATAGTTTCATTGAAGACAAGGGTAGAAGCTGTAAATGCTGGGGCTTTTGTTGAGTTCATGTTAGAACCCTCTCTGTAAATGATACAACCACAAGTAACAAATTCAGCTTTCAGCAGCTTTTACTCAAGTGTTCTTGGGAATACAGAAGTGGAAGTTCACAGCATGTGACGCTGGAAAACTCCTGCAAGCCCTTCTTATCCATATCTCCTCCTAGAGTCTTGCAATTTAAAGCAGCTATTCAATTATTTGCATTAACTGTCTGTTCTTTCGGTTTTTCTCTCCCCTTTTCCTCTCCTGTGCCAATTTCTCTCCTTGTCTTCATTCCATTTCCTCAGAGAGCTCTGTGCCCTTTCTTTGTTTATTGATCGTGTAGTTCTACTAGCTACCCTGCTCTTTCACTCCTAGGAGATTAGAAAGAGTGAACATCTGTGAATACTTAGCCTCTGACATTTTCTTTAGTCCTTGTCTCATCACAATGGTAAATGATCCTGTTTCAGTGAGCATCTTCAAAATCTGCAAATCCTCAGCACCTGACATGGGCTTCTCCCATTCCCCAATTTGTTTTGTTTTGTTTTTTCCTGAGTACTTATACTGTCTAACTTATCTACATATTTTATCTAATTTTTTTTTTCAAAATTGGGGGTCCTGGGTGGCTCAGATGGTTAAGAATCTGCCTTCGGCTCAGGTCATGATCCCAGACTCCTGGGGACCAGCCCCGTGTCAGGCTCCCTGCTCAGCGGGGAGTCTGTATCTCCCTCTCCCTCTGCCTCTCCCACTGCCTCTCTCCCACAGCTCATGCTCTCTCTCTCTCTCTCAAATGAATAAATAAAATCTTCAAAAAATATCATCTCTTGTCCTCTCCCCAGTTAGAAATATAAGACTCAAGAGGGCAGGAACTTTTACCTTGTTTGGTCCAAGGGTAGATTTCCAAAACCTCAAACTAAACTTAGTGCAGAGATTGGTATTTGATAAATACTTGTGGAATGAATACTGTAATTCTTGCAAGGAAGCATCGTTCTTGGTTATTTTACCTTTCAATGCAAGTCACTCCATGGGTGTCAATGACCCCCATGATTCTTCAGCTGGGACTACTCCCTCAATTTTCTCCAACCATCTATTGACTTCTCCTGGCTTATGAGTATAGCTAGCAGCAACAAGCAGATTCCTAATTATTTTGATATCTGACATCATTGTTCTAATATAACATGGTTAGTCACCTCTTAGAGGTTACACTCCCACGCAAGAGACAATGAACAGACTCTCTGAGAAACCCGACTTTTTCGGTACTTGGGGCTTTAGCATCAGGAATCAGAACTGGATCTAGATGCAAGGTTAACCAGTCTTTGAGAGACCTAGAACTGAATTTGAAATTCGATTCTGCCACTTACACAGTATATGTCCTTTGACCAAACCCTTAACCTTTGTGAGCTTCAGTTTTTTCCCCCCATCTATAACACCAGTGTACCAACAGGCTTCACAGGCCATATATTAAACAAGATCGTGTATGTAAAGTGCCAGTCCAGGTCAGGGCACAATGGAGGGACCCAATAAACACAGGTTAAAAAAAAAAAAGGGAACAAAGAAGCACCGGGTGCACTGGGTGGCTCAGTCTGTTAAATGCCTGCCTTTGGCTCAGGTCATGATCCCAGAGTCCTGGGATCCAGCCCCATTTCTGGCTCCCTGCTCAGCAGGGAGCTTGCTTCTCCTTCTCCCTCTACCTTTCCCCCTGCTTGTACTCTCTCTCTTTGTCAAATAAACAAATTTTAAAAAATATTTTTTAAAAAAGAAAGAAAAATTGTATATCCAGTTAGTGGAAATTACAGAGAGTAAGCAATTTGGACTTGAAGAATAATGTTGGGGCAATTGGATGTGTGCGATAATGGAATGACTCTCCTTCAGTGAAGTGTGAGTCCCTGTAATGGTGTCTTCAGAGGAGCTGGGTGATAATGTATCTGGGAAGATAAAGAGGCAAGGTGTGCACTGGGTATCAGAGATGCTCCATGTACTAGTTCAGGTCCTCCAAGAAGTGGATGACAAGATGGGATTAAACATATGGGAAGTTTCTTAGGGAGATGCCTGTGAGAGACAATATAATCAGGACCAGAAAGGTCTGGAGAACCTGACCATTATGCATTCTGACCTAGATCAAAAGAGAGAAGGAAGGAAGAAAGATTAGGTGGAATGTCTCGGACTTTGTTGCAATTCTAGGCAAAGAGTTCAAAGGGTCATTGAGCCAAAACCACTGTCAGGGGAGTCCCATGTCTCCCAGGAAGATGTGTACCTTAGTGTCTCTGTGCTCACTCACTGGCTGGGAGCAGCCCATGGGGAGGGTGGCATTGGTACAGTGATGGGTTGCAGAGAACAGCAGCTGGATCCCTGGTTGAGTGACATTCATAGAGATGGGATCCAAGCAGAGCTTCCCAATCCTGTCATACACAGCATTACGCTTTCTCTTGCTTTCAATCCATGGAGACTGAAGAAGGGCCCAACTCTATCAATCCCTGAAAAGGGTCAAACACTTTCAATGTCTGAGCATTATCCTCCAACAGTGACTTTATTCTGGAAGAAGGACAAATTTCTTAAAATGTTTTCTACCACAAGGATGGATCCTAAATTTAAGCTTATGAAATTATAAAAGAAGAGGAGAAGGCCAAGTGAAAATTATGCCCCACATACCCTTGTGGAAAGACTTGCTTCAATAGGATATAACTCAGTCCACCCCTCATAGGTTGCCCACCCCAGAGGCAGTCCAGAGAGGAGGAAAAGGCAGACTGAGGGTTCTGACACTGATGCATCTCTCCGGCTGTGGCCTGGGGCATCTAGTTGCCCACTCTTCCAGGTGAGAGACTGGATTTAATAATCAATATTCTCAGAGGGTTCAGCAAATCTCAACAATCAATCCTTCCAAGACTGTTGACATTTAACTAGAATCCCTGTTTTGGATTGAATTGCACTTTGGCATTAGTTAACTCCAGAGGCAGGAGAAAAATACTTTAATTTTTTCATTGGGTCAACTTTAGCAAAAATTGGATTGAGAATGAGAGGTCATTTCCTAGTGCTGCAACCAGGTTGAGTCCCTCAGTTAAATTAGATTAATTTATAAATTGAATATCTATTCTGTGTCAGACACCATGCTCAGTGCTGATGAAATAGGAATGACTAAGACATGGGTCATGTACTCAGGGCAGCTCCATTGATGTTACATAGTGTCTTATTCTGTTGACATCTGTGCCACCTGTTCTCATTCCTTAAAAGATGACATTCTCCATACCAGTCAGGGCCCTCACGCTGGTAGCCCAGTATCTGCACTTCAGGATCCATCCACCTCTCCCTTCCCCTTCCAGCAAGGCACAAAGGAAAAAGGACAGACAGTTCTTATTTTCCTCAACTATTTCTGTATTACTTGACATTTCACGAAGGACTCCCTCTTTCTTAAAACATTCTCCTTTCTTTTCTGACATTGAGCACTCTTGTAGCACTCTTTTTGATCATCTCTGCACCTTATCAATTCCTGAAATATGTGGGACTCATAGGATCCTGCCAGACCCCTTCTCTCTAGACTCTTTCTATGGGAAATCTCATTAGATTCTTTGGTGTCAAATATCACTTGTATATTGATAACTTCAAAATCTGTATCTTCACTTGAGCCATCTCCAATGAATTCCTTGTCCACATACCCTGCCAAGTATCAAGGACCTCCAAATTGATGCTTATCAGACGAAGACCAGGCCACAAGGAATACACCTGCAGCCAAACAAAATTAGATATGTTTAGTTTACTGTGGCTCAGGAGAATTCACCCTAGGGGTACCTTGGGAAATAGTTCTGAACTGTGTTTCTCAGAAGGCAAGTCAGTGATTGGGTATTCTTGTGAGTTTTACCTGGAAGCAGGATGATTAAAGAGAATAGCCACTCTTGTTAGTTGGACCAGGGGGATGCTTCACTATTTCTGTGGTTGTAGAGTAACCTTGACTCCACCTTGCTTTAGATATAGTCCCAGAGTGGCCTTGTTCATATGGCACAAATATAGTTTATACTTGTTTGGGGGAACTATGGTTTAGGGTCATTTATCACCATATGAGTCAATGGAAACCTAAAAAGCCTTTCTCCCTACTTCTTCACTGATTTCAATCACATCGTTGCCTCAGTGAACCTCCAATATGAGTTTAACATCCATCCACCCATACCAACCAATAGCAAGTTATGTCTCCTACCCCCTCACCCTGACCACTATTTTTTTTTAAAGATTTTATTTATTTATTCGACAGAGATAGAGACAGCCAGCAAGAGAGGGAACACAAGCAGGGGGAGTGGGAGAGGAAGAAGCAGGCTCATAGCAGAGGAACCTGATGTGGGGCTCGATCCCATAACGCCGGGATCACGCTCTGAGCCGAAGGCAGACACTTAACCGCTGTGCCACCCAGGCGCCCCCACCCTGACCACTATTGTCTCAGTTTAGAAACTTGATGCTTTTTTCCTCTTTTATGCAAAGATATTTTAAGTAGTGTCCCAATATCTTTCTCTTTGTCACTACCATACCCCCAATTCACTTGAACTTTGCTAATGTAATGAAATTTGTAAATATAAATCTGATCATCCAACTAGCTTATTTAACAATATTCACTGCCTTTCCATCATTTAAACTCAGACATTTCTGGATTGCCTTAGAAGACGTACACTATGGTCCTTGCCAGTGTGCTTTGGAAATGACAAATACAATGAGATATTATTGCCCAGCCCATACCCTTGGGCAGCTACTAGAGATGTCTCCTGTACCCATGTGTGATTTGTTGTAGGCATATCATTTAGAGAAGGAACATCTCATTGGATGAAAAAAAATTTGATGAAAAGTTGGATGGATGGAAAGATTAATAATGGAATTTATACTTGGGGAGAGACTTAGAGTAGAAGGTGGGAAGAAAATAGGAAGGCTGAGAATTAGAAGACAAAGAAGGGGAAAAAAAGAAAAAGGGGATTCGAGAGAAGAAAAACAATAAAAGGGTATGAATGAATAAGAAAAAAAATACCTGTATTTGTGTTCTAGGCATGTGGGGATTTTGACTGCAACCATCCTATTGTGGCAGATGGGCATTTGTCGTGTTCCCCTGTATTCTGTAGAAGGCTTGGCAGCGGGCAGGCATTGGTGTCGACTGCTCTGTCTGCCACAGGACCTGGGGTAAGCTTTCATGACAACCAAACTTTTTAATATACAGGGATTAATCTTCCTTAACACTGGTACTACTTGCTATGGAGATTCCTTGCACTAATTTACACTGAAAAATTAAAAAGAATTTAGGTGTTTTATACTACACTCTGAAATCCAACTGGAGAGTATGTTGTGCTTGGTGGCTGGCTTACAAAAATAGCCTCAAAATGGTTGAAACAAAATGTTGCACTGTAGGTCAATAGTAGGCTTTGAACAGAGCAGTATTTTTTCTTTCCATCTCAAAAATCTTTTGGTCCCCTAAAAAAAAGTAAAAGCAGTGAAATAGATTGGGTCAAAACTTCTAAACATGTGTTAATCCCTTGAACATTTTGACAGTCTATCAGATTCTATGAAACATGTTCAAAACACACTTCTGAGAAAAAGGAACATAAAACCAACCAGATTTCTAACCTGTGAAATGTGATATGCTACTGGCTGGAAAAATAATATCACCTACTAAAAAATGTGTTTCTGATACTTAGTTTTGCATTCACACTGGATATAACAAGTGTGATATCACTAAACATACAGGATTTGATGTTCCTACAGTTACTATTACCATCAATAATCCAATTAACATTGTAAACTGAAAAAAAACCTTCTAATTGTTAAAATTCAGAGGTATAATGTTCTCTCACTGAAGAGTATACTTCTTGGATATTATTTTTATTAACAAATTTTAGCAAAATAAATAAAATTGATGAATAAATGTTGCCACACCCTCAATTATCTCTTGTGGGAAAAGTTCATTCATTTCATCACGTGTTGTCTGCACACTTTACGCAAAATGTGAAGTTGGGTTCTGAGGGGGGATTTATAAGTATCACAGAGATATGCAAGCTTATAACATAGCCATGGTTGAGGAAGCATTGGGGCACATAAAACACACAAACTGGGCACTCTGGGGTTTCAGAAAGACTGTGTTCCTTTGATGTTAGACATCAGGAGAGCAGCACTGCAATAAAACCTGACAGGCAGAGGCTAGGTGTAGGACATTTGAGGTGACAGGGAGAGGAGGGGCACAAAATCACCACTTTGGAATCATTTCCAGGCATCTGCTGCTTTGATTACATCACTCATCTTGACTGCTTGCAGGGAATCGCTCTGACATTTAAAACTGAACTCCATGAAAGAAAGCTCACAAATTAAGATGAAACTAACACTACCCAACTCACAGCATGGCTGTTAAATTGAAATGAATCAGTGCATAAGAAACATCTAGCACTTGGATGAGTGTGGCTCAGAAAAGCCAAAGGTTCTTGTCTTCTCAATAACAAGGCCTATATCCCATCATTTTCATTTCCCAGGCTTTTAGAATTGCCATGACACATAGTAAGCACTCACTAATATTTGCTGAATGTGTGAAGTACTATTACTCATATCCTTGGAACTACCTTGGGCCAATTTGACATCTGTTTTCTCTTAACTAATCATTCCTAACTCAAAGTATCTCCGTATTATGCCAATCCTTCTACAATGCCCATTGGATCTAAACTTTTCTTCCTTTCCCTGCCACCACCCTATTGTGATCCATAGTTGCTTTATATAACAATGGTTGTGTTCAACCGGCTGCAAATTCCCAAGCCCCACCCTCTCCCTTTCTGTCTTTTCCTTTTCTAGATCTTGCCTATCTGCAGAGTAAATCCTCTTCAGATATTTCTCTGCACATTACTCTAGATGAATGTTCCTCAAAGTGTAGAGCATGACCATTATCTGGGAACTTGTTCATGTTATCGCTGAGTCAGAAACCTGGGGGGTCAGACCCTCCAGGTGATTCTGGTCCATGGTAACACTTGAAAGCCACTGCTTCAGGTCTTGTTCCCTTGTTCTAAGTCTTACTGTGACTTGCTCTGTTTATTGGCTTAAGTCACACTATCAGAGTCTCTGTTGAAGGGCTTGCCCAATTTAATCTGGCCTTCCTTCATTCTGTTCTATTGTCATCCCATACGAATGTCCACATACAGTCTTGTTTCAGGTAAGATAACCATAGTTGCTCTTATAGTCAGTATTTCCATGAGACAGTTCTGTGTTTGGTGCAGAAAGAGAGTTTGAAAAAAAATGGCAAGAGATGAAGCCATAAAACCATTTCACAAAGAATCCCATAAACCATGTTAAAGGGCTTAAATTTTATCATAAAAATTATGGGAACCAATTGAAGAGTTTTAAGCAGGAAAATAACCATAGGAAGATATACATTTTAGAAGGACCACCTTAAATGTAATATGACCACTGAGAAGGGGACTAGAGGAATGTACACTTAAATGGAATATCCTTCAAAGACTTCCTACAAATAAACTGATGACAAGTCAACATGATTGCTACCAAGTTCTGAATGTTGGGCTGTAAAAAGATTAATAAATCATGATACCGGCCCTTGAATTGGTCACAATCTACTTGGAGAATCAGCCATGTGAGCCTATCTTTCTAATGCACAAGGAAAGTTGTTTTGAGAGAACTAGGAAGTATGTAATGGGCACACAGTCTCCCCTGGGGATATTGGCGACACCTTACAAGGGAAGCTAATTTCGGTAATTTTTTGGTGTTTTGAGTTACATTCTTAAATTTTGTTTATGTTCTCTCCTGTCCTAAGGAGGGTTCAGGTTAGGATAGACATTGCATTTGTGTGTCCTTACTTTCCTCCAGAGTATGGGATACTCAGCAGGAATTAAATTATTTACTGAGTGTGAGTGAATCAATACATAAATGGTAAACTTACCTTCTGACTTCTAAATGATTGATGCTGGCTTTCGATAAATATAGAGAAAAATGGCATTTAATGGGTGACCTAGTCCAAAAGGGGTTAAAACTGGAGTGCTTAGTTAGTGGTTCCCAACGAGCATTTAATGGACCACAACTCTAGAGCAAAAGATGTTAGCCTAGGTGGGATAAGACATTGTTTTTTTAAAGAATGGAGAGGGGCAGGAAACAAAAACAAAAAAGCAACAACAACAACAATGACAAAAGAATGTAGGGATCCAAAATAGGGATATTAATGTTTAAAGTCACTTAGTATATCATTGACTAAAGACTTTTCTTAACCTAAGTTCCTCCTAGATGCAGAGCTTGAGATAGGGGGCTCTTGGGCAGATGATACAGTCTGGGAAGAGGAGTGAGGAACTGGGGATGTGAAACAGGAAAGGCAAGGCAGGTCAGAAGTACGTTCTCAGGTCAGAACCTCCAAGATCTTCTGAGGAACCATAAAGAATAGACCTCCAAATTTTCTATCTCAAGGACCATAAGAAGAAAGCATTTATCCACTAATTCCTGTGTTCCATTGATTAAGAGTTCCTATAGGACTTGTAGGCTATGCATATGTGAGTGTTTGGAAGGTCCCTGTGACTCTTTGTCAGAGAATGCTGAGAAGGAAAGATAGAGATTGTGTTGACCAGACCTGAGGCAAGGTGCTACTAGTTTATGACTGAGTAATGTGGGTTATTATAGCACAGCCAGAGTAAATGTAAAAGAACAGGATGCAAGGCAGGGGAAGAGATGTCCTATACAGTACTTCACATTGGCCTTTTAAACAATCCTATGAGACTGGCTTCATTATTATAATTTCATGAATAAGAAAACTGAAGATACTAGAGGGTAAATAACCCACTTAAGATCACCCAGATGATCATAGCCAGGACTATAGTTTGTTTATGTCTGACTGCAAAGTCTATATGCTTTTCCAGTGACACAACATAGCTTCTCCTTTAATTCAATCATCTTTAATCCTCAAATAACGATGTGCTGCATCTTGCTGCCTCTTCCTGCCATCAGCTCCTTATTTGTATCTGTGACTCTTTGGCCCCTGATATGCACTCTTGAGTATTTGGAGTTCCCTAGATTGTAGACCCCAGTCATCTTAGTCCAGAGTGACTCATTCTGTGTCTGTCACAGTGTTATGCATTTGTCCAGGTCTTGTTCTCCCAGGCCGAAAAATGTACCCTGCCCCCTAATAGAGTAAATGATGTATTTATAGACATTGACATTTAAAATTACCCAGTAGTAAAATTTATACTCAATAAGATATTTTTATTTTTATCTAATAAGGGAATCATTATTTGAGCTTGCATTTCAGAGCCAGGCAATATAGTCAGACTACTGTTTATTTATGTCCTGAAAACTTATGATAAGTGATAAACAAAAAAACAGAATGCCTATAATCATCCAAATACCTTTCTCAGAAGACTGTGCTCTTTGATTCAATATTTATAGGATCCAAAATATTTTATTGATCTTAGGCACAGATTTCTTAAAAAAAAAAAATGCAGGACTAAATTTGTCTATCACGGAAAAAGGCAAAAATAGCTAAGAAGGGGAACTGATCACCCTGCTTTAAAAGTTATCAGTGAGGAAAATTCTATTAACTACTTATTAACTTACTTTACTTATTCATCCATTTAAAAATGATTTAAACATGTATCAACTTTTATCATAAAGCAAAGTCAAGGAATGGGCAAAGACAGAATATAAGGAAAAACAAGGATTTGATTCTTATCTTACACAATATATGTTCACACACATGCACGCATATACACAAATATTTACACAATTTCATCTCAAACTGTCATTTGTTAAAGAGTTAGGATCATTGACTTTAACCCCCAAAATTGTCTACTGCCTCCTTCAAACCTATGGTATTGTTCCAAAATGCCTAGAATAGAATAGAGAATCCTTCCCAAAGAGAAACACTCCAGTTATTTAATCAGAGATTTCCTGAATTGGATAATATTGGGGAGACCCTAGAATGTTATTATAAATAATTTAAAACAAACTTTAAAAAAGCATGAGAAATTATTTTCCATTAAAAACTATAGCCCAGGGTCAATATTCTTCATACACAAAGTGCAAAGACAAATAAGGAGAAAACTGAACACAAGGATGAAAAATTGGTTTAAAGACACGAAGAGACATATCACAAGAGACAAACTATAAATGGTCAATAAAAAAACTTGAACTTCACTTTTAATCAAATAAATGTATATCATATGCCCCTCTCCTGTCACACTGGTAAGATTTAAAAAATAATCATAACCTCTCTTCATGAAAGCAAAGAAAATTTACACACTTATGTAGATCCAGTATGAATATAAATTCATATAGTGTTCCTAGGTAGTAATTTAGGAATATGTATCAAATGTCCTTTTTTCTACTTTTTTATACTCCTAGGAAGATATTAAAATTATACCTTTGTAATTTGTGCTTAATGTGAGGAAGATGTTTATCTTGGTTTTGTTCCAATGAAACTGGTGGGAGATGGCCTTGAGTGGATAAACATCAGTCAAGAAAGGTATCAAACAAGTTAAAATCATGCACTTATAGAAGAGACTAGTAACGGTAAGAAGTGATAACAGAAAGGAGAGTGTTGGTTCTTTTTTTTAAATTGAAGTATAAATAATACACAGTGTTATATTAGTTTCAGGTGTATAATATAATGATTCAACAATCTATACATTTCTCAGTGCTCACCAAGTGCCCATCACCCATTTCACCCACCACCTTACCCACCTCCCTCTGGTGACCATCAGTTTGTTGTCTGTATTTAAGAGTTTAAAGAGTCTGTTTTTTCCTTCCTTCCTTCCTTCCTTCCTTCCTTCCTTCCTTCCTTCCTTCCTTCCTTCCTTCTTTCTCTCCCTTCCTTCCTTCCTTCCTCCCTCCCTCTCTCCCTCTCTTTTCTTTCTTTCTTTCTTTCTTTCTTTCTTTCTTTCTTTCTTTCTTTCTTTCTTTCTTCTCTTTCTTTCTTTCTTTCTTTCTTTCTTTCTTTCTTTCCTCTCTTTTCTTAAATTCTACCTATGAGTGTAATAATATGGTGTTTATCTTTCTCTAATTTATTTCCATTAGCATTACACTCTCTAGATCCATCCTTGTGGATGCAAATGACAAGATCTCGTCCTTTTTATGGCTGAGTAATATTCTAGTGTGTGTGTGTGTGTGTGTGTGTGTGTGTAACACATCTTTATTTATTCATGTATGGTTGGACACGTGGGCCGCTTCTATATCTTGGCTATTGTAAATAATTCTGCAATAAACAAATAAACATAGTGGTATATATATCTTTTCAAATTAGTGTTTTCATTTTCCTTGGGTAAATATCCAGTAGTGGAATTACTGGATCATATGGTAGTTTTATTTTTTTAATTTTGGGAGGAGTCTCCATACTGTTTTCCACAGCGGCTGCACCAATTTACATTCCCACCAACATTGTATGAGAGTCCTTTTTTTTTTTTTTTCCCCCACATCCTCACCAACGCTTGTGATTCCTGGGTGTCTGCTAGAGAGTGAAACATGAGGATTCCCCTGTGGTTTTCTGTGTGGACACCTACCCTGTGTTTGGAATTTAATTCTCTTCTGTCATGGAGATACTGAAGAGCCTGGAAGTCACAGAATTGGATTCCCTCTCTTCTATAATTTCACATGGCCATTCTTTTAGTGCTCAATTCTTCAAAATTCAAAGCCTCCTCAAGGGCCCAGATCCTGGATCTTGAGCTCCATGACAGGATTTCCTCCTCCTCAAACAACTATTATACAGTAAAAGAGAATGGACAAGGAACACAGCTTCTAAGCCTGCTGCTAGGAACCATTCCTCTCTTTTATAGTGTTGTTCTGGAGCTGAATTCAGATTGAATTTCTTCCAGCTCTGCTTCTCTCTTAGGATACATACTCTCTGGCCTTCATGCGTATTTTCGGTGTTTCAGAACAGCATGAAAAGTCAAAGGAAAATCTTCACAGATTTTCACAACACTGATGACTTGTTCCATGTTCAGCCAGCATCCATTTTAGTACTGAGGGTGTGTGTTAGTATTTAGAGTAAGGGGAAAAAGGGAGGAGTGAGGCTGTAGTCCACTTCTGGTTCCTGTTTGTGGAATTCCAATCCCTTTAAGAAAACTTTACATCTATGGGGCGCCATGGTGGCTTAGTCCTTTGTCTGTCTTCAGCTCAGGTCATGATTCCAGGGTCCTGGGATTGAGCCCTGGGAGGGGCTCCCTCCTCAGTGGGGAGTCTGTGTCTCTTTCTTCCTCTGCCCTTCCCCCTGCTGGTGTCTTCTCTTCGCTCTTACTCTCTCTCAACTAAATAAAATCTTTAAAAAAGAAACCCAAAAACTTTACACCTAAATCCAGATAACTGGGGTCACGTTTCAGAAGACTATAAATGCATTTAATTGGTCTCCAGAAATAATACATTATTTCATGTGTTTAGTCAATTACTGCTTTTGTAATTTTTCCCTCAGACTTACATTTATTCTTTTCTTATATTTCCCCCCATGGCATCTCTCCCTCCCCCCCTTTCTTTCTCTCACGTTCTTATTTGTTTGTTTCTAAACAGGGACATTCTATAATATATAAAATACTGTTTAGAACTTTCATTTTAGGGAATTTTAAAAAATTGGTATACACTGAACTTGTCTTCAGAATATTTAATTGTATGGAAATATCATAACTCATCACACCATTTTCTTGAGAGTGAAATCATTGAATTTGTGAGTTTTGCATATATAGTACAAAATTTCTCACTGACTTTTACTCTCACTAACCATGTAGGAGTCTGCCTATTTCTCCACACTTCTGCCAACGCATTTAAAAAATCTTTTTCAGCGTAGTAGACTTGTCAGTTAAAATAGATTCCATTGCACCTAACAGAAATACCCAAATAATATTGGTTAAAACAATATAAAATTTGATTTCTCTCTCAAGTGTAAGAAAATTAGAAATAGTCTATTACATGTTAAGGGCCCTCAGCTCCTAATGTTCATCTCCACAATCCTAGCACATAGCTTCTCTACTTCAGGGTAAAATATGTTACCAAAAAAAAAAAAAAAATCTGCTAGCGATGACCTGTGCATTGCAAGTTGGAAGGAGAGAGAAAACAGAGCAGTAGGAAAAAACACCTTTTACCTGACTTGACTTTCTTTCAGAAGCATTCCCAGAAATTCCATATTCAACTTCCAATCACATCTCATTTGCCAGAACACCCTGTGAATATACTCAGTCACAAGTGAGATTGTGAATTGCAGATTTTTTTTTTGCAATGGTAATATGCTCTACGAAAAACTGAAGTAAAAAGCAAATATTGGTAGAGAAAAGGGGAGAATAGATATTGGGATGTGCAACTAGCAGACTGTCACAATGGCAAATAATAATAATAATAATAATAATAATAAATGTCATTATAATCTGTTATTTGATAGTCCTTTGATCATTAGTAATATGAAAGCTTCTTTTCATGTTTGGTGGAAGTTCTTTTTTGTATTGCTCAAGCATTTCTTTGGTCATTTTTTTTTATTATAAAGGAACATGAAATATTCTTGTGAAAAAAACTTGACAACAAAATGGCATAGATATGACTGGTTATGAAGAAGGAAAGCATGGAAACAGGACTAACGGTGAACATTGAATTCATTTAAATATAAAACCAAGACACTTGTCTTTTGGGAATGTGGTCATAGAAAGTAAATACTAGGAACACCGACAACATAAAAGTAAATATGATGAAAACAAAACCTGGAGGTGGATGATAAAGGAAGTTGTGAGAAAGACTGTGCAAATGTCTTTATATATTTTTTAAATACTCTGTTAGTAGCTTCTGCCTAATTTAGATGCACCTTAGAAAGGGAAAAGGGAAGTAGGGTACATCAGAAGAGATAATAGTAAGAATATGCTAATAACAACAACAGAAGTAAATATAAAAAGCTAGAAGGAATAGAGGAGGTGACAGGAGATGCAAGGTTCTTATTTTGTCACCTGCTGTAAAAGACCTCCATATAGGTTTTCACCTGCTGTACAACCTCCATACAGGTTGTACAAAATGACTCAGGAAGGTAAGTACACTATAAAAGTAAATGTAATCACTTGAAAAACCATAAGGAGACTCTGGATCTTTTAAAATATGGAAGGAAATCACACACACACACAGACACCCCACGTATCCTAGAAACTACATAGCCACACGGCAAAAAGACAGAAAATACTAAAAAGAAGAAAATTACATAAGAAGATGCTAGGGAGACTGATTCTGTTAGTTCAATAGAAAAATGATATAAATTTTAATCTACTGAAAACACTAAAGGCTCAGACTGCATCAAAGAGCAATACCTAATATGTATTACATGCAGGAAACATCTAAAACTGTGTGACTCGAAAGGGTTAAATATAAGAGGATGGACAAGTGCTTACAGTAGTGTAGCAGCAAAAACAAGTGAATGATAAGGAGAAATTGATGTTAATCTAAGAGGAGGGGGAGTTTTTAAGGGATCCTTTTAGATGATGCTTTCACAGCTATTTTAATTATGACACTCAAAAATTTACAAAGGCAGCAACAATAATGGAAATGTACAAACCAACTTTACTTATGAATATTAAGGTAAAACTTTAAAAATTACATATAAAAATGTAATTCAGTGTATTTCAAAAATAAAATATGCCATGATCCAAATGGTAAGTGTGCAAGTGTGGTTCACTGAATAACACAGCAAATATGGTGGGCTGGTTCTTCCAAAATGTATGTCAATATTGAAAAGGCTGAGCTGCTAAACTTCTGCATATAACACTTTTCCTGTAGCAGAGAGACAGACATGACCACATAATCACTTGAAAAAGCATAAGGAGACTCTGGATCTATTAAAATGTAAGAAGGAAATCATACACACACACAGACACCCCACATATCCTAATATCGTACATAGCCACATATCCTATTCTACATTGTCACACTGCAAAAAGACAGAAAATACTAAAAAGAGGATATTAGTGGACAAGACCAACAATTATGAAGGTGGTGGTTGTCTCTGATCCAGATTTCAACTTGATGGTGATTTCCTCAGTTTATCAGGCATGGAGTCATCTTTCTGACTCCAAGATCCTTGTTAAGGTGTTGTGATACTAGAGCCAGCAATAGGCTCAGAGGTTTCCTGACTTTCCTGCTTCTTGGTTTGACTGAGGTACCGGCTGCTTGGAAGGTCAGCTCTGCAAATTGTTCTAGGAGCATCTGAAGGGCCATTCATACTCTTAAAACATACTCCCAATAAAGATATTTACATAAAATGAGATAAACTTTATCATTTCTTCAACTGGAAGAAATTTTAATTTGATAATGTTGTTACTAGAAAGATGTGTAAATTATTACTTTTCTTCAGAGGAAAACAAAAAAAGCTGAGTGCTTGGATTCAATTATTCCAATCCTTTGATTTGTACCAGGAAAAGTTAGCCAAATTAGTAGAACTAGAATGTTCAGCACAGCTCTGTTTATGATTAAACAATCAACAGTAGACGAGCAATGGTCAAATAAAATGTATTTTAAAAATGGATGGGGAATTGGGATAGGCTGGTGATGGGTATTAAGGAGGGCTCATATTGCATGGTGCACTGGGTGTTATACGCAAATAATGAATCATGGAACATTGCATCAAAAACTGGGGATGTACTGTATAGTGACTGATATAACAAAATAAATATTGTAAAAAATAAAAAATAAATTTAAAAAATCTAAATAAATATTACAATAGGCTATTCTATAACCATTAAAATATATGAAGAGGATATATATATACATTATTATGGAAAGATCTCTAACATATATTACTAAGTATAACAAAGATCATTAGACATATACACTATTATCCATTGTGTAAATATGAATGATTATCTTTATATTCATAAACAAGTATACACTGAAAAATGCATAAAAAAATTGGTCTTGAAGGAATTACTTGAACTTGTTATCTTGATGACTTTGGACCACAGCACTTGGAATGTGGGGAAGGACAGCGTCCTTTACCACTTTTATTTTTCTATATTATTTGGATTTTCCAAAATTGAATATGACATGTTTTCATTACAAAATTTATTCACATGAAATATTTAAAAATGTGAGATTGTGGGCATTTTGCCTTTTTCTTAATTTTATTAGTAGTTTAAAGAGCCTAGCTAGTGTCAGAAATCTTTAAATTTTCTAGAGAATTTATTAGGTGACCATGAAAGTTTTCCATGAATTCTCTTTTTAATTTATGCCACCATGGTGTGAATCCTGCAAGACTGATGAGCCACTCTATGTGTGAAGTTTCAGAGACTCAGAAATGTCCACAACACTATGCTTATGTCACACACAAGGTAGGAGATAAAGAATTTCAACACACACACTCTTTCCTCATGGTGTGTTCCTTCCACATATCTTTTGCTTCCTATTAACCATAACAAAAATTAATTTCCTTTAAACAATACATTTCTAATATTAAAAGGTATTTTAGTTCTAAGTATGGGCGAATGTTTAATTTTTTTCCATGAACAGAAATGGAAGATAATATGACAAAATGACACTGCCTCAATAAAAAATGATAATCCATTATTACAGCATGTGTAGGTGTGTGATATCTCGTTAATGACTTGCTATGCATAAGTGCCAGAAGATGAGCTTGACATTTGATACTGATACAACTCTAAAGAGAAGACCTTGTATTGTGGCCTATTATAGCTTCCTTAATGTGTCAAGTGCTTTATTTTCCAAAAATGGAAATGTAGGATTGATCCTAGCCAGAATGGAGAAGTCAACAACCCTCCTGCTTTTATATTGTGCATTTTCATCTTCCCTCTCCAATGACCCTTCCTGACCTCTTCATTTTCATGCCATATGTTCCTTTTCCCCTCAATTCCCTCCACTCCTACAACCTGTGTCTTTGAAAGGGGCAGTGGCTCAGGACCATCATGATTAGCAACTCCTGTATGTGGCATTAATGAGATGCTTGAATCTGACCCTACATCAGAATTCTGCAGTAAAGGTTTTTGTATTTTAAAGCATTCTTCCATCCCCCATCAAAAGAACTTGAGGAAGAGGATGAGGATGAGGAGGTTCTTGCTTGGAACTGGAGCAAAGGCATTTGATTTGGCTGCTTTTGTCTAAGGAGAGGTTGTTTCTGTTTCAGTCTTCTTGTGGTCCGAGCGTGAATGCTGGAGGATGAAAAACAGGCTTGACAGAAAGACTGTGTAACAGGACAGAGGCTTAATCTTGCTTGCCCTACTTGTCTCTGTTCCCCTCAGGCTTACGTGCATCTTCTCTTCTCATTACTGTAGTATCACCCCCAATGTCACCCTTTCCAGGAGACCCCTGCCTCACCTGGCGGATGGAGAAAGAGGAAGCAGGAACTGGTCTGTAAAAGCCATTTTGGTTAACAGAAAGCTTTTCCTATGCCCTCTTGCTCAGAAGCCCCCAGTGCTTCCTCTATCACCTTCTGTATCTAGGCTTGACTCTTCCACCTGACATAAGGTCCTCTTCAGTTGGCCTCCTCTGTCCTTCAGTGCCCTACTCCCATGATATCCTATCCCCACCCTTGCTCTCAAGCACCACACCAAACCCCCAACACCTAAATGCATAGAAATGTCCCCTTCACTCTGTTAATTCACACATGCCTCAGGGAAACCCCCCTTTTTGGCTAAATTAATTATATTAAATTGATTCTGTAGATTTACATCACCAGTCATCAGCTGTAATGGTAACATACAGTATCTCCCCTTGAGGGTGCTCCAGTCCACTTTTCCTATAGTGGTTCACTGTGTATTTATCACTACAGACCATGTCCCATGGCAACTGCATAAACATTACTCCTCCTTCAACATACTACAAGTTCTATTTGATTTATGTCTGCAGCTTCCCCTCCTCAGGGGTTTGCACATGGCTAAAGACACCCATTTCTTCTATGGGAGTGACTGATAGGAACTACAGGTGCTCTTTGTGTTTACCGATGGCCATATCATGGGCTTCTGCAAACAGAAGGCATTCATATAAGACCCAGATTTTCTGAGATTTTTGTCCATTTCAAAAGTTATGTCTTATTTTCACATGTCTTGAATTCTATAAAAAATGTAGTGATAATAGTGTTTTAATATACTGTTCAAAACGGGAGTATCCTTTCTACTCCAAACTCATAGCAAAATTTTATTATTTTTTCCTAAATTGTGCTTGATTTGTAGTTGTTTCCAATTAATATGAATATAAACATACAAAAACATATATTTAATGTCCGTGTTGTATCATCAGTAAAATGGACTGAAATCAGTGCAACCCTTCCCAGACCATCTCAAAGCTCCTCCTGGAGTTAAGGATAACAGTTTCACGTGAGGGTTTTCTAAGTCAGACATCTGAGTGTCCTACAGAACCCAAGATGGGATGGATGGAAGTATTTTTCCCCCAAATCCCGAAACTGTGGACTTAACGAGGTTGAACACTTCCCACAAATCATCGCCTTAAAGCCAAATATCTTCTGCTAAATATGGAAGTGGGTACATTTCAATGTTCATTTTTCCTTCTCCCTTCCCTTCATCCTTCCTATGGCTCAGCTCAGCTCCTGCTGCTCCTCTGATAGCCAGCTGCATCTCTTTCTTATAGGATTGCAGCACTGAAGCAGCACACGTTTTAAAGCAGAACTTAGGACTTGACACAGAGGAAGGGATCCAGCTAACTCCGCGGAGAGAATCTAATTAGGTAGATGGGATTGGAGAAGCTGAAGTTTTTCTAGGACACCTGGCTCACCCTTCTGTGTAATGGAAGTTGTCACTGGCCCTTTACTGACAGCTGAGGCATCAGGATGTGGGTGTCACTTCTCATTTGAATTTAATGCTGCCTTCAGCATGACATATCAGGGGCGAACAGGAACTGCTGGGTGCCCAGGCATTGGGATCTTTACCTGAGGTCCCTTTCAACTCAGAAACACTGTAATTTTGCACAGGGAGAGAGTTGTCAGCTCAGGATAAGGAAGAACTTCCTGAAAATCAGAACTATCAATCACTAGATAGATGCTTTAGTTGAGTACTGGGATCCCCACTACTGGCCAAAGTCAGACAGAGAGGTGGCTAGCTGAGGAAATGAAAGAAGAGTCTGCCTCTGAGCCAGAAGACTTGCTAAGTTAACTTAAATCTTTCAGCCTAACTCTCACACCCATAAAATGGTGGATGTCCTATTCATCCATTCACTCATTCATATATTCAATAAATATTTATTGAGAATCCACTGTATGCCAGCCATTCTCCCAGGGATGGGAATAGAATTAACAAAGGAGGCAAAGTTCCTGCCCTCGGGGAGCTTGCATGTTAATGAGGAAAGGCAGAAGGCAAGCAAATGAATACATGGCTGTCCTGTGCTAAAGCTGGTAATAAGGGATAGAGGTGGTTGAAATGCGGCCAAACCTGCAGAATTAAGTGAAATTTAATGATATTAATGACAATTAAATGAGATAATACTGAACAACATTTATTAAGCATTTTGGGGATTCCTGGCGCTGGGCAAAGCACTGTGACTTAAACAAAGCTCCTATCAATAAGAACTAATATTCTTATTTTACAGACCCTGCAGCTGAGACTTTGAGTAGCTGTGTAACTTGTCAAGTAAGCTTAGCTAGTTAGAGGTAAAGCTGGCAATGGAATTCAGGTGTGAGCATCTGGCTCGTAGCAGGCGCCCAATTAATTATGTTGTTGTTTATGGAATTTGTTAATATTTTTATACTATTGAGCTATTATGAAGGTTATGTGAAGTTAAAATTTTATTCCTTTAACAAATATTGCCTATGGCACAGTGCTAGAGGCTATGATGCATGTAAAGAAATATAGGACACTACCTGTGCTTTGTTCTACCTTTCCATCTAATTTGGGGAGCCCCGTCTCAGGAGAAAATAACTTAAAGCAGCATGTGACTCAGGTATATAATAGTTTTAGATAGCAGAAGTCACTATTATCAGCAGCATCAGGGAGAAAAAAAGAGGAGTCAGCAGTGGGGTTCTCTGTGGTTGGGAAAGACATCTGGGTTTGGGTGAGGTCTTGAGAGGGATAAACATGCAAGAGGCTGGTGGGAAGCAGAGAGTAAAACAGATGGGATGGCTTGTTTGCAAAAATTAATGAAGCTTCAGCAAAAATTGGAAACAACCCAAAAGTCCATCAAGAGGACAATGGCTAAACAAATGGTAGCATATTCACCCAATGGGATACCATTCAGTGATAAAAAGGAATAAACTACCAACACAAGCAATAACATTGATGAATCTCAAATTCATTATGATGGGTAAAAGAACCCAGACACAAAAGAGTATGTATGGTTTGCTTCCATCTGTATGAAATTCAAAATTAAACAAAATGAATCTATGGGGATAAAAGTCAGAAAAGTGATTCACGCTTGGGGTGTGGAAGAAATCAATTGGGAATGGAAATTAAGGAACATTCTGGGCTTATAGAAATGTTCTACAGCTTGCACTGGGTGGTAGTTACATGTATGTGTGTATAAAATGTCACTGAGTTGTACATCTCAGATTGCACATTTTACTGCATATAAATTAAATTGTGATAAGTCAAACACAATAGAGGAAAAAGGATTAGGGTCTGAATACTTTAGAGAGTAGAGATTGGTTCATTTAACCAAGACAGAGATCACCAAAGACATTGGGGAGGGGGGGAAGTTTGGAGTCACTTTCCAGAGAGCTCATAGCCCTCATAATAAAAAATACAGGAATTATTATTTATCCTATGAACAACAAGTAGGTTTTGGAGTTTTGGGATAGAAAATTAATAAGTGATGTTTCAGGAGGGGTTTGTCAGTGATATGAAGTCTAAGCTGGAGGAACACAGTATAGAGGAAACAAAATATTAAGAGCCTACTGTGTGCTAGACTGGTATTTTCATCATTTGCTGGTTGAAGGAGGTAAAGCTCAGAGAACTTGGCTTTCCCTAGGTCACAAAGCTGATCATTATAGGAGCTGAGATTTTGGATTCCAAAGCTCAGATTTGTTTCATTATGCTGTAATTTTTTCCCAGAAGTCCTAAAGTAAGGCAAGGTGGGACAATCTAGTCTATGGAGGTGTGAAAGGGGAAGAGAGGAAAAGATGTAGGTACTTAATATTAAAAAGGAAGATAAAGGGATTTCCAATGCGAATGGATGTAGCTACATTTTCTGTAGCTGATCTAAAATGAAGATTGAGGGGCACCTGGGTGGCACAGCGGTTAAGCATCTGCCTTCGGCTCAGGGCGTGATCCCGGCGTTGTGGGATCGAGCCCCACATCGGGCTCCTCTGCTGTGAGCCTGCTTCTTCCTCTCCCACTCCCCCTGCTTGTGTTCCCTCTCTCGCTGTCTGTCTCTATCTCTGTCGAATAAATAAATAAAATCTTTTAAAAAAAATAAAATGAAGATTGAAGTTCCTTGAGCAGAGCACCACTTCTGGCATGGTGTGAAGATTCCATCCACCTTGACAAAGATCGACTAAATCCTCTGGCATTTGAGACTATGTACAAAGTTGTAAGGAGTTATCCCATTTGCAACTGCACCCAAAACCATAAGAGACCTAGGAATAAACCTAACCAGAGAGGCAAAGGATCTGTACTCAGCAAACTGTAGAACAGTCATGAAAGAAATTGAGGAAGATACAAAGAAATGTAAAAACGTTCCATGCTCATGGATTGGAAGAATGAATATTGTTAAAATGTCTATGCTACCTAGAGCAATCTACACATTCAATGCAATCCCTATCAAAAAAACCATCAACTTTTTTCACAGAACTGGAACAAATAATCCTAAAATTTGTATGGAACCAGAAAGACCCTGAATAGCCAAAGGGATGTTGAAAAAGAAAACCCAAACTGGTGGCATCACAATGCTGGACTTCAAGCTCTATCACAAAGCTGTAATCATTAAGACAGTATGGCACTGGCACAAAAACAAACACATAGATCCATGGAACAAAGCAGGGAACCCAGAAATGGACCCTCAACTCTATGGTCAACTAATCTTTGACAAAGCAGTAAAGAATATCTAACTGAAAAAGACAGTCTTTTCAACAAATGGTGTTGGGAAAATTGGACAGCCACATGCAGAAGAATGAAACAGGAGTATTTCCTTACACCAAACATAAAAATAGACTCAAAATGGATGAAAGACCTAAATTTTGGAGGAGAACATGGGCAGCAACCTCTATGACCTTGGCCACATACATGATGGAATATTACACAGCCATCAAAAATGAAATCTTGCCAGTTGCAACAATGTGGATGGAACTAGAGGGTATTATGCTAAGCAAAATAAGTCAATTAGAGAAAGACAATTATCATATAATCTCACTGATATGTGGAATTTAAGAAACAAAGCAGAGGATCATAGGGGAAGTCAGGAAAAAATAAAAGAAGATGAAACCAGAGACAGAGACAAAACATAAGAGACTCTTAATCATAGGAAAGAAACTGAGGGTTGCTGAAGGGGAGGAGGGTGGAGGGATGGGGTAACTAGGTGATGGACATTGGGGAGGATATGTGTTGTAACGAGCACTAGGTATTACATAAGACTGATAAATCACAGTCCTGTACCCTTGAAACAAATAATGCATTATATGCTAATTAATTGAATTTAAATTAAAAAAGTGTCTGTACACTTTCAGAATAAAGAGAAGAGAACAAGAAATACACAGAGGTATTTGCATACACTGGGAAGAGATTTTGACTTCAGAGATAGTCCTCTCAACTGGGAACATGGGGACTTCCTTAATGAGATGTGTAGAGGCAATCCTAAGTCTAAGACAACACGGTGTGAACATTTCATTCTCTCTCTCTTTCTCTCTCCAAGGTTGATATAACATAGTTTTTTGGGGGTGGAGGGGTTGCTTTTTTAAACTCATTTTAATTCCTTAAATATAATATGAATTCATCAAGCTGGAAAAATAATATTACTTTAAAACAGAGTCCTCCTAACTGATCCCAGTTCTCTCCAAGGATGTAACCACTATTTATATTTTTATATGTATCCCTATCATATGCTGTGCATTAACATACACATGATATATAATATAGACATGTAATCATTTTTGGTGGCAATTTTAAGTAAATCTTTCAAATTTTAAGGATTCTATAGCTTTCTTTTCCCTGTCAAAATATATAGACGGACCCCATTGAATTGTGATAGGGGCATAGCATTCCTTAAGATGAATGTGCTTTAGTTTACTTAACAGTTATCCTACTTATTTGTGGCTTTTATAAAAATGGCTGCGCAGAACATCCTTGTTCTATGCCTCAATGTTGGTATGTGGGTGTACTTTTCTCAGAAAAATTCTAAGAAATAAATTTATGGTATTATGTTTTAAAGGATAATGTGTCTCTTAAAATTTCCCTCCAGCATGGTTGAACCAATCTTGACACCTCTAAGCAACATATAAAATTGCCTGGTACACTTCACAAATACCCTATTGTATAATTTTCCTTGTGATCTGTGTTTTTATTAGTAATTATATTATTATGTCTATTATTACTGATGCATAGAGGACATAAATCTTGCCCTGCCCAAACCTGCAATCAACATCTCAGTGGTTGACAGGAAAATAAAGGAGGTAATTAAGAAATAAAGATAATAATTAATTTTCCAAAAAACAAAACAAAACCAAAAACAACCCAGAGTAATGGTCATTTTTTGATGACTTTCTGATATATGTTGTAGTTTCTGTTCTCTGGTCATGACGTCTGCAGAAGTGAGTTGTCTCAGTGGGGATCTATAGGACCAAGAATCTCCCATGGATTCAGAGGTACTTCTCTTGACTCCAGGCAGGGAGATGGCACGGTAAGCAGCATGGAATGGTGGGAACCATCACTGATGGGGGTACTGGGTCTGGCATTTTCCTAAATCTGTTGGTCATTCTGGCCATTCTATACATCCCTTTTGAGCCTTAGTGACTTCATTTGAGTAAACGAGAACCCTCAAATGTTGACTATAGATGTAAAACTTTGTTATTTTAAAAACCAGTGACATAGATATTTGAATAGGGTATTCTTTTTGCACAAAGTTTAGTGGGTGTCAGAATTACCAAGAAGGTTTTAAAACATGAACTTTTAGGTCCTACGACCAGAGGTCTTGGCTGGAGCCTGGAAATACTCATCTCTCACCAGTCCCTAGGTGCTGCTGCTGCTGCTGGCCTGGCGATCGCACTTTGAGAACTACTGCTTTAAGTGTGGTTCTTTTGAACATCAAAAGAAAGCCTAAGAGAGAGTGAGCTTTGAGGATTGTGAAATGATAGAGATATAAGGCTCCAGAAGCAATGAGCACGGAGTCAAGTTGTGTTTGAAAGAGGCCATAAGGAAGCTAAAGAAAGGAAGGCTGGGCTGGAGGGACCACCCATCCAAGGAGGATGCTTCTCTTGTAACTCGGGAGACATGAACAGAGTTTGCACAGGAGTGACATCAAAGGGGAAAGAACAGGAAGAGACTTATTAAGAGCAATTTGGGAGCTAGAGTTAGAGGACCTGGAATTGTCTGCTGGGAATGAAGGCAAGGAAGGAGTCTTGGTTGCCTACAGATTTCTACTGTGGGTAATAAGGTGAATGATGGTACCACTTGGAATGTAAAACAGGGAAAGGGCATTATCAGAAGGTTAGTCAAGATGTGTGTGAGTCCTGCAAGGGGGTGGTGTCACAGGCAGCCCCCAATGCCTGCACAGGGGCCAGAGGTGCTTGGGAAATGAGAGGGATGACACCTGGAGGTGACCTTAATTAATGTGATCTTAAGTTGAGGATTATTCTGCCAGCACTGAGACCAAACAGGAAGGACAGGGTGATGGGTGTTTGGAAATGGGGTTGGTTTTATTTTAAAATTATGAAGTCTTCTGTAAGGATTTTGAGAAAGATTTTGGAACTTCAGTAAATAAATAATAGCAAGGTCTGGGCAGCTATGAGGGAGCGATAAAGAGGGAATTGTGGCAGCAGCAGCTACAAATTCACAAGGATAAAATCACAGAGTCATGAATAAGTCAGAAGTGCACACACACGTATATGAGATGACAAGGAGAAGAAAGGAAGAATGAGCTCTCTAAACAGTCTTAGCTTTATCTTAGATGAATAATAGCAACATAGATTATATATAGATTATGTATTATATAGATAGATTATAGATAGATTATATACAGAGAGAGATTAGATGAAAGGCTGAAAAGAAATATGTTAATGCATGAACAGTGGATGTATCTTGGTGTTTATAGACTATGTTTATTTTCTTATATAAACCTTTATTTTCTTATTTTCTATGATCAACACGTTATACTTTTAAAACTTGAAAAAGTTATTCACATGTTTTTTACAAACTTGTTTTCAAGTGGTGGAAGGAAAAAAAAACACGACAGAATTCTTGGAGAATAGACTGGAGTTTGGTTTTCAGGTTCTCTTCTCTCTATAGCCTGAGACAAATCTTGACTGTCCCACAGAGAACCATCTAGATCTCTCATTACCGAGAGGTGGGCAGTCTGGACCCCTCTCAGTGTTGCAGCCTACAGGCAATTTGATCCATTCTCATTGGGAAGCCTGGGGCTAGGAGGAAATATTTGGAGGAATACAACATTGAAACCAATTTGAAATATACACACGCAAAAGTGTTAGCCATTCAGAACAGCTGTAGCCACAACTCACTCCACCTGCCAGCCCCTGGAGACCAGGGCAGGTGGAGATGCTTCAGCAAAATTCCCCTGGGAGCTCTGGGCCTGCTTTGTTCCCGAGGACTCAGAGGACCCAGCAACAAATGGCGGGCCAACTCTGATGGATGTCAATACTAAAGCAGAATATTTAAATAAGAAACACCACACTTCCCATTGCTTTTTGCTAAGAAGTAAAATAGGGCTGACCTTAAGATTCATTCTTCAGGGCACCTGGGTAGCTCAGTCAGTTAAGCGCCTGACTTGATTTTGGCTCAGGTCATGATATCAGGGTCAGGGTCTTGAAATCAAACCATGCCTTGAGCTCTGGGCTGGGGGCGGAGCCTACTTAAGCTTCTTTCTCCCTCTGCCCTCAGCCCCTTCCCACACCCCTGCTTGCACTTTCATGCTCTTTCTCTCATTCTCAAAAAAAAAAAAAAAAAAAAAAAATCAGGTCTTCATATGGGACCAGGCATTCATGGTAAAAGAATGTAAGACAGCTTTTGTTCCCATCTCCCACTGATCTTGTTTTCTTCTTTAAATCCATCCTTTTGCTTGGCTGTGAGTTCTGATTCTGATTCTGTGGCTCTGTGACCTGAGAAATGGAAACACAGGAGTTCACAGTTATATGGATGCCTTCCCTTATTGCTCCAAGTTCTCTGCCTTCCTTCTCTTTAGAAAGACTCACCCTTTGAGCCTGAGTTTTAGGAAGTACAGGTCGATTGCTGCCTACACATGCACATGTGCCTTTCTGCTGTCTTCCATAATCTCTCATCAATGACCCACTGTATATTTTTAAACCTATATTGATCTGTATTGGATGATTTTCACTTTAGTCCACATGGAAATCACATTCAGTCTTTATTTAAACTATTGTTTCTCTATACTGTACATTTCATAGAGGACATGCAGCAACCTACTATTTCTCCTTCAGCATGATCATATAGTTGTGAGGTGGCTGTGATCACACAACAATATGCGGGAAGTTTCTTGTCTCCTTCTTTATAAACACAACGTCTTTCTGAATCCCTTAAGGTCCCAGGCTTGGCTTTTTCATCCTAGCAGTTTCTCTGACATTGGGTAGGTCTAAAAACTGGGGAGGGAGTTGTCATCAGAAGAGAGAGCTAGCTGCCACTGTAGCCCTTGGTGGTGGAGGGGCACTGCTGGTCCCAGATGGCCTAGCAATAGGAAGGGAGCCTCATCCGTCTCATTTCCAAGCAGTGCTGCCCACAGGCCTCAACCAGAAACTGGAGGAATTTCACTGCATATTTGTGCTCACATACGTGAAAGGGCAAATGTATATCTAGCTATGTAATTTTATATTATGTAAATACAATCATTATATGTATATTTTCTGCAATTTGCTTTCTCCTCTTAATAACATATGAGCAAAATCTCCATGATCTCCACTGAAATGGCATGGGACCGGGCCAGAAAATACTGATCATCAGTGTGCAAGCACAGGTTTTATTTCTATACTGTTACATGAGTCCATCATTAGGGTAAAGCAGAGATCAGGCCCTTTGTTAGGTGTATGTTTTCTTCACTGTTACAAAGTCAGACAGACAAAGGAAGGTTTTAAAGTATCTTAAATCACAAGGATGTTACAGAATGTTATAGTTGTTCGGCAGCATTGACTATTTCCCCAGGTTAAACAAAGAAAGGGGAACTTTTCTGTCTAGAAAGGTCATTAGTTAATCTGAGATAAGCAATTTACTGAAAACAAGGAAAAATATATTTCTGAGTTGACTCACAGGGGAAGGTCATCGAGAGGATGTGGACCCCAACTGACTTGTGAGTGGGATGGGGGCTCCCAACCCCCTCCTCTATCCTTGCAATGTACCATCCTCCCCCCTTTCCCACAGTGGAGACTGTTTTCAAGGACTCCACCTTCTGACAATGAGGTGGTGTTGAGACCCTGCAGATGGTCAGTATACGTGACTGAGCCTCATCACGGCCTCCACAGAAACCTTAAGATTCTGGCAGCAGGTGTGAGATCTATTTGTCTTGCAGCCCCAAGACAAGCCCCATGAGTTCCATTGCTGGTTAAACCTGCCACCTGCCAACCTGGAGTGGCCCCCCTCTTTACTTAGTTCTCTACCTGCCCTCCTTGCTCTGGGCCAGTTTTAGATTTCACCCAGGAAGCTCTGAGATTCGAACCAACAGAGACTACTTGAGGTGGGTAAAGAAGATACCTTTACTCATCCAAAAGTAATTTGAAAAGGAGTCATGATTTTAAACATTTTTGGGGGGAGGGTGAAGAATCATATTATATTTTATATCTTTTCATATGTTCCACTTCAATGAAATTGTCTTAGTATCACAGTGTTTTAAATGACTGGATATTATTCCATATTAGCTATGCACCATAAATTTATTCATCACTAACACATCTAAGGGCATTTATATTTTTCCCAGTTTTTCTTTGTTCTGAACTGTATCAAATATTCTTTTAAAAATTTCACTGTAAAAAAACACATAAATATGTGTTCAATACTTTTTATTCAGTAAGTAATTTAAGGAATAGCATACTGAGAATCCCAGAAGCTTCCTTTAAATCCCTTCCCAAACAGTCTTTCCTCTCCAAAGTTTATGAGTAACATGGTTTCTAACATTTTGTATAACTTTTTCTATTTTAAAACTTTACATAATGGAATGATCCAATAATAATCTCTTAGGCTTGCATTATTTCACTCATATTGTTGCATTAATTAGTCTTTTTTTTTTAAAAAAAGATTTATTTATTTGGGGCACGGTGGCTCAGTCAGTTAAGTATCTGCCTTAAGCTCAGGTCATGAACTCATGGGTCCTGGGGATGGAGCCCTGCATCAGACTCCCTGCTCAGCAGGGGGTCTGCTTTTCCCTCTCCCTCTTCCTGCCCCTCCCCCTGCTTATACTTGTGCGAATGCTCTCTATCAAATGAATAAATAAAAATCTTTAAAAAAAAGATTTATTTATTTGAGAGAGAGAGAATGTCCATGTGTGGGGGTAGGGGCAGAGGGAGATCATCTCAAGCAGACTCCCTGCTGAGCACAGAGCCCATGTGGGGCTTGATCTCAGGACCCCGAGACGGTTGCAGGGTTCTTATCTCAGATAGTCGAAGAATGAATCTTATAGACACAAAAGGGTAAAGTGAAGTGAAAGTTTATTAAGTGAAGGTGAGAACAGAAAGGAAAGAAAAAAAAATTATCTCAGGATTGAGAAGGGTCCCAAGTGGGTCCCCACTGAGGGCTTTTATGGTCAGTCTTTTATAGAAAACTGACCAGGGAACTTGGAACTTCCATTGGTCAATTTGTAAGTATCATGGAAATATCTCCCTGTAACATATAAGACAAACAAGGTGGATTTGTAACTATCATGAAAATATCGTGTCTATAATATTTAAAACAAACGTGGTGGACAAACAAGGTGGCCTTGTTATGTTCCCTTCTCTATGATTTTGTACGCCTGGGCATTTCCACATCTGGGATTTCTATGAGCCTGCTCACATAGCCCCTTACCTATCTCTCCCTATCTAGCCCCACCTGTCCCTTATTCAAGAACATGACCAGAGCTGAAATCATGAGTTAGACACTTAACCGACTGAGCCACTGAGGTGCCGCACATTTATTTGTCCTTTTTTTTTCTTCAAAGATTTTATTTATTTACTTGACAGAGAGAGAGCACAGCAGGCTGAGAAGAAGATTCTCCGTTGAGCCTGGAGCCTGATGTGGGTCTCGACCCCAGGACCCTGGATCATGACCTGGGCCAAAGGCAGACGCTTAACCAACTGAGCCACCCAGGCACCCCTATTTGTCTTTTAACATGGAGGTTTGGCTTAACTTCTTTATTGTTGTATCATATTCCACTGATTTATCATTTAGAATGTGTGGGTTTGGGGCACTTACTAGTTTGTGGCTAGTAAAAGTAACAATGCTATAAATATTTTTGTGCAAATATATTCTTATGTACACTAGTGCATTTCTGCTAGATATTGAAAGATTATATGTTATGTTCCAATTTAGTCGACAATGCCAAAATGTTTTCTAAAATGTCTGAGTCAAACTGCCAGTATTGAAAAGGATTTCATTGTTCTACATTCTTACTAAACTTAAATTATCAAAAAAATTTTTTTAGACATTTTGGTGAATGTGAAGTGTTATTTCATTACTGTTTTTTTTCCCTCATTTTACTGATACTAATGTAATTTCATGAATTGTCCATTTTTGTGGAGCACTTTTTAAAATTTCTTGCAATTTTTTATTAGATTGTCTAACTGATTTGTAATTAATTTTAAGTTAAATTTTTTATTCCTTCAAAAGCTAAAATTTCTTATTGCTTCAAATTCCTTGTATATGTGTATTGAACATCTTATCCCACCCCATGGGTTGCTTTTTTCTTTTTCTTTTTCTTTCTTTCTTTCTTTCTTTCTTTCTTTCTTTCTTTCTTTCTTTCTTCTTTCTTTCTTTCTTTCTTTCTTTCTTTCTTTCTTTCTTTCTTTCTTTTTCTTCCTTCCTTCCTTCCTTCCTTTTTTTTTGTTTCATAATTTTTCAGTTTATGTCAGTGCAAACATAATATAAAAGGCATTGCCATCGTCTTCCTCTCCTGGAGGTGATCCATCAGACGGTCAGTTGGGGCTGCTGTAGTGGTTCACAGCTCACCATGCAGTATGTCACATAGTTGTCTTGGCTTACTACAAAGTTTGTCTTTAACATTGTTAGTGTGGTTTACTTTTTAATTTTTTTTTACTGGAATCTCAAGAAAAACAAAAGTTGGCAATTTAGTTGCCTATTTTTCCTGAGGCTTGACATTTTTCTAGTTTCATTTAAAACTCTGTTCTCATGCAATGTTATAAATATATTCTTCTGTATTATATTCTCCCAAATTTACTTTTTACCCTCTACATGTATAGTTAAAATCCACTTGAAATATATTATTTGTGAGTTGTGAAATAGGGAGCAAGACTTTTTCTATCTGCATGGATATTCAATTTTCCAAGCACCGTTATTGAAAACCATCTTTTCCTTCATTGTTCCCAAGTATTGCTGTTGTCAGAATCAAGTGGTCATATATTTGTAAGTCTGTTTATGTATAGTCATTCAGTTCTCAGAGTCTGTTTTTCTACCTGGTGCTAATAACACAATGTCTTAATTACTGTAGCTATATAATAACTCTTGGGAATTGGTAAAGTAAGTCCTTTTACTTTCTTCTTTGTTCCACTTGCCCTTCTAGCATATCTTGGCTCTTTTGACCCTGTAAAGTGTTGAATAAAAATGGTGTAGATGGGTGGGCATAAATGCTTTTTTTTCTCTGATATTAAATGTTTTCTCCAAGTGACTGTTACATCTAGTTTCTCTTCACAATGATTATTTTAGAAATATACTCTACCAATTTTCTTCTATTTATAGCTTGCTAAGAGCTTTCTATCATAAATGGATTTTTTTTGCATCTTGAGTATTCATATATTTCATTAATTTTGTTAATATGGAAAATTACATTGATATAGTTTTGGTTGTTAAACCAAACTTGCATTCCTGGAATGTTTCAAGTTTGGTCATGATGTAGCTATAGATACAGATATGAACATAGATACAGATATAAATCATATATATATATAATTTGCTATCATTAGCATGTTTTTAGTATTCTTTGCATATGAAAGAGAATATTTCTATCTCTTAATGCCTTTCCGAGGCTTTTTTTTTTTTTTTTTAAGAGAAGGAGGGAAGGGGATGGAGCAGAAGGAGAGGGAGAGAGACAATCTTAAGCAGGCTTCAGGCCCAGTGTGGAGCCTTACTCCTGGCTTGATCTCACAACCCTGAGATCATGACTTGAGCAGAAATCAAGAGTCTGGTGCTTAACTGACTGAGCCACCCAGGTGCACCCCTCCTTTGTGAGGCTTTATCAAGTTCATGCAGGCCTCATACAAATTTTTAGGAAATATTTCCTATGTGTCTCTCTACTGAAAGAGTATCTGTAAGATTGTTATTTGTTTCTTCCTTACATATTTGGTAAGATTTAACAGTGAAACAACTTGTGCCAGGTGTATTTTGTGGGAAGCAATTGTTTTTTCAAATCACAGATTAATTTTCTTTACTAATCATAGGACTATTGCATTTTTCTTTAATTTTTGTATTACTTTTAATAAGTTGCACTTTACCAGGAATGAGTTCATTTAACTAATCCTTACTATTTTTGTGCTTTTCTCTATCTTCTTGAATATATCATGCTGATTTATAATAGCTGCCTTATGAATACTTATATTCTAAATCTATAATCTCTGTCATTTCTAGTGATTGATTTTCTCTCCCTCGTTATGCGCATATCTTGCTGCTTTTATGTCCTGGTGATTCAGGATTGGGTTTTGGAAACTCAGAATTTTATGCATTTTGGATGCTGGAGTTTGTTGTGTTCTTCTAAATGCTGTTGAACTTTGTTCTGGCCATGTGGTCACTTAGAGTCAGTAAATTCGTTTCCAGCCATATTTCAAACTCTGTTATGGTGAGTCTAATTTTTATCTTAGGGCTACCTTAACCCCACTAATAAAGCAATAATCTTCTGATGACACTACCAATGTCATGCTTTATGACGTTTTTCCACTTAGAGCATGTTTGTCACAACTAAGGAAAAACACTGGTATATTAACCATTAAGTAAACTCCTTTCATTTGGATTTCATGAGTTTTTTACCCAATGTCCTGCTGTTCCAGATCTCATTCAGCAGACCACATTATACTTAGTCATTATGTTTCCTTGGGTTCCTCTAGACTGACAGTTTTTGATAACCATGAAGGCTTTAAGGAGTACTAGTCAGGTGTTTTTTTAGAATTCCCCTTATTTTGGGTTTGTCTGATGGTTTTCTCAAGGTTGGACTGGGATGATGGATTTTGTGGGGTAAGATAACAGAAGTAAAGATTCATTCTCATCTGATCACATCAAGGGTACATCCTAATGAGATGACATCATTCAGGACATTAACCTTGGTCAAATGACCAAGACGGTGTTCTCCGTGTTTCTCACTGTGAGGCTGCTTTTCCACCCTCTTCCACCCTGCGCTTTTGTGAAACAAGTTACCAAACCCAACCCACAGTTAAGGACAGAAGGTGGGCATAAAACTGGAGGGGGTAGTATATACATAAATTGTTTGGAAGTTTTCTTTTAGGATTCTTTCTCTTCTCTTCACTATATATAGTGATTTTACACATGTTTTTAAATAATGTATCCAGTTATTTGTCATATAAATTTTCTTGGGCTTTATGTTGGTTTATTTGCATTGCTCATGAGGTTTTGCTTCTTTGCATGTTTTATAATTTAATAGTGCAAACACATCGTCAAAGGAATTTTATCTGTGGTAATCATGTGTAGTATGGCATATAAGACACTACTTATGCTCCACTTCAGAGCCTCTCAGCTAAATTGCCTTTTGTTCCCATTGCCACTATGGTCAACAGCTCTCCTTGGGCTGATCCTATTTTCAGGAAGACAAAACCCCACATTACCTAGTCACATGCCTCATACCACCTGTCTTTTGCTTCTTGCCCAGGGCTTCACTTTTGATGTCAGAGTTTAGAATCACAAAGACCTAGCTTAGCAAACACTGGGACATTGGGAATGTTAATGCCTATGGAGCAAATATTTGGTGAATGAAATACCAGACCCAGGAAATGGAGTTGTTCCCCTTGCTTCTTCTGAAAAGACTGATGAGATGTAGTTTTATGGTTTCTGTAGGATCAAGTAAGCATTCACATCCCTTAGCAGCCTACCATTAGTGTTTGTCATTCTGGTGGCTCTCCTTCTAGCTTGACTCTCCTTGGAGTCAGCTGCTCTAAAAAAAATGGTGACCCGTAAGTCCTTTGCCACAGGCTCTGCTCTCTAAGGAATTCCTAAGATAAATGCCTCTGCCTGATCCTTCCGAGGAATTATCAACCTGGGATCACCTTTTGTCTAAATTTATTAGCCTGGGGTTTTCTGGACCATGTAGATATTGCAAATTTCAAACTTAAACCCTTAAACCCTTTAAACCTTTCCTTTATTCAGAATCCACAGCAAAATAGACCTTTTCCCCCTCTCCTTTATCCCTAAGTTGCCATTTAAAAAAATCAAGTCTATCTTCTTACTAATGATGAAGCATTTTCAAGATCACATGTTTATATGTGGATCTTAGTGTCTACCCACGTCTGTTTCTCCTAACCATAGGAGTTTTGGGATAGAAAATTAATAAGTGATGTTTAAACTCTAGATTTCAGTTACCCCCCAAAGTGGCAGAAACCTGAGTGCCTACTCATGTCTGGTTTTAGATTCTTCTTTTTTACTCCCTCAATATTTCCCCTACATTCTTTAGAGCCCTGCTATACATTAAAATCATGTTTCTTATTTTTCATCCAATTTTTTTCTAGGTGCTATTTTTGGTAGGACTTTCATGATATATTGTTTTTCGTAGTCCCAGGAGCACAACCCTGGATATTTGCAATTCTGCCTAGCTGGGTGATGTTTTTTATAAATGCACATCAACTCGAAAGCTGAAATTCAAGAGGAGTGTTTGCTACCAGCAAACACATGCCTTCCCTGAGAAATAACATGGAAGTAGAAAAGACAGGAAAAACAGATACAGACCCAAATAGTATGCATTGCAGTGCAATAACAGTTAGTGTAGGGACAATCATCTCTACATATTTCAGTAAACTTGAGGATCATCCATGTCCTACACCTAAATTATCATTAATGCTAACAATGTTGACATTAAGGAAATGTAAAATTTTTAAAGATATTCACCATATCAAAGAGGGTAACACTATATAAAATATTTTTAAAAATCTCTTTTCCTGAGATAATTTTAAGTGCTATGTTACTTAAGAGAGTGGAAAATAATAAGGTAAAAATTATAACCATTATTAATTACTGAGTTTCTAATAGGTGGCTGGTACTGGGCTCTGTATTTTATCTAATTCTTAAAATGTTCACTTAATTCTCACAATAAACCTGCAAGATAACTATTATGAGCTTTACTTTATAATAAGTACATTAAAGTTACACAGCAAGTGGCCAAGACAGAATTACAATTTCTATTTCACCATATTGCTATTCTTTTCCATCCAGAGAAATTTCTTATCCTATAGACATGCTCTAAGAATGTGTCAGATAGCTGAGACATTATCACACTTCTTTGCCCAGGAGACTCCCTGACAACTCAGGAAGAGGCAGCATGTATTCAGTGTCTATCCTTTGACCCCTGTTTATGACCTTGTTCTAGCAGGTTCCCAGATGTTCAGACCCTCCATGTGGAGGAGCCTGTGATGGAGGTATTTTGGCATACATGCCAAATTTGTGGCATTGAAACCAGCAGGGAGATCTAAAAGAGGGACTGGGTAGTGAGTCAAAAATGACAAAAACAGCAACAAACAGGAGGGCCAAGTTTTCAAATATGATAATTCTGTCTGGACAGTTGACAAAGAACAAATGCTCCCTTGCTCTCTGTGGAAATGATAATTTTAAAAAGCAGACTGGGGAGCTTTAGATAATTATTTAGTCCTTTTAAATATTTATGAGTTCCAGTGTGCTACATACATTTTAAAAGACAGTTGACAACTGCAGCATATATCATCTTGTTCCCCCTGCAAGCTAAAAATAGGGTTTTTTTTTTTCTTTTTAATGTAAAAACAATACTTTCAGGCTGGTGTCCATGAAATAAAAGACTGTAAAATACTAATTTACAGGCATGACGGCAAATAATGTTATAAGAAATTCTTCTTGTGGACTTTCAGATGAGTAATCGAGTCTGTCACTTCTGCCTGAGAGAGACCATAGAGGGCACTCTTGATTAGTAGCCAGGACAGGGGCTGAGGTTTTGAGGTCCTGAGGTTAAGGCTGCCAGTGTCTACCCATGGGGTGTTGGAAGCTTAAGGAATCAGTCCAGTTGTAGCCTGGAGGAATAAACTTAGATTTGATTCAAAAATGAGAACCAATCTTGGATCAAAAAGGCAAAGCATTGGCAGGAGCAGCAGAAAAAAAAATAGAAAATAGCCTTCCAGGAAGCAAGTATTGACCATTGTTTCAAATTTAGCTCATGTTTTTACTCCTCTTCCAAGGTCCAAATGCAGGGGTGTAGATGAGCCTGCCTGATTTAATGGGGCAGTTGGGTAGCTTCCACCCTCTTCTGTGTCTTCCTGAGGTAGAAAGTTGTCATGGAAACAGTCAGTGCCCCATCCCAGATCCACTTCACCAGCAGGTATACCCATTCCCCAGCTCCTGAAAGTACTACTTCCTGTTAGCATTCCACAGGCACTCCTTTCCCCAAAAGAATTGCCCTTGGTCTAAAAGGAGCCACCTTACTTGATACGCTACTTCCTCTTTGAGTCAGAATTTAATCAGTGATTGACTGACATAGAGTCAAAATTTCTGGCCCCTTTATCTCAAGGTGAGGCTGTCCCCATGGTGCGATGCACACTGCAGAATTCCCTATAGGATCAGGTGAAAGTTCATCTTCTGTAGAGGCCACATTTTTGCTCAGCTCCTTCCCCTGTGCCCTCGTGCTACCTTTACTTCTTTACATATTTCACCAAAGTTCACCCCTTTTTAATAAATCATTTGGTGAGACTCTCCATTCCAGGCCCCTCTAGGGAACCCAACTAAGCCGGAAGGATAAGGGGTGCACTTGTTATGCCAGCCAAATGGGGAAACTGAATCTCTAACAAGGAAAGGGGTGTCTCTCACCATACAAAGTGCTATCAATTACTTAGATGTTTGCTCAGGGATGACTGGGTCACCCTGACTATAGCAAGAGCTTAGTAAATAGCCATTCTCCAAGCTTAAAATGTCCTCCATCTGAACACTTTTCATGCTTTAGGACTCCATCCTGATGTCATTCTCTTGGAAAATGTTCTCTGGTTTTCCTGCCTCAGAGCCCTACATGGATCTGATTGGATCTGATTTCTCCTTCACTTGGCTTCCATGGTGCTTTGCATTGCCCTGTGTTTATATATCACAATGTATTGTGAGGTTGGCTCTAACTTTTATTGAGTGCCCCATAAATGCCCTAGCTTGCTTCAGCTAGAGGGGCCAAGGCAAGGCAGTGTTCTATACCTGAGGTCCTGCTTCCGAGGATGGCAATTTCTTTGCACTTCCTCCTACTTACTAAAAGCACCACACTCCTAAGCTATTACCTTAGATCTGTCTGGAAGTAGTATCTCCAAAAGTCTGTCATACAGGTCGGTATAGTGATAAGACACTGAGATTATCATGGGAACTCAGCATCCCCCAAGCAGGACTGAAGAGGAAGGATAGCTCCAGGCCATCTTCATGAACATTAGGTATCTCTGCTAAATTCTGTTCTGTCATATAAAATGGCCATGCAAACAAACAAGGATGTTATCTCATCATGGAGCTGGCTATAAAACTTGTAAGATGCCAGGTTGTTGTCTTGGTAACACCCTATGGAGAAGCTTCCAGTCCCGAGGCCTGAACCATGCAGAGATGTATTGTATTGAGCTAGATAAAAATACTGCTGAGAGACAGCTAGCCCTACAGATTTCAGAAGCAGGGAGCTTTGGAGCCCCAGCTCCAAACAGCAGCTAGCTCATTTCCTTGAGTAACATTGTGCCCTGAAAGAGTCCACACATACTGGAAGACATGTATACACGAAATCACATGCAGGGAGTGGGGGGCATGGACACATGCAAGAGGGGGGATCCCTGCCATTAGTCTGAGCCAAGACCTAGGTACCTGGGTCTGCTGTACTGAGTAGTGGAGGAAGCCCCTAGAGGCAAGGAGACCATAAACCTGGCTCTAAGCAGCTTCTGTGACCCACAAGATGGAGGCTCTGAAGCTGTAGCTGCTCTCTCTTCTCACATCTAGGCCTGGATCTTCAGTCTAAGAAGCCTTTGTCCCAAGGCAGCTAAAGAGTTTGAGGGACATACCAGAAGTCTGGTGGATGGACCAAATGTGATGGGAAAGGCCTGGAATCACCCCAGGAATATCTCCTCAGATAGACGATAGGGCTTGCTAGTGGGGAGATGCAGACAAATCTGTAAGGACCCTACACACAGGGAGAGGTTAGCCCATGCATGACAAAGTGACCATACTCAGCCTCAGCTAGCTGACAACTCAGATACAGTCCTCCCGCAACTGTGAGAAAACCTGAGAGAAGAAGAAGAATTTGAGGAGTGTATGAAAAGGATCCCAGGGATAAAATCCTTCATATGTTCTGGAAACAATAACAAAAATCGGTCCTAGTCAACACGGTATGTATGAGAACTGAGATATTGCTTATTCATCCAAGCAGGAAGGAGAGATCACGTCCTAAGCATGCTGCCATGTCTTCAGGCCCATGACTCTTAGCCTAACACCCATGCAGTGCAGTTGTGCAGGCAGAACCAGCAGTGGGGGGATTCGAACCCTCAGCTTCCAGGACCTGTCAATGCCACAGGAGGTGGCAAGGTCAGGTGCCATGTGGGGACCTGAACACAGGGCTGGGATCATCCCCTGGAAGATTCAGCCCTTCCCAAAGGCTGAGTCTCAGGCTGCCCACAGGTCTCTGCTACCATGGGAAGAATAATAGATTTGGAGGCAGGAGACTTGAGTGTGAATCCTACTAATAAGATTATTTATTAGTTGTCAGGCTTTAAACAAGTAACATTAACCCTCCCCATCTGTAGAAAGGGAATGACAATGCCCATGTTTCAGAGTTATAATGAAAAACAAATGAGATCATTATGGAAATGTACTGAGCATTCCACCAACTACACATGAAAAAATTACAACTAGTTAACGAGCATCTAGTCTCTGCTATATTCTCTCTTAAGCTAAGTAGGGGTGATACAAAGATGAGTATGCAAAATCTTTGCAGATGGCTTATAGTCCCATTAAGGAAAGGTAGCCGACCCATGGTTACAGGGGATCAGGTCATGGGCAGATTAGGTTTTATTGCAAGATATTTAAGGCCCTGCAAGAGGAATCTCAAGTGTGTTTTGAGGACAGAGGCCTAATTCTATTTCTCAGGTTTATAGAATTGGGATTAAACTCAGGTCCTCATAAATCCAAACCTGGCCTTCCTCCTCCTGCAGAGACATGTGGCTTATTTAGTGCTGGGGCTAGAACTACTGTCAGATTTTTTGACTGCCAGCACAGAGGCATTTTCACTACAGCACACTTTTTTTGTTGTTGTTGTTTTTCCATCAACATTAAAGCAAGTAAGTTCTATTTCAGAGTCTAAATGAAAACGCTGGGGTTGACCCTTTGGGAACCTACTATTAGACCAAATACTTTTCTCCCAAAGCAGCATAAGAGACTTTTTACAACTCTAATTAGGGTTATTTTATTGCAGCCTAATGCCAAAGCACAGATCCCTAATACAATTTTTCTTTATGATCTAGGAACAAAGTCTTCTGATGCTTAGATAGGTTGACAATCTAGTTCTTTCTCCTGAGAGAGAACAGTAACATTGTGTCTGAAAAGCCCCTTTCTGGTTTGGGAAAAGCTGATATCATATCAGGCAGTTGAAAAAGCTGACTAGTGGAATAAACATCCCAGTTGCTCCTGTGGAAGCTGGGGGTGGGGGGTGCCCCCCTGGAAATGTGCTGTAGTGTGTTATCTTCTGCTGCAGATCACTCCTGGAAGCCTAACAGTTGGACGTTCAAAGCAAATCATTGTTGTGGCTGCTTTCACTTGGAGGATTGTCCAGGCTGATGGACTGGTCAGCGTTGTTTCCCTAAAACAAGGAACTGTTTGTCTCCTTCATGCCCTCACTGTTTCCTGAGAGAGCTGCTGGCGAGCACAAAGGAGTGGCAGTTGATTAAAGCAAGAATAAGAATAATATTCAAAATTGATAAGAACAATTCAGCCAAATGGAGAGCTGCCTGACACTCTGACACTCACTATTGTCATTCAAGTAGTATCTCTTGCTTATGTTAATTAAGAAAAATAAACACTGCTCTGTGTTGCCACATACTGTCAAAGCAAATACACAGTGGGAAGCATAATTCATTTGCCTCACTGCAAGTCCCTACTACTGAACCAAGCCATTTGGAAAAATTGTTTAGCTTAGCTCAGGGCGACTTTATCAATTGCTGATTCTAACCTCCAATGCCAACATTTATTAAGCTTCTACTCTGGGCCAAGAACTGTAAATGTGAGGAAAGAGATAACTCTCCGTTTCTTGGAGCTCGTGCAACTTAATAGAAATTTTTATGATATAGACATAGTATTTTATATTTATTCACCCACTCAGCAAATATTATATTAAAAATTAAGCACCTAAATTCTAGAAGGTGGGGATCAGTACTGAACCTAAAAGAGATGGTTGCTGCCCAATTTCTAATGAAGGAAGTCTGGCTGTAAACAAATAAAGTAAAATGCATAGCAGAGTGATAGAAGCCAGTAAGTGCTATGGAAATAAGAAGGGAAAGAAGAATACAAAGTTCTCAGGATGGGGTTGGGAGGATTACTCTACATCACGTGGTCAAGGAAGACTTCGATGAAAGACATCTGAAAAATCAGAAGAAAAGTAAGGAGCAATTGTGTGACTATGAGGGAAAAGGTGCTTTAGGCAGAGGAAACAAGTGAATGGTCAATGAAGGGAGACTGTGCTTCATTCTAAGAGTCAAGGACCAGCTCCTTAGGAAGTGGGTGTGGCTGGAGGGGAGAGACAGAAGGAGAGGCGAGTGTATGGAGGAAAACTGTGCAACATGAAGAGCCTTGCAGCATCAGTAGAAGGTGAGCCATTATTCTGGATGCTCTGGAAAGTATGGTGGGGTTGAGGGGTGGGGGGCGAGATTCAGCAGAAGAGAGAACATGATCTGGCTTAATTTGAGAAAGAACATTCTGGGTCCTTTTGAAGAATAAATGGTATGGTAGTAGATAAGCAGAAAGACCAGATAAGAAACTAGTGCAGTATTCCAGGCAAGAAATGATGGTGCCTAGGGTGATAACAAGAGAAGAGGCCACATTTTGGGTGTATTTTAAAGATAGAAAAATAGGATTTATTGATGGATTTGCTATAGGGTGTGAGATAAACAGAAGAATTGAGAATGACTCAAAGGTTTGGAGGCACAAACACATGGAAATACAGAGTTGCCATTTACTAAGCCAGAGAAAATTGTGAGCAAAGGAGTGAAATTATGAATTTGGCTACTGACGTGGCAAGTTTCAGATGTCCCATATTAATCTGGGCTCAGGAGAAAGATCTGTGGTTTAGATGTAAATCTGGGAGACATTGGCATAAAAGTGCTTTGTTTTGTTTGTCACCAAGAGATGAGCTTGCCCAATGGGTGAGTTAGTAGAGAACAGGTCATTGGTGAGTGCTGGTAATATTTAAAAACTGAGAACACAGGAATGAAGTAGCAAAGGAGACAGGGAAGAAGAGGCCAGGAATCCAGGGGCCAAGCAAGGAGAGAGGGTGATGTCATGAAATTGAGGTAAAGAAAGTGTTTCACTCAGGGAGAGAATGACCAAGAGCTGTGTGTGTGCCTCATGCATGCCCGGAACTAAGTATATGTTCCACAGGAGTTCATAAGACAGAGTTATTCTAGGTTCGAATAGGAGCCAGAGAGAGGCTCTGTTTTAGAATGGAGCCATGACTGATGGAGAGAGGAAGCCATTTTAAATGATAGATACCCCCTATTAGCAAATGCTATAAAATGATTACCATGTGCCAGGTACTATTCTCAGAAATTTACATATGTATTAAATATGTAAAAAATATATAATCTTAAAAATCTATGAAGTAGGTACTATTATTGTCTCTTGTAACAGACAAATGCTTGGGATTACACAAATGGTATGAATTGGGCAATATGGTTTCAGAGAGCATCTTAATGCCTTTATCCTGTTACTGTTTTTTTTTTAATTATTTTTAAATTTAAATTCAATTTAATTCACATATAGTGTATTATTAGTTTTAAAGGTAGAATTTAGTGTTTCATCAGTTGTGTATAACACTCAGTGCCCATTGCCCAGTTACCCCATCTCCCCACCCACCTCCCCTCCAGCAACCCTCAGTTTGTTTCTTATAGTTAAGTTTCCTATGGTTTGTCTCCCTCTCTGTTGTTATCTTATTTTTCCTTCCCTTTCCCTATGTTCATCTGTTTTGTTTCTTAAATTCCACATGTGAGTGAAATCATGTATTTGTCTTTCTCTGAATGACTTATTTCGCTTAGCTGAATACCCTCTAGTTCTATCCACATTGTTGCAAATGGCAAAATTTCATTCTTTTTGATGGCTGAGTAATATTCCATTGTATGTATATACCACATCTTTATCCATTCATCTGTTGATGGACAATTGGACTCTTTCCATATTTTGGCTATTGTGGACATTGCTGCTATAAACATTGGGATGCATGTGCCCCTTTAAGTCACTATGTTTGTATCCTTTGGATAAATACCTAATAGTGCAATCGCTGGGCGGCTACTGTTTTTGTAGATAAACCCATGGAGTTAAGAAAAGAATTAACTAGATTGATAAATCATGAATAGACTAGTTTGACTAGAGTGGAAGACTTTTTTTATAAGAACAAGTGAAGTTCAAAAGCAAGGTTAGGGTTGTATCACCTGGTGTGGGCAAATCTCGATGGTTTTTGGACTTTATTCCGTGGGCAGTAGGGGGACATTCGTGTTTCTAAATGGTACAATTTTGAGTTAATATTTCCTCATTTTTGGGCTGCCTGGGTGGCTCAGCCGTTAAGCATCTGCCTTTGGCTCAGATCATGATCCCAGGGTCCTGGGATCAAGCCCCTCGTTGGGCTCCCTGCCCGGCCAGAAGCCTGCTTCTCCCTCTCACATTCCCCTTGCTGTGTTCCCTCTCTTGCTGTCTCTCTCTCTGTCAAATAAAAACATAAAAAAAAAATTTCCTCATTTTCTAAGGGACACATGACCACTTAATAACCACAGATTGATAAAAGTTTGGCATTTGAAATTTTCTCAAAAATCCTAACAGTGCAGAAACTGAGACTGGACATTTAAATTCATTCTCTAAAATCATACAGCTATTGGCAGGGGCATCAGCAGTGTTGAACCCAAGTCTGTGCCACCTAACCTCACACCTCAACCAGTGGAAGTTAATGATTAGACTGTAACTAACTTAAAATTGGCCTGGATATAGTGACTTGGGTCTAGTTTTAATCTTTCTTTTTATTTAATTTTATAATTTATTGTGAAATATTTCAACATAAGTTCATAAAATAAATTTAATAGACACTTCATTTCAATTTGCAGCTTTAGGCCTAAAACCTTTAAGAACAAAGGTAATCTAAGGAGAATCACCTATAAAATGTTTAGTAGGCACAGCAGATACAGCCTGTGTTCTGCCCACATCCTCTCTGATCCATGCACAGCAGTCCAAATTCTAATAGTCATCCCTGTGCTTTTTTTTGTTGGGGAGGGCTTTCCTTGTTTGGGTTTCCAGAATGTACTCTGTCCATGTTCTTGGCAGGTTAGAGAGCTCTGGGAGGCAATATTCTCCAGGAGCAGCCCCTAGGTAATGACTGCTGGGTGTAGGGTATAAATACCAAGGCTCCCTCACCCCTTGGCCACTACAGTGAATTTCTCCACATGATTAATGTCCGGTTGCTCTCACCGTGGTAGCTGATTGAATAAGGCACCCTTTATGGATTTCCCCTCCCTTCCCTTCCTCCTGTCCCTACCAGTATTATTTTCACTTCCTAAGTCAACTTTTTCATAATTGTGGTCTCAATAATTGTTTCTAGGAGATCCTAAAGGAAGACAGCACATTTACCTTAAATGGAAATTAGTCCATCCTTGTTGCCCTTTTTCATAAATAGAAGTTTTGTGTTCTGCTGATGATTATAGCATTGACCTGTATGATGGTAGAGAATGTGCCAGCTCTAATTTTTAATTTGCATTTCCTGTCATCAAGAGGATGAATGCAGGTCTTGCTTTTCCTGCACAGCTTCAGGAAAAGTCACTGATGTGTGTCCCTTTGTCATCTCATTTCAGCAGCAGGGGCTCGGATCACCAGGCCTGATGGGACACAGCAATAGCTGGCAATAGACAGCATTCCTCTTTCTTAAGTAGAGAACAACACTAGAATAAGCAAGGCAGTTGTTTTCAGTTTTAATTTAAATTAAAGAGCATTTGTGTTTGGCCAAGCTCCTAAAGCCACACTCTTGAGAGTTAGTAACAGTGGGCTGGACAAAAGTGCCCCTGATTTGCTGTGCTCCCCTTTTCTCTGGGCAATGCCCCTCCATGATCATCACTGGTAATCTTATTTCTCATAGATGGATCCTAATATCAACATGAAACACCACTATGAAAGTCCTCACCGAGACAGTGGGATGAACAGGTTCCTAAGACATTAATTACTTACAGAGATTTTAGGAGCAGTAGTTCCATCTCTGATGATTAAAGAAGCACGTGGTTGAGAAATGAAGCTCTGAGGAAGGGAATTCATGGGAATTCATGGTTGTATATCATGCAAAGTTTCAGATTCTTTCATATATATTATATTATATAATTGCCCATAAAGTTACTAATGAACGAAATGAAGATCAGAGAGGTTGAGTGACTTGCCCAAAGCAACATGTTATTTAGTGGTGGGACCAATATCTAAATACAAGCCTCTCTGATTCAAAGCACAGTTTTGTAACAACATTGCCCTGCTTAAAAGTAGAGGGTGAAGAGAAGAAATGCTCCAGTATGAATTTTTTCCTACATTCCAGAAGGTGAAGCGATGCTGAGACAAGGTAACAGGGGACTTTGAGCCAAATAAGAAGGGATAGAGTGTTTTGTTTGGTTCTCTTTTGTTTTGTTTTTCAGATTCTAGATGTATTCAGGAGAAGAAATGAGTGTCTTAAAAATTAACTTCGATTAGAGTAGATATCAAAGGCTGTATGTCTGGCATGGAGCTAAGAGTGGCAGAGGTCAGGAGACATGTGTGACCAGAATCCAAGGAGGATGATGGTATCAAACCTGGTGTCCCCAGAGTGCAAAGGGTCTGACTGCTCTCTGGGCACACAGGACATTCCCTATAGTCCTGGGCATGCAGCCCAGAGGGAGGCTGGTTCTCAAAAACTGGAAAACCCAAACGACCTGCCCAGCCTCTGTAATAGATACTTTCTGCTGTGTAAGAAACTATCACAAAACTTAAAAGCTTGAAACAACCAGTATTTATTTAGCTCAAAAATCTGTGGATCAGTCGATTGCTTCTCCAGGACTAGGTTGGCTTGACTGATCTTTACTGGGATCCCTCAAGCATTTGTCATCCCCTAGCTAGCCTGGGCTGGTGACTGAATAATCAAGGGCAACCTCAATTTTGTGTCTGGCAATTGACCAGCTCTTGTCCAGGTTGACAGTGTGGCTGCACCTTGTGTCATTCATATTCAGCAGGTTAGCCCAGGCTACTTCTCCTGAGAGAGAAGGGTACTAGGAATAGAAAAAAGGGCAAACCTCAATGGACAAGTTTCCCCCAATGATAACATCTTGAAAAGCTGCAGTACAGTATCACAACCAGGATATCAACACGGATACAATCAGGACACAATTTAATCAACACAGGATCCCTTTTATTACCCATTTATAGGCACATCTATTTCTCTCCTGCCCCCACCTCTTCCTTAACTCATGACAAACACTAGTCTGCTTTCCATTTCTGTAATTTTGTCATTTCAAGAAGGTTATATCAATGGAATCACAAAGTATATAAACTTTGCTTGAGATTCATCCAGATTGTTGTATGTATCAAAAGATATTTCCATTTTACTGCTGAGTAGTATTCATGATCTTGTATTCTGCCTAGCCATTTACCCATTGAAAGACCTCTGGGTTGCTTCTATGGGTATTTGGAATAAGGCTACTATAAACATTTGTGCACAGGTGTTATGTGGACATAGTTTTTATTTCTCTGGCATGTATGATGAGGAATATAGTTGCTGAGCCATAGGATATTTGCACATTTAGTTTTTAAAAAACATTTCAAAATGTTTTCCAGAGTGGATGTATCATTTTATGTTCCACCAGTAATGGATGTGATCCAGTTTCTCCACAGCCTCATCAGCATTAGTGCTGTCTGATAGATCAGTAGTGATATGTTATTTTGGCGTTCATTTGCATTTCCCTAATGGCTAATGATGTTGAATATCTTTTCATGTCCTTGTTTTCCATTTGCATGTCTTCTTTGGTGAAATGTTTCTTCATGTCTTATGTCAATATTCCAATTGGATTTTTTTAACTTGTTGAGTTTTGAGAGTTTATATTGTCCACATACTAGTCATTGTCAGTTGCATGATTTGCAAATATATTCTCCCACGTGGCAGCTTATCTTTTCAACCACTTCACAGGGTCTTTCACTGAACAAAAAGTTTTTAATTTTGATGAAGTTCAGTTTATCAGTTTTTAAAAAATGTATCATGCTTTTGTTGCCGTCGCTAAGAACTCTTCACCAAGTGCTAGGCCCTGAAGATTCTCTCCTATGTTTCTTTTCTACATTGTTTCCTACTAAAAATGTTATCATTTTATGATCAATTTGAGTTAATTTTTGTATCAGTTGTGAGACTTGAGTCAAGGTTCATGGTTTGGATTTTGGGTTTTTTTTTTCGGTGGTTGTTTTTTTGTTTTTATCTATGCATATCTAGTTGCTTAAACACCATCTGTTGAAGAGATTATTCTTCCTGCCTTGAACTGATTTTGTACCTTTTTTTTGAAGAGCTATTGGCTGTACTTCCAAATTTTCAGTTTTATTTTACTGTTATATATGTCTGTCCCTCTGCCAATACCACACAGTCTTGATTACTGCAGTTCATTATAATAAAGTCTTGAAGTCAGGTAGAATTATTTCTCTAACTTTATTGTTCTTTTTCAGAATTATCTTAGCTATTCTATCTTGTTTGCCTCTCCATGTACATTTAAAAATAATATTGATTATTTTACAAGAATGAATCTTACTGGGATTTTGATTGTAATTGTTGAAACTGTATAAAAATTTGGGGAGAATTAACATCTTCATTTTGTTGAGCCTTCCAATCTATAAACGCGGTATGATTCTTCATTTATTTATATTGTCTTTGTTTTCTTTTGTCGGCATAGTTTCCACCCTGCAACTCCTGTACATGTTTGTTAGATTTACACTGAAGTAATTCATTTTATGAGCAATTATATATGATATAAATGGTATTGTGTTTTTAATTTCAGTCCAAGTGTTCATTGCTAGTATATAGAAATGCAATTGATTCATGAACATTTACCTTCTATTCTGTGTCTTTGCTGAACTCATGTAATTCACTTGCTAGTTCTAAGGGGCTTTTTTTTTAATTTCAGTTTCCTACCTAGATAACCATGTTATCTGCATATATGGACTGTTTTACTTCCTCCTTTCTCATTTATCTTTCATTTTCTTTTCTTAACTTTTATTCTAGCTAAAACATCTAGAACTATGTTGGATAAATGAGGTGAGAACAGACATCCTTGCCTTATTCCCAATCTTGGGGATGGGGGGAAACATTCAATCTTTCACATAAAATATAATGTTATATTACTTGTACATTTTTTAAATCAAGTTGAGGACATTCTTCTCTATTCCTAATTTTCTGACATTTTTTTAATGAATTAGTGTTGACTTTTTTTCAAATGCTTTTTTCTTTATCACCTTACAAGATCATGTTTTTCTTCTTTCTCTTTCTTTCTCTATTAATATGGTTCTTTTCTTTTTTTTTTTTTTTTTAAGATTTTATTTATTTATCTGACAGAGAGAAACAGCCAGCGAGAGAGGGAACACAAGCAGGGGGGTGGGAGAGGAAGAAGCAGGCTCCTAGCAGAGAAGCCTGATGCGGGGCTCGATCCCAGGACTCTGGGATCACACCCTGAGCCAAAGGCAGATGCTTAATGACTGAGCCACCCAGGCGCCCCAATATGGTTACTTTCTTGAATGATTTTTTTGAATAATGACACAGCCTTTTATCACCAAAATTTACCTCATGAAGTAATGGTGTACAATTTTTAAAATATATTTCTGAATTCTATTTGTTAATATTTGGTTAAAGATTTGTGTGTCTATATTGATGAGGGAAATTGATCTATAGTTTGCTTTTGTATGCTTTTGTTTGATTTTCGATACTAGAGTAACACTGGTTTCATAAAATGAGATGGAAATCATTTCCTTCTTGTTTATTCCCTGAAAAAGTTTGGGCAGAATTGGGGTTAATTTTTTGTTAAATATTTGGTAGAATTCTCCAGCCAAAGCATCTGAGTTAAAATCAAACAAATCAATTTAAAAATGGGCAAAAGATGTGAACAGACATGTTATCAAAGATGCTAAACAGATTGCAAATAACCCTATGAAAAGATGGTCAATATCATATGTCATTAGGGAACTGCAGGTTAAAACAATGAGATAACCCTGCACACCTAGTATGATGGCTAAAATCACAAACCTTGACCACACCAAGCTTCGATAAGGATGTGGAACAACAGGAGCTCTCACTTCTTGCTGATGGGAATGCAAAATAGTACATCCACTTTAGAAGATAGTTTGGTAGTTCTTACAAAAATAGACATACTCTTCCTGTATGATTCAGCAGTCACACTCCTTAGTATTTACCCAAATGAGTTGAAAACCTGTATCTACACAAAATCCTGCACATTTGTTAAGCAGGATGTTTTTAGTAGCATTATTCATGATTGACAAATCTTGGACAATGGAATATTTTTTAGTGCTGAAAACAAATGATCTATCAAGTCAGGGAAAGATATGGAAAATCCTTAAATGTGTTTTGCTAAGTGAAAGAAACCAATTTGAAACGGCTACATCTGATTCCAGCTACATAACACTTGGGAAAAGGCAAAACTATGCAGAAAGTGAAAAGATAAGTGGTTGCCAGGGTTTCAGTAGGTGGGGATGGGGGTAAAGAGAGATGAATAGGTAGAGCACAGGGGATTTCAAAGAAAGTGAACTATTCTGAATAATACTAGAATGGTGGACACTTGTCATTTTACATTGTCAAAATCCATAGAACATCCAACACCAAAAGTAAACCCTACTGAAAACTATGGATTTCAGCTAATAATGTGTCAATACTAGGTCATCAACTGTAACAAATGTATCAAACTAATGCAAAATGTCAATAATGGGAAACGCTGTGTGTGGAGGTTGGTGGGGGGGGCAGGGGTAAGAAGAGGCATATGAGAATTCTGCATTTTCTGATCAATTTTTCTGTAAATCTAAAACTGCTATAAAAACAAATTGTATGTGTGTTTAAAAATACTTATCAACAGAAAAAGAAACACATTGGGATCTGTAGATTTCTTTTTTGGGAGTTTATAAATTACGCAGTCAGGCTTTACCTCCACAATTTCCTTTCTTCTGCTTGCTTTGTGTTTATTTTGCTTTCCTTTTTCTATGTTCTTAATGCAGGAACTTAGATTTTTTTATTTGTGTCTTTCCCTCTTTTATTGCTGTAAATTTTGTTCTCAGAACTGGTTTATCTGTGTCTCACAAATTTTGATATGGTATATTTTCATTTCGTTCAGTTTCATGCATTTTTAAAATTTCTCCTGAGACTTCTAGTTTATGTTACTTCGTTTCTAAGTGGAGATTTACATGTCTTTGTTGTTGATTTCTAGCTTGATTATTCCATTGTGATTAAATAACACAGCCTGTATGATTTCAGTTTTTTAAACTTTGTTAGGATTGTTTGATGGGTGAATATATCTTGCTATACATTTCATGTGAACTTAAAAAATGTGTATTCTGCTGTTACTGGGTAAAGTATACATGCCTATTAGATTCTATTGTTTGATGGTGCTGTTGAGTTCTTGTATATGTTTGCTGATTTTCTGTCTAGTTCTGTAAATTGTTGATAGAGATTGAAGCCTCCAACTATAACACAGGTATGGCTCTTTCTCCTATAATTTTTATTAGTTTTTGCTTCACGTAATTTGCAGCTCTGTTATTTAGTGTATCCATACTTAGGATTTCTATGTCTTCTTGAAGGATTTACCATTTTGTCATTACATAACTTCCCTCTTCTGTCTGGTGATTTTCTTTTCTTTGAAATCTACTTTTTTTTTTCTATTAATAGAAATAGTCTTGCTTTCTTTTGATTAATGTTCACATGAAATATTTTTTCCAGTACCATAATTTTAATTGGCATATATTGTTATAGTCGAAGTGATTTTTTTTCTTGACAGTATACAGTTGGGTTATGTTTTTATTCCACTCTGTCAATTTCTTTTAATCTCTTTTCAAGAACTTTTACATTTAATTTAATTATTGATATTTAGGGCTTACATTTGCCATTTTTTTTCTTTTTTACCCTACATTTTTTTCTCCTTTCCTGGCTTCCTATGGGTTACATGAACATTTTTGTAATTCCAATATGATTCATCAATAGTGTTTTAGAAAATATCTTTTTTAAAGATTTTTGTGTGTTTGCTCTACATATTACATTATATTCATATGATTTATGATAATCTACTGGTGTTATCACTTTACCAGTTTCGGTAAAATGTGGAAATGTTACTTCCCTTTATAGCTCTACATCCTCCTCCACTTACAATTTTCTTATATATCTTATCTAGACATTTAGAACCACATCAGGCATTGTTATAATTTTGTTTCAACCATCATAATCTAGAAAAGTCAAGGAAAGAAGAAAGGTCTATTGCACTTATTTGTATTTTTGCTTACCGTATTCTTTCTTCTTTTTAAGGTTCCTTCTTTTTTGATTCCTGTCTGTTAAAGAAATTTCTTTAGCCATTTATTTAGGATATATATAGGAGATATATGGGAAATATATAGGAAATATGTGTGTGTATATATATATATATATATATATATATATATATATATATATATTTAGTCTTCCTTTATCTGAACATACCTTGACTTCTTTCTTAAAAGGTATTTTTGCTATGTAAAGAATTCTAGGTTGACAGTTCTTCTCTTTTAGCACTTGAAAAATGTGCCACTTCATCTAGCATCTATTTTCTGATGAGAAGTTTACTGTCATTTGAATTATTTTTACCTATAGGTAAGGTGTTGTTCTCTCACTGCTTTAGATGTATATTCGTCTTTAATTTTAGCAATTTGTTATGATGAGACTTGACATGGTTTGTTGGGTTTAACTTGTTTGGAGTTAGTTCATCTTCTTGAAACTGTACAGTTCATCTTCTTGAGCTGGTAAGTTTATGTCTTGCCAAATTTGGGAAGTTTCTGCCATTAGTTCCTTGAGTACTTTTTCATCCCTATCCTCATTCTCTCCTTCCAGAACTCTGATTACAGAAACTGCTTATTTAATTCCCAAAGGTCCCTGAGGCTTTCTTTATTTTTGTTTCAGTCTGTTATGTCTCACTTGTTAGGACTTGGTAATTTCTATTGTTCTATTTTCAAGTTTACTTAGTCTTTCCTCTGTATCCTCCGTTCTTCTGTTGAGACCATCCATTGCATTTTTTATTTAGGTAAATGTATTTTTCAGTTCTAAAGTTCCCTTTGGTTTTTCTTTATGTGCTGTATTTCTTTGCTGAACTCTCTTTATTTTCGTTTGTTTCATTCATGTTTCCATTGCTTGTTGAAACATTTTTATGAAAATTGTTTTAAAATCACTGTCAGACTATTCTGGTTTGTCAGTATTGATATCTATTGATTTCTTTTTTTATTCATTTTAAGATCTTCCTTTTTCTTTTTATGAGTGATTTTCAATTGAAACATGCACATTTTAGATATTATGATATGAAATTCTCAATTTTATTGAAGTCCTCTATTTTATCTGGGGCTTCCTCTTACACCTCTTTGACAGGAAAAGTAGAGCATCTTCTTGTTGCTGCCAGGTGGGGTAGGATGCAGGTTCTCCACTCTGCTTCCATTTAGACACAAATGGGGAGAATCCACATTACTGCAGGGGAGGACGGGAGTTCTGTTTCCCCACTAAGTCTCCTCACTAGATCTCCATGTAAGAATATGTTTTACTGCTTCTCGTATGACCTCCACTGACCCCACAAAGAGTGGTGCTAATGCAGTTAATATTGGGTGATGATAGAAGTTTTGACTTTCTCTGACATGACTCAGTCAGAGAGAGAGATGCCCCATTAATTCCAGGTAAATGTGGGAAGGTAGAAGTCCATGTTCCCTACATGATCTTCACTGAATCTGCTGAGGTATATTGGTGGATGTCTAGTTGATGCTCTATGGAAAAAAGTCCTAGCTCCCTACTCATACTTCTTTTTTTTTTTTTTTAAGATTTTATTTTTTCATTTGTCAGTGAGAGAGAGAGAGAGAGCACAAGCAGGGGAAGCAGAAGGCAGAGGGGAAAGCAAGCTCCCTGCTGAGCAAGAAGCCTGATGCAGGACTCAAAAACAGGACCCTGGGATCATGACCTGAGCAGAAGGCAGGTGCTTAATAGACTGAATCACCCAGGCATCCCCCTACTCATACTTCTATGACACTACACCACCAGGAACATTTTGTTACAGCCTGTCAGGGGTGGAAGTCTAGGCTCTCCACTTGTTCTTTGCTGACATGGCCAGGGGGGTGGTGGGATCATGGGTAGGGGATGGGTAGATATCACAGTTATTTCTATGATGTTTGGCAAGAAAAAAATGTTTATTGTCTAAAAGTTTTCTGTCTTGCTAGGCTTCCCTTTTCCTTCTATTTAGAGAGAAAGCTTTTTGAGGGCTTCTTTTGTCTTCACCTGTTGGTATTTTTAAATTTCCAGCTTTTATAGCTCCAAGTTTGGGATATATGAGACAAAAAAGAAAACACTGGGTACGCACTACTGTGCCATGCTTGGGTTCTGGGGTCTGTACCCAATCTGCCTTCTTTTCTTCACCTTTCAGAATCTTCTTCTGATTGTTTTATGCATTATATTCAGAGTTTATAATGGTATTTAGTGGGAAGAACAAGGAAAAGTACATATATTCTATCTTCTTGTAAGCAATAATCCACAAGCACTTTTAAAGTCCCTGCTTGTGTCAGATTTCTATTGTTTCATGAGTCACAGCCACAAGACCAATCCTAAGTGGTACAGAAACTGACTTCACCACATTATGGGAGAACCCTCAAAGTCATGTTGCAAGTGTGTAGACGTGAGATGGGAAGGAATTGCCAATAATTCCTATAACCTATCCAAACCTCTCTGATGCATGAGAGATGAGGAGAGAGCTATGGAGCAGTGAGAGAGAGAGAGAGTTGGGAGAAGAGGAGGGAGGCAGAAAAGGAGATATCAATAAGGTTGTTAGTAAGATCAAGAGAAACTACTATTGATAACACAGTTGTCAAGAAAAAAAAATCCCAATTGGTAAAAGTTGCAATATTACACAAGTATGTAATAAGAAAGCATGTTAACAAGCAATTAAAAATGTGGGAGTGTTGGGGCACCTGGGTGGCTCAGTTGGTTGACTGTCTGACTCTTGGTTTCAGCTCAGGTCATGATCTTGGGGTCGTGTGATCAAGCCCTGCACTGGGCTCCAAGCTCAGTGGGGTGTCAGCTTGAGATTCTCTCCATCTCCCTCTGCCCCTCCCCCTGTGCTCTCTTTCTCTTTCTAAAACAAGTAAATAAATCTTTGAAAAATGTGGAAGTGTCAAAATGAACACAAAATTTCATGTGGGTGGTAAGAAAAACATAGGCACATGGAGATGGTATGACCAAGGTACTCCTTATGGTCTTTCATAGTTTCTTATTTTTCAGCATGATGAAATGTTTTTTTTTTAAAAAGAATTTTACCAATAAAAAAAGTTTCACTGTGTCTAATGTTGCAGAATGAATGGAATGATAGTTAATTTCATGTACTTTCAGAATGAATTCTGATGTTTTTTAAGTTTCTGAGATCTAATTTTTTTCCACTTACAGAACGTCCAAGTTCTCCCACGTTATGTCTGTCAGTGACTGGGAGTAATTAGAGATAAAGTTTGAGATCACTTGCAACTTTCCTCCTTAAATCAAACCTCATACTCTTCTGTCTCCTGTTGATTCACCCATTTTTCAAAACAGTAGCTTCTGAGTTCAGTGTATAGCATAAACATTTCCACAGAAGCTGGGGCATTTCACTTCACTGACCAACCTCACCATCATGATGTATCCTAAACAGTCACATCTCTCCGGACCAGCAACGCTCCGATAAATGATTCCAAGGTGCTGAGTCAACTTCATTCTGCTCTGTGTTTCAAAATGTTATGTTTAAGGGCTTTCTTTGTGTTAAATAATATGCTAGGCACTCGGCATAAAATGTCTCATTTACTTATTTGGGTGTATTATATTCACCATTTTACAGAGAAGGAAGCTGAGATTTAAAGGAGTTGGTGCCATACAATAATTGTCTTTCTCTGCTTGACTTATTTCACTTAGCATAATCTCCTCTAGTCCCATCCATGTTGCTGCAAATGTTGGGTAATCTTTCTTTCTGATGGCTGATAATATCCCATTGTATATATGTACCACATCTTCTTTATCCATTCGTCTGTTGAAGGGCATCTCAGCTATAGTTTAGCTATTGTGGACAATGCTGCTATGAACATTGGGGTGCATATGGCCCTTCTCTTCACTACATCTCTATCTTTGGGGTAAATACCCAGTAGTGTAATTGCTAGGTCATAGGGTAGCTCTATTTTTAACTTTTTGAGGGACCTCCACACTGTTTTCCAATGTAGCTGTACCAACTTGCATTCCCACCAACAGTGTAAGAGGGTTCCACTTTCTCCACATCCTCTCCAGCGTTTGTTGTTTCTTGCCTTGTCAATTTTGGCCATTCTAACTGGCGTGAGATGGTATCTCAATGTGGTTTTGATTTGAATTTCCCTGATGGCTAAAGATTTTGAACATTTTTTCATGTGTCTGCTAGCCATTTGTATGTCTTCATTGGAAAAGTGTCTGTTCATATCTTCTGATTATTTGTTTCTCGTGTATTGAGCTTGAGAAGTTCTTTATAGATCTTGGATACCAGCCTTTTATCTGTAGTTTCATTTGCAAATATCTTCTCCCATTCTGTGGGTTGCTTCTTTGTTTTTTTTTTTTGTTTGTTTTTGTTTGTTTTTTTTTTTTGCTGTTTCCCTTGCTGTGTGGAAACTTTTTATCTTGACGAAGTCCCAAAAGTTCATTTTTTTTCTTTTGTTTCTCTTGCCTTTGGAAATGTGTCATGAAAGAAGTTGCTGTGGCAGATGTCGAGCTTACAGCCTATGTTCTCCTCTATGATTTTGATATATTCCTGTCTCACATCAAGGTCTTTCATCCATTTGGAGTTTATCTTTGTGTATGGTGTGAGAGAGGGGTCAAGTTTCATTCTTTTGCATATAGCTGTCCAATTTTCCCAGCACCATTTATTGAAGAGACTGTCTTTTTTCCATTGGATGTTTTTTCCTGCTTTGTCAAAGATTAGTTGCCCATAGAGCCAAGGGTCCATTTCTGGAGTCTCTATTCTGTTCCATCAGTCTATGTGTCTGTTTTTATGCCAGTACCATGCTGTCTTGGTGATCACAGCTTTGTAGTATAGCTTGAAATCAGGCAACACGATGCCCCCTGCTTTGTTTTTCTTTTTCAACACTTCCTTGGTGATTCAGGGTCTTTTCTTTTTCCACACTAATTTTAGGATTGTTTGTTCCAGCTCTTTGAAAAACGTCATTAGTATTTTGATTGGGATGGCATTGAAAGTGTAGATTGCTCTGGGTAGCATAGACATTTTAACTATGTTTATTCTTCTGATCCATGAGCATGGAATGTTTCACTCATTTATGGAACATAAGGAATAGCAGGGAGATTGGTAGGAGAAGGAAGGGAAGAATAAAGGGGGTGGATAAACAGAAGGGGGAATGAACCATGAGAGACTATGGACTCTGGAAACAAACTGAGGGTTTCAGAGGGGCTGGGGGTGGGGGATTGGGATAGGCCGGTGATGGGTATTAAGGAGGGCACGTATTGCATGGTGCACTGGGTGTTACACACAAATAATGAATCATGGAACACTACATCAAAAACTAATGATGTACTGTACGGTGACTAACATAACATAAGAAAATAAATAAAATAAAATAAAAATAAAATGAACTATAGACTGTAGTTAATAATAATATATTGATATTTGTTCATCACTTGGAGCAAATGCAGTACACTAATACAAGATGTTAATAATAGGGGAAATTGTATGCAGGAGTGATAAAAGAAACTCTTACTTTCTGCTCACTGTTTGCTAAATCAAACTGTTTTAAAAATAAAGTTTATTAAATATATTACAGTCTAGTTCATGTTAAAACCAATTGAATCACAGTAGCAGAAAAAAAATTGTGCCTATACATTTCCATTCTCTCTTCCATCTATTTGGTGTTATTATATATGAATGAGATTATATATTCATTAATGGTAAGCCCATCAACACAGGTTTGTAATTATTACTTTATCTAGTCGCTTTAAAAAATCATTTGGGAAAAAATGCATTACAAACAAATAAAGCATTTATACTGTCATATTCAAAAAAATTAAAGGAGTTGGTGCCTATTAAAAGGCATACTAATAGTAACATAATTAGGAATCAACCTCAGTTGTCTCTAGTTCAAAGGTGTAGTCACTTAACCACAATTTCACATTGTCTCCCCATATAAATCTCAAATGGCAATGGCAGTAAAGCCAGGATTCTACAACTGCAGAGCTTGATTTCATAACTTTGGGAACTTTTAGCATGAAAATGAACTTTATGATAATGAAGCTGAACATCACAACCATGAAGAAGTTGGAAAGACTTCATACTTCTACAACGATGTTCAAACAGTGTTTTAGTAGCACAACTTTAAAAAGAAGTTTGAAAGAGAAGCGTTATTAGAGTTTTCAGCAGATAGTCTTAAATGCCTCCAAATGCTCCAATACTGATTCTTATTTTGAGCTCAAATTAATCAATGCCAATACACTTCTCTGAGACACTGGATTCAGAGAAACTTCACAAATAAAAATTCTTTGTTTTGTTTCTCTTGTTTCTCTCCTGCTTAGGCCAGTACTACAACAAATACATCTTTCTGCAACATCTTTAGTAGTAAATCTTTCATCAAACCAATAAATGCTAACATATTTGAAATGAATAACTATGGAATGTCTGAAGCTTAGCTCTGTCTTTCTGAAAATAGATATTACTTACAACACTATTCTACTGCAGTTATGAGGTCATCAAATTTGTGAGAAAGAAAATCAGTAAATCGACCAACCACAAATTATTGCAGACCAATTGCTATCAGGAGGAATTATCCGCGCATATGTGGGATTTGAGAACTGCCTCTTCTCTCTAAGACCCATAGACAGTGGAGATCATATGGCAGGGAGTGCTTTGGAAAGAGATAGAAAAGAAAATAAACTCCTGAGATTTGGGAGATGAAAAGGACCCTAGCAATCATGTTTGTTCATTTATTGCTTCGTTTATTGGTATGTTGAGGCATAGGCAGCATGGCACATTGGATAGAACGAATATTGGATTCATGCAGACAACTTTCATTCCTAACCTTTCCACTTCCTGTTTATATTGCTTATTCTCCTGGAGCTTCAGTTTCCTCACCTGCAAAATGGATTTTCTTGTACAATTGGTTTTTTATTGTTATGAAATGACCTTCTTTATCCCTAGTCATATCCCTTGTCTTGAAATCTTTTAAATTAATATTGTCTCATGTGCTTCCTTTTATGCTTGGAGTTTGCATGTATATCTGTTTCCATTCTTTTATTTCCAATCTTTTTATGCCTATATAATATTTATATATATACATATATATAATATTTAAAATGTATTTTGTAAATAATATATGGTTGGGTCATATTTTTTTATCCATTCTAAAAAGTTTTGTATTTAATTGAGTATTCAGACTGTTTATATGTAATGTAATTTTTATGTGGTTGGAGTTAAATCTACCATTGTGATCTTTGCATTCTATTGGTCACTCTTTTTTTTTTTCTTTTTTCTGCTTCATTTTTATCTTCCTTTGGGTGTTTTGTTTTGTTTGTTTGTTTGTTTTAGAATTTATTCTGTCTCCCTTACTAACTTTTTTAGGCTAAATAGGTTTTGTTTGTTCGTTTTTGAGATGTTTAATTCAGTGGTTGGCAGTGATATGGCGGTTATTTCTTAATCATGAATTACACAATACAATGAGTAACCTACTGTTGCTGAAATGTAAATCCAAATGGACAGAACATTGTTTTTGCCCTAAATGGGACTCAGAATTTAATGGGGAAGTATAACATATAGATTTTTTATAATGACATGGGTGAAAATGTATGTTCAAGAAAAAGTATGTTCAAGAAAGCATTGGAACACAGAGTAGGTAGACCTTGGAGAGGAAGAATGAGAAAGAGATTTTCAAGTGACATATTGAGAAGAAGAATGGTTTATTTACAAATGTTTACATACAAGAGGAGAATGGTCATGTTAGAGAAAGGTGGTTACTACAAAATGTTAAAATGTGATATATATATATATAGAGAGAGAGACACACACACATATATATATGTATATATATATATATATACATATATATATATATATGCGTGTGTGGAGAAGGCAGGGCATAGAAATGGCAGATTACAGATCACAAGGTGCTCTCAGATTGATCAAGGGAAACTGAGCCTCATTTTTGTGGTGATAAAGAGTTACTGAAGGATTTTAAATCATTTGGTTGGTGTGACCTGATGTATTGGTACAAAAATCACACTGGTGTTGTGTAATGGATGTAGATTGGAGTTGGAGGGAGAAAAGCATGGGAATAAAAAAGCCAAAGTCCATTTTACAGATTAGAAAAAAATGAGAAGTGATGTAACTTGCTTAAGTCACAAATTATGGAAGGTGAGCATGATGTAAACAAACCTGATTCCTTGTACAACTTTAAAATGGTTGCACTAACCTGGTAATATTTTAAATTACATATTGTGTCATTTACATATTGTAATTATGTAATTACATAATAAATACTTTTGATGATAATGAAGGTAATAATATAATATGGTTGTTTCATAATACAGATACATTGATATTTGCAGTCAAAACTATACTAACCTGAGTGGGAGATATGTCTTAATATATGTACTTACATAAATCCTAAAAACGGTGTAGTCATCTGAGTTATCTAGTGGCTGGTGTAAGAGGACAAATTCTCTGTCCCATACTTAACTGAGTATAGGAAATACATTTTTAACATGTTCCTTGAATAGATTTCATACGCGTTGTGTCAGCCAAATCATTTTAGCTGCTTTTGCCCCTCTTCCATCTTAAACTTGATATATGATTGACTGGAGACTACATTTGATTGACAGATACAACAATTTAAATATAAACACTTTATTAACCCTGCAAGAGCATCCTAATAAAGAGCATGATGGAGACAGACATACAAGGTAGATGTGCTGATTTTGAAGACGATCACGCTGTAGCTTAACTTGACAGAAGCAATGAATCAAATCCTGTGAAAATAGTTCCAAAGATATTTTCTCCACACTATTTAAATCAGCAGCTCCATGTAAGTAAGCAATGCTAAAGGATTATGCAAAGGCTTAATGCTTTCCTGCCCCTTATAGATTTTAACTTAGACTCCAAATTCTCTTTTGAGTTTTCTACAGACCTGAGATAGCTCCAGGAGGCTGTTTGTACTCACTTGTCTTGTGGCCCTGACTGCACCCTGACTCTTGTAGGATGATTCAAAAACTTGAGTCGCTATTTCTGGATGACTCAGTGGGGGGAAAAAAGCAGTTAGATTATTAGTTAATGCTAGTAGCTAATTTATTAATCACTCATCATAAAGCAGGCGGTATACTAAATGCTTTACAAGTATTAACTCATTTAATTTTCACAACAACCAAATGGCATGGGTAATATGTTACCTTTATAGAAGAGGAAGCTGAGTCTATATTGGTTAACATAATTTGTCTAAGGACAAATATCCAGTAAGTAGTATCTAGAATTAGAGTCTAAGCAGTCTGCTCCAGATCCCAAGAATTTAAATTTTGGGGTCCTACTACATGTTGGTCATCATGGCTAGGCAACTATACAAGTCGTACTGACAGGTTAAGGAAATGACTTTTTAATGCTATACACTGTGCCCAGTTGCATGTACTTAAATTCTAAAGCTCTTTCACATATGTCAGTTAATTTAATCTTCCTAATAATCTTATGAAATAGGTATTACAGTCGACCCTTGAATAGGTGCAGAGGTTAAGGATGTTAACCCTCATGCAGTAAAAATCCATGTATAACATTTAACTCCCCCAAAACTTAACTACTAATAGCCTACTATTGATGGGAAACCTTATCAACAACATAAACAGTAAAGTAACATATATTTTATATATGTATTATATACTGTGTTCTTACAATAAAGTAAGCTAGAGAGAAGAAAATGTTCTTAAGAAAATTATCAGGAAGAGAAAATACATTTACAGTATTGTACTGTAAAAAATCTGTGTATAAGTGGACCCACAGAGTTCAAACCCCTGTTGTTCAAAAGTTGGCTTTATTTTCATTTCAGAGATGATTAAAAAAAAAAAGTGGAAGAGGCCAAGTAAGTTTTCTAGGTCATGCATGGAAGAAGCAGAATTAGGTTTTGGTGTAAGTTAGACTTGGGTTCAAATTTAGGATCTACCCTTTACAAGCATGTAAATTAAATTCAATGAGCTGAATTTTTCTTACTTATAAGTTAAATTCTTTAGACAATTCTTCTACTCAGTATAGGGCCTGCCACCTGGTATCTACACAACAGATATTTGGTCTTTTGTTTGTCCATTCTATAGAAAGCTTTGGTATCATTATCTACTTTGTAGGACAAGAGGAGGGAAAAAAGGAAATGTCAAAATTTTCAGCAAGGACTATTTTGTCAGAGACAAACATTCTAAATAGGATTTCATAATCTGACAGAAGCAAAGACATGAAAAAATCAATGATGTTAATAAGTGGCAGTATCCTTCATGGCCTAAAGACCTCTTAACTTTTTTCTTTTGTTATGATACCTTCAGCTTAGACCAGCTCTAAGTCTGATTGCTTAGAAAACCATTCAGCCGGGGGCTTCTGCTTCCAGGAATATGGAGTAAGCACACTTTTCTCTATTCTTCTTGCTAAATACCATCAAAAAGACTTGGACGTTATATGCAAAACAAACATAAGAAGACTGAAATGGTGTAAAGAAGGCAGACCAGGTAGGAACTTCAGGACATGAGGAATGACATAATTTCCCTGAGTTTTCTTTTGGCCTCCTATATCCCAGGCTTGAATCTGAAGAAGCCAGCAAACTGGAAATGTCAAAAGGCACCAATACACACAAAAAATTCTAAGTAAAGCCTGTTCTCTCTAGCCAAAGGACAAGGAAAGGGGCATCCTAGCAAAACAGAAAACTTTTATGGCAATTGTTCTACACCAAACAAACACCACCCTTATCCATGTCAGTAGAGGCTAGGTGGGAGCCTGGACTTCCATGTTAATGAGGCTATAGTGAGGCATCCTAATACTAGATGGGTTAGTGTCCATGAATGCCAAGCAGGGATCTGGGACTTCCATCTCCATGAACTAGTAATGAGGTTCCCACTGCCTGGGCAGTCTGGATTCCACACTGACATACTAAAATGAGGTGCTCCTTTCTTCTCCACTGGTGTGGAGCCAGAGAAGGCTTGATGGAGAGTTAATACTTTGATCACCCAGTGTCAATGAGGCCAAATATACCCACCAGGTGTCAGTGGCAACCATGTGTTTTCTTGTTTTAAAAATACTATCCTGAGGCAGGATGAGAAATGCTGGCGATTCACCCTTTCTGGAAAAATAGCTCTCTGGGAGCTGCAGGGAGGAGTCCCTGTGCTTTGGGCTGTGCCAGTGCAGAGTGGAGTTTCCATCTCACTGAGCTGGGAGGGTGGAGGAGGGCGCAGGTCTGTTTCCAATGCAGATTCTCACAGTTCTTAGGGTTTGAGTAGATTTTCTTGAATAAATATATCTTAATTTGCTATATAGCCATAGAGTCATTTTAAGAAAACTTACATCAGAAAAAAATTTTTTTTATCAGTTTCACTGAGAAGAAGCTCAGTGGAGCCCCTCATGCTTGCTGGAAGGGAAACTTGTCTCTGTATTATTTCTTACAACTGCAAAATGCAATTATTCAAAAAAATTTTAAGCTTAATGAAAAGAAGAAAAAAACAGCATTGAAGTGCTGTCTTAGGTAAGCTCCAGGACAGATATTTTTGTACAAATTCTTTTTTGGGAAGGGCTTTGAGGAGAAAGGGAATGAAGGAAAAAGGAGCAGATGAAAGCACTAAGTAAGAATACAGTCTGAACTGGAAACCCGCTTCTGGTTGATTCTAAGAGAGCTCTGGAGCATGACATACGCTGTAGATTTGGCCCCATCTTGAGTGAGACAGGTCAGTCATTCATTATACTCAGCTTGTCTCTGGAGAATGATCACCTCCTTGGCAAGGTGACTTGTGGTTGCCAAAGCCAGTTGCCTAGAGAAAAGGCCAGCTATCAGCAATGAGCAACCAACACTAACAACAGGTAGGGCGAGGCACACTCACCAGGTGAAGGGGATGTGAGTGGCACACCAAGAACATCTATTAGTTCTAGATATTCATTTATTTAGTTATTAGTTCATGGAAGTGAACACTTTTTCAGGGTTGGAGATGCCAAGATAAATGTGAATCAATCTATGCCTTACAGGTGTCAAAAAAGTAATAGAAATAGTAGACTTTTATGGTAAATGGGCCAAAACAGGTGGATAGAACAGCCCTTTTTTTCCTTTGGCATGTAATACATATAAAAATACATATAAAACAATACAGATGAGTTGCCAGTTCTGAGCTGCTTCCTTCCCATCAAGGAAACAAATCCAAGGCATTGTTCAATAACTCATATTTTGTTTTCTCATTCATTTAACAAAGAGCTGTTGAGAACCTTGATAGGTCCTATTGTTATGAAGATAAATAAGCCAGGATCTGAGATTAAAGCTCTAACTGTGCAGTGGGAACACAGAGGAATAAGTCAGCAAATGTAGAAGACTCTGGGAAGTGCTATGATAAAGGTCAATGCCTGGGACAATGGATGCCCAGGGGAGGCATTGCTTCCTGGCTGAGAGTTTGCCCACATCCTTTGATTTCTAATTCAGTTCCCTCTCACTAAACTACAAACAGAAACACTGGAGGGAAGAGGGTTCTTGAGGAATCCCCTTGGGTTTACATCGAATCATAATCATGTTAAATACATCAGCCATCACATTATGCACTGCTAGAGTAAACTCACTCTTAAAATTTACCATGGTTATAAATAAAAACAGTGTTGTTTGACCTCCGTAAATTTAACTATGCCTTCTGAAATAAATATAATTACATTTATTGGCACATTTAGAATGGGTAACCTTGTGAAAATTATTCCTAAATGTTAAGTTCCTAAACCAGTGAAAGGAACTAAGGACAAGAATACGTGAAGTAGGGGCGCCTGGGTGGCACAGCGGTTAAGCGTCTGCCTTCGGCTCAGGGCGTGATTCCCGGCGTTCTGGGATCGAGCCCCACATTAGGTCTTCCGCTAGGAGCCTGCTTCTTCCTCTCCCACTCCCCCTGCTTGCGTTCCCTCTCTCGCTGGCTGTCTCTATCTCTGTCGAATAAATAAAGAAAATCTTAAAAAAAAAAAAAAAGAATACGTGAAGTATTATCGTAACAACCGGAAATGATTTTTATATTTACTCGCAAAACATATGAAAGCATGTTCTGAAAATCTTTCTTCACAGCATTTTGATCATATTACCCATGCACCTGAACCCCTCCTGTCATTCTCTTATCAATTTAATTCAGAGAATATATTATTTAAAAAAAAACATATTCAGTACAAACCAAAAATTTTAATGCTATACATTTTTCTATTTTAGTGAAAGTAGGTAATTTCACATTTAAAAACAATTTCTTAGGTATTTCAAATATCTCATCTACCATGTTTTCTGGTTTTAAACATACTATTTTGAAATCTTGAAAATATAAACATGTATAAATACTATAATCAGATCCTTCTAATGTTTTTCACTTGTATCATGCAGGCTATTAATTTGACTTAGTTATTCTTTATCAGGATGTGGGAATATTTTAGTCTTCCTAAGTTTATTTAAAGTACTGTTTTGTTTTTTGTTTGTTAAACAAATTTAACTAAGTTTAGATAAATATCATTTGGTGGGAGTATATCAACGGATGGATGGATAGATAGATATACTGATGCAATGAATGTATGATGTTCCTATATTTGGTAAGATTACTCTGTTTTTTGTCACTAATTTTTTATTGAGGTATAATTGATATATATATATATATATATGTATGTATGTATATGTTAGCTTCAGGTTTAAAATATAATAACATGATATTTGTATATATTGCAAAGTGATCACCACAATGTCTAGTTAACATCTGTCACCAAACATAGTTACAAATGTTTTTTCTTATGAGAACTATTAAGATTTACTCTCTTAGCAATTTTCAAATGTGCAATACAGCATTATTAACTGCAGTCATCCATGCTGTCCATTACCTCCCCATGACTTTTTATTTTATAATTGAAAGTTTCTGCCTTTTAACCCCTTCACCCATTTTATCTATTCCCTACCTTCTACCTCTGGCAACTACCAATCTGTTCTCTGAATCTATAAGCTTTTTTTTTTTTTTTTTTTTAGATTCCAAATATAAGTAAGATCATCTGGTATGAGTCTTTCTCTGATTGATTCACTTAGCATAATACAATCATATTCCATTATGTTGTTGCAAATGACAAGATTTCATTCCTTTTTATAGTTGAATACTATTCCATTATATATCCCCCTTACATTTTGTTTACCCATTCATTTATTGATAGACACTTAAGTTGTTTCTGTATCTTGGCTGCTGTAAATAATGCTGCAACAAATATTTTCATTTTCTTTGGATAAATACCCAGAAGTGGAATTTCAGGATCATATAGTAGTTTTATTTTTAATATTTTGAGGAACCTCCATACTGTTTTCCACAGTGGCTGTACAAGTTTGCATTCCCACCAGTAGTGCACAATTGTTCCCTTTTCTCCACATCCTTACCAACACTTGTTATTTCCTCTCTGTTGAAACTAGCCATTCTAACAGGTGTGAGTTGGTATCTTCTGCCTAGTTTTTAATGCTTTATTTCTAATTTTTTTGCTATTGAATAGTATCAGTAATTTTAAAAATCCTATTTTCATTGGTAGAGTGCCACATCAGTGACCCCAATTCCTTAGTCCTTTTTGCTTCTATGTCTTTTGCCATTTGACTTTGCAGTGTCTTTCCCTGAGGGAGTATCATATGTTTCCTTATTTCTTAATTTTAGATTTACTCATATAACTTCTTGGGGCAGCGGAGATTGAAATACAATGTGTCAGTTCCAGGCCTAGGCCTTAAATGGCTTGTGTGTTTCTACCTGACTTCTTGTATTTCTGTTGTTGCTATGAGGAAACAACACTAGCTCCAGTAGGAAAATGACTGAGATAGTACACAGAGCTGGATCAGCTGAGTTCCCCCAAGTATACTGTCCAATGTCAGTCAAATGTTTGCCTGCCAACCTGCAAACACGTGAGTTAGCCCAGCTGAGATTAGTAGAACTATTAATGAGGCCAGCCAGATAAGCGAACTCATAGCCAAACCAGAATCACATTAACTAAATAAAAGTTGCGTGGTGCTGAAATGTTACAGTTTGTTGTTATACTGCATTACCGTGAACATAGATAACTGATATATGGTCAGATTAAATGATCTCTAATAACACTATGTCTTGTTCCATATTAAGGAAATTTCTTGTTGCTTAATATATTTAAAATGTTGACAAATGTGCTACAAACATTTGAAAAAAAAACACTGAAGGAGAAACAGACAGCCAAGTAGTAACACTAGAGGACTTCATTGCTTCACTTGCAACAATGAACAGATTGTCCAGACAAGAAATCAATATGGAAATACTGGATTTAAAGTCCATGTTAGACTGCAGGGATATAACAGACATTTACAGGACATCGCATCCAACAGCAGCAGGATAAATGTTCTTCTCAAGTACATATGGAAAAATCTCCAAAATAGATTACAAAACTAATCTATACATTTAAGAAGATTCAGACCGTATCACACATGTTTTTCCAACCACAGTGGTATAAAACTAGAAATTGATTAGAAGAAAACTGGAAAATTTACAAATATATGGAAATTAAATAACACACTCCTGAGCATCAAATGGGTCAGAGAAGAAATCAAAAAACAAATAAGAAAATCTTGAGGGAAATAAAAGGGAAATACAACATACCAAAACTTATTGGGTGCAGCAAAAACAGTTCTAAGAGCGATGTTTGTAGCGATAAATGCCTACGTTAAGAAAAAAGGCACATCTCATATAAACAAATTAACTTTACACCCCAAGGACCTTGAGAAAGAAGAACATTTTAACTCACCAAGAAAAAAAGAGGACTAAAATAACTAAAGTTATAAATGAAGAGGAGACATTAAAACTGATACCACACAAGAATTTAGGATTATAAGAAAGTACTATGAATAATCACATGCAAACAAATTGGACAACCTAGAAGAAATGGATTAATTTCATTGATGAAAGAAATTAAAGACACACATTAATTAAAGCTATTCCATGCTCATGGATTGGAAGAATTAATATTGCTATTAATTAATAGATAATTAATATTTAATAATAATTAAGAATTACCTTAAGCATTCTACAGCTTCAGTGCAGCCTCTATCAACATTATAATGGCATTTTTTTACAGATAGAGAAAAAAAAATCCTAAAGTTTGTATAAAACCACAAAAGATGCCCAACAGCCAAAGCAATCTTGAGAGAGAGGAACAAAGCTAAAGGCCTCAAACTATATTTCAAAGCTACAGTAATTAAAACAGTATGGCAATAACATAAAAAAGACACATAGATCAATGGGACACAATAGAGATCTTAGAAATAAAACCATGTATATATGATTAATTAATTTATGAGAAAGGAGTCAAGAATGTACGGTGAAGAAAGGTGCTGGGAAAACTAGATAGTCACATGGGAAAAAATGAAACTGTACCTCTATGTTATAACCTACACAAAATCAACTCAAAATGGATTAAAGACTTGAATGTAAGACATGAAACCTTAAAACTACCAGAAGAAAACATGTGCGTAGCTCCTTGTATTGGTCTTGGCAATGATTTTTTTTTTTTTTAGATTTTACATCAAAATCAAAACCAACAAAACCAAAAATAAACAAGTTAGACTACAACAAATTTAAAAAAGCTTCTGCAAAAGAAAGGAATACATCATTAAGATGAAAAGGTAACCTACAGAATGGGAATAAATATTTGCAAAACCTATATTTGGTAAGAATTAATGTTCAAGAAAATATAAAGAATTCATACAACTCAGTAGCAAAAAACCCCAAGCAATCCAATTAAAAAGTGGGCAGAGGACCTGAACATATATTTTCCAAGGAAAATATACAAATGGACAAAAGGTACATCAAAAGGGACATCATCACTAATAATAAGGAAAATGCAAATCAAAGCCACAGTGAGATATCACCTCACACCTTTTAGAATGGCTGTCTTCAAAAAGACAGGAGATAAGTGTTGGTAAGGATGTGGAGGAAAGCGAACCCTTTTGCACTGTTGGATGGAAATGTAAATTGGTAGAGCTGATACCAAAAACAGTATGGAGGTTTCCAAAAAAATTAAAAATAGGCCTACCATATGATCCAGCAATCCCACTGCTGGGTATATATCCAAAGGAAATGAAAACAGGAAATCAAATAGAAATCTACATCCCCATGTTAAGTGCAGCATTATTCACAATAGCTCAGACAGGGAAATAATCTAAGTGTCCATTAATGGATTATATCTGTATATCTATATCTATATGTATATCTATCTATATCTATCTATTTCTATAATATCTAACTATCTATATACATATATCTAGATAGATAGATATGGGTGTTCTATATATGGATATCAATATATAGATATAGATATGGGTGTTATATAGAGATATAGATAGATATTATATACATATAGGTATAGACATATACATAGATTAGATATAGATATGAGTGTTATCAGACATGAGAAAGAAAGACATCTTGCCATTTGCAACATTCAATCTTTGCTCTTTTCACATGCATGCTCCCTATGTTTCTGTGTCTTCACATGGCTATTTTATTTAAGGACACCAGTTATACCAGATTAGGGGCTCACTGCACTCCAGTATGACCTCATTTTAACTCAACTAATTATATCTGCAATGACCCTATCTACAAATAAGGTCAGATTTTCAGATAACTAGAGGTAAGGATTTCAACATATCCTTTTGGAGGAATACAATTCAACCCAAAACAGTCTGCTCTCCAGCCCACAGTGACTCATATCCTTCCCACATACAAAATAAATTCACCCTGTTCCAATATCCCCTAAAGTCTTAACCCAATTTAGCATTAACTCTAAGTTCCAAATCTCATCTATATGTAATCAATCCAAAAAGGCCCAAATGTCATTTTCTAAATTATCTAAATCAGGTGTGGGTGAGACACTGGATGTGGTCCATCCTGAGGCAAAATTTCTATTTCTGAAACTGCTAAACAGAGAGCAAGATGTCTGCTTACAAGACACAGTGGGACAGGCATAGGATGGACATTCCCATTCCAAAAGGTTAAAATTAAAAGAAAAAAAAAGGCATCACTGGTCTAAATTATGTTTTCAATCCAGCAGGACAAATTCTCTTAGGTTTCAAGGCCTGAGAATAAGTTTCAGACTTGATGTCCTCTGGTTTCACAGGGTGGCCCTATTCTCTTTGACCCCCTGGAGACTAGGAGGCCCCCTTGACACAGGCCTCTGAATCTGCCTTTGTCTTGAGAGTTATTCTTCCTTCATTCACTTCATCCCATCTTTGTCCTTTTCAGTCCAAGCTTGCAGTATTTCTGCTCATATAAAATTTTCAAAATCTTCGTGGTCTTCTGTGGTCATTTAAGAGATCACAATGTTAGATAAGGGCTCTCCACAGTTCCTTTTCAGAGAACCACATTTTTATTTCCAGTTACTGCTGAGATGTTTCATTGGATCAGTGAGTCACACACCTAAACTCTGGCAAATGGTTGTCTGACCCCAACCTTGGCCCTATTTCCAGAGCATGCAATCTGGATCATTAAGCACTGGTTCCTTTCTGCTTAGCATTTCCTTCATCCATTTATCTTTTTCCTCTCACATTTACAGCAAACAGCAAGGAAAAACCAGTTCACTCCTTCTACTCTGATTGGAAATCTCTTCAGCTAAGTATCCAAGTTCATCCCTTATAAAATCTATTAAAAACAAAACAAAACAAAACAAAACAAAACAATACACCATAATTTAATCAAGTTCTCTGAAACTGTAGAAAGGGTTGTCTTTCCTCCAGCATCCAATAACATGTTCATTATTTCCATCTGAGACCTCACCAGGACTATCTTCAATGTCCATATTTCTATCAACAATGTCTTCAAGGCAATATGGACTTTTTCTATCATGCACCTCAGAATTCTTCTGCTCTGTACCCACTACTGAATTTCACTACCACTTTCACAATTTTAGGTATTTGTTAGAGAAGCATACCGTTTCTTGGTACCAATATCTGTATTAGTTTCTTGGGCCTGTTATAACAGATTACTACAAATTGGGTGTTAGTATGGTTGGTTCCTTCTGAGAGCTCTGAGGGGAAATTTGTTCCATGCTGCTCTCCTTCCTTCTTATGGTGGCTGGCAATCCTTGGCATTCCTTGACTTGTAGATGCATCACTCCAATCTCTGCCTCCCTCTTCACACATTCTTCCTGTGTCTCTGTGTCTTCACATGACCATCCTCATGTAAGGTCACAGTCATATTGGATAGGGACCTAAGCTTCTCCAATAAAATAACCTCATTGTAGTGAATATCATCTGCAACAACCCTATTTCAAAATAAGGTCATATTCTGCAGTGCTAGGGTTAGGACTTCAACATACCATTTTGGGGGGACACAATTCAACAGTTTCAGAGAAGACTGTTTTTATATAACCATATTTTTTTCCCACTTATAAAGACTGTCTATGGAGAAGGAAGTACAAGCACAGTGACCATGAACTATATCTAAGAATGTGCTGTAAATCTGTTAAAAAACTGTAATTCTTTTCCTTGCTAATAATATAAGTGGATTGAACATGGGCATTTACTTCTATACTTTTCTGAAATCTCACAAAAGTGCAGCAAAAAGATGAAATAAACTAGAAACGGTCTATGGTAAAGAATATGGGAGAGGAAATGAGAGCCATAAAGTTCAGGAAGCTGAAGAGCAGATAGATGAGGAATAACTTACTTAACTGAACTGGGAAAACTGATACCTAATTTCACAGTGTGGAAAGTCTAGAAACCAGTCTATTCAAAATACAGAACCTCCCCTTACTATACGTACACACACATACCCTAGTGATTGGGGGCCTCAAGAACCTCCAAAAACCAGGGAGCACATGGGACTAATAGGGATGACTGACTGAAAATCTGTACAAGAAACAGGCACTCTAGATCTCTTCCCTGATCTTGCTCAACTGGGCAACTGCTTCCTCTATTCCAGCAGAGGACTAGAGGTTTATTTTGAAAGCAAAGGGATTTTGCTCTTGGGGAATCCAATACACATTTGAGTATGAAGGCACAGCCTGAAATTATGGGGATGAAATGGAAGTCAGAAATGCTGGAAAGCCAATTTATACCCCCTGTTAGGAGAGAATTTCTCACTGGAGAAATTAACAAGTCCAAGAAAAAAAAAGACATGGAGTTGTAGAAAGTTGTGGACTCTCCCCAAAATGGAAGAGCCAAATTACCATCCAGTGATGCCACCCCAGGAAAGCCACGTCCTCATCCATCAGTGGCCAACCAGTTTCTTACAATATAAACATTAAGGCAGGGACCACCAACAGTTGAGGAAAGCCCAGCATCACAGTCAGAGACTAAAACAAACAATAAAAATATGAAAGAGGAAATGAAGATAATGCAGACAGCAGAAGGAAACGTTAATAAAAATTCCTTTATGTACCAGTGATGAGATTATAAATGGAAAAAAATATGGAAAACAGTATGAAGGGTTCTCAAAAATAAATAAATAAATAAAAGAACTACCATTGATTTCACTCTTGGGAAATGTCCAAAGAAAATGAGAACACTAACTCAAAAAGGTGTCTGCATCCCCATGTTCACAGCAGTATTATTTATAATAGCCAAGACATGGAGCAACTTGTGTCCATCAATAAATAAATGAATAAAGAAATTATTGTATATATATGTAATATATGGTATAATATATGTTGAATATTATTCATCCACAAAAATGAGGAAATCCTACCATTTGCAACAACATGGTTGTACCTTGAAAGCATTATGCTAAGTAAAGTAAGTCAAAAAGGGAAAGACAATACTATACTGTATGATCTCACTTGCATGTGGAATTAAAAAAAAAAAAACTAACTCATAGAAAGAGTTCAGATTTGTGGTAACCAGAAGTCTTGGAGGGTGTGGGAGGGGGAATTGGAGGAAGGTGGTCAAAATTGCAAACTTCTCGTAGTAAGAAATAATTACTAGGGCTGTAATGTACAACATGATGACTATAGTTAACACTGCTGTATTATATGTAGGAAGGCTGTGAAGAAATTAAATCCTAAGGGTTCCCATCATAAGGAGTTTTTTTCCCCTTCTTTTCTTTTTATTATATCTTTATGAGAAGATGGATATTAGCTGAACCTGTTATGGTAATCATTTCACAATATATGTAAATCAAACAATCATGATATACACCTTACCTTATATAGTAATGTAGATCAATTATTTCTTAATAACAGTGGAAAAGTAAATAAAAATAAGTATCCTCAGAAAATATAGATGTTATACTTTAAGTGAAAATAGAAGCCAAGGAAAAAGAAATACTTAAAGAAAACAAATTGCCTAACAAATACAAATTCACATACTTTAAGAAACATGATCAAAATAGATATTTGTACTCCAGAATACCAGAGAAATATAAAAGACCTCAAAACCCAAAGAGAGAATAAAATAGTAATATTCGTAGAACTTAGAATCAAATGACCTGAAACTTCTCAATGGCAGCATTGGAAGTAATGACTCCAAAGTTTTGAGTGATAAATAAAATATCCAACAGACTTCTATAACCATCCAAACTATAAATGAAGAGAAGAAAGGATATTTTCACACAAGGAAGTTCTCACAGAATGTATCTCTCCTATAATTTTTCAGGAAGCTACTCGACTACATGTTCCAACAAAATAAGGGAGTCAGTCAAGTTAGAGAAAGATATGGAATCCAAGAGCAAGGGCTGCAACATAGAACAAAAGAGAAAGACATTATTGGGATGATGAAAAAGGGAGATCCAAGGTCATGGCAGCTATGAATTAGGCCTGGAGAGGTCAAGAAATGTGGAGTTCTAGAACTTTCACACTGGGCTGGAGAGAGTGGGGATGTTGAGTGGTCATTTTGGGGAATAATCCGTCTGTACTTACTGATTCCATGGATGTACAACCTATGATATAGCCCTTTGCTCCTGGGTATATATCTTTTTATATACATGGACGCCTTGTTTTATTGTGCTTCATTTCATTGTGCTTTGTAGATATTATGTTTGTTGTTGTTGCTGTTTTTTATAAACTGAAGGTTTTTACAAACTTAAGGTTTACAGCAACCCTATGTCAAGTAAGTCTATTGGCTGCATTTTTCCAACACCATTGGCTCATTTTATGTCTCTGTGTCACAGTATTTCAAACTTTTTTCATTATTATTTTATTTGTTATGATGATCTGTGATTATTGATCTTTGATGTTATTATAATTTTTATACAGTGTTATGGCAGTTATAAACAACTGCAATTGTTTTGGTGTTCTTCTATGAACCACACCCATATAAGACAGCAAAGTTAATCAATAAATGTTGTGTGTGTTCTGACTGCTTCACTGACCAGCCATTTCCCCATCTTTGTCCCTCTCCTCAGGCCTCGTATTACCTGAGCCACAATAACATTGAAATGAGGTCAATTAATAATCCTACAATGGTCTCTTATATGTTCGCGTGAAAAAGGGAGTCACATGTCTCTCAGTTTAAATCAAAAAATAGAAATGATAAAGCTTAGTGCGGAAGGTATATTGAAAGCTGAGACAGGTCAAAAGCTAGGCTTCTTGCAACAGTTGGTCAAGTTGTGACTGGAAAAGAAAAGTTCTTGAAGGAAATTAAAAGTGCCACTCAAGTGAACACATGAATGACAACAAAACAAAACAATTTTATTGCTGATATGGGAAAAGTTTTAAGGGTCTGGATAGGTCAAATCAGGCACAACACTCCTTTAAGCCAAAGCCAAATCTAGAGCAGGGTCCCAACTCTTTTCAATTTTATGAAGGCTGAGAGAGGTGAGGAAGCTGCAGAAGAAAATGTTGGAGGTAGCAGAGGGTGGTTCATTAAGTTTAAGGAAAGAAGCCAAGTCCATAACATCAAAGTGCAAGGTGAAGCAGCAAGTGCTGGTGTAGAAGCTGCCATAAATCATCCAGAAGATCCAGCTAAGATAATTAGTGAAGGTGGCTACACTAAGCAACAGATTATCAATGTAGATGAAAAGGCCTTCTGTTGGAAGAAGATGCCATCTAAGACTTTCATAGCTGGAGAGGAGAAGTCAATGCCTGGCTTCAAAGGACAGGGTAACTCTCTTGTTACAGGTTAATGCAGCTGGTGATATTAAGTTAAAACCAATGCTCATTTATCATTCTGAAAATCCTAGGGCCCTTAAGAATTATGCTAAATTTACTCTGCCTGTGCTCTAGGAATGGAATAACAAAGGCTAGATAACAGCACAGCTGTTTGCAACATAGTATACTAAATCTCTTAAGCCCCCATTGAGACCTACTGCTCAGGAAAAAAAAAAAAAATCCTTCCAAAATATTACTGCTCTTTGACAATGCCTTGGTCATCCAAGATTTCCGATGAAGATGTATAATGAGATTAATGTTGTTTTCATGCCTCCTAACACAATAGCTGTTCTGCAGCCCATGGATTAAGGAGTAATTTTGACTTTCAAGTCTTATTATTTAGGAATACATTTCATAAGGCTGTAGCTGCCATACATAGTGATTCCCATGATGAATCTGGGCAAAGTAAATTGAAAATCTTCTGGAAAGGATTCAATATTCTAGATGCCATTAAGAACATCTGTGATTCATGGGAAGAGGACAAAATATCAACATAAATAGGAGTTTGGGAGAAGTTGATAACAACCCTCATGGATGTCTTTGAGGGGTTCAAGACTTTAGTGGAGGCAGTGCCCACAGATATGGTAGAAATAGCAAGGGAACTAGAATTAAAAGTGGAGCCTGAAGGTGTGTTTGAATTGCTTGCAATCTCATGATAAAACCCATGATAAGGAGATGTTTTTTATGGATGAGCAAAGAAAGTGCTTTCTTGCAATAGAATCCACTCCTGGTGAAGATGCTAGGAAGATTGTAGAAATGACAACGGGGGTGCCTGGGTGGCTCAGTCAGTTAAGCATCCACCTTTGGCTCAGATCATGATCCCAGGGTCCTGGGATCAAGCCCCGCATTGGGTTCCCTGCTTAGTGGGGAGTCTGCTTCTCCCCCTCCCTCTGCCTGCTGCTCCCCTTGCTTGTGTTCTCTCTCTGTCAAACAAATAAACAAATAAATAATTAAATAATAAATAAAATCTTTTAAAAAAAGAAATGACAACTAAGGATTTAGAATATTACATAAACTTAGTTGATAAAGCAGTGTCAGGGTTTGAGAGGAATGACTTCAATTATAAAAGAAGTTCTATTGTGGGTAAAACACTATTAAACATCATCTCATGCTACAGAGAAATCCTTCATGAAAGGAAGAATTAATCGATGCAGCAAAAGTCATTGTTTCTTATTTTAAGAAATTGTCACAGTAACCCAACCTTCACCAACTACCACTCTGATCAGTCAGCAGCCATCAACATCAGGGCAAGACTCTCAACTAGTGATAAGATTATGATTCTCTGAAAGCTCAGGATAATGATTACCACTTTTTAGCAATAAGGTATTTTTTAATTAAGGTATTTATAACATTTTTAAACATAATGTTATTGCACACTTAATAGACTACAGTATAGTATAACTATAGCTTTTATATACACTGAGAAATTAAAAAAAACTGACTAGCTTTATTGAGATGGTCTGAAACCAAACCCACAATTAAGATATGTCTGTACATTTGAAGTATGTCTGTACATATATTCACACAAAGTACAGGAAAGAGATATAGATGAGGCTGGTCTATGCAGTGCTTGTGAAAGTGGATCTAGAGCTCATTTCTGCAATATTGGTTAAGCAAAATGAGGTGGATCCACAGAAGTTACCAGTAAGATATTAACTGCACACACAGCAACAGATCTAAATAGTTAGATTTCAAAAAATGATGCCTAGAGAAGGAAAAAAAAAGTGAGGAACATTTATAAGCCAATACTATTGATATAAATTAAGAATATACAAATAAAAGGATGAATGCTGAACATTTTAGGACATACCAATGAAGGGTGGAGAAAAGAAGAATTGTGGCAATAAAGGGAACATATAAATGAGTAAATAGAACTAGAGAAGGACCTTCCCTGGATCAATGCATGTGGACTGTCACCTCCCTAAACTCCAGGTAAAAGCTCTCCAGTACCTGCCCTATGGCTGGGCTTGAGCTTCTTCCTGGATCTTCCACCACACCTGAACAGGGAAGCGAACTAACTGCTTCTTCCCATTCTCTAGACTTTCCATGACACTATTTCACACAGAGCTAAAGGAATTTTAGTGAACTTAATTACTGACAAAATTGAGAATGTCAAATTTTCATCTTTGTGGTATAATTACATAATCCAATAAAATGTAAATGGGAAATGACACCTCTAGGCACACATGTAAAAATTCTCATTTCCTAACATATAAGAGGATAATAATAGCTTCTGCGTTTAGGGGCATTTGAAAATTAAAATGAGATTACATATGTAAAGTGCTTACCATATTACCTGGTGCAGGATAAATCACTCAATATATAGTAGCTACATTAAATAAATTGGCTCCAAAAATTCATTTTGAAGATGGTTGTTGGGATTCTAAACATATTTTTGCCTAACAAACATTAATAAAAATGCAGATGAATAAATATTTAGACTGGATGCAAAAGACAATTAAGACCCTTGAGGGACTTGAAGTATAAAATTTATAGAGCCCCTAACTAAACCACTGCTAATTGACTGATGTCACTGTCACTGCCGTGTACTATGGTAGGTGACCATGTAATTTCCAATATGAGACTGTGTTTGGAGCTCCAGAGGAGGCTTCCCTGACTAGAGCATGTATAAGTTATTCTCGAAGTGTGGTGTGAGGATGCGGGCCCGGCAATCTGTTTGTTAATGGTATGTGATTAGATAAGAATAGTAATTGAGAGTAAACATTCAGAAAATTTTACAGCTATTCAAAGAGGTAATTTTATGCCTATTGAATGTAATAATTACAAAAATTGGACTTGTATTTTCATCTTATTTTTCTGGTAAATTATTTATATTGTTTTATACAGAAGTTTTGGCCCATAATGGATTGGGGAAAGAGGACACAGCAGGTCCCCTGAGATAAGTAGATCAGATAGTTTGAAAGGAATGGATCCAAAGTAACTCCCTATCCCAACGGCTCTATCAGATCAGTCAACTTTATTTCCTATGTAGAAAATACCACTATTTGAGGTTAATGTGTTTATTGAGTTTTTATCTTGTCTCTCCTTCTACAAGAGGGTAATTTGGGGAGAGGAGGTCTTATCTGCCTTAGTACTAACGATTAGAACAGTGTCCAGCATAGACCAGATGCTAAATTAATTTTAGTTGAATGGATCAGTGGATTAAATTTTAACTGCAGTTGTTATCACAGTGACTACTGTCATCAGACACTGGACAGACAACATGAAAGCCCTTCTAGCTGTGGTGAGGTGGTAAGGGCAAAGTGGCTCTCTCATCCAAACCACAGGATTCAGGTCTGTTACTCCAGAATATCCCCAGAATTTTATGAATAATCAACTTCTTTGAATGGCAAGGCTCTACTTTCTGACCAATTAGCATGTTAATTATAAACCTTTTTTGAACTAAAGATTTCAAACAGACTGTATGTTGTTAACATATTTGAGTTAAATATGTGCTTGTGGTAATAAACTATTTTTTTTTAATGTTTGCCACTTATTTTCAGACCATTTTCTAATTCGGACCAACCTCCCTTGCCCTATTAGGGTGAATTACAGATTCTTCACTGTCATGGTTAAAAGAGAGTAAGTTAATTTAGAGCCCTGGATGGCTAAAGCTGGAAGGATATTTTTAGTGCTTCTAATGACTGAATCTTGTGGCTTGCTGCAGACAGTATTAGAAGCTTCTATTGAAGTTACAAAGGGGTGATGAAGAGGCATATGTTGTAATGGTTTCGGGGGAGATGGGAAAAGGATGGGAAATAGAGAAAACTATTTGCCAATTACATAACAGCAAATACCATAGCTGTCCTTACAGAAGGTCAGAAATGCAGCAACTGAAGCTGTCACATAATAGACAATTTGATGATAGTAACTAAGAAAACACAAAAGGCAGCTAATCTCCCCCCTACTGATAAAGCTGTCTGAGGTAGATCAATTTAGTCGCGGTTGTTGTTAGGAAATTGCACTTGTTTGATGTTCCACAAGCAGATCATGTAGTTTCCTAGGAAACATCCTTTTTCACTTAAATCTAATTCTCCCACGTTGTGGGATCTGATGAGTCACTCAGCCTGATTTTTCTCTCCTTTCCCTCTACCCATTAAAAAGGTCCTACCAGCTGGAAATCTACTAAATGAAATGAATTTATTAGCTCTTCTCACCTTGTTCTTCACTTAACTCTTGTGTTTCTTCCTTGCAAGTCTAACTGCTTCCCTGTTGTGAAGGGCCAGAAATAATGATGGAGTGGGGTGTGTAATGTGAGCAAGTGTTGAGCACTGGCTTTTTTCAATTTCTTGGTTATTAAACTATACTTCAGCTTCTAGCTTTAAATGGAAAACATTACATGCATAAAGACTTTTTTTTAATTCTGTAGTGGAATTTGTCAATTTCATTTAATTTCAGATTCTTAGTCACATTTTACAGTTATGAGAGAGGGGAAGAGGGGGAAGAAAGGAGGGAGAGAGAAAGAAAGAGGGAAGAAAGTAGGGAGGGAGGAAGAGAGGGAAATCAAGGGAGAGGGAGAGAGAAGGAAAGAGGGACACAGGGAGGGAGAGAGGATCAAAGGAGGGAAAGGAGAAAGAGAGGGAAAGAGAGCAGGAGAGAGGGAGGAAGAGGAAGGGAAGGAGAGCAGGAAGGGGATGAATGGAGGGAGAAGGAGAGAGCGACACAGGGAGGGAGAGAAGGAGAAGGAGAGGGAGAGAGAGAGGGAAAAGAGGGAAGACTCAAGTAAAAGAATTTGCACAGATGTATTAATTCCTATCTGAGTCAATCAATAGAAGCATTGCCACAAAAAAATCTAGAACCCGAAGATAATCACAATATAATTTTAATTTGTTCATGAAGCACAAATATATGGTATTTGCTCCTAAGTATGCTGTGTCCACAGTTAATTAAGCTTGCACATTCTAGACATAGTTGTCTCTTTGGTAACTGGGGAGATGACATAGACGTGAGTGATAAAATTCTGCTGAGATTTAGCATGAATAAAGAATTCTCAGGGCAAAACCTCACTAATTCTTTTCTCCAGTGGTAGCAGAGCACACCACCTGTAGAAGGGTGACTGCTGACTGTGGGTACTCCCTTACTGGCCCATGTCCTGAGTTAACCACATTGTCTTCTCCCTTTTTTGCTACAGTCTCATCTTGACCATGTGCTAGGAATTGCGCTAATTACTCTCCTTGTATTTCTCATGTGTGATGAAGTACGGGTACTATTACCTCCATTTTACAGATGAGATAATCAAGTTCCAGAGTTGGTAAATGCTTTGCCCAGCATCATGTAGCTTAGGGCTTCCTCAGCTCATGTGTCTATGATCTTCATCACTAATGAATATTCTTTCTCTTGTGGGAAAATTTACTCATCTTCAAGATGGGGGATTTTAGAGGTTATGAAAATGCCTGTAACTGAGCCATTATGCCACTAAATTCACAAAAGCTAGTAGAAATATATCACAAGCCCACATGGGTCTCACTAATTCGACTGAAACAAAAGCATGATAAATATGGTCAGAAACAGTTTTGCAGTAAAATTACCCAAGGCAGGGTGTTCTATTTTGCATCATGAATTCCCCAGAAAAAGTTTTCACTCCTGAGATATGAAAAGTAGAGATGATACACACTCTACCACCTACCACAGCAAAGGCTCCTAAGGCTGCCCCTTGTATGGACATGGAGGGAAGGAGCTATGGTAGAACACATTTCATTGGATGACTAGGAATAAATTGCCTTTGGTTAGAATCATAACAACTATCTTCTTCCCATTTCAGGCTTCTTAGGAGACATTGATGTGGTGAACGTGCTCTATTTATGATCTCTTGAAAAACAGTAGTCTAGCTCCAAGACAATGCATTAATTAGCTATCAATGCATAATGGACCACCACAGAACCTCAGGGACACACAACAATAACTATGGCTGTGGAGGTCAGCTGACCTAGGCTCGGATGGTCTTGGACAGACTCACATGTCTGAAGCTGTCTAGACATCTAGGTTGGGCTGTGTTAGGGAGACTGTCTACTCATGTGTCTCTCCTCCTCCTTCTGGGTCCAGGGGCTAGCCCAGACTTGTTTATTTCTTCCTGATGGCAGAGGCTCCAGAACACAAGTAGAGTACACAAGGCCTGTTAAGGCCAGACTCAGAACTGACACACCATCACTTCTAGTGATTTCCATTGCCCACGTGAAGTTGTGTAACAGAACCCACAAGCTGTGTGCCCTCCTTCCCAGACTGCAAAGAGCCCTGCAAAGCTAATGGCAAAATATGTGGGTACAGAGAGGATGAGGAGCCACATTAAAATTCTACACCTGACACTAATGGTGTGAAATTGACTTTTAACTTCCTCTTTTGTTAAGCTGCATTATTCCTGCTTCATGGAGTCCTTGTGAGAACTGAATGAGGAACAGCATCTGAAAGTCCATCCACAATATGAAAATGGAAAAGTAGCTGACCTAGGGATCCACAGTTTCATTCTTCTTCCTACTGTGCCAACCCACTCACTCGATCACCCACTCATTTCCCTTCTCTGTTTCCATTTCACAAACATTCTTTTCTGATGTTCAGGGAAACTGTTTTCCCTGAGGTTGGGAGACTCAATTACAAGACCTTTTTTTTTTTTTGCCTCATTTTAGACCCTTGTATGCTACCATATGACAATTAAAACTATACAAGCAGTTATTTTCCATGAGGCACAGATGTTGTTTGTTTCATTTGAGAACCCAAGTCCTTATTGGTCCTACTTTTAAGGTCCATTTCTTAGGAAACATTTCATGCACAGAACAATAAAGAACAGCAAATGACATTATTAATATCTAAAGACTCATTAAATTCTACTCAGTGTTAAAATGTTCCAAACTCTCTGGAGAGTTCTGAATATAAATGTTCATTTAACCTACCTTTAAATTGCAGTATTTTTATAGAGATGAAATCGGATTTTGGTCAGCAAATGTTACATAACAGCTGCTTCCAGAGAGCTGTTTTCTGTTCCCATTTCCTTTGGATGTTTGAATTTGCAACTGGAGAAACAAGTCTTTTCTTGTGTATAAGATTGCCTGTACTAACTTCAGGCTCAGGACAAGTTCTCTCCTTGCTGTTGGGGACAGTCATTGTATAGGTCTCTATGTCTTAAACACGGGTAAAAATGTTGTAAACCCTTCTGGAATCCGTCAATGACAACTTCTGTCCTTGAAGATGTAGAAAAGATTAAATCAGAAAGAATAAGTTTAGTGCTTCTTTTGAAAGACTAGCAAGGGCATCCTGTGACCTGATTGAATCTGGAGGAGTTGTTTTCCTAAAATTTAGTTGTGTGAGTGGACTCAGATGTACTTTGCAGTCTGAGGTTGATGCTGGTTTCGTTGGAGGAAGGCCAGTAGGAACAGCAGATTATGTGTGGCTCACAAAACCACTAAGGCACCCATCTGGGACTTTAGGGAAGTTAAGTAGGAGGTATCCCTGGGCCTCAATTGTTAGGTGGGTAGAGCATTGTAATGGGAAAAAGGAGTCAGGTGTCTGTGGATTCAGAAGTTTGTAGTAAAAGGGTGAACTTATACTGGGGAACAAGTTAGGGACCTGGCTCAAAAACCAGGCCAAAACACATTTGCTCTATCTGGTATACAAGGTTAAGACTAGATTAACTGTGTCATCACACAGTTTTGATGCTGAGTTGAACTGCTCTGACCCTCAACCCTATCACACACTGAAAGGGTAAAAATAGCTCTGTATTCATGTGACTTCTCTTGCATCCATCTTCACTCCTGGTAGAGAATAGTTAGAACCATTAACTCCTAATACTGAGACCAAGCTGAGGAATGATCTGTGGGCCTGTTTCCAACCTTAAAACTGTGTATATCTGACAGGGCATCAGAATAAAACAGGAAATGAGGATTTCAACGATAACTTAATTTGGTGACTGCAGAAATGAGGTTGGGAGCACAAGAGATGCTGACACTCCCAGGGACTAGAAAAATGGAAAACAACCAGTGGTAACAACCACTCACTGAGCTGGAGTTGAAAAATTGGGACCACTTGATATAAATGTCATTCTAGAGGTGCCAGGTTCTTACTGCAACTGAGACACAAAGGTGTGGGGAGAGTTTGGGCATAAGTCCTCAACTCCTCCTGTCCCAAACCCTGCTGAAAACTCCCACTGGTGGACCCTGTCAGAATCCAGGGGGGTGAGGGAGTCCTGGCCACATAAGAGATTAGACTTTAGGGACCTCAACATTGGTAGAGAAGCTAGGGGATGGGAATGAGAGAGGACAAGTGGAGAATGATGTAAACATCTGTGATGTGATTAAAGTCACTGAAAAATATTTGGCGTATCAGTTCCAATTTCTCTTCTTCAAATAAATTACCTTCATTGCCTTTTACTGTCTCCTACTTATCAAAGCTGATACCTCAGAGATGAAATATTTTATAAATATTCATATCATTTTAATAATTTCTCAGCATAGGATCTTAGAGATTTGTTGTTTATGTTGCTAAAACAAAAAGAAAACCAAAACCCCAAAACCAAATCCGTGTGTACTGACATGTAGTATGATTTCTGTGTCATGGAGAAGGAGGCTCAAAAAGTCTGCAGGAGCTGAAACCTGTCTGTTTCCCAGGAGCGAAATCATAGCAAGGTCTGATGTTTAGCTTAGAGAGTCCACTGTCTGTCAACACATCTCTGTGCTTCCATCAGACTCCATGATCGCCATGGGACCAATTACACATCCGTATTCACTGGCCACCTAATGGGTCCCAGGCACTGCACTAAGTGCTTAGGAAGGATTGAGTAGCACATAAGACATCATGGAATTGGACACTTTAGTCCTTTTAGGGTTCTGCTTAAATTGCATGCAATTGGCACACTGCTGGCAATCCAACAGTAGTATTTTGCCTGTTTTTATAATAGTAGAAGATTGGAGTTAAGATGGCAGAGGAGTAGGGGGACCCTTTTTCAGCCGGTCCCCTGAGTCGAGTTGGATAGGTACCAGACCAGCCTGAACATCCATGGAATCAGCCTGAGACGCAGGAAGATACATCTGGATCTCTACAAATGAATATCTCCAGCGATGAGTATTGAGGTATGAAGCGGGGAGCCCTGAAACCGTGCACAGATATCGGAAGATAAATGGAAGGGGGAGGAAGCCGCCGCGTTCTGGTGCTGGGAAGCAGTAGCCACCTGCACGGAGGAGCGGGCGGACTCGAGGACCGGCACCCACGAGAGAGCAGACTGACACTGTGAGCCGGGGAACGCGCGCGACCAGACTGAAAACTGGAGCTCCGGTGTGCTCACTGGAACCAGACTGAGACCGGGAGCTCTGGAACGTGCGGGGGCGGCTGGCGGCTGGCGGTGTTAGAAACACAAAGGACAGAGAACGCTGGCCCTGGAAGTGAGGGCTGGGACACGGGGTGTGGGGCGCACATCCCGGAACGCCGCAGGGTTGAGCAGCACCAACAGTAACAGAGTTAAAGTGGCCAGAACATCAGTGGAAAAGGGTCCACAATGCCTCTGTTCTGAGACAGAGGCTGAGATTCGGCCACTGCTGCTCTGACTCTCAGAAGAGGCACAGCAAACCACCAGGGAAAGCCACCAGAGAACGAAAGCCTGGAAATACCGGCTCACAGTGTGCCTACCCCCTTCCCCCCTTGCAGGGGACACGGAGACTCTACCCAAAGAGGGTTGCCTGAGTATCAGCGCAGCAGGCCCCTCCCCGAGAAGGCAGGCTGAAAAATCAAGAAGCCCACATCCCTAAGATCCCTATAAAACAAGGGCGCATGGCCTGTGTCCTGGTCAGTAATTTGGGCTCTGAACAACCCCGCAACCTCTCCTCATCAGAATGACGAGAAAGAGAAATCCCTCCCAGCAAAGAAAAGACAATGAGTCTGTGGCCTCTGCCACAGAACAAATGGATATGGATATAACCAAATTATCAGAAATGGAATTCAGAGTAACAATGGCCAAGATGATGTGTAGACTTGAAAAAAGTATTAAGAAAATGTTAATGAGAATATAGACTCTCTAGGGGTGGAAATTAGAGCGAATCTGGCAGAAATTAAAAATTCTATGAGCCAAATGCAGTCAAAACTAGAGGCTCTGACGGCCAGGGTAAATGAGGCAGAAGAACGTATCAGTGAATTGGAGGATGGGTTAGTAGAAGACAAAGCTAAAATAGAATCTGGGCTTAAAATAATCCACGCTCAAGAATGTAGGTTACGGGAGATTACTGACTCAATGAAACGTTCCAATGTCAGAATCATCGGCATCTGCAAGGGGGTAGAGAAACACAGAGGTCTAGAAGAGATATTTGAACAAATTGTAGCTGAAAACTTCCCTAATCTAGCAAGGGAAACAAACATTCGTATCCAAGAGGCAGAGAGGACCCCTCCCAAGCTCAACCACAACAAACCTACACCATGTCACGTCATAGTGCAATTTGCAAATATTAGATCCAAGGATACAGTATTGAAAGCGGCCAGGGCAAAGAAATTTCTCACGTACCAAGGCAAAGGTATCAGAATTAAGTCAGACCTGTCTACACAGACCTGGAATGAGAGAAAGGGTTCGGGGGTATGTTTAAAGCTCTTTCAGAGAAAAACGTGCAGCCAAGGATCCTTTATCCATCAAGGCTGTCATTCAGAATTGATGGAGAAATAAATCTCCAGTCATTGACCAATTTCATAACCATGAAACCAGCCCTACAGGAGATATTAAGGGGGATTCTATAAAGATAAAAAGGCCCTAAGAGTGATACAGAACAGAAAGTCACAATCAATAGAAACAAAGACTTTACTGGCAACATGGCATCATTAAAATCATATCTCTCAATATTCAGTCTCAATGTAAATGGCCTAAATGCTCCCATAAAACTCCACAGGGTTGCAAATTGGATAAAAAGACATGACCCATCCATTTGCTGTCTACAAGAGACTCATTTTGAACCTAAAGATACATTCAGACTGAAAGTAAAGGGATGGAATACCATCTTTCATGCCAATGGACCTCAAAAGAAAGCTGGGGTAGCAATTCTCATATCAGACAGATTGGATTTTTAAACTAAAGACTATAGTTAGAGACACAGAAGGGCACTATATTATTCTTAAAGGATGTATCCAACAAGTGGATATGACAATTATAAATATCTATGCCCCCAACAGGGGAGCAGCAAGATACAGAAGCCAACTCTTAACCAGAATAAAGTGACATATAGATAAAAATACGTTAATAGTAGGGGACCTCAACACTCCACTATCAGAAATAGACAGAACACCCATGAAAAAAATCGACCAAGAAACAAGGGCTTTGAATGCCATACGCGACGAATTGGACCTCATAAATATATATAGAACACTACACCCCAGAACCAAAGAATATTCATTCTATTCTAATGCCCATGGAACATTCTCAAGAACAGACCATGTTCTGGGACACAAAACAGGCCTCAACCGATACCAAAAGACTGAAATTATTCCCAGCATATTCTCAGACCACAACGCTTTGAAATTGGAACTCAACCCCAAGGAAAAATTTGGAAGAAACTCAAACACTTGGAGACTATGAACCATCCTGCTCAGGAATGATTCGATAAACCAGGAAATCAAAAATCAATTTAAATATTTTATGGAGACCAACGAGAATGAAAACACAATGGTCCAAAACCTATGGGATACTCCAAAGGCAGTCCTAAGGGGGAAATACATAGCCATCTAAGCCTCACCCATAAGAATAGAAAAATCTAAATTGCAGTTTTTATATTCTCACCTCAGGAAGCTGGAACAGCAACAGAAGGACAGACCTAATCCACGCACAAGGAAGCAGTTGACCAAGATTAGAGCAGAAATCAATGAATTAGAAACCAGAAGTACAGTAGAGCAGATCATCAGGACTAGAAGCTGGTTCTTTGAGAGAATCAATAAAATTGACAGACCACTGGCAAGACTTATCCAAAAGAATAAAGGACCCAAATTAATAAAATTATGAATGAAAAAGGAGAGGTCACAACCAACACCAATGAAATTGGAAGGATTATTAGAAACTTTTATCAACAGCTTTATGCCAATAAATTTAGCAATCTGGAAGAGATGGAGGCCTTCCTGGAAACCTATAAACTACCAAGACTGAAACAGGAAGAAATTGATTTCTTAAACAGGCCAATTAATTATGAAGAGATTGAGTCAGTGATAAACAACCTTCCAAATAACAAAACTCCAGGCCCGGATGGTTTTCCTGGGGAATTCTACCAAACATTCAAAGAAGAAATAATACCTATTCTCCTAAAGCTATTTCAAAAAATAGAAACAGAAGGAAAGCTACCAAACTCATTCTATGAGGCCAATATTACCTTGATCCCCAAACCAGGCAAAGACCCCATCGAAAAGGAGAATTACAGACCTATTTCCCTAATGAATATGGGTGCCAAAATCCTCAACAAGATCCTGGGTAATAGAATCCAACAGTACATTAAAAGGATTATCCATCATGACCAAGTGGGATTCATCCCTGGGATGCAAGGGTGGTTCAACATTCGCAAATCTATCAGTGTCTTAGATTTTATCCAGAATGAAAAATTCAAAAATCATATGATTCTCTCAATAGATGCAGAAAAAGCATTTGACAAAATACAGCATCCTTTCCTGATTAAAAAAAACCCTTCAGAGTGTAGGGATAGAGTGTACATTCCTCAATCTCATAAAAACCATCTATGAAAAGCCTACAGCAAATATCATTCTCATGGGGAAAAGCTGGAAGCCTTTCCCTTAAGATCAGGAACATAACAAGGATGCCCACTCTTGCCACTATTATTCAACATAGTACTAGAAGTCCTTGCAACAGCAATCAGACAACAAAAAGGGATAAAAGGTATCCAAATCGTCAAAGAAGTCAAACTGTCTCTCTTCGCAGATGACATGATACTCTATATGGAAAACCCAAAAGAATCCACTCCAAAACTATTAGAAGTTATAAAGCAATTCAGTAATGTGGCGGGATACAAAATCAATTCTCAGAAATCAGTTGCATTTCTATACACGAATAATGAGAGTGAAGAAAGAGAAATTAGGGAATCCATCCCATTTATAATAGCACCAAAAGCCATACGTTACCTTGGAATTAACTTAACCAGAGATATAAAGGACCTATATTCTAGAAACTATAAATCACTCTTGAAAGACATTGAGGAAGACACAAAAAGATGGAAAAATATTCCAAGCTCATGGATCGGAAGAATTAACATACTTATAATGTCCACACTACCCACAGCATTCTACACTTTCAATGCTATCCTGGTCAAAATACTCAGGACATTTTTCAAAGAACTGGAACAAATAGTCCTTAAATTTGTGTGGAACCAGAAAAGGCCCCAAATTGCCAAGGAACTGTTGAAAAGGAAAAACAAAGCTAGGGGCATCACAATGCCGGATTTCGAGCTGTACTACAAAGCTGTGATCACAAAGACAGCGTGGTACTGGCACAAAAACAGACACATAGACCAATGGAACAGAATAGAGAACCCAGAAATGGACCCTCGGCTCTTTGGGCAACTAATCTTTGATAAAGCAGGAAAAAACATCCGGTGGAAAAAAGACAGTCTCTTCAATAAATGGTGCTGGGAAAATTGGACAGCTACATGCAAAAGAATGAAACTTGACCACTCTCTCACACCATACACAAAGATAAACTCCAAATGGATGAAAGACCTCGATGTGAGACAGGAATCCATCAAAATCCTAGAGGAGAACATAGGCAGCAACCTCTACGACATCGGCCAGAGAAACCTTTTTCATGACATATCTCCAAAGGCAAGAGAAACAAAAGATAAAGTGAACTTGTGGGACTTCATCAAGATAAAAAGCTTCTGCACAGCCAAGGAAACAGTCCAAAAAACTAAGAGGCAGCCCATGGAATGGGAGAAGATATTTGCAAATGATGCTACAGATAAAAGACTGGTATCCAAGATCTACAGAGAACTTCTCAAACTCAATACGCGAGAAACAAATAAACAAATCATAAAATGGGCAGAAGATATGAAGAGACACTCTTCCAATGATGACATACAAATGGCTAACAGACACATGAAAAAATGTTCAAAATCATTAGCCATCAGGGAAATTCAAATCAAAACCACACTGAGATACCACCTTAAGCCAGTTAGAATGGCAAAAATTGACAAGGCAAGAAATAACAATTGCCGGAGAGGATGTAGAAAAAGGGGATCCCTCCTACATTGTTGGTGGGAATGCAAGTTGGTACAGCCACTCTGGAAAACAGTGTGGAGGTCCCTTAAAAAGTTAAGAATTGAGCTAGCCTATGACCCAGCCATTGCACTACTGGGTATTTACCCCAAAGATACAGACTTAGTGAAGAGAAGGGCCATATGCACCCCAATGTTCATAGCATCATTGTCCACAATAGCTAAATCGTGGAAGGAACCAAGATGCCCTTCAACAGATGACTGGATTATGAAGTTGTGGCCCATATATACAATGGAATATTATTCAGCTATCAGAAAGAACGAGTTCTCAACATTTCTGCAACATGGATGGCACTGGAGGAGATAATGCTAAGTGAAATAAGTCAAGCAGAGAAAGACAATTATCATATGATTTCTCTCATCTATGGAACATAAGAACTAGGAAGATTGGTAGGGCAAGAAAGGGGTAATGAAAGGGGAGTAATCAGAAGGGGGAATGAAGCATGAGAGACTATGGACTATGAGAAACAAACTGAGATCTTCAGAGGGGAGGGTGGTGGGGGAATGGGATAGACTGGTGATGGGTAGTAAGGAGGGCACGTATAGCATGCTGCACTCGGTGTTATACGCAACTAATGAATCATCGAACTTTACATCAGAAACCAGGGATGTACTATATGGTGACTAACATAATATAATAAAAAAAACATTTAAAAAATTATAATAGTAGAAAAGGGAGAGTTTACTAATTGGCCTTAGTAATCACCCTTCTATATTTGAGATCCATCTATATACTATTTTCACCTCTTACCTTTCACCATGTCTTCTTTCCCACCCCACCCATGTGCCTTCCCATAGTGGTGAGAGCTCAGTTCCAGGGGAGGCACTGCACATGGATGGGATTGCTGCCTGACACAAGGGATTTGAGATATCCCTTTTGTCGGAGACACAATGGTCCTCTGGTCATAATGCTGCTTAACTAATCACCAAGCGTCTGTAGGTATCCGGCATGGAAACAGGCAAATTGCACACATAATCTCCTTTGATTTGTTCCTATGCATGAATTTATTTGCACACATCAGTTCTTTGCTTATTTGCTGCTGCCACCAAAATGATTAATGTTGCAAAACTAACAAAAAGCAAAGCATTCTGATTTCTAACTTCGATAGCACTTAGTCTGTTCAGGTCTATGTAGTTTTCGTTTGTTTAAAATCAAGTAAAAATGGCTAAGTAGGGAAAAGCCCTTGGAAAGGGAATCATAAGACGTCACATGGCACATGCTGGACTAACCTTGAACAAGTTTCATGAGCGTGAATAACAGTGATCACAGCAACCCAAAAACATTGCCGAAACACTCGCCGTCTCCCCTTGTCTGTTACCCCGAGGCAGATCTCTGTGAGACTGCATTCTCTTTTCTTTCTGGCCTGAGCCTTGTATGCCTGAAATCACCTCTTATTTTCTTTCCGCCACTTTTTTTATGCACCTTTAACCAATCTTGGCTTTGGGGAGGGTTTTCTCAGTAACTCTGGGAAAAGTCACATTTGGTTGCAGAAGCTCAGAGGTTTAGAGTCAGGAGGCAGTTGGGAGATCATTTAGTTCATCTTCCCCATCTCGCCTGCTGAGAACCTACAGTCTAGAATGCAGAAATAGAAATTTCCATGGTGATGAGAATTTTCTGTATCTGCACTGTTTGATATGGTAGCCACTAACCACATGGAGCTATTGTGCACTAGAAATGTGGCTAGTGTGACTGAGGAACTGAATTCTAAATTTTATTTAACTCTAACATTAATTTAAATGCAAATAGGCGTATATGGATAGCGGCTGTCGTATTGGAAAGTCTAGAGTTCTTGTGATTTGCCCACTGTCACACAGGTTTTAAGTGGAAGGAAGGACCTGATTGCTCAGGGCTTTGACTCACTTCAGGATCTTTACTGGTTTTCAAATACTGGGAGAAAATCAACAAACTAAGAACAGAGAACATAACTAAGATTACAGAAGAGAAGCGTCAGCTGCCTCAGCAATGACAAAGCAAAATGGAGCTGTCAGAATCTGGTAGTGGGAGAGGAAGAGGAGTGTAGTAATATTATCCTCTTATAATATGGGTATTCTAGGCATAATGCTCAAAATGATGAAAAGAAAAAGAAGTTTGGGTGTATTTTTAAAATTTTAGAAGGACAACTGAAATGGAAGCTAAAATATTTATAGAACCATAAAAATCAGGAGGTGGTGGTAGAAGGGAACAGAAAAGACAAGATGAAATAAGTATAAAAATGTTAAATTTATCTTGAGTGGGAAGTTAATAGACAAGGTCCTAAAATGGACAAATTAAAGACCAACATAAGCATAAACAGTCATGAAACATCTATAAGCAGAAGAGGTTAAAGCTATTTTCTCTGTGGAGTGGGGCAATGAGTAGGGAGAGATGGATAGATGCACAGGAAGTTAATACTTCTCAGCATTTTATGATTTTTGGCTATGTTTCTGTTTTTTTATTTTTTTAAATAAATAACAGCAATTTAAACAAGTTTCATGGGTATGAAATTAGGGCAGAGAATAAACTTATAAGAAATATATATTCTTTTAAATGAAGGAATGCTCAGAAATAATACATAAGGCACAATTAAGTCAATCACTGCCTTTCCCCATGTATTTAAACAAACATACAAAAATATTTACCCACAGAATCATTTATATTTGTCTAATATATAAAGCCAGTGATTTTGTCTGGCAATCTCAGTCTCAGGCTGCATGAAGTTAGATCTTCTACATAATTATTCAGTGCAGTCAAAATAAGAAAAAATTAGGCTGGATATTACAGAATTCAAATACAGCTCATAACACACTTCAGTCAAAGAACAACAGATATAAATGCAGATGCGATGTTGCCTATTGGAATACCCCAGGAAAGAGTGTTCCTGTACATTGTCCAGCCTGGCTATTTGTCACACAAGGTGCGATTGTGTTTGGTAGAGCCAAGAAAGAGTTCACTTATGAGAATTAGGAGAAACAAGGCAGAGATGCCCTGGCTACGGCATTTGAAGTCCATTTTTGAGCTAGACATTGAGAATCATGGACATCTGGCTATAGATACGGGTTGAGAATGGGCAGTTGACCTGCTGCAGTGTTGTACAGACACTGAAGGGCCAGTCTCAGAGTGGGGTGAGTCTGCAGATCCTAACAAGGCATGACCAGCTGAGCATATAGTTCATGGGCTGGGAGAAGACCTGTTAGACCAAAGTGAGGATGGGGCCCTAACAAACCAGTGGGCGTATAGAAAGGACTTGCCCAGTACAGTGACCCTGATAAATCCACTCCTGCTTTGCAGAAGCTTGGTCTCCAAGTTCACACTTGAGAAGAGATAAATGGGGCACAAATAGAGTGTAGTATAACATGACCCCTTGGGGAATAACCACCTGACCTGACCTTCTAACCATGGTTAGATAGGGCTCTAGTATAATGATGGATTTATTCTTACAGGTGCCTTGTACTTACTTAGCTTTAACATCTCCATTTCAAGTCTCATTTCCTAAAATTTCATACAGTTACTTCACATTCTTGAATATGATCCATACACTAAACCTCCTGAAAAGTCATTGTACATCTGTAGTCTAAAATGGTGTAGGATTTTCTCCATCCAAGCCTGACTAGGACCAAGAAAACAAAAATATATATATAAAATAAAATAAAATAAAATAAAATAAAATAAAATAAAATAAATAATGAAATAAATAAAATAAAATTCCTTCCATACTATAAAGGAATTCTGGAGGCACTCTAGTCCATAGTTTTTCTATGCCTGATGAGCAGAGAAAGAGAAATACAATGACACCAAGGTTTCACCCTCCTACCTAAATCAATGACAGGTTTCCAATATCACCAACTCAGTGTGCAGTGCATTCACTCAGTGGACATTTTTCTGGGTCTCCAGCATCAGATTCTTGTCAAAAATTCCCAAGGGAACTGTAAGCTAGCCCTACATTGCCAATGGACAATAAAGGATCCAGAACTGTCCACTCTCATCAGTTTCTATAGAACCTTTCTATTGAGTGTGGATCTTCCTTCCAGGAGACCCTTTGCTTTTTATTTTAGGCTTGCTGCTCTTGCATGATACCAAGAATCACTGCAGGTGCTCTACTTACTTCAAAACTGATTACACAAAAGTCATATCTACTGTCTTGGTCTGCACAGGCTGCCATAACAAAAAACCTTAAACAACACATTTTAATTTTTTTATAGTTCAGGCAGCTGGAAAATCCAAAGTCAAGGTGTTAACTGATTGACTCCTGGTGAAGGCTCTTTTCCTGGCTTGGGTATGGTCACCTTCTCACCATGTCTTCACATACCTTTCCTCAGTGATGTGGAGGGAGAGGGAAATAGCTCTTTCTCTTTGCCTTTTTATAAGGCCACTAAGGACATAATGAGGTCCCACCCTCATGACATAATCTAACTCTCATCACCACCTAAAGGCTTCATATCCAAATACCATCACACTAGGGATTAGGGCTTCAATATATGAATTTGTGGGGGCCATCATTCAATCCACAGCAATCCACTCTTGCCCTTTACCCCAATTCATATCTTTCTCACATGCAAAATACATTCACTCCATTCTCACACACCCTCAAAGTTTTCACTCATTCCAGCATCAACTCTAAAGTCCAAAGTTTAAAAATCTCATCTAAATCAAATATGAGAGACTGGAGGAATAACTTATCCTGAGGCAAAACTCCTCTCCAGCTGTGAATCTGTCAAACTAGACAAGTTATGTGCTTCCAAAATACGATGGTGGGACAGGCATAGGATAAGCATCCCATTCCAACAGGGAGAAATAGGAAAGAAGTATAGGGTGACAACGTCCCAAGAAAGTAAAAAACCTAGCAAGGCAAATTCTAAGTGATCTGTAGTTCAGTGCTCTGTCTTCCAGGTACACTGGGTGGCGGTCCCATCTTCTAGACCCACAGAGGTGGTGTTCCCATCTGCAGACCCTCCGGGTTGGCAGTCCAGCCCTCACAGATTTGCCAGATAGCAGAAGGCTCTCAAGGCTTTGAGCTGTCCCATATCCAAGGCTCTGGGCAGTAGCCAGGGCAGCAGAGGTAGTCATGATCATTTCTGAATCACTTGGAGGATGATTCTTCCCTTTTATTGAAGAATAGCACATGTTCACAGACCAAATAGCTGTATGATCCAGTCCTGTAGGATTAAAGAAGTTCAGCAAGCCTTCCTTCATTTTGTCTTGCTTTTTCTGTCCCCTTTAGTACCAGATGGCGGTGTTTCACTTGCATAAGCCCATCTCTATTCCTGGCATCTGCTGAGATGGCTGCTTCAGTCCGAGAGTGGTGCCCATGATCTCTTTATCAAATGACTGTTCAGTCACACCCCTGGTCTTCACTTCAGAATAAGCTTTCTCACTTTTTGCAACATGGATCTGCTTATAATTTTTCAAATTGTCAAGTTCCAGTTCCTTTTTGCTTAATTATTCTTCAATTCATGTCTCTCCTTTTGCATTTGACTATAAGCAGTAAGGAGGATCCAAGCCATACCTTCAACACTTTGCTGAGAAACCTCCTCTTCTAAATATCCAATTACATCACTTACAAGTTCCATTTTCCGCAAAACACTAGAACACGTTTCAGCCAAGTCCTTTGTTACTTTATAACAAGGATATTCTTTCTTCCAGTCTCCAATAATATGCTTCCAATCTCACTGGGATTACCTTTGGCTTCCATATTTCTACCATGTACCTCAAAACTCTTCCAGCCTCTGCCCATTACCCAGTTCACAAGTCAATTCCACATGATTAAGTATTTGTTACAGCAGTACCCACTTCTCAGTACCAAAATCTGACTCAGGTGCTCAGGATGCCATAACAAAATACCATCTATTTTGAAGGCTGGGAAGTCCCAGGTCAAGGTGCCAGCTGATTCCATGTCTGGTAACCCACTTACCACCAAGAGGCTCCATTTCCAACACTGGTGTTTAGGGCTTCAATATGTGAATTTGGGGGAGACAGAAACATTCAGTTTCTAGTAACTTCTTGGCATGAATGTGAGTATATTCTTTGCTCACACACCTGGCTGTCTAAGGGTGGATACAGAGCATATTTCCTTTCTTTATTATCTAACCCTCTGATTAGGCTAATTTATCCTTCTTGATTTGTTTCCCTCCAGCCCCTCTTAGTATGAGTGTTTGAACGTGGATCATACTATTCACAGGAGATATCAGCATGCATCTTGGTCTATACAATATAATTTGTGAATGTAATCACTCTTGTCCCTTCTCCAGAGTATTTTCCACCTCAAACCAGTACTTATTTATTTATTTTTCTTCCACATAAGTTGCATCTTTTGGCCAGTGAAAAGGTTTCTTAGTTCACAAAGAAATAGTACAGGATCAGAACTCAAACATGCTTGACAGTTGTGTGGTGCTGCTTCTGGAGTAGCTGTGGAGGCAGCCAGCCACAGATTTCATATTAACTCTCAATCTTGGGTTTTGTATTTGCTCTCAACCTGTTTATTACAGTTTCCAGTGCTCTGTGTTGTTTGCTTAACTTTTGGCACTCTGACTTTAGTGATTTGACCATTTGGAGGTCAGTTTGACCCAGGTACAAAGCAATCTGACAGTCTCATTACTTTCATGCCGCCTGAGATGTCCACTGAGCTGCAGCTGGGGGAAATTCAGCACTAAATTGTTTTTGTAATTGTTGATGTGTTTAAGACATGCAATGTACATCTTCAAAATCAGGCAAGAGAGGCTTCCAGCTGGCTAGGGCTTCGAATCAGAGTAATTCAAAACTTAAGTCATGGACCCATGGCAAAACAGATCCTATATCTTCCTGCTGGCTAAAGAGAAATACAGAAAGGGTTGGGTGGTTTCTTTAAAATTTAGATGGGAAGGATGCAGATGAAAGAGAGAAGGCAGAAGAGATGGGCAAAGAAAGAAAGATGTAGCAAAAGCTTTTTAATACGTGAACATTTTCTTATGTTATTAATATAAAAGATATGAAGGCTTTTTTCTTTTACTATTTCATCTGCCTCTGATGTTAATCATGATTTGGAATTAGCTATTGGTTACTGAATGTGGACACTTTATCTTTGTCATTAGTATCAGTGATGTCATAAGATTCATCTTATGGACTTGAAAGAGCACACATAGTTCAGGAGGTTTTATGGGAAGGTTTTCAAGTGTGGGACAACTTGGAGTCAAGTCTAAACTTTTCAATTAATGATGGTATATAAGTTGTTTAAGCTCCCAGGGCCTTAATACCTACATTTATCAATAAAGGATTGATGAAATGATACCTAAGACTCCCAGAAATTCTAACAGAAGTATTCTTTGCTATGCTATTCCACTATGTTCCCCAGTGTTCTTAAAGTCATTCATAGATGGGAAAATCCTATAATTTATCATCCAAACCAAGACACTTTTGATATCCCTCACAATCAGAATAAAATATCACTTTGTAAAATAATTGACCTTTTAAAGCATTTAAAAGATCACAGAGGGAGATGGGATGCAATTTCACTAAGGTTTTTTATGGAATGTGGAAATAAAAATTTCACTGCTAATAAAGAACACTTTGGTTTCATGTATGTTAGCACATCTGTTTCTCAAGCCCTAACTATTGGGATCCATGCCTGGAGTTACCAGTAAAGGGACTCCTTTGCTAGGAGCCCACCTTAATGATTCCTCCTTCCCAGTGAGTCCCTCCCTGGACTCCCACAGCACCCATGCAATCTTCTAGCCCAGTGGCCAATGCACTGTTTTCTAATTGTTGGTTTACTTACCTCTCTCTTTCATGAGATTGAGCACAGAACCTGGCTCTTTCATCTCTATTGCCCATAGACATGAGCATCAGGGCTGAGACTAAAGAGAGACATGTAAGGCACCTAGGAAAAGAAGCACTTGCTCTCTGGTTTACATCAGTGCAGGGTCAAGCACTTGCATGGACCTGAGTGTGAGTGCCTCTTAAAATTTGTACTCTACCTGCCTTTCTTGTCTTCGTCTAATCCAGGCCCCAATGGGGAGGGTGGCACATCATAACCCTCTAAGAAAGCCAGTGACATGAGGAAGTACTGAACTTTGGAGTCAGGCTTGTTTCTAAGTGTAGGTTTTATTATTTCGGTAAGGTGAGGCCAACAGATGGGAAGATGATTGTCATCGGAAAGATAGTTCGTTATGCACAGCTCCCAAGGAGACATACACCATGCCACACAGGGAAGCATTAAGGTTGATCGGGACACAGAGGGAACTAGGGGAAAACACAGGCAAAAGCTTTCATTGTCTAGTTCTAGGGTGATTAGGTTGGGGGACAGTGGCCTACAGTGTGAGAGCCTGATGGATGAAGTGGCTGGGTTATGAGCTCTAGATTGGTTGGTTTACATAGGCCAGTCCTTTACTTTCTCTAAAAGTTGGCTAGCTCTTAGAGGGGAAGTCCCTCTAGGTCAGCAAGGCCCCAGGATGTCAAAGCATCAGAATAGAAAGGCATGTTTAATACAGGTTTTCTTGAGTTTAAATATGTGCTGTCATATATGTCTCACGGCCCTAGGCATATCAACCTGTCTCAGAATACAGGGGTGCTAATAATGCAAAAACTTTACTGAGCTGTTATGAGGATTAAACCAAGCAGTCTGATACATAGCCGGTGCTCAAGAAATGATAGACATTAGTCAATATACACAGAATATCTATAACATGGCGTATACATTTATGCACATGTGATTAGATAAGTCTTGAGCAAGGTATAGCTCAATTTTATGGAGGGAGGGCTTCACAGCTGCTTTGAAAATGACCTCCATTGTTGGCTGCTTTTTGAATAATATTCTGAATAATTCTGCAAAATACCCTAAGTGCTCCTGGAAACTTGAGTCTGTCTTGAGCATTCTGCAAACTCTTGCTTTGAACAAGGCTAAAAATAGCCCAAGTACCTTCCTTCCCTGGGGGATGAAGGTGCTGCAGACTTCACAGGGGAACAGGAGATACAGCGGACGGTGTATGTGTATTCCAAAGAAAGTTTCTGGAACTCTCCAAAACTTCAAAAAGAAGTTACTTTTGGCTGCTTTGCAAATTTCAGAGGAAGCTCTCTCTAGGCTGATACAGTGACAGCAGGAGCTTCTTCCAACACCAAACAGGAATTTTTACAAGCACTGGAGAATGTTACAGAGAGGCCCTAAATAGGGCATGCGGAAGCAGCAGTGGACAAAGGATAAGCTTTATTGTCAAGCATTAGCTTTTGCTTGCCCATGTTCAGGGATCGAGTGATACAGAGCCATTAACTTCAGGCCTTTGTTCCCTGCACCAGGGATGACATCAGTGGATCAGAAGAGAAATCGCAAATGATGTGTTGTAGGAGCCGTGAAGGAGAGTGTTTTCTGCAGAGACAAACATAGCAGCTTTCTCTGGGGACTTCTGCTATTCTCATGCTGTCATTCAGTGTGAAATACGATCCTGATCAGGAATCTTGTGACAGTGAGAGGCTTTCCCTGGGCCTCCTTCAGGGGCTAAAGTGGGTCTTTGCCAGGCAATGTTAGTAGGCTGACACTGCTTAAACTGAGCCTAAATATATAGAAAAAGACTAGAGTGTGGGCAGCATAAACATGCTCTTCACTTCTCTCATTATCAGAGTTAAAAATGTCTTTGGAATCTACCATTTCATTCCTTCCTGGACCAAGAAACACCAATGTACTTTGGAACAATTACAGCAAGCCCATATACCATTGTGCCCTCGATATTCGAAAACAATGTTATTAAATGTTAAGTGGTCTCTTTACTCTTTTCAGTTATTTTTGTGTATTTTTTTAAAGAAATAGCTAACATTTAATGTAACTTTTGCAGCATTGAATTTGTTGACAGAATATGTTATAGCCCTGACCTTTGGAAAATTACTTTCCTTATGAGATAATTTATAACCTGTAGAAGATATTTCGTGTGTTAACGTTTTTCTTCTGGCCTCTTACTCCGTTACTGTGTTTTTTTGTTTTTTGTTTTTTAATTGCATTAAGTAGACCCAGTATACAGCTAAGCATCTAGGATTAAGACAGCTATATATTTTCCAAATAGCTTCTGAGGGTTATACTGAGATAGGGTGCTGGTCTGACCACTGTGAATGTGATTAGCCTTGTGTTGTTCAGTGAAAACTCTTTTTTTTTATTAAAGATTTTATTTATTTATTCGACAGAGAGAGACAGCCAGCGAGAGAGGGAACACAAGCAGGGGGAGTGGGAGAGGAAGAAGCAGGCTCACAGTGGAAGAGCCCGATGTGGGACTCGATCCCGTAATGCCGGGATCACGCCCTGAGCCGAAGGCAGACGATTAACCGCTGTGCCACCCAGGCGCCCCTGTTCAGTGAAAACTCTTAATTCAGGTAAAGAGGAAAGAGGAGGAGGAGATAAAATAACATTGTTGTTGTTGTTGTTGACGTGTTTACAGAATGCCATGCATCTTACATCCCTTTTATATATTTTCATAGATGATCTTCATAACAACTCTTTGAGGTAGGTATTATTGTAATCTCCATTTTCAGATGAAGACATTGAAGCATAGAGATGTTAAGTAAATTGTCCAAGGTCACAACTAACAGTTGGCCAGGAATCTAACCTAATTCATATAAAACTATTCAATTACTTTTTCTTTATCAAATTATACAAGTAAATAGTTATTAAAATCAAATGGCACTAAAAGGACTTAAAAATCTTTCTGCATTCTTCAGTACTGCCCTACAGAGGTGTACATTTTTTACACTTGTAATTTTTTTTCCTGATTCCAAATTTCTTTTTTTGAAAAGATAACATTATTTTACTAAAATTAATTAAAATTGATTAAAATGATATATAATTAAATATTTATTATTAAATAAAATTATTCTAAATAACTAAAATGCATACCTTTTCCTCTGAGATTTTAATTAATTTTTTATTGCTACAAACTAGTTCTTTATTGGAATTTTTGTTTTAATTTAAATTTTACTTGGTTAACATACAGTGTAATATTGGTTTCCGGAGTAGAAGTAAGGGATTCATCACTTACATATGACAACACCCAGTGCTCATTACAAAAAGTGCCCTCCTTAATACCCATCACCCATCTACCCCATCCTTTCACCCACCTCCCTCCATCAACCCCCAGTTTGTTCTCTATCATTTAGAGTATCTTATAGTTTATTTCCCTCTCTACCTTCCCCCCGTTCCCATGTGTTCATTTGTTTTCTTTCTTAAATTCCACATATAAGTGAGATCACATGATATTTGTCTTTCTCTGACTGACTTATTTCACTTAGCATAATACACTCTAGCTCCATCCATGTTGTTGCAAATGGCAAGATTTCATTTTTCATGGCTGAATAATATTCCATTTTATATATATATACATATATATGTATATATATAATGGAATATAAAAACACAAAAATATAAAAAAACAAAAATTTATATATATATACATATACATACATATATATATTCTTTATCCATTCATCAGTTGATGGACATTTGGGCTCTCTCCATAGTTTGGCTATTGTTGATAATGCTACTATAAACATCAGGGTGCATATCCCTTCAAATCTGTATTTTTTTTTATCCTTGGGTAAGTACCTAGTAGTGCAATTGCTGGGTAGTAGGGTAGTTCTGTTTTTAACTTTTTTGAGGAACCTCCACTGTTCTCCAGAGTGGCTGCATCAGTTTGCATTCCCACCAACAGTGCAAGAGAGGTCCCCCTTCTCCTCATCCTTGCCAACACCTATTTGTGTGTGTGTGTGTGTGTGTTGTTAGTCTTAGCCATTCTGACCGGTCGGAGGTGGTATCACATCGTGGTTTTGATTTGTGTTTCCCTGATGATGGGTGATGTTGAGCAACTTCTCATGTGTCTGTTGGCCATCTGGATGTCTTCTTTGGACAAACATCTATTAATTTCTTCTGGCCATTTCTAAACTGGATTATTTGTTTTTTGGGTGTTGAGTTTGATAAGCTCTTTATAGGTTTTAGATACTAACTCTATCAGATATGTCATAAGCAAATATCTTCTCCTATTCCATAGGCTGCCTTTTAGTTTTGTTCACTGTTTCCTTCACTGTGCAGAAGCTTTTTATCTTGCTGAAGTCCCAGTAGTTCATTTTTGCTTTTGTTTTCTTTTCTCTGGTGATGACATGTCTAGCAAGAAGTTGTTACGGCTGAGGTCAAAGAGGTTTCTGCCTGTGTTCTCCTCTAGCTTTTGATGGTTTCCTGTCTCACATCTAGGTCTTTCATCCATTTTGAATTTATTTTTGTGTATGGTGTAAAAAAGTGGTCTGGTTTCCTTCTTTTGCATGTTGCTGTCCAGTTTTCCTGACACCATTTGTTGAAGAGACTGTCTTTTTTCCATTAGATAGTCTTTCCTGTTTTGTTGAAGATTAGTTGACCATATAATTGTGGGTCAGATTCTGGGTTCTCTACTCTGTTCCATTGATCTGTGTATCTATTTCTATGCCAGTACCACACTGTCTTGGTGATTATAGCTTTGTAATAGCTTGAAATCCAGAATTGTAATGCCTCCAGTTTCATTTTTCCTTTTCAGGATTGTTTTGGCTATTTGGGGTCTTTTGCGGTTCCATAAAAATTTTAGGATTGTTTGTTTTAGTTCTGTGAAGAATGTTGGTGTTATTTTGATAGGAATTGCATTAAATGTGTAGATTGCTTTGGGTAGTGTAGACATTTTAACAATATTTGTTCTTCCAATCCATGAGCATGGAATGCTTTTCCATTTCTTTGTGTCCTCTTCTATTTCTTTCATAAGTGTTCTATAGTTTTTATAGTATGGATCTTTTACCTCTTTAGTTAGGTTTATTCCTAGGTATTTTACTATGTTCAGTGCAATCACAAATGGATTGATTCCTTGATTTCTTTTTCTGGTGTATAGAAATGCAACAGATTTCTGCACATTGATTTTTATATCTTACAATTTTGCTGAATTCATGAATTAGTTCTAGCAGTTTTTTAGTGGTCTTTCAGGTTTTCTACATATAGTATCATGTCATATGCAAATAGTGAAAGTTTTACTTCTTCCTTGCTAAATTAGATGCCTTTTATTTATTTTTGATGTCTAATTGCCGAGGCTAAGACTTCCAGTACTATGTTAAATAGTAATAGTGAGAGTGGACATCCCTGGTTTCTTACTGGCTGTAGGGAAAAGGCTCTCACTTTTTCCCCATTGAGCATATTAGCTGTAGGTCTTTTGTATATGGCCTTTATGATGTTGAGGTATGTTCCATCTATCCCTGCTTTGTTGAGGGTTTTTCTCAAGAAAGGATGCTGTATTTTGTCAAATGCTTTTTCTGCATCTATTGAGAGGATAATATGGTTCTTATCCTTTCTTTTATTAATGTGGTGTATCATGTTGATTGATTTGTGGATGTTGAAGCACCCTTGAAGCTCAGGAATATATCTCACTTGGTCGTGGTGAATACTTTTTTTAAAGTGCTGTTGAATCTGATTAGCTGGTATCTTAAGAAATTTTGCATCCATGTTCATCAGGGATATTGGTCTGTAATTCTCCTTTTTAGTGTGGGGTCTTTGTCTGGTTTGGGGATCAAGATAATGCTGGCCTCATAGAATGAGTTAGGAAGATTTACTTCCATTTCTATTTTTTTGCAACAGTTTCACAAGAATAGGTATTAATTCTTCTTTAAATGTTTGGTAGAATTCCCCTGGGAAGCCATCCAACCATTGACTCTTATTTTTTGGGAGATTTTTGATTACTGATTCAATTTCCTTGATGATTGTGAGTCTGTCCAGATTTTCTATTTCTTCCCATTTCAGTTTTGGTAGTTTATATGTTCCTAGGAATTTACTCATTTCTTCCAGATTGCCTAATTTGTTGGCATATAGTTGTTCATAATATTCTCATATATTTTTTGTATTTCTGCAGTGTTGTTTGTGATCTCACCTCTTTCATTCATGATTTTATTTATTTGGGTCCTTTCTCTTTTGTTTTTGATAAGTCTGGCTAGGAGTTTATCAATTGTGTTAATTCTTTCAAAGAACTAGCTCCTCATTTCATTGATCTGTTCTACCATTTTTTTTTTATTTCTATATCATTGATGTCTGCTCTAATTTTTATTATTTCCCTTCTGTTGGATTTAGGCTTTATTTGCTGTTCTTTTTCCAGCTCCTTTAGGTGTAAGGTTAGGTTGTATATTTGAGACTTTTCTTGCTTCTTGAGTTAGGCCTGTACTGCAATATACTTCCCTCTTAGGACTGCATTTGCTGCACCCCAAAGGTTTTGGACTGTTGTGTTTTCATTTTCATTTGCTTCCATGTATTTTTTATTTCTTCTTTAATGTCCTGGTTACCCTATTCATGTTCTTTGACCTCCGTGTATTTGAGGTCTTTCCAAATATTTTCTTGTGGTTCACTTCAAGTTTCATAGTGTTCATACCATCATACATGGTATGATTCAATCTTTTTGTGCTTTGTTTAGGCCTGATTTGTGACCCAGTATGTGATCTATTCTGGGGAATGTGACATGTGCACTTGAAAAGAATGTGTATTCTGCTACTTTAAGATGAAATGCTCTGAATATATCTATTAAGTCCGTCTGGTCAGTGCGTCATTCAATGCCATTGTTTCCTTATTGATTTTCTGCTTAGATGATTTGCCTCTTGCTGTAATTGGTGTGTCAAAGCTCCTTACTATTATTGTATTATTATCAATGCGTTTCTTTATGTTTATTACTAATTGATTTATATATTTGGGTGCTCCCAAGTTAGGAGGATAAATATTTATAATTGTTAGATCTTCTTGATGTACAGACCCCTTAATTATGATATAATGCCCTTTTTAATTTCTTGTTACAGTCTTTGTTTTGAAATCTAGTTTATCTGATACAAGTATGGCTACTCTGGCTTTCTTTTCATATCCATTTGCATGATCGTTGGTTCTCCATCTCAATTTCAACCTTCAGGTGTCTTTAGGTCTAAAATAAGCTTTTTATAGGCAGCATATAGATAGATCTTGTTTTTTAATACCATTCTGTTACCCTATGTCTTTTGATTGATATTTAGTCCATTTACATTCAGGGTGATTATTGAAAGATGTGAGTTTAGTGTCAATGTCTTCTCCATAGAGTTGTTATTTCTGGTGATGTTCTCTAATTCTTTCTAATCTTTTTGCTTAAGGTCTTTTTTTCCCCACTCAGAGAGTCCCCCTTAATATGTTTTGAGGGCTGGTTTAATGTCATGAACTTCTTTAGTTTTTGTTCATCTGGGAAAGTCTTTATCTCTCCTATTCTGAATGACAATCTTGATGGATAAAACATTCTTGGTTGTGTATTTTTCCATTCAGGACATTGAATATATCCTGCCACTCTCTTCTGGCCTGTCAAGTTTCCATGGACAGATCTATGAATCTGATCTGTCTTCCCTTGTAGGTTAAGGACTTTTTTCCCTTGCTGCTTTCAAGATTCTTTCCTTGTCTGTGTATTTTGTGAATTTGACTATGATATTCTCTGCCAATGGTCCATTTTTGTTGAATCTTATAGGAGGTCTCTGTGCTTCTTGGATTTTGATGCTTGTATTCTTCTCCAAATTAGGAAAGTTTTCATCTTTAATTTGCATGAACAAAACTTCTGCTTCTTTTTCTCTCTTTTAATCTTTCGGGGCTCCTATGATACCAATGTTATTCTGTTTTAATAAATTGCTGGGTTCCCTATTTACCTTTGTGATTGATTGTCTTTGTTTCCTTCTTTTTCTCAGTTTCATTATTTTCCATAATTTTATCTTCTATATCACTGATTCATCCATCTGATTTATTCATTCTCATTTTTAAGGCATCCCTTTGTATTTGATCTCCATTATAGCATTTTTAATTTAGGCCTGACTAGATTTTAGTTCTTTTACCTCTGCAGTAAGGTATTCTTTAGTGTCTTCTATGCCTTTTTCAAATCCAGCTAGTATCCTTATAACTGTTTTAAGTTATTGTTCAGACATTTTACTTATATCTGCATTGATTAAATCTCTGGCTGTCATTTCTTCCTGTCCTTTCTTTTGGGGTGAATTACTCCATCTCATCATTTTGAAGGGGAAAAAAAAAGAAAAGAGAAGAAAAGAAAAAAGTTAAAGAAATTTAAAAAATGGAAATTTTAAAAAATAATATAAGATAAAATTAGATACATATAGAAAGCTAGATCCTAGGTGTGTTTTGGTCTGCTTGTTAGGAGAAGCTTTTTAGAAAAAAGGTAGAAAGAAAGAAAAAAAAGGCAAAAGAATTTTAAAAAGTATAAAAAATTAAATTAAATTAAATGTGCTCTTTCTGTATCCAAAACCAAAACAAAATAACAAGATGAAAACAGAAAAAAAACAGAAACAAAAAAAGAAAAGAAAAGAAAAAAAAAAAACAAACAAACAACTCCCCCTCACCCCCAAAGGATGTCAGATCTTGTTTCCCCTAGAGCTGAAGCTTTGCAGCACTCTATAATCAGCAGACTAGGTGTGGGCAAGAGGTTTATGTTGGTCTTCTAGGCAGGGACCTGCTGCTCCGATTTTCAGGTGGAATTGCCCTGATGGAGATGTGCCTGAGGGGCACAGTGGTGGGGGTGCAGGCTTAGTGTAATGGCTCCATTCTCCACTTAGTGCTGTTTAGCTCACTGAGGTCCATCAAGCTGGTGGGTGTGAGGAGAAAATGGCTTTGCCCCTTTCTCTCCTCTCTCGAGTGGGAAATCCATGCCACCCTTCTTCAGTGAGCTCTTGCAGGTGCAAACAATGACCCCTCCCAAGGCCCTGGTTTCTGTCAGATCCCTGCATTCACCCTATGTCAGAGCACTCTGCCTGCCAATTGGTGCAGCACTTCTGTGTTTTATCTCAGGCCTGGCTGTGTTTCAAAACCCTCACGCTTCAGAGACTCCTAAGACATGGATTTGCACTGATCCTCTGGGGAAGGGTTTCCCTGCATTTCGGCCAGTGCTGGCTGGTAGGAGAAGACAGTGATGTGACTGTGCAGCTGTTTAGAGTTTATGGTGAATCGTGCCACACAGCCTGTGCCAGGTTTTGTAGCCCTCACCTGGAGTCTTTGTTCCCACACTGGTGGGCAGGAGGACGGCTCCATGGAGCCCTCAGCGTTTTTGCCTGTGGAGAGGTCATATCATCTCTCCCAAATGCCCTCAAGCTCTGGCCAGTGCTGACTTTTCCTAGAAGACAGTGGTGTGACTGCACATCAGTTCAAAGTTTATGGTAAATCACAACACACAACCAGCCCCGCTGGGGTTTGTAGCCCTCAGCCACCCTCTTTGTTCCTATACTGGTGAGTGGGATTGCTCAATGGCGGTGCCTGCAGAGTCCTTTGCCTATGGATAGTCAGGATCGCCTCTACCAAATGCACTCAAGCAGGAGAACCGCTTCTCCCCATGTGACCCTGGGGATCCTTAGGCTGCCTGCTGCTGGGGCTCAGCTCTGCTCCACCACTGGAGCACTGCTCAGCTCCCAGGCACTAACTGGCAATATCACAGACCTCTGAAACTTCAGGATCTGGGTTCTGCTGTTTATCAAAAACTGGTGGTATTGTAACCCTCTCCTTTTCCCCTTGTTGATGGTTTTGGGAAATATTTTTCCTACGCAGTCCTCTGCCTGTGTTTTCATTTTTCCTTTTATGCTTTCCATGCTTTTTATCTTTCTCCTTCTCTCTCACTACTCCCTATTCAGTCAGGGCTCCTTCCCCTGGGGAGCACCTACCACTCTTTTCTCCCCCAGCTCAACTCTCCACAGTTCTTACCTTCCACGGGTCATTTTTCTGGTTTGTAGGCATGCAGCTTTGTTTTCCAAGACTTCTGATTGATTTCTTGGGTGTTCAATATAATTTGATATTTATCTAATCTGTGTTCAAGTGAGGAGGCAGGCTTAGGGTCTCCTTATTCCTCTGTCATCTTACCTCTCCAACCTGTATCTTCATATTTCTGAAGATAGTGTTTGCACAGGATTTTAGTATTTACCAAATTCAGACCTTGCACACTTCCTGTTATGATATATATGAATTTATTTTACCCACATATATCCCCAGTCTGATTTCTCTCCCCTAATGCTCCCATTCATATTGCGTGCATTATTATTTCTATATAAATGATGTCTTGGGCCAAGCTGAGTGATCCTTTTTTTAATATATTTTTACATTTTTTTCTTGGAATTGATATTTATATAATTACTTCATTTACTGATTCAGCTATGTACCTCTTAGAAGTTTCTTAGTAAATAGGCTAACCAATTTTTATGGAACACTGGCACTCTTGAGATGACTGTTAAGTTTTATCACCTCCTTATTGTTCATCACTTTCTTTTTGTTCCAGGAGAGGCTGATTTCCTTTCACCACAGTCCTGTGTTGGGTACTCCACTTCTTGCACCCATCTCTTCCTGTGCTTGCCCACTCATTTGTGGGAGCTTGAATTCTCTGGCAATTTCCTTAAGAAGGATATGAAGAGAAAGGGGTTGTAGTTGCTTGTTTTGGCATTCTTATTTTACTTTTACATCGTTGAGTACTTTGGCAGAGTAAGAACTCTAAGTTGAAAATCAGAATTTTGGAAACAATGCTTCATTCTCTTCTAGTTTCCTGTGCTGCTGTTGAAAAGCCCTATGCATGCCCTCTGAGTCCTGTTCTATTACATGCGATCCAACTTTTTTAAAAATTTTATTTACTTATTTGACACAGAGAGAGGCAGCGAGAGAGGGAACACAAGCAGGGGGAGTGGGAGAGGAAGAAGCAGGCCTCCTGTGGAGCAGGGAGCCTGATGCGGGGCTCGATCCCAGAACGCTGGCATCATGACCTGATCCGAAGGCAGATGCTTAACGATTAAGCCACCCAAGCACCCTATGATAAAACTTTTAATGTAAAAACTTTTAGGATCTTTATCTTCACTGTTCTGAAAAATCACCATGATGTGCTCTGTTCTTTTTCTTTTCTTCATTTTGTCCTGAAACCTCAGTTAGTCCCGTCATTCAGTTCTGGACATTTTTCTTGTATTATATCTTTCAATTTCCTTTGCACTGATTATTTTATTTTTAGTCTCTCCTTCAAGAATTCTTCAGTTGAAACATCTTCAATTTTTCTTTAATTCTTTTTTTAAGTTGGATATTTTTGCCATATAACATAGTGCAAATTTAAGGTGTACACCATGTTACTTTGATTTAATTTTCTTACAGTGTCTCTCCTTTTAATCTCACTCTGTGTGTGTGTTTGTGTGTGTGTATTCTGCTTTTGGGAAGTGTCCTAAAACTTTTTAGATTCAAAGCTTTCTGTCTTTTAAAAAAGTTCCTGATATAAGATTTTGTTATCTATGTATTTTTTAATTATTGCTTTTTTATAATATTCTGCTGTTGTAATATTTTCTCTTACGTCTCATGAGAAACAATAGTTTTTGTTTTAAATTTGTTTTATTTTTACTTATCTAATTCACACTCACTGCATTTTCCTTGTTTATTTTAGGTTTCTGTTTTTCTGTTTGTGTGGTTTCTCTGTGTGTGTGTGTGTGTGTGTGTTGAAACTTAATTCAATTGTTGGGGCCCTTTGGCTGCCCATTTTCCTTTTAAAATGAAGGCACAAAAGTGCTCACTCAACGCTCTTTGTGCAGGCACACGACTTGTGAACTTTGTGGCTCCATTTGTAAGGTGATTCGGAACAGAGGAAATTTTTTGCTGCGGAATTATCAGTGTCACTGTCTGAGCCATTTTGTTCTTGTAGGGAGAAAGTCTTCACATTGAGTGTGGGGTAGGTGGCAGCCTCAGTGTTTATTTTGCAAATTATCAGGTAATTCAGCTGTGTTCACCTGCATGCCTTACTCAAACCTTCCCTGTGGCCTGGATCCTCCAAGTCCTATACCTTTCTTAGGACTAACTGTTGGGCTGCTCATTCTCTGTGGTGTTCCTTTCTGCAGGCACTTCACTTATTGCTTCCTTTAACTCTGTTAACTCTGGTACCAATCTTCCCCTGGCTTTCCAAGTTCCAAAAAGTGTGTCAAATCTCTTTTACACCATCACTATTCTCTACTTCCCTTTGGCTTTGTTGGGATGCCTTGTTCAATTCTTCTGCTGTTATTTAATTAGAGTTTATATTGCAGAAAGAAGACATAAATACACATGGCTCCTCTGTCATGTTTGGCAGCAATCCTGACCAGTTTTGTTGTCTTTCAATTCATGCTCTCTTTTTTTGCAGCAACACGTTATCTTTACAATTTGTGTTTTTCTCATATGTATAATGTTTTACAATCCTGTGATCCTTTACAGTTTAAGAAGCACACGTTCAGAAACACTATTTGTTTTATTCCTTTGAAAATCCTTGGTATAAGGCATAGGTATACTGTTATATTATTCACACTTGACAGATGGAGAGACCTCCACCCAGAGAGTTTAATTAATATGCCCAAGATCACTCAGTCGAGTTTTTCAAACTTCCCTATTACAAAATTATGCCTCTCCTCTCCTCCACCTCCCAGACCTAATTTGTGTCAACTTTATGAAATAAATTAATAAAGAAAAGAAGAAAAGGGAAAAGGAGATAAATTAAAAGCACTTAGTTTTAAAAATCTTATTTCTAAACTAGACTGAAATTTCAAAATTAGGTTAGGGGTAATTTGAGGATTTTAATGTATTCTATGACACACAATCACAGTCATGGTGAACAATTGAGATTTGACTGAAATAACAGAATGATCTATAACTGTTCTAAACTCTTTAGAAACACTTAAAGAAGTAAACATCTTGGGTGGGCAGAAGTTAAAAAGTGAAGCACATATTTCAGTGCTTTTACAATGCATTGTGTGGTAGCCTTATTGTGTGATGGAACAAAATTGACAGTCACATCTATAGGGCTTTTTCCACCTCTGGACATAATTTAATGGAGCTAATGCATATGTATTACAGCATGGTTCTCATTAAACAACAGCATGGCCATTAGACATAAAATCCCTGCAAGCAAAATGATCCACTTTCTGCAAAGGACCTTCTCTGACCACAGAGACCCTGCTGTGATGATGCTGACAACTTCATGTATCTGTGAACTGGAGGGATAAGAGGCAGTGGCTCCTGGCCTTCTGTAGCCCCATCCGTCTGTGTGAGCCCTCTGGTGGAATTGAGGGAGGTCTGTATTGCTTTTCTGGAGGCCAGGCTGACACCTACCTCCCAGGCTGACACCTCCCTCTCTTGTCAGATGCCCAGGTTCTGTCAACTGAGTGCTTGCTGAGGATGCCATCCATAGCTTTTTCCTGTGGAGAGAGTTTGCTGGGCTGGAGAACTGTCTGTGGGGAAGGCAGGCCTGAAATACCCTTTTTGAACAATTGTTGGACAATACTCCTGCCTCACTGGTTCTAAAACATTTGAATAATTCCTCAAGTCCTGTATCAACAATAGTCCTAATCTTGCTGAATATTTATCCAGCCAGTGAGTTGTCTGTTGTCTTCAAGGTCCTGTGTGAACACTATCATTTTTATAAAGATGTCTCTAAATCAAGAAAGACTTAATCTCTCTGATTCTTACTCTCATAGAGTGCTATTTATATTCTGCTTGGTGCTCATTTCGCTGTGTCTTATATGGTAAGGATGACAATGGTGTCATATCAAGAATGGTGTTGCTAGGACAACATAAGCCTCTGAGCCCCCCCTATGTTGGAATTCTCTTTCTGCTCTCCACTTGGTCCAATGGCTTATCATCTCAGTTTCCTGTTCTGTAAAATGGAGACAATAATACTCTTCTTTCCAAGTTGTCATAAGGATTAAGAATAAAAATGCACATAAATTGCCTGATGCTAAAGTCGTCTTCCTTTCTTTTCACTTTTGTATTACTTGCAAATTATTTATTAATTTAGACTATATTTTCTCTTTAAATGTCATGCTATAATTTCCATTTGAGAATCTGCCTTCATTGTTTTTTATTTTTTTATTTAAATTCAATTAGCCAAAATATAGTACATCATTAATTTCAGATGTAGTGTTCAATAATTTATCAGTTTTGTATAACACCCTGTGCTCATCACATCACGTGCCCTCCTTAATGCCCATCACCCAGTTACCTCATCCCCCCATCCACCTCCCCTCCAGCAACCCTCAGTTTGTTTCCTAGTGTTAAAGAATCTCTCATGGTTTTTCTCTCTCTCTGATGACCTCCCATTCAGTTTTCCCTCCCTTCCTCTATGATCTTCTGTGCTGTTTCTCATATTTCACATATAAGAATCTGCCTTTAAAACCTATCTTTGCACCTACATATCTTACCTAAGTGCACATGTATAGCCCTTCATGAACGTACCCTCCAGTAAGGAAAATGCTTTCACTGTCCCTTTTGGTTGATCACTTTCTGTCATAGGCCCAAGATTGGACTGACTTCTCTCCACTTCCCTCTGAGCTCCTCCTTTGGTCAGTTGTGAACATCAGGGCAATGACTGGCTTTGGCTGTAGGATGTAATAGGTGGTGATCATAGAACCAAGCAGGACCCTCTGAGCTCATGATCTACATCCTCACCCTTCCTGGGAATGACAGGTTTATTCTCTGATGCTTGGGTCTCAGTACTTTGTCCTGGGAGATGAGATTGCCACTGACAGCCACTAATGGCAAAGAATAGTTCCATCTGCACATAGCCATAACTGCTACTTGTCTTGTGCTTTGTAGTTGTTACAGTACCATGATAGGTGCTATCTACTGCAATCCAAACTACTGCCCTGAAGCTGGGTTATGTATCCATTCTATGGATGGGGAAATTGAGGTTCAGAGGTGTGTGAGATTAGCTCACAGGCACACACAGATGCCTGCCCTCTGACTCCAAGTTAACCTACAGTCTCAGTCTTCCCCATGCCACTGTAGAGGTTTATGGCACCCACTGTTATCTCCTCATACTAATCTCACAAAGTCAGACCTAACAAACTCACAACACACTCCAAGGATGTGATTCATTCTCCCTGCAGCAGGGAGAGCAGAAAAAAGTTTTGCTTCAGTCTGCCTTCTTTGAAGACATTCCCACCCACCTCACCGCAGGGGCATGCTGTGGAAATGTGAGAGAGGGTTACAGCCTGAAAAAGCTCCCCCTGGGATTGTTCCCCATCACTCCAAGGGCAGATCTTTCTCTACGCAATGCTTTCGGCCTTTTAGAGAACACATTTCCCCGCTTACTCAAAGGCCAAGTCCTTTGAGAAAAATGTACTGCTGCACATACTGATTTATATTGATTCCTCCAACAAATTGTGGAGGGGTTTCATTTATCTGTCGGATAGGTTGGAAGTTTATGAGGCTTCTCACATTTGACTGCTGAGTTCTAGGATTCTGTAATTTTCTCCTCATCTGTAGTAAGGGCTATTTGCCACTTTTTACAACATAAATATATTCTCTTAATAACAAAAAGAAGTGCAGGGTCCGGAAAAGATAGCTCAGGCCGAAAGCATGCATAAGAAAACCCAGGTCTATCTGAGAGTTGGGAAATTGAGAGAATGCCAAACCCACACTTGCACCAAAGGTAGGGAGCCAATATGGCAAGCTTGCAGCACCCCAAGTAGTCAGGACCTGTGTGAATTACTATGTGTATGTGTGTGTTGGTGTCTGGAAGTGACATTCTGAGTCAGGATCTAAAGTGACAGGTGGTGTTTGAAGCCTGTGTCCATGTGCACAGCAAGAGTGTGAGGCATGGAAGAGCTGGCCAGGAATGTCTAACGGCCTGGACCAGAGGCAAGTTATAGTGAAGACTGTTCTTATAAAGAAAGGCTGATGGGTGCTCATCTCACCTGGTGTCCTGGATTCTCTCTGAGCTATGGTTTTACAGCCTACATAAACCGCAACCTCCAAGCCTCACAGGCAACTGGCAAGTAGATCTCTTAGAGATGCTTTTATCCATTTTGCTCATAGAAACTCTTGGTGAGATTATGTGTATGAGGAATCATGGGCTGCATCCTAAACATGGCAACTTTAACATGGACAATAAATATGCCTGCCTGTCTGAGGCCAAAATTGGTCTCAATGGATGTAATTGAAGTGTTTTTTTGTTTTTGATCTCTCATCACTTGTTTTTTTCAGCATGCCCAGCACTTATAGGAAGTTTTGTTCCATATGGTTTAGTTGTATATAACTCTGGACCCTTTAAGTGAGAAAAAGGAGAAATAATTCAATGTGACTTTTGTAGCATAAATAAGAGCTGGAGCCTTGGGAATGTGTTAAACAGTAATAACAGAAATCATTTGTTTCCTAAAAAGGCATTGCCTGGAATAACAACAAAAAACTTTTTTAATGTAAGCCTGGGGTGACTTTAAAAAAGTGCTAAGAGGGTTTTAAAAGGATTTTGCTACTTGTACTTGGAATAAACTATAAAAAGCAAAACCTGCATTTACTAATTCCCCCACATGTCTGTTCTTACCTGGGCTATTCACAAAGACGCATCTGTAGCTGAACTTCTGTCTTTGTGCTCAGCCTTTTACTGCTAGGTTTATGTGCATCCAAATTCTAAGCAGCACACTTCCAGCACGGTCTGTTAGCATTTCCCAGAGAACCTGATCTGGGCATAAAAAGTAAAGCTGAAATGTACTTTTATGAATGAATCCTAAAACACCTTGCTTTTGTGATCCATCCCTGAGGAATAGCCCCTCTCCCTTCACCGCCTCATTCCCTACCAATAATAGGATCATTCAGATATGCCAGCTCATTGTCTTAGAACTATACCCCAAGGGACTAAGATTTTCACTGAGTTCTTCAGCGAAAGCCCCCCTAAATACCCAGGAACAGAGCATATCCCACTATTCTGACTCATGATAGAGAAGGAAGGCATTGACTACAGGATCTCATCTTCTCCCTTTATGCCATCATTTCTTGGTCAACATACTCTGGGGTTTGGCAATACTGTTTTTTTTTTTTTTCTTTCTTCTAAAGTCCAGGTGCTGATATAGCATCTTTCACTTACCTGATTAACTAAATTATTTTTATGTTGTGATCTGTCTTCCCCATAAGCTGCTCCATAACTGATGTCTTTCTTCATTGACCTTTCCAGAACTCTGCCTTACTCTTTTCTATCCAAGACCAACTACACAACCTCAGGAAATTCTATGTTATGAATTTTTCTGTTCAAAACAGGTAATGTCGAATATAATAGTTTGTTTTCACGTAATCCTGGGCAAATCGTCAGGTAAAAAGTGAGGGGAGATCGCAGAGTTCTAACTGTGGGTATTCAGGTATTTTTGGACTCCTAGGGATTCCTCAAACAATCTGTGATTGACCGGCTGAAATCCTGGTCTTTCCTCTTCAATGTTGCCAACTCCTAGATGTCAGCATGATCCCAAAGCTCAAGATTAAAAAGACAGAGCAGAAGGCTGGAAGCTCTGAGAGACACAGAGTGAAGGGAAGTAAGTACTACTGTGCTTACTTTAGAAAGTCTTTGCCATGCAAGAAGATGAGAAATGAATGCCTTTCATTCAAAGGCAGTATTTATCAAGTTGCCAAGGGCACACAAATCACCCCCAAGATTTTGTTAAAATGCAGATTCTGATTCAGATCCTAGGTGAATTCTAATGCTGGTGGTCCAGGGACCACACCTGAAATAATAACATCTACAGCTGCACTGTCTAATATGGTAAGCTACCATGTAGTTCCATGTAGAGCTCTCAAGCATTTGAAATGTGATTAGTCTGAGTTCAGATGTTCTGTAAGTGCAAAACACACATAAGATTTTGAAGATTTATTACCAAAAAAGCATGGATGCAAAATTTCTCATTAATAATTTTATATTAATCACATGTTGGTAATAGTTTGGATATATTGGGCTAAATAAAATATATCATTAAAATTAATTATATTTTGTTTCTCTTAAAATGTTCTTTTTAGATTTATTTTTTATTTGGGGGGAGGGGCAGAGGGAGAGAATCTTCAAGGAGACTCCACATTTAGCCTGGAGCCCAACATGGGGCTCAATCCTATGACCCATGAGATCATGATCTGAACAGAAACAAGGGTCAGATGCTTAAACAACTGAGTCACCCAGGTGACCCTCTCTTAAAATGTTTTGGTGCAGTACCAGGAAATTTAAGGTTATATATATGGGTCATATTTATTTCTATTGCATAGCACTATGTAAGGCTTGTTCACTTCCATTTCATTGGCTATAGATAGTACTTAGCATTTTCCATATGAGTAGTTCTTAAACTATCCTTTATATCACAGCCACTTGGTGGGCTTGGTCAAAGATTGTTGGTCTCCTCACAGACTGTGGTTAGGTAGTTCTGAGATAAGGTCTAAGAATTGCTATTCCTAATGAGTTCCTGGTATATGGACTCCACTTGCAGTCGCAAGACCTTAGGTCCTTTCCCCTCTTTTCTATCCAGTAGCATTCAGCATATTCCACTTTGCAGTATGGTCTGTGAACTTATCTTTTACCCATCCTTCTACTCACATCAGCATTCATGTACTTTGTAGCCTTGTAAAGCCCTGGAGGGATAGGTTGTGCCTGTTCCTCTTGGTATCTCCAAAGCATCTAGTTCAATAATTGGTTTGTTAAGTTGAAATGCTTTGGATTTAATGGAATTAACCATTTTTCTTCCTTCTTCTTCCCTTACTAGAAGCTCTGACAAGCACAAAATATTAAATCAGGAATGAAATAAAAGAGATAAGCTTTGATCTGTTGATCAATCTATTGATTTACTAACTACTGAGTAAAGTGCATTGAGTTTTGTTCTGTTCTTTTTCATCCATTTAGCTCAATGTATATTTTTTAGCACTTGAGGCACTGATGCTTAGTGCAATGAGTTAGCCCAGTTTAGGTGATAAGTGTATAGCTAATTGGAATGCCAGGAAAGCTCCTAAGTATACTGAGGAAACCAGAGGTAGGGTGTCATGGGAGCCCAGTGGTAGGAGACAAACTATCCTTTAAAATGTGCTGATTAAAGCTTTACTCCTCAAAGTGTCCTTCTCAGACTAGCAGCAACAGCATTGCCTGGGAGCTTCTTAAAATGCAGAATCTCAGGCCAACACCTGAACTTAGGAATGAGAATCTGCATTTTAACAAGAACCCCAGGCAATTTATAAGTATGTTAAAATTTGAGAAGCACTAGATTGAAAGACAAGTGTAGAATCAGCTACGGTATAAGCCTGGGGTTAATTCTGGGCTTCTTTCCTGCCTTCCCTAAGAGAAGTCTGGTGTCTGGTCTAAGACAAGTCAGATGGCAGAATGGAGGCAGATGCCCCACACAGATGGAAATACATTTCATTCGGATAAGCAGACCACAGTAGAACTTCGCCAACTGCAACAGCCTTGTTCACAACAGGAGCAAATCCCTGAAAGATTCATGGCTAGGGGAATTAAAAGAAAGAGAGACTTTCAACATGGTGGTGAGGCTGTGGCTGTCAACCAGCAGGATGCTGCTGCTTCTTGACAGCATGAAAGGAAGCCCAGCCCTACCAGCCTACCTGTCTGGGAGCCACCTGTCACATATGAGTGGGAAGCAGATTTACTGCCAGGTATTAGGCCAAATTGCATCACCTCTCTCCAAAATCATGGAGATGAGATAAGTGGAATATGGGACCGAGATTGCAAGGATGATGCCATCATGAAACCATCTCCCTAAGTCATCTTCTTTATAAGAAGAGTCGGATACATAAGGCAACTTCAGTAGGTGAAAATCCTTGTGATGCTGAAGTAGCAGTAACAGGGGCTATAACATGTAAAAGTTAATACAGTTGATATAATACAATAGTTTGAGTGTTGGTGGTTTGGAGAAGAGTCCCTTAGGTAAACCATATATTTTCTAAGTCATAATGACTTTGGTCTTACACTACATCCAATGAGTGGAGATGACAGATACCAGTCCAAACAGACAGTGTTTATTATAAATTCACTCTTTAAGAAATTATGAAAGGGGCCAAATATTCTTTCCATCTCTAAGTCTTTAATGCTTTAATATGTATATTTTCTATTTATCCAATCAATTTTTTTCAATAAACATTAATTGAGAAAAACATTTAATCGCTAATCTTGGGGCTGGGGAAACGTTTGGATAAGCAAAATCCTTGACTTTAAGGCTCCTTAGTTGTTCAGTGAGAGTAACAGACATACTAACAGACAGCACAGCATCATCAGTGCTAATATAGAGATGCATATGCTGCTTAATATGTGCATAAGCATGGCAGAAAATGATGATGATGATGATGGTATCATTCACAGGTATACATGTCAGCTACTGTGCTAAGTATCATCTATAACTCAACTCATTTATTTTTTAACATGACCCTATAAGGTAGATATTATTAGTCTTCCCATTTTGCAGGATAAAAATAATAAAGCACAGAAAATTTAGATAGTTTGTCCAAAGTTCCACAGCTAGAATGGCAGAGATAGAAAAGGGTCAAAACTAAGGCAATTTTGTTTGGAAATAATATGCTGAGGCCCAGAGATGTAACATGAAATGTACAAAATTACATTAAAAATGAACATTTATTAAAGGCCCACTGTTACCAGGAACTGTGCTAGATGTAGGAAGGTACAAAATGCGTGAGATGTTGTCTATCTCCTCAGGGATTCGATGTCAATAAGACCTGTAAGCATGCACAGTGGTACGTTGTGGTATGCTGTGCTAAGTTCGCTGCTGTTAAGTATGTGGAAGGTGAGTGAGATGGAGTGAGAAGAAAGGAGTGACTAACTATCTGGGGGTAAACAAGGAGACTTACGAGGAGGTAATATGTCAGCTGGGTTTTGATTTATGAACAGGAATTTGCCAGTTAACCAGCTTTAAAAGGCATTTTAGGCAGAGGAAACAACAGGTGAAAAGGACAGGGACATCAAAGAGCAATGTAGGAGAGTTTTCTTTACACAATTCAACTGAGCATCTACTCTACATAAGAAGCTATAACACCCAACACAAGGGTTAAAACAGTGAGGAAATACAGTCCCTGGAGTCTGCAAGGAAGGTAGCCATTTTTCATCATTATGCCTGGCAACGGCACTGTGGCAAAAGTGTAGTCAGAAACTGTACAAGGAGCACAACTCTTCATCTCTGGAACCTTCTGATCACCCCCAAAACAGAGGTGAAATAATATGAAAGGATAAACATATAGAAGAATAGAGAGAAAAAGGAGAGCATTTCAGTGAACTTAGAACTATAATAATAATTTAAAGATGGGAGTGGTACCTGATAGTGTAGAGTGAAGAAAAGTGCAGCCTGCTTGGAACCCAGGTAACAAGGAGCTCAATGTAGGAGAGTTCAGTGATGAGAGCTTTCCAATTAATCTAAACAAAATATCTTAATTGGGCATTATGCAGCAGATACTTAATGAAGTAGTAAAAGATGTCCTCAACACTCTACATTAACTGCTGTAAGATTCCTTCTATATCACAACAATTACTAGAGGCTGAAGCTCTAAAACGAAAACAAATTCCCAGTAAGGAAGACGGAACTAATTTGCTTTCTCTTTATGATACATAAGAAAAATCTTTCCTTATTATTTGGGCCACCAGGAAGGTCAGAATCAAATTTACAGAGTAACTCTAGCAACTTATAAGGTTCTGAGACTATGGTGAACATATTTACTTCTAGTTGAGTGCATTTCTCTCTCTCTCCTAGTTTTGATTTTTATTCATACTTTAGTAGAATGCTATGATTATTATGTAATTAGTGGAATAAAGCAATTAAATATATAAAAGTGGATGTTTATTGTGACTGAATTTCTTTTAAGTGAAAGAGACTTAATGCAAGCTCTTTAAATATAATGGACATCCACAATTTAAGAATGGTAGAAACATGCTAAAACAAGGAAAGTAGGTGGTAATGATAGAAAAATAATCTTACACAAAAATAGGAAATACACTTTAAAAATATACATAAAAGTATACATAATTCTAGGGAGCATAAAAATTATCACTAATAACATTGGTAGAAACAGTCATTTTTATCTATGTACTTTTGGAAAGTTTACTTATAAACACTTATTCATCTAATCACAAGTTTACTTATTCAATAGCTATTCACTGAACCCCTTCAATGTGCCAGTCCAGTTACCAAGTGTTTTGAAAACATCAGAGAAAAAGACAAAGAAAGCAATTGACTTACCTTTGCAGGGAAACCACCAACACATAAGTAAAGCAAGAAAATAATAACACCCTATGGCAGATGATGATAGAAAATAAATAAGTGTACTGATTAGCTATTGTTGCTTAACAAGTCACCCCAAACTAGTTAAAATAACTAGCAGGAATTGAGCTCACAATTCTGGAGCTTGTCAACTTGTGCCGGGCTCTGGTAGGTAGTTCTGCATATCTGGGTGAGGCTCTGCTGATCTTGCCAGGTCTTATTCATGCTTTTCCAGACAGATCAGTTTAGGGTTGGTGGGACTAAAATGGCTCCATGGGGATGGCTCCACACGGTTTCTCATCTTCCAGCTATCTTGGGCTTGTTCACTTAGCGATGGTGCAGGGGTCTCAAAAGGGAGGGTGGAAGTGCACAATACCTCTTGAGACAAAGGCTTGAAATCCCCAAATTTCAACTCCTGATAGAAGGAGCTGCTAAGAATCGAGTCCATTTCTGCAGTTTAACACATTAGGACAGAACAACCAGGACTAAATTCTGAAGTATTGCAGTGTTTGGAGCTTGGTTGCATAAAACCCAGCAAGGAAACCAGCAGAGTGTAATATTCTAGGAGTCTCCAAAGGAGAGCTAGAGATAAAATACTTAAAACCAATGAGACAGGTACAAGGAACATAGATAAAAAAACAAAACGAAACAAAACACTCTAAATAAATGCTAACTTTGATAGGTTATAAAGTATAAAGTACAAAAGTATAAAATGATACAAAGTGCAAAATTGGAAAACTATCTCAGAGTTTGCTAAAATTACCAACAAGTAAAAACTCATTGGTCCTTCTGGTCTTTTCATTTTTACCAAATCACCTGTATTGAAACTGTGAATTAGTTATATTCTTGTAATTTTCACTACTTATCAAAATGGAATTCCTATGGGAATTCAAGGGGAGCGAAAGTGTTCAAGAGTGTCCAGAGGGGGGAAAAAGCTAATTAAATTTAATTTCTTGTCTATGGATCTTAAGAACTTAAGAATAAAATATATTAGGCTGCATCCAAAAGTTGCAATCTGTCATTTCCCTTAATATATATGATAGATGTGTATATGTATATATATAATGTATATATAGACATAATACCTATTACATATGTGTATATATGCACACACATATATATATATATGCACACCCATATCCCTTTTATTGTATATAATCCATCTGGGGAAAATATACATTTACTTTATTTTAGTCTTTAGCCCATTTTTCCCACTTTCCATTGTGATCTGTTGGTGATGATGTGACCTACTGCAGACTGCTCTCAGAAGTATGATCACCAGTATTACTCAGGCATTGCAAACGAGCCAGGAATGATGTGCTCTGTCGTGTTAGATATCCAATATTATAATAAATAGCTCTATGCCCTAAAGGAGAAAGAAACATTTCAATCCAACATAAATGGAAAGACCGGGACCTTGCCTATTTCCTCAGATGAACAGAGGTTGCTTTCTAGCTCTGATGAGAAGGCAAATTTCAAAATGGAATTAAGAAGCTGACATACACACCTGAGTCAGACTAACCCATGCTTCAGCGGTTTAACCATAATGGAGGTCATGTTTCCTATATTGCCTATTCACACCACCTGGACTCCGTTGTTATAAACAGTTTGTGTCAGAAAGGATGAAACAAATATATAGAACTGAACTCAGTGACCCAAAACAGCTCCTCCTTTCTTCTCAAAAATGAAGATGTAGATTAACTGTTTATATATAGCTCATCTCTTGTCACTGAAACAAGAATGGCAGGTCGATTTCTTTGACCATTTATTTCTCTGAGATTATGCCCAAAGAGTCAAAGTTTCCCACTGAAACATAATGTTATCAACTTTCATGAAGGTTTTGATAACATTTTTATTTGAACAAATAGTTGAGTAATTAAGCACTTCCCAAAGTGTTCTGGTAATAAATAAAACAAAATTTCTATCGTAGAAAACACCTAAGAAATCTCACATAGCACATAACAGCATAGTAAGTTTCTTATTAAAGAAATTGGTTAAATAGTATATGTTCCAGAATTTTATGTATATTTTATTGAATATAGAATATCAGTTTAAAATTTATATTATTCAATGTTCTGCAGAGCACAGTTTGGGAAACTGACCTCTTTTCTTTGTTTTTTTTTTCTTTTTTCTTTTCCTGAATATAACATGAGCCTCTATGGAAGAGGGCCAGGTCATAAAATTACTGGGCATGGGTGCACATCTCCATACCATGTACTCAAGCAGAAGTAGTGTACAGATCCACATGGTTTTAAATGACTCTAGACGGTGTTATAGTCAACTGATAAATTATTGACTACTACATCTGAAACCAATAATGTACTGTATGTTGGCTAATTTAAATAAATTTAAAAAGTGGTTTTAGAAGAAAACCACAGAAAACCAGGAATACAGGGGACACAAGATCCTATGCAAAGAGAGCTATTGGGGATTATGACAGTACAGAAAAAAAGCAAGATAGTGTTTTAAAATCCTGAGAACGAACACCTTAGAGCAGCAATGTTGCCTAGTGGCTCAGAGCAGGCCCCCTCTGGGCATATCTTAAAAGTTAGAGACATCACTCTGACACCTTGTGGCTGTGTGACCTCTGCCAAGTTATTTAATTCCTTTGGGCTTCAGTCTATTTATCTTTTAAAAAAAATAGAATAGACTTGATACTCAACGCAAAGGATTAAATTATAAGAATAATACCTGGCACATAATAAGCACTCAGTAAATACTAGCTATTACTAGAGAAAAAATGGCATGGTCATAATAAATGTTTCATATCGGGTAGCTATTTGTACCTAGGCTTTTTATTTCAGACTTACTGACAATGACCACTGGAAAGAAATTAAAGATTATCTAGCTAATTCCCATGATCTTATCTGTACATAAACTGAGACCTAGAAGTGACCGAGCTGGAGGGATTAGGTCTCATACACTTAGTCTCCCACTCAAGGAATGTAGGAATTTAAATGACACAGAAGAAATTCTCATGTGTAAAATTAACATGTTCCTTTTTTTTAAATGTTTTCTTATTATATTATGTTAGTCACCATACAGTACATCCCTGGTTTCTGATGTAAAGTTTGATGATTCATTAGTTGCGTATAGTGCACCATGCTATACGTGCCTTCCTTACTACCCATCACCAGTCTATCCCATTTCCCCATCCCCCTCCCCTCTGAAGCCCTCAGTTTTTTTCTCATAGTCCATAGTCTCTCATGTTTCATTCCCCCTTCTGATTACCCCCCCTTTCTTTACCCCTTTCTTGCTCTACCGATCTTCCTAGTTCTTATGTTCCATAGATGAGAGAAATCATATGATAATTGTCTTTCTCTGCTTGACTTATTTCACTTAGCATTATCTCCTCCAGTGCCGTCCATGTTGCAGCAAATGTTGAGAATTCTTCTTTCTGATAGCTGAGTAATACTCCATTGTATATATGGGCCACAACTTCCTAATCCATTCATCTGTTGAAGGGCATCTCGGTTCCTTCCACGATTTAGCTATTGTGGACAATGCTGCTATGAACATTGGGGTGCATATGGCCCTTCACTTCACTATATCTGTATCCTTGGGGTAAATACCCAGTAGTGCAATGGCTGGATCATAGGGTAGCTCCATTTTTAACTTTTTAAGGGACCTCCACACTGTTTTCCAGAGTGGCTGTACCAACTTGCATTCCCACCAACAATGTAGGAGGGATCCCCTTTCTCCACATCCTCTCCAGCAATTGTTGTTTCTTGCCTTGTCAATTTTTGCCATTCTAACTGGCATAAGGTGGTATCTTAGTGTGGTTTTGATTTGAATTTCCCTGATGGCTAATGATTTTGAACATTTTTTCATGTGTCTGTTAGCCATTTGTATGTCATCATTGGAAAAGTGTCTGTTCATATCTTCTGCCCATTTTATGATTTGTTTATTTGTTTCTCAGGTATTGAGTTTGAGAAATTCTTTGTAGATCTTGGATACCAGTCTTTTACCTGTAGCATCATTTGCAAATATATCCTCCCATTCCGTGGGCTGCCTCTTAGTCTTTTGGACTGTTTCCTTGGCTGTGCAGAAGCTTTTTATCTTGATGAAGTCCCACAAGTTCACTTCATCTTTTGTTTCTCTTGCCTTTGGAGATATGTCATGAAAAAGGTTGCTTTGGCTGATGTCGTAGAGGTTGCTGCCTATGTTCTCCTCTAGGATTTTGATGGATTCCTGTTTCACATCGAGGTCTTTCATCCATTTGGAGTTTATCTTTGTGTATGGTGTGAGAGAGTGGTCAAGTTTCATTCTTTTGCATAACATGTTCCTTTTTGAGCACATATTGACTTTCTTCTTTAATCCTCAAAATATCTTAAATATCCTTAAATATAGTTCTGAAGGTAAATTTTCAATTTTATTCCTGAATTTTTTGGTAATGCTTTTAGCATTTTGCCCTTTAACTTGAACTGGGTGTGAATGTAAATAGAATATGCCTTATTTTGGAAGGGAGACTCTACTCTCACTGTCATAGACTTTTCATTGGGAATGGGATCTAAATATTTAGCCTTTCTTAAACTGGATCATTCAGATCTGTCACCTGCCCTCTGTAACACTTACCTGTTCTCTAATTCTTATTTTTTAGCTTTCTCCAACAAATTCTAGGATATTGCCCTTGTTTGTCTTCTATTCTAGTGATGTGATTTTTGTGCAGTACCAAGTCTTCTGCTATATCCAAAACTTTGCTTCAAATTCAGCTCTCAGATTTTTCTTTTCCTTATATACATTTCTAACAACAGGTTATTTTTAACTATCTGCTTTGGCTTTATAAATACATGAATCTTTTTTCTTTAACTAACATTCTGAGAATAAAATTAAAAGTCCTTAAAGTTGTCTGCCCCCTTTTTTTCTTCTGTAACTCTTTGGTTAAATTTTTGCGGTTCATTCCTAGTTTTATTTGCTTTATGACAGAGAAAATGCCCCTCACATTTTTAGTTCTTGGACTTTATTGAGATTTTCCTGTGGTCTTCCATACAATTGATTTATCTTATGTTCCAAGAAAATTTCAAAATAACTTTTTATTGTGCATGTAAAAAGTGCTGTTCAACCATTGTATGAGTATTATATAAGGTATGATACACCTTATTATAAAAACCCCTATATTTACTTAATTTAAAATTTTTTGAAAGACTGAGATTTATGTTAAAAGCCACAATTTTTATAAATGTGTCCATTTCTTCCATATTTTTGGTTTTATCTAATATATTGTTCTCAGCCATATAATCATTACGCATTTTATCTCTTATCGAAGTAAATAAGTACTCTTATTTCACGTATTTATTCAAAATTTACTTTTTCTGATGCTGATATTGAAATCACTTCCTTATCAATGTTTTCTAATTCTTTAAATTTATTTATTTATTTATTCTTTTATTTTTTTCTCTTTTTTAGAGAGGGTGGGAGAGAGGAGGGGGGAGGAGCAGAGGGACAGAAAGAGAGAGAATCTTGAGCAGGCTCCATGCCCAGCACAGAGCCCGAAGCAGGGCTCAATCTCAGGACTCTGAGATCATGACCTGAGCCGAAATCAAGAGTCTTGACACCTAACAGACTGACAGGTGCCCTTCTAATTCTTCAAATTTAAACTTTGAGAGTTAGGTGTGTCTTTTTGAAGCAACACATGGTGGAAGGTATCTACTGAAGTGAGGTCATGTAGAGCTGAGGAAGCTTCTGTCACTGACAGGTGGCTTTCTTTTACCTTCAACCCACAAGCTCCTATGGACAGCTACTCACTACCTGATTTTTTTTTTTTTGCAAAGTATACCTGGTGTGTATCAGTTCTTAGTAAGTTACCCAGTGATCTAATTCATTAGTGAGGAAATGTTTCTTTTCTAGTAAGTCTTAAGAAACTAGGCTTGAAATGTTGGTCTACCTAAAAAAGTGCCTTGTAACATAGGTATTGGTATAAATATAAGGAATTAACGTATCAATCTTTATATGAAATGAGCTAGGGACCATTGGATACACAGGAGAAAGTGCGGTGTGCCTCTTTAAGAATTTCTCCTGTGTGTCTGATACTTAGTTACTTCATCTATAAAATGGAGCCACTGGTCTATCTTAACTATAAAGGCTTCCTTCCCACTAAGAAGTTTTATAACTGTAACTAAAAATAAGACAGATCAAGTGCTCAATTAGAAAACGTGCATTTGGGAGAAGATGCTCAAACTTTCTGAAGCACAGTTTAGAATTTAGTATGTCTTATGAACAAAAGAGGTGACAAATGATTTGGATAAGTGAAGGTATGTTGTTGAACTGTTTTTCCCCCCTGTGGACTTCGTTGTTTTTTGTTTTTTATAGATGTAAAAGTACAATGTGATGAGTCCAATAGCTAAGACGTTTCTTTCACAGAAATATGCATTTCTAAGCTGTGTTCGGGGGCTCACACATTTACTCATTTCGTCATTCAATATTAAAAGATCACCAGCTCTAAGTAAAAGTGCAAGCTAGGCTAGGCACTGTGCATTGGTTACAAAATGAATGGGACATCAAACCCTGGAGACATCTGCTTGATAACTGTCATTGTGGTTTGATGACTCTGGGAGCCAAAAAAAACAGGGGGAGACTCTGATTTTGGGCCTAAAATAATATGTAGTAATAACAACAGGTATTTCATTGAAGGCTAGTTTTATAGGGCATTATAAGTGTTACATCAATAATTTATTACATATATGTATATGTATATTTAATATAATAATGTTCCTATTAAATGCTAAGAGAAATATATAGCATTCAACGTATTTGCCAAATAACTTCTTCTACTTTTGTGTTTACTATTTAGTAGGACATCTTGATGGATGCATGTTCCATGGGAAATCTTCGGGATGTGGTTGGTTGGAGCATAAGTATAGGTGCAGACAGACTGAGTACCCTGCACAACACTTTGACCAAATGCTGAAGACTCTTTTTTATTTAAGCAAACAAACAAGATCAAGAAATAGCTGATGAACGTAAGTGGAAATGACTTTTGAATTATTTATTCTTTCAACAATTTATACCATGGCTTCCTATAGTTGTGACTACATGTTTAATGAGAACATTGAATCAGTCTCAGAGAATTCTTTTTTTTTTTAAGATTTTATTTATTTATTTGATAGAGATAGAGACAGCCAGCGAGAGAGGGAACACAAGCAGGGGGAGTGGGAGAGGAAGAAGCAGGCTCATAGCGGAGGAGCCTGATGTGGGGCTCGATCCCACAATGCTGGGATCACGCCCTGAGCCTAAGGCAAACGCTTAACCGCTGTGCCACCCAGGCGCCCCCAGTCTCAGAGAATTCTATGCAAAATTTCCTCTCTGAGTGCATCACCAATAATTTTGTAGGAAATCAACTTAATATCACATTTATCTTGCTATATCTGCAAAACAGCCTAGAAATAAATCCAGAAAATATCTACTGTATTATGTTTCACACCAGTTCTCAAAATAACTGAATAAAGTCATAGAAAGAATCTGAACTGAGAAGATAGAGTTATCTGAAAAACCTTCAGATTCTGAAGGAAAGTTCTCTTGGCTTTGGTCTTTTTTTGTTTTCCTACAGGATGCCAATTCTTAGATGTGGCTTTGGCTCATATACTACGTACAGTTCCACTTTACAGCTGCAAAGTAAATGAGGGGCCAGGAGGGGGAGCAGAAGTTAAGATCCTGCAGCCAGACCACCCTAAAATCGATGATAAAATGATTAATGCTGATGACATATGGAGAAGTAAACAAGGCCAGACAGAGAACACTGCCAGCGGGTACCCAAGGATAGAGTGGAGACTTCCAGAATGAATTATAGGACAATAACTGAGAAAAATCCACATGTGCAATTTATTAAAATGGGGGAACTGTAGTAAAAGATAAACTATTTCTCAAATACAAATGGAAGTGGTGGGTACATATGTTCTAGCCAGACAATGATGCTTCCTTGTGTCACTATTATGAGAAAAGAATGAGGCTTGGCAAGTTTGTGTTGATTATCCATGGGGTTCACAAAAATAGGCTGCAGCTTTCAAGTAAATAGCTATCCTATGGTAAAATACTCACTGTCGCTTTTGTTCATGTGTTTTTCGTCTTCTTTTTTTTTTTTTTTTTTTTTAATTTTCTTCCCCGAGGAAGAACAGGACAGACCTGGGTAACAGTACTGTTATACATCAGATATTTCAAACTTCCTCCATATTTTTCAGTCCTACAAAGAGTAAGGCATGAAGGATAATGTTCCACATGATGGTTTTAAATTCTCCCCATTCTGGTCTTGAAATACTCTCAAATGGAAAATACTAAGAGAAAAAGAGAAACTTAAGGACGAATAAAGGATGAGCCAGATGATAACAATTGTTAAATGTTGATTTTTTTTTCTTGTCTAGGGTTACATACCCTCATGCTCATTGTCCATTACAAATATACTTTGGTCCTTAAATAAGTGAGTCATAGTGCCATCTGGGTATGCCATTCCCTCACAATTATTCTGTAAATATGTTGATTTATGAATAAATTTATGCATTTTATATCATGTTATGCAAATGTGCTTATGGCTTTAGTATTACACAGACCTTTCTTCAGAAAGGAATTTAAAAAATTCCTCTGCAGCCCTCAGTTTGTTTCCAGAGTCCATAATCTCTCATGCTTCATTCCCCCTTCTGATTACCCCCCCTTTCTTTATCCTTTCTTCTCCTACCGATCTTCCTACTCAGAGGGGAGGGGGGTGGGGGAATGGGATAGACTGGTGATGGGTAGTAAGGAGGGCACGTATTGCATGGTGCACTGGGTGTTATACGCAACTAATGAATCATGGAACTTTACATCAAAAACCAGGGATGTACTGTACGGTGACTAACATAATATAATTAAAAAATATTATTATTATAAAAAAAATTCCTCTGCAAAGTTATAATTGTCAAACTTTTTTGTCCTTCCACAAACTTATGTGAACATTGAAACCCTTAACCTTTTTGGTAAATCCAAGTTACTCAATAATATTGATGTCGTTTACTCTTCTCTGTCTCCCTATCTCAGGGAACAGAAAGCAAACAAATAAATGAAAATTTAAAAAATATATATTCCACTGAGATGAAAATTATATTACTATAGTGTCAACTTTTGCATGATCTTTCGGAATTGTGGTTGTGATGGGAGGTGTTTATGCACCTACGCATCTTCAGCTAGTCAACAATATTAGAAGAAAAAACACAAGTCTCAGCTCTTGTTCTCCACCCTTCCTCGCACCTTCCCCTACTGGCCATGATGGTGTTGCTCTGTAGGTCATACAGTCCATGCTCAGAAGACCCACTGGTCCTGACTGCAAAGTAGTATGGTGTTAGTTTTCAAAAACTTGAAAAACATGGTGGGGGAAAAAGGCATGTATTTTTGCCAGTTTTCTCTCTTACTGGGTTTGTGACTTACTCGATTCTAAGATTCCTATTTGCAATGGAGGCTAACCTTATTATGATTATTTTCTCTAAAGAGCTTTCTGAAAATGAAGGAGGTATAGCATTTACATGCACTTGCTCCTGGGCCTGGCACAGAGGAACTGGTTAGTAGCTGCAGTTTGACCTCACGTCTAGAGAAAAATTTAGTATCCCTGGCCAACATGGCTGTTCTTTAAAACATCTTTGTTTCATTATAGAAGTGGCAAAATCATGTCATGGGAAAATGGGCAAATGGAAAATAATACAAAAATAGCTTCCTGCTATGTATTCTATAACATGTAATAAAATTTAGGGTATTTTTTCTGGTCTTCAGTCTTTAATAACATGATGTTTCACTTTATCTTGGTAGTCATTCTGTACACACAATTTGGCACATTCCTCTCTCATACTATTTTCCATATTATTTTATAATTATGCAATTTTAATATTCATGGAAAACTTTATGTCAGAGCAACATATTTAATTTTTTGAAAAAAATTTTATCTTTGAAAATTAAAAAATTATCTAGAACAAATGCACTAACAACAATTATCCTTTGTGTTTCTATTAAAAATGAGTTCATTGATGTGCACTATGAATAGATGTTATTATATGACTGTCCTTGACACACAACTTTTCTTTTTTTAGTTTATCCTTTCAGCATGAAGCAATTATTAAATTACATAGTGTTCAAAATGTAGTCTGTTTGAAATATCTTTTAGATAGAATAAATGCAATACACCAAAAAGATAGCACAAAGCACTAGATACACTAACAAATGCACTGTATGTGGAAATGATGGATTTTACCTGGAAGTAAATTACTCATCTGCCAGGATCTCTGAAAACATTAACCAAGCAAAAATGATTGCTGAGAATACAGTACAATTTCTAGCAGAATTTTTTTTCTTTATAAAATGTTTTGAGAAATTTGTTGATCAAAGAAATTTCTATTTCTCTTCCCATTCTTGTTAAGCACTACCTATGGAAGGAATTCATCTGAAGTGTATGGGCCACGCTTGGGCTTTATGAATGAATGTTGGGAGTTCTGAATGTTACTTAAATTTGTGTGCCAAATCTAGGCAGATTGTACCTATGTGAATTGGTCTTGGGAAAGGGACATTACCTTTGTCATAGGATCCAGTGCTGAATTTGGTGATATCTTTTTCCTTCTAACTATGAAGAAATGTGGTCTTTGATGGTGTGCCTGCTCAGTCTTGTGTTTGGAAATGTGTGCTCTCATGCTGAGACTAGTCCTACCCTTCTACTTTTGCAGGAAAAGAATTGAGGAGGCTGCAGGGAAAGAATCCGAGTATAGAATTGACAGCCGGTGGAATTTCCCTGGTATCATGAAGAAATAAGTTTAGAGTAGGTTGCTAGAAAACAAACAAATAAACAAACAAACACCCCAAACCAATTCCTCCCCCAGTGGCAGAATGCCCAGGCCACACGTTGCTGTTCCTTTCCCCCTCCTCAGACTAAAAATGTATTCCTGTTTGGAGGGGTTTACAGCTTCTGAAAAGGAAGGAATGTGCCTAGTTATTCCAAAATTTCATTCTCTTCTTTATAACTAGCAAAGAGCCTGCAAACATTCTATCACCCAGAGAAGTGAGCCCAAATCAAAAAATTGTAAATTCTCCACACTTCTTTTCCTCTATTTTCTAACATAATGGTATCTGTGCATGTGATTAAAATAATAGGAATTACTTTGTGTCTTGTTGATTTCATTATATTAAAAATACTTAAATTGCTAAGATAGTCACAGAAGGACATTTTCTAAAAGACTGAGAAGCTGTGCCATATCTCTGGGACATACAGTCAGATTCAGGGATCATCAATTTTTACTTTGGTGCTGAAAATTGCCAAAATTGTATAAAAGGAAAATAAACATGTGTACGCCAAAGTTGGTGCCAGGCAAAGAGGATTACTTACATTATTTCATTTAATCTTCACAGCAAATTGAGGAGGTTGCTATTTTGAGCCTTTTTTTATTTATGGAGAAGCAGGCCCAGAGATGGTAGGTAACTTGCCAGAAACTTGCTCAGAGCTAGTGCATGGCAAAGCTGAGAGTTACATCCAGGTGTTTCTGATTCCATTATCTTTACTCTTTTTAGAACTTAACTTTTTCCTTAGAGAGACTAAAGATTCTTTTAAGATCTTGTCAGAACGCGAATATGGTGGTATGTTTCATGGGAATAAAAATGGCAAAGACTGGGTGGTTTTTCTAGTCTCAATCAAGGCTGGAAAAATACTGCTGATCAATCCAGCATAGGGGTGGAGAGCAGAAGCAATTACCTTAAAGGTCTGCAAGATAATGCTTTCACCACCTGACTGGGGACCCTGGAGTCTTGCAAATGATTGCTCTAAGAGAATCACATCATCAATGTTTGAGTCATGTTTATTCTCTTGGCAAAATGGATCTACTTAGATATAAGGCTTATTGCTTTAAATTTGGACGTAGTAGTGCTTTCATTTATCTAAAACATCCCTCCAAAGTGATAACTCATTCACTCATTCACTCTTAACGATTCTCCTATAAATTTGCTTATGGTGATTTCCGCTGTGGGGTGTCAACTGGGGCATGGAGATTTAATGAACACTGGTATGCCAAATCCTCCATTACAGCAAGCAAATGAGGCACTTTGTCCAAGACAGTTTACTAAGTGTGCTCAGGATAACGAGCTCCGCATTGTAACAAACTGAGCGTGTGTCTCCTGTTTGGTTTAGAAAAGAGCTGTATCAGAGTTGATGGCTGACCACAGTAGCTTTTACAGTAGTGCTGTTGGTGTTGTAAATGATGTTTTCAGAACAGCCTGGCACCAGACTCAGCTTCGTACATGCTAAATTAAGGGTTCTTGCCCATATTCTTATGGGGCACGAGGGAAATAAAAGAGATACATATCTTCTTATTCTCTTTCTTCTTTCTTCTCTCCCTTTATGCCCTCCGTTTCTCTCTCTCCCTCTTCCTCCCTCCTTTCCTCTCTTCCTCCCTTCCTTCCTCCCTTCCTCCCTCCCCTCCCCTCTCCTTCTTTCCTTCCTTCCTTCCTTCCTTCCTTCCTTCCTTCCTTCCTTCCTTTCTTCCCTCCTTCCCTCCCTCCCTTCCTTTCTCTCTCTCTTTCTTTCTCAAACAAATATGTTTATGTTAGAGATGAGTTCGGGAAGGAAATGATCTAGTCCAGGGGCTAGCATTCTTTTTCTATAAAAGGTCAGACAGCAATTATTTTAGGTGTTGTGGGCCATATGGTCTCTGTCTAAAATATTCAACTCTGTTATTGTAGCACAAAAGCATCCACAGACCATACTTGAACAAATGAGCATGACTGTGTTCCAATAAAGCATTATTTATGGACACAGAAATTTGAATTTCATATAACTTTCAACATCAAGAAATATTCTCCTTTAGTTTTTTTTTTTTAAGATTTTATTTATTTATTTGACAGAGCAAGAGAGAGAGAGAGAGAGAACAAGCAGGGAGAGTGGCAGGCAGAAGGAGAGGGAGAAGCAGGCTCCCCATGGAGCAGGGAGCCTGATGCAGGCCTCAATCCCAAGATCCTGGGATCATGACCTGAGGCGAAGGCAGATGCTTAACGCACTGAGCCATCCAGGCGCCCCTCCTTTAGCTTTTTCCAACAATTTAAAAATGTAAATCTTCTTAGCTCACCGGACCTTACAAAAATAGGCACTACTATAAGTCTGTATCAAAGGCGAGTTCTGCCTGATATGTGCCTGGTTCCACATGCTTGTAAGTTTGGTAGCCACTGTTAACCTCAAAGACCTTGCTTCTGCCCAAAGATCGCTTTTCCAATTTCTATTCCATGCTTAGAATTTCCAGAATTATCTTTCATTCGCTCACTATCTGGACTGTTTTGATCTTTAAACTCATATGAATCTTCTTTTATGAAATATCTTCTTACCTTCCGCATTAGCCTATTAGGACCACCATAACAAAATACCACAGACAAGGTGACTTAAATTACAGAAATTTATTTCTCATGGTTCCGGAAGCTGGAATTCCAAGATCAATGTTTCTCCTGAAGCCTCTCTCTTTGGCTTGTAGATAGCCACTTCCTCACTATGTCCTCACATGGCCTTTTTCCTGGCGTCTCATCCTCTTCTTAAAAGGATACTAGTCTTATAGGTTGAGGGCCCTCCCTATGGCCTCACTGAACCTTAATTCCCTCCTTAAAGGTCCTATCTCTAAATGTAGTCATATTCAATGTGTAAATTTGGGGGGCGGGGCACAATTCAGTCCATAACATTCTCAATCAGATTTGTAGAACTCAAGAACAAAAAATAGTAATGAAGGTAAGTAATATTTTCACACACTATTTTATAAAAATCAAAATCAATGCAAAAAAATCAATGCTAAAAAATCAAAATTTTAAATAAAGACAAGTTCTGTTCTACTGATTTTTTTCCTTTTTTTTCTCAGGCTTTAATATAGCTCAACATGATACTGACTGCCTCCTTGCTTCCTCAGCCCATCTTTTTTGGTCCCTTTTTTATTGATATTGCATAGTTTTGCCCTCCCTGATCGTGGATTTTTTGAATGCAAGCCTTCTATTTTATGATTATATTCTTCTCTCCAGTTTCCAGTACACCACCTGGTACAGAATAGGCACACAGTAACTATTTCTTTGTTCAAGTGCAGTCACTGCATGCTTTTAAAATGTGTGCCCTCTGATGGAGAATCACGGGGGTTAATGAGGCATTTGAATATTTGGAGCATTTTAAAAAATCATTTGGAGCATTTTTAAAAATCAGAAATGTGTACACAAATGAGCTACAATGAACTTTCTCATCATTTTTATGATAAGAAATTTTTGAGAAAGGCAAATATATGTGGAAGGCTTGAAGAAAATGGAAGGGGGTGCTGGCAATATGGTAAATGATGGGATGGGACCTAAAGTAAGACGGGAGGAAAAACATAATATTTCTGTGCAGCAAGCTATACAAGCTATACCTTCTTGTATGGGATACCTCCTTAAACCTACACCTCTAATTTGAAATTTATAGGTGAGAAAACAAAGGAGCAGATAAGTTAAATAACTTATAGCGCATAGCCTATCAGTAGATTAGAGAGGATTTGAATCACTCTGAATCTCATAAGGGCTACTTCCATAAAATTGTATTTGGATGCACATTAAGGAATAGACATTATTCTTCACTTAAGGGATTTACATTTACATAAAAGAATAACAAAGAGCAGTGTAAATCATTAATGGCTTCAGGGTTCTGGAGCAAAATGGTCTCTGAAATTAGCCATTCTACTCTTTCAAATTTCTCCTATCATATAGATAGTAGCTTGAGAATAAATGCCCTTTTACTCAGCCATATATTTACTATCACACCACGGATTATGATGAATGAATGTCTGATGATGTCATTGCAGTCATACATAAGTTAGAGAAAACAGGGTCTCTCAGATCAGGAGGAAAGTTTCCCGGACTCGCAGTGTCCCCACACTTTGGATATAGTCAGCCACAGAGCCCCAGGAAGGATATCCCGCTGTGCTATGGTTCCTTAAGGAATTTATGGTTTCTTCTTCCCCAAATATGGCAATATTATTGTGATTACATCTTTGGTATCCATTCACTAGAGAACTGATTCTTGTTCTTTTGCAACCCTGGACTTACCTTTTAGCTGTCGTATGTTAACATGCCTACTGCTTTCTTCCAAGACTACATTCTTACAACTGCTGATTACCTTTCCATATAGAAGTAGGATGATCAGACAGAGGGGGATGTAGAACATCTGAGGGCACTGCTCTTTGTTATGACTTTGAGGGTTGTATGAATGCCCAGTAATCATCACCCCCTTGCCAGGGTTGTATGTTTCAATGGTCAACATGTTCCTGAGAGATTCAGAATCCAATGAGAATGAGAGGCCTTCACATGTGAACTCTAGTAGTGGTAGCAGAAAAACTGGGGGAAAAATTATACCCATGATGGGGGTAAATATTGAGAAAGAGGAAGTTGAACAAAAGATGTAAACTTTGGAACACCAACCTCCTTTCTGCCAGTAAGGATAGAAGAAGCTGGAATATGGAGGCAAGGATACTGGTCTTAGAGCCAAGAGACTGAGGACATATCACAGCTCGTCACTCACTACCTATGTAACCACAAAGTTACTTTGTTTTTCTTCACCAATATGTAAGAGATAATAACATCCTTATTTTAGGATTCTTGAGGGTATTAACAGAGATGCCAATGAAGCTTAAGCAGCAGGGTCTGCCATCTTATAATTCATTTCAAACTTAAAAAATTGTATGCGTATATTTAAAAAATGTATAAATTTTACGTCCAGCAAAATCTGGATCCATGCTTGTTTCTTCTCTTAAAATACATCTAGTATCAGATACTAGGAGTACACAAGGGCACACATACTTATTTTTTTAACCAACCCTAACATAACATAAAAACACACAAAATGTAAAGGAAAGAAGACATTGCTTTAGAAATCTCACATCATAACAGACTTTGTATCTATTTATTTCAATTATGTCACAACCTGTGTGTATGCATACATAAAGCATACTGTATATAGTTGTTGTCATAGACTGTTTACATTTCAGCTTTCATTGTGATCTCCCTGAGTAGGATAGCTGGAAATAGATCTGGAACACAAAAGAAGAAGTTAGCTTTATATAAAAGTAGACTCTTCCTTTATTTTAATAATGAATTAGAAATATGTCTAACATTTACTAAGCACTTGCCATTTGATAGGGATTGTTCTAAGTACTTGAACAATGTTAACTTACTTAATGCTCAGAAGTACTTTGAGAGATAGTTTCTGTTACTATTTTGAATATAATGAGGGCAAAAGAGAGGTGCAGCATAGGTAAGCCACTCCTCTATACTCACACAGCTCTTGAGTAGAGAAGCTAGGGCTTAAAGCCAAGCTGTCCTACTGTATAGGCCATGTCCTCAGCCACTATGATAAACAGCCCACTGTAAGTAAAGAGAAGACATATTACAAAGTAAGTAAATAAATAATGTGTCTTTTGAGTGAAGACTAATGCCAGATCAAATAGTTGAGAGTGCATTGGGGCAAGGAGAAGATATAAAGCAGTTATCTTAGAGAAAGGTAAAGTGAGTTTACTAGGAACACATAGTAGGATTTTTGGATAATACTAGTTTGAGGGCTATAAATGTAAAATAGAATGATCAGTCAGCATCATTTGGGGATTTTCTCCAACAACCTTCAGCTCCTTGAGTGTTTATCCTAGGCAGTTGTATTTGTCAGGGATCTCCAGAGAAACAGTTACTATATATATATACACACATACATATATATATATATATATATATATATATATATATATATAGAGAGAGAGAGAGAGAGAGAGAGAGAGAGAGAGAGAGAGAGGGAGAGATTTGTTATAGGAATTGGCTCACATGATTATAGAGGCCAAGAAGTCCCATGATCTTCCATCTGCAAGCTAAAGAACCAGGAAAGCTGATGGTATAATTTCAGTCTAAGTACAAAGGCCTGAAAATTTAGAAGGCTGACAGTATAAATCCTAATCTGAGAACCAGGAATGCCAATGTTGGAGGTGGCAGAGATGGATGTCTCAACTCCAGCAGAAAGAGTGAACTTCCCCTTCCTCTGTTTTTTTTTTTTTGTTCTATTCAGGCCATTAAGAGATTTGGATGATGCCCACTGGTATCAGTGAGAAAGATCTTTACTCAACCTACTGATTCAAATGCTAATTTGTCCTGGGGACACCCTCACAGACAAACACAGACATAGTGTTTTAGTGGAAATCTGTATTGTTTAAAAAAGTCAAACTGACATATAAAATTAAACATCACACCAGGCATTTAAGTTTTATTCATGGTTGGTTATTGCCTGATAATTATGTCAGAATGGAAACAAGAGGTGGAATTAAGAGTGTGTTCAAGGTACTGGTTATAGTTCTGAACCATAAACTCTGCACTAGGCAAAGAGAAATGTGAGGGCATGCCAGGGTGTGAATAGTTTTAATGAGGATAAATAATTGTTATAATAGGGGACCAGAGAAAGTAAGCTGGCAAAATCAGAAAGAGTGATTTGAAATTAGAATTCTAAATTCCAAGGCTTTGAAAGAGGTGATGCTATTGTTGATAACAATAACTAAATTTGGGCTATTAGTGTGAGTGACTTAAGTAGGAATTTCCAGAGAAAAGCATTGCTTTTGAAGAGGTCCAGGGACTGAAAAGCTAGGGCTTCTGTAGTGAAAAACAATAGTGGAAGGTGGTGAGGAAGTTGCTGAGCCAGTTTGTAATTCCATCAAAGAATTGAAGGAAAGTTATCAGAGAGTGGTGAATGATAGCAGGTCAACTATCAGAATGGCATGTGTTTCAAAGGATATGAAGTTTTGGTGCAAAAAGATGAACAATGATCTAGAATAGGATGATACTGCCAGAAAGGAGGAGGGGAGGGGTTGGGCAAATGGGTAAAGGAGAGAGGGAGATTCAGGCTTCCAATTATGGGATGAGTAAGTCACAGAAATTAAAGGCACAGCATAAGGAAGACAGTCAATGATATTGTAATAGTGATGTAACTTGACACATAGGCGCTACACTTAAGGTGAACAGAGCATAATGTATAAACTTGTCTAATCACTAAGTTGTACACCTGAAGCTAATGTAATATTGTGGGTCAACTACATTCAAATAAAAAAATTAAAAATTAAAAAAAAATAGAATGATCTTGGAAAATTGTGGACTGTGGTCCAAAGTTGCTCACCACCTACGTTTGTAATAGTTTTTTTTGGAACATAGCCAAACCCATTCACTTATGAGTTGTCTGTGGCTGCTTTGGAGCCACCATGGCAGAGCTACATTATAACAGACCTTATCTCTTGCAAAGTTGAAAATACTATTTTTATGATTACAGAAAGCATTTGCCAAGTTCTGATTAAAAAACAAAAGTACTATTAGGAGTATCTATTGTACATTTAAACCCCAAGAGACATGTAATGTGGAGGGGGAAAGGACTCCTATTTGAGAGAACTTCAGGGAAAGCTGCATCCAAAGAATGCCTCCAAATTTTTGTTAGAGTGACGTGGTGTAGAGAAAGTTCAAAGTAGATGCCAGGAGTTATATCAATTCAAATTTTCTCCATATAACAAAGTCTAAAGAGAGACAGCCACTGAGAGCTTCAGGCATCTACCAGTGTCATTATGATCCAGAGTATTTTCTGGCTTTCTCCTCTGCCATCCTTTGAAGGTTGGTTTGTAGTCCTTACGCTTTTCACTGCATTGTCTCAATATTAAAACAACATCCATATGCAGGAAGCTGGATGTGGGCATGGGGTGACAAGAAACTGACCTCTCCCAAGTGGTTCTTGCTTTTCATCAGTAAGTAAATTCCCCAAAAGTCTCTTTGAAGGCTTCCCTTACTGAATTGACGGTTAGAATTATATCAAATGGACCCATCTTTTGAGTGTCACAAATCAACTATCTGGCAAAGGTGAAGGTGAGTGCCATGACTGACTTAGACTGATAATGATTCATTGCTATCCTGAACAAATTGGAATTTAATAGCAAGAAGAAGATGGAATAGGGGCCATGTGTGTGTCACAAATTTCAGGGGATCTTATTGTTCTTTTACTCTTGGAGTTTCAGAAAGCACACCAGAGAAGTCAGGTAAAATGGAAAGGGATGAAAGAAGCAGTCAGATCCTTGAAGGCATAAAGCTCTGTAAGGCTGATAGTCTGGGTGATGGTTGATGAGTGGTTTAGATTAGTGGTGCTGACTAACGTAATGGGGGGCCAGGTGTGATTGGAGTGGGCCAGTTAGACTCTCAGATGATGGCAGACAATCAGTCCAAGTTGTAGTTTAAACCAGAGGTACTCAAAGAGTGGGCAAATTTGTTATGTATCCACAGTGAGACAAATACCGCAAGTGAGGATTAACACTCAGAATCTTTTATAGCAATGGTACACTGCTGGGCATTTTGGTTGTGTTTTCCAAAAGTATTGCTCTACAATAGATTAGGAGGAACCGCAGACAGCAACACCAAACAAAAAGCTATTCCTCCACTAAGAGTGAAGACTAGCTTACTGAGGATACTTACCAGGAGGGTCTAAGTCATTGTTGAGTACTATACCATATAGTTGTGTCCTCTGCAGACAGACAAAAATCTCCTCAGGGAAAGGCCATATTTAACAGCACATAGCTCTGACAGATCAAGGCGGGGTCCATCTCATATTCAGATATATCATTCCATTGTTTTACCTTCAGACTTTTGAAATGATTCACACTTCTTGGAACATTCTTTTCTCATTGTCATTCCTCCTTCCATAACTTCATCTGCCCAGATCTTAGTTATCCTTAGTAATTCAGCTTAAATATCCCTATGTCCTGTGACTCCCCCTGACTCTGTAGAGCAGATAAACTGCCTGTACGTTGAGTCCCTCTGCTCTTTCTGTGATTTCCTGGTTATAAAAGTGGAGGCAACACAGTTGGTGGTCCCTCAAAAATCAAATGGAATTACAATTTGATTCAGAAATTCCATTCCTAGGTATATATTCCAAAAAAAATTGAAAACAGATCAAGTATTCAAACAAATACATGTACATGTATGCTTATAGCAGTGCAATAATCCAAAAGTCAAAACAATCCATATATTCATCAGCTGATGAGTGATTAAATAAAATGTAGTATATATACATAATGGAGTATTATTTGGCCATAAAAAAGAATGAAGTATTGACGCATGCTACAACATGGATGGATGAAACTTGATACCATTATGCTAAAGTGAAAGAAGTTAGACACAAAAGATCACATACTGTATGATTCCATTTATATGAAGTGTCTGTAAAATGTAAGTCCACAGACACAGAAAGCAGATGAATGGTTGCTAGGGGCAAGGGAAAGGGTAATGAGGTGTAAATGTTTTAATATTTTCCTGTTCTAGGTGCATTGATGGAAATGTTTTAGAAGTAGAAAAAGGTGGAGATTGAACAATAGTGTGAATGTCCTAAATACTAAATGCTACTGAATTCTTCACTTTACAATGGTTAATTTCATGTTATATGAATTTCACCTCAAATTTTTTTAAACAATGGAGTCAGTTCTTTGCCTTTCCTTTACTCAAACCCTTTAGAATGTTACTTTGTAGCTCCTCCAATCAAGGAATTGAGCTTATTTCTCTACCCCTTTAGTCTGAGTGGTACCTGTGACTTGATTTGCCCAATCAATTGTAGCAAAAATGACAGGGGCTACTTCTGAACCTGGCACTTTCCTGCTGCCCAGAACTCCCTTGGATCCTGCCTCCACTATGTAAAAAGTTTGTTGGAGGAAGAGAGACACAAGGCCTAGCCACCCCCTTCACCTGGCTAAGATCAGTTTACCATTGCCCAGACCTGAAGAAATGCCAAGCCTGTTTGTTATTGTATGGCACTGAGCTTTTGTCCTAATATAGAATTGATAATTTCTTCTTCCTCTGTCATGATAGAAATCACTTTTTAACTATTACTTCTTGTTTAGTCTATCTTGCAACATTCTAATTAGTTGAGGAAAGAGATTTTGTCTGTCCTGTTAATTTTTGCGCTCTTAGAATATAGTACAGTGTCTGGTAGGTGGTATGCATTTTGTAAAGCCATGCTGAATGAATGAATGAATGAATGAATGAATGAATGAATATTTTTAGCAATGAAATTTGAGCCCTACTGAAATTGTTAATATAAGCTAGTGCAATGGTTAATTTTATGTGCCAACTTTAGTGGGTCATGAGGTGCCCAGATATTTGACTAAACATTATTCCTGGGTGTGTATGTGAGGGTCTTTCCAGATGAGGTTAGCATTTGAATTGGTGGATTCAGTAAAGAAGATTGCCTATCCCCAGGGTGGATAGGCACCAACCAACCTAATGAAGGCCTATATGGAAGGACAAAAGGTGGAGGGAGGGAGAATGTGTTCCTTCTGGCTGACTGGGTAAGCTGCTACATCTGTCTTTTGCTTTTAGAACGAGACTTATACCACTGGCTCTCCTGGTTCTCAGTCCTTTGGACTTAACTGAACTATACCATCAGTTCTGCATTTTAAAGAAATCCTCATTTTTGAGTTACACATGTATGGCTTGATATGTCCATGTGTTTGCTTTGTTAGAAATTCCAATGCAACAATGTGAATTTTAATTATTTAACTGTAAGCATAGTCTTATGGAAAGCTTCCTTATCTCATTTAGCCACATTAGTTTCTCATCCTATTGTTTATTTCATTTTTTAAAAAAATAATTTTTTGTGATTCCAATGACTTTGTTATTTTATCTATTTACCTAGTTATTCCTTCAAAGTGGATTTCCATTTTCTATAAAATTTAATCTCATACTACAGCGGATAATATTAAGAAATATTATTCTAGTGTTCAGGACAGAGCTCCCAATTACATGTTCTGGTCTCTTCTTCTATATAACCATATTTTATATACCCATAATATAATAATATATACAGTCATAATATTTACTCATTGTTTAAAATGAGGGTGCATCTCTCTAGATGTGGAGTTTTCCAAGCTGAAGGTAGATGTATTGGCTATGACTCCTCTACTTTTGAATTGGATTCTGATTATTCCATTTTCTGATCTATGGCTCAGCAGCATTGTTGTGCATGGTTTCCAGTCCAACTACAGGTATTTATCAGGATTTTTCTAGTATGGCCTGGGACACTTGAAACATTGTCTCCTATGTTGAAGTTATCTAAACTCTAAATTAGTGGGTACATTTTAAAAAAAAGAAATTAGCCATCGTCATGACTCCACATATACATAAAATATTTTTTTCTAGGAATTATACCTCCAAAGACTTAACACATAGCTTCTACGTCCCTCAAGTGTCCTATCGTTATTTTCAAGGAGTTGTCATCTCTGAGTGCATGAAGATAGGTGGGATAAAGGGGGAGAAGCATCTAGTCAGCCTCTAAAATATCCATTCCCAGTGTTTCCATTTGGTATAGCCTGATCAGGGCGCTTTTAGTGAGAAATGCAAAAAGAAAGTATTTTATTAATGAATGTTGTAGTGCACATACCTGATATCCCTTCAGGACTGACAAAAGCTTGCCCAGCTGTTGGGAGTACTTGATAATGCAAGGTCCCCACAGGGAATTATCCATCACCAAAGCGAGCTAAACCATCAAAGTTTAAATACACTTCCTGGGGACTGATCAGTGTGGGGATGCAAAGGCCCTGCTCTCAGGTGAGGAGATCTCTGTGGAACTGTCCAAGCTTCAGAGCTGATAACTAAATCACAATTGAACTTCCTCCCTAGTCTAAACCTGTTCATTTCCTTGTTGGTATTGCTCCTAAAAACTCTTCCCAATAAAGCTACTGCATGTAAATTTCCATTCAGGAAAACCTGACTTTAAAAATCTTCTTACCTTCTTTCAGCTGGTTAAGGTTGTTTTATTTCTAGAGCCAAATTTATGTTTAGATCACAATTTCTTTTTCCTTAAGTTCTGTTTTATTTTTTTTTCTTTAAAGATTTTATTTATTTATTTAACAGAGATAGAAACAGCCAGTGAGAGAGGGAACACAAGCAAGGGAGTGGGAGAGGAAGAAGCAGGCTCATAGCAGAGGAGCCTGATGTGGGGCTTGAACCCAGAACGCCGGGATCACGCCCTGAGCCGAAGGCAGTGACTCAACAATTCTATGTATTATGGTGATAAGCTATCTTCTGTTTTTAGTTTTTACTCTTTGAATTTCATCCTGCTTATATGCCTTCAAGTTAGACGAGTAGGATGCTAGGGGAGGATGCTAGGGTAGGATGCTAGGTAGCTTCACTACTAGCCTTTTACCATTTTAAACTCATCACTACTAGTTCTCTCTTCATTGTTCAAATGGTACAAACCTTGTGGGGACTCATAGCAGTTTAATGCAAATGGAAAAGTTGAAAAGTCTTAACCTGATATTAATTTTAGTCTTTACTCTCTGTCCTCCTAAATTATCCGTGTTATTTCAGAATGCATACTTGAACCAAATTCCTACTTGTTTGCTTTCTAGAGATTTTTCTGTCTGTTAGTGAGATCAGGAAGTTGGCTACTTCAACCTTGAGACTTTGATTAGAACATACCCCACGTGTACCAAGGCTTAGGTCTTCCTGAGGGGAGTGCTGGGCCCAGGAGTCCAGAAGTTCTTCCAAAAACAATTTTATATGTGTGAGGAGAAAATCATGTATAAAGGCAGAGGTGAAGAAGAGAAGAATATACGACGGGCAATCTGGTACCCTGGAGCTTAAGGGGGAAAGAGTAAATAAAATAAAAACCTGGGTTCAAATTACAACTGAATCCACTAGCTCTATAATTGGGGGAAATTTTCCTAAACATTATAATTCTCAGGCATTGAGTGATTTAATGATCTCTTAGGACCTTTCTAGCTATTAGTTTCTATAAACATATAATCATTTAAATACAATTATACCTATTTGGACAAGGTGACTGATAAAATTTAAAAGCCAGGTGAGTTGTGCCTGGGTGGCTCAATTGGTTGAGCATCTGACTCTCAGTTTCAGCTCAGGTCGTGATCTCAGAGTCCTGGGATCAAGCCCCATGTCAAGCTCCCTGCTCAGTGGGGATTCTGCTATAGATTCTCTCTGTCTCCCTTTCCCTCTGTTCCTCCCCCCACTCTCTCTCTCTCTCTCAAACAATAAATAGATAAATTAAAAAAAAAAACCAGGTGATTATCCCCTAGTCACACAAATAGAAGGTGGCAGAGCTAGAGCTGAAAGCTAAATCTTTGGGCTTCAGGTCTCAGTTCTTTACAATTCACCTTGTTTGGTTGGTGTATACGATTATATGATATATGATATTCTTAATGGACAGATCCTATGGGTCTGTGTTTATTTTTGATTATTTATTCATTTGGTTACACAGACTTTCAGTCATGCATGTTTGCCTGGAAGACTTAGAGACAGTGAGTACAGAATCTCTTCAAAATCAGGGACTCTTGTTTCTTTGTTCGCCAAAAGCAGACCATTAAAAAATGAAGCTGCCATCCTATGATTTTACGTATTTCCTAGTGTGTCAGTTACATGATTTTCTGGGTCAGACAGAGCTGTAAGTGACTTGCCTGATTATGTTTTGTCCTGGGATGACACTCAAGGATCATGGGAGCTTGAAAAAATGAGGCAACATACTTGAACTTTTCTTTTTCACCATTTCATTCTCCACTTCTGATTCATTTCATAGTTCTACAATACAGGTTTGTATGATTTGCAGAAGTGGTATTTAGCTGATGTAAATTCACATTCTGAAAACAGAGATATTAATTAATACCTAAACAATTTACGCTGACCTCATAAAACACATTTTTCCTGTTTATTAATGCAATCAGTAGAATGTTGACTTATATCAATAGTGTTCCATACTTTTTCCCCTCAGAATAAAGATTAAAACCCTAAGAAAAGCTTAAAAGGTGGGGCTTAATTTGGTCCTTGTCAGCTTCTGTAGGCTAAAAATGGCCATCTTTACCCATCATTCACTATGGTTTGGTTGCAATCATATTCTCTTTTGTCCTTGAATACCCCAAACTATCTCTGCCTTCTGGATCTCTACATATATGTTTCATCTGACTGGAGTTTCTAGCCCCTTTCCTTGTCAAAGCCTATTTGTTCTTCTTAACTTACCCATTTGCTAGGATCTTCTCTGAGCACTGTAGTCTTACTACAGTAGGTACCCATTTATAAGCTCCCAAAGCACTCTGCAACTCTTCTTCATAGTATTCATAGCACTTCAGTTATATTTTCAGTGACTATCTTCTTAGCTAGCTGTACACATAAGATTATAGACATTAAGTGTGTGACTTGTCCGTCATTGTTTTCTGGGTGCCTTTCATGGTGTCTGATATATAATGGTTATAAATATTTAATGAGTGAATGAATAAATGAACAAAAGCACTTTGAAGGAAACAAAAAACAGTAGAAGAAGTAGAGAATTATGTTAAATCCCTCAACCACCAGCATTTTCAAGGAAAGAGTTGGTTTATACTAATTGAATGACAACTCGTTAGATGGTATTTTATTTAATTTCAAAGTAACTCTGTGAAATGGGTAATTAACTCCATTTTACAAATAAAAAAGTTCTCAAAGATAATGTAACTTTCTCAATGTCACACAACTCCCAAGTAGCAGAGATGAGATGTCAGCACGTTTACCCCAGGATACATCTGTTTTCTCACAGGTCAAATGGATAAGTTGAATGAGGGTGTGGTGGGAATCACTACTCCAGCATGTTCAAGTCCTCAATGAGGGTACTAATCTGTGCAATTCCTCCAAGAATATGGTGTGCTTTAATTTTACTTTTTTGTAGATAGAGGCAATTCTAATGTTTTCAACTTGGCCTCTCCCACTGTAATAGCCTTCACAATACATCAGAGAACCAATGTGGTGATTCTATCAGTGGCCGAGTATGTCTATCTATTATGCATTCTAAGACTGGGGAAATAAACCCAGGATGAGTTTTGGGACTCACTGGGCTTACTGTGATATGGATCTGAGCTGAAACTCCATTGATGGCCTGACTTCCATATATTCTTACTCTGATCAGTAGACCACAGTGATATTTTGTGTCTCCTGGAATTAGTGTCAGTTCAAAGACAGTATCTAGTCATCACCAAAAGGCCTATTTGCTTTTCTCCAAGGCACAGTCACCCTGGTAATGGTCTGAGTTTTCTTTGAGTAAAAGTAAGAAAAAGATTGCAAGTATACATTCTTGGTGGTGTTCCAGGGTGCTTCCTCAAGTGGATTCTACTCAATTCAAGGGAATTTGAACCTGCAAACTGGCTCTCAAGTCAGGGAATTGATCAAGAGGTTGTGGTTCTCTGTTTTGGTTATTCAAATTAGACTTCTGTTCTAAGGCATGAAACTGATTTTCTTTTACAGATCAAGTAAGAGCTAGTAGATTTCCCATGTATTTCTTTTCTAGGGACACTATGGTCAACTAGCTAATGCCATAGGTCTCTATGAGTCAGAATATTCTGATTACTTGCTTTGGTTTTGTTGTTTATATCTCTTTTCAAGTTTACATGGAAGAAAATATGAAACTAAATGTAAGCAAAACAGCACATACAAACTAAATATTCTGAGTAGATTGGATTAAAATTAGAAATCAAAATAAAGTAGAAAATAAAAAGTATCACAGATTTAAAATTATGCCTATATATTTCTAAATAATTTCTGGGTCAAAGAAGAAATCATACTGAAAGTTACAACTTTTTAGAGCAAAATAACAATGAGAACAATTTATGTCAAATACATAAATAGGTATTTTGTTTTGTTTTTGGAAATTTGTAAACTAAATGTAAAGATTGAAGATGACATAAAGAAATAGAAAACCATTCCATGCTCCTGGGTTGGAAGAACAAATATTGTCAAAATGTCTATACTACCCTACCCAAAGCAATCTACACATTTAATGCAATTCAAAATACCAACAGCATTTTTCACAGAGCTAGAACAAACAATCCTAAAATTTGTATTGAACTAGAAAAGACCCTGAGCAGCCAAAGCAATCTTGAAAAAGAAAAGCAAAGCTGGAGGCATCACAAGTTGTAATACAAAGCTGTAGTGATCAAGACAATATGGAACTGGCACAAAAATAGACACACAGATCAATGGAATAGAATAGAAAATCCAGAAATGAACCCACAACTATATGGTCAATTGATCTTTGACAAAGCAGGAAAGAATATCCAATGGGAAAAAGACAGTCTTTTCAGCAAATGGTGTTGGAAAAACATGCAAAAGAATGAAATAGGACCACTTTCTTATGTCATACACAAATATAAATTTAAAATGGATTCAAGACATAAATGTGAGGCTTGAAGCCATCAAAATCCTAGAGGAGAACATGGGCAGTAACCTCTTTGACATTGACTGTAGAAACTTCTTTCTAGATATGGCTCTGGAAGCAAGGGAAGCAAAAACAAAAATAAACGATTGAGAAATAAAAATCAAAAGCTTCTGCACAGCAAAGGAAATAATTAACAAAACTAAAAGACAATCTATGGAATAGGAGAAGATATTTGCAAATGACATATCTGATAAAAGGCTAGTATCCAAAATATATATAGAACTTATAAAACTCAACAACTGAAAACTAAATAATCCAATTTAAAAAATGGGCAAAAGACATGAACAAACATTTTTCCAAAGACATACAGATGGCCAACAGACATATGAGAAGATGTTCAACATCACTCATCATCAGGGAAATACAAATCAAAACCAGGATGAGATACCACCTCATAACTGTCAGAATGGCTAAAATTAACAACATGAGAAACAACAGGTGTTGGTGAGGATGTGGAGAAAGAGGAACTCTTACACTGTTGGTGGGAATGCAAACTGGGGCAGCCACTTTGGAAAACGGTATGGAGGTTCCTCAAAAAGTTAAAAATAGATCTACACTATGAACCAGCAATTGTACTATGAAGTATTTACCCAAATAATACAAAATTGCTAATTCAAAGGGATATGTGTGTCCCAATGTTTATAGCAGTATTATCTACAATAGCCAAATTATGGACACAGTCCTAGTGTCCATTGACTGATGATTTGCTATCTATCATCTATCTATCTATCTATCTATCTATCTATCTATCTATCTATCTATCATCTATCTATCATCTATATCTATATCTATCATAATAAGGGAATATTACTCAGCCATCAAAAATAATGAAATCTTGTCATTTGCAATGACTTGGATGGAACTAGAGAGTATTACGCCAAGCAAAGTAAGCCAATCAGAGAAAGAAAAATGTCATGTATTTTACTTATATGTGGAATTTAAGAAACAAAGCAAATGAACATAGGGAAATAAACGAGAGAGGGAGACAAACCTAGAAATAGATTCAACAATAGGGAACAAACTGATAGTTACCAGAGGGGAGAGGATTGGGCTTGGGTGAAACAGGTGACCGGGATTAAGGAGTGCACTTGACATGATGAGCACTGGGGTGATGTATGGAAGTGTGGAATCACTATATTGTACACTTGACACTAACATTACACTGTATGTCAACTACCTTTAATTTTTAAAAAATAAAATAAGTGCATACACTATAGCAAAGGCTGAAAGATAATAATGAGCTAATTCACTAATCATCTAGTTTGAAAGTAATAGAATAAAGCCAAAGAAAGTAGAAAGATGGTTAACAAAGATAAAAGACACAAATAAATAAAATAGCAAATAGAAAAATTAAAAAGATAAAATCAAAAGCTGTATTGGTCATTTTTTCCCCTTAAAACATAAGAATGAAAAAAATCAGGTAAAATACTTCTAGTTGAATATATGTGTTTTGTATATGGGTGTCTTTTATTATTTTTTTCATATTTCAATGTTTGATATGTTCTATAAAATGTTTTTTAAATGAAGAGATATAACCTAAAGATTTTCCCTTGTTCTTTCCCCCCCATCTTTAACATACTAAAGAACTAAGAAAAAATAGAAACATCAAATAGGCTATCCTCAATGAAAGGAGTGTTTCTGTATGTGGTTAGAAAAAGACATGAGAGAGATCTGACAGAATAGTATATTTTAAAGCAGTTTTCTTTTTGCAATGGAAAAAAATATATCTTTTAATATATTTGTCACTGTGTTCCCCTTTGTCTCTATTTAAGAGAAAAAAAGAATTTCTTACTTTGGCAGATTGTATTGTGTTTATTATGAACTACTTTTCTACCTGTTTTGATGGCTAATTATCCCTTCTATGCAGGGTGCTCTAACTTACAGTCCATTTACCCCCCATCTCCTGGCCCCAATGGGAAAAGCTAAAATAAGGCAGTCAGTCATGGACCAGCTCACTTTTCTTGACTTCAACTCTGAATTTTCTCCTTATACAATTATGGCAGGCTCTCAGAATAATTCATGCCATGCACAGAGGGTTCTTGTTAGTCAAATTATTATCATCTGAAGTTGATTACATCTATTGAAAAAAATTGTATCAAGTGCTTATTATATGTCAGACACTGCTAAAAAATCTGCCAGTGTTTCTTGTATTAATATTTGATACAAGGGGATTAAACTAGCCCAATGTTTCTTTGGTCAGAACAAAAAATTCTTTCTTCTTTGGAAGGAATTTCAGTCTTCCCTCCTTTCTTCCCTCCTTGCTTCTTCCTTTGTTTCTTCTCTGAAGGCTTTTCAAAGCACAGATGACCTAAAACTGTCATTTTTAAAAAAGAAAAACTGAATATGAAGAAGTTCCATTTCAAGTACTATGAAGAAGATAAATCTAATTACTGAAGTATTATGAGGTCCTTGTTACAATGCAGTTTCACTCATTTTAAAGAATATTTATGTATTGTTTTATGGTTTGAAAAATGTTTTCACATATATTTTAGCATTTAATTTCACAGAGCTTTGTAAGGCAGATATTATATCTCTTTTACAAATGAGAAAATTAATGTTCCATGCTTTAAAATGTGTAAGTTTATATTGTTATCAGTGGTAGAAGCAGGACTCAAGCTGCAGGGTTTTATTCCAGGTTCTGTGGTCTGTTACACATGCTGTTGCACATTGGTGACCTCATGGTTGGGGGGTTGGGGGGTGGGGAGTGGGGACTGGAGAGGAGAAATGTCTCTTAGAAGCTTCTGTCATGTCCTTAGTGATTTCCCCAGTTGAACCTTCGTGTTAAATAATGATTTTTAAGGGCTTTAAACTTCTTTCATCTTTTATTTTTAACAGTACAAAATTTTATTATGGTATAAATTTTTAAAAATCTCTAAATCCACTACCAAGAGATCTACTTACCTATTCAAGATTTAAATAATACATATATTTAAGTACATGTGCATGCTAAGACCATTTAAATAGAACGTGAACATATGAAATGGAAAATAAAAGCCTTGGTCTTCATATCAATCATTCTTTCCCCCTTAATTTAATCATGTTAACAATTTCTGGTGTGTCCTTCTAGAAGATCTATCTATCATCTATCTATATCTATCTATCTATCATCTATCTATCTATCTATCTATCTATCTATCTATCTATCTATCATCTATCTATCTATCTATCTATCTATCATCTATCATCTATCTATCATCAGTCATCTATCTGTTTATCTAACTATCCATCTATCCATCTATTTTTTAAAAATCTTTCTATCACATGTGTGTGAATATATACTTGTGGCTAATGTGAGTATATTTATTGCGTGTTATTTATATAAAAGGGGTCATATGCCACATACTGTTTGCCACATTTTTTCTCTGAATATATCTTGAAAATCTTTCCATATCAGGCAGTGGTTGGTGAGGTCAGTATCAAATCACTATTGTAGGTTGTCTTGTTCTGATCTTAGTCTTCCTTATTATTGTGTGCAGTATCATTTGATATTGTTATATTTGAATTCCTTCTAAGATGTCCCAATCTGGAGAGCAAGATTGAATTCTTTCCAACATGGTCTCTGGTGCATCCTTGGTACCATGTGTTTGTGGAGTCATTCCTGGACACTTTATATTCAAGAAGAAGAGTGTCTCTCAGCTCCCCAATGGCAAGTCTTCTATTTATAATTCTGATTGTTCAATATGAGTAGGAGTCTTGGGTTGAGGAGCTGTTACAGGTATTATGGACTGAATTGTGCTCCCCCATAATTCATGTGTTGAAGCCCTAACCCCAATGTGACTGTTTCTGGAGATAGGATCATTAGGAGGTATTTCAAGTTAAACGAGGTCATAAAGGTGAAATCTTAATCCAGTGGGATTGTGAGTCTTATAAGAGAGGAAGAGGCTTTTTTTCTCTCTCTGTCTCTCCCCACCATGTGAAGATCAGGCAAGAAGGCATCATCTGCAAGCCAGGAAAAAACTTTCCCCAGGAGCTGAATCAGTTTGCACTTTGACCTTGGACTTTTCAATCTCCATAACCATGAGAAAATACACTTCTGTTGTTTACCCAGTCTGTGGGTTATGGAAGCCCATGCAGATTAAGACACCAGGTAAAAAAAAGGGCCTAGATAGAAAACCAGTAGGACATGAAGTAGATGAAGTAGAGTGGGTGAGACCAAGATTGTATTGGTTTCAGATACAATGAGGCTGGAATCCTGGGGCAAGAAGTCCTAAAGAGTACTACATTACAAATAAGACTACTTCAGGAATTTATGTTTACTAATCCTGGTTTGCAGGGGATTATTTTATGTGTAGTCATGGTCATCTACTCAGAGCTGAAGTGAATCATTCTTTAGCGGGAATACACAGATCTGTTTGTCACATACCATTAGCAGCAGAGGAGAATGAAGATACTTCCCAGGCATTCTAGGGGAAACCTGGAAGCATAAGTCCCTTATTCATGGTGGAAATTTTAAGCCTTATATGTTTATCTTAATGTGTGTGTAATTTACATTCTACTTCCTAATATATCTACATTTATTTTTACATGAAATAACACTAAACTTAATTACCATGGGATATAATTGGTGTTCCAAAAAGATGGAAAAATAAGTTGTATTTATCTTTTAACTTTATTAATGGCCCTCTGTTGCCCCTATCCTCCCCACAACATAATGTTGCATACCTCTGAGGATATACATCCTGCCTCAAGAAACCTATAAATGAACTTGCAGAAGGCCCAGAGGACAAGAGAAGGCCCGTTCTCTGTACTGAAGGGCATTTTGCTGGCATCTTACAAAACTCAAACAGAAAATAGATGACACTACCTTTCTAGATTTTGCCAGAAACACTTCTTCAAAATTCAGTTCTGACTTTAGTCTTAATGCAGCAATCACAAAGATAGAACTTGAATTTAAACTGCCCCCTGAGACAAAACACTTCTTGAGAGGGACGGAATGAAGAGAACTCAAACACAGAGAAATTATCTGAAGCCCTGGAGCTGTTACTACTAGTCTCCATCAGTTTCTAAGCACAGATTTGGACAGAAAGCTCTTTCTGTCATTTGAACAAGAGCCAGAAAGCAAACCACCTTCAACTGGACTAATGCCATTCATCTGGTTTTGAAACTTCCACTTCACAGTGGCTTTTCAGTATTGATGTGGTGGTGTGTATGCGCAGGATTTAATGCGATCAGAGGGACTAGGATGATTCACTCAAGCAAAGCAATACATACTCTTTGTCATTGTATAACCTTCACACAGTCTCTTTATCCTGGAAATGTAATGTTGCATATGTTCCTTGTAGAAAAGCATTCACAGTAAGTGGTATAGTGCATTCTTATCAAGTTTATGAAAGTTGTGTCTGGTGTTTTGCAGAATTAAAAACAATGATAATTTAGCACAGCCAAATTTTTATCAGGTATGTCAGAAAAATAGCCACATTCTCAGTGTTCTGAGGGTAATGTGTATGGTGCTGTTTTGATGGTCATGGGTTGTGGAGTTCTCTGTAATTCTTAACCAACTTCAAACTTCTTGAGGTTTTGGGGTCAGAATTATATAGCATATAGGGAATTATGAGTCATGCTAAGATCTTATCTGATTGTTCCTGGCTCTTTTAGTTTGAAGGGCATACAGGAAAAAAGCAATTTCTGATTTGCAGAGAAATTAGAAGGTCTAGACACAGCAGCCATCCATCCACCCATCCATCCATCCCTCCACCATCCATCCATCCATCCATCCATCCATCCATCCATCCATCCACCCACCCATCTATCCATCCAGGCTTCCATTAATTTATTCTTTCATATTAAATAGTTTTTGAAGGTCAGATAAAATTGCTCATTTTCTCTTACATAATCTAAACAACTTTGTAGGCCAATTACTGACTTTAAAAACCACAGGTATGAAGATCTGTTAGTTGTCTGAATTCAGATTGAAGTGATTCTTTTTTTAATGAGCAAAGATAAAATCAGCAAAATCACTGAAAATAGAACTAATTTTTGGAATAAAACAAAAATGTTACCTTAAATATGTTTGCAATGAAAAACAAAAGCAACCAAAGACAAACACACAAAACAAAATTCCATTACAAAACTGTGTGTCTTAAAGATAATTATTTTTGGAATCATTTATATATACACCATACATTTAGTACTTTAACAGTGGTTGTCAAACTGTGTTTCCTTGAAACACTGATATTCAGCCACCTGGACTGAGGCCATCTATTTTTAAATCATAGCTGTCATATTTTTCCAACCATGTGAATTATCAGTCAACAGCACACAAGAAGATAATGACAGAAATCGAAAGTAAGTAGTTGGAAACTTTGATGGCAAAGTAATTTAATGTCTGTTTAGTGTAGTAATAAAACTAAACGGTGTTTATATTTTATTTATCTTTGCTTTTTATTTCATTTTTCTAATAATTCATTTATATTGTATTTTACCAAAATATCAGTTCATGATGGATTAGGAACAAAACAAAATAAAGCAATGATATCATCAACCAAAAACTGCCCATCACATTAGTTAGAAAAAACATTGTTCTAAAATTCTCTTGATTAATCTGGAGTTTTGAGAACAAAAGTGCATTTCCCAAAACTCCCCATCTTCGTGATACGTATTCATATTTATTCAGCACATTAACTTATTTCAGTGCAAGGCCAAGGGTAAAAGTTCCTCCTGTAATATGATCTTAGCTTTAATAACATTTTAACAAAGGCCATTTAATTTTTGTTTTTTAAAAATGATTTTATATAAAGAGAACATACTTATTTAAAAAACACTTTCTTCTAACAAAGTATACCTGACCCCTGAATTGACATTGTACTGTAGTCTATAAACCATAATGATGATAATAATTTTTAATAAAAAATATCTTCCATTTTTCCTGACAGAGTAACGTCTTTACTGACACTCATGATACACTATCTCAGTGGTGATACCAGTGAGGGGGCTGCTTGGTTTAAACCGCAGAAAAATCTGCTTTTACCCACCTCCTTCTCCAATGGGCCAGTGCTCCCAAAGGCTTACTCATCATCTATTAGGAGAGGTGTCTGAGGGCTTGCCAAAGCTTTGCCCCTCAAGTTCCTCATTAAAATCACACAGGGAAGCTTACAGATAAGGCTCTTGAGTATGGCCATGATGATGACCAAACTCCAGGCTGAATTTGGGGGGTTTCAGCCAAAGAACTCAGGATTTTTATAAAGGGTTGGTGAGGGTCAGCTGGAAGAAAATTCAGCTGTGGGTGTGCTGGAACCTCTGTTTGAAGTCCTAGGTAAATCCAGCCCATCCATGTCTTCTCCACATCCTGTAGAGATCTTCAAGGGGAAGACACCCTTTGAAATTCACAGGAGTTTGTCTGTTTGATTAGCTTAATGGGGTGTGGAACAATATAAAAGACAAAATGCCATAAGAGAACAGCAAGCGGGGAATGTAACAAAAAAAGTACTGTTCTCCACACTTGATTGAGGAGATTACTGCTTTCTTTCCTGTTATGGACTGAATTGTCTCCCCTCAAAATTCATGTGTTGAGGCCTTAACCTCAGTACCTCAGAATGTGACTATATTTGGAGATAGAGCCTTGAAAGAGATAATTATGTTAAAATGATGTAGTTAGCATGGGCCCTAATCATATCTGACTAGTGTCCTTATAAGAAGAAGAGATTAGACAGAGACACCAGGGATACTCGTGCATAGAGGATGAGCATGTGAAACACAGGGAGAAGGCAAGGAGAGAGGCATCAGAAGAAGCCAAATCTGCCGACTGGGTGAAAGCCTCTAGAATTGTGAGAAGTAAATTTCTGTTGCTTACCACCCAGTCTGTCGTATTTTGTTACGGCAGTCCTAGCAAATGAATATGCTTACATATGCTGATTGCAGATGAAACTATGCTCTACTTTTGTGTCTCATGTTGTTTGATCTGAAGATGAACAATAGATAAACATGTTTAATGATATGAAAACATGGGCATACTTGTGATGTGACAGTTAACCATTGTGACTGGGTCTGCAGGCCACCAAGTTCATTCCACAAAGCTCTCCTGTATAGACAGAATAGTCCACCTTCATAGACTGACTTGAAGCTGATAATTGAAATTAGTACCCTAAGGGGCTGCTCTTGGATCTCAAGGCTGCTGTGACTGGTGAAGAACCACATACACATAAGAGAACTGATCTTCAGAGATTTTCCAAAATGGGTGGCAGTGAAGAGAGTAAGTTTTTAAACTCTGGTCATTGGATACAATTTATGTCAGAAGCTATGACGTGCACAGAATCTAAAAGATGGTTCAATATGCCCTCAAAATAAAGAGCCTCCCTCTCATTGGAGAAATCATCTTCCCATTTTCATATTTGGGCTGATAGTTTTCTTCCTAGTTTTGATTTTGGGATAATCCAAAAAAAATGTGTCATAGTTATTATTACTGTAGAAGAAAATGTCCACTTACATAAATTTCAGAGACTAGTTATATATTCATTTATTTATGGATTCAATAAATATTTATTTAGTACCTACTATTTTAGTACCATACCATTTACTATTACTTTAGTACCAACATTAGGGTAAATTCCTGGGAACATTGTTTGTGTTTTTCTGAAATTAGGATTTCTTAAGTGTCTGAGAGGGCTATGTGGGCAGGACAATGGAAAACTGGTAAGCAATCCATCACATAAACGTGAGTATAGTAAAGTCTCTAAAAAAAGAATACTGGAGGATGAGGGCTTCTTACAGAAGGTCTAAATGATGAAAATAAAAAGCCCTGTGAAGAGCTAAGGCAAAGCAGTGCCACAAGGGGAAATGTAAAAGAAACAAGATGCAGATGCATTTGCTCAAGGAACAAAATGGGGAGAGCAATGTATCTGAAATAAAGAAGATGGAGAATGATAGAAGGTGAGGTCCGCTTTGTCAGACTGAGCCATAGAGTTGGAGTTACTCTGAGAGCATTTAAAAGTTATTGGAGGGTTTTATGGAAGCAGACAAATATTTTCAAACATTTTTTTTCATTTGGCTAATACTCTTGACATATTATCTTGGTGGTGATTGTTCAAGGGGGCTGCTGGCTTAAATGGCAGAAGAATAATTGCAGGAGATAATGGAGATTAGTATAATTTGCTCACCTTCCTGAAAAGCTCTAAAGGAGTGGCATGGCCATGCTAAGAAATTTAAACTATTTTCAATAGTTTCAAGGGAGTCATTAAAATTTGCAAGTGGAGCAATAACGTGATCAGAACTATTCTCTAGGGAAATAAATAAGGCAGAGGAGAATGTGGTATACTAGACTAGACTATCTTGGGCTTGGAGAGTCAAGTCAAGAGGTTCTTTCAGTAACTCTGGAGAGGAAGTGAAAGGTATTTTTTTTTTTATCAAAGTAGTGTCAATGGGGAACAAAATGAGAATGTGGGTATTAGAGTAATTGCAAAGTTAGTATCTGTGTGATTAATAGCAGGCTGGTGGGGTAAAAGTGACAATGCTGAGTCCAGTCTGAGAGCTTCTGGATGGTAATGTTATTAATACATGGTGGGACAAAAAAGGAGGAGCAGGTCTGAAGTCATTAAATTTAACACAGAATTATCTCTGCTTGCATGTCAAATACACACAAAGAGTGCCTTTGACACAAATATTTGTTCTATATGAGAGTAGGATGGGCTTCCTAACAAAACAAGGGTATTATAAGTGTTCACACCCTCTCTCAATGTATCGTTAATAAATATTTATGGATCACCAACATGGTGCAGCCACTGTTCTCTGCAGGTAAGTAGGGAGTTGAGATGCAAGGAACACTAAAGGTAGTGTTTTACTACTTTTATAATTTTCAATTTTTATAATGTAGGTAATGGTGGCTAGTTGTTTACAAAAATGACCAGAATTATATACCTCTTTATATCTATGACCCCTTGAAGTGGAACTGTGGCTTCCCTCAAAAAGAGGTAGATTCTATTTCTCCACCTCATGAATTTGGGTTGGCTGTGATTTGCTTTGACCAATAGAATGTGGGAGAAGTAACTTTATAATAGTTTTGAGATGAGGCGTCACTCTTCCTCAAAACTATTCCCCTGACCTTTGAATAAGGGTGGGCCAGCTTGTTGAGTGATGAAGGATATGATGGCCAAACACATCTGGGGGCCATTCAAACATCACACACATGTGTGAAGTTACCTCACACCAGGAAGACTGAAACAACCTGTCAGTCGACAGCCGACAATTAGGAATCCCAGTCAAAATCAGCCAAGTCTGCCTATATCACCATAATTGTGCAGCTCACCTATAGACTGGTGAGCACTAATAATATATAGCAATTGTTTTAGGTTACTAAATATTGGGATGGTTGTCGTACAGCAATAGATAACTAATACAGGGTGATAAACTGTAGAAAATATTTGAAATATAGATTAAAAGAAAAAAGATAATTAAAATCATACATATTCCCATTCAGTTAAGATATCAGCTCTATTATGGTATGATTAAATTCTTTCAGTTATGTACTCGCAGTGCTATGTTGGGTTGAATGTTTATGTCCCTGAAAATTTATATTTTGAAGCCTCATTCCCCAATATGATGATGTTTGAAAGTGAAGACTTTGGGCAGTCTTAGGTTTGGAAGAGGTCATATGGGTAGAAGTGCCATGATGGGATTGATGACCTTATAAGGGAAAGAACGGAGCTCTCACCAGAACCTGACTGCTGACACCCCAATCTCAGACTTCCCAAACTCCAGAACCGTGAAAAATAAACAATTTTTTCAAGCCACCTATTCTATGATACTCTTGTTATAGAAGCCTGAATTGTCTAAGACACAAAATGAAAATGTGTTAAGACTCTCAGTACTTTGTTTGAAATCAACTTTTCTTCATTTAATGAACAATATGCATCTTTCCATGAGAATAAATTCACTTCTACATGTAGTTTATCACTTATACTCTATCCATAGCCTATAAATTGATATCTGGAATTCTCTATTTGTCTTATTCTACACTAAGTATAATTATTCTGTTAAGTGACTTCTTTGACAGAGAAATGAGGGCCAGATAAAATGGTACATTAATCAGGTAACTCATATGAAATATCTAACCTCTTAGCAGAAACTAGTACACAGTTTTGTCTGGAATAGCTGTGGAAGGAGAAATGCTTTTAATAGAAAGAAAACATGACCTAAGTTATATTAAAGATGTCAAGTTTGGTGAATTGTGATCTAATGAAGGTCATGAGCTATAATAACTAGACAGTCCAGGGGAAGCCAGGAGCTGAGTTACCAGTATTTTTCATTTGTCAGATCAAAGGCAAAATGTTTTCAAAGGAAAGGAATGAATGGCAATGTTAATTAAAAAAAAGAAAAACAACACTACATTTTCCCATTTTTGTGATGGTGGTGCAGGCAAAGTCTAAAAGTTGTTGTATGATGTTACAAAGAGATCCAATTTATTAGATCTTCTATAAAGGATAGATTTGACATAGATAAGAAGGAAGAAACTTTTCAGCAAGTGTTTATTAGACACCCTAATGTTTATGATATTGTGTGATGAGTGTATATTGCATAATAACTTCATGGTTCTCTTACTGTATATCAGCAATTATGCATTTTACATATTATCACTCTGATTTTTTTTTCTCAGACCCCAGTGCTCAAGGTTTCTTTCATAGGAGACACTGATAGTCTAGTTTCTGTTTTCACATTGTTATTCTTTGGTGGGAATAGAGTTCCCAAAGAGAAAAATCAGCCAATAAATAAACCTTTATCAGGCATACATTTTTAGTGAGACATTAGGAAGAATGGGAATTCACAAAGTACAAAGAGCATATGGACTTTGAAAAGGTCCTCTGTTTTTGAACGTTTGCAAATAACTGCTCTTGCCTTTGAGTTCAACCAAGACATATGCAAAACTTCAATATGCAAAACTAATAGGAAAACCAAATAAATCCCTGGGGTTGTAGAAGGTTTAGGGGGCAAGTGTGTGGGAAACGGTTTCTCTGAGGGGAAGAGCGCCTTCATTAAGGCCCTGGGAAGCAGGGGAAGATTGCTTCAGTTTTTAGGGGAGTGCTTCCTCTGCCCCCCAACCCATTCCCTAGGGGAGCCACTGTTAACACTCATAGCACAAACAAAATATCTAAAAGAGCACCAGCTCAGCATGGGCTCCTGAGACAACCTGAATCCCAGATGATACCAGTATGGCAGTGACTAGAGATGAGAGAGATAAAGGTGAGAGTGTGCTAGAATAGTCGGTGGCCTGTTGGTATGCCTGAATGGTTAGCATGTGTCTGAGATGATGGTATTTCTGCACTCCAGGAAAGGTGGCAGGGGTTGCTGTAGCCAGTCCCCGAAGAATCATTTCCAGCTGAAAACGGGATTAGCCTCAAACATTTACCTCAGAGGTCTAATAATACTTCCTAGTAGATTATGACATCAGAAATTCTAATTCTACTGAGGAGGAAGATATAAGAATTGATCATCTTTATAAATGTATATGGTTAAATTTTAAAAAGTGTCTTAAATAATTTATGGAGGGTCACAAGAAGAATGAATTTAATCTTGACAATGTAAAGAAGGGCAAGAGAAAAAAAGTACCCATGAAAAATTATTGTGAGAAAAAAAACAAAGTACCTAAAATATATTCAAATTTATCAGTTATAGTAAATGTAAATGTAAATGGGATTAACTCAATGATCAAAAGATAAAGTCTTTTAAATTAAATATAAAAGGATCCAATAAAAACAGGTCTACAAGACATATATATGTCTTTTATATGTTTTTAAATATTTAAAGTAAAAGTACAGAAAAGCTTGAGAATAAAGGAAACAAAAAGTTATGCCAAAAAAATAACTGCAAAATTAGGATTAGTAGTTTAAATATGAAAAAAATAGACTTTTAAAGGGATATTTTTAAAGGACAAAAAGGTATACTCTTAAATTAAAGGGAATAATAGGTCCATGTCACATGCTTATTCTTTAAAAATGTCAGTAAGATACACGCATCTCTGGAAAGACAGAACAAAGAGAAGAGAGAATGAAAACACTAAAATGAGGATATTTGAAAAATAGTAAAATATCACTATGAATGCACTTATTGCATAGAGCAAATAATGAATCATGGAACACTACATCAAAAACTAAGGATGTACTGTACGGTGACTAATATAACATAATAAAAAATTATTATTAAAAATAAATAAATAAATAAATACATGATGGGAATTAAGGAGTGCAGTTGTAATGCACACTGGGTGTTGTATGGAGGTGTTGGGTCACTGTGTTGTACAACTGAAACTAGTATTACACTGTATGGTAAATAAGTGGAATTAAAATAAAGAATTTAAAAAATTAAAAAAATAAATTAAAAAAACAAACAAAAAAATGAATGACTACATGTTAATATATTTTAAAATCTAGGTGAAATGTTTCTGGAAAAAATGCAAAATGTCCACATTGATTATAAAGAGAATAGATGGCTTCAATAGAAAATTAAATATTAAAAATCAGAATATTACCAATCCCCTTCCACATATATGTATAGAAAGTCCTATATTTCATAGACTTTATATTTTTGTCTATCAAACATTGAAGGAATAGTTTATCCCTATCTTATATAAGTTGTTCTAGAAAAGAAAAAGAGAGATATTTTCTCTTCTTATAAACTGGATTCCAAAAGTAGATAAGAGAAGGACAAGCAAAGATAAGTTAATTTATTATCACAAAGCCAAAAATTCTAAATAAAATTGTAATTAAAACATTGGTTAAGTAATATTTCAAGATAGAACAGAATCTTTCCCAGGAAGAGAAGGAAAAATTTAACAACAGAAAATATATTAGTGTAGCTTACTATATAAAAAGAAAATAATTTATCTTAATAGATTTGGAAAACACTTTTAATATTGTTCAGCATTTGCTAAGACAAAATCATCAGAAAACTACAAGTAGAAGACAGCTTCCTAAATTGGAAAGTTATGGATCAAAACCTTAATCAGACATCTTATTTTATATAAATCTTTGGGTGTATCTTCTTTAATGATGAAAGCTGACAATTTTGTTATCACTGCTCAATATATTTTGCAGGTAACAACCAATGCAATAGGACAAGAAAAAATAATGAACCCCCATAAATAAATTAATTGAAAGTATAAAATGCAGAAGAAATAAAATCCTAATTTTTAGCAGAAAATATGATCACCTATATAGAAAACTTAACAGACTCCACAGGCAAATTATATAATCAGTAAGAAAGTCCTAAAAGATCAAATTACAGGAATCAATAGCATTTCTATATACCAACAAAAATAAATGAAGAGTTTAGTTAAAATGTGATATAATTTGCAATAAAACAAAACTATGAATTAATTAATTAAATAATCAACTTATCAGGATTCTCTAGGGTCTATAAAAAATTTGAATATACACTTTGAATTAACAAGGAGAAATTCTTTTTTTTTTTTTAAAGATTTTATTTATTTATTCGACAGAGATAGAGACAGCCAGCGAGAGAGGGAACACAAGCAGGGGGAGTGGGAGAGGAAGAAGCAGGCTTATAGCGGAGGAGCCTGATGTGGGGCTCGATCCCACAACGCCAGGATCACGCCCTGAGCCGAAGGCAGACGCTTAACCGCTGTGCCACCCAGGCGCCCCAACAAGGAGAAATTCTTAGAGAAATGTGAAGAAATACCTCATTCATGGAATAGATGATTTAAGATTATAAAATGTTAATTTATATTGAGTGAATCTACAACTCAATTTAGATTCCTGACTTCAAAAGCTTTATTGAGGAATTTGACTACTTTTTCTTAAGTTTATATAGAAGAATATGCTTCTATAGAAGCTACTGCAATTTTTTAAAATAAAAGCATGAAGGTGAAATCCATTATTTCAAAGGTAAAGACATTCTATAAAGCCAAACTATTTTCAAGGGGTGACATTGATGTGACAACAGACCAATGGAGATTAGAGAACCTCTCAAAAATGCATATGGCAAATGACATATGATAAAGTTGGCAACACAAACCAGTGAGTAAACAATATATTATTTAAACAGATGGTATTGGAAAAACTGAGACACTACATTGAGAAAAATACAGTTTTATTTCTACTTCATACAACATAAATGGGGAACTAAAATTATAAAACTAATATAATAAAAATGTTAAGGAATATCTTTAGAACCTTAGGATGGAAAATGAATTCTTAAGTAAAACACAAACACAAAAATATATAGAAACTATTGATTTACATAGAGAATATTCAAAGAAATATTGAAAATCATTATAAGAAATGTGTAACACACATCCACTCACACATCCTCACCCCCCAACACATATATACATAAAATGATACTAGACTATTTAGAAGGGAGGAAACCTGAAAGCCAAGTGAACATTTAAAGACATCCTCTGTCATATTAATCAGAGGAACAACAGTTAAACAATAAAAGATATATCAGATTGGCAAGTAATATAACCTTAATTATTGTAAATATTGATAGGGTACTGGGATATAAGAACTTCTAGTAGACTTCTGATGTTAGTTCCTTAGTGACATTGTGAGGGTTAAGTAGCATCAAGTTCTCACATGCCCTGTTACCTGAAATCCACCCAAGCAAGATCAAATATGTGTCCTTTTAGGGACATGTATAAGGATTTTCCTCACTACAATATTTGTGGTAGTGGGAGAATTGGAGGCTGACTAGAGTAATACACATATGAAATATGGTAGACACTTCTATGGAATACTCTGTAGCAGTGAAAAGCAAGTTACAAGTACATATCATAGTAAGAATGGATCTAAGAGCGTATTTTTAAGTAAAAAAGTCATGAATAAGAACAAGATATATAGTATAATAATGTGTACATGAAATTAAAACACACACATATTCAAAATGTCACTGTCTATTTTTCTTTTTTAAAAAAGATTTTTTTAATTTATTTGAGAAAGAGAGCAGAGATGGAGAGACAGAGAGAGTGAAGATGAGGAGGGGTCAGGGGCAGAGGGAGAAGGACAAGCAGACTCCCTGCTGAGCAGGGAGCCTGATGGAGGGCTCAATTCTAGGACCCTGGGATCATGACCCAAGCCAAAGTCAGATGCTTAACTGACAGAGCTACCCAGGCGCCCCATCACTGCATATTTTTCAAAAATGCATGTATAGCCAAGCATTTGTACCAAACACCTATGACATAAATTTAAAAGAATGAGATGAGCCTCAGAATAAAGTACAATCAAATAAGAAAGGAGATGCGGCAAAAAACAACAAATATCTACTAAGTTGGAAAAGTGCCTGAAACATATACAGGGAAAGGTCATTGATAATCATGTTTGCTTTGAATCATATCCATCCCACATCAAATTATATCCAGTTTGGCCCTCACATACTAGAACTGGCAGAAAATCTAATTTGAGTTATTTTTTAAGGTATCATTCCTGTCCCTGTTGCTTTTATAATAAGCCTTTAGGTTTTTATGATCCAACAAATTTTTTAGAGGTTCCCATGACTTTAGCTTGCCATGGTCACTGATGCTCTTTAGCTTGCTACCCCTTTGTCAACAGCAACACTTTATTTTTGCTTTGTACTATAGCTCCTCTGGGTATGTTGCAGCAACACCTGCCTTCTGTATCCTGCCTTACTATTCTAGACAATCCTTAATGTGGCCATTACACTTTTCTCCCTGTGAGTTTAGACGCTTTCATAGAGTTGGGTACTTGTTTATCCTCCATCCTCCCAACCAACCTCCATTACTTCCCCTTCCAGGGTAGCTCAGGACAAGTGATAATGGAACCAACCTTTGGAGTTATCAAGAATCTGAACCATAGAACAGAAAAGCCTACTCTCCTTTGAGTGGGTAAGGGTGTAGTCAAAGAATAGGAAAATATCACCATTTTATATAGGTGTACCTTATAGCTACCAGAACCTGGTGCAAATCAATGTCTTTATGGATCAGCCAGGCATGGATGTGAACCTGGCTTCTTTACCTCAGGACTTACCATGTTATTTATATGTTAAAGAATCACAAGGGGCTCTATGTACAAAATTTCATAAATTTATTTGCCCTTGGGCTTTTGTTTCTTGGAGTATAGTATAAAACAATATTTGGGGGAGTCCAATTTGGGAAATTCTAAACTAAGGAATTGCTTTATCTCATTAGAGGTTGTCATTGTATGGCTAACTTCAACTCAGAAACTGAGCTACACATGTTATTTGATGTCCCAGAATCCATGCAAGCCCAGAAGAGAGTTGTTATTTCTAATGTCCTACCTATATCATATATCTTCAATGATGAAATAGTGACATCTTCCAGTTTTTCCAGATACAGCAGAAGAAATTGATTCTGTCACATGGGTAACTAGGAATCACTACTATTTGATCTTATGCAATTCGCTGGTAATTTGCTCAATTAGTTCTTACAAAAGCATGCTATTCACTCTGTAGGATGTAGTCATTTGTGTTAAGTATAATTTGGAATAAAAACTGAGGTTTCCTTACAGGTAAAAGTGTTTTTCTTTTCTTGCATTTGTAATATTAAGTGACAGGATCCCAATAATTGTCACTAATAAGTTAGTAGTAAAGAACTTTACAGTTTTCTTAATAAAGAAATAAGCTTTTAATTGTCAGATTCTTTATGTCTTTATCAAATATGACTCATCTTAGCAATACATTGGAGAAATAAGCTGAAACTGGTTAAAAGTCTTTTAAAATTTAACTTTTTTGGTTATAATAGTTTATGTTTACAAAGCCTACGAGTACAAAACAAAATTTTTATAGAATTCTAGACTGGAGTAAAACATGAGCCTAAATGCAGGGAGGAACATGTAAAAGACATCGAAAAGTGTTTTGTATGCTTTTCATGGAAAGATGAGAAGCTAAGAGATGTTATGAACCTATTTTTCTCAATTTGTTTTGCCGATAGTTTTGCTGTTACTTTAAGTGCATGACAAATATGTGTGTGTGTGTGTGTGTGTGTGTATGTGTATACCTTCATTGAACATAAACAACTGTGACAAATGACAAGATCATAGATTATACAAAGAGATAAGTACGAAATTCAGCAGACTAGTATAATTTTAGTAGTTAAAAACTGGAAACTATCCAAATATCCATCAAGGGTGTAATGGATAAGTCAACTGTGGTATTTTTAAGCATTGGAATATTAGAGAAAAATTAAATGGAATGAAATATATATATATGGCAAAATGAGTCAGCCATGAACAACTACATTTTATATGTGTTGTGTGTGTTTCAAAGTATTGGCAGTGTTCTCTTTTTTTAATCTGAATGGTGATTACAAGTGGGTTGCCTATTATAGATAATCCATTCTGTTTTACATTTATTTTGTGTACTTTCCTTAAAAATGTCATATATTTTCTTTTTTATGACAAGTGATGATATTTTTGATATTAAAAATCTAGCCCAATTTAAACATTTGACTTACCAAATCTTGTTCCCTTTCCATGAGCCATGTACTTACATTTGCTGATGACTCTCAAGGTGTATTTACATAAAGGGAAGGTCTGCAAATCTTTCTTCCCCTTTATTTTTAATTTTAAAAAATTTTTGAAGATTTTATTTATTTATTTCACAGAGAGAGAGCACAAGCAGGGGGAATGGCACGCAGATGGAGAAGGAGAAGCAGACTCCCCACTGAGCAGGGAGCCTGACATGAGGCTACATCCCAGGACCCTGAGAAGGTAGACACTTAACTGACTGAGCCACCCAGGCACCCAAATTTTTAAATTTTTTAAAAGATTTATTTATTTATTAGTGAGATAGGGAGAGTGACCAAGCAGGGGAAGGGGCAGAGGGAAAGAATCTCAAGCACAGTCCCTGCTGAGCATTGAGCCTGATGTAAGGCTCCATCCCACCACCCTAAGACCATGACCTGATCTGAAACCATGAGTCAGACGCTTAATCAGCTGAGTCACCCAGGTGCCTTTATTTTTTTATTTTTTTAAAGTTTTTATTTAAATTCCAGTTAGTTAATATACAGTGTAACATTACTTTCAGGTGCAGAATTTAGTGATTCAGGGGCGCCTGGGTGGCACAGCGGTTGAACGTCTGCCTTCGGCTCAGGGCGTGATCCCGGCGTTGTGGGATCGAGCCCATGTCAGGCTCCTCTACTATGAGCCTGCTTCTTCCTCTCCCACTCCCCTTACTTGTGTTCCCCCTCTCGCTGGCTGTCTCTATCTCTGTCAAATAAATAAAATCTTTAAAAAAAAAAGAATTTAGTGATTCAACACTTATATGCAACACCTGGTGCTCATCACAAGTGCACTCCTTAATCCCCATCATCTATTTCACCCATTTCCCCCCTCATCTCCCCTCTGGTAACCATCAGTTTGTTTCCTATAGTTAAGAGTCTGTTTCTTGGTTTGCCTCTCTCTTTTTTTCCAAAAGACATATGAGAAGATGCTTAACATCACTCATCATCAGGAAAATGAAAATCAAAACTGTAATGAGATACCACCTCACACCTGTCAGAATAGCTAAAATTAACAACACAGGAAACAACAGGTGTTGGAGAGGATGTGGGGGAAGGGGAACCCTCCTACACTGTTGGTGGGAATGCAAACTGGTATAGCTACTCTGGAAAACGTATGCAAGTTCCTTAAAAAGTTAAAAATAGAACTACCCTACAATCCAGTAATTGCACTACTATGTATTTACCCAAAGAATACAAAAATATTAATCCAAAAGGATACATGTGCCCCAATGGTTATAGCAGTATTATCAACGATAGCCAAATTATGGGAAAATGTCATATATTTTAAAAAAGAGTTTAACAACCCCAGCTAAAAAAGCATGGAAGATGGGGATAGACCATTCTGATTTCAAATCCTGAATCTGACACTCATTAGTGTCTGTGTCCTTGGGAAAATGTTATTTAGCTCTCACAATGTTGGTTTCTTCATTTGTAAAATGGAATTTATTATAACTACTTGGGATTGTGTCATAGGATTTAGTGGGATTCCATGTAATAAGTGCCTTTGCTTCAGTGTGACTTTAATAAAATTAATAAAAGTTAACCACTCACCCTCAATTTTGAACATTCTATTTCATGACAGTATGCTGACAGTCATGAGGAAGAAGACTGTATGGTAACACCATTCTGCCATCTGAAAAATTGAGATTCTAAGCCGGTTGGTCTAGGAAAACAAAGTTCACAACACACTTGTTGATACCCATGATTGCTTGACCACTGTCAATCTATCCATCATTAGTCCATCAGAAGGCACAGCAAGAGACCTGGTTATAACGACAAGGCAGATTAAGAAGTCTTGGCTGAAAAACTCAATTTAATTCATAGACCAATATTGATCTATCAATTCAATTTAGGTACTAACACTTATCTATTAATGACCGGAGACTCCATAGCTTCATTTGGATAAAAATCTTCACTCTTAAGAAAATCCACTGTGGCTTCTGGGTGGCTCAGTCAGTTAAGCATCTATGGGCTAGGGTCCTAATTCCAGGATCAAGCCCCACATCAAGCTCCCTTCTCGGTGGGGAGTCTCCCTCTCCCTCTGCTCCTCCCCCTGGCTTGTGCTCTCTTGCTCTCTCTTTCTCTCACTTGCTCTCTCAAAATGAATAAATAAAATCTTTAAAAACAAATCCACCAAGTTTGCTCTTTTTTGCATGTTTACATCATGCATTTGGCTTTCACATCCAGTGACAATTATGGCAATTACACCAGCTTTTCCAGTAACAATTTTTTTCCTATTCTAAGGTTAAAACTAAAATGCACATTGCATTTAGTTGTTATGACTACTTAGTCTCCACTAAACTGATAATTTCTCACTCTTATCTTTTATGACTTTGACACTTTTTCAGAAAAAAAGTCGCTTATTTCTCTCTCTCTCACCTCACTTTGGGAGTGTTATGATTAGATTGAAGTTACACTTTATTGAGAATTATTCCTCAGATGCAATATGTTCTTCACCATACATCATGCCAGTGGGTACATTACATCAATATATCTCATTCCTGATGATGTTAACCTTGGTCACATGGTTAAGGTGACATCTGTTGCCATGCTTTTCCAATGTAGAGTTTCTGTTTTTCCTTTGTAATTAATAAATATTGGGGTGGGGTAGTATTTGGAGACTGCAAATATCTTTTTTTCTCCTTCCACTTTCACCTACTTAGTTTTAGCATGGGTCCTAAGTGCAGCAGTTATTACCGTAGTGTTCTAAAGGTGCATTTTGTTGTTTTTTTTTTTCATTTCTTCTACATTTAATAATTGAAATCTGTCCTGAAGATGGTCTTTCCTTCCTTCCTTCCTCCCTCTCTTTCTCTCTCTTTTTTCTCTTTCTTCCTTTCTTTCTTTCTTTCTTTCTTTCTTTCTTTCTTTCTTTCTTTCTTTCTTCTTTCTTTCTTCTCTTTCTCTCCCTCCCTCCCTCCCTCCCTCCGTTTGTTTCTTTCCCTCTCTTTCTCCTTCCTTCCTTCCTTCCTTCCTCCCTTCCTTCCTTCCTTCCTTCCTTCCTTCCTTCCTTCCTTCCTTCTTTCTTTGACAGTATGGATATTTCTTTTATTCTTTCTGTTATAATCTATTACTACATTTGTTTTCTTAAATTTTCCAGGATTTATCTATTGGGAGCTCTTCCAGGTTGACTCCTGTGTTTTTTGTTTGTTTTTGACATGCCTTATTTTCTCCTTCCTTTCCTATTTTCCTTTTCTTTTTTCTTTTTTCCCTATATTCTGGCACCAGCAGTACTCTAAAACTTCTCTTGGATTTTTCCTGCCTGAGAGTTAGAATCTTCTTTATCAAGAATCTATGGCCTCTTTTAATGGAAAGTATTTAGAATCCAAGATCCAGCTGCTGAGTGCACTCATTAATAATTGGATGCCATTTCTTCTAGACCCACTCAGCAGACACATGCAAGAGCATGCACACACACACACACACACACACACACCAAAACAAAACAAAACAAAACCGTTTATAGTCATAACTTTGAGTCTGATCATCAGAGGGCTCTAGCTTTCCTCCTTTCTTTATAACTTTTTGACAATGAAAAGTGTGGTTCTAATTATCTGGGCTATATTTATTTATATGTGCAATTCTAGTATACCCCAGAATATCACTAACTCATACATCTTTGAAAACCAATTTACCATCTAGAGCACAATGTTTATGTAGTGTTACTTTTTTGTCTTCACCTTTTCAACATCCAGTCAAAACACTTCTTTAAAGTTATTTAGGTCAGCTCCTTTCCTCCTTGCCCCTTTCAGTGTCCCTTATTCCAAATTTTTGTCATACATTTAAGGTTCATTGGTTACAGTGCACAATTTATCTTGGGATTCTCCCACATCATGGTTGTTACTTTAAAAGGCATGTATAGTAAAACTATTGTTGGTATAAATTTGTGGGAATTTTGATAAAAGCACCATCATTTTTTTATTTAAAAAAGTTCCATCTCCTGCTAAACTCTCCTAAGATGACTTTTTGTAGTCAACCCAACAATTGGCAACACTGACCTGTTTTCTATCCATGCAGTTTTGTTCTTTCAAGAATACTGTAAAAGTAGAATGATAAAACATGTAATGTTTTGTTTCTTCTCACTTTCACTTAGCAAAAGAATCCAAGTTTCATCTATGTTGTTGCATGAATCAATATTTTATTCCTTTTTATTGATAATAGTATCCCATTGTGTAGATGTACCAATTTGTTCATCCATTCACTCCTTGAAAAATATCTGGGCTGTTTTCAGTTTTGGGAGTTTATAAAAAATTGTTAAAATACTTATGTACCACTTTTTGTGAACGTTAAGTTTTCATTTCTTTTGGAAAGATACCTAAGTATGAGATTGCAGAATCACATAGTAGACATATGTTTAAATATATGAAATCTTTGAGCTGTTTCCAAAGTAGCAATACCATTGCAAATTTCCTTAACAATGTATAAGATACCAGTTTCTCTACACTCCTACCAATATTTATCATCAGGATTTTTTTCTTGTTCTCTCTCTCACGTGCACACCCTTTCTCTCTCTCTCTCTCTCTGTCTGCCATTCCAATAGTTGTGGCATCTCATTGTATTTTGATTTAAATTTTTCTAATAACTAATGATTTTAAGCATTGTTTCATATGTTTGTCATATCCTCATTTGGTCTTTCATGAAATGTCTGTTCAGATCTTTTCCCCATTGTTTTTAAAATGAAAATATTTTATTTTGAGATAATTGTACATTGATATACAGTTGTAGGAAATAATGCAGAGAGATTTCATATGCTTTTATCCCCTTTCCCCCGTGGTAACATCTTGTAAAATTATAATACAACATCACACAACATTGATAGTCAAGATACAGAACATTTCCATAACCACAAATGTCAGTCATGGTACCCTTTTCGCTATACCTACTTCCCTCCCACCATTATGTAGAGCTCTCTCTGCCTCTGGTAAATCTTTTTGCTCTGAGTTTACTCTATCTGATATTAATATAACTATTTCTGCTTTCATTTGGTTAATGTTTTCATGGCATAGCTTTTCCCATTCTTTCATTTTCAACCAGCTTATATCATTATCCTTAAAGGGAGTTTCGTGTAGATAGCTTATCGTTGGGTCATATTTTTATCTACCTTGTCCAATTTCTACTTTTAATTGTCAAATTCTGCCTTTTAATTATGTGGAGCATTTTCATTTAGTGAATCTATGGATATATTAGGGCTTAAGTCTTGTATTTTGTTTTGTTGTCTTTGCTTTTAATCTGTTCTTTTTCATGCTTTTCTGTGACTTATTTATCATTTTTAAGTGTTCCCCTTTATGTATTTTGTTTCGATTCTATTTCTCTGTGTATCTTTTAACGTTTTTTTGTAGGCATTATATACATAAAACTTACCAGTCTGCAATGTCACTATCTTTTTTTAAAGATTTTATTTATTTGACAGAGAGAGACACAGCGAGAGAGGGAACACAAGCAGGGGGAGTGGGAGAGGGAGAAGCAGGCTTCCCACTGAGCATGGAGCCCGATGTGGGGTTCGATCCCAGGACCCTGGGATCATGACTTGAGTCGAAGGCAGATGCTTAACGACTGAGCCACCCAGGCATCCCTGCAATGTCACTATTATACCAGTTTGAGTGAAGTGTAGAAATTTTCCTATTTTGGGGTCCATTTATGCTCCTTTATAATAAAATTACCTTAAATATTTACTATGTTTAATACTTACTTTACATACATTTATCTTCAGAATCACATCAGACAGTGTTATACCTACTACTTCAACTGTCAGATAATTTAGAAAACTCAAGAGGAAAAGGAATATGTATTTTACCCAGATTTTTTACTCTATCATTCTTTCTCCTCTCCTGATTCCCAGATTCTTTTTTTCATCACTTTCTTTCCCTTTTAGAAAACTTCCTTCAGTCCCTCTGTTAGGGTAGGTCTTCTAGTAACAAATTCTTTTAGTTTTGTTCATCTGAGAATATCTTTATTTGTCCTAATTTGTGAAAGATACTTTCACTGATTTACAATTTTGAGTTAACAGTTCTTTTTTCTCTTCACTCGAAAAATGTTGTGTCACTTCCTTCCAGTCTCCATGGTTTCTGACAAGACATATACTGTTACTAGAATTGTGTTTCTCCTATAGTTAAAGTGTCATTTCTCTCTCTTTGCTTTCAACATTTTTACTTTTTTTTTCTCAAAAATTTTACTTTTATGCGACTTGGTGTGCATTTGTTTTTTCTTTTGTGTTTTTCCTATCTGGAGTTTACTGAGTTTGAATCTGAAGGTCTTTTGTCAAATTTGGGAGATTTTCAGGAATTATTCTTTGAGTATCTTTTCTGTTTCACTTTCTCCTCTCTCTCTGGAACCCTGAGGAAGGAATGTTAGATCTTTTATTACAGTCCTATAGATCTCTGAGGCTCTGTTCTTTTTTTTCCTACTCTATTTTCTCTCTGTTGCTCAGGTTGGGTAATTCCTATAGTTTTATCTTCTTGTTCACTGACATTTTTATCACTAGTATCCCATTTTATCTATTTATTCCTTCTTCTGAAGTCTATTTTTTCTGAGGTTTATATAGTCACTCTAGCTTTCTTTTGGTTAGTGTTGCACTGTATATATTTCCTAATCATTTACTTATAACTTATCTATGTATTTATAATTAAGTTAATTTGCTGTAAATGACATGTAGTTGATTGTTGCTTTTTAAAATCCAATCTGATGGTATCCAAAATATAAGTAGGATTTTAGACCACTGAAATGTAGTGTAATTATTGATATGCTTGAATTAAAATATACCATCTTAGTAACTACGTTCTGTTTAACCGATCATCTATTCTTTTCTTCCTCTTTCTTTTTCTACCTTGTCTTTGAATAATTCAGCATGTTTTTATAATTCAATTTTATCTTTTGTGTTGACTTGCTATATCTCTTGTTGATTTTTTCAGTGATACTCATTAGGATTTACAATATCCATCTTTAATTAATCAGAGAATACCTTAAAATTGTATTGTAGACTTGATGTGTAAAGACCTTACAGAAATATTCCCAATTATTTTCTTTCATCCTCTGGGCTATTCTCGCCATACATTCCAGTTTTTCATAGTCTATAAGCATACAGCACATTATTATTAATTTTCCTTAACAGCAAGTTACCTATTAAAAATTTAACAAAAATATATTATTTCCCTTCATTTATTGCATTTCAGTTTTTGTATCAATTTTTTGGGCCTGATATCATATTCCTTTTGTCTGAAAAATGTTATTTAATGTTTTTGGTAAATAGGTCCTCTGTCAATCAATTTCCTCAGTTTTGTTTGAGAAAAAGATTTATTTATCCATTATTTGTGAAAAACAGTTTCACTGGATAAAGATTCAAGACCGACATTTTTTTTTTCTTTCTGTAAAAAAAAAAGTGATGCTGCTCCATTGTTTTCCAGCTTACATGGTTTCTAATGAGACAAACATTATACTTCGTTTTTTTGCACCTCTCTATCCAATGTAGCTTTTATCTCTGGCTGCCATCAAGATTTGTATTTTTTTAATTTTAGCAGTTTGAATGTGTGTGTGTGTGTGTGTGTGTTATTCTGTTTGGATTTCTCTGAGTGGCATATCTCAGACCTCTGGTTTGGAGTCCTCCATAATTTAAAACATTCAACCATTGTTTCTTCATATCTTCATATATTTTTTATACTCTTTTCTTTTTTTTATTCCTAGTATTCCAATTTGCAAATGTAGGTCATTTAATATTGTCCCATAGCTCTTAGGTGCTCTGTTCTGATTTTTTTTACTTATTTTATTCTTTTTATTTCAATTTGAGTAATTTCTAGTAATTGTTTTGAAGTTCACTGATTTTTCCTCAGCTATGATTGATGAGTTCATTAAAGGCATCTTTTTGTCTGTTACTGTTTCTCTTTTTTAACATTTCCATTTGATTTCTTATATTTTATATCTCTCTGAGGAAATTACCCATGTGATATTGTAGTCGTGCACCTTTCCTGTTTGATCAGAGGTTGGAAAACACTTTCTATAAACGGTCAGGTAGGAGATGTTTTACGCTTTCTTGTCTACGTGGTCTCTGTCATAACCAACCTTTCTGTTGTAGTAGAAAAGCAGCCACATATAATATGTAAATGAGAATGATTGTATTTCAATCATTTATTTAAGAATACTGAACTTTGAAATTCGTGTAACTTTTACATGGCTTGAAATATTATTCTTTTGATTTTTTTTCTTCAAATCTTTAAATATCTAAAATCTATTCTTAGCTCATGGAGCATACAAAAGCATGTTGTCTAAATTTGATCTTGGGGCCCTACTTTTCTCACCCTTGTATTAGAGCCTTTAACATATTAATCATCGTAAGTTTAAATTCCCTGTTGCCCTAATTGCTATGGCCACAAGGGTTTCTCTGGTCTTTACACACTTGGTCTCTAAGAATTTTCCAGACATTCTGGCTAAGTTCATCCTACCAGCGAATGGTTTCATCAATCCCAGGTAAGATAATGCTCACATTTCACCTTGTGTCCTCTTGAAGACAACTTTCTGTCCCTAGACTTCGATTGCCCCATGACCTTAATTCTTATAGTTACAAGAAAATTCATAAACCTACCATTTGTTCAGCTCTTCTGCTGTTGTAAAGGTAGAAGAGATGCTCCCTCCAGCTTTCTGCACCCTTAAGTGTAAAATAGACATTCCCAATATTCTTTTAACTTTAACTTTCTGCTAAGATCTAAATCAGGTAGAGAATGAGTCCCAATTAACTTAATTATAATCGTTTGAGGTGATGTGATCCAAAAATGGTTTATGATAATACATGGGCTTTATGTCAGCCTTTTAGGGCCAAGATAGACTCTTCATCAAGGTATCTCCTCTTCAGAGGGGAAGAGAAGTGAGAATAAGTAAGAACGGTTAGTTCAAGCATTCTTTTTGACTGAACTTTATGAATAGGGCTCTTTAGAGAATTGCAGAAACTTGATATGGTGTGGGCATAAGCCCAATATTCAAATTATTAAAAGCTAGAAGACTTCTATGTCTCCTTTGTTAGTCTTTGAATTCAGTGAGCTAAGTCTTGAGCATTCACTCTTAGGACTCTAAGTCTAATTGTGGGTACACACAGCAGAGCAGCAAGAAGAAAAATTCACACAACAAATGAGGACCATTCTGTAAAAACTTAGAGTATCTAGCACATAATGAGCATTTGAGAATATTAAAGAGTAGAACTCTCAGAATGTAGTTGTCTACCTGTTTTTGTGTTTATCTCCTCCGTTAAATGGCTAATTCCTTGACAAAAGGGATTGCATGTTAATTATCTTTGGATCCAAAGTACCAAGTCAAGGCCTTGTACATAGTGAGCACTTGATAAATATTAGCTAACTCCATTTAAAAAAAATAAATGAATGCCATGTTCAATTTATGTTTGTCTCTCTGTCCTTAATGAAATCTCCATGAAGGCAGAAATTTCTCAGTCTTTTTCATTATTCTAGTCAGATGTCTAAATATGGCTAATTGTAGATGCTTAATAAATATTGATTGTTAGAAATAGTCTCTTTTGACAAATTTCCTCTGTTTACACATCTTTCATATGGCCAAAAATGGTTACTCCAGTGTTTGAGCCTGGATAGTATTTCTAGATCCATCATCAACTAAAAATATACAACTCTCATTTAGATTTGTTTGCTGTTAAAATGGCCCTCTGTTCTTTGGACAATGTATTCTTTCTACAGACAGAATTACTTTTTACAGATCAAAAATGTATAAAGCCTCAGAATAGCTCACCCAAGAAGGGGAACTCTGGACAAGGCTAAGTAAGTCAGAATTCTCAGGAAGAAGTCATTTTCAAATATGCAGCTATATAGTCTCATTAAATATAATGTTGGCAGTAGTCAGTTCCACTTCACTGAACTTTTCTAACAATCTAATTTGAAAAGCTCATAAGAATAATTGATGCCCAACTCATTGGTGACAAATATTAGAGAAGTTGAAGAACTTAGCATTTATTTTAGGTGAGTTTATAACTTGGTAAAAAGAACAAGGAGTATACCCTTGAAATGATATTACAGGCAAAGTTCCATGAAGTGAACGTAAACAAAATTTGAACTGTATCTAAAATGCCCATGTATTTCCCGTTCTGATAGCAGGGATAAATTGGTGCAAACAGTTTTTGTAGTATAGAAACAAAAAATACAAGCAAATATGAAAGTATAGGATATAAGAAATTATTTGCAGAACTGATGGGATTTGGACTTCCTCCTTTCCTTTGATATTAGTTTAATAAATTATGTAGTAGATATTTTACTTTTGAAGGAATAAAGTATGAAAGATTAATAAATGTCTGAAGGAATGATTTTCTAAATTAAGAGTATTTGCGGTAGATTAAAAGCATCTTTCTTTTATCAAGCAGTTACTCTATGGTAAGTATTCTTTTATGTTCTTTGTAATTATCACTCCATTTATTTCTTGGAAACGCTGTAAGTAGAAACATTTATCATCACCATTTTAGAGGTGAGGAGATGGAGGCATGGAGAAGTTTGGCAAGGAAGTAAGAAAGGAGCTAGGATTTTCAGTCGATAACCTGTATCTAGAGTACAATAGCCCTTACTACAGTATACAGTAGTATAGGTTGCCAGAGCCCACTCGAGGCCTCAGCAGATGGTGGGATACAATTTCATAAGAGCTAACTCCTGAAGAAAGAGAGGGGATAAGAAGGCACAGAACTAATGTAAAGCTTATGAAAAGTGGAGGACACAAACAAACCCCCAAATAACACTTTTCTGAGCAAAAGCCAGTCATAGTGATTCAGAGGCAGAAGGTAGGGTAATTCCTGTAAAATCCTCTAGTCCAACAGGTGCAGAAATTAAGGCTTTGAGTGGGAAAGGTATTTTGGAAGTTCGCACTACTCTGGAATAGAGAGATGGTGCTGGATCCCAGGTAACTCTTTGTTTAACTCATTGGGTTCAGGTATGTTGTGTGGGCTAAGGGTTGGCAGATTGTCAAAGACTGGGCATAACGACCCTTAAAAGCGGGCACAAACATTTAAGTATTAGGGTGGCGCAACTGGAAACTACAGTTATGTTATTCACATCACATCCTACATCACATCATTTCAAATTTAATGTTCATTTGAAGATATTGGTTACTGTGCCAACCTAAAGTCTCTGGAAACAGCCAGTGGCTAATCAAAGAGACTGGAAATATGATTTCAAAAGGTACATGCTCTAGAATCACATAGCTGAAAGTAAAAATTCAGCTTGTTAAACCTAATATGTTGATTTACCTAAATTTCTAAACAAGATCACTAACAAAAAAGCTAGTTGAACACTTGAGTAAATAGAATTAGTTGTCTATCCTGTTTTCATTCTTGGGAGATGTTAGGTATCTTTTCATTATAAAATTGTATGCTTTATGCACCACTCTGAACCTTCCTTAAAATCTGCAGGAAAATTTTGCTTGAATTTTGTATCTGCTATATATCACTGAACCTCATTACTACACACCTGACATTCTAACAGAGGCTGAAGAAAATTAGTCCCAACAGTTTAGCGATGCTTGCATTTAAGAGGCCATACCAAAGTCTTCTTCCTACCATCCTGATTCCCCTTACATTCCAAAGGGAGAACAATGCAATCTATTTGTGGCTGCATAGACTGCATGAAATATTGCAGTAAAAGAATTCCTTGCTCCTTGCAGAACAAGCTTGAGACTAGTGTTTTTATGGAGTAAGGCGGCATAATTATTTCACCATGTGTTTGTTTACTAAAACCATTTTTATGAAGGGATAATTCCCCTATAAAACTAGCTCCTACGGAAGATTCTTGATTTATGCCCATTGATAAAGCTGTCTTATGTCTTCTGCATGATGCTATAGGTTTACAACAAACTCCATATTTTATGACTAATTTGTAGCTGTTTGATTCAAATACTGTTGAGCTTAGTAGCTTTTTTCCCTCTGATCAACCTGCCCCCCCTTTAAATCTGTCCAATTGAAAACTATCATGAAGGTGTACATAATTACTGGCTGTTATATTTATTTAAGTGGAATCTTTCTTTAGGAGTCAGACCACATGCCTAGAATTTCACACATTTTCCACTTTCAGATGAACCTTTCAGAGAGTCTTAATTTGGGATGAAATGATGAACTGCGGGGGAAGATGAGAAATCTTTGAAGATACATTGGGGAATAGCCATTTAATGAAAAAGGTTAAAAATGAAGAGTCCACTAATTTTAGTCTTAAGAATAAAATTAACTTTTACTAGCTGGGGAGTTTTAGGCAAATGTTGAGATTTACTGAGCCTCAATTTGCTTTACTGCTTTTTTTTTTTTAATAAAAGGGGGCATAACTCTTTTTTTTTTTAAGATTTTATTTATTTATTTGACAGAGAGAGAGACAGCCAGCAAGAAAGGGAACACAGGCAGGGGGAGTGGGAGAGGAAGAAGCAGGCTCCCAATGAAGGAGCTTGATGTGGGGCTTGATCCCAGGACTCTGGGATCACACCAAATTGAGCCGAAGGCAGATGCTTAATGCCTGAGCCACCCAGGCATCCCAAAAGGGGACATGACTCCTATTATCAGATGAGGTTATGTATTAACTTCCAAATGTTATAAAATGCTGTATTATTATTATATTAATTATATTATATTATATCTTGTTCAATTATTTTCCATTGCATTTTATTCAGGTCAAAATGTCACAGTGATGCACTCCTTCTATAGTTACGTACACAAAGGTGAACCCAACATTGTTTTAGGTTCTATAGACAAAGCAGTAACCCACTTGCAACTCCAATGAGAGAAGCAGATGAAAATATGTCAGCTGCTGTCAAATGCTAAAAAGAAATAAAGAGAGGAAAGCAAGAAAAGAACAAATCATGAGAAAGGGTACTATTTTGGATTGGGTAAATGGAAAAGTCTTCTCTGATAAGGTCCTATTTGAGAATAGATCACAAGTAAGTGAGGGAATAAGTTAAATATTGGAAGAATGTTGCAGCAGAGGGCATAGCAAGTGTAAATTCACTGAAGCAGGAGAATGCTTTGCGTGCTTCAGGAAAAACAAGGAGGTCCCTGCAGATAGAACAAAGTAAAGGGCAGCTTGGTAGAAGATGAAGTTGGAAAGCAAGGGGAAGGATGATGTAGGGCCTTGAAGGCTGTTAAAGAGTTGGGATTTTATTCTGGGGCAGATGTGAAGCACTGGAAGGTTTTGAGCAGAGGAGTGACATGATCTGACAGGGATTTTTCTATCTTCTGGAGAAAAAAACTACAAACGGGCAAGAGTGGAAACAATTATAAACAAAAGACCAGACGGCAGATAATAGAAGTAGTGAAGATAGTGACAAGCAATCAGATTCTGAATATTTTCTGCCGGCAGGGCTGACAGTATCCTGAAAGACTGCATTGAGGAGCCTGAAAGCAAGAGTAGTCAACTTACATTGCTGCCTGTAAAAATTTTTGGTAATTATTTGAAAGCGATGTTCCCAGCCCACACAAATGTTTGTCCTAAGATGCATCCAGAGTTTAGGTTACCTCTGTTTTACTGGATTTTTATTTCAATTTTGCTACATTTTCACTTTAGTTTTATTTTAATATTTGAGAATCTCAGGAGCATAAAATTGAATTATGTGTCCTTTTTTCTGAAATATCATAATCATTAAGGCAGGCAAGCTCTATTTTACCTTATTTAAGTTTATTTTAATATTTTAGCCCCTTTCATCTGTGACTCCTATTTTCTCTTTTGACTTCTCCTCTAGTACACAGTAGAATGCATCTGATATCTGCCTTCATATGTTTAATCTTTGAAAAATATGTGGTGGTGTTTGCAAATCTACGATAACATGTTATAGATTGCATTTTCTTATTTCTTTTTTGAAACAGCACTATATTTTTAGCAATTTACTCGTGTTGCTTTATATGCTTTTAGTACTTTGTTTCAGAGTGCCGTGGAGCATTCTGTACAGGGTTGTGTATCAACTATGCTTAACTCATGCCTTTGCCTGGTTATCGAGTGCTTTTTACAGCTAATGGTGCTGTAAGGAATATCCTTTTACATGCTTCTTTATAGTCTTAGATGGCAATTTTTCTGGGGTATATGACCAACAATTAGTTTTAGTTTAAAAAACATGTACTGGGGCACCTGGATGGCTCAGTCAGTTAAGCGTCTGCCTTTGGCTCAGGTCATGATCCCAGGGTCCTGGGATTGAGCCCCAAATTGGGCTCCTTGCTCAGTGGGGAGTTGCTTCTCCCTCTGCCTGCCACTCCCCCTACTTGTGCTCTCTCTTTCTAATAAATAAATAAAATCTTTAAAAAAATTATCAACACCTTCACAATGATTTATGCACAGTCCAACAATCACTTCACATTGGTCAATTTTTAAAGGATAAATAAGTAAATAAGCTTATTTTTATTGATATAAAGACAGTTTAGAAGATGATAGAATACTTCAGTACTCAGCTTTGGAAATTTAAAATTGAGACAGGAATGCTACCTGGGTATAGACGGAACATATCTCAATATAATAAAAGCCATACATGACAAGTCCATGGCTAACATCATACTTAATAGTAAATAGCTGAAAGCCCTTCCTTTAACATCAGAAGCAAGACAAGGGTGCCCACTCTCACCATTTTTCTTCATCATAGTTTTGGAAGTTCTTGCCAGGGCAATTAGGCAAGGAAAAAATAAAAGGCATCCAAACTGGAAAGGAGGAAATAAAGCTGTCACTATTTGCAGATGTCATGATGTTACATACAGAAAACCCTAAAGACTTCATCAAAAAACTGCTAGAACTAATAAATGGATTCTGTGAAATTTCAGGATAAAAAAAATACACAAAAATCTTTGTGTTTCTATGTACTAATAACGAACTATCAGAAAGAGAAATAAAGACAACAATCTTTTTTACAATTGCATAAAAAAAAATATCTGGGAATAAATTTAACCGAGGAAGTGAAACACCTATATCCTGAAAAGCACAAGACTTTAATGAAAGAAACTGAAGATGATACAAATAAATGAGAAGGTGTTCCATGCTTATGAATTAGAAGAATCAATATTGTTAAAATGTCCATACTACCAAAGCAACCTACAGATTCAGTGCAATCCTTATCAAAATTCCAATAACATTTTTCAAAGAAATAAGGCAAATAATCATAAAATTTTTTGGAATCACAAAAAAAAAATCCAAATAGCCAAAGCAATGTTGAGAAAGAAGAACAAAACTGGAGACACCACACTCTCTGACTTCAAACTATACCATGAAGCTTTAGTAATTAAAACAGTATGACATTGTCATAAAAACAGATACATAGATCAATAGAACAGGATAGAAAGCTCAGAAATGAACCCACACTTACATGGCCAATTTATGACAAAGAAATCAAGACTATACAGTGAAGAAAGGACAATCCTTCAATAAATGGTGCTGAGAAAACTGGACAGCCACACACAAAAGAATGAAACTCAACCACTGTCTTACACCATACACAAAAATTAACTCAGGATGGATTAAAGACTTGAATATAAGACCCGAAACCATAAAAATTCTAGAAGAAAACATAGGCACTTCACATAGGTCTTGGCAATTATCTTTTTAATATGACATCAAAAGTAAAAAAAAAAAAGTGGGTCTACCTATATCATCATTATTTACATACATGAAAACAGGATTCATATTTCTTTTTTTTTTTTCAGTAAAAAAGCAATTCCCTTCACAACATGCACATTATGGTACGATGGCTACTCTTCAGACTCACCATGTTTTCGTGTGGCTCAGAATCTGCTGCTGTGCTCCTAAAGTAAACAACAGTTGAGCCTTCTGAGGTTGCCCTATGTTGTGTTTGCTCACAGAGAGTGCAAGCAGCAGACCACTTCCCTGAAGTCCAAATCTTCGATAATCCTGAGTGCCCTTCAATATGGGCCATGAAAAGGCAAAGCCTGAGATTCTACAGGATGCTAAGACAACCGATCAAGATGACTAGAATTGCTGGGTGTACCACATCCCTATTTACCATCCTGGTTATACACATTCTTAAGAGAAAATGAGATGATGGCAGTTGATGAAGAAGATATTGCTGGCAGATGGAAATGCAAATGGTCACCCAGCAAATGAAGACTCACTCAAGGAGTCCCTGAGGCAGGGCAGAGTCTTTCACTTCTGATGCTAAATTTCTTCAGATCTCCCAAAGGAAAGCTCATGCACAGCATTAACATTTGGACTTACGAACCAATTAAATATCAGGATTTTGATTTAATGTCTTTCTGATAGCCTTGTGGTTAACATAGGGAAGAATTGAAAAAAATTTTAAAAGGGACTGAAATTTGGAATAAAAATATTAAAATGCTAAAATTTTTCTCATGTTTTAATGAAGTAGTGGCCAGTTTCAGCTGAACTGAATTAACTGCTTCTAGATTAGCTGTGTTGTTACAAAGTGACAGGCAACCCAACACTGGTAGAGAGGGTGCATTCTGGAGCCAGACCACCTGGACTTCCACGTTGGTTGTGTCACTGCTATCATGTCCTTGGACAAATTTTTTAACTTTTTCATACTTCTGTTTCCTCATCTAAATAATCAGGAAAATAAACCCTGCCTTGGTTTTTATGAGATGTGATGACATATGCCCAATGGCGGCTTGCCAAACATCACTAATATAATCAGTTGATAAGACAAAACTGAGTTTGTTGATCTTGTGAAAAGGGAGAACACCACCTCCACAGAAGTGAGGTATTATCTCATTGCAAGGAAGGCAATATCACACATATATTGAGAACTTGAGTTTAATTGAAGGCAGGAGCTTAGTCAGGTTTGGGTGAAGATCACACTAACCCTGTTTAGGATGGGTAGAAACAGCAAGTTCAGGGTTCTGAAACATAAAATGTCCATTGATGCTTCTTACTGAAAAGTGGATGGATTGCTCTGGAAGTTCTTATAATGAACAATCAAGTTATTGGTCTGGGGAAGAGTGTCCCAAAATGGTAAAGTTGTGCTATTATAGACAGTAAGCTCTGTGTGTGTGTGTGTGTGTGTGTGTGTGTGTGTGCGTGTGTGTGTGTGTGTGTGTTTTGGGGGGGTGTTTAAATAGTTCCAGTTTTTAGTTAATGTGTGTAAAGAACTTACTCCCTTGTTTAGCATATAGTAAAAGCTCAAAAAATATTGATTCATATTTTTCTTAGATATATTTCAATTGCATAGAAAAATTATGAATTTTAGAACTGATAAAGCTAAGGCTACTATATATGCAATTTTATCCATGTAATTGATAAAGTATGCGACAAATATTCAAGACTGTGGTAAGGAAGTGAGGGGTAATAGATTAGGAATCAGGAAAACTGACTCTAGGCCCATCTTCATTACTAATGACTGTGTGACCATGAACAACTCATTCACCTTTCTCTAAATCTAGTCTTCCCTCTTCATAAGGGTGGAAGTGAGACCAGTACTGATATGGTGAAGGAGTTTGAATATATGATGTCAAAGCCCTGCCCATTTCTAAGAGTCCAAGAAATATTGTCTTTATTTATGTACTATTAAAATTAAAACTCACCAGGCTGAAAATGACTAAGAAGTGTAAAGAAATAAAACATTAAGTGAACCACATTTCCTGGTGTGTGATGTCTCCAAACAATAGTGAAAGTGCTGCTGAAACTATAGGCCCTCCTTCTAATTGCAAGGGCACCATTTAATGTAAAGTGGACAGACAAAAAAAGTCCTCCAGCTGGTTCATGTTGGTTGAAGTTAGAATGCAGACATCTCTGACTAACAAAAATAATCTAATTTATAGTTGGAATTTTACTTAAGCTGTTACTCATTTCTTTAGAGTTTAAAAAATGTTTCATAAATAAGAATTATTTTCTTATGTACATTATGTAAAAGTATTTTGTCCATTCAAATTATCTATTCAATGTGTATTTTGTGCCAGATACATTATAACTAACACAAAGTCCATGCCTTGAATGTAGTTGAGAAAATAGACAAAGAACAAAAAGCAATAAATGGAATGACCTATATTATAATTTTTGATAAATATAAGTGCTATAAGGAAAATTAAATAAGGGTATAATACAGCAGGTTATCAGAGAGGCTAAGGTCAAGTTACCATTTTAGGTTGTAAGATAGGGTCCCTTTTCTAAATAGATAATGTTTTAATAGAAATCTAGTAAAGTAAGCGTAAGATGTGAAAATCTGGGTAATAACATCCCAGGCAGAGGGAACAACAAGAAGCTCTGAGGAAAAATAAACTTGGCATATTCAAGAACAATGAGGAAGTTAGACGTTAGGGGCTAGAACGGAGTGACTGAGGTGGAGCAGAGGGCAGGTAGCTAGGACCCCAGTCATGTAGAGACATTTAGGAAAAGGAGAAAGGATTGTAATCCAAGGCTGTCAGGAAATGTCATTTGAAGGTTTTAACAAGAGGTGTGAGATAATCAATATAAGCTTTAAAAAGGTCATTCTGATGATGTAGAAAACACAGATCATATGGGGAAATGCAGGCTTAGGAGGTCAGTTAGGCACTATTGCAGCTGCAGGGCAGAAGGAGAGGCTTGGACAAGATGATAAGGTGGAGATGGGGAAAAGTCATAGGATTCGGGCATCTATGGAAATAGATGAATGGAATCTGCTACTGGGAAAATAAGAGGAATCTTGTACAGCCTGAGGCTTTGGGTTGAGCAGTTAGTTGAAGGGCACTGGTACTGACTTTGGTGATAAACTGAGGGAAGAACCAAGGAAATCTTTGGAGTAAGAGAGGGCGAAATTTGTGCAACCTTTTTCTTTGTGTCTGCTCTACCTTGCTAGGGTCTGGTCACAGCACCCTATACCTGGGGTCAAGATGTTATTTTGTGTAATTAGAAAGGCAATTCTGCCCCAGTTATCTCCTCAGAGTGCCTAAAAATCTTCTACACACACACACACACACACACATACAAGTGCCTACACACACACACACACACACACACCTTATATCCTTGAGGTGGTGAGAAAGGAAACAATAAGGAGAAAGTGGGAAAGTGGGAAAATCTAAATATATGAAGATAAACATATATCTGCCTCACAGTTTTGCCTGAAACAAACCCGAGTAAAATCTATCAAAAGCAAAGCTTTGTCATCCACTTTGTCATAGCAACCCATATGTAGGGGAAAATGCCCTTCTTAACTATCATATATTCTGTTTCAAATTGATAGTGAAAGGTGGAAATGTTCCTTTAGTTGAAAAAATGTTTTTATTTCTAATGTGGAGAAAATGTCTTCACTTTTAGTAGCATTGTGACATGTAAATAATTAGATATAATTAGAATTCTTGGTAGAATATACCCAATAAATGTTCATTCTCTTCCTTTGCAACTTCTTTTGTTCAAAACACAAAGTCAGATCTTAGAATACTGCTTCTTCCATTCATGTCTTCATGTCCCTTGCTAGTTGGGTGTTTTTGGAGTCTTTGAAGGGACTAACAAGCAACTCAAATGATTAAGTTTTTATCTCAGAGTGCAGTGGATGATGGCTTTGTACAGGTAAGAGTAATCCCTGACCTTAATAGGAGACTGAACGATGGTGACATTCTGGGGAAGTACAGAGCTGAAGATTTGAAGCTTCCTGTTGCATCTGGAATTTCTGAAGCTGTTTCAAATAGTCACTTGAGTCTGTATGTCTAGAAAGAATTGTATAAAATGTATTGTTGAGCTCCTGTGAACAAAGAAAAAGTCTGAAATGCAAAAGTGAAAACAAAGCTTTTACTTTCAGTATTTAGTTCATTTAAAAAAAATCGTATCTCTATAAACGTTCCACAGTAGGGTCATTTTACAACTGACTATCAAGTTCATTCAGAAAAAACAAAACAAAAAAACCCAAACAAACAAAAAACAAAAAAAACCCCGAAAAAACAAAAATAAAACAAACAAAAAAATTTTTTTTTTTTAACATAAGCAATCCTGTACGTTATTCATGCTCTGGTAGAAAATTTAAGAGTGTGTGGTCTCGCTCACTCTAAACTCCTCCACAAAGCAGAACACATCTAGAGACAAAGATAAAAGAGCACAAGTGCTCAGAAGATACTTCCAAAACTTAAATTTGTTGAAAGAATTTTGTGCTAAGTATTACTGGGTTTTGTTTGTTTCTCTTTTGGTTTTCTTTTCATAAAATTAGGGATACCAACTTTTCTCCCTCTTCCCCCACCCCCCCCCCAAAAAAAGACAGAGAAAGGAAAAAAAAAGACAAATATTGCTGTCAGAGACACAAACTTCTTTCTCCAAACAATGTGAAAAACCCAAGCTACTGGGTGAAGACAAGAAACTCTAAGTCAGATTGTCTCAAAGAGTTCATACTTCAGTCAATAGCAGTAGTTGAGACACCAGGTCACATAAGCAACCTAATCCTCAAACACCTGTACATTCCTAATGCCAGAAAAAATACAACATGATTTTTGACATTTTCTGAGTAATTTCTCAAAACTATTCAGTATGATATAGGAAAGTAGCTCTTCAAATATACTCCATCGGAAAGTAGTTCTTCAAATATACTCTTGCTTTGTGAGGTGTTGTGTAAAGAATTTTTAATTATATTATTCAAATTATTCTTGTTAGTACTAGCTCAGGTTTGGGATAAATTCACCAGGTCTGCATAATTTCTGCTAATTGCAGAACTTATTTCTATATATATTCTAACTAAATGTTTTCATTAAGGAAAAGCAGGTCTTCCTTTGAATCCCTTAGAAAATTCTCCCACTAGCCACTAGATAAATGGCTTTGTGAAAGCTTACATATAACACATACCATTAACAATTTAAAAATTCCCTGTGAAATTTTTTTCTCTCCTTAAAGTCTGTATTATAAAATATTTTAAGTTAGAATTTGAGCTTGTCATCTACTTTTCTTCAGTAATTTCAATATTATTTGAATTATCAGTATTGTCTTATGCAAATAAAGGAGATGAAGTTCTTCCCTTCTAAGTACTCTCAGCCAGGTGCATAATTAGAGATTATTATTGGAAAATTGGAAATATTTATACTTTTTCAAATAATTCAAAAGGTAGAGTATTGTACAATTCAAGAGAGTAAAGGAGTCTTTGAAGAGTGCCTTTGATAGGGACATTTGCTAACTATGGGAGTCCTCCAGAAAAGGTATCATACCTTCAAATCTATGTCACCAAGACATAGCCCATCAGAATACCCGGGTGTTTATTTCATTACAGGTCAGACAGGGATCTCCACATAATTGAATATGTATCTTTGGCTCAACACATAAAGACAGTAAATACATTGATTTGAACTTAAATATCAAAGAAAATATTTTCAGTTTTCTAATAGTTAGGCATACAGACTTAGAGGATATATTACAGCATATATTACAGTTGAATAGCAAACACTCATCATTAAACTATTTGAGACATCTGGCCAATTGTGTCTCTCATGGTTCCATCTTTGCTTATTCTGACTTGTCTAATCTTGTCTTAGGTGGGATTTCTTGGAAGGAGAGTCTGCGATGCAGGTTCTGGCTCACATAATTTATTGTGGAAGTGCTCTCAGGAGAAGCAGAGGTGAGAGAAACAAGATGGGGGAAGAGAGAGAGCTTCCTGAGGACAAGGTTTCCTGATCCTACATCCAGTGGAGCCCCAAAGCATGAATTGTCCCACTTTGATACCGTTGGGTCACTCACTAATTTCCATGAACTATCCTTTGGGAGGTTGCGAAGAGTAAGCTGCTGAGCAGCTTCTGTTGGCCTGGGGCAATTTTCTAGGGCAGGGGGTGGGGTGGGTGGGGGGGTGGGGGGGCAGCTTGGAGATGGATGTAACAGTCTGGTAAAGGGGATTTGGGCAGTGCACCAACAGTGCCTACTACAGGTCTGCCACTTATATCAGCCATTCCAATGTAGCAAGCCTGCTCACAAAAGGCAAAACTGTCTGTGAGCTTCTTATCACCTAAAGCTCAAAGTTGTGCAAAGCAAGAATGAAAGATAACTGATGCTTGGGGAAATCCTCCAATCGCCCTAAACTGTCTGGGAAACATGACAACTGCTGTAACAGGAAGGGGCATAGACCCTCTGTTATAGGTACAGGCAAAGAAAACAGTTATCTCAGCTGAATATTTCTAGGAAAACTCTTTTATATTTCAAACATTCTTTCCATGGTAAATCCCAACTTTCACGTAAAAGAAAAAAAACCACAAAAACCCACAACCTTCCTGGATTTAGTAATTTGGACTAAAATATTTTCCTTTGCCAAATTATAATAATAATTGATATGTATTGGGTACTTAAAAGATTCTGAACCCTGCTCTGAGCAATATATGTGCATTGTCTCATTTTATATTCAGTTCAGCACATAAAGTTGATAATGTAATTATATCTGCAGTTTCCACAGGAAGAAACTGAGGCAAAGGAACATTAATCAGCTTTCTGAAAGTCACACAGCTGAGGGTAATAATCTGAACCCAAAGTAGTGCTGCTGAAACTTTAATATGCACATGAATTTCCTGGGGATCTTATTAAAATGCAGATTCTGATTTAGTAGATCTGGAACAGGATTGCAGAATGGAGATTCTGCATTCCTAGGAAACTCCAGATCATCAGCTACTTATTAGCCAAGATCATGATCGAAGGACCTTATCTTTACTAAGAAGAGTCTAGAACATTATATCATGCTACTTTCCAAAAATACTTCCTATGAGGATGTGCCCAGCAGTTCTGTTTTTAATTGTTTCATGCTTACTATAAATAAGTGAATTTTATTTTGTCTCAAAATCATTCACACTTGTCATGATGTGATGCTGTGGATGTTTGCATTTACCTAAAAATTTTTGTTTAGCCCTAAATTTTAGGATGAACGAAGTATCCTTAAGCAGTTAAACATCTTCACCAACAGGTTGAATTCATGAGTCTTAGGTGATCCTGTATTTGGCTGCCTGAGACAGGTCTTAATCCTCCAGAAAATATCTAATCTGCAGTCTGAAGTGCTAAACTGCAAATAAGAAATGGCTGCTTGGCTGCTTGTTGCTTGCTCTTGCTCTCATCCCAGAGGACCCAAACTGCAAGGAAATGGCAAATGCCTTTTATTCACACTGTATGAATAGAGCAAGCAGCCCCCATGTATTTTGCTGGAGGTTGCTATGACATGGAGGCTTGTTTCTGTTTTTTATCATACTGGGAATCATGGGGGAAAAAAAACAAACAAACCCTCCAACATGGTGTAATTCTTCAAAATGTATTAGGGATGTCTAGAGATGCACAGCAATCAATTCAACTGTTAATTGCCAAGTGTCTACATGTGTGCCAGACGCTGTGCTGGATGCTGCAGATTTGATAGTGAACAAGGCCACAATGCCCAACAATGTCCGATGATGAAGTTAACTTTAGCTTTGGCGGTGGAGAATGTTCCCAGTATTCCTAAGCTTAACACCTTTATTGGCCAATTACAGAAGCTTAGGGAGGGAAGTCCTTCCTCAGCCGCCTGCCACCTCCCTAATCCTGGCCAGCTTTGTGTTACTGTTGGTATTATTCTGGATTCTAGCATTGCTATATACAAGCAAATATCATCAGGATGTTTTGCAGCTTGATGAAAGACTTAGAAATATGGAGTTAAGTGTAGAATAGTGATTACAGCTTTGGACTTGGTCTCTCAAGCTTTGAGCTAGGTTCCAGCACACTGACCGGCTCTGCTACTTATCTGACTCCCAGCAGCTCCACCCAGTCTGCTCTCTGAGGGGCCTTACAGCACACAGGCTCCCAGGGGCCTAAAAACAACCCACCTGTCTGTGAGTCTTACTTAGATACATGTAAGGTTTTTGTCTAGGGTTGAGGTAGTGGAATTTCATTCAGTTTCTAATTTAACTACCCTACCCCCCAACACATGCACTCTTTCCAGCAGGAGCTATAGAGATACTGATTAAGCAGCAATTAAACATCCTTACACTGCCATTATCTTTCCTTAAGTAGCCACTTCAGCCATGAGGAGAGCATTAACTAAATCAGAATTTAATTTTCCAAGGGTGTAGGTAGGTTTTCAATTTTCTTGATTCTGGGTTTGTCAAAAGGATCACAGAGCCTTTTGTTTATCCTAAGAGACCCTTCAGATTGAATTTTACATTCATGGGGATGGAGTTTCTGCCTTTAGATCACAATATTTGTAAAATATATTTCCATCTAACAGTAAAGCTGTGTCTGCAGGGAAGAAACCACATTTTGAACGGTCTATTAACACTTTGTCAGGTCAGCATTGATTGGGCAAGCAGGTGGCCCATTGATCAGCAGTGACTCTGCCAAGGCTCATGACCTTCTCAGGATGGCTTCTGTTTGTTCCTTAACCCATTGTGAATTGTGGGCTCAGAAATCTAAGACCTTCTACACACCTCTCTACAGAGAGATCTACTCAGTTGTCTCTATACTTTCCTAGACTGAGTCCCTATTCTTGTTATTCCTTCATGCTGCTCCCAAATTGTTCTTCTTTTTCAAGAAATTTAATGGTTAAACTTCAACACAGTAAGGTTGTTACTAATGCTAGGACCCACTTTCCACAGGCTGTGACAATTTGGGAGCTTGAGATACTCTGTAAGGAAAATAGAGGGCAGTTTGATTTGCAGAATGTGATGTGATTTTGTTCTGCGGCATGGTTCTAGCTACCATTCCAATTCACCTTGTGTCTCTGATCTACTTGCCAGCCAACATCTTCTAGTCCCATGATATTTTTTGTCCAGGTAACTAACCAAGATGGTTCCCACAGTAGGCTTCTGTAGACCCTGTTCTCACTACTTGCTTGTTCTTTATTCTGAACTTCCCACATCTGGCTTCTTTCATTCATTCGAATATGAGCTTAATGTCTTCTTCGTGACATTTTCTGAGTTTCCAATGAAAGTCTCCACCTAGTTATCCATTTATTTACTTATTTATTTATTTATTTCTATGTTTTGCATGAGTAACTTTTAATTTTAGTTTCATATTTTGATTTTCATGCTGAAAAACAAAATAATTTTCATCCTAGATTCAATATCTGCCCTTGTTATCTTCTGTAATTATTTCAACATAAGCCTAGGACAAGGGGTTTCCTGGGTTTACTGGCAAAGCTCAAACAGGCTTTGAAGAAGTCATATGCTTTTCCAAATGCTTTTGGTAATTGAATAAAGTGGGAGGTCTCTCCACAACCACCTTCACTACTAAGAAAGCCTGGATCCTCAAAGACCAGACTGTCATGTTCAGAAAAGATTGCTTGGGGCACCTGGGTGGCTCAGTCATTAAGCGTCTGCCTTCAGCTCAGGTCATGATCCTGTGTTCCTGGGATCGAGCTCCACATCAGGCTCCCTGCTCAGCAGGAAGCCTGCTTCTCCCTCTCCCACTCCCCCTGCTTGTGTTCCCTCTCTCCCTGTCTCTCTCTCTCTGTCAAATAAATAAATAAAATCTTAAAAAAAAAAAAAAAGAAAAGATTGCTTATAGCCAATACTATTTTTTTGAAGAGTATGACCTGAAAGAGCCAAAGCACTGGCAGATGGTAACTAAGAAAATTTAGATTAATTATCTTGGTCCCTGGGAAGATTCCTCTTGGGTTCCTAAAAAAAGATTAGAGCCCTGAGGTTAGTATTATTACCCCTAAAGATTCCCCAGGGCCTTGTCCAACTCACAGGCCTAAGATCATTGAGAAAGCTTCTAAAGAACTTCCATTATGCAATTTAATACAATTTAGCAAGCATTCATCACATGAGCAGTGTCCTGTGGGACAATAAAAATAGGGAGAAGACTTAGCCTCTGCTTCAAAAGTTCACAGTCTAATGCAAGAGATAGACACACAGATTTATGATTGGGAGCACCAGGCACATTAGAGAACAAGAGTTCTAACCAAAGAACCAAGGAAAGACAGACAAAGAAGAGATGAATCCCAGATGGTGCATCTGGCAAGCACCACACTGTTCATCACATAATATATTTAGGGAAAGTGGCTTAAAATAAATGTCACTCATGTGCCAGTGTTGGAGAGGTTGTCAGTCTCTAATTCAGCATTTCAAATACTCATAGCTTCTGATGAGCTTAGCATTCTTAACATTAGGCTAAGAATAGCACAAGGCAGGCAGTGATGCCTGAGATCAGCACTCTGATTCCATTGCCAGAGAGCAGGGGAGGAATGAGGCACTCCAGGCTGTCCTCAGAAACTGATAATTCAGTACTCCATTTGAAAAGCTGTTTACAATTGCCATCTGTAAAACACTTTTATATCATTCAACAAATTTGGAAAAAAGTAGGGTTTATCCAAATTTAGTTTACTCTGTTCACATTCTTATCATTTTTAGTTCCCAAAGTCCCAAAGTATTGACAAAGAATTATGTTACTAAACTAATTTTGTGGTTATGGTATATAGTCTTTACTCAAGGAAAACATCAAAAGTTGTTTCTACTTGAATAGCAAACATTAAGGTGCTTCATTTCATACTATCTCCTGCCTTTTATCAAAGGTAAATCTTCAGAAATAGAAAAATTCTTTTTTAAAAAAGATTTTCTTTCTTTATTTTAGAGATAGAGAGCACGAGTGGGGGGAGGGCAGAGGGAAAGAAAGAATCTCAAGCAGACTACACACTGAATGTGGAGCCCAAAACAGGACTTGAACTCACAACCCTGAGATCATGACCTGAGCTGAAATCAAGAGTCAGATACTAACTGACTGAGCCACCCAGGTACCCCCAGAAATAGTATAATTCTTTACAGCAGTTTTTGGATACTTGTCCTTTACCCATATGGGTTTTGTGCCATTTTTTTTTCTTTTTAAAGATTTTATTTATTTGTTTATTTGAGAGAAAGAGAGAGAGAAAATGTGTGCCTGTGGTGGTGGGGGGGGGGGCAGAGAGAGAATCTCAGGCCGACACCGTGCTGAGCATGGAGCCCAACTTGGGGCTTGGTCTCATAACCCTGAGATCATGTCCTGAGCTGAAATCAAGAGTTGGTTGCTTAACTGACTGAGCCACCCAGACACCCCACCCATGTGGGTTTTGTGTCTTTGCTTCTTTAGTTGACTATGTTATAATCTTTGTATCCAAACAGACAACTGGCTTTGGGTGGCAGTTACCTGAGAACAGTTTCCTTTCTAATTAGCCACTTTCCTCTACATGTGTATCTCTTAGTAGGATATGACAGTGCAGAAGACCAGAATGTCCAGTGGTGGTGTCCAAAGGTGTTCATGGTGTCTAAGAATGGAAGCAACTGGTTCACCATGGAAATCTCTATGGAGAAAATGAGCCTAAAGTCCTTGTGCCAGAGTTGAGTCAGGGAAAATAAAACGAAATTGTGTATTTCAGTGTTGAAAATTTGGAAAATAAAATTATTGCTTATATCAACAAGTTAAATGAATTTTTTGATCATTATTTCTCATATGTTAAGAGTTTGTTTAAAACACATTTAGTAGGATATTTAAAGTAAAGTCATCTTGATGTGATATCCCTAGATTCAATTGAATTTTACTACCTGCTACAAAATATTTTTCATTACTATGTTTATGTTTGCTATGTCATTATCTTGCAAGAACACAGTGCTCAGGCCTGTTTCTTATGTTACCAGAGATATTTTGGGTTCTATAGTGATCAAGTATTCTTTGGAATGCAGAAAGAAGACTATATTCAGTTGATCTGAGAAAATATTTGGGACAATATTAATCAAAGGAACTTTGAGTATGGTCCCCTTTTTCATTTAAGTGTCCAGTGTACCTCCACCAACTGTAGATAGAGCCACAGTCAAAGCAAGGGAACAAAAGGCTCTTGGCAATCTCTTCCAGTGCTGATCTAGTAGTGGACTGAGATGGCACATTCTCTCTAATCTTGCCTTAATGAAAACTTGCTATTACAGATTTAAGCCACATTCTTTGGTTCCCCTGAAATTTTTATTCATGCTCTTTCTCTACTTGGAATAAATTTCACCCTTTCATTTGTTTTTTTCTTCAAGGTATAGTTCCTTTCACATCTTGGTAAAACTTTCCTCTAATGATGCCAGGCATTTCTACTCTGTTCCAGGAGCTCCTGACTCAAGCTACTGTCATTAATACTTACCTCAAGGAATTAGTATTAGTTTCATACTGTCTGCCTCTTCCCATGCTAGTAGCTTCCAAATCATATATATTTTGTATTTCTATGTCTCACAAAACAAGTAATATCCAGTAGAACTAACAATAATTCAATATTATTTGAACTAATATATTTTTAAGAAAAGTATAACCTATTACGGAAAAATAATTATCTGTATTAAGGTGGATAACATTTAATAAATTCATTATATCTGCCTATATGCATATATAATTAAAGTAACAGTAGTCTAGATAAATGATTTTCATAGTAAGAAGGTAAGCATTTCAAAGACTAAATGATATTTCCAGCTATTAACAAAATTATTCAGTACTATAATTGGATGGGGACCTTAGAGACTGCGCAGGCTGAGCTCCATGTCTTTCAAGAAAGAGACTCAAGGAGGTTAAATGGTATATGATCTCAATGCATGTTTATGATCTTGATTACCAAATGAATGCCAACGATTAAAAAACAGCTGTGGGTTTAACATTAACTTCTTCTCTATGTCACAGAAGTTTCTATCTGAGTCCTTTGTGAATATCTCCATCAGGATGTCCCAGAAGCACTCAAATAAATGCCTAAAGCCGAACTCAATATCTACTACTGCATTCAAAATCTTTTGCTTCTTATCTTTGATCATAGCAATTGCTATCCTAATAATATTTACACTCTCAATCAAAAAACCAAGTTTTGCCTCTGAATCATCTTTTTCTGTGTATCCAATGGATTATCAACCTTTTCCAATATTCTTTGCAAGTATTTCTCAAACTTCTCTCTTCAATCTCCACTCATTCAACATTAATTTATTCCTCCATAATATGGGTTGATTTCATAACATCTTTATTTTTTCCCTTCATTCAAACTGTTCCATACAGCCCATCCCATGCATTGCAACATGAATGATCACTTTGTGACTTCCCTTATCAAAAATAAAGGCAAAATTCCTTTGTATGACATTTCATGATATTGCTCTACCCCACATCATACCCAGATCCTTTTCTTATCCTGTGTCTATACTATCCTCATGACATCCTGGCCTACCAGTAGTTGTTCAAATATGCATGCCTAGTCACACATTTCTTGTTAGGACAATTTTTGAATTTTATTCATCATTCTATAGTAAGTTCTTTTGTCTAATAATATAACACATGATAGTTTCTCAATAGATATTTGTGGAACTTAAACTAAGTAAGGAATGGAAAACATGTCTTGAGGAGCATAGCTCTTTCCATTATATTATGTTACCAACCTAGCTGACAGGTATTTGCAGTCACTTATAAAGACCTTTCAACTCAACTCTAGGCATTTGATTTTTTGAATCATCTAGTCATTTTGTCCCCTGTGCCTCACTTAGTCATACTTTCCTTTGGGTATTGTATAGTTAATGAGAGAAGTTATGGTATAATATAATATATATTATGTTTTTATCACAAGGTTGTTGGTTCAAACCTCAGTGCTCAGGGCTATAAGCTGTGTGATCTTAGATGTGTACATAAAGATACCTGAGTGTTAGTTTTCTGCCTAGCAAAGTGATATAATGATAATTACCTCATAGAATTATTTAAAATTATGGATAATAACATAGGTAAGTCATGTAGTATACCAAGTACACTCAATAAATATTTGCTTTCCTTTTTATTGTTTTGTGGTCATAGTCTAGTTTGGTTTGATATGTATTAGAAAATCTGAACCAAGTTTTATTTGAGAAGATGTTTGAACAACTGCCAAAAGCAGTATATCAAAATATATGGCTTTCAATTATTCATTCTCTTTCATCCTCTACATTGCTTTAGGTATTCAGATATTGTCTGCATTGTCAAATACACATTAGGGTGATAAATTGAGAGTGAAGAAACACTATCTAAAGTGGTCTGAGAAAGAAATGTTTGGTTTGGTGTAGCATATTGGGAAGAGCACTGAATGAAATTATGGAAACTGGAAGTTTTATCCCAGCACTATTATTATTTGAATGTGGACAATTTGCCCATATTTGTGGAGGTAGATTATTCATCTGTACAATAAGGTAATAGAGTAGATGACACTTAGTAGGAGGGGTCTTACACAGCTCAAACATTTAAAAACTGATTCTCTCAGTGCCTGTCAAATAAAGTCAACCATAGGGGCCATAAACAGATAATTAATTTTTAAATGATTAGAACATAATAAGATAATCCTATAATAGATGATTTTCTCTTTCCTTTGTCAACTAAAAGGTATTTTAGCTTACAAGGAATGCTTTATTAGAGTTATCCTTTATATATCTATCATCCTTGATGTAAAATGAATTAAAAAGTGATGCCGGGGGAAAAGTTTTCCAGGAAAAGGTGCTGAGCAAATCAGTTTTTAATGTGACTAGGAAGAAATTCTGTAATGTAATTAAGAAGACAGTACTTTATGTAGAATATTTTGCCACAGCTTTATTTGGTCCATTTTCTAATTTTAAAAAGGAAAACACTTTAAAAAGGAAATGAATGGACTATAATACATGTCCTTTGCCAGTTGGAATGATGGATGGGCTCCAAGAAGAAATAGCTAACGTCCACAATAGGCTTGTGATAATGGTGAATCCTTGTTTCTCTGTAACAAACAGAAGTGAACGTGTTTAATGATCCCCACCAAAAAATGAGTAACTTCCACTATCTGTCAGTATTCTTTTGTTTTCATTTCTTTACATTGTTCTATTCAATTTGGTTTCCTAGTTTTATAATTAGAAGTCCTTGAATATGAGTAGAAGGGAAAGAGAAAAATCCTAATTGGGAATAATTTTGTAAAGGGAAGAATTGCCTTTCAGAAAATTTAGGAAATAATCACTCTTTGCAATAGAGAAGGAAAGTATTTTGATTTAGTAATGATGGATCTGTGTGAATGTAATAAAAAATACTTATTTTTCATTAAACAATGCAGCTTTTTGGAATTTTAAATATAACTTTTGATGCCCTTTGGTCAACAAAATGTTTTTATGTACTATGTGCCAGGCAGTAAGCTAATTCCCAGGCAATACATAAAACAAGTGAGCTCTCATGAGGCAGCCCAGGTAGATGAGAGAGGAAGGGAACCCGGTCAAAGGGTTTGCCCTGAAGTTGTATTGCCACTGGGCCAAAAGCAGTAACCCAAACAAGCATAGTTATGTTGGGCTTTTGGAGGGGTACAAAGGAGATCCAGCCTGGATCAAAGAGGTCCAGAACATTTTCGGATAGAATCAATATTTGAAGTTATTGGGTAATAATGCCATGGTTCTGAGTGTTCTAACTAATTACAGTAGAGCCCTATCCTGCACTAAAGTGGAGGAGGAGAATGCATTCCCATGGAGATGTGCTGGTTTTTAATCTATTTTCTTTCAGTTTCAGAGCCACCCTTCTACAATTCTGCTAGGAGTTTGCAAAGCACATTTCTCCATTGGAAACTAGGTTTATGTTGGATTCTGCCAATAAGGGCTTAAGGGGGAAAAACAAAAGTCTGACCAAATTAAAAGGATAAAAGCAGGATCACCAATAGGCATATTGGATGGTACCGTGAAGAGACTTCTACTTTTTTTTCTCCACTTGGGAGTTAAAATCACGCTGTGTAAAATAGAGGAGAGATATATTGTTTTGTATACTCACTTTTCACTAAATTACCTTTGAGCCTGTTTCTTACTCCTGCTCTCCATCATATATCCCTCTCTGGGTCAAGAGACTCTTGATCCCAGATTAAAACACTTTATACTTCTTTTGCAGCTTCCTCATGGTTGCATTCTTCTCTCAGTCAACATTCTTCCATTCCATTTTCTCTCTAAAGTCCAGGATTTTCATTAAGTCTCATCTGTTGCTGATTCCAATTTTTTTTTTTTACCTTTATGGGTTTGCCCCTTTTGAGAACTCTAAACTTTTTGTATTTATTTTTTATTTATTTTTTTTGGAAGATTGGGATTTTATTAATTCTACAGACCAATTATTCCCAAATGATATCTTCTTATCAATCTTTCAATCCGTTGTCTATGTAAGTCCATACCAATCCACTGGAATATCTTTATGAAAGTTTTTCATATTGTCTGTCAGATTTATTCCTAGGCTTTTAGAGTTATTCATGCTACTTTGAAAGGTATGACTTCAAATTTTATATTCTGCATCTTTCAGATATAGAGAAATTAGAATAATTTTTATATCAATCTTGTATCCTGCAACTTTTCTTTAGTCTAACCTTTTTTTAGAGGGCTTGTGCATGGAAGCACAAGGGAGGGTAGAAGGAGAGGGAAAGAGAAAATCTCAAGAAGACTCTCCACTGAGCACAGAGTCCCAAGCTGAGCCCAATGTGTGGCTCAATCTTATGACTCTGAGCTGAATTCAAGAGTCAGACGCTTAACTGACTGAGCCACCCAGGGGTCCTGATAACTCTAAACTTTTATTTCATTTGAATCTGGGTGTGAGAAAGATGTGTGCTACACATCTAAGTACACATCTATGTTCTACCCTCTATCTTAAACCTAAATGTTTTAATTTTTCTTAAATAAAACCTTATTATAAAACAAATTGTAATTGCCATTGATTTTTGCCCATGTCTCATTCATTCAGTAGAAAAGCCATTTGATGATATTTTCTTTAAATTTTCAATGTTATTACATTATTTTCAGATAAATTGTTACTATTATTCAGAAATTGCAAATAGGATTTATACTTTGTGCAAGAAAATATATGTGAAGAGAGTGCATGGAATAAACTGTAATCTCAGTTATATCTTCATATTTGAGATTCACTTCTTGCTTGATATTTGACCTTAGCAAGTCACTTAACCTCTCTGGGCCTCCAATTTCCTCATCTGTAAAATGAGGATAATAATACTTATCATATAGGGGTGCCTGGGTGGCACAGCGGTTAAGCATCTGCCTTTGGCTCAGGGCGTGATCCCAGCGTTATGGGATCGAGCCCCACATCAGGCTCCTCCGCTATGAGCCTGCTTCTTCCTCTTCCACTCCCCCTGCTTGTGTTCCCGCTCTCACTGGCTGTCTCTCTCTCTGTCAAATAAATAAATAAAATCTTTAAAAAATAATAATAATACTTATCATATAGACTTATAAAAATTCAAATAGATAATGTATCTACTGAAGCAAATAAATTATCAGGAAACCAAGGAATTTTGAAAGAATATAGATCAGACAGGCAGACTATATTCATAGTATAGTAAAAGATGTATAGATATATTATATATATAGTTATTATATATATCTATATAATAAATATAGATATAAAGTAATAAATGTGGTCCTAACCATGCACAACCATTTTTTATTTAAGAAAATGAAGACCTAGAAAATTTAAATACACTTTTCCCCATATATAGCAGGCATTGATTGAGAATAGAAGAAGAAGCAGTTGCCTGAGAAGGCTGAAAAGTCTTTATATTTGTGATGATTTTAGAAAGAAGTTCTGTAGCTCAAGAAGGAGGGATGAGCCAGCCACATACATCCAACTGCATTACTGTTGTTGGCAGAATAACCCCACGAAGATGGCCATGCCTTAGTCTCTGAAACATGAGAATATGTTATATCACATTCCCAAGGAATCTTTGCAGATGTAGCTAAGATTATGAGTCTTAAAATAAAGTGATTATTCTGGATTAAGCTGGTTTACCTAATCATATGAGACCTTAAAAACAGGTACCTCCGTGTTAATGTCAGAGAGATGTAGCATAAGAGGAAGTCAGAGAGAAGATGGAGGTAGCCAAGGATCTCAGTCCAACAAACACAAGGAGCTGAATTCTGCCAACCACATGAATAAGCTTGGAAGTAGATTACTGCCTGGAGTCTCCAGAAAGGAATGCAGCCCTGTCAACACCTCAATTTGCCCTTCAGATTCTAAGTAGAATACTTAGCTGAGCCTGTCTCAGCTTTTGACCTACAAACCATCAGCTAATCGATGGATTTTGTTTTAAGCCAATAAATCTCTGATCATTTGTTATGCAGAGATAGAAAACTAATACAACAAAGAAGTGAGCAGAATGTGTATGGCAGTTTCTGGGTCAATAGAGGAACCCATTCTAGGTTAGGTAAAACAGTGGGTAGAAGGAGCAATTCAAAATGATTAAACATATATGTAGGGGAAGACTTTTCTCCTTATCTTCTTAACGATGGAAAATTATTACAAAATTTAAAAGAGAGGAAGGATGAGGTAAGAACTCATTAAAAAAAAAAAAAACCCTGTTGGCGATGAGTCGAGTTCTATGCAATTTTCTGGAAAATAAATTTTGGGTATGACATGAAAATAGACAGGTGAGATTTAGGGATGTAATGAACGTTAGGGAAAGATTAAAAAACTGGTAGATTTCTAACTTTCTATTTCTAACTTTATTCTAACATTATTTACTAACCTCAGTCAATAATGAGGTGGTTGAACCAGATAGAAAATGCAAAGAAGAGGGGCGCCTGGGTGGCTCAGCCGTTAAGCGTCTGCCTTTGGCTTAGGGCATGATCTCCGTGTTCTGGGATCGAGCTCCCACTTCAGGCTCTTCCACTGGGAGCCTGCTTCTTCCTCTCCCACTCCCCCTGCTTGTGTTTCCTCTCTCACTGGCTGTCTCTCTCTGTGTCAAAGAAATAAATAAAATCTTTCAAAAAAATGAAAATGCAAAGAGCACAGTCTTTGTGGTAAACTATAGCTAAATATTTACTCACTGTGGACCTCAGTTGTCATATCCGAAAATGGGTGTAATAATAATGCTCAGTTCTAGGGTGATAATGAGGATTACATGATATGATGGATATTTGTCTTTTAAGGTTATTGTATCATTAGATAAGATGACACATGCAAATCTTGTCTCAATGTGCTGGCACCTTGAGAGTACTAAATTAAGATAGGACATAATAATCATTTCAACAACTTCTGTAGCTAATTAGTAGCAAAGCTATGGCTACAACGGGTTCGCCTGACATGCTATTGCAGTATTTCCCCACCTATGATTTCCTGCCTCCAGAAGAGAATGGATTAACTGTCCTTTTCTTTCTTAAAATAAATTTTACTTAAAATAGATTCTCCAATTATTCAAGTTGTCACATACTCAGAGATTCTTCTTACTGAAAATCTAAGGGTACTGGCTAAGAAAAGTGATGGCAAATTCTTTTTCAGATAAGAATAACTCCCATAATATTAAACAATCAACTCACTTTTTAAAAGATCTACTTTCTTCCTATCCATTTTCATCAAGTCTCACAGTATCAATTAAAATATCTTTGCCAAATACCCTTTTCTTAATGAGCTGTTTTTCAAATTCAAATAGTGGATTTGTTACCACCAGAGAACTGAGGCTTAAAACCACAGCAGGAGTGTATGAAGGGGAGCAGATTCACAAAGACACATCGCTCTGACTACCGGGAGTATTAAACATGCTGTTTTCTGGAAGGAAAAATATCCACAATATGGACCTTGAAACATATATTCAAAATATTTCCAGGTCATTTTCAGCTATTTTAAACACATTATTTTCAAGATGTTAGTCATAGATTTCATTTTTTAAAATATAAATGTGGAAAAGGTAATGACAATGCTTACTTTAAGATAAGAAGATAATTTGGAATGAGTGGTACGTTCATCCCTTGGATGTTGATGCTTTAAAAAAACGCCAGGAGGGGGTACAGAGTTTTATAAATGTAAATCTTCTTAACAAGCTTTAAAAAGTTCAGGGATATAAATTTTCCCAACATAATAAATTCAATTTTGGTCTCATTTGCTTGCCTATTTTTATTGTATTTATTTATTCATAACCCTGACTTGTTCAAAAATAATGTGAAGTGTCCTATAAAGAGGTATGTCTTCAATTAGAATTAGAGAAAGAAGTGAAGAAGTTTGAAATAAAGGAAGAAATGCAGAAAGTAAGGCAGAACCAGCTGATAGATAAACAACCACTTCAAAGCTTCCATACTTTGCTCAAGGTGCCACACATTTGAACCTAAGCTTTGCTCAGGGAAAACATAGCTCCATCTTTGTTTTGAGACAATTGTTAAGTTTCCTCTGTTGGTCACCATGAATAGAACATTGCACAAAATCACAAGCACCATCCTCAACAATGCCCACATATTAAACATAGCTGTAAGTTATGTAGTACTGGTTCTTTCGACTTTTTTGAATACAGATAGCTGGCATGATATCAGTACACATTTCAACAAACATGATTCCTTTAGTGGTCTGATACTGTTCTGTCCATATTATTCAGGGGTATATTTTAGAAGAATTAGAAGATTGAATGGGTGTTCATTTTTCAGAGTCATTCTCCATTAAAATACTTCTTTTAGATTATTTTTCTTGAGCAGTTGGGGGTTCCTGAGGTATAGCTATTCTGTTCCTGCTTTAAATCATCTGAGTCAGGGAGAAGATTGACCTTCTCTTGGGGAACACAAGAAATCTGTGCTTTAACTATATTACTAAATTTATGGTTCTCTCCCTACTTATTAAATAGAAAGTTGCTTTATAAATCAATTCATTTATTAAAGGCAAATATTTATTGAGGCTCTATTAGCCCCCAAGGCAGTTTTTCTGGATGTCACAATGATTGTAAAAGAAATTGAATTTAAGACCACAAAAATTTTATAGTCTTGGGAGAGACTGTACACAGAATGAATTACGCAAGGAGAAATTGATGAGTACCAAAAAGGAAGGGTGAGTAAATTGTTTTGTAAGTTCAAAGAAGAATTCAAAAGAACATAGCATGCATATATTTGGGGGCCAAAAGAAGAAGACGGACAAAGGGTGAATAAAGAAGAAGGGAAAGGATAGAGATTGTGATGTTTTGGATTCTAGGGCAATGGAAACTTTTGAGAAATAGGCAGAGCCATCTGTACCAAAAAGCTGCAAAGATATAAAGAGCATGAACCATGAGGAGCAGCCATTGCCTATGATGATAAGGGACTCACTAGATGTCAACGTTTAGCATTGGAGTAGCTAACAAGAAGGAATGTTTGCCATCTTAAAATAATGTAATCCTATTTCTTTAAAAAAATAAAGCATTTAATGAAAATCAGTTTATTGAAAAAAAATTTTAAGTTCTTAAAGAGTAGACTCAGACTTTCCTGTAAAATAAAGCTGAAAAAATATTGCAGGTCTAATTTAGAATTGGTGACAGTGCTACAGAGCATATATGGACATCATTCTTCCTCTTTGATTTGTAATATTCTCTTGCAACTCCAGGCATTCCTACTGATGTGCCCAGAATACCAAAGTTCTAAGGATGGGACTCAGGTATGCCATGAGACAAGAATATCCCCTCAGATCTCAGAACTGTTTGGTTCTAGCAGAGAGAAAGCATGATGTGCAATAATATTCAGATATTGCTGTCTTGTGGCAACACTGGGTTCATGCCCAAAGGACAGAACTGCCATTGCCCCTGTAGCAGTGTTGTCAACTCCGACCCTGTCTTTGGCCCTCCATCTTGTTCATGCCTGCACAGCGACCTCCCTTGTGGCCATGTGTTCCAGGCCTGGTGGAGGTTAATGTAAGCCCTGACCAGATGCAGGAAGGCTTGTTTCTGATTTTCCCTAAAGTGACCCACAGATGGTACCACTCAAGATAGCTACCCTTTTACCTTACCCCATGCCCCTCATGCTATAAAAGCTGTGGGTTAAGCTCTGGACTGGGTAGAATAGTTGCGTAGCTGCTTGAATTGTCAATCCCATGCAATCTCCCATCAGTAAGTTAACCTGAATAAAACTGTGTAAATGGTATGGAGTGACTTTTTTTTTTTTTAAGATTTTATTTATTTATTCGACAGAGATAGAGACAGCCAGCGAGAGAGGGAACACAAGCAGGGGGAGTGGGAGAGGAAGAAGCAGGCTCATAGCGGAAGAGCCTGATGTGGGGCTCGATCCCGCAATGCCAGGATCACGCCCTGAGCCAAAGGCAGATGCTTAACCGCTGTGCCACCCAGGCGCCCCAGGGGTGACTTTTGTTGTTCTTCAGTATCAAAATGCCTTGTCAGTAGAGGATACATTACTGACTCTCCTGCACCTTCTAATAGTGCCCCTATTTTAGCAGCCAGTAGTGAGTCCTATGAAGCATGTGGACATAGGTCTCATGGAACTGCTAAATGAGAAATTCATGGTTCCAGGGCCCAAGGTAGCCAGGAAGGGCTGAAGATAATTCCTTTCAACAATGAACATACGTTAACTCAACTTCTCCAAAATGTTTTTTTTAATTTAAATTCAATTAGCCAATATATAGTACATATATGTACATATAGTACATCAGTAGTTTCAGATGCAGTGTTCAATAATTCATCAATTGCATATAACACCCAGTGCTCATCATATCACATGCCCTCCTTAATGCCCATCACCCAGTCGCCCCTTCCTCCCACCTACCTCCCCTTTGGCAACTCTCAGTTCACTTCCCAGAGTTAAGATTCTCTCATAGTTTGTCTTCCTCTCTGATGTCTTCACTTTTCCCTCCCTTCCCTATGATCCTCTGCACTATTTCTTATATTCCTCATATGAGTGAAACCATATGATAATTGTCTTTCTCCGAATGACTTATTTTAGTTAGCATAATACCCTCCGGTTCCTTCCATGTTGATGTAAATGGTATGTATTCATCCTTTCTGATGGCCGAGTAACATTCCATTGTACATACAAACCACATATCCTTTATCCATTCATCTGTTGAAGGACATCTCATCTCCTTCCACAGTTTGGCTACTGTGGACATTGTTGCTATCAACATTAGGGTATAAGTGCCCCTTCATTTCACTACATCTGTATCTTTGAGACAAATACAATTTAGTGCAATTGTTGGGTCATAGGGTAGTTCTATTTTTAACATCTTGAGGAACCTCCATACTGGTTTCCAGAGTGGCTGTACCACCTTTCATTCCCACCAACAATGTGAGAGGGTTCCCCTTTCTTCATATCCTCACCAACATTTGTTGTTTCCTGTCTTGTTAACTTTAGCCATTCTAATTGGTATAAAGTGGTATCTTATTGTGGGTTTGATTTGTGGTTCCCTATTGACAAGTAATTTTGAGCATTTTGAGCATGTGTCGGTTGGCCATTTGCATATTTTCTTTGGAGAAATGCCTGTTCATGTCTTCTGCTCATTTCTTGACTGGATTATTTGTTTTTTTGGGTGTTGAGTTTGGTAAGTTCTTTATAGATCTTGGATACCAGCCTTTTATCTGAAATATCATTTGCAAATATCTTCTCCCTTCTCTGTAGGTTGCCTTTTAGTTTTGTTTACGGTTTCCTTTGGTGTGCAGAAGCTTTTTATCTTGATGAAGTCCCAATAGTTCATTATTGCTTTTGTTTCCTTTGCCTTTAGAGACTTGTCTTGCAAGAAGTTGCTGTGGCCAAGATCGAAGAGGTTGCTGCCTGTGTTCTTCATGATGAGTTCCTGTCTTGCATTTAGGTCTTTCACCCATTTTGACGTGTATCTTTGTGTTTGGTGTAAGGAAATGATCCAGTTTCATTCTTCTGCATGTGGCTGTCCAGTTTTCTCAGCACTGTTTGTTGAAGACACCATCTTTTTTCCATTGGATATTCTTTCCTGCTTTGTCAAAGATTAGTTGAACATAGAGTCGAGGGTCCACTTCTGGGTTCTCTACCTGCTCCATTGATCTATGTGTCTGTTTTTGTGCCAGTATCACCCTGTCTTGATGATGTCCAGCTTTGTAATACAACTTGAAGTCCAGAATTGAGATGCCTCCAGCTTTGGTTTTCTTTTTCAACATTCCTCTGGCTATTCTGTGTCTTTTCTGGTCCCATACAAATTTTAGGATTATTTGTTCCTCCTCTGTAAAAAAATGTTGATGGTATTTGATAGGGATTGCCTTGAATGTGTAGATTACCCTGGGTAGCATAGGCATTAACAGTGAAAGAGAAGAGATCATGACCAACACCAAGGAAATGCAAACAATTTTAAGAACCTATTATGAGCAACGATATGCCAACAAATTAGGCAATCTGGAAGAAATGGATGCATTCCTGGAAACTTATAAACTACCAAAACCGAAACAGGAAGAAATTGAAAATCTAAACAGACCAATAACCAGCAAGGAAATTGAAGCAGTAATCAAAAACCTCCCAAAAAACTAGAGTCCAGTGCCAGATGACTTCCCAGGGGAATTCTACCAAACATTTAAAGAAGAAATAATGCCTATTTTACTGAAGCTGTTTCAAAAATTAGAAATGGAAGGAAAACTTCCAAACTCATTCTATGAGGCCAACATTACCTTAATTCCAATAGCAAAGACCCCATCAAAAAGGAGAATTACAGACCTATGACCCTGATGAACATGGATGCCAAAATACTCACCAAGATACTAGCCAATAGGAACCAACTGTAAATTAAAAGTATTATTCACCACAACCAAGTGGGAGTTATTCCTGGGCTGCAAGGATTGTTTGACATGTGCAACTCAATCAATGTGGTACACCACATTAATAAAAGAAAGGACAAGAACCATATGATCCTCTCAATAGATGCAGAAAAAGCATTGGACAAAATACAGCCTTCTTGCTTGATAAAAAAACTCTCTGCTGAGGGGCACCTGGGTGGTTCAGTTGGTTAAGTGTTTGCCTTCAGCTCAGGTCATGATCCCAGCCTCCTGGGATCAAGTCCCGCATCGGGCTCCCTACTCAGCAGGGACCCTGCTTCTCTCTCTCCCTTTGCTCCCCCTGCTTGTGTTCTCTCTCTCTGTCAAATAAATAAATACAATCTTTAAAAAAAAACTCTCTGCCAAGTAGGTATAAGGGAATATACCTCAATATCATAAAAGCCATATATGAAAAACCCAGACTGAATATCGTCCTTAATGGGGAAAAACTGAGAGCTTTTTCCCTAAGGTCAGGGACATGACAGGGATTTCCACTTATCACTGTTCCACATAGTACTGAAAGTCTTAGCCTCAGCAATCAGACAACAAAAAGAAATAAAAGGCATTCAAATTGGCAAAGAAGAAGTCAAACTCTTGCTCTTCACAGATCACGTGATACTTTATGTGGAAAACCCAGAAGACTCTACCCCAAAACTTGCTAAAACTCATACAGCAATTCAGCAACATGGCAAGATAAAAAATCAATGCACAAAAATCAGTTGCATTTCTATACACTAACAATGAGACTAAAGAAAGAGAAATTAAGGAATTGATCCCATTTACAATTGCACCAAAACCCATAAGATACCTAGGAATAAACCTAACCAATGAGGTAAAGGATCTGTTAAGAGTCTGTTTCATGGTTTATCTCTCACTCTTTCCTCCCCTATGTTCATCTGTTTTGTTTCTTAAATTCCATATTTGAGTGAAATCATATGGTATCTGTCTTTTTTTTAACTGACTTATTTCACTTAGCATAATAGTCTCTAGCTCCCTCCACATCATTGCAAATGGCAAGATTTCATTCTTTTTTATGGCTGAATAAAACAGAAAAATGTGGGAATGGGCTCGGGGCGCCTGGGTGGCATAGCGGTTAAGCGTCTGCCTTCGGCTCAGGGCGTGATCCCGGCGTTCTGGGATCGAGCCCCACATCAGGCTCCTCCGCTATGAGCCTGCTTCTTCCTCTCCCACTCCCCCTGCTTGTGTTCCCTCTCTCGCTGGCTGTCTCTATCTCTGCCAAATAAATAAATAAAATCTTTAAAAAAAAAAAAAAAGAAAAATATGGGAGTGCATGAGAAGAAACAGTAAGCAAATTCATACATTCTACTTTTAAACCATTTGGTTACAGGAGACTTATTATAAGGTCAGATTCCAAAAATAATTTTTTAATATCTCAAAATTATCATATGTATATAGATAGATGAACTGAGAAGATTATACTTGTGAGTATATAGATAGATGAACTGAGAAGATTATACTTGTGAGTCCTATTGATTTTTCATGGGCTCTTTCAAAGCCACACTAACTTCTAAATGAATTTGAAGCCATTGTTTTATTAATGGAACAGATTTTCTGATAAAATGATGTTTTATAAAAATCAATACTTTATTTTGTAGAACTGATTTATGTTTGTAGAAAATTGGGCCCAAAGTACAGAGTTACCATAAAATCCCCATAAAATCCCTCTTCCCTCAACCCACACACAGTTTCCATTATAAGTAACATCTTGCATTAGGGTGCTACATCTGTCACAACTGATGAACCAATATTAGTGTATTATTATTAGCTGAAGTCCATCGTTTACAGTAGATTCATTCTTTGTGTTGTCAGTTCTATGGGTTTAGACAAATGTATAATGTCACATACCTATCATTACAGTATTGTGCAGAATAGTTCTACTGCTATAAAAAGCCCCTGTGCTGGAACTATTCATCCATCTCTACCTCCTCACAAGCCCTTGGCAACTGATGGCATTTTTTACTGTTTCTATAATTTTTCCTTTTCTATAATGTCATATAATTACAATCTTGCAATATGTAGCCTTCTCAGGCTGGTTTCTTTTCCTTTAATGATATGCACTTAATGTTCATCCATGTCCTTCCATGGCTTGACAGCTTTTTTCTTTTTATTGCTGAATAATATTCCATTGTCTGGATGTACTACAGTTTATTCCCCTACTGTAGGACTTCTAGGTTACTTTCAAATTTGGGGAACTATGAATAAAGCTGCTATAAACAGTGTGCAGTTTTTGTGTAGACATACATTTCCAAATCATTTGAGTAAATATCAAAGAGAGTTTAAGGTCCTTTGTATACTTTGGAGCAAGTCCTTTATGAGATATGTGTACTGCAAATATTTTCTCCTGTCTGTGGGTCTTGTCTTTTCAATCTCTTAACAGTGTCATTTGAAAGGCAGATTTTTTTTTTTTTTTGGTGAAGTTTAACTTGTCTATTATTGCTTTCATAGATCAGGTGTTTTGGTGTTGTATCTAAAAAGTCCTAGCCTAACCTGTCTCTTAGGTTTTCTCAGATGTTAGCTTCCATTAGTTTTATAGATTTGCAGTTTCCATTTAGGTCTCTGGTCCATTTTGAGTTAATTTTTGGGAAGGGTATGAACAGTGTTAAATTCTCCCCTCCCCCCGGCCTTTTGCATACGGATGACCAGTTGTTCCAACGTCATTTGTTGGAAAGATCTTTTCTCCATTTAATTGCCTTTGCTCCTTTGTCAACAGTCAATGGACTGTATGTGTGTGAATTCATTCATTCAATTCAAGATTCTTTCCTGTTCCATGGATCTATTAATGTATTATTTTCCAATGTCACACTGTCTTGGTTACTATAGCTTTATAGTAAGTCTTGAAGTTCAGTACTGTCTGTACAACTTTGTTCTTCTTTAGTACTATGTTGGTTTTTCTGGTTTTTTGCTTTTCCATGTAAACTAGAATCAGTTTCTCAATAGTCAAACAATAACTTTTTGGGAGTTTTATTACAATTGCCTTGAATCTGTAAATCACAGTGGGATATCTTAATGATGTCAAGTCTTCACAATTTGGGATCTAGACTTATTACTTAAAGATATAGCAACTGAAACACAGAAGTTGTTTTCAGGAACTAAAGAACAGATCCATCTGGGCTTATGCAGATTGTAGTAAAATTAAAATATATAGTCTATTTTGCTTCTGAAAATACATTGACATGTATCAGCCTCAAGAGGGACATCACCATCAGTATCTGCAAGATCATGGCAAACTTGGCCAGAGTCACATCTTATAGTATGAAATGCTAAAATCTCATTTCTTTTGGGGGTTGAAATATGGAATAATGGGCTGTGGAAGCTCACAGAAATTGCTCTGTATTCTCCAAAAACCCCAGTCCTTGACACAAAATAATCATAAAAATGCCATCACAAGCACATTTAACCTCCAAAAGGTGGTGATGGTATTGCTTCCTGGCATTTACTGAAAAGACTCTAACAGGTTTTCAAGTTAGTCAACTTTTATACTTCTGTCAAAGAAACTCAACCTACCAGGGTGATGTATGTTAAATAGTCTATAACTATTCTACATTAGCAGTTGCTGCTTTGTCCACATTTCTATTCACAATATGGAAGGAATCCTTAGATTAAAGCCATCATTGTCTTTTCCATCAAAATAAGGGTTGATTTATTTTTTAAAAAGATTTTATTTATTTATTTATTTATTTATTTATTTGAGAGAAAGAGTGACAGAGAGCATGAGCAGGGAGGAGGCAAAGGGAGAAGCAGACTCTCCACTGAGCAAGGATTCCAATGCGGGACCCTGGGATCATGACCTGAGCTGAAGGCAGACGCTTAACCAACTGAGCCACCCAGGTACCCCAAAATGAGGGTTGATTTAAAACTCAATCTTATTCCTAATATCCAAGACACCAACCTCTGAATAACATTAGGACCACCCTTTTGTGTATCATAAAATGGGGTGGTGGATTATGTGTCAGTGGAAGGAACAATAGAGGGTGTGCTGGATTTTATTTACATACGACTTGCCCTCAATAAGGCAGTAAGTAGTCTTCTAACATTTTAGCTCGTAGACCCATGAAAGTATTTTAAAATAATATTTATTCTCTCCCATATTTAGTTAATATCTAAATTTGTTACCATAAATACAAAGAGTTTCAGGTTTGTTGCTTATTTTGATTTATGAATATTAGCTTTTAAAATAAAACCATTACATCACTCTTACTTTTTATATTCATTGAATTATAAATACAAATTTTATGTAATAATAAAACAAAAGCATTTTTAATATTTTTTTAAGAAAAACTTGTGGATGGGCACCTGGGTGACTCAGTCGGTTAAGCATCAGACTCTTGATTTCGGCTCAGGTCATGACCTCAGGATTGTGAGATCGAGCCCTGTTGGGGCTCCAAGCTGGGTGTGGAACCTGTTTGGGATTCTCTCTCTCCTTCTCCCTCTGTTCACCACCCCCCTCAAAAAAACCCCAAATGACAACAAGAAACTTGTGGAGAGCAAAGTTTATGAGGTGTGGAATGTATGAAATTGTCCTATTTTGCCTTCCTACTTGATTTGTAGTTTGTCTTTATTATTTTTTTAGTTCTGCTTTCAAACAAATTTGTACTTGGAAATTGAAAATTGCATATATTTATCTCAAAACATATCACATTCTGATTGTTTCTCAAATGTTTCTAAGGAGTCATTTATTTTTCTTGTTCCATGATACTTTGAAGATTTTTCTCATGATCTTTTAAACAGTGGAGTATATTATTTCATTATTTTTTTCTCTATCCAATATTTCTATTTTATCACAGTAGACACACATTAGAACCTCCAGATGTACATTCTATGTTTGTACATTTGTTTCTGCCATATTTTTCATTTCTTTCTTTCTTTTATACTTTATTCAGGGATGATCACTGGGCTTAGCATTCCAGTTCATTTATCCATTTTCTATCTTATTTTGTTGTTGTTGTTCCTCCACAACTTATTTAATTTTTTAGTTTCAATGTCCCTACTTTTATATTGTAAGATCATTAATTTTTTTTCTTCAGAATTCGTTTTATTTTATTTTTTTATTATAATATTATTTATTATATTATGTTAGTAACCATACAGTATATCCCCGGTTTTTGATGTAAAGTTCGATGATCATTAGTTGCATATAACACCCAGTGCACCATGCAATACATGCCCTCCTTATTACCCATCACTAGCCTATTCCATTCCTCCACCCCCCTCCCCTCTGAAGCCCTCAGTTTGTTTCTCAGAGTCCATAGTCTTTCATGCTTCATTCCCCCTTCTGATTATCCCCCCATTCTTTATCACTTTCTTCTCCTACAGATCTTCCTAGTTCTTATGTTTCATAGATGAGAGAAACCATATGATAATTGTCTTTCTCTGCTTGACTTATTTCACTTAGCATTATCTCCTCCAGTGCCGTCCATGTTGCAACAAATATTGAGAAATCGTTCTTTTTGATAGCTGAGTAATATTCCATTGTATATATGGACCACATCTTCTTAATCCAGTCATCTGTTGAAGGGCATCTCGGCTCCTTCCATGATTTAGCTATTGTGGACAATGCTGCTATGAACATTGGGGTGCAGTCTCTTCAATAAATGGTGATGGGAAAATTGGACAGCTACATGCAAAAGAATGAAACTTGATCACTCTCTCACACCATACACAAAGATAAACTCCAAATGGATGAAAGACCTCGATGTGAGACAGGAATCCAACAAAACCCTAGAGGAGACCATGGGCAGCAACCTCTATGACATCGGCCACAGCAATCTTTTTTATGACACATCTCCAAAGGCAAGAGAAACAATAGATAAATTGAACTTGTGGGACTTAACCAAGATAAAAAGCTTCTGCACAGCCAAGGAAACAGTCCAAAAAACTAAGAGGCAGCCCATGGAATGGGAGAAGATATTTGCAAATGACACTACAGATAAAAGACTGGTATCCAAGATCTACAAAGAACTTCTCAAACTCAATACACAAGAAACAAATAATCAAATCATAAAATTGGCAGAAGATATGAACAGACACTTTTCCAATGAAGACATACAAATGGCTAACAGACCCATGAAAAAATGTTCAAAATCATTAGCCTTCAGGGAAATTCAAATCAAAATCACACTGAGATACCACCTTACGCCAGTTAGAATGGAAAAAATTGACAAGGCAAGAAACAACAATTGTTGGAGAGGATGTGGAGAAAGGGGATCCCTCCTACATTGTTGGTGGGAATGCAAGTTGGTACAGCCACTCTGGAGAACCGTGTGGAGGTCCCTTAAAAAGTTAAAAATTGAGCTACCCTATGATCCAGCCATTGTACTACTGGGTATTTACCCCAAAGATACAGATGTAGTGAAGTAAGATCATTAATTTCTTTTCCAGACATGTAATAGTCTTTTACTTTCTCTGTGAATATGCAGTAAGCTCACTTTTTTATTGAAAAAATTTAGTGTATAACATTGTATAAAAGTAAGAAATACAGCATGATACTTGATACATGTATATTTTATAACTGCTGATATAGCCATATTTATCATATTACATAATTATAATGCAACGTTATTGTCCATATTCATTATAATATGTTTTAGGTCTCTATGGCTTATTTAATACTCATTACAAATTTGTACACTGAAATACCATCACTCTTATACACACTCCCATTTCCTGGTAACCACTATTTTACTCTGTTTTCTATGGGTTTAGCTTCTTTTAGATTACACATATAAATTATATATATGGTATTTGTTTTTTATCTCTGACTTATCTCACTTAGCATAATGTGCTCAAGTTCCATTATGTTGTCACAAATGGAAGGATCTCTTCTTTTCCCATAGCTGAATAATATTCCATTGTTCATACATACCATATCCTTTTTATCTGTTCATGGATATTTGGGTTGTTTCCATATCTTGACTATTGTGAATAATGTTGTGACAAATGTGGGAGTGCATGTATCTCATCGAAATCCAACTTTCATTTCCTCTGTGTCTATACCCAGAAGTGGAATTGCTGGATTGTATAGTGGATATATTTTTAATTTTTTGAGGAATCTCCATACTGTTTACCATAATGATCAGACCAGTTCACATTCCCACTGCATCATCACTAGCACCTATTGTCTCTTGTCTTCTTAAGCCCAGCCATTCTAACAGGGGTGAGGAGATATCTCATTGTGGTTTTGATTTGCAGTTTGATGATGATGTGTGACGTTAAGTATCTCATCATGTGTCTGTTGGCCATCTTGATGTCTAATTTTTCCACCCATTTTTTTTAATTTGTTTTTTTCTTTCTTTGTTATTGAGTTGACTGAGTTCTTTATATTTTCTGGATATTAACCCCTATCCAATAAGTGGTTTGCAAAAATTTCTCCTATTCTGTAGATTGTCTTTTCATTCTATTAATTGTTTCTTTTGTTTTGCATCAGCATTTGAGTTCGATATATCTCACTGGTTAATTTTTTCTTTTGTTGTTTGTGCTTTTGACATCTTGTCCAAAAAATTATTACCAATATCAATGAGCTTCTTATGTAGGTTCTCTTCTAGGAGTTTTATGGTATTAGGTCTTATGTTTAAATCTTTGATCAATTTTGAGTTAATTTTTATGAGTGATATGACATAAAGGTCCAATTTAATTGTTTTGCATGTGTTTCTCTAGTTTTCCCAGCACCATTTGTTGAAGAGCTTATCCTTTTCTTATTAGGTATTCTTGGCTCCCTTGTGGAATATTAGTCGACCATATATGTTAGCGTTTAATTCTAAGCTCTTTATTCTGTTCCACTGATTAATGTGTTGTTGTTGTTGTTTGGTTGTTTTTTTCTTTTTCCTCGTACCATAGTGTTTTTTATTACAGTGTCTTTTAGTATACTTTGAAATCTGCAAGTATGATATGATACCTTCAGCTTTGTTCTTTTTTTCTCAAGATTGCTTTGGTTATTGGTGGTTTTTTATGGTTTCACACAAATTTTAGGCTATTCTATTTCTTTGAAGAATACCTTTAGTACTTTGATGGAGATTACATTCAATCTATAGATGGCTTTAAGTACTATGGCCATTTTAACAATATCAATTCTTCTAATCCATGAACAGGGGATGCCTTTCCACTTGTTTGTGTCTTCTTCAAAAAATTTTAAGCAAATTTTGTAGTTTCCATTTTACAGAATTTTCACTTCTTTGGTTAAATTTATTTCTAAGTATTTTATTGTTTTTGATACTATTGTGAATGGGATGGTTTTCTTTATTTCTTTTTCAGATGTTTCATCATTAGTATAAAGGAATGCAGTTGGTTTCTGCATATTGATTTTGGATCCTGACACTTTACTGTAATTGTTAATTAACTCCAACAGTTTTTTGACTAATTCATTGGTGTGTGTGTGTGTGTGTGTGTGTGTGTGTGTGTGTGTGTAGAATATCATGCCATCAGCAAATAATGACAGTTTATTTCTTCTTTCTCAGTTTGGATGCCTTTTATTTCAATTATGCCTAATTGCCCTAGATGGAACTTCCAGCACTATATTGAATAGGAGTGATGAGAAAGGGCATCCTTGCCTTTTTCCTGATCTTAAGGATAACACTTAACTTTTTTCCAATGACTGTAAAGTTAGCTGTGGGCTTGTCATATATTGCCTTTATTATGCTCAGATTCCTTCTATACTCAGTTTGTTGAGGGTTTTTATCATGAAAGGATGTTGCATTTTGTCAAACACTTTTTCTACACGTTCTCAGATAATCATGTGGTTTTTATCTTTTATTTTGTTGATATGGCGTATTACATTTATGGATTTGTTTATTTTGAACTATTCTTTTTTTTTAAAGATTTTATTTATTTATTTGACAGAGAGACAGCCAGCGAGAGAGGGAACACAAGCAGGGGGAGTGGGAAAGGAAGAAGCAGGCTCCCAGTGGAGGAGCCTGATGCAGGGCTCGATCCCAGAACACTGGGATCATGACCTGAGCTGAAGGCAGATGCTTTATGACTGAGCCACCCAGGCACCCCTATTTTGAACTATTCTTGCATCCCAGAAATAAATGCCACTTGGTCATGGTGTATAATCCTTTCAATATGTTCTTGAATTCTGTTCGCTATTATTTTGTTGAGAATTCTTGCATCTATATTCAACAAGACATATTGATGTCTATCACAGTGTATACTTTTCTTTTAGTATGGTATCCTTATCTAGTTTTGGTATAAAAGTAATGCTGACCTTGTAGAATGGGTTTGGATGTGTTCCCTCCTCCTTGTTATTTTTGAACAGTTTGAGGAGGCTTGGTGTTAATTCTTCTTTAACTGTTTGATAGACTTTTCCAGGGAAGCTGTCTGGTTTTGGAGTTTCCTCTGTTGAGAGTTTGTTTTTTTTTTATTACTGATTCATTTTTTTTTTTTACTCGTAATTGGTCTGCTCAGATTTTCTATGTCTTTCTGATTGAGTCTTGATGGGTTGTATACTTCTAGAAATGATCTATTTCTTCTAGGTTATTTAATTTGTTGACATATAATTGTTCATTGTAATCTCTTATGATTCAATGTATTTCTGTAGTATCAGTTTTTATATCTTCTCTTTTATTTATATTTTTATTTATGTGTTGTTCTCTTTTTTTCTTACATAATCTGGCTAAGGGTTTGCCAATTCGTTTATGTTTCCAAATAGCATTTAGGGTTTTTTTTTTTTATCCCTTCTATTGTTTTTCTGGTCTTTATTTCATTTATTTTCACTCTGATCCATATTATTTTCTTCCTTCTGCTAACTTTTGGCTAATTTGTTGGGAGTGTATATATTTCTGATTGTTATATCTTCTTGATGTATTGGCCCCTTATCATTATATATAATGAACTTGTCTCTTGTTACCCTTGGCTCGAAGTCCTTTTTGTCTAAGTATGGCTATGCATTAGCTCATTGTTTTTTGTGTTTTTTTTTAAGTATTAAAAAAAACTTTTAATAGAAGTATAGTTGACACATAATATATATTAGTTTCAAGTATAAGCTCACTTTTAATTATTCTGTTTACTCTATCAACTGTTTCTTTTGGTGTTCCTTTATTTACTTAGATGCTCCCTTTCCAATGTTTTGTCTTTCTGGTTTGTGAAATTGCCAGTTGTTTGCTTTTATCTGCATTTTAGATTTCCTGATTTATTTTTTAAATGTTGGTTCTGATTATAGTGACTTGTCCTTGGAGATTTTAGTTGTAATACAGGGGTTAGTCGACATAGGAGGCTCCATGGGACACTCTGTCCTGCCTCTCCATTTTGAAGACAAACACTCCTTGCTTTAGTCAGAGCACATGGGTCCTTATAGTCTGCAGGTGAGTACAAGTGGGAATATGGTAGTGTCCAGAAAGCCCATCTTTCCAGAATGCTGTTCCACAGGATGCCACCTAGAGGGATACCAGCTTCCCTCCTTTGCTCCATGAACTAAGTCACATTCTGAGCTTGAAGATTACCTGGAACCAACCATATTTCTCTCATAGAAATCTCCTGAATGTGGTTTCAGTTCAGATCTGTTTAAGTCCTATTTCTCCAAAGGCATAACTCATTATGCTTTCAATCTTTGAGAAATTCTTCAAAATGGCAGACCCACTATTGCATTCCTTTTTTGTTGTCCAGCTTTATAACAGATTTAAATTCTTGTGGAGTACATTTTCTGTCATTTCTCATGATATTGTGTGGGAGGTAGGTAGATACGTTCTCAGTCTGTTTTCTTGATCCAATTTCCGCTTTATTCTCCAAAGAAACTCTCATGTCAAATTAAAATGCAATTATTTTCTTATCTTGATAATACCCTGTAATTTCTCTAATGCAGTTTCAGAGGAATGATAAAAGCAAATGGGTATTGCATCTCCTAAAAGAGCCATAAACCACGGGGAACAGAGTTGCATATGTCAAGGATTTAACATTGATACATTTTATGCCATCTTGAACTCCACCAGGAAGCATCATCCTTCTTCAATGGGTTTCTTGGGACCAACCATTTCAATTAAGTTGTTTATATTACCAAGCCCATTTGTACAAGCACATGCTTAGCTGCCCTGCATGATAGCATAATGGACAGGTTAAATGATGGAGATAAAACTTTCTATCTAGCTGAAGTCCTTGTGTGCATGCATTCACATGTAGACCTAGACACACATAAATTTCTTCTCAAGACCAGACACATTGCACATTCCTTCAGGACTTAACATTAGTATCTCATACGTATGAGGCTATTTTTGATCCCTTTAAGATTGGACATCTGCTCTTCCATTGTGCTGCAAGCACTCTATTATTCCAACTTCTATGGCTCACATCAATTACTGTACTGTATTTTTTTCTCTGTTTGACCTTCCCTAACCCCTCACCTTCTATTGAATCTGAGTTCTTTGAGCACAAGACTGATGGGTACTCTGTTCATCCTTATCTTTCAAAGCTGACTTAATATAGTCTGTCACATGGTGAATATTATGGGCTCAATAAATATATTTTTAAGATTGATACACACAGACATATATATACACAGAGATAGATATTTGCATATAATGTCAACCATATAGACAATAGACACAATTGTTATAATAAATAATTCTATCTTGCTTTAGCTACTCTACCATATGTATACTCAAATCTATTTGTTTCTAGATATGATCAGTACACATTTACATAAATATATCCCCTGTTTCCTCATATAAAGCATAAATAGACTTAAGCTACCTAGGTGGTTTTATCTTAATAGGTGGTTTTATCTTAATACTTTTATATATTTATAATACAAATTTTATAGTTTCTATAAACATGCACACATATATATTTGTATACATGTAAGTACATATACATACGTATGCATCTACATAAGAGTTGAGAAGCAAATGAGAAGAATCAAAAGAAATGGGAAAAAGCATTACTTGAGAATCAAAGAGGAAAAGGTGCCTACACACATTTGGCATTTGAAAATGTACACTTCAAACAAATACATCTGTATCTGTTTATGCTGAGTTTAAACAATGATACCTATAATCTCTGAATTTGACTCAGATCATGCCTCAGAAAAGGCTCAGTGGCCCTGAAATGTGTGACAAAGGGTTGACTTCAGCCTACATCTCTGTGCATTTTTATGGGATGGATCTCTACTGTTAGGTTCAACTGTCTTGATATGAAATATAAATGAGCCTCTTGTTTATAGATTTAAAAAATCCAGTAAAAGAGGTTCTCCAAAGTTTTTGACAGTTATCACGATTGTCCATTCCAAGTGAGAGATTGCATACATGCTTTAACATTGAGGTGTAAGGGATCCATGAAAGATCTAGAGGGTAGTATGTATCACAGCCATATTCTTACATGTGTAATAAGAGCTATAGAAATCGCACCATCTTGTGATACAAAACAAACAGAACCTTGAAAGTAAAACCATCTTTTTAACCATGCTTCAGTTTAACACACATTTTACCCTATTTTAGATCAAAAAGTGTTTGTGAGGGAGGATTTTGAAACCAAGTACTATATACTTAGCACTATATATTTCTTTGTTTTCAGGTTCAGTTCTTAGATCTTGGGACACTGTAATCAATTAGCTAGTGCTAATAATCCTTTCAGGTTGAGCAAACTGTACCTGTCTTTTCTATGTATTACATTATTAATCCCATGGTGTATCTAGCAGTTAGAAGATACCTGAGGCCTCTGCCACTCCTGGATTCCATCAATGCATTAAAGTGAAATAGTTGACTTCAATGGTAGTATCTCTTATCATCATCTCTAGTCTACAGAAGATAAACACCACACTGATTTACAAAGATGCTGGTGTTTCTTTTGTTAATGCATTCTTTGATACTTTTGCTATGGGAGGATCTTCTGAATCCTCCTGTGGGACATGTTGGACAGATGTGTATGTAGGTCTCATATAATAAATCCTCTCCAAAATTTCAATTATCCTGAACCTTCATATTCCTTTCTCTGTCTCTCTCCCCCAACTCCCGCCTCCCCCCTCCAACCACCCCCGCCCTCTCTGTCTCTCTTCCCCAACGATCACAGAAATTATGGCATCTCATCTTTCTTTAATGTAGGAAACCATTTTTCAGTCAACTAAGCAAACTGTTAGAGCCACATCCACCTGTATAGCTAACATTTATCTTAAAAATCTCTAATATGTAATCCCATTTCTGTACAGTCATCCCAATCCAACATTATATCTTCTTTGACATAGTATCTTAGAATATATTTTCAAATATATACCCCAAATTTCTACAAATATAAATTAACACAATTTTGTGATTCTTTTGCTATTCAAGCTCTTTCTAGTACAGACATTGTATATTTCCCTCTTGGGTTTGCTAGAATCTGCCTCAGATTAGAATCTGAAGATAATGATGGGTGCCAGTTCACTATGAGAAGAATAGACATCTCTTTATACATTATTTGCTTCACACAAGCTTCACACAGGACAAGAGAAGGCTGTTTAATTCAGACACAGTGAAGAAGGCTCAAGGAGGATTTGGGGATTCAAATTTTCCCTTTCCAAATCTTCTCAATCAGTGCTACAGTTTTCACATATAAGACTCATGAGCCTGTGACTTCAATAGGTACTTAAAATTTAAGCCTGCACTATAAAACTTGTGGTCAGATTTTTAGCTATGTATGCACTGTGTGAACTACAAACATGATATTACTTGGAGGATTCTGTAGAAGCTCTGTAGTTTTCTGACCACACATTGAGCTCTTTCTTGTTATCACCTTTTTATACACTTTTTGGTTAATCAGATACAAAAGACGATCACAAGACCCTTGTAGTCAAAATTTTATAAGAATTGAGTATAATGAGTAGTTGGTATCACAGTTTTTTCTCAATGTGCACTTTATGTCAAGTGTACACAGGTGCCAATTTGTTATGTTATTGCATGTTGTGAATTACCCTACTATCCCATTTTCTAATGATGACTGGGTCATACTTGGATTTATTCTCAATCATTTCATTATCTAATCATTATCCCATCTTTGAAAGTCTGCTTCCTGGTACCAAGTAGTGTATCAATTGTGGTCATGATCAATACAGAAACAACTTCAGGTATTTCAAACAGAAGAAATTTAAAATGTGGAATTCATCAGATACCTGTTGGTTATATTGCAAGAGGAAAAGACAAAAGCTAAAGTTGGAGAAAAACAAAATAGAACAAACAAAAACAAAAGGAAGAAAGGAAATATCCAGACATCGAAACCTGCACATACTCTCATTTTCATTGTTGTTTGTAACATTGACTTTTCCACATTTGCTGTGATTATGAGAAGTTAACTGAGGCTCTGCTCTTTTTTTTTTTTAATGATCATCAACAACTTCCTCACCATAAGCCCTTTGCAGCAATGTTCCTGCTTACTTTAACACCATTCCCAAGTTCAAAATGAGTATGAGTTTTAGTTGTCCATTGTACTTCCTGAATTTCAGTGGTTGTATCGAAATTTTCTCTCAACTTGTTTATTGACTACAATAGCTTGTAAAGCCAGATGGTCTTTGGAGGTGTAGGGTTGTTTTGGATTAATGACTTTACAATTGTTTTTCATGTGTTTCTCCTTCTGGTGGAATATAGGAACTTCTCATTAGGGCTGCATGGTTTATACGCTAATTTTGAGTTGGCAGTTCTGAGACAGGGGAGCAACAGTTTTCTTAGGTGGGTGTACTACTGATTACTTCCTCCAGCTTGACTGTCAGTTGACAGAGGATTCATAACATGCCGTTCTGTGTGCACCGATCTTAACTTACAAAGCAGGATTGTTTGAGAGTTTTCCTGTCCCTAGACTTAGACTGAAATAATGCACTCTCCTCTTTAGGGTTTTGACCTTATAGGTGAGAAACTGGACAATCGATGTGATTCTGTTGTTATGCCTCTTATTTAACACCCATGCATTGTTTCTGTTTTTGCTTTTGTTTTTTCCTCAGTGTTTGGTTAATTGCCATGAAGATTAGATCCTTTAAAATCTACTTCCTCTGTTTGCAAAGAAATTTGCAAAGAAAAATCACTGAAGTATTAGGCTATAAATAATGATGATGATAAAATGCAAATAATAACTAGCAGTGAATCATTACTATATTTGTGTTCTTAGAATGCATTACCACATTAATCCTTATAACAATGATTTGACAAAATAATATGATGATCCTTATTTTACAGATGAAGAATTGGTCTTAGAGAAATTAGGTATACTTTTCTTGTGCTAGGTTGCACACTTAATAAGCCAAGTTACTTCAAATAATAACATCATCCACTTTTTTCCAGCATGAAGGCACATATGCACACCCAAGCAAACACATTTCAGTCGGGATTTAGCATAGAAAATAGTTGTATCCAAGGCTTTGATGACTATATTAAATTGGAAGTCTACGGATTTGCTACTAAAAGTATTTACTAGGTAAATATAATAGTTATATATATTTCAGAAAGCAAAATATCCTTCTAAAGAATAATATAAATGCACATATGTTTATAAGCTCTGTTTATTAAAATGACTCTCAGATAATACTGATTAGAGGCATCAAGGAAGCCTAGTTTCCTTAGAATTTGTCTCTAGTTAGTTGATGTTAAAATAGCTACTTGAAATGAATAAAAATATTTTTTAAAAATTCCTCCTTCACTCAATTATTGACCTATATATGCATATACATTTATTTGGATTAATTTTTATATTTAAAGTGATATATAAATAAATACGTATGTTAATAATAGTAACCTCCTCTGAGATAAATGTCAATTATTGCCATAATCATTTGCCATGCTGGATATTTATGATTGCATATAGCAGTTTTCTTACTGTAAATATAAGGCAACTAGTCTTGTAAATTAAACCATTCTAAATTCAATTCTTCTTCTGGGGGAAAAGGAGTATATATCGTGTGTCTTCTGGGGGAAAATTCTCATTTCTAGATGACTAAATAACCTTTAATATTTTGGCATTTCCATCTAGCTAGTTATTATAACTTATGATCTAATTAGCATTTGGTATTTGATATCTCCAGTGACTAACAAGACCATCTAAATTAAAGCATTTCAAATCCTAATGTCTTGTTAGAGAATTCTATTAAAATAGAAGAGCTACAGTGACTTCTTCCATTCCTCACAGTTTACCTTCAGGTTTATCGGTTAATGTTTAATTCTCCAATGAAAACTTAATGATCTTGGAATGTCACCTATTACGAAATCCCACGTTGCTCCTTGCTGGGTCTCATCTCTCAGCTGAATTCTCTAAAGACTTTAAGACTCTGAAAATTTCAGCTTCAGTTGTTAGGAAATTTTTTAAAAACCTCAGCACAATATCCAAAATGAATCCATTTTTATATATTTTAAAACCACCATTATTATATAGAAAGCAGTCAAAAAGCTCCCCAATGACTGTAGTCTTTTCAAACTTTGATTCTTTCACAGTAATTGTATATAGTATTTTTTTCAGAGATTTCATGATGCATTCAGACACACACACACATTATGAAATGTTTAATGTTAAATGAGTAAGAACATTTTACTCTTAGTTATTTAAAACAAAAATCTAGATTTTAAAAGAATTGCTACAAAATCCAGTTGCTCTGGAGCATACCTAGAGAGACAAAGCAAAGTACTATAAATAATGTACCAGGTATCCACATATTTAGTTACACCATAACACACACACACACACACACACACACACGTGTGTGTGTACAAAAAGGCCCCAAAAGAGAGTAATTATCATAAGCAGATTTTTAAAATTTTCAGGCCTTTTAAAACTCAGTTTAGATCACAAACTTGCTCTAGAATCATCTACTTAGATCTATACCACAACTTTTCCTGAAACATCCCCAGATTTCTTCAGTCCATAATCAGAAAAACCACATTAAGTACATATAGAAAATGGTAAATAGGACAATAGGTGGTGGTTGTGAAAAAGAAAGAGAACAGGGAGCACACAGTTTTAAAAACAAGTCCTTGCTTTCAGAGTGTAACATCTATTGGGAAAGGATACAGAGATAGAAAATTTACCCATATAAATAAGCATTAAAAAATTCAGTGGAGCAAACTTTCCCTTCAAAAGAATTACAGATTAATGATTTAGCTCCACCTACTTCAGCAAGAGGAGAATTGCCATTGTAGTGATAGAAAATTCTGAAGGCACACTTCAGAAGCAATGGCTCTGAAAGGTGTTTTTCTTTCCTGCAAGTTTAAGGTGGTCATTCCACAAGGTCAAGTAAGGTGTGCTTTAGGAATTCACAAGTGACCAAATCAGGATGTTTACACAATTAGGTAAACATCTTTTGCAGAAATATGTGTAGTAATAAATATGATCAGATTTATCACATGCCATACAAATTCTTTGTGAAGATTTTTTTCTTTTGCAAGTAATTCTACCTTTCTTTTCCCTGCAAAGAGCACAATAGCTATGGCTGAAGGAATTTTTAAAATTCATTTTGAACTAGCATTAGTCAGCACAAGACATCAGTCCACACAGATCAGAGAATGTTATTGAACCACGGCATAAAGCAAAAGAAGACAAGTTCAGGCTGAAACACATGCTTTAGAAACTCCCGGCTAACTCCATAATTTCCCAGGAAGAAGTAACTAATAATTCCAAAACCATTCTTTAGTTATAGGTCTTGCATTTACAACTGCACATTTGCTTATGTTTAAATTAACAATGAAATTATATTAATATAAATATATAATCTAGTAAATGAAGGATATTTATTTAGTCATAGCTTGCTTTTACTAAGTTCTCAAATAATCCTGCCTTAGTAAAATGAAAAGGTTAAATCACACCAAAGAAGGTTGGCTTTGGAGTATAAAATATCTAGATTTAAACTGCATTACCACCACTTACCTGCTGTGTAATTTAGGGTAAGTCTTTTGCCTCTTTCTGACTCAGTTTCGTAAACCATAGAGATAATGATACTATCAGTTGCATATGATTTTGCAATGAGTAAATAGGATAATCCCTGTATGTTATACTTGCCAAGTGGCTGGTATGAGTAAGAACTTACTAAATGTTATCTCTTACAATTATCATCATGATTTGTCCTATTATTCTCAAATTTAATACAAATTGGAAAGGTATTTGAGGCATATGATCCTATAATATTATTAGACAAGAGACTTGTCTGTCTTTAGTGAGAAAGGAAAAAGTAACTTTCCTTTCAGAATTTCTACCCAGTTATACCACCTGTCAAAAAGTCATAAAAACAATAAAAATATCCCCAAGAAGACAAATATAAAGATTATGTGAAAAAAGCAAATAAAGGGTTTGGAAATTCAAGGAAGAAAGCAAATAAGGTGTTGGGGAAGAGGAAGGATATATTGAAGAGATAGCATTTGAACACAGATTTTCAGAGAAGTAAAATTTAAATGCAAGGAGATAGAGAACCAAGCAAGAAACCACAAAGGTCTCACAACTGGAAGATGTCAAAGATATATCCCTCTTCCTGGTACCTACACTGGCTAGTGAAATATTAGTAACAGGTATTACTGCTGAGAAGAGGCATTTATTTTTTTTTAAGATTTTATTTATTTATTCGACAGAAAGAGAGACAGCCAGCAAGAGAGGGAACACAAGCAGGGGGAGTGGGAGAGGGAGAAGTAGGCTTCCAGTGGAAAAGCCTGATGTGGGGCTCAATCCCAGAATGCTGGGATCACGCCCTGAGCAGAAGGCAGACCCTTAACGACTGAGCCACCCAGGCGCCTAGAGAAGAGGCATTTAAAAGCCATCTGCAATTCTTCATTCTCTCTTTTGTGCCTTTATCATTTCCTCCATTCTAAATAGTGGAGCTCTGTCAGCCTAGTCCTGGAGAATAAATGGGCCCAACCCTACTCCTCTCCCAGGCAAGGAGCAAAGACACATAAGACAATGAAGGGAGAAATACATCCTCATTGGTTAAGCCACTGAGAATCAGGAGTTGTCAGTAACCCCAACAAACCTAGAGCATGCAGACTGACACAATGCAAGAATTCAAATTGAAGGATTGAACTAGAGAGGGCATTGTTTTCCCTGACAATATTTTCCTCTTCCCCTCTACACTTGCTCCTTGACCTCATCTTTTAGGTAAAAGATATGAGGGTAAGATTCCAATTTTTTTACTGTCATCAGAGGCCAAAGAGTGAAGGCAGAACTTGTTTTCTGAACCAACGCCCAGGGCACATCAAACAGAAATTGTTTTATTTTCATCAAAGCAAAACAGTTTTATCCCCCACTACATCATACTTACATGAACTTTAAGCAGAAATAGGTGCAGAACTAAGTTAATTTTTCAGAAGGCAAGGGCCTCTGAAATGTATTTAAATGTATTTCTTATGTATTACTGTATTCTGTTTGGAAATTTGATCTTTCCATTAATTAAGCTTTTCTTTTGATGTTATTCAGGTTTAACTCAGCTAAGTGATCAAAATAGTTTTCCTTCCATCTTCTGTGTGGAATTTACTGATTCGAATTCAGAATGACCAAATCTAAAATGAATGTTATAGGAAATCATGATTGAAAAATTAGGTTGTTGTTTTGATGTCCTCTTATTTTGCTGGGCCAAAAATGATATAAACTACCCAAGAAAATGATGGTACACAGGTGTTGTTATTGCCTTTACAGCCCGGTGTGGCTTTTAAATCATGTTGCCATGGTAACACGATCATTTATAGACTCTAATCCCATTAGGAGAAACTGGTGATAAAGTAAACTCATTATAACAGACCTTATATTGCTTCACTTCCGGTTGTGTCTGTTTTATGGCAAATAACACTAGTCGAGCTATTAAATAAAAAACACATAAGAATGTCACACTTAGTCATAAAATGTTTTGGACAGAGGAAATGAGGATCTTGAAAATTACAGCACTTTTTTTTAATGTGAGGAAAACTTTGCCAACAAATACAAATTACTCAGTTTTAAAAGACCAACTACTAGAGTAATGAAATACATAATACACAGACACAATAAATATGTAATATTATAAAATATACACATTTATAATAAAAAATATTATGTATTTAACTAGTTTAACATTTCAGTCCCTCCTCCTATGACGTGCTCTTAGAATCACATCAGCAAATATACCAAGAGGTTATCTATACACAAGGAAACAGATCCAGACAGGATCCATGAGTAGCCCGAGAAGTCAGTGGATTGACTAGCCAAAATTTTAGGAAGGGCAACCCTACTTCTAATTTCTTCTCTCTCTTCATTTTATTTGGTAATTATTTCATTGCTCAGAATTATTCCAAATAGTTCACGTTTTTAATTTAGAAATACTGTTTCCACTAAGCGAAATGAGATTCCAGCCCCCATCTTGGACAGAGCATGCACATATCTACATAAGATGATATAAGAAATTAGACATCTGGGTAAGAGGCTCTGTGGAGATAGAATTTAGTGAATTAAAGACTTGGGTTGATTTTAACTTCCAGGATAATGGAGAAGTACTCTTCTCAATTTCTCCCCCTTCATACAGATAAAAACTCTGGACATTACATACAAAACAAACACAAAATAACTCTGTTTCAGAGGACACTGAGGGCAAGTCAGTCAGGGATTTGGGGATGAAGGAACACACAATGGTGAATTTCCTCAGTTTTCACTTTCCCCATGTGTCTGAGTCTGGAAGTGGAAGAAGCCAGCACCTTGGAAATACAAGGTATAAGCACCACACCAGCCCCAAAGTAGCCCGCTAGCTCCAGCCACAGAGCCAAGGAAGGGGCATCTGGAATGGAAGAAAAAGTAGACAATAATTGCTCTGTTCTAACCAAACAACTCAGGAAATATCAGGGACCGATGCCCGCTCCTGCCAACAAAGACTGAATAGGGAACCTGGACTCCCACCATCCCCGAAACCACATTGTAACGAGGAGCCAAGTAGACCAAGTAGGGAGTGAGAACTTTCAGCTCTCCTGGGTAATAACGAGGCCCCAGTCCTGCCCCAGTATTGGTGGAGACTACTTGGGGAGTCTAGACTTTCATCACCAACTGGAAGTAATGAGGAAAAATTGGGAAGGGTCAGAGGAGGCCAAGTAGAGAGTCAAAAATTTCACCACCACACAGCAGCAACAAGTCCACATACTTGTGCCATCAGTAAGGCCATGTGAGGAGAAAGGCATCCTTGTCTTTTCTAGCAAGAGTAACAAAAACCAAAACTTTCATCCTTGCCCAGTACTAACAAGGGACCCTCTCCCTGTCAATGGAGGGCATTGTTAGAGGCCAAGAAGGGAAATTGGACCTCTACCAAGGGGATAGTGCCAGGGTGATATATAATCTTCGCCTACCTGAGATGAGGATGCCACCTTACTTACAGGGTAAGACCAATTCGAATGACAGCAGGTTTCTCATCAGAAACAAGGGAGGTTATAAGGAGGTGAAATGACATTTTTCAAGTGCTGAAAAAAGCCAGAATTTTTTGTTTTAATTTGGGGGGGGGTGCAGAGGAAGAGGGAGAGAGAATCTTAAGCACATTCCATGCCCAGTGCTGAGCCTGATGTGGGGCTCGATCTCACAACCGAGTTCATGAGCTGAGCCGAAATCAAGAGTCAGAGGCTTAACCGACTCAGCCACCCAGGTGCCCCAAGACAGAATTCTATATTGAGTGAAATGTGCACTTAAATGTGGAATCTAAAAAAACAAATGAATAAACAAACAAAAAGTAGAATCAAGCCTATAAATACAGAGAACAAAATTGGTTGCCAGAGGGGAGGGGTTGGGAGATGGGCAAAATGGGTGAAGGGGAGTGGGAAGTATAAGCTTCCAGCTATGGAATAAGTAAGTCATGGGATTAAAATGTACAGAGTAGAGAATGATATTGTCATAGCAATGTATGGTAACAGGTGGGAGCTACACTTGTGGTGAGCACAGCATAACATATAGACTTGTCCAATCATTATGTTGTGCACCTGAAACTAATGTAACATCATGTGTCAACATACTTAATAAAAAAAAATTAAAAAGAAAAAAAGAAATGAAGGGAAATCAAAGCATTCTCAGATGAGAAAAGGTTACAGGTTACATACTATATGACGTCATTTATATGACATTTTTGATGACAAAATTGCAGAACTAGTGAGCAGATTAGTTGAAGGATGGAGTGAGAGAGAGTGGTGTATTTATACAAAGTCAATGGGAGGGAAACTTGTGCTGATGGGATGGTTCTGGATTTCGAATATCCTGCTTAGGGTGGTTTTGATATTGTACTAGAGTTTTACAAGATGCTGTCATTGTGAAAACAGGATAAAGGGTGGTGCATGGGAGTTCTCTGCATTATTTCTTACCAACTGCATGTGACTCTACAATTATCTCAAAAAGAAGAAAAAGAAGTTTATTAAACAAAAACTTTTGGTGTCTTAATCTCTTTTATTCTGGGACAGGGAGGTATTACCACTTCTGTGACTGGCAAGGTATATGTATATTCTATATGGCATTGAAGATGCACTCTGAAAACAGAATATTTCAGCCTTATTCTCAAAAGTAACCTCCTACTTTAGTAGAGTACTCCTGACAGGCATATAAGTATTTGTGAATGACTGAATTAGCAAATGGATTAATGACAAAATTACTCTCTATGTAATTTTTAAATAGGCTCTTATTATATAGACAAATCCTTTGAGCTAGACATAGCCAACTTATTCCATCTTCCAGTGGACAGCCCTCTAGTATTTGAAAAGGGTCATTACCCCTTCCTCCTATCCAGTGTTTCCTTAACACTTCCTTCTTTAGCCATTCCCTACACACAAGAGATTTTTTTTACACCACTAGAGAATTTGGTACTCTTCCTTTGAAGGTGCTCTGATTTGCCAATATCCTATAATATGAGACTATAACTAAACATAGTAGATGAGATGTAGTCTTACAATATGGTAAGATTAGACCATAGTTTTCTTTTTACATTTTTAACCTATATATTTATTAATATTTGAATTTTCAATAGAACAAAGAAGCAATTTTTAAAGACTAAATTGACTCATGATATAAGAATTCAGAAGCCTTTTTGACATTAAAAAAATGAAAATGGTACAATTACTTACAAAATTTAAGCAGCAAAACTCCATGCCTAAAAGTAAACACTCAATGGTTTCTCATTTACCCTTTCAGAAACTAAGAGCTTATATGTTGGTGAATGTGTGTATCCTACACCTACATATATATATGTGTGTGTGTATATATATGTATACATGTATATGTGTTGTATATATATGAATACATATGTTTATATATAGACTTATATACATATAAATATCATATACACAAATTTTCTCAAGAAACCTATGAAAAGGGTATATTTAAGATTTATTCTTCCTGCAGATGAATAAATAACTTGTTCACAGTGGCCTATGTCACAAATAGGCTTATAAGAATAGTCACAATATTGATGCCTCCTAATAAGTTGAGAGAATGATACAGAAGATGAAATGATAAAGAAACATGTTCCAAAATGAATAAAGTGAAGGCAAGCTAGTAAGTAGGTAGTTTCTATTTTTGTAATATGTAAAAGTATTGAAAGACACTCATAACTACTTAATGTCAGACTTGGGCTCAGGAATTATAACTATTTTTACTTCTTTTTCCATGTTCATCTGTATAGAAAACTTTACCATGTATAGGTACTAGTTTTTAATAAAAGAAGCATGAGTTATATAAAAAACTCAAATAATCATAATCATCTATTTAGACAATATTTTATACAAAAGAGTTTAAGAGTCATCATCAAATGTCATAGTGAAATTCAAAAATATTTTAAATGCATAACAAAATGAGAATTATAAAATACATCCTGAAAATTTCATATGAATGCCTTTAAGTAGCAATTCAAAAGAGATATAAAGAGAATATTACTGTCTGATAAAATAATTAAAAATAAAGTAAACTTTAAACTGTCAAAAACTATTTCTAGTATTTTCCCTGGCAAGTTTTATTGTATATAACTTTAATACAAATACATATAGAATATAAATATGTAATATTACATTACTCTATGTATTATAATGTATACATACCTGTTAAGTATGGATTCATGTTTGAGCAGTTAATAATATAGATTATTAATTTTGTTTTATATAATATTCTATTTTCTGTTGTTTTTATTTCATGAGTGTGTATTACTTGTACATGCAAAAAAACAACCATAACCATAAGCTAATATCTGTTATCCAAATATATTAATAAAAATTATTTTAATAGAAATGAAATTATAGTGTCTGTAGCCTAATATTTTACTGTGCATATTTTTGTTGTTTTATTGGCAAAATGTCTGATAGTATGCTATTTTCAATAGTAATTCGTACTATTTTATACTATACTGTTTTCATGCTAATGCATACTATTTTATAGTGTACTTTTTCATGCTATCAGTTTCACTATTTTCATACATATTTCAGAACTGGAGAAATAATATCCTTCTTTGACTTAAGAAACTACTCAAATCATCCACTTCAATCTCATATGCAGGGAAGCATTTTTTAACTATAAATTTTTGTTGGGAATTCTCTCATTTTTTATTTTGATTTTTACATCTCCATAGTAGACATAGCATCTACCCTGCTGTTAGAAGACTCTGCTATAAAAGTTGTTGTTGTTTTTTCTAATGCTTTCTTCTTAACACTGAAATCCTTGAAGATCGGGGGTGCTCATTAAGGCTGAAACAGAAAGTGAATGTGCTCTGCTTGCTGAGCAAGCATGGCATCTCTTTGCAAGGTTTTTTTTTTTTTTTAATAGAAAAGACATACATACATTTACCTCCTTCAGCTAAGTATCTGAAAAAAAGACCCCCAATTAATATCACAAAAATCCTGGAAGCAAATACTTCACTAAGCTGTTCACATTCCAAATGAAGATCATCTGTTGGCAGATACTAATTTCCCACTGGGCCCTGGCACTAGCATAGATTATTTGATTAATTACTACCCTACCTGAAAGACAAATTCTTTGCCTTCATCCAAGCCTCTCAAGTCCATTCTGTTAATTTCCATTTTTAAGATCAAACCTGTTTACTAAATTCAGACAATTCTGCATCCTTATGAACATTTCCTGGCCTCCATACCCTGGAAAGTCAATGCTAGGTGATTATTCCAACGGAAAATAGAACTATTATCTACAAGTACATATAAAAGAGTTCATATAACCTAGATATGGTCAATATCTAAAAAGGGTGATATTTTAATGGAGCAAGTTTCTCTATACCTGCTATTAAAGGCAAGTATACTACTGGAAGGATATTATTGGAATCTCCAGTGGCCTGGAGTTTATCCTCCCTTCTTGTATTTTTATGGGTGAGAATAGAGAATGTGCTGTTTTGTAATCTTGAATATCTCATGAGACATTTTATCCTTGCATTAAAAGGTCATCTTACTTTGATGTGGGATATGATTCAATGTTCTGCAAAGTGGGTTCCACACTAGCCTAGCATGCTGCTCTAAGGAAGAAGTGTCCCATGGCAACATAATTTAGGAAGACCTTTATTCTATTCATAATCTCACACACACATACACACTCACACTTGAAAATTCATAACCCATATTAAGATATGTTTGTGACTTTAAGAGTTTTGGTAGTAAAAAACCTATTTAATTTATTTACCTCATGTTCCCTAAATTCAGGCAAACAGACCACACTTGACGTATTATACCCTTTTCTATGTCCTGAGGAAGAAATATTCTTTAGAACACAATTTTGAGGATGTTATATTAAAAATTTCACAATCATGGTGCACCTGGGTAGCTCAGTCAGTTGAGCCTCCAGCTCTTGGTTTTGGCTCAAGTCATGATTTCATGGGTCATGAGATTGAGTCCCATGTCAGGCTCTATGCTCAGCATGGAGTCTGCTTAGAGTTCTTTCCCTCTTCTTCTCCCTCTTCCCCTCCCCCTGCTTGCACTCATGTTCTCTCTCTCTCTCTCTCTAAAATAAATAGGTAAATCTTAAACAAAAAATTAAATAAATAGGCGTGCCTGGGTGGCACAGCGGTTAAGCGTCTGCCTTCGGCTCAGGGCGAGATCCCGGCGTTCTGGGATCGAGCCCCATGTCAGGCTCCCCCGCTATGAGCCTGCTTCTTCCTCTCCCACTCCCCCTGCTTGTGTTCCCTCTCTCACTGGCTGTCTCTATCTCTGTCTAATAAATAAATAAAATCTTTTAAAAAAATTAAATAAATAAAAATTTCATGATCAGGAGTGTACAAATATCATGAAATCTTGCCACAGCATAGACCCTGGCATCATTTTGTATATAACAACTTCTCCCAAGTTCCTACATTAAAAAATTGTTTTGCAACATTTTTTTCACCATTTACTTGACAGTCTACCCATTTCAGGGGACATTACTGAAGTGTGTCCTTTCTTCCCACACCTTCTATTTCTAAAGCACATTACCAAGAAAAGAGCCTGTGATAAGGTAGAAAGTATATCATAGATTCAGATGTTAGGTTGAAGTCCTGGTTGTGCCTTGAGATGTTGAGAAAATTTGTGTGCTTTGGTTCCTTCATCTGCAAAGTGAAGATAGGAACAATTTCCTTATAAGATTTGTTAAGGTTAGAAAGAAAGACATCAAGACATTGCTACATTATGTGCAATTAATACAAAACTGAGTTCTATTATAATTGCATTTCTACAGAAGCACGATTGGGCCTGAAACCTCAGTAACTAAAGGAAAAGAAGGTTCAAAGTTTATGTTCTGTATTAACCACATTTAATTAGATACGGGTATAAGATGAAGATATATGCCAGTGACCACTTTGAGGATACCATGGGAGCTAGAATGGGACTGAGAGTACTCTAGAACCAAATATCTGTGAGTATGTTATTACATCTTCTGCATGGCAGCATTTCAATCCACATCAACAACTACTGTCTTACCACTAATGGTAAGGAGATGAATACTAGTGCTTAACCCTATCCTGAGTGGAGAAATATCTCCTTAGCTATGTACAAAAATAAAAAAAAAAAGGGGGGGTGTGCCTGGGTGTCTCAGTCAGTTGAGCATCTGACTCTTGGTTTTGGCTCAGGTCATGATCTCAGGGTTGTAAAATAGAGCCCCACATCAGGCTCCACATTCAACAGGGAGTCTGCTTGAGATTCTCTCTCTCTCCCTCTCCCTCTTCCCCTGCCCCATGTGTTCTCTCTCTCTCACCCCAAAATAAATAAATAATTCTTAAAAGGAAAAAAAAACAGAGAAGGGAGAGTAGGAGGATATTAGATCCTAGAAACAGTGGACTCCAGATGATGAGAACAGTGAAAATCAGTCTCAGGTTCTGTGCTCATTTCTCCCTCAACACATAATATGATTAACAGAATGTGATGATCTTAGTGAAGTATACATACAATTTATCTCTCAACAAGAACAAATGCAATTAGGAACTCTATGTAAAAATACTATACAAGAGAGCAATGGCTCAAATATGGAGAAAACTAAAATAAGGCATGATTTTGAGCAAATCACAGAGAAAGAAAACATGTGACCTGAACACTCAGAAAAATTTTCCTAGAGCACAATGTCGCCATGAAAGGATCACTGGTTTCCTATGAGCCTAGCAGATTGCCATGAGTGATATTCATGTATTTCTAACAACAGAAAGACCACTTATTGATTGTCAACTTTTAAGGTTGAAATAGAGGCAAACGCTGGAAGTTAAAGTAGAATTATACTGTGGAAAATAAATACTGTAAACTGTAAACAAATACTTTAAATACTGTGAAATTGTAGACATAATGGTGCAGTTCAAAGAGTTTAGGCATTAGAAGGAAAAAGAGAAATGAATGAGTGTAGTGATCCTCCATTACTTATTTTTTGTAAACAGGGCATCGATTACACTGTCTAAAAGGTTATTTGACTTAAAAATAAATGTGACTAATAGATGTATGAAAGGAAAATTATAATGAAACCTGGGAGGTGGTTGGGGGAGTAAAGCAAGACCAGGGGAAGTGATCAAAATTCCTCATCTTAGGGGCGCCTGGGTGACTCTGTCGTTAAGCGTCTGCCTTTGGCTCAGGGCGTGATCCCAGGATCCTGGAATCGAGCCCCACATCAGGATCCTTCACTGGGAGCCTGCTTCTTCCTCTCCCACTCCCCCTGCTTGTGTTCCCTCTCTTGCTGGCTATCTCTGTGTCAAATAAATAAATAAAATCTTTTTAAAAAATTCCTCATCTTATAGCAGGGAGCAAACAAGTAGGCTTAAATGTGGGAACATTAAGAAATGGAGTGAATACACATACTAGCAAATCACCAGAAGAATGAAAGCAGAAATTAATTACCTCCAAAGGTGGGTTAAGGATAGAAGATTTTTCATTTCCTACTCATCTGTAGTGGCTGAACATTTTATACAGGCTTAACTTAAAAAAATTGTTTACCCATTTGCAGATTTGGATCATTTGAGGTGAATGTATTTTTATCTCCTTCTTCTTTCCCCTTACTGAAATATTTTTCTAATTACCCAACAGTCTCAACAGACTGTTTTTATTTTGTTTTGTCTTATTTTGTTTCACTTTAACCATCCTGCATGGGTTTATCAACCTTTACCTAGAATCGAACTGTATCAACTGATGCTCCTTGCCCCTGCTGAGGGAGCTGCTGTTTTCCAATTTTGCACAGAAAATATTCTAGGGCATGTGGCGTTGGAAAGTATTAGCAAACCTAGCAGAATCCCTCTGAATTCTGCTGGGATTCAGGAAGATACTCCAGGGCAAAGGGACACTTTTGTGTTCTTGATCAGAAATAAGAGAACAAAGGCTAACAATCACTGGATAATAGAAAACAAAACTCTCCACCAGAGTAAATCAGAACATAACAGCAACAATTTACAAAATAAAAACAACATCAACTACAATTATAGCTATCATGTATTGAGCCCTTGCACTTTGTCAGGTAAAAGGAGTAGATTTTGTCATAGGATGCATCACACACACACACACACACACACACACACACACACACACCACACTCACCTTTAAGTTGCAGAAACTCTGTAAATATTTTGATATTTGAATTAAAAAAATCTGAAACTCATAGAGATCATGTAACTTTCCCAGGGGCACAAAGCTAATAAATTCCAGGTCTGCCTGTCTCTGTTAAAAGCATTCAATAGGATTGAAAAGACATGGGGCATCTGGTCTGTGATAAAGAGAAATAACCATCATCACCCACTCAAATGCTTGGCCAAAACCTGGGACCCTGACTTATTTCACTCTGTCCTTCACACTGTACATCTCATCAGAGAGTCCTCTGAATTTCACCTCCAGCATAGAGCTGAAGCACTGCTCCTTCTCACACCAACACTGCAGTGCTCTGTAGAAGCTGTCATTGTTCCCCTCTCTGGCTATAGTGACACCTCCCTGTTCCCCTGCTTTCATGCATGCCTCCCTTCCCACCCATTCTTTTTAGAACATCCAGAATAAATTTTTAAGTGTGCAAATCAGATCAAATCACTCCTCTGCTGAAAATGGCTCAAGGCTTTCTTTCCTCATTCGGACTAAATAAAATCTTACACTTTACCATGATTTGCAAAGCTCTATGTGCTTGAATACATTTGTGACATGCTCCCCCTTGCTCACTAAGACCCATCCACTCCGGCTTTTGCATATTACCTTGAAAAGGGTTAGATATCTTTCCTTGGGGTTTTTGCAGTGGTGAATTTCTGTGTGGAGGGGAAGAAGCAGACAAAGGCAATGACACTGTGGAAATCCTATGTCACAAAGAAGGCTGGCTGACCTTTAGTTAACTCTGAAAAGCTAATTTGAACCTGAAACAGGTACTGAATTCTCACCACAGTCTGCTTTCCAGTAAGTACTGTTCAGTGGAGGATACAGAATCTTCCAGGGCTAAAACCATTTCATTGCAATTGTAGGCTTAAATTCTTTCCTATCCCTGCACTTATCATGTTCTTGCTATGGCAATATGTCCATCCCAGAAAGACTCTAGAGAACTCCTGGAAGGGTGTTGTTTTCTTCTGGGTATTTTTAGATTGCAGGGGTCCTACCCAGAAAATAAAATAGAGTGTCTCCAATTCACATTTTAAGATTAGCCAAGTGTTCCAGTAATTTAGATCATGGGTTACAAAGGAAATGAAGAGGAAGTTATCGCCAGAGAGGTCTTCCCAGAAAAATTCTTCCAAAAGATGAATTCTAAGCCATACCTGCCTGGTTCTTAATCATTTTATAATACTAAGTAAGGATAGTTACAGTGTCTTTAATGAAACTTCGGACTCTTTTTTGAGCCTGGTTACTCCTAAAATATACCTGAATTTACCTTTTACCAAAAGAGTTTTTTAAAAGTATTCCCCGGTATTCAGTTTCTCTGACATCCCATCTTCTATCATGAATATTAAGGTGATATTGACAAATGTGATTGTTTTATCACAGTGATCTTTAGTTCCCTGTCTTCAAATGACTCATGTGATGCATTGGTCTTCCTTAGTCTCCTTACCACTTTCAGATCATTTATCAAATTTACTTCTTATATTATTTAAATGTTAATCACCACCCCACACCTCAAACCCTCCTAATCTTGCTCTGTTTTTGTTTTTGTGTTCCATAGTAGTTATTATTATGTTTATGTTTGTCATCCTATTCTAGAAGGTAAGCTCCATGAGGCCATGGATCTGGATGCATTGTACTCCAATGTTTCCCGAGTGACTAAACCACTGTCTGACACATACAAGATCTTTAGTAGTTATTTGTTAGGAAAAATAATAATAATTAGTAAGGCAAAATTCCAGCCTATGGAAAGTTTCTTAAGCAACAATTTTTTTAGAATTCTTGTTGCTGTTGTTGGTAGAATCCATTTTTGTTTGTTTGTTTGTTTATTTATTTATTTATTTATTTATTTATTTATTTATTTATTCCTATTTTCTCTACTCCCCAGCCCCTGGCAACTAACAAGCGTATTTCCCTAAACACAAACAGAAGATTAATTTGCCTAAGATTTAGATACTCTTGATTTTAAAAATTGGTACATAAGCTTTAATTTCAATTGTTCTCACACAGAATTTCAATTTATAACGTATTTGTCATGGAGCTTCTGCTCACTGTCTCCATCTGCCAACCTATCTCCCAGATACTCTCCTAATTGACGTATGATGTTCCCCGGAAGATCTTTCCCTGATTAGGGTCTGTAGTAGATTACACTAACACCTTGGGCCTCCATAACTTGTTTCTCAGCTTGTTCTCCAGGGAACACCCAGGCCTGCCGATTTTAAGTCTCCTTTCCTGAATGTCATCTTCACCAGACAAAGGTTATGATCAGTCTAGCGTCTAACTTTGTATGAAGCTCTTCCGTTCCTTATATATTCATTCTATAAGTTCTATCATTTCCTCTACCTCTGTGCTCCTTGAATTGTGGTCCTTATTACAATGTTCCATTTAAAAACCATAGAATCAGGAAGAGGGGGCTTAGCTCTATGGGTTTTAATATATTCCCCAAAGGATACTTAAGTACACTGATATTTTAGAACCAACCTCTATATTGATATTTCAAAAGAAACTAGAGTCCAGTAAATATAAAATTAAATGACTTATAAATTAAAAATAAGTGAGTGAATTTTTTTCAAACTCAATATAGTTTTAAAATACATTTATCATAATTTGATTAATCCAATTTCTATGTAAGAAAGCAAACTTCATTGAGGAAAATAAATCAGAGGTAGTAGAGGTCAAATGAAGTACATATGCCTCCAAACCCTGGGAATTAAAAATAAATAAATAAAAATAGAAATAAAGGTGTTTTTAATTTTAATTTTAATAAGAATTTAATTATTTTAATTTATTTTAATTTTTACTAGTGATTTTGAACTTCCCTATGATTATTGGCATGTTATTGTGTTTTAATTTTTTTAGGCTAGTCTTTTCATTTTTCCGTTTTTATTTTCTACTTTTAAAATTACATTTGAAGAGATTTTTACATATTCAGAATACTGTTTTTCATCGTCTGTACTATTTGCCTGGGTTTTATTTGTCACTTGAATTTATTTAGTTTTTTTGTGAATACTCAACACTTTTAAACGTTATAGTGTCTTGTTTATCATTACATTGCTTAATGTCATCACTTTTAATAGCTTGTTAGTGAATTGTTAGTGAAGAACTTGACAGGTAGTTCTGAATTTCTCTCTTCCAAGTACCATCATGACCCTTGTGTTACGAATGTTCATGTGGACAATTCCTTACATTGTTATCTGTAGCCATCTCCATAAGCATATATATTTTTAAATTATTTTTTTAAATTCCAGTATAATTAATACAGTGCTATATTACTTTCAGGGGTACAATATAGTGATTCAACAATTCCATACATTACTCAGTGTACAGAAATCCATTTCATTTCTAATAAAGCAACAAAGAAGCAGAAAAAGAAATTAAGAAAATAATTCCTTTTATAATTGCATCAACAATAATAAAATAGTTCGGAATAAACTTACCCAAGGAGGTGAAAGACCTCTATTCTAAATGGATTGGGAGAACAAATATAGTTTAAATGTCCATACTATCCAGAGCAATCTACAGATTTAATGCAATTCTTTTCAAAATACCAACAGCATTTTTCACAAAACTAGAACAAATAATCCTAAAATGTGTATGGAACCACAAAAGACCCCGAGTAGCTAAAACAACTGTCAAAAAGAATAAGAAGAATTAAAAAAAAAACAAAAAAACTAAAGGAATCACAATTCCAGACTTCAAGTTATACTACAAAGCTATGGTAATTAAAATTGTATAGTACTGACACAAAAATAGACACATAGATCAAAAGAATAGAATAGAAAGTCCACAAATAAACCCATAATTATATGGTCAATTAATCTACCACAAAGGAGGCAAAAATATGCACTGGGAAAGGACAGTCTCCTCACCAAATGGTGTTGGGAAAACTGGACAGCTACATGCCAAAAAAAAATGAAATCTGGACCACTATCTTATACCATACACAAAAATAAACTAAAAATGGATTAAAGACCTAACTGTGAGACCTGAAATCATGAAATTCCCAGAAGAAAACATAGGCAGTAATATCTTTGACATCAGCCATAGAAACATTTTTCTAGGTATGTCTCCTTTGCCAAGGGAAACAAAAGCAGAAATAAATGAGTGGGACTACACCAAAATAAAAAGCTTTTGCATAGCAAAGGAAATCATCAACAAAACAAAAAGACAACACACCTAATGGGAGAAGATATTTACAAATGACATATCTGATAAAGGGTTAATAATCAAAATATATAAAGAACTTATACAACTCAACACCAAAAAAAAGAAACAAACCCCCAAAAAACCCCACAAATAATCCAGTTAAAATAGGCAGAAGACATGAACAGACATTTTTCCAAAGAAGACATACAGATGGCCAACAGACACATTGAAAGATGCTGAACATCTTAATCATGAGAGAAATACAAATACAAATCAAAGCCAGTAAATATACCTTTATCCTTATTCTTACTTCTAGGGTGATTCTTTCAGTTATCCTGATAAAAGCTTCCTTTTCAAAACGTCTGAATTTTATTTTCTCACTTACTTTTATGTAGAAGATGGATCTCCAGTATGTAGGGATCTATGGATCACCGGTCCTTTTGTTTTTGTTTTTTGAGCCCACCTGTATTAGTTTGCTAGGACTGTTATAACAAAGTAGTTTAAGCAAAAGAAATCTATCTTCTCATAGTTCTGGAGACTAGAATTCTGAGATCAAGGTGTCAACAGGGTTGATTTTTTTCTGAGGGCTGTAGATGACTGTCTTCCTGTGTCTTTACATGGTTTCTGCTCTGTATGTGTCTGAGTCCAAATTTCCTCTTCTCACAAGGTTACCAGTCATGTTGTATTAGGGCTAACCCTAATGACATCATTTTAACCTAATTAACCATATCTCCACATATAGTCACTTTCTGAGGTACTGGGAGTTGAGATTTCAACATCTGCATTTAATGGGGGTGGGGTGGCTAAATCAGGCCATAACACTAACACACCTTTCACTAACAATTATGTAGTGATTGGTTTGTCACTTCACTATGTTTTCCCCCAATTTCTGTACATTTTTGCTCCACTGCCTTACTATCATAATGACCTGGAAAAATTCTCTCTCTTTATGAATTCAGCTTTCCACCATTGGCTGGACTGCATCCAAGTGGCTCAATGATTTGGAACAAATTTTGACAAGAACATAAGTTGGTACCATGATGAATTATCAGATTAGATTTCTTGCAGTCTTCTCCCATAACACTTACAAACTTGCTATGTTCTACACCTATTTTCTTTTTATACTTTTGTCATAGAAGAATTACATCTTTATGTCTAAAGCTAATAATTTTATGTTCTTGATCTTAAAGCCTCATGTCATTACGATGATCTCGTTCTTCTTTATGAATTTTGATTCAATGTTTCTCCATATAGTATCCCTTTTCATCAGGGATTTCATGTGTAAACATGTTTAAGTTCCTTTTATATTAAAAATACATGCGAATATTTAGCAAACATGTATTTAGTACTATGTGCCGGACCCTCTTTCTGGCCTGACAATGTATCAGTGGGTAAGACACAGTCACCACTACCAAATAATTTATAATTCAGTGGGAGGACAGAGCTATTTTTTTTAAGTCACATGTACCAAAATGTATAACAAAGCATTTACTAATGCTACAGAGGAAAAGAAATATGGATAAGGAAAGAGATGATGAAGTTTTGCTATTAGAAAGAATAGTTAGAAATGTTCTCCAAGGATGTAACTTTTTAGGAGAAAATTAAAATAGTTGATGGAATGAGCCCTGTAAAAAATAGGAATATTCCAGGTAAAGTAAATAGTAAGTGTAATATCCATCGGGAAATACTCCTGGGATGTTTGAGGAACAACATTAAGCTATGGAATTGAATGTGAGAAAATTACATCAGAGATAATTAAGGATCAGATAATATAGGGCTTTATAAGCCATGGTAAAGATTCTGGATTTTGGTTCCATGTGCGATGGGAAGCCATCAAAGTTTTGAGCAAGTCAGATAAATGGTATAATTTATGTTTTAAACATATTTCTCTATTGTTCTGCAGATAAGAGACAGAGAAAGACAAAGACTCAGTAGAAGTCAGTTTAGCATCGTTGCCCCAGTTCTTATGAACAAATGAGGTGGCTCGGACTGTTCATAGTGGTGGAGTGATGATGGGGGGTCAGAATCAGGACATATTTTGAAGGTGCAGTCAATATTTAAATTTGTAAGAGGAGAGGGATTAAAAAATGATTCTAAACATGTTGGCCGAACAATGAGGTGTTCATGCCCTTCACTAAGATGGGGGGTACTTTGGGAAGAGAAAGTTTGAAGAGCAAAGTCAAGAGCTCCATGTTGGGCATGTTATGTTTAAGTATATATATATTAGATGTCCAATTAGAAAAATTGAATAGACTATGTATAAACGAACCTGGAGTTAAGTGCAAAGATTAGGAATGGGGTATAGTTAAGGGGATTGTTATTAAACAGAACAGGTATCACTTAAAGACAGTAACTGCTTTAAATTGTGTTACTGGGTACTAGCAAGATCACATGGTAGTCAGGGGTGGTGTTTGTGATACAAATGTATTGGTTTGTGATAGATTGGACAAAAAACAAGAAAAAAACCATTTCATCTCAGAGAATTAAATAAGCACTGTATAGATGCTATTGAACTCTAAGGGGATTTGTGTGATCTTTTGGGATTAAGCATAGATAGAATAAAGAAAAGAACCAAGGACTGAGCCTTGAGTCACTCCAAGTTTTAGAGGTCAGGTTGAGGAAGGTGGGCAAGCTAGACATTGGAAAGGAATAGTTTGTGAAGCAGGATAATAAAGAGAAGTCAAACAAAAAAATGTTTCAAGGAGAGAGGATGTGACCATTGTGTCAAATGCAACCAAAGGACTGAGTAAAATGAAGACTAAACTTCAAGTACCTGTATCTGTATATCCATATCCATGTCTGTACTGATACCCACACCTGCATCTATATCATCCACCTCTACATCTACCCCTCGTGGCCTTTCCACCTTTATCAGCACAGGTGATTTTTTTTTTAAGATTTTATTTATGTATTTGAGAGAGAGAGCAAGCATAAGTGAGTGGAGGGGCAGAGGGAGAAGCAAGCTCCTTGCTGGGCAGGGAGCCCGACGTGGGGCTCGATCCCAGGACCCCGGGGATCATGACCTGAGCTGAAGGCAGACGCTTAATCGACTGAGCCACCCAGGAGCCCCAGCACAGGTGATTTTAACTCTTACTTACATTATTGTAATCATCCCTTAATTACTATCTTTTCTTGCATGATCATGCTTCCTTCTATTCATTGCTTCATTCTCTACAAGGAAGCTAAAATGTCTTTTCTAAAGTTGAATATCAATCCATTTTTAACCTTTTCTATTTGTCTAATACAAATGCTATGCTTCATAACATTGTTAAAATACTCTTTTATGGTTGTTATATTCTCTTTCCTGTCCCAGTGCTCCACCAGACCATGAGCGTGATGGCAAGTCACACGTCTATGGAAATTCATGCAGGAAATGGAAATCTAAGCGGCAGCCACAGCCCTGAACACTGAAATAAGGCAGCATCACCCACAGACATGGTGACCCACATTGCCTATGACCAAATGCAGGGCAGGGAAAAACAGCTCTGAAGGATCCAATAAGGCTCTGCATCTGCAGGCTTTGCTCAATTTATATTTTCTTACGTCCCAACCAAGTTCCTTCTCCGGCAGTCTCCCTCATTGTGAGCTACACAAATTCCCCACGAATTCCTCTCTGGATATCCGCCTAAGGAGGACTGACCTGGCTCATGTTCTGCTGTATTTCAGGTTATTATTTATTTATTTTCTGTTACGTCCTTTCCCTTTGTAGTATCATCATTCAGTTGTGCTTGGCTCATTTCACACTTGTATTTACTGTAATTAAAATAGTGTTTATCTCTACAATCTCTGAATCCCCATAATACTTTGGGAATCTGTAATGTGATCCCATAAATTTACTGGCTATGTGGTTTAGATGTCTACCAAAGTAAATCTATTTCATCATTTAATATAATAAATTTCCTTTTTGATAATTATCACAACATCAAGAAAGGGGAGTATCAAACCGCTCATGGAAAAGATTGATTGTAACCTCAGCACAGTATCTGGCTTAAAGTTAGTGCCAAATTAAAATAATTACTTAAGCAATTCTGCTTAGTTTTTTCTAAAACCAATGCAGAATTTTATGTAAAATAATGGTTTGCAAATTAACTTTTTTTTTTCAAAATGGTAAACTCAATTTCCCAATCTCATTTAATAAACACAGCATCTTTCACCAATGAATTGAAATGCCACCTTCAATTTATTAAAAATGTTAAAACCATCTGAACTTTTTTTGGGTGTTGATATATTTTACAGCCACATTCTGGCACAATGCATTTCTGATTTCTTGAGCTTAACATCTGATATAACAAGTTAATCTTTATCTTCTTTTTTATTAAAATATGCGAATCATATAAGTTTCTTCACATTTTTAGTTTGGATACTGTAAGTTATCAGAGTGTATATCTGTGTGATGAAAGTTAATAAGAAAAATTTTCCTCTTTGTTCCTTATATGTAGGGAAGGCGTTGATGTGTTTCTGTTAATAACTAGGTATCTTTTCTAAAATCCTGTATTTTAAATATTTTAATTTCACTAGTTTAACTTAACTTTTAAAAATTAGTTTAAAATATTTGAATTTTTTAAAAAATATTTATATTTTATATATTTGATGGAAAAAATAAGACTTTAATATAACCATGTCACATATATTTATATATATTTCCTCTGTTTTTCAAATGACTATCTTGAGCATTCAAGTCAATATTTTATGGAGTTTTTTATTTCCCTTTTTTTCTTCTTTTAATATTTATACTTGTAATATGCTTTTCTTCAGTGATAGTGGTAAATCTTGTCCTTTTTTCTGAATTAGTGGAGAGTTTTGTACATTTTAATGATTACATATGATAATGGTAAACATTTTGAAACACATGAAAGAAATATTTGCTTCCTATTATAACACACACATATGTATATATGTGTATGTGTATATATTTAATTGTACAAAAAAGCTTTTTTTAACGTTTGTTGGAATGACATTATTTTCTTTGTTATTTATCTGAAGAATATATTAATTGATTTTTTAATATTTGTCTATCCAAGCATTCTTGAAACACCTCCTATATAATCATGGTATATTTTACTTTAACATATTTTTATTCCATTTACCACTCTCTTTTTTATTTTTCAATGCATATTTAGAATGCATTATTCCTTTTTATTTGGGCCAACATTCACTTCATATTTGTAAACTTTCTCAAAGAATTCCTTCTAAGTTATTTTTGTTAACAATTCTCTATTAATCAATAGAACAAAGCATTCAAACATTCCTTAGAGAATTAATCTATGAGTTCACTGCAATTTTGCTCTTTTTAAAGGCTCATTTGTGATAGCAAATCCACAGTAGATGTATTATCTATCTCTGTTGATCCTTCAAGTTTACTCCTTGAATTATTGGTTATTAGAAATCAGCAGACATTAACCATGTTCTCTTGGCTTCCTGAGGATTGGCATTCTGTTGCCATTTTGGTATAAGAAATATCCAATTGACATGCATTATTATTGATATCAAAAATAAGTTTAGGGGTGCCTGGGTGGCTTAGTTGGTTAAGCATCTGCCTTCAGCTCAGGTCATGATCTTGGGGTCCTGGGGTGGAACCCATAGTTGGGCTCCCTGCTTAGTGGGGAGTCTGCTTCTCCCTCTCCCTCTGTGCCTCTCCCCCTGTTTGTGCTTGTTATCTCTCTCTCTGTGTGTGTCAAATAAATAAATAAAATCTTAAAAAAAAAGTTTAAAATAAGGAATAGTCTTTTGGAGAATAAATATGCATCTTCTCAAAAATGTAACTGAAAACATTTTACATTTTATTGAAAAAATATATAAGTACCCACATATCATGTTTTTACAGCACTTAGCATAATGAAATATTTTTATTCTCAAGATAGGTTTGAGATTTCTTAAAGCTAAACTGGTATTCTTTGTCAGATACTCAGGATCTGTATTCAATGTCAAGTTCAATAACCAAATTCTTCCAAGTGGTTGCTGATGTCTATTTCACAACTTACTCTGCTTTATATTTAATTAATTATGTAAGATATTTCAACTCACTTTTGAAAATTAATGAAAATATCCCCAGGGGCATGGATTAGTAATGTAATTAGATTACAACCCACTAACTGAATTCCCAAAACTCAAAAAACAGTCATCACATATATAAACATATATATATAATTATTATTATTAAGAATGACCTTGGACTTCATAACGTTTAATATATTATGGGAAAGCTTGTAAGTAAACTGAGATTATGTCTTGCCTTCAAGGAGCTTCAAATAATAATATGATAAATGTAATTAATTGTAAAGTTATATGACATAATCTCTAAGTACCGAAATATTTTGAAGAAAGGAGAGATGACTGAGGTCTAGGCTTGTCGGGAAACTTTTACCAAACAAGGAAGAGTTTAGTTTGGCCCTGAGGAAAATAAAATAGAATTCAAATAGGCAGAAGATATTCTTAGTAGCTGAAACCATATAAGGAAAACAAAGTCTGTGTGCTGTTTGACAGTATGAACACGAAGGTGAATATTTGTATCTGAGTGAATCTTCAGTGACCTGAGGAATTGGGCCTTCCTCCTGAGGCTGCCTCTGACAGACCATACTCTATTTTATTCTGGTTCAAATAATGAGCTTGTGGTTTGTTTGGGTGTTTTTTAAGATTATTGTATGTCAAAACCAACCTAATGAATTCTTTATTTCCAATATTTTCAGTTTCAAAATTTTTTTGAAGTTTTTCTTTTTTAATTGTTGTTATTAATCTGTTGGGATTTTCCATCTGTTAGTCAATTTAGTATTTCTTTTGTCTAAATTTCAATAAATAATTATAGTAGTTATTTTAAAAAAAGATTATTGTATGTCAATAATCTTCACGTACTGCAGAATTCAAAGTTCAAACTAAGTTTGGTTTTAGTTTCACCTTAAAAAAAATTGGGGGGTTAATTCTAAGAGGACCAGATCCTTCGGGTAATAAATATGTTTTTTTCTACTGCCAAATTTTAGCATTCAATGGAAAAATGAGTTTCATATGCTGTTTCTATAAGAGTCCATACTGGGTATAAGGTCATGGAAAGCTCTAGAAATTTAATCTAGACAAGGGCATGGCACAAAGAAGTAGAGGGAACCAATATCAACTGGATTTGTAATGGATCCCAATTGAGCTTCCAAGTGTATTCAGTTTTGCTTGTGATGGCACTTTTAGGCTTTCATGTAATATTTGTCCTTCCCCTATTGTCCCATTCTCCATGACAGATACCAAATACTATTGGATCATTTGGAAGAAAGAATAAGTCTTTTGTTTCACAACCAAACATGAATCTGCAAATTACAGCATTTGTTTTCTGTGTTGGTTCCATAAGGAATACCCTAATGGACTCATAATAGACTGTCATTATCACATCAGCGAAAAGTAAGGTGTCTTCAGTAGGATAAACTATTATATTACAATTAAGTAAGTCCAGTGGAGTCATTGGTACTTTCACAAAATTATACCCAAATGCTTGATTATGAAAATCATTAAAAGGGGGACCATAATTAAAATATCTGTCTCTAGCTAGGAGAAATATTTCAAAAAAGCAATATGGTTTTCATATGTAAACTTTTTATGATTCAACAAGTATCATTTTCTCAAGTGGGAAACAAACAATTTTTAGTGCTTACTATGCATCAAGCATTTATAAAACTGAAAATATAAATAAAATTAGAAACAAGGTAGTTTTCATTTAGAAGAGGTGCTTTCAGTGATGGCAGATTAAATAAACATTTACTATTCATTCTTTGTACCTGGTTAGAAGTAGGTACAGGGTCCTGACAGATCCCATAGAATCTACAGAGGTTAGGAAGTGTAGGCTAGGGAAGACATTCTAGAAAGAGCAATATATAAGGGCTTAGTATATAAGGGTGTGCAAGGATTTAATCAAGCAAAAGCACATACAGTGAGATTGTTTGCTGGTAAAGAGAGTGGACCCCAATATGTTTCAGGCAGAGGAAGTGAGCATTTCAAAGTTACATGGGAAGGACATGGCACAACAGGCTATAGTAAGAAATACTCCATGTGGTAAGTGTAGAGTGTCATTGACACCTGGGCAGAGAGGCTCTGGAATAACCAAACCAGAGTTTTTGAAGACAAGTTTCCGGGCTAAGGAGAGGAACTCTACTCTGTAGAATAGGCAATGGAGCTCACTGAAGGATTTTAAGCAGAAGAATGGCAAAATCAGATTTCTGTTTGGAAAAGCAGATTCATAGTCCCTTTTTGAGTGGAATCTTTCCTCACTAATCTTCCGAGAAGTGATGATTGACTTTCTAATTACTGTGAATCTCCTTGCAAGAGTGTCAGCTTCTTTCCTACTGGTTCAAAAAATCTAATGGATATTCTGGCCCATTTTTTCTTAAACATTACTATGAATTCAACTACTTTGCTGTGTTTTTATGCCTTCAGACTCATGACTTTTGCTGTATTTTCTGCCAGAGATAGGTAAATTGCAGGATTTGCAACAGAAGAGTATTTCCAAACTTGAAATAAAATACTCACTGGACTTCCAAACCAAGTGTTTTCACGTAATTGCCAAATTGCCTAGAACTCAAGATTAAAAGGAAAAAATCACGCCACTTCTTTCAACATCTGTGAAGAGGCACATTTAATCAGACATCTACAGTACCTGCGCTTTTGAAAATATGGTATTTCAGGCTCATACTTTACTGATTTGACAATTTACAAATCACCTTTCAATAAGAAAGAAAAATACTGTATTCTTCTGCCCTTGCTTGCTCTGTGTGTACTTCATATAAAATAGCTCAAGTTGCTTATGTAATGAGATGGCTCAGAGATTCTGTGATGCCATATGATCTTACAGAAAAAGTAAAAATAAACATCCAAAGGATCATTCTTTTTCATCCCATTTTGCCAGCTATACCTATTATGTTTCTAAAATATAAAATATGAGATGGTTTTCTTAGTCAGAGTTAATAATTTCCTTCTCAGGCAGTTACTGGGCAGTGTTTGTTTTTTCTCTACTAAAACCTTTATTCATTGCCCAGCATCTTCTGGATCCATTGCTTTCTATTTCATTCTCTCCTTAGTTGGTTTGATTACAACATCCACTTCAAATTACACTTAAAAATAACTCCCCCCCCCCCCGACAAGGAAATGAAGATGGTCTTGTGCTGTGGGCTTCAAGCTGTTTGAGATGGGAGCTATGGTTTTGTTTCTATTTGCTCTGTTATAGACAGAAATCAGCCTTTTAAACTGTAACATTTCACAAAGTTAGCAGCTAAAGTTGCTTGTCTATATTATGTATTGTCTGCTCTAAATGCTTTATATTTATATTAACCTGTTTGATCCTCCCAGTGACTCGTGAGGGTGCTATGACCAGTATCTGCAATGCAGACATGAAAATTGAATCAGTGCAAGAAGTTCAGTAACTTCTCCAGTTCACACAGAGTGAATGGAGACACTCAGAAAGATGGCCCCATAACCCGTGTCCTTAACCATTATTCTAACACTGGAAAACAAACCGATCATCTTTCTTTCTTTCTTTCTTTCTTTCTTTCTTTCTTTCTTTCTTTCTTTCTTTCTTTCTTTCTTTCTTTCTTTCAGATATGGCATCCATCTGTTGAAATGGTATATAATTCACATTTGCACTACCATGTGAGGTGGTAACTCTGGTGTCATGATCCTGATTTTACTGATAAGGAATCTGAGATTGTTCCAATTGTATGGGTAAGAAACCCCACATTTGCAGTCAACGTGGGCACAATGCTGCCTCATAGGGTTCTACATCTGCCCATCAAATACCATTACTTAACTTATGAAAGTGGATTATGTTGGAAGCAAACAACCATAAAATAGCACTGCACATGTCAATATGCTTTTCAACAAGACCCATGGTAAATCCATGCCTACTGCCAGATATGCACTGACCAGGATTTAAAAGGTAAATATTAGAAATGAGTGTGGTTCTCTCTACACTTCCCTACACTTTTTCCCAAAAGTAATTTATATGCAAGCTGTTTACTCAAGTCTCCCCATAGAATCTTTGTTCCACATACAACAATCCCTTCAATGTTCCCAGATCAAGGAAATTAGACTCTTTATTTTTCCCTTGCATTGTCTGAAACAAATTCATTTTTTTCAATGCTCATTCCTTGACTTCTTGATCCCTTTGTGACTGGTACATTTCTAGCTGCTGGGGGAAGGGGGGACAACAATGAAAACAATTAGACAAAAATTATTTTCCTCACTTCTCTAAAAGGGAAGGAGGTGACTGACAAAAAGCAAATAAGTAAGACATATAATAGAACACTTGATAAGTGCTAAAAAGAAAAATAAAAATTAGGGAGGATGAGAATAGAGAATGAGGGAGGGTGCCATTTTAAGTATGTTGATCAGTGTATATAACCATTGAGAAGGTGACTTTGAGCAAAGACTCCAAGAAAGTGAAGAATAGAGATATAGAGGTATCTGGCAAAAGAGCATTTCAAGCAGAGGGGCAGGACGTGTGGGAGCATGTTTGTGTATTCTATGAGTAGCAAATAGTCTGATGTGGCTACAGCAAAATGATCAAGGGCAAGGGTAAGAGTGATTAAAATGGGAACCTGTGGGAAGGTTTAGAGCACAGGAGTGATATGACTTCAGTTTGTAAGGATCATTCTGACTGCGAAGTGGGAGCATTCTGTAAAGGGACAAGAAGGAAGCAGGGCCCATCTTTCAGATGGGGCTGTTAGAAAATCCAACTGAGAGGTGATGATGGCTTGGGCCAGGTGGTGGCAGTAGAAGTGGTGACAAGTGTTAATTCTGGATTTACTTTGTGCAGAGAGCAAACATTATTTCTTGACGGATATTATATGGTACATTAGAGAAACAGAGGAATAAGGATGGTATCAAATTTTTGACATTACGTGGTGAAAGAGGAAAATAATAGAAAAGCATGTTTATAAAGGAATCACAGAAATTACCTTTGGAAAATAAATAAATGAATTATTTGATGAATAAATGAGCCAGTTGGATTCAGGTTCAAACATAACAGCTTAGAAAGGCAAATAATTTTCTGAAAGATAACATAAATTTGTATGTTGATGAAGACAGGTACTGTCTAGTTTTATATTCATGATAGCAGAGACTTTTAAGGTTAACTAGAAAATCATTTCAGGGGCACGTGGGTGGCTCAGCAGTGAAGTATCTGCCTTCGCTCAGGCCATGATCCCGGGGACCTGGGATCGAGTCCCACATCAGCCTCCCTGCTCAGCGGGGAGCCTGCTTCTCCCTCTCCTGTTCCTCCTGCTCGTGTTCTTTCTCTCTCTGTGAAATTAATAAATAAAATCTTAAAAAAAAAAGAAAAAAAAAGATAATCATTTCAGGTTTTATTTAATTAATTTATTTATTTATTTTAGTCCTATTTGCCAGTATACATTCTTCTGTCCACCAACATTTAGAATTTTTCCTTTTTTTTTTTTCTTTCTTAAATTCAGCACATGATACCATGTAGAAAAATTATGGTCTCATTTTTCCACAAGACTAAAAACTTCATGTACCTTTTTAAACTGATTGGACCTAAGGCAAGGAGTTAACTTGGTTTGGGGGCACCTTGGTGGCTCAGTCGTTAAACGTCTGACTTTGGCTCAGGTCATGATCCCGGGGTCCTGGGATCGAGCCCCACATTGGGCTCCCTCCTCGGCGGGAAGCCTGCTTCTCCCTCTCCCACTCCCCCTGCTGGTGCTCCCTCTCTTGCTGTGTCTCTCTCTATCCAATAAATAAATAAAATCTTTAAAAAAAAAAAGGAGTTAACTTGGTTTGAATGTCTTTTTTCTTTCCCAGTGTGATAGCTCCGTACATATATGAAATCCCTTATCTAATTCTTGGAAATTTCACAAGACATGAGTAGAATTAAATCACTTTGGAAATAGGAATTTATTTGGAAATAGGAATTTGATCTTACTATACACACAATGACCTAAGGATGAGATCACCATTAATATTTTACACACACACACACACACACACACATACATAATATAGAACTATTTTCAATAAAATGTCCTATGTACTTTCTGAGGTCATGTTATCAATAACCACTTTGAATAGACAGTGCAGTTATTATCATCTTCCTTTTATATAGTTGGAAACTGAAGTTCAAATAAAGGGACTTTTCCAAGGTCATCCATTAAGTTTCTGAGGAGAGTTGAACCCCAATGTTTTAGATGCTAATTTACTCCTACCACTACCATACACCTCCCTGACGTATAAATTCTATAACCTCTAATTCTTTTTGTTACATTCTCATGAATTTACTCCTCTCTTTTCTTAGCTCAAATACTTAAAATCTATCTGGAAGCTCCTTATTGTTTTGGTTTTATCTGCTCCAGTGCATGCCCGACCAGTGGATTTTCACAGGGGATTTGAAAGTTATGGCATTTGAAGCATTTAAATTTTTATTGTCCTGAAAATATATTTTCCCTTACCTGCTATCAAAACCTCATGTACTAAAGTTTCGCATTCAGATTAAAATCTGCAACATTTAGATTATTTTGACAATCTTAATTGTAAATGATTACACAAATGATAATAAAGAAGTTGTAATTCTGTGTTCGTCATATCTTAGAATCATTAAATATTGTCTAACTCATGTTTACAGACAAAATAATATTTCCTGATTGCTGCATTAATTAGGTTTCCTTTAGCTTCATGATTCAATGCCCTGTGGTCTCCTATTAATTTCCTTTTTCTTTGGTTATTTCTGTGGAAGGGCCAAGGTGCTATGAAAATATGCCATTGAGACTGTAATCCATTTAGCTTATTTCTGTGCTCAGACAACCCTTTTGGGAGCAGACACTCAGCAAACTGATTATAGAGATGTTTTCCATATCTAGTGACTCACCGAGGTTTTCAAAAATTCAATACATTGGTTTATACCATAAGCATGTTATCTTATTAATAAACTTTTGTGCCTTTTGCTACCAGGACTGTTTAAGATTTTTCCTGAAAAATAAGTGTTAAGTGCTTGGCATAGAAATGAAAGGGGTGTCATAGCAATGTGCACTAGAATAGATTGGGGGTTAATGCTCCACATTATTGAGAGGGAGTGACGAGGCACTGTGGACCATTCAGGCAGGGTTCTACCCTTGGGTAATGAACACAGAATTCTCTTCTTTTCCTTTCTTCCCTTTAGTTTTTCACTGAAGTATTTTTAGTTCAACAAGAGTAAGTGACTCTGAGTGAGTGCCTCACACTCTATACTGTGGAAAATGCTATTTATTATTGATATCGCTTTGCATATTCTATGGAATATAAAACACTCTAAATTCTCTACTGGTGCCTTTGGCACAATGGAGAAGAGAACTTTTTGAAAGGAAAACATTGCCTCATCTATAATAAATTAATAACAACTCAATATGTGGTTTTTAAAAGTAACTAAATGCATCCTAGCTATTTTCGAAGGGATTTTAGGCTATATGCAAATACACAGCTCTAAAAATTTCAATTTGGGGATTAGCATTTTGATGCTTTCTCTCCCTTAGGTTGTGCTTGCCCTACCTAAAGTGTTTGTATTCTTTCCGAAATTTTGTATATGAACAGACAGGAAATAATTAACTCTCATTTGTCAAGTGTTTTATAATTTACAATTTGGTGTTTTGTTGTTTATATTCTTTTCCTCTTGCCAACTGTGGAAAAATATCACAGGATAGGTTACTATTAGTTCATGTTCTAGATGAGAAAACTGAATTTTGGAAAAGCTGTGGGTCTGGTTATGGCATGTGATGGCTTGCTGAGAATTGAAGTCTTCATTTGTCCCAGCCCGTTCAAATTTTTTCGTTTTTTTTTTTTTTTTTTGGTTTGGTTTTTGTTTTGTGGGTTTTTTTTTTTCTGACTCTAACTTTCATTTTCCTATTGCCTCCCTGCACAGTCTCTTTAGATAGTTATTTCATTCAGCCCATCTGTTTTTTAAACTCGCCTTCTGAAACTTTGCTGTTGCACTATTTCTGTGTCTCCTATTTGCACTTAGCTTCTGGAACTCCATCCCTAGTCTTTGGTTCTCAAAGTGAGTTAGACAGAAAATCAGACATAAAGCAAGTAAAGAAAAAGTAGTTCTCGGTTTCCATAAGGTCTGTTAATCCTCAAAGTTATAGAGAAAAGATGGAGCTGGTGTTACTAAGCCTGTTCCTGCTGGGGGAGATGGGATTCCAAAGCCTTGGGTTTCTGTCACTTTTTTGGCATCTGCTAGAGGGGTTACCATTTGCAAGTCATATGAACCACTCCGGTTCTCATTCTCCTGATAGAAAATGTTGGTAATAATCCCTCATTTTCTGACAAAGCTATTAGGAAGAGCAAATGGTCTGTGAAAGTGAGTATTTTTTTTGCTTTGTAAAGCCCTATGTAAGGCTATATCAGCTACTATAATTATCATTACCATAGACCTCCTCAGAGCAATCAGCAGCAACTGCTTACTGCTAATGAAAAAAAAATTGAAGCCACAACGAATATTATGCTCTCTCTGTGCAGGTATGAACCTTCAACAAGAAACTCAGATAAATGAGTTTAATGTATCTTTATTTTCTTTAAAATAATTTTAGTTTAGATCTGTCCCTCCTTCCTCCAGTTGGGCAGGATATATAAAATCACGAAGTTTTGAGACACGCCTAAGCATTAGACTGGTCTCTCTCATGATCGATGGACCTGCGTTTGCACCAGTGAAGTACCTACTGTCCCATCACTCATGAGGTGGGTCTGGTGGCTGTGATATCTCCTTGTCAGGTTTGAGGCATAAGATTCTTTACGATGCCTGAAAATCTAAGCATCTTGGACCTAGTTATTCAAGATGCAGTAGGCAGTTAATCCCAACAGGTCTTGACATCTCTGGGGGAGGGGGGTGCCCAGGTTCTAGGCTAATTGCTACTCTATTGATCTCCAAAACTTCCCAGCTTTTCCCAGAGTTAAAGTTATCTTCCTCTCCAGACTACTCAAAGACACGCTCTAAATTCTTTATCTTAAAACTCCCACATCTCTTTAAGTATTCTTTCCCATTGAATCAGGTTCTGGTTTTGTTTTGTAAAACACACTGAAGAAAGGAAATAAAAAGAAACTGACTGCCTTTTTATAATGATGGAAGAAAAAAATATATAGGGAAGATGAAAATAAACTAGTATGTCAGTAATTACACATGTAATTAATGATTCAGGTTTAAATAGTTAAAACACAAAATGAAGCTGTCTGCCATCCTAGTTTGCAGAAAGGTTTTAACCAAGAAATTGACTTGATGTTATTATACTAGATTTTCCTCAAATTTTCTAGTATAAAAAATAAGTTAGCATCACATGCAATGATTCCAGCAGTGTGAGTGAGAAACTTCAGGATGGGAGAGAGCTAGGGAGAGAAAGAGGAGTGAGGAAAACACAGAAAGAACCAGATCAGTACACAGGGAAAACAGGTTTTGTTTAGTCTTCAGATAAGAGATAATTGAGGAATCGTTTTCTACGGAAAAATTATGTTTTATAATTCCAATCTTTCACTGAAATAATAAAGGTAATATGTAAGGAAAAAGTAATGTGCAACCAAGACACAACAAATCTTAGATATTTTAATTACAGTATTTTAATTTTTTTTTCCTGATGATGAAAGTGATAGGGAACCGTTGTGGAAATTTGGGAACTTAAATAAGAAAATCATCATTACTCATAATCTATTGCACAAATATGTATATGTAGTAAAAATGTCTTCACTTTACACAATTTGTTCATACCTTAAAAATTATTTGAATAGGTCATTTTAATGGCTATTAACATTCTCTTCTAGAAACGTATTGTAAGCTGTTTACTCTCCTTTCACGGGAACTTTAAGTTGTTTTCATTTCTTTGATATTACAAATTACATGGAATTAAAAATTCATGTACATAAATTCTGTCCTCATTTTAATCATTCCATTGTAAAGATTCCAGGAAATTAAATTATTTAATTAAAGGAATAAATGCATTTATTACTCTATATGGTGATAATTTTTTATTATTGATGAACTTTAAAACTGATTTTAATCATTTCTTCTTGATTGTAAAAAGAAAACAAAAACTTGTTTCATTAACTTATTTAATGATAGAAAGCCACTCTATCCTCCAAATGTAATCTTTATGAGAACATGGAGACCTCTGGAATTAGCCATGTCATACGTTTACTCATAGTATTCTTCTTTCCTGATTTTTTTTTAAGATTTTATTTATTTATTTGACAGAGAGAGAGACAGCCAGCGAGAGAGGGAACACAAGCAGGGGGAGTGGGAGAGGAAGAAGCAGGCTCCCAGTGAAGGAGCCTGATGCAGGGCTCGATCCCACAATGCCGGGATCACGCCCTGAGCCGAAGGCAGACGCTTAAGGACTGAACCACCCAGGTGCCCCATCTTCTTTCCTGATTTTTATGAGTAAAATGGATAAGCAGATATCAGGACCACATTCTCCTGACTTGGAATAAAATTCAGTGTTCTCTCACTTGCTGCTAATGCACCATGAGTGGAGACAGTATTATCTCCCTATCCTGAGTCACATCCCTCTTGGAAATGTGAGTTCCAGTGACAGACCAGCTAGCTTTCTGACACACACCAAAGCTCACAGTAGTTTAAAGCTTGGTTGATGTGTATTGAAATCCAATATTTGAAAATGAGAAACTTAACGCTTTGGTAGTAAGCATAGGTCAGTTTACCCTACGTTATTCAACTCCAGCATCATGATTTCCCCCAAGTTGTGCAAGTACTGAAAATCAGCCTGTTAATTCAAATGTGAAGAATTCCTAATATCTCATGTGCCATCTCATGTTGCTGGGGACGCACAGAAAGCCACTTGAGACTATCCAGTGCCTCATCTACCATACAGTAAGTGAAATAGCTGTTCTTAGCAGGTGGGACTCAATCTAAATAAAACTCAAAAGACTCCAAAAGTAAAGGAAAAGACCAAATGTTCAATCCAAATTTTACTTTATGAGTCACAATCTGAAACATTTTTCTTCATGGGATTTGTTTCCTGAATATTATATGCTGTCTTAAACAAAAGGAGAAATTGTATCTGCATGTGGTGAAAGATTCTCAGAAAAGCAATGACCTTGTTGTCAAAACAATTCCATTTTAGATGCCTTTTGACTGTTCCCTACCATTGTGGCTCGAAGTCATTTGACCTCAAATGATTGAGATGAGATTTCCTCAGTCTCATCCTTCAGAATGAGATTTCCTCGTATGAAAACTGGTTGGAGTTACATCTTATGTGGATTCAATATGATTAAAAAATATGATAGCGTTCTAAAATTTGCAAAGTACCACAATATAAAAGTATAAACATGTAAAAAGCAAACTTTGGAATAAGAGTCCGGCTCCTGGCCAAAATACCTATTTGTAATCTTTCAGGCCTGACCATTTGCAATTACAAAGGCTTTCAACCTGGCAGGTCTCAAGGAAGAAGGCTATCCACTGCACCTCAAACTTGGGGTACAGCCAGTGCACTGCAGTCTCTGAAGGGAGTTTCAGTCAAGGACTCAGGGCCCCCTGGTAGCCATGAGCTTATGCATGTGTGTTTTCCTTGGTATCCTTAGCCCAAGAACCTCCTTTTGGGTATTTTACCACCCCCATCCCTCCACCATCTCTCTCTCCCTGGACCCCAGTTTAAAACTATTGATCCTTCTTTAGCCAGTGACCCTGTGGCTAAGGTTGCATCATGAGTCAGATTATATATCCACCAGAGGGGCTTCAGACCATTTGGAGCTTTAAAATGCTGGTCTAAGTGCAGAGTCATATTCTCCTGGATTCTGTAAAATAGAATTTTATGAGTGTTTTTTTCCTTTTCTATTTTTTATATAATCATTGATCCATAACTCAATCGCTTATTCCACGTAATTTCACTAATGGTAACAATCTTTAGGCAAGGTTTTTTGTTTCATTCTTTAGATGTTTTAGATGCTTCTATTTTCTTTCTCACATTTTTTTACCTGCTTTATTTTTTTTTCTCTACGGTTTCATTTTAGTCTTGTCTTTATAGCTTTGTTACTTTCTAGAATTTTCAATTAATCTTTTACTTTCTGGGATTCCTTTTTATTAAGAAATAATATTTTAATACAAAATATTTACTTATTTTCCATCCATGTTTAAACCCATTTTGTATGTGTTTTCTTCTCTGGTGTACACCACATATTTTTTTTTTTCTTTTTCTTCCTTTTTTAAAATTTTATTTATTTATTTGATGGAGAGAGAGAGAGAGAGAGTGAGCACAAGCAGGGAGAGCAGTAGGCAGAGGGAAAAGCAGGCTCCCTGGGAGCCCAATGCAGGGCTCTTCTTGAGCACCAGGACCTTGAAATCATGACCTGAGCCAAAGGCAGAGGCTTAACCATCTGAGCCACTCAGGCACCCCTTCTTTTTTATTAATGTGAAATTCGTCTACTATAATATTATCCATTTTAAAGTATACAATTTAGTGACATTTAATATATTTACAATCCATGCCACTGTCACTCTTTAGAACTAGATATAGTTCTAAATCATTCTCATCCCCAAAGAAAACCCATGAAGCTGTCGCTCTTCACACATTATATGACCTTTCATATCTGGTATCTTTCACTTCACATAATGTTCTTGCGGTTCATCCACATTGTAGCATACATCACTGCTTCTTTCCTATTTATGGTTGGTTGATATTCCATTCATGAATACACCACAGTTGATTTATCCATCCACTCATCCATTAATGGACATTTGGGTGGTTTCCACCTTTTGGATATTTTGAACAGTGCTCCTACAAACGTGTATGTACACATATTACTTTGAGTATCTCTTTTCGATTCTTTTGGGTATATACCTAAGTGTGGAATTGCTGGATCACATGATTATTCTACTTAAATTTTTAAGGAACTGACAAACTTTTTTCTAGAGTGGCTGAACAATCTTACATTCCCATTAGCAATGCCCAAGTTCTCTAATTTCCCCACATCTGCATGAACACTTGTTATTTTCTGGTTTTCTTATTATCACCATTCTGGTGGATATGAAGCAGTATCTTATTATGATTTTGATTTGCATTTCCCTAATGACTAATGACATTAAGTATCTTTTCAGGTGCTTGTTGACCATTTATATATCTTTTTTGAAGAAATGTCTATTTAAGCCCTTTGGTCATTTTTTTTTTTTAATTTGAGTTGTTTGTCTTTTTGTTGTTGAGTTGTATTCCTTGAATAGTGAAGATGCTGGAAACTTATATACATGATTTGTAAATATCTCTTACATTCTGTAGGTTGTCTTTTCACTTTCTTGGTAATATCCTTTGATGCACAATGTTTTCAATTTTGATATAGTCTAATTTATCTATCTTTTGTTGTTGTTGCTCTATCATATACTTTTTGTACTATAATTTTCTTGGTTTCCTGGTACCACATTGCCATACTTTATAACAACAGCCTGAGAGGTCCTGTGTAGTTTCACTCTTTGAAAGATTTCCTTTTCTTTTTCTTCTTCTTAAACTTTCCTACTTATCTTTCTCACCTATACTCTTCTTTTCTTTTTATTTTAAACACTATCATCTTTTTATGTTTACCTAACCAAGGTTCATGTGCTTTTCTCACTTTTAACGGTTTGAAAGAATTACCTTAATTGTAGTATTTTGGAAGTCTGTGTTACAGAATAATTCATGGTAGAAAACTAGACCGGCCTATGTTTAAAGAAGGTCCTAAACTTAATTTCTCTTGCCAATGACAGTTTTTTTCTTCTCTCCTTCATGACTCGAGGTGACTTGCCTGAGTACTGAATGAGGGAGATAGGGAAGTGGCAAGAAGGGAAGAAGAAAGATAGTTAAATAGCCCAGTTCTAATAATGTGGTATCCAAAGGACTCTAACCAGTATTTCTGAAAGCACTGAATTTATGACAATGTCCTTTGAATCTAAATTTAATTTTTAAAATACATTAGGGCAGCTGATTAGCTTAGAAGGACAGAGGCAGTGTGGGAATGGAATGGGCTTTTAAGCTAGAAGTGCCTTTGAAACCTGGCTCTGCTTTTTGGAGCAGTGTGTCCTCCACATACACATATACGCCTTCTTAACCTTTCCAACCCTCGGTTCTTTCAGCCGTGTTTTTTGTTTTTCCCTTAGCTGTGGCATTTTATAAGGACAGACTGAAATAATAATTGTGAAGCTCTGCATGTGGTAAATATTCACCAAATGTTAATTCCATTTTATTATTTTATGATTCTTACTGCAAAGGGAAAGATCAGTGTATAATGTGATAATCATAACATTGTTGAGGTCAGACATATTTATATTAGGTTTCTCTAAGATTCAGACATAAAACTTCCAAATGCAGAATATTTAACTCATTGAATACCACAGCAAAGCACAGGGTAACCTATAAAAATAACACTTTCATATGGCATAACCTAATAAATTTCCCTCATCTTTTCAAACAAACCAAAGCTGCTTTCTTTGCACATCCCCTTCATTTTGGGGTGAAAAAACCTGGAAGCTTTTCTGTATTTTAAAAGAATTAGACAAGAAAACACTCAGAGCTCCTGGCTGTCTCAGTCAGTAGAGTATGAGACTTTTGATTTCGGGATTGTAGGTTTGAGCCCCATGTTGGGTGTAGAGATTGCTTAAAAATAAAATCTAAAAAAAAGAAAAGAAAAGAAAACACTCTTAGAACTCACTTTAAGATATATGAGACTAGGAAAGCAAGCACAGAGAGGCAAGAACTATGAGTGGGGAATTAAAGGTGGCTGGTGTCATAAAATATTAAAACATGGCTTAATCAGAAGTCAGATATGTAAGCAGGCTTAATTAGAAATACATATTATTATTTGACTTTAAAGCATAAAATGAAAAATTAAAGCAATCTTATAGGATATGTAATCAGTGAGGAATAATATGTTGTAAAATGAGTCTGATGCTGTAATTGGTGTATGCAATTAAAATTAATTAATTTTAGTTAGCATACATACATGCAAATATGAAATAAACAAATTTTAAATATTAAACTCATAATTATAGTGACACTGGTATGTTCCTATGAAGAAGCAAGAGAATACTCTATGGCACTTAGTCACCCTCAGCTATAATATGCTGTTTTTGTTCTGTCTACAGGATGTTAGGGCAATTGTGATTATGTGAAGTGTACCCATTCCTAATTTTTTAAATTAAAATTCACAGTGATGTTTTGCTTGTGTCAAATTTTCTCTCCTCTCACATCTTAAATGAAAAAGGGACTTAATTTTAATTAACACATCATTGCAGGTACTCTAATATTAATGTTCGTTAAGCCCTTTATAAGATTCATTAGCAATCATTTTGTGATGAAAGTACCCAGGAGGCAGATATAAAGTTGGGAGGCTATTTTTTAGTGATTTCACTATTGATTTTGCAAAATACTAAAGACAGGAGTACAATGCTTCAAGAGTCCATAGTCAGGTAGGAATAAAGTCATTCTAAGAGTTAAGAAGAGATAGAGGTAGAGAAAGGAAAAGGATAAGAGAGTATCTATCTATCTATCATCTATCTATCTATCTATCTATCTATCATCTATCTATCTATCTATCTATCTATCATCATCTATCATCACCATCTATCTATCCATCCCTCTTTCCATATATATCTATATATATGGAGAGAAGGGAGGGAGAGAGAGAGAGAAAACATTGCCTGATCCAATGTTAATATTGGTAGACTCCAATGAAGTTGTCAAATAATCCAAACACCAGAGTGGAAACAAAACCATGATAATCAGAATGAAATTTGGACCTATTGTTTAAAATTGATTCCATATCTGTAGATTACATAAAAGAAGATGAATTAATATATCATTGGCCTTTATTTTTTTTAAGATTTTATTTATTTATTTGACAGAGAGAGAGATAGCCAGTGAGAGAGGGAACATAAGTAGGGGGAGTGGGAGAGGAAGAAGCAGGCTCCCAGCAGGGAGTCTGATGTGGGGCTCGATCCCAGGACCCTGGGATCAGACCCTGAGCCTAAGGAAGACGCTTAACGACTGAACCACCCAGGGACCCCTATCCTTGGCCTTAAAAATATGTGGTTTCTTCCATGCATTATCCCCAGCCAACAACCGTCTATAAGGCAATCTGAAATTTATTAGGCCATTTAGGTGCACCTGTCTTTTGGTGCTACTGTCTACCACTATCATCTACTACATCTCTGCTTCTGAAATATTCTACTTGTTGCTAGACTCCATCTTCTTGGCTCTATTCAGGTTAATTTTTGCCTCTGATTCACTGGTAAAACTTGGTACATGCAGCTAATGCCCCACAATTTCCCCTGTGCATTGTGAAGGATTGAGCAGAAGCTTCTCTCCAAAGGTAAACTCATGCCATATGCCATCAACTTTAGCAACATCTCCCTCACTGCAGCCTATCTGATAGATACCAGAAGGTGGAGATGGAATAATGAAAGAAGAGAAAACAAGCAAGAGGAAGGAGCTCAAGGAGAGACAGAAGGATTGGTGAGGTCTTCTCCAACACTTTTCTAGCCTTCAATATTATTTTGACAGATACTAAGAGGCATCAGTTGAATTCTACAGCTGCTTGGCAACAGCTGCAATGGTGACATTCAGGTTCTGGAGCTGGATTATTGACTTTCTTTTGACCTACGAGCTTTTCCTGACTCCAAATAGAGAGAAAAAGGAGGAAAAATGACTTTCTGTCATGCCCTATCCAATAACCCAATGTTTACTTAGACCACCAAAATTCCCCTGCTCACATAGTGAACAGTTTGTGTTTTTAAAAATACTCATTCATTTATCCATTCATTCATTTATTATGAAGTAGTAGTTATGTTGACTTTCTCTTCATGCATATTTTTAGCAGGTACTCCTGGCTCAGACTCATTCCATTTGGGTCCCTCTACATCTTATACATGGCTTTCCCTCATGGATTTGGAAGACTATCATAGCCTTGGTGTCTTCCTTTGCTTCAAGTAAAGAATTTTGGTTCAGAATCCCTGAGTTTCTGTAACTTACTTTCCATTTATCTAGTGAGGGGAAGAATTTGGGCCACATGGTTTTAAGAAAAACAATAACAACAATAGCAACAACAACAAACAATGGAGTAATTTCCCAGACCTATTACTCAATGTCAAAGAATAGGAATACGACTAGCTTTCCTATAGGATATGGTTGTCTGAAATAAACACAGAGGGACTGTCTTCTTGAAGCTTTCTTCGTGACATTGTAATGTGGTTCTCCAGAGAATCAGAACCAATAGAATATGTATGTATAAGTGTTCATGTGCACATGCATATATAGATAGATGATATATAGGTATAGATATAGATATGTAGATATAGAATTAAATGCAAATAGAGATACAGATGCTGCCAGAATCTCAGCAAGATTTTACTTGAGATATAGACAAAGCTATTCTAAAACTTAAGTGGAAAAGGTAAAGGAACTAGAATAACAAACGTTCTAAAAATAGAAATGGGAGAAAATTACTACTTGATTTCAAGACAGTATAGGGCTATAGTAATCATGACTGTGTTTGGAGGGATAGATACCTTGATCACTGGGAAAAATAGAGGGTCCAAAAATAACTTCACAAGAGTATGGATAACTTTCATTTATATTTTCTTTTTCTTTTTTTAACAGTTTGAGATATAGTGCACAACTCAACACTTGTACCCATTTGGAATGTACAGTACAATGATTTTTAGTATATTAATAGATACTTATGATTATCACCACAGTTGATTACCTCAAAAAGAAACCTTGCACTCTTTAGTTATCACCTTATACAGTCCATCCCTCCATATCCCTTAACTACCATCCCTAAGTAACCACTAATCTACTTTCTCTCTGTAGATTTTGTCTATTCTAGACAATTTATCTAAATGGAATATGATATTATGTGACTGGTTTCTTTCACTTAGCATAATTGTTTTTAAATTTATTTATGCTGTAATATATATCAACATTTTAATTTTTATGGCCAAATAATATTTCACTGTGTGGATATACACTTTTTTCTATTCATCAGTTGATGGGCATTTGGGTTTTACAGCTAACTGACTTTTGGCAAAGTTCCAAAAATAATTCAATGCAGGAAGCATAATCTCTTCAACAATGATACTAAAACTATTGGATATCATAGTCAAAAATAATAAACTTCATAACTGATGTGAAAATTAATTCAAATTACAGAGTGCAATATAAAATTTAAAACTATTAAAGTTTTAGAAGAAAACATAAGAAATCTTCAGGATATAGAGCTTGGTGAAATATTCTTAGACATGACACAGAAGGTATGATTATTTTAAAAAAGTAATAAATAGGACTTCATCAAAATTAAACTTTTTTCCCCTCTACTATAGACTCTTTAAGATGAAAACAATAAGGTGCAGATTTAGAGAAAAGGTTTAGAAATCACATATCTGACAACTCCTATCTAAAGATTATAAGGAATTCTCATAAGTTATCATTAAAAAATAAAAATCAAAAAATGGGCATAAGACATGGACATTTCACTGAATAAGATATATGGTTGGTGAAAAGTACATGAAAAAATGTCTAACTTTACCAGCCAATTTCTGATTTAGATGTATACTTTCTACAGTCTATCAACAATGACAATTACATGTAAGCTTAATTCAGAGCACATGAGCACAATCAAAATTTCTGAAAATATTTCTAAAACTATTAATTTTATCTCTTTCAATGAATTTTTCTGGGGAAAACATTCAAAAGTGAAATTTCATGGTGACCACAATCAACATACACTAGTTTAGGTGGTCTCTAGACCTATGCTTCTATAGTGTGTATTACCCACCTACTTGCCCTGATTCATTTTATCACATAGGAAATGTTAATTAACAAACTTGAAAGTCCTTAGAATGATGTGATATTTAGGTAAGAGAGTTAATTTCTACTTAGAAGTTTTATAAAGCCTCTAGTGTTGTATTTTTTCTAAACATTTATATTATTCCAAAAATATTCTAATGGTCAATGTCAGCTCTTTTATTTTGAGGGCAAGGTAAAAAAAAACCATGCAAATCATTTCATTAGGTTTCACTTGTAATTACTAGAACCCAGATTCCCCAAATTCACCAATGTTCCTAGACTGCCAGGGAGTGACATTCTTCACCTCTGTAAAGATGAGATCATCATAAATCAGGTCCTACCCTACTTCCCTGAAAGGGCTTTCTAACTCTTGTTTCTGATATATAAATAGCATACAAATAAATAAAACATTTAAATTAAATTGATCTTTAAATCTTTCATTTTTGTCATGATCATTGTTACTAATAAGATTGCTGAAATATAAAACTAAATAATGCCCTAAATTACATACACAATGTAAAAACATAACTTTTGAAGTTATCTTTTCTACCAGACAGAAAAAAGTAATCATGGTTATGATTTTTTTTTTATTTTTGTCTTTCCAAATTATCATCTACACTTACAGAACTGTAAAACATCTGACCTCAAATCAGTTGTGACTAGTGAATTGAACAAATCTTCATTCATCAAGAAAGAATGGTAACCCTGTTGGGCATATTAGAAGCTCTGACATAATATTAGTCGCATAATTATCATTTTGCCTTATTTCCAATTTATTCTGAACACAGTACCTAAATGGTATAAGTTTATGTGTTTTTGACATTTATGTAAATGGTATCTTCTGTAAACACTCTGAGTCTTGCTCTTCTACTCAATATTGTGCTTGTGTGATCTATGTTGTTGCTTAAGCTCCTGCATTTTTTATTTCATTTGATTACTGTGTTGTATTCCATTGTGCAGATATAACCTATTTCCCATCATACTGGCAAACAAGTATAGAGTCCTTTTGCTATGTAGATTGTATATACATATGTATGAGATATCTATTAATACATAACAAATTACCACTTTGGCCGTATTGTATTGGTTAGAAGCAAGTAACCAGGCCAGCCAACACCCAGGGGAAGGTCCTCAAGCACATGCACAGCAATAAATGGAATTTCACTATACAAATATCTCTGCAAGAAGATTTAATGACTGCATGGTAGGAGTTCTGCAATAGGAACTTTGCTTAGCACCAAAAGCAAATAATCTCTAATCCTCTTAACTGTCCTGTAAGTATTATTATCCTCTTCTTACAATTTAGGGAAGTGTGGCTCAGCAGGGTTGGATAATTTGCCTTTGGAAGGTCTGGTGTATGAGAAAGAACATATCGACGGGTTCAGAACCAATGTTGTCAGCATGCTGTTTAAATATAATAATAATAAGCATTAGTGACTAGAGAAAATTAATATTGTTGCTCATCTTAATTATGACCCAACTCCTATCTCCACCAAACACAAGATACAATTTAACGACTTTCCTCTAGATTTCACACTGGATGTATTCCCAAGGTAAACAGTAACAGAGTAGCTCTACTTCATATCGCCATATGTGAATTATTCTATGACCTTTTGATTCTTTGAAATATCAGCTTGGAACCTCTAATTTGATAATATGTAGGTACTGCCTGGCTAAAGTTAGTGCAGTTATATGATTTACTGCCAATAGCAACACCACTAGTTCTGTGTAGCATTGGGCCTATCTAGGTGCAGACAATATTGGCATTAAGTCTTATTAAACACTTGATGGAAAAGTAAATTTCATCTCATTGTGTTTTTACAGTTAGAATAAGAGAAAATTTCCTTTTCTTTTCTATTGCCTTTTCTTTCTCTTTCTTTCTTTCTTTCTTTCTTTCTTTCTTTCTTTCTTTCTTCTTTCTTTCCTTCCTTCCTTCCTTCTTTCTTTCTTTCTTTCTTTCTTTCTTTCTTTCTTTCTTTCTTTCTTTGTTAAGTGGTAGGTTAGCTCCATATACACAGAATTCCTTAAAAGATGGTATGGAAAAATCTGCAATTGACAGCCATGGCTGGCATTCCCCACCTCATTTCATTGCTGATTGAAGGCCAAAAAAGATTGTATATAGATTTCATGATGCATAAATACATACTTTGAGAACATTTTCCTAGTTCTCAACACCTCTCGCTTGAACAATTTCAATAGCCTCCTAGCTATGCTCTTTGTTTTCCCTCTTATTCCTCCAATTATTTAATTTACTCAATCAATGAATATCTATTAACCTTCCAGATATTCCCAGAAATCTTTTTAAAATGCATCTCTGATCATATTACTTCTGATGGTTCTAAAATGCACTTCTGATCATGTTACTTCTCTACATGGTTCTTTATCATCTTCAGGACATAGTCCAAAGACTAGAATAGAGGGCTTCAGGCCTCCTTGCTCATGCCACCGGCCTTTGTAAACACATCATCAGGGTGTACCAACCAACTTTTCTATTCCAACTACTCTAACCTATTGTATTCATCCATGTTTTTATAGTCATATGCTTTTATTACATTGCCACATGCCAATTTTAAAATTATATTTTAAAGCTCAGGAAATCCTTACTTCCTTTCTAATTCTTTTCTTTTTTTTTTTTTTTGTTTCCATAGTATTTTGTATAACACTTTTTTAACTGTTCCATTTTTATCTATTTTTATTACACAAATAACCATGAGTATATTCCCACCACAAAAGATTAAAATAGCAGGTTAGGGATAGGGCCATCACCGAAATGATTTACAGGGGCACCCAGCAATGACATTAAAGTTCAGTGGGTCCCCACATATGTCACCTGGGTTCCAACACAATCTTTCTTATACTTATTGTGTAGCAACACTGTAATTTTCCTTTGGCAAATGGAGCTTTTCACTTCAGCTTTCCCCTATGCTTTTCAGTTCAATAGCACAAGGAGACCAAATTAGCAAAGGGGTATTCTCAGATTCTAATTTTGAGGGACCATGGATATGTTCTCTTATAAAAATATTCCTCTCTTTAAGAACTCTAACTTAGCCAAGTTCATAGTTTTGGGAGTAAGATACAAAAACTCTGTTAGTGACTTATTAGGTGAGTAGAACCCTTCTATATCCACCTGAATTCCTGGACTCATGGATTCTGATTATAGGGAAATGCCTTCATATATTGGCCACTGGTTTAAAGACTATCCCACATCCTTTAAATGGTATCTGGATCTTCTTATATGGTGGTATCTCTCAGTTGGTAGTACAACTCTTCTTTTAATAGGCCATTTCACTATTATAGCAAGTTGATTGCCTTTGGGTGATGTGACTAACAGTAGACCAGTAAATGACATAGGTATTTAGCTCATTGTCTACTTTCATGTAAAATGAGGTTCTCCACCATTGAAAAATGGTATGTGATGCCATGTCAGAGAATAAGTCATTCTATCAGTCTAGGATGGAGGTGATAGAAAAATTGAACACAAGGAAGACAAATTTGCATTTAGAATATGTATCTATCTCTATAAGGATGGATTGCTGTTCTCCCCAAGATGGAAAATTTCCAATGCAATCAACCTGTCACTAGGTGACTGACTAATCCCTTCTACTCATCAGTTCTGGGAGTGGTGCCATATCAGTGCCTGCTTTTGACCCCTGTTATTGGCAATTTGCATACTTGGTAGACATAACAGTCAGATCAGCTATGTGAGGGAGATTTCATGTAGTTGAGCCTTCATGGAACTTCATGGCTCCTAAAATTGGCTTCATTGCTCATAAGTCCATTAAGCAAAACTTGAGATAGCTGAAAAGAGAGACTTACTGATAGTTCCAGGATAAGTTCTCTTAACCCCCTGGATATTGGCAGCCTGAGTCACAGTGCATTCAACCTGTAAGCATTTTCATGGAACACAAATATATTCTTATTCTATTTCTATTCTGACAAAAACATCCGCATTCTTCTTGAGACTTCCCAGGCACTGATTTTCCAATGTTATTCAGTAACTATGGGAACTCAAATAAGATTTATCTCCATTGATCTAGAATTTATCTGATTACATAAATCAAGTAACACCTTAGTAAACTGCCCATCTATTTGATTCCTATGGGCCCTGTGAAAAATTAGTCATCATGATATATCCCTAAAAGTCAAAACACTTGAATTGTGACCGTGTCCCTGTGGATTATTGCAGCAATTGCATCTACCTATTAAGAATGATTAAATGCCATCATGTAGCATCTGCCACGGCAGTATCATATTACTCTCACCAAAATAGGGAGCCCAAATTCATAAGAGTGAAATGGGAGCCCAAAAAATACCCTTTTATTTTCAGACTGGAGAGACTACAATAGACACCAACTGTAAAAGAGGTTCACGAGGATGCATTTTTAATAATTTAATGGAGATTCCTCTGAGTCTCCTGAGGGGTGGCATCTATTCCAACATTCCCATATTCCAGAACTTTCAACCCCTTTTCTCTATTGTGTACCAGAGAAGTTCTGGATTTCAATCTTTTTGAATTTAGTGCACCGGTGAACTCAAGTTTCAATATATCAACTAAGGAAGCTTTTACATCCACTCTTAGATCATAGATCCCTGACCTCCTTTGTCTAAAACCCTTAGAATCTCAATTCCACCATTGTTTTCCAGATTACTCTCAGAGCAGAATATAATGTAAAATGTAAATGTAGAGAGTAAAATTCAGGACTTAAATCTCCTTCTAGCATAGATCCTTGGCAAAGGCAAGATTATATAAGTAAGTTAATTTTCAAAATAAACATATATATATGTACATATATGTTATATATAAATATAATTATATAAATTAAGCTCCACATTTAAATTAATATATTAATTTATATTATATTATAATCTCTCATTTATATATATATAGAGAGAGAGAGAGGTTCTGAAGGTCAATTAATGATAATGCACAATATATTACTGTCAACATAATAATCTCATGGGAAAGGAGTAGAATGGTATTTTGGATTAGAATAAATAATAAAAATAAAACTGGGAGGAAAAGTATTTTTGAAAAGTGGGAGATGGGGGTCAGAAGTGGTTTGTGTTAACAAAGTGATGGTCTTTTCATAAATCAATGATTGTCTATATTCGATGTCCCTTTTCTATTCTTTATTCCCAAGAGAGATCTTTTAGTTGCTTATGAATATGGATTTGTATTTTGTATACATGTTACAAACAAGTTTCCACATCTGTCACATGTCAAACTCTTATGGTAGTTTCTACAATTCATATGATATGTGTGAAATCAATTCTGTCACCATTTTACTTTCTGACTTTTAGATTTTGCATCAGGAAAGACTTTTCTATCATAAAGTTACACGTATATTATCCCATAAAATATTTTTTTTCTTAAAGATTTTATTTATTTATTTGACAGAGATAGAGACAGCCAGTGAGAGAGGGAACACAAGCAGGGGGAGTGGGAGAGGAAGAAGCAGGCTCATAGCGGAGGAGCCTGATGTGGGGCTCGATCCCATAACGCCGGGATCACGCCCTGAGCCGAAGGCAGACGCTTAACCGCTGTGCCACCCAGGCGCCCCCCATAAAATATTTTAATACTACCATATATATTCATAAAGTGTTACCTTTCTTTGTAACAGCTCCTTAATCTCTCTCTTTCTCTCTCTCTCTTTCTCTATCCGTCTTGCTATCTTGTTTACTTACATGAAAAAGTAGTCTAACTTTGTGTCAACAACATTTACTGACTTCTCATATTCCTTCTCAACAATAATTTGAAATTCCACCTCCATAATAAGTTAAATTTCTATAAATCAATGGGCCTAATTCTGAACTTTATTCTGTTCTATTGATCTATTTTTTCATGAGTACATACATGCTTTTCATTACCATCCCATGGGAATATGTTTTAAAACCTGAAAGTTCTGACCTAAGTTTCACAATTTTATCCCATAATACAGGTATTGATTTTTACATTATCTTCTAGATAAAATAGTCCAGGTTGTTGTTGAGTATCTAACATTTATGGGAGTTTTGAACGTATAGTAGTTATTAAATACTCCATTGTAAAGTAAAAAAAAAGAAAAAGTAATGTGATGAGTCTTTCCTATCTCCTTTATCTGATATTGGTCAGAATGTATAAAATATTTTATCATTAAAATTTGAGTTCATTAGATTTCTGGTAGAAAGTTCATGATATTAAGTAAGATATAAGATTTTCTTCTATTTTTAGCTAATATGATATTTTTGGCTCCAAATGTTAAATATTTTACTGCTTTTGGCATCTGATTGAGATCATCACATCATTTAATCTCTGAATCTCTTTGAGTACTAGAATAGCTTAATATTTGCTGGAAATTAAACTATGTCTGCTTTCCTAGAATAAACCTGCTTGGTGTAGTCATCTTCTAATAGACTTATAGATATGTTGATTATATGTCTATTTAGATTATTTATATTGTTTTTATCTTTGTTGTAATACAATAGAGTTTTTGTGCCACCCTTATAATAATTCAGCATATGATAGACATCTAAAACAAATTAGAAGAGGTTTCGTCGTATTGTATGACTTATGAAACTTTATAAAAGTTGAGATATTATATGTTCAGGTGTGTATTTGCCAACAATGCATAATGTATGTGTACGCTATACCAGGCATCAGATTGAGCTTTGATATGGACTAATTTAATCGTCTTAAAAGAAAAAACTTCATGCTGTTATTTTCTCCGATATTAGAGATAAGGAAATTGAGGACTAGAGAGCATCTGTTATTTATACATAATATCCTTGGTAGCGTATGAATTAGAAATCAGATAACTTAAACTTATGTTGTTGCCTTAAGCAATCTTGGCTCCCATTTACAACTATTTAAAAAGTTATATTTAAAATACATGAAATATTCATTTATAATCTCTAATGCAAAAGGCATAGTGTAAAGAAAAACAATTAAATCATTGCCCATGTGTCCAACACCTTGTTTAGGAAATGGAATAGTAACACTAACTCTTTTTTTTTTTTTGGCCATTATCTTTTTTTTAAGTTTTCATTTAAATTCCAATTAGTTAACATATAGTGTAATATTAGTTTCAGGTGTACGATATAGTGATTCAACACTTACATACATCATCCTGTGCTCATCACAGCAAGTGCCCTCCTTAATCCCCATGACCAATTTGACCTGTCCTCCCTACCCTCTGGTAACCATCAGTTTCTTCTCTATAGTTAAAGAGTCTGCTTCTTGGTTTGTCTTTCTCTTCTTTTTTTCCTCTGTTTGTTTTGTTTCTTAAATTCCACATATGAGTGAAATCATATGGTATTTGTCTTTCTTTGACTGACCTCTTTTACTTAGCATTATATGCTCTAGCTCCAACAATGTCATTGCAAATGGCAACATCTCATTCTTTTCTATGGTTGAGTAATATTCCTTTGTGTGAGTGTGGTGTGTGTGTAATCTTCTTTATCCATTCATCAATCAACGGGCACTTGGGTTGTTTGCACAATTTGGCCATTAAAGATAATGCTGCTGTAAACATCCGGGTTCATGTATCCCTTTGAACTAGTATTTTTGTATTCTTTGGATAAATACCTAGTCATGCAATTGCTGCATTATAGGGTAGTTCATTAACACTTAAAGTCTCTGTGTTGCTTCTTTATTTCCTCCCATCTCTTCTCCAAAAACAATTACTCTCCTGAAGGTTAGTCAATCCTATACTTCACAGTTTTACCACTGTTTATTTATTCTAAAATATTTAACCACTTGTTTGCATATTTTGTCTTTTATATCAGTAGAACCAAAACATGGATTTGTTGGGGATTCTGCCCCTTGTTTTCAATGCCACTCAGTAATTGATTATTGATTGAATCACGTTTACGCTTCATATTCTCCAGATAAACATTTGGGTTCTTAACAATTCCTTGCTGTCACGAACAACACTGTTTTGAATATTCTTACACATGTGTCCCAGTGCCTATATGCAGACCTTGTCTAGGATATATATACCTAAGACGTTTATTTCTGGATTAATGGATATGAATCCTAAAACATTTTCTAGGTAATGCCGCACAATTTTCCAAAGTTATTGTTTCTGTTTATAGCAGCATATAGGGATTATACTGCTGCACATTCTTGCCAAAACTTGATTTTTTTTTCAGGATTTTGCAAAATATAAATATTTAAAGTTTTTAAGTTCATAGCCCGTACTGGATATAAAATGCTTTAATTTACACTTCCCTGATGATATTGAACATTTTTCACATGTATATTGGCTACTACTTTCCTGCTACTCATTTTTCTTTTTACATAATTTGGGTTTTTGCAGTATTTATATATTACAAGCATCAATCTTTTGTGTTTTCTCTCTCTTTTTTAAAGATTTTATTTATTTATTTATTTATTTATTTGGGAAAGAGAGAGAGAGAATGAACAAGCAGGGGCGGGGGGGAGAGATGGAGAGGGAGAAGTAGGCTTCCCTCTGAGCAGAGAGCCCAAAATGGGGCTCCATCCCAGGACCCTGGGATTATGACCTGAGCCCAAGGCAGATATTTAACCCACTGAGCCACCCACGTGCCCTTTTGTGTTTTTTCTTGCGTGAAAATATTTTAACTAGATTACAGTCAAGTTAATCCTGCACTGCCTGAAAACAGTAATGGCCTGAGGCAGTTATCATGCAAGACACTGCTGATTCCTGTCAAGATCCACCCGGATGACCACTGTCTTGGCTTCTAGACACATAACTAGACTCAAATCCCAGCAGGCCCCTAAAGGTGAAATACAAAGTGTGATCAATGAGGAGGTGTGCTTCTCTAAAAGGACTTGAGTTTTCTATTTTATACCAATAAATATCCAGGGAACACATGTGGGGATGGGTACCCCGTGTGAGGCAATGGTGGAAGGAACATACAGTTGGATCAAGCCAAATTTATTGACATGGACTCACTAAGCAGAAATTCTGTATTTGATGTTGCAGCCTGGGTTATTAGAAAGGGTTTTAACAGTTTGGCTATTGGCTGAAACATGGATTAAAGGTGGCCCGCGGTGAATTAATTTGAAGTGCCAGACATGCCTTGGTTTAATACAGAGGAAGGGTTCAAAAGCTCAAGGACATTGGAATGGTAACCTGAGTTTGCCATTTAAGGCCCATTCACCCTCTCAGGTGAGTCCGTAAGGCACACCTTTCACTTATCCTGTGAGATATAAATTTGTGAGGGGAGCCTGGCGTCCTTGAAGAACTTTGTGATGACTCTTCTTGTAGGCCAAACCTCCACGTGGGAACTTCTGTCACTGCACTGGGAAACCTAAATGCAATGGGAGTAGTGGATCCCAGGACATCATGGGTCAAACTGCCACAATTAGTCACCAAAGGTGAGGTGGGCATGGTTACCTTAACAGATAGCAGAGTCAAAGCAGCAATATGGCGTGTGCAGACATGTGACATTGGCTAACTGACTAGTGTTCCTAGGTGTGAAGTAGGAAGTTTATTAAATTCTTACTTGATCTGTAAACTCTGAACTGGCTCTGAACTGACATGGAAAACATCATTGTGTTCCACAAGTCAGAGTAGGGGTTTCAGGAGGTCAGGTGATCAGTGGAATTTTAGCTTATGTCCAGTTCATAGTGGATCCAGTGGATCCCTGAGCCTTTACTGTGGCTATTTCCCAAATTACAGAATGTATAATAAGAATACAGAATAATAAAAATAGACATATTTGGCAACTAGCAGAATCTCCATGTTGGTTCCCTGACTTGTGGAGGTTGAGTCACTCTGGTGGGAAAAGCCAAGTGGAAGCCACCAAAACTGCCTCTACTCAGAAAAACAGTGAACAAAACAATACTGTACACTTGGAGGGATTGCAGAGATTAGAGCCACCATCAAGGACTTGAAAGATGCAAAAGTGGTTATTCCAACCACATTCCCACTCAACTCACCAATCTGGCCTGTGCAGAAGACAGATGGATCTTAGAGAATGACAGTGGATGATCATAAGCTTGACCAGGTAGTGATTCCAATTGCAGATGCTGTACCAGATACAGTTTCATTGAGCAAGTTAACACATCCCTTGTACCTGGTTTGCACCTATTAATCTGGCAAATGCCTTTTTTCTATCCCTGTCCACAAAGTCGAGCAGGAACAATTTTCTTTCAGCTGGAAAGGCCTTGATTGCCTTATCTCAGGGATATTTACTCTCCAGCCCTATGTCATAATTTAGGTTCCAGGGTTTTGATTGCTTTTTCTTCCACAGTATATCATACTGATCCATGACATTGATGACATTATGCTGACTAGACCTAGTGACCAAGAAGTAGCAACTATTGTATACATATTGTCAAGGCATTTGTGTATTAGAAGGTAGCAGATAATAATAATAGAGAGCCTTCTACTTCAGAGAAATTTTAGCGGACCAGTGCTGTGGGGCATTTTAAGATATCCCTTCTAACATAAGTTGTATCTGGCCCCTCCTAAAATCACAAAAGAAGCATAATGCTTAGGGGACCTCTTTGGATTTTGGAGGCAACATATTCCTCATTTGGGAATTTCCTCATACCCATATACTGAGTGATCCCAAAGATTTCAGTGGGGCACAGAATGAAGGAAAACTCTGCAACAGGTTCAGGCTGCTGTACCAGCTGTTCTGCTCCTTGAGCACATGATCCAGCAGATCCCATGGTGCTTGAAGTGTCATTAGCAGATAGGCATGCTGTTTGCAACTTTTCATAGGCCCATATAGGTAAATCATAGTGCAAATTATTCTGATTTGGGAGCAAAACCCCACAATCCTCCATAGGTAACTACTTCCCTTTTGAGAAACAGTTCTTGGCCTGTTACTTGGCCTTAGTAGAGATTGAACAATTAACCACGAGCCACCAAATTACCATAGGACCTGAACTGTCTATCATGAACTGGGTGTTATCTGACCCACCAAGTCATAAAGTTGGGCATGCATCATTATCAAATGGAAGTGGCACAGATGTGAACAGGCCTAAGCAGGCCCTGAAGGCACAAGTAGTTACAAGAAAAAGTGGACCAAACACTCATGGCCTCTGCTCTCACTACATCGTCTTCTTTCTCCCAGCCTACACCTGTGGCCTCAAGGGGAGTCCTCACAATCAGTCAACAGAGAAAGAAAAGACTTGGATGTGGCTTGCAGATGGTTCTGCATGGTATACAAGCACTACCAGAAAATGGACAGCTGCAGCACCATAGTCCCCCTGGGCTATTGCTGAAGGACACTGGTAAGGGAAATTATCCCAGTGGGCAGAACTTTAAGCACTGCACCTGGTTGTGCACTTTGCTTGAAAGGAGAAATGGCCTGGCCAGACTTGCAACTCCGTACTGATTCAGAGAACAATGAACTAAGGAAATAAAAGAAAGTGACCTCTGTTAGAGTCACACTGCATCACATTCCCATTCCTAATTTGTAGATTTGAATTGTAAAATTTCTCTAATGATGATTCTCTTCAAATCTACAGTCAAAATTCCCTTGTTACAAGGACAGATATAAAGCCCTTTCCCTGCCAGCTCCACAGCTTCCCGAAAGTCTTTAAATGCTGCTGACAAACCTTCTGTGACTGAGTAAGGGTGGAGACAGGGGGGAGAAAATGAGTATCTGAACTGCTTCTCTGGGCCAATTCCCATGGCAGGGGTGGGCTTTAAGCTTCTTAAAATCCATCTGCATGAGAAGCACCTCTATCCTTCCTTCCCCTCCTGTTCACTCTGCAATAACACTGAACAGAACAGGGCTCTCCATGAGCTCACACTGGAAGGCTCAGAAGCTCAACACATTTGAAGTCTGTTACCTAATAAAACATTTTTATGTAGGGATGATTGCATTGAGAGAGAGTGTGTAAGTAGCATGTTTGCCAAAACATAGTGGAAATTTATAATATTATATTTTATTTGTTTGTTCAAGTAAAATGTCACCCTTTTATGAAATAAATGCCTTAGGGTTATATGCAATAAAATTGCATTAATTAGAATATGTAAAGCATCTGAAACAAGTGACAGCTACACAACTACACAGAACCACATGAAGATAGCAGGGAAAAAAATAGTACTTGTTTTGCAACGCCAAGGGGAAAGTGGATTTTAAAATATTGTATATCCTCCTGGAAAAGATTCATCTCCCCCACCACATAAAAGACCGGCGGTATTTTTGAGACTGAGAGAATGCAGGGGCTTCCTGAACTCCAAAGCTACAGAGCTACAAGTATGCTTATGGTGCATTTATCCCAAGAATTTCAAACTGAGCCCTCAGGATTTCCTGAGCTGATTGAAACCACACAACCATAGAGGCAAGACATTAATTAAGTAGATCTGAGTGGGTTGAGGGTAGGGGCCAAGGTTGGTTGCTGTTTATTATTATGTGATATTCATACATGTATTAAGTTTATAAAATGGTTTAGTCAATTCATATGTGAAAACACTAACTATAATTTGAACTCTCATTTTTCTGAGACAGTGGATTCCTGTGGTGTTGACATGAGTTTTCATGGATTATATGGCATTGAGTTATGTTGACAGTCTATGAGAAATGCTCATCTTCCATGTTCTTGAAATAATAGTGTTACTTTTCCAGAAATCATATGTGTGCACACATGTGTCTCTGTGTGTGTATGAATGATGCACATTGAAAAATACTATCATGTTAAATGCTTCCAACAGGGGGTATTTAATAAATGTGATTAGTTACCAGTTTTTAGAAAGCTGAAGGGAAAAAAAAAGAAACACCAAAATAACTCTAATAACTGGTTGGGGAACAGGAGGAGATGACCTTCTAGCTAAATACAGAAGCTCAGAAAAGGGGCCATGTGGGATTGAGGCTCACATTCTCAGGGAAGGCCTTACCTGGCCTGTGGTGGTAAAATAAGGCCATGGAGAAGGCTCCATAGTTCATACTCAGACCTCTAAGGAGGGCACATTGGCTGGTTGCCATTAGCATCTCTAAGAGATTGTGATGAGGCTGGGTCTGAGTGTTCCAAAAAGAGGCTGGGTCCTGAGCCAACCACTTGTTCTGGGACCCATCACTGTAGCCAAGTCATGCTGACAGCACCACCCAGACAAGAAGGGAGTTTCTTCTTCCTCCTTGTACCCACAGACCTTACATCACCACTGATGAGTCTTTGGGGGCTCTGTCCTTCTGGTGCCAAGCTTCATCTTCACCTGTAATTCCAACTAGAATACCTCTACTCTAGACTCCAGCCAGACTGTCTTGAGGGAATGACTGCACAATTAACCAACAACTCTTTTTTTTAATGTCATTTATTTATTTAATTTTTTTAACTTTTTTTTAAGATTTTGTTTATTTTGACAGAGAGAGCACAAGCAGGGGAGTGGGAGAGGGAGAAGTAGGCTCTCCACTGAGCAGGGAGGCAATTTAGGGCTCAATCCCAGGACTCTGTGATCATGACCCAAGCTGAAGGCAGAAGCTTAACCAACTGAGCCACGCAGCTGCCCCATTTTTTATTTAAATTCCATTTAGTTAACGTATAGTGTAATACTAGTTTCAGATGCATAATATTGTGATTCCATACTTCCAGCAACACCCGGTGCTCATCACAGCAAGTGCCCTCCTTAAATCCCCATCACCTATTTTACCCATCCCTCCACTCACCTCTCCTCTGGTAACCATCGGTCTGTTCTCTAAAGTTAAAGTCTCTTTCTTGGTTTGCCTCTCTCTCTCTTTCTCTCCCTTTGATCATTTGTTTTATTTCTTAAACTCAACATATGAGTGAAATCATACGATATTTGTCTTTCTCTCACTGACCTATTTCACTTAGCATAATACTCTCTAGATCCATTCATGTCATGGCAAATGACAAGATATCAAACTTTTATATGGCTGAGTAATATTCCAGTGTGTGTGTGTGTGTGTGTGTGTGTGTGTGTACACACCACATCTTCTTTATCCATTCATCAGTCATTGGGCACAGTCTGTTTCCATAATTTGGCTATTGTAGATAATGCTGCTATAAACATTGGGGTACATGTATCCTTTTGAATTAGTATATTTGTATTCTTTGGGTAAATACCTAGTAATACAATTACTGGATCATAGTGTAGTTTTACTTTTAACTTTCTGAGGACTCTCCATACTCTTTCCCAGAGTGGCTACACCAGTTTACACCTCTTGATAGTTAATTCTATGGATTAGTCAGAATGCACCTGGAGGACGTTCAACATTGTATGTGTGCAGAAAGTACACATCTATGCTTTATTCATCCTGTGTGTATTCTGTGGTCTTTCTGTCCACTCAAAATACTGTGAACATCTAATAAAAACTACCACCATAATTTTCTGTTCATCATAGCTTTAATATTTCTATTATTTTTTCATAAATGTGTATGTTTGAGAAGAGTGATTAAAGCAATTTTGATTAGAAATAGTAATTCAATATAGTAAAATAACTTTATAGGAAAATAGAAGTGTTTTTAGTCATAAAAGTGAACAAAAATAATGCAGCAGAAACACTTTCATTTTTGTTGCCAGTGTATATTTTTACTTTCAAGCCCAAAGAACTACTTGGATCTATTGCATTATGTATTTTTTTCCGCAAAAGTCATATTGGTGTATTTTCTCAAATTTTATAAATGATATTTATACTTACAATTGTATAAATAAACAGTGCCTGAAAATACCAGTCAGGAAGTCACCTCCAGAAATTTTATTTTTTATGTAACAGCATTAATATTTTCATGACTATCCTCTCATGTGTCTTTTTAGAAAAATAAGCTATGTATTATTTATGAACATGAGATCTTACTTTAATTTTTTTGTGGGAGAGGCTAACCTTCCCACTTCACCTGTAATGTTCCTTTTTTTTTACACCTAATGTTAACTTGGTACATCTCTTTACACATAAGTTTTGAATGTTTATATCATCATATTTTAATGTGTGAGGGACTTTCACATTATTTAGTTAGAATCATGTTTTTTTTCACTTTTTATAAAAATTTCAGTATAGTTAACAAAATTTCAGTTTCAGGTGTACACCTATATTCAACCATTCTATACCTTACTCAGTACTCATTGTGATAAGTACTCTTAATTCCCTTCACCAATTTCACCCATCCCCCCACCCACCTCCTCTCTGGTCACCATCAATTTGCTCTCTATGTTTTTAGGAGGGAGTTAAGATGACAGAGGAGACGGGGACCCTAAATTTGTCTGGTTCCTCGAATACAGCTAAATAGTTATCAAATAATTCTAAAAACCTGTGAAATCAGAGATCTGAGAAAAGAAATGCTGCAATTCTACAAATAGAAAAGTGACCACTTGTGGGAAGTAGGTATGGAGACTTTAATCCAGGGTGATATATTGGAGGATACGGTGGAGAGGAGGGAGCCCGCTTAAAGAGGTTACCACAAAGTATTATAAGCAGCAGAGCACAAAATCGGTACTTTTAGATGTCTGCCACGGTGAGGTACATCCCTGGCTTAAAGGTTCTCAGGTGGTGAAATGGGGCAGAATCCCCAGTGAAACATCACTGCCTCAGGATCCCTGGGGTGCTGAATTCCCAGGCATAGGAGTGGGGAAGCCAGCTGAAAATAGCGAGTCCAGGAGCTGACTTTCTGCTCGGTGTTGCCATAAACTGTGAACTGATGCATGGTCATGTGATTGCTTGCTTGGCAGGGGTCCAGCAAAAGACAGAATCCTGGTGAGATCCCCCACTCTCCCTCGGGAGGAACAGCGTGGGTCCATGCCACAGAAGTCTGTAAATTTGGAGTTTTGAAACTCAGTTGCATGCCTGAGATAAAAATGTTCAGGCGCAGGCTGCGTGAACACAGAGTTTGGACAAAAACCAGGTAGATAAGAGTGGTTGAGTGTTTTTCTATGAGGGTTCACTGAAGAGTGGAGGGGGCAAACTTCCACTTCTGGGGCTAGTGAGCAGGGGTCCGCCATTTTTATCCCATCCATCAGGGCTGAAAACTTCAGGGAGCAAAACAGCACCACATAGTGGAATCTGCAGCTCTTACACTGAGCCTGGTTGCCTGGCAAGGGAGGTGAATTTCTGGTAGGGCAAGGACACCTGGGAATCAGTGCAATAGGCCCCTCTGCCAGAGCACCAGTAGGAACAACTGGCTCACACCAAGGTTACTGATCATAGAGGGCTGCAAACCTTCAGCTCTTGGGGAAAACAGTATATAACATTCATGTTTGTTTGTTTGCTTGTTTGTTTTTATTATTATTCTTAATCTTTCAGGAATTTTTTTTCAGTTATTTTCTAATTTTTTTCAATTTAAAAAAATATTTTATTTATTTATTTGACACAGAGAGAGACAGCCAGTGAGAGAGGGAACACAAGCAGGGGGAGTGGGAAAGGGAGAAGCAGGCTCCCAGCAGAGGAGCCTGATGTGGGGCTTGATCCCAGGACCCTGGGATCATGTCCTGAGCCGAAGGCAGACACTTAACGACTGAGCCACCCAGGCACCATTTCAATTATTTTTTATTCCTTTTTTACTTTTATATATATGTAATACATATATATATAGAGAGAGAGAGAGAGAGAAAAGTTTTTCTTTCTTTCTTATTTTGGGATCCAGTTTCTTTTAACAAGCAGACCAAACACACCCAGGACCTATTTTTTGTTTTGTTTTGTTTTGTTTCTTGTTTATTATTTTCTTGTTCATTTTGTTTTTGTTCTTTTTGAATGTTTTTTTCTTTCTTTTTTTCCCATTTATTTATTTATTTATCATTGAGAGAGCACAAGCAGGGGGAGCTGCAGAGGGAGAGGGGGAAGCAGGCTCCTCACTGAGCAAGGAGCCCAATGCAAGACTCTACCCCAGGACCCTGGGATCATGACCTGAGCTGAAGGTAGATGCTTGACAGACTGAGCCACTCAGGCATCCCATGTTTTTTGTTTTTGTTTTTGGTTTGTTCGTTTTCTGATTTCATTGTTGTTATTGTTGTGTTTTCTCCTTCTTTCTTCCATTCTTTTCTGGACAAAATGATGAGACAGAGAAATTCACCCCAAAAGAAAGAACAGGAGTTAGTACTCACTGCCAGGGATTTAGTCAATACAGATATAAGTAAGATATTTGAACTAGAACTTAAGACAACAATCGTAAAGATACTAGTTGGGCTTGAAAAAAGCATAGATGACACTTGAGAATTCCCTACTATGGAAGTAAAAGAACTAAAATCTAGCAGGTTGAATTTAAAATGTTATTACTGGGATGCCTGGGTGGCTCAGTCTGTTAAGTGTTTGCCTTTGGCTCAGGTCATGACCCCAAAGTTCTTGGGATTGAGTCCCACATTAGGCTCCTTGCTCAGTGAGGAGTCTGCTTCTCCCTCTGCCTGTTGCTTCCCCTGCTTGTGCACTGTCTCCTTTCTCTTTTTCTCTCTCTGACAAATAAATAAATAAATAAAATCTTTAAAAAGAAAAAGAAAAATGCTCTTACTGAGATGCAGTCCCAAAAGCAGTCTATAAAAATGAAGATAAACAAGGCAGAAGAGAAAGTCAGTGATATAGAAGATAAAATGATGGAAAATAAAGAAGCTGAAAAGAAGAGAGAAAGAAAACTACTGGATCACAAAGGGAGGCTCAGAGAACTCATTGATTGCATGAAGTGAAATAATACTAGATATTAGGGGCCCCAGAAGATGAAAAGGAGGAGAGAGGGGCAGGAGGATTACTTGAACAAATTATAGCTGGGAACTTCCTTAATCTGGGGTAAGGAAACAGGCATTCTAGTTCAGGAGGCACAGAGACCACCTCCTCCCCCTCAAAAAAAAAAATCAATAAAAATAGGTCAACACCATGACATATAATAGTAAAGCTTGAAAATTTCAAAGACAAGGAGAAAGGAGAAAACCCTTAAAGCAGCTCAGGACAAGAGATCCTTAACCTACAAGGCTAGGAATATAAGGCTGGCAGCAGACCTGTCCACAGAGACCTGACAGGCCAGAAAGGACTGGCATCATATATTCAATGTCCTAAGTGGGAAAAAAATATTCAGCCAAAAATACTTTATCCAGCAAGTCTGTCATTCAGAATAGAAGGAGAGATAAAAAGCTTCCAGGACAAACAAAAACTAAAGGAATTTGTGAACACTAAACCACCCTGAAAGAAATATTAAAGGGGATCCTTTGAGCAAAGAGAGAGCCCCAAAGTGAGAAAGACCAGAAAGGAACAGAGACAATCTACAGAAACAGAGACTTTCCAGCTAATATAACAGCACTAAATTCATATCTTTGTAATTACTCTGAATGTAAATGGACTAAACTGTCCAATCAAAAGACATAGGGTATCAGAATGGATAAACAAAACCAAACCAAACAAAACAAAAACCAATACCCATCAATATGCTATTTACTAAATAGACTCATTTTGACTCAAAGATACCTCCAGATTGAAAATGAGGGGGTGAAGAACTACTTGTCATGGCAGTGGACATCAAAAGAAAGCTGCAGTAGCAATCCTTATATCAGACAAACAAGGTTTTTAAATGAAAGACTTAACAAGAGATGAGAAAGGACAGTATATCATAATAAAAGTGTCTATCCAACAAGAAGATTTAAGAATTGTAAATATTTATGCCCCTAACTTGGGAGGAGCCAAATATATAAACCATGTAATAATAATATTAACGAAACTCATTAATACAATAATAGTATGGGACATTAACACCCCGCTCACGACAATGGACAGATCATCTAAGCAGATCAACAAGGAAACAAGGGCTTTGAATGACACACTGGACAGATGGACTTAACAGATATATTCAGAGTATTTCATCCTAAAGCAGCGGAATACACATTCTTCTACAGTACACATGGAACATTCTACAGAATAGATAACATACCAGGTCACAAATCAGGTTTCAACTGGTAAAAAAGACTGAGATTATACCATGCATATTTTCAGACCACGGTGCTTTAAAACTTGAAGTCAACCACAAGAAAAAAATTGGAAGAACAACAAATACATGGAGGTTAAAGTGCATCCTACTAAAGAATGAATGGGTTAACCAGGAAATTAAAAAAAGAATTAAAAAAATAATGGAAGCAAATAAAAATGAAAACAAAACAGTCCAAAACCTTTGGGATGCAGCAAAGACAGTCCTAATAGAAAGTATATAGCAATACAGGCCTTTCTCAAGGAACAAGAAAAGTCTCAAATACACAATCTAATCTTGTACCTAGAAGAGTTGGAAAAAGAACAGCAAATATAGCCTAGTAATAAAGGGAAATACTAAAGATTAGAGCAAAATCAATGATACAGGAAAAAAAAAAAACCCACAATAGAACAGATCAACAAAACAAGGACCTGTTGGTTCTTTGAAAGAATTAACAAAATCTCTAAACCCCTAGCCAGACTTATCAAAAAGAAGAGAAAGGACTCAAATAAATAAAATCATGGATCAAAGTGATGAGATCACAACCAACAGTGCAGAAATACAAACAATTATAAGAGAATACTATGAACAAGTATATGCCAACAAATTAGGCAATCTGGAAGAAGTGGATGCGTTCCTAGAAAAATATGAACCACCAAAACTGAGACAGGAAGAAATAGACAACCTGAACAGACCCATAACCAGCAAAGAAATTGAATCAGTAACCAAAAATCTCCCAACAAACAAGAGTCTAGGACTGGATGACCTCCCAGAAAAATTTTACCAAACATTTAAAGAATTAATACCTATTCTTGTGAAACTGTTTCAAAAAATAGAAATGGAAGGAGATCTTCCAAACTCATTCTATGAGGCCAGCATTACCTTGATCCCAAAATCAGACAAAGACTCCATCAAAAAGGAGAATTACAGACCAATATTCTTGATGAACATAGATGCAAATATTCTCACCAAGATACTAGCTAATAAGATCCAACAGTACATTTAAAGGATTATTCACCACAGCCAAGTAGGATTTATTCCTGGGCTGTAAGGGTAGTTCGACATTTGCAGCTCAATCAATGTGATACACTACATAAATAGAAGAAAGGACAAGAAATATATGATCCTCTCAATAGATGCAGAAAAAGATTTGACAAAATACAGCATCTTTGCTTGATAAAAAAAAAAAAACTCTCTGCCGAGTAAGGATAGAGGGAACATACCTCAATACCATAAAAACCTTATACAAAAAACCCACAGTGAATATCATCCTCAATGGGGAAAAACTGAGACCTTTTCCCCTAAGGACAGGATCATGAAAAGGATGTCCACTCACTACTGTTAAAAATGGTATTGGAGGGGCGCCTGGGTGGCTCAGTCATTAAGCGTCTGCCTTCGGCTCAGGGCATGATCCCGGCGTTCTGGGATCGAGCCCCACATCAGGCTCCTCCACTGGTAGCCTGCTTCTTCCTCTCCCACTCTCCATGACTGTGTTCCTTCTCTCGCTGGCTGTCTCTCTCTCTGCCAAATAAATAAATAAAGTCTTTTAAAAAAATAGTATTGGAAGTCCTAGCCTCAGCAAGCAGACAACAAAAAGAAATAAAAGGAATTCAAATCAGCAAAGAAGTCCTCAAACTTTCACTCTTTGCAGACAATATGATAGTCTTCATAGAAAACCCAAAAGACTCCACCAAAAATTTGCTAGAACTGATACTGGAATTCAGTAAATTTGCAGGATATATAGTTGCATTTCTATACACTAACAATGAGGCAGAAGAAAGAGAAATGAAGGAATCCATCACATTTGCAATTGCACCAAAAACCATAGAAATAAACCTAACCAAAGAGGTAAAGGATCTGTAGTCTGAAAACTATAGAACACTCATGAAAGATATTGAGGAAGACACAAAGAAATGGAAAAAGGTTCCATGTTCATGGATTAGAAGAACAAATATTGTTAAAATGTCCATGCTACCCAAAGCAATCTACACATTCAATGCAATCCCTATCAAAATACCATCAACATTTTTCACAGAGCTGTAACAATCAATCCTAAAATAGGTATGGAACCAGAAAAGATCCCGAATAACCAAAGTAATGTTGAAAAAGAAAACCAAAGCTGGATGCATCTCAATTCCGGACTTCAAGTTGTATTACAAAGCTGTGATCATCAAGACAGCATGGTACTGGCACAAAAACAGACACATAGATCAATGGAACAGAATAGAGAACACAGAAATGGACTCTCAACTCTATGGTCAACTAATCTTTGACAAAGCAGGAAAGAATACTCAATGGAAAAAAGACATCCTCTTCAACAAATGGTGTTGGGAAAATTGGACAGCCACATGCAGAAGAATGACATTGGATCACTTTCTTACACCATACACAAAAATAAACTCAAAATGGATGACAGACTCAAATGTGAAACAGGCATCCATCAAAATCCTAGAGGAGAACACAGGCAGCACCCTCTTTGATCTTGGCCACAGCAACTTCCTGCTAGATACATCTCTAAGGGAAGAGAAACAAAAGCAAAAATGAGCTATTGGGATTTCATCAATGTTAAAAGCTTTTGCACAACAAAGGAAAGAGTCAACAAAACTAAAAGGCAACCTATAGAATGAAAGATATTTGCAAATGGCTTATCAGATAAAGGGCTAGTATCCAAAATCTATAAAGAACTTACCAAACTCAACACCAGAAAAACAAAAAATCCAGTCAAGAAATGAGCAGAAGATATGAACAGACATTTCTCCAGAGAAGACATACAAGTGACCAACGGACACATGAAAAGATGCTTGAAATTACTCAGCATCAGGGAAATACAAATCAAAACCATAATGAGATATTACCTCACACCTATCAGAATTGCTAAAGTTAACAACTCAGAAAACAACAGATGTTGGCGATGATGCAGAGAAAGGGGAATCCTCCTACACTGTTGGTGGGAATGCAAGCTGATGTAGCCACTCTGAAAAAAAGTATGGAGCTTCCTCAAAAAGTTAAAAATAGAATTACTTTATGACCCAGCAATTGTACTACCAGGGATTTATCCCAAAGATAAAACTGTAGTGATCTTAGGGGACACCTGTACCCCAATGTTTATAGCAGTAATGTCCACAATAGCCAAAATATGGAAAGAGTTCAGATGTCCATGGGCAGCTGAATGGGCAAAGAGGATGTGGTATATATATTACAATGGACTATTACTCAGCCATCAAAAAGAATGAAGTCTTGCCTTTTGCAACAACATAGATAATACTAGAGTGTATTATGCTAAGGGAAATAGAGAATGATAAAAACTGCATGATTTCACTCATATGTGGAATTTAAGAAACCAAACAGATGAACATGGGGAAGGGAAGAAAAATAAAATAAGATGAAAACAGAGAGGGAGACAAACCATAAGAGATTCTGAACTCTAGGAAACAAACTGAGGGTTGTTGGAGGGGTTGTTGTTGTGGAGGAAGAATAATTGGGTGATGGGCATTAAAGAAGGCACTTGATGTAAGGAGCACTGGATGTTACATGCATCTGATGAATCACTAAATTCTACCTCTGAATCTAATAATACAGAACATGTTAACTAAATTGAAGTTAAATAAAGAATTTTTTTAAAAAAAGAGTCTGTTTTAGGTTTATTAAGATCATATTATTAATATTTCTCTAAATCTACAGTTTATAACCAAACCACAATTTGTTCTACCATTTCTCTAGTGACAGAAAACCACATTATATGGATTTTTATCCCTCTACATGTAATAAATACATTATATATATATATATATATATATATATATATATTCTTTCCTCATGTACACTTTTATTTTTAAAAGGTAGATTTTCATAGATGAGATTTCTAGGTTTAAAGTTTGTACATTCTCGATTTTAATACACATTGCCAGACAGAATTCTCAAATGTCTTTATCAGTTGGTTTTCCCCAACAGCATAAAACAGAACCCATTTTCTGAATTACTTTTCATAGTAAATCTTTTCTCTCCTAATTTTTGTGGTCAGATGGGTTTCAGTGATATCTCATTATTGCTTTAATTTTCATTTCCTTTTCTACTATTGAGATTGAACATTTCTGTAGATGTTTATTGGTCATTGTTTTTTTTTTAATTTGATATTCATATCTTCTCTTTATTATTTTTTATCATTTTAACATAAAATTTATTGGAATATTTTCTCTGTTACAGATACTAATTTCATTGTATTTTGAGTTCTTTTATTAATTTAATGCTTCTCTGTTGAATTTGTCTATGGTGCCTACCTACCTAGCTGGCTAGCTTCATATATTTATGAGTATATATAAAGTATAAATTTAAATAAATATATGCGTACATATATTTAAATTATTTATTTATTAATTATTAATTACTATTTAAATCCATATGTTATTTTGAAAGTAGTTTTTGGTTTACAGTAAAATTGTGCAGAAAGTACAGAGTTCCCTTGGGGTGCCTGGGTGGCTCAGTCAGTTAAGCATTCAACTCTTGATTTCAGCTCAGGTCGTGATCTCAGGATCATGATCTTAGGGTTCGTGAAATCAAGCCCTGTGTCAGGCTCCATACTCAGCAGGGAGTCTGCTTGAGATTTTCTCTCTCCCTCTATCCCTCCTACCCTTCAAGCTCTCTCTCTCAAATAAATAAATGTTAGAAAAACAGTACAGAGTTCTGATATACTCCCTGTCCCCCCACTTTAAGTTACTTAATATTAACATCATTTATTGATGGGATATCTTTTTTTTTTTTAAAGTTAGTGATCCAATACTGATAATATATTACTAAAGTCCATAGCTTATCTTAGGGTTTACCCTTGTTACAAATGTATAATGTAATGTATCCATCATTATACTGGTATACAGAATGGTTTCATCCACCTAAAAATCTCCTTTCCTCACCTATTTATTCCTCACCCATCCCTACTTTGACTCCTGGTCACTGCTAATCTTTTTACTGTCTTATAGCTTTGCCTTTTCCAGAATGTCATGTAGTTGGGATCGTACAGTATGTAAACTTTTCAGAATGGCTTTCTTACCCTTTGGTTCATTCACTCACTCAAACATATTCAATCACTTAGCAATATGCACTTAAGTCTTTTCCATTTCTTTTCATGGCTCGATAGCTTATTTCTTATTATTACCAAATAATATTCCATTATATGTATGAATCACAGTTTGTTTATCAGTTTGCCTATTGAGAGACATCTTGGTTTCTTCCAATTTGGAGCAATTGTGAATAAAACTTCTCAAAAAATTCATTTCAGGTTTATGAACCAAAGTATAAAATACCCCTGGAAAGAGAAGTTCAGGAACATCAATGCCATAACTGGTCTTCCTGCCTCTATAGTACCTCAACTTTATATTCTAATAAGTGGCCAAAAGGATCCTTCAAAATTCTGAATAAGGTCCTGTCGTTTTCATGATCAAAATTTGCCCACCATACTTATAATGCTAAGACCTTCAAGATTCTACTTGATCTAAAAACCCCAACGTCTTCTTCTTCCCTCGCCTACACTAAGGCAAAAACAATATCTGCAGCATATGCTACCAAGTAAAATTTCAAATATACAAAGGATTCTTACAAATCAATAACAAAAAAACTAACAATCGAATAGAAAATATGGTTAGGTGATTTTAATAGACTCTTCAATAAAAACTTGATCCAAATTGTCAATAAACATAGAAAAAAGTGCACATTTAAAAAGGAATAATTTAAATAAAAACAAGAATATGTTTGTTGCATGCTGCCCAAAAGACTAAAATTAAAAATACTGGCAACACCAAGCATTTGTGAGAAAATAGAATGTTAGAAACCCCACATACTGCTAGGAGGATTATAAATATGTACAACTACTTTATTAATTCTTTTTATCATTGCCCTATGAATCAATGTTTCAATCATATACCCCTAAGAAATTTTATGTGTGTTGGTGTGTGTGCACCTATAGCTAGGAAAAAATATTTACTAGTAGCAAAACAGCATAGAGTAAATAAATACATTGTACCATCTTCATTCTGCAGACTATACAGCAATGACACTGAATGAACTAAAGTTAGATACAACAATATAGACTGATATCTTTAATGCAATGTCAAGCAAATGAACCTATAAACAAAAGAACACATGTAGCCTATTTCCATTATTGAAGTTTAAAAACAGGCAAAGCTTAATTATGGGATAGTGATGAGGGTAGACAGGAAGAAGGAGGTAAGAATTATAAGGGACATGAAGGAAGCTTCTGGAAAAACAGAATGTTCTATTTTTTTTAAGGTTTTATTTATTTATTTGACAGAAAGAGAGAGAGAGCACAAGCAGGGGGAGTGGCAGACGAGGGAGAAGGAGATGCAGGCTCCCTGTTGAGTAAGGAGCCTGATGCGGGGCTTGATTCCAGGACCCTGGGATCATGACCTGAGCCGAAGGCAGACACTTAACCGACTGAGTCACCAGGCACCCCCAGAATGTTCTATTCTAATATTCTCTTTCTTGATTTTGGTGATGGTTTGCTGGTATGTTCATTTTGTGATAATTCACCAAGCTCTACAATCATAATTTCACACATTTTTCTGTGTTTAAATAGTAAAAAGTAAAAAAGAAACAAAATAATAAATTAGAAGAAAATCAATGTGATCAAGCAATATATCAAACAGTATTCTACAGACAGTAATTTTAAACACATGACTCCTAAATAATTTATATATATACATATCTTCTTCCTTTTCCCTTTCAATACTTACTAATTTGTGTATGATAATTGTGTATTATTTTTATAATTTATAAATAAGTTACTAATAACAGACATATATATATGTACATATACATTACATTATTGCTTCTTTTGAATACTAAAAGAGCGAGTCATTAGTGAATACTCACCCTGTAAGGCTTTAGTGAAATCTGTTAGAGGCATATCATTCTAAAATTAAGGTATTTATAAGAACCAGAGATATTCGTATTTCTTTCTAAACCAATAGTTTTAGTCAAGTTATTTATTTAATATCTGTAGTTTCTTGTCTTTATTATTTCTGATTATAATTTTCTTATTACCTAATGTTTGGAAGGATTAAGAAAGGAAGCATTCTGAAGTGCCTGACACAACACTCAAAAGAATGTAAATACCTTTCCATATTTACCTATCTCTCTCCTTGACAGCAAAGACAGTTGCTAGTTCTGAAAAACCACATGGCCAGGGCATTGGGCTATATTTTAATTTTAATCGAAATTCAATAGACTACATTTTAGTTTATTTCATGCAACTATATACACCTGCACAGGAGGCTTGAGAACAAAATGGAAAGAAAGTGGGCTTATAGAACATTTATTATCACAAGGAACTCAAGACACACGTAGGCTGAAAATAACCATTCTCCACAATCATTGAAACCCAACACAGAAAATCAACATGCCATTTCAAGGCCTCTCTAGAAGGAAAATTGTTCAATGGAGTTCAGGAATTCCAAATTTATGGCAACATCAACAACAACAATTGGTCACTAAATCTTAAACAGCAAACGGTTAGATGGATACTTATTTCAAAGAGACACATTTTGAACTTTGTAATGTATTTAAAGCCACCGGGAAAACTCTCTTGTATCAAGTCTGTTTTGCAGAAGGTTTTATTTCTACTCTCTCTTAAGCTTTGGGGATCAGGTCTCATTTCAAAATTCAAGTTGGCAACTCAGTGAAAGGCAGATGTCAGCACTTCTGGATACGCCTGAAGAAGACTGAAGCAAGTGGAGGAAATTCTCTCAAGGTTTCACTTTTCAGTTTGCCTTAGATAATCCTTGGAAAGTTCAGATGCTTACTGGAGACTTATCTGAGGGACCTCCAGGGACTCCAAGATTTCTCTGAGAACTGTTTTCTGCAAGATGTTTAATATTTCCTTTTTCTCAACACAAATAACACAAAAACATTTTTTTTTATTTTTTCTTCTCAAGCAAGTTCTGTTGCATTTTCTTTACAGATAGATTCTGGAAGGGTGAGAAAACATTTGAACAGAGTGAAACTTGAGACGGTGTGTGAATTTTTAAATAATTTAATTAATGTGTTTTGCAAACAAGCTATGGGTTAGAAAGAGAATGTTTATAAATGCATTCTTATTTATAACTTTGGAGACTTTTACTAGAGTTATGGCACCAGCTAGGCATGAAAATATGGAAGCAAGCCATATTCTAGATCATATCATGAAAAACACATTGTTCTTGGACTTTTTAATATAGTCTTTATTATTTGTTTTCATGTATGAGCACATTTTTTAGGAAGACATTACGACCCAATGAAGACAGATGAGCACAAAAGATGACATATTTCCTGGAATAAAAATCACTAAAATGTTTTGACCTATTTCATCCCCATCACCTGCACAGGCTAGAATAAACTTATTTAGACCTTGAAATATAAAATATTGTGATTTTATATTGTATATAATCCAAGATTAACATAGTCTATACCTATGTAGCTTTTGTTGCATAACACAATACCACAAAACTGATGTCTAAAAACAGCCTTTTTATTTAGCTCACAGGTGCGTTGGTTGGATTGCTTATTCTTGGTCCAAGCCACTTGGCTGATTTCTGCTCTCCTGTGGTCAGCAGGTGAGTGGGCTTATGACAGAATGATTTGGGTTGGCTTTAGTCATGTCTCTGGTGGTTGAGAAGCTATTAGCCAGAGTGATTTTGTTCTCCTCCTTAAGGTCTTTTGTATTCTAAAAGGTTAGCTTAAGTTTATTTACACAGCGTTCTCAAGAATATCAAGAAAAAAAGTCCAAAATGAAAAAGGACTTTCAAGTATCTACAAACCACTTGGCCAAGCCCAGGGTCCATGTGTGAGGGTATTACAGAAGGGAGGTGTAAATGAATTGAGAGGCATTACCAAAATATTGACCATATAGCTCTCTTGCTTCATGACATAGAAATAAACTAAGATCCAAAATTCTTACACAGTCCCATGATATCTTTGCCTGACTACTTCTTTCCACTTCTGTCCTGGTCTAAGTTGCTCAGTCCTTGTACAACTCCAAATCCCTTGTATTTCTTTTACAGCAATTGTTTACATGTTTGTCTTCCTTACAAGACTCTGAGCTCTTTGAGGAAAAGGATTTAGTTTGGCATACAGTAAGTATAACATCAAGTAAATGAGTAAATGTATGAGCAAAGGAAGAATTAGTTGGTAAACAATCTTCTCAAAGGATTTCTGTGTGCAGGAAGGACATGCATACGTTATCATTCAAGTTTTAGAGCTACTGTGCAGTAAAGACTTAACCTTACCCAAAGGAAGTTCTGACCTTTGTCCTCAGCTCTTGGAAGGTGATGTCTTCCTTGATAAAAGTATATGTACCTGCAGTCCTTGGGCCACACTGCATAGTCAACAAGTTATCAAGGGCTTTTTAAGCCATGAAGTATCTGTTCAGCCTCTGAAAGAGCTGGAAACTCAGCCGCTGGGAAAATCAACCATGTTTATTACATGATCAAACCCCAGCAAAACTTCTGGACACCAAGTCTCAGATGAGATTCCCTGCTCAGCAATACTTCATGGGTACTGCTACGTATCATTCCTGGAAGGAGTTAATGCTGTCTATAACTTCATAACAAAAGACAATTGGAAATCCCATACTTGGAATTTTCCTGAACTCTGTCCTACATTCATTTCCCCTTGGTTAATTTTAATCTGTGTTCTTTTACTGAAACAAAACATAACTGTTAAGTATAACAGCTTTCAGTGGCTTCTGAGAGTATTCTTTGGCAAATCAGTCTTGGAGACCTCTGAACTCAAACATCATTGCCAGTAGTGAGGGGGGTCTTGTGGACTGCTGCCCAACTTCACAGCTACACGTCAGAAGTTAAAGCACTACTTTCCCATCAAATATAGCCAACATTTCCCAAATTCTATCCTAAATAACCAGTGTCCCATAATCTGCCAACAGATGTTCTTTGAAAATGAAAGACTCTGTCCAAAGTAAGCCTTAAAGACATAGCATTGAAAGACAGATAAGGTCCCTGCTCTCACAAGAATTATATTTTAGTGAGATTGACAGGAATTAAATAATTTCAGAGTTATAATTTCTATAAGTTTAATAAAACAGGGTGATTTGAAAAAAAATCAATTGCTACAGGCTAATATAGGAGAAAAAAATTAAAAACAGTAGTCAGGAGATGTGAATTTGAAGATGTGATATTTGTCCTTCAATCTGAAGACAAAAGTCAGGCATGCCTATGTGTATGACAGGAGCTTTCAGAAGAGAAGTATGCTTGAACAAAGCCGTGTGGCTGGATCCTAGTCACAGGGGGGCAGCGTGTGGGGGACCAGGTCAGAGATGGAAAGAGGGACTCAATTATATGAGAAAAATGTTTCTGAAAGTGTGGCTCCTGTACCAGCATCATCAGCATCGCTTGGGTGCTTATGAGAAATGTAAATTCTAAGGCTGATCTAGATCCACAGAGTAAGAAATTTTGGTGGTGCAGCCCAGCACTCTGTTTTAACAAGTCCTCCAAGGAATTCTGATGCATGTTTCAAATTTGAGTACCATTGTTTTGTGCCTCAGTCTATCCATAGTAATGGTATGTGCTAAAAACAACTAGAGGTACTCATCTAGGCTCCAGGGAGTGTCCCACGGATGTCTCCCTTTTCCAAACCAATGTTACCACTTGATCAACCTTTGTGGTTCTTATGATTGCAAGATGCCCTTCAGAAACAACCATCAGGAAACTTAGAAAAAAATAAAGGTTTATTACATATAAGACCTGGAAATTACATAACACACAAGGGACCACACGGCAAGGTAAAGGTAACAAGAAATAGATTAAGCATGGTCCTGGGGCCCTAATTTTATTGGGGTTGAAGGTGGGGGGCTAGAGTTTTGTGGCCTCTCTCTCTGTAGGTGAATTTAAAAGATAGAGTGGGAATTTAAAGTGTGAGAAAAGACAAGTGGTCCAAGTAATCAGTTACCTAATTTAACCAAGATCTCTGAGAAAAAGGAGTCTCAGTGGGAAGAGGTGGGTTGCCTCTTCATTTAGTTGTGGCTGGTTAAGGGTTATCCCAGATAGCTATATTTGAAATGGATACTGGGCAATCAAACTTCAGTCAGGCATTTGTGTCACAAAAAAGAAAAAAAAATATCAGGACTTAACATTATAACTACTGATGCAGATTCTTGAAGACCTAGTGAAGATACAGTTTTAGCTGAAATACAATGAAAAATGCTTGAATCATTAAATGGCTTTAAGTAAGGAAATGAAGAGATTTGATTTGTATTTTGAAATGGCACATCAATAGCTGTGTAGTGGATAGTGGGGGACCTGAACGGAAGTAGAGAGATCAATGTTGGTGGTGCTGCCATACAGGTGTGAGAAGATTCAGATAAAAGTTCTGTTAAGGAATAGTAGAGGGATATGGGATATACTTTGGGTTCAAATAAAATCAATTGGTTTTTAAAGAAGAACGTATCCAAGTTTCTTTATCCTCAAGTGCATTATGAATCTCAAAAAGAAAAATATAATATGGAAGTGTTCCTCAATTTGATCATGGGATCTTTTTTCTTTTATGCCCCTAAATTTAAGAAAATCTCCCAGGATTCTAGTCTCCACGGTAAAGAAACACAATCTGGAAAACATTGCATTATAGCTAAAAGTGAAGAAGTTAAATACTTCCTAATTTCTAATTAATTAAGTTGCAACTATATAACTTACTTTAAAAAGAACACAGTTTTCAGGAATATTAAGCAGCTACATCCTGGCTAACCAAGTGGTTTTCTAATAAAAGTCCCACCTCAGTAAATAGGTAAGAGCAATTTGCCGTTTTAAGAACTTCTCCAGGACTGTCGTCCTCTTTATGAGTCATGATTACACCTATTCTCTGGCTAAGCGGTCATTTTAAAACATGCAAGAACATTATAATTGAATTAGAAAGAATTGTGTTTACTTACATATTTATTTTAATAATTTATTCAGGAAAGCCCTCAAAAAAAGTAGAAAGAGGTGTTTGACCCAGGATCTATGCAAATTCTAATTTTTAATTTAGTAAAGTATGGTTTTGAAATCTTTTATTATATGAATATTCAGGAATTGTTACATTTCCTAGCAAGATCCAGGTTAACATAATACTTTCCTTTTAGGGTAGATGTAACACTCAGAATCTTTCTTTTAATACTGAAGAACCCAACAACAAAATACAGTAGATTTCTTCATTCAAAAGCACAAAAAGTTTAGAATTCATGATTTTGCTTATATTTTTTAAATTTAATGTATATACCTTGTGGTCCAAAATTATCCAGAGGAGACTAATAAAATAAAACTTAGACAAATGTCCTAGTTTTTAGTAAACAAGTCCTTGCCTGTGCTGGGCCTCACACTCCCTTTTTACAAGGTGAAGGTTTGGGCACTTACACCAGAGTGTCAATGGTTTTAGGAATGTGCATATTTCCCGAAAGTCTAGTGATTCTTTGTGAATGGGACCAAGGAAAATTTAATGCGGCAAAGAAAACTGACATTGCAAATCCTCCATACACTATTTTAATCTTCCCCATTTCCATTTTCTTGCTCTAGGTTTAGATAATCAAATGTTCTCTTAAAAATCATAGGTATCCATGCAATCGAAAATGCTCACATATTATCTTGATACTGTCAGCCTGGCCCACTCTACCAACTAGAGCCTGTATAAGCCCCAGGTTCCCTGCATCCAATCAACTGAGAGGAAGTTTATGTGACACCCATTAAGTTTAGAGTGCATCAGGCACTTCAGAGATTAATGTGTTCTTTGTGACTCTCAGAATCACTGGCAATACCTATTTCTTTTAAATGGAGAAACATTCAAATAGTCCCATAGGTCTTGAAAGGAGTTGAGTAATTTTCAATAAGCACCAAACAACTGTTTACCTTGTAGGATCTCGTTCTTCATATTTAAGAAGATAATATACCATAGCTATCCCAGAATTCCAGAAGACTTTCAGATTTAGCTTACACTATGAAATGTAAAATATGCAATTGACCATGTTTTGGGGGAGGTCAAATCATATCACATTTACAAATGCCAGGCATTATGTCTGGCATGTTTTGCAAAGACTTAGTTGATAATAGTTTAATTGAATAGATAAGTCAATCGACCCATCTATCAATCACCAAGACCTAAATTTATAGTTTATTTTAATTATATTTTACATTTTATAAATTATATTTTATTTTATATTTTAATTTAAGTGGCTTGAGATATGAAAGAATGCTGCATTATTAAGTCATTCATAGCATAAAACAAAGACTGACAACTCTGAATTCATAAAGCAAGGACTCTATGAGACCTTCCTGTGGAATGTGGAACCTATCAGATTTGGCCTGCCAGTGACAGACATCAAGTCTATAAAAAGAGTCCTAGATTATATCTGGACCTGCCTGCGACATGCCACACAGACCATGAAATTTTTCTTTCTTGAGTCAATGGATTTGACTCCCTATGTTACCTCCCACCAAGAGGAAAAGCAAAAGCAAAATTCTCTACAAAGACCAGAGTACTCTGCTTGCAAGGTTATCTGAGGATGACAGCACAAGATATGAATGGTGTTATCATCATTTTCATAGATAAAAACAGCATCCTGAGATTTTAAGTGATTAAGTCACAAAATTAGTGGGAAATCTAGGATTCACTGCAATATATTTCCTTCCCAACTCCGTATCTTTCCCTGCCATACACTACCTTCCCAGTTAACTATGGAATTTCAATATCCTCAAGTGTAAAAGTAGTTAATAACACCTATCACCTACTGTCATTGTTAAGATCAAACAAGAGAGCAAACATGAAAATGTTTTACAAGTAATAAAGTGCTACACAATGGGAAGTGTTACTCTCTGGGCATTGTTTCCATATGGTTGCTGCTGTGTCCTCAGATCATGGCTGTTCCTTGTGGTGTCCTCTATAGCGAAGGCTCCTTTTTGAAGCTGGTGAGGTCTAAGGTATGCCCTTTTCTCTACTGTATCCCTCTATGTCTGTTCTGGAGGTAGAAAAATAATTTTTCAGTAGTTATTCTATGTTACAGTTTTTAGTCTCAAATCTCTATGAAGTACTCTTTAGTCAAGGCATCATCATTTCCTGTGCCTCATTGTTGCCATTTGTCATTATGAGTAATTAACTTCTAACCCTCAAAATGAGTGTTGGGAGTTTATTAGAAAGATATATTTGAAAGATCATGGCCTTCACAGTTGACACGGGAAACCATGTTTTGGGTGTGTTTTGTGTCCATTTTGATGTAGGAGGACAAAAAAATTGCCTTACAGAGGGTATCCATGGAATACAAGACTGCTTTCATTTGGTTATGCTTCCAAGAATATTTTTGAGAAGTGAGGATGTTAGGTTGCCATTTTGTGACTTTTAAATGCCCCATAGCTTCACCTGTTGTGTAGAAGCTACTGATCACAGATCTGATGACAGTTGGCATTTTGGATTTTTAATCTGGTAGAATGCCTGAAGATTCTAATGAATGGCACCAGCAAAGCAATACTGCATATGCTCCAAAATTGGCTGGAATTTATCCTCTTTTAAATGACACTGAATATAATTTAGAAGTGTCAGACTCATAAAGTTCATGTGCTCATGAAAGTTCACTATGAAAAAGCGATATGTCCACTTAGGACTTCTTTGGCCGAATGCCTGAGGCATCATTGTTTTGTTTAACTTGTACAAAGGTATTTTTAAAAAATCTGTTAACAACTTCAATATTGTGGTCTTTTCTGATACTCACTTTTATATTGTCAACAATTTCATCTTTCCTCCATTCAGCACACATTTTTTTTTCTCTTTGTGAATTTTCCTTTGAAAATGCTGAGCTATTATTAAGGTACAGTAAACAGAACTCTTGTATAAGAATGCCTGTTTCAAGGAGGCCCTCAGTCCTTTAGACAGGACAATGGAACAGAGCCCATTAATTATCATTTCCCAGAATGAATGCGGTGAACTTTGACAAAGCATACCTTGGAAAAGCTATCAGCACCAAGCACTCCTCTCCATGGTTAGGGTATTTGACTCCAGGGAATAACACAAAAACTGAAGGTATTTTTTTTCTTCTTTTGGTTACATTTTGACAGAAATTTAAAAATAGATTACAGAAAGATTTAATACCCCAGAGTGGTTTGCTTTCTAGCAGAGCCCTTAAAAGCACTCCAGATTGTTAGCAGTTATAATTGTACCTTCACTCCTGGATACCGGAAATAATAGCACTGCTAGTGCAATGATATCCTTTCAGTTCACACTGACACTTGCACCAAAACGCACAAGGTTAAACTGCAATTTTAAAATGGGCACTGATGATTGTTGTGTTGAAATTGACGGGCGATATTGAACATTTGTAAAGTAAGACCCTGTCATCTGCGTGCAGAAAAATTTAAGAGTCAACTGTGAACAGGGCTGGGTACTCATGAGTAATGATCTAATGACGCACTTAACAGTACAGGAAATTAAAAATTTAGGTAAATGTTCGGATAATTCAAACATAAATAGAGCTTTCTGTTACTTAAGTATCTGAGATAGGTGTTTCAATTTCTCTTCACCAAATTTTTGTGTTCTCAATACTTACATGTTAAAAGAAAAAATCATAAATATTTAAGTTTCCTTAAATCAAAATCTATATTTATCTTGGTGTATAAATCATTTGGGACTCAAAAAAATTAAGTTTGCAATTAGCCTGTTCCTTGGGTCATGATTAAACTTAGAAGTGGTTGTATTGGGTGTCTATTATTTGATCTCAACCCCTCTCTTCCCTCTCATCCTCCATACCACACACACACATACACAAACACACTTGTTCACACACAGACTCACACTCATACACATACATGCTCCTTTTGTATTTACTCATCTCTGCTACAGTCATTGCACCTACATTACTGACCTGTTGTTTGGTACATAGGTGGCTACAACACCAGTGGGAGTCAGAAATGTTCCCCGGGATTTCCCAGATTGGTTCTAGGGCTATAGATGCTATTCTTCTCTAGTGATAAAATCTGAAGCATGAGCTTAACAACTCTTTTTTAATGTCCATTATTATTTGTAAGAAAGTATTCCCAGATATTCAAATGGACCCAGGTTAAGTTGGCTTTCTGTTTATTCCAACCCAAAAAGTCCTCACTAATCCAGTAAGAAAGGATGCTTATTTTTGTATAGAGGAAAAGTCTATTTTCTGATGGATCTGAATTTAAATTTCAGGTCAGTAGTTTCATTGGCCATGTGTCCTTAGGTAAGTTATTTGTCCCTCTGAATGTCAGATTTATCTTCAATTAAGGGAAAATAGGTATATTAGTACCCTATTTACTATAAAGACTAATATCTTACAATGCGTGAAAATTCTAAGTGATGGTTTCCTTTCACTTCTTATCCAGGTGTTTTTAAAACAAACTAGAACAACAACAATAAAAAATTAAATTAAGCAAAACACATATTTATGGTAGAAGAAGAATTAAATGATAATTTTGCATCTATTTTTTAATTGATTTTAATGATTGGACATTTTTCTTATAAGTTGACGAATACCTATTAGCATGCTCCCAATGGTAACAATATTGTTTACTCAAAATTAAATGTCACTGTGTCCAAGTTCCAATAAAAGATTGAAAATATCATATTTAGGGACACCTAGGTGGCCAGTTGGTTAAGGGTCTGACTCTTGGTTTCAGTTCAGGTTGAGATTTCAGGGTTGTGAAATCAAGCCCCATGTCGGGCTCCATGCTCAGTGTGGAGTCTCCTTGAGATTCTCCCCCCCTCTCTCTCCACCCCTCCCGCTCGTGCTTGTGCTCTCTCACTCTCTGTCACGCTCTAAAATAAATAAATAAATAAATAAATAAATACATAAATAAATAAATAATAAATCTTTTAAAAAAGAGAAAATATCATATTTAGATAAACAGAAGTCAGTGCAATAACTTGCTAAATGAGCTAGCAATACATAATGGAAGAAAATCCCAGGAAAAAATAATATCCATAATATTTTAGAAAAGGGAAATTTCAAAGTCAAAGTGAATGAATGATCATATGTGAAAACTTTGTTTCACTTTGCGTTCCAACTTTCTGGCTTATGCAGCAGTTTCTCAGATTAGTGTTTTCTGCTAATCATGACCTCGTATATTTCATTCACTCTCTCCCTTACCTTCTTGTGCTTTATCCACAGAACAGAGTTGGAAAACTGGACACCACCTGGTAAGATGAGTGAGCTGGTGTGACACCTTCTTTGTCAGACAAGGCTGTGTGAAAGGTGGGGGAAGCTCCAGCAAGCACTTGGTTTGAAAGACAAAAGAATTGATTATGATGGGGGAATAGCAGGTTACAGCTTTTGTTTGATGACAGAAAAAACCTTTTTTTTTTTTTAAGATACAGGACATTCATCTGTGGGCATGATAGAGAACAGGGACCTTAACAAACTGACAGCTACTGTAAAGTGTGATACAATGTCAACTGCAGGTATATTAACTTACCTTAGGACTTCAGTTTATAGTGTGCAAAATCCTTTCTCATCCATGAGTTCCTCTCACCTCCAGCAACATAGGGTAATAAGTCAGTCAGAATTAAAGCTTCAATGATCTTATATGCTTTGCGCAAAGAGATGGACAGTGAGTACTGAAGCAGGTTTCAAGGCCAGGCCTACCCGATTCAGCCAAATTTTGTTATCACCTCCCCATGCTGTCCATGCACGCATTCACCTGTGAGTTAGGCCACCCCAACAAACCTTGAAATGTAGTAATTTGTATTATTCTTTCTTCAGCATGGTGTTTATTAATTTTTTCCCCTCTCTCTTAATTTCCTTTTTTCTATCTTTCCTATCCTCATTTAATTCACATTCCTTCTTGGCCTTACTTCCTTACTTTGTTGTATTTTTCTCTATTTTGAAGATCATTTTCAAAGTATTTTAACAAACATAACACCACTGGTTTTCACAACAATCCTGTAATGGAAAAATGCAGTTTTCAGACTCCTTTACCTATGAGAGAAGTTGATGTGCAGATGTGTTCCATGGTCATGCATGGCATGGAGGCAATATCAGGATCAGGTTCCCAGATGAATGAGGGCAGGAAGAACTTTAATGTCTTTCACTGTTTTAAAGCCTTGATAAAAAATTAGTTTCACAGCCAGAAAGCAGGTTAAGAATGCCATCAAATTCATTCATCTACCCAACTATCAACCTACATATCTATCCAACAAAGTATATTATCCTTGACTCTGAAATGACAAAGGTAAAAAGGGACAATCACTGCTATTAAAGGACTCACAACATGTTATGTGAGAAACACTTTGGTGGATACATGGCAGAAATAATGAGTGAGCCCCTATTCTAAAGAAGTGTACCCCCTAAGGAGGGGATATATAGATGCACTTATTCATGGGGAGGATATTCAAGTTGAAAAAGGATGCAAAGGGCTTAGACTCTGCAATTATCTAGCTGTGTGACTTTAGCAAGTTATTCTCCCCCAATATTTTAGGCAGAGGAAGTAACATTGGGCGAGGGGAAGGGTATTTGGGTCAAAACCAAATTAAATACTGTGAGAGTTCTAGCTCTTCAATTCTTGTCCAAATGAAGTTAGACAAATTCTCCAACATATTACCACAACCCCAACAGAATATGGAAACCAACATATTTTTATATTAAGTTTACATGAATAAACTCTGTAAGAAAAGCTATTAAGATCATTGAATTCAGTATTCCCAGATCATTTTTATATTGCCCTTTCTACTAATTGGTGCCTAAGGAAGTGTATGTGACACAAGACTTGGAGTATATCATACAAAACGAAACAGAACTAACTGCAGCATAAAACACTGTAAATAAAAATTTAATTATCTTGCAGAGTCTTCTTCCGACATACTACATATATTGCATGTTAACTGACATCAAGGTGAGCAAGGGAAATACTAATTAAGAACAGAACTGAATTTTAAATTCCAATTTAAAAAATTTTTAAAAAGCTGATAAGAATCAATGTTGTTGAAGAAATTAATAAGAACTAGTATATTATTTTTAAATAGTGCAAAACAATATGGCCAAGAATCAGATTGCTGTAAGTGAGCAAATAAATAGAAAATGCAGTTTACATTTTCTAGGAAATTGTAAATCTTGAAAGTAAGTTTCAAAGAATACTTCTGCCAAAATGTTTACCTTATATATTGGCATATCACATTTTTGCCCACCCTCTCCCCCATCTAAACACTCTACTCTATCCATTGCCACTTTGGTTTGGGTCATGATTACTACTGGAAGATTTTATCTTCTTTATTGGTAAGAATATAGGATATTTTTGCTAGGATTTCCTACAAGTGTAAGTAGTTCTGTTCAGGCATTAGGAGCAAGTAAGAATCTAGGGATATTTAACCTGTAAAAGAGAACAATTAAGGGGATATAGTACCTGTGTTTTTAAAAGTGAAAGATGAGCCTGAAGAAAGATGAGTTTTACTATCAGAGCATCCGAAAATAGAATCAGCACCAATGGATAAAGGTAGAGAGCACTATTTGGTTCATAACAAGGAAAAACTGTCTAACAATTAAGCATGATTGAAGTTGAATGGCAAGGAGATGGCCAGTTCCTTGGTCTTGGAGGCATTTTTACAAATGCTTAGTATTTACTGCGTTTGAGTGTATGAAAAGGGATTAAGTAGCAGATGGAAGGTTGAAATAGAGCAGTTTTTGAAAACTCTAGGTCACACCACATTAGCAGAACATGAAATCAAATTAATCGATCTTGATCAGCATTTTTAAATGAATATGTTAATTTTTATACAAGTAGTCATTCATGTTTATTGGAAAAATATACAACTATAGGGAAATCAAAAGAAAAAAAAAACCCCAGAAACAGTATCATAGAGATAATCATCTTCATCATTGTACTTTCTTCCACACATCTTTGTCTGTAGATACATATTTAAACTCATTTATTATCTATCTATACATGTATATGTGCATATTAAATGCATATTTAAACATATGTATATATTTGTATATATATACTTTAAATATATCTATACATATAATGGGATGCATTTTTTTCTCACTTGTGTGGAGGGCTAAAGAGCCCTATACAACATTAAATTAATGCCATTATGGAAAAATGTGGCAAGCCCTGTGTTTTGTACTTTCCATATATTAATTTGCATAGCCCTTATATCCACGATGAGGCAGATGTTATTATCGGTACATGAAAACATGTTATATATCTATACACTAATAATGGAGTATCAAAAATAGAAATTAAGAAAACAATCCCATTTATAATTTCACCAAAACAAACAAACAAACAAACAAACAAACAACCCTAGGAACACATTTAATCAAAGAGGTAAAAAATCTGTACACTGAAAAATGTAAGATAGTCATAAAAGAAATAAAAACAACACTAATACTTCATGCTCATGAAACAAATAGCCTTAAAAAGTCCATACCATCCAAAGAATCTACAGATTCAATATAATCCCTTTCAAAATTCCAATGGCATTTTTCACAGAAATAGAACAATCTTAAAATTTGTATGGAACCACAAAAGGTCCTGAATAGCCAAAGCAATCTTAAGAAAGTACAGGCTGGAAGCATCATGCTCCCTTATTTCAAACTCTATTACAAAGCTATAGCAATCAAAACAGTATAGTAGTAACATAAAAGTAGACACGTAGATCAATGAAATAGAATAGAGAGCCCAGAAATAAACCAAAACATGTTTAGTTAATCAATTTATGACAAAGGAACTAAGAATATACAATGAGGAAAGGACAATCTCTTAAATAAATGGTGTTGGGAAAACTGGACAGCCATATGCAAAAGAATGAAACTGGGTAACTATCTTACATCAGACATCATACACAAGAATTAACTCAAAATGGATTAAGTACTTGAATGTAAGACTTGAAATCATAAAATACTAGACGAAAACATAGAGGGTAAGCTTCTTGACATGGGTCTTGGTGATAAATGTATGGATTTGATATCAAAAGCAAAAATAAACAAATATAACTACATTAAACTAAAAACTTCTGCACAGAAAGGAAACCATCAACAAAATGAAAAGACAACCACTGAATAAGAGAAAAATATTTGCAAATCATATATTTGATAAGGGACTAATATCCAAAATACATGAAGAACTCATACAACTCAATAGCAAAAAAAAAAACAAAAAAAAAAAAACCCAAACAATCCAATTTAAAAAATGGATAAAAGATCTGAATAGACATTTTTCCAAAGAAGACATAGAGATGGCCAACAGGCACATGAAAATATGCTCAACACCACTACTCATCAGAGAAATACAAACCCGAACCATGAGATATCACCCACGCATGCTGTAATGGCTGCTATTAAAAAAAAAAGACAAGAAACAACACATGTTAGCAAGGATATGAAGAAGAGGAAACTCCTGTGAACTGTTGGTGTGAATATAAATTTATGTGGCTGCTATGAAAAATAATATGGAGATTTCTTTAAAAGATTAAAACTAGAACCAGCATATGATCCAATAACTTCACTCCTGGGTATTTATCCAAAGGAAATGAACACACTAATTCAAAATGATCTAAACCTTCATTGCAGCATTAAATAACGCTATTGTAAATACAATAGACAGGCATGGATACAAACTAAATGTTCATCAGTGGGTAAATCAGTGGGTGAATGAATAAAGAAATTGTGGTATATACATATAATGGAATATTATTATATGTTGTATTATATAATAGTGGGATAATATTCAGCCATAAAAAAGAATGAAATCTCGCCATTTGCAACGACATGGATGGACCTTGGGGATATTATGCGAAGTGAAATAAGTCACACAGAAAAAGATAATTACATGTGATCTTACTAATATGTGGAATCTAAAAACAAACAAAAAAACAATAATAAAAAATAAATAACGAAACCAAAAACAAAGAAACCCTGACCTTATGTATATAGAGAATAGATTGGTGGATGCCTGAGGTGAAGGGTGGGAGGGGTGGGAAGGGTGGGAGGTGTGAAGGGAGTCAAAAGGTACAAACTTCCAGTTATAAAATGAATAAGGCCAGGGCTGTAGCATACAGCATGGTGATTATCTTGAATATGCATATTTGAAAGTAGCTACAAGAGTGGATCTTAGAAGTTCTCATCATGAGAAAAAAAAATGTTAGCTATGCGTGTGACACAGATTAACTGGATTTACTGTGGTACCATTTTGCAATATATACAAGTATGGAATCATTATGCTGTACATCTGAAACTAACGTTATATCAATTATATCTCAATAAAAAGGGATGAACTTGATTACTTGTAATGGGTAATACTTTTTCCCCTTTTCCCTAAAGGCCTCAAACATGGCAAAAGCTTTCTTTTATGGAATGACCTTTCAAAGATGAGAACGGCTTACTTGAAATTAAGAAGTGAGCAAAGGGTGTATTCAAAACCTTCTCAGTAGCTTAAAAAAATAATAATTTGCAATGACCTATTGAAAAATAGGACTTAGCACGTGTTACTGTTTCTAGTTTTTTTTTTTCTTTCCTCCCCTTTCCCTCTCCCCTCCCCTTTCTTTTCTTTAATGCCTAGTCCTGGTGAGTGGAGTGTGGGGGTTTTCCCCAAAGGGAAAGAGAGCAGGACTAGAGATTGCAGGTGCATTTTGTGGCTTGGGTATGTATGGGAGAGTACGTGCAGATCCACAAGAGGGGTAGGAAGAGGATGGGCTGGAATATGCTGGGCATGGGTGGGGGGCAGCTCCGTTGAAAGTGCATTCAGGTGAGAGAAACTGCTGCCACAACTCCTCTTCTCAGAGGAAGCCAAATCTCTTGGAATACTGGGATTCTACAGCGGCAGCAGGAGAGTCCTGGGATGGGAATGGCTTATGTGTCCTGGTGCCTGAGGGCTCTCCTCCTAGTCTCTTCAGAAAGGAGTCTGGCTCACTCCACAGATCCAGCAAACTCAAATCTTCATTGTCACCCCCTCCCCTGGTCAGAGTCCCAGGGCAGGGACAGCTCACCCAAGGGGCTTGGCCAGCTGTTGGGAACTGGCCTCTGACCCGATGGCAGTGAAGGGACTGGATCACCAGAGGCCATTACCAGTAAGTGAACTGCACACGCTCAGGCTGCAAGCCTGTCCACTTCCCAAAGACTGGGAGGCAGCTTGGGCTTCTGGTGTAGGCACCTGAAGTTCCAATCCAAGTCAACCAAGGTCCACTGCTACAGCAAACTGAAGGTAAAATTCCACTGCATACCTTCGGCGCCAGTTATTCCTCTGGGCAATGTCCAGAAGTAGGAAGGGACCTGGAAAGTCACTCTGGGAGACCATAGCTACCTGTTCACCCAGACTTTCTCCGGAAGGCTTTCCATTTCAGGCAGTTGCTCTGCCTTTCTAGAAATGTAAATTGGTTCAGTCACTATGGAAAACAATGTGACATTTCCTTAAAAAATTAAAAACAGAACTACTATGTGATCCAGCTATCCTGCTTCTGGGTATATACCCAAAAGCAATGAAAATAGGATCTGGAAGGGATACCTGGACTCCCATGTTTATTGTGGCATTATACACAATAGCCAAGATACAGAAACAACTTAAGTGTCTTTCATCAGATACATGGATGAAGAAGCTGTATATTATACGTATGTATGTGTGTGTGTGTGTGTGTGTGTGTGTGTGTATACACACACACACATACATACATATATACATTTGGCCATGAGAAAGAAGGAAATCCTACCATTTGCAATAACATGAGTTGATCTTGAAGGCATTACGCTAAGTGACTAAGTCAGAAAAAGACAAATGCTATATGATATCAGTAATATGTGGAATCTAAAAAAGCTGACCTGGTAAAAACAAAGCAGAATGGTAGTTATCAGAGGCTGGGGCACAGGGGAATTGAAGATATGTTGTTTAAGAGTACCAACTTGTACCTTGTAGATAAATAACTCCTGGAAAGCTAATGTACTGCATAGTGATTACAGATAACGGTGTTATAATATAAATTTTAAAGTGGTTAAGAGACTAAGTCTGAATTGTTCCTACCACAGAAAAATAAATTATAATTATGTGAAGTGATAGAGATGTTAGCCAAGGCTGCAGCAGTAATCATACTGCAATGTGCAATTGTATCAAATCAACATATTGATGACCATAAGCTTATACAATATTCTATGTCAATTATATATCAATAAAAATAATTTTTATGAAACAGATATCATGCATCACAAATTTAGTCAACTTATTCTCAACATTCGGGTACCAAATCTGAACCTGCATGGTTCTCACCACCTCAAATTTATACTTTTCTCCCTCCTTGGTTTCTAACCAGTGGTGGGACCTGGGATAAGTCACTGCTGAGGTTTCCATGACAAACATGAAAATACTGAATGTGATTCCTCTCTCTGCCTTGCTCTCAAGATTCCTGTCTGAGTGGTATTGAACTTTCCTGGCTCTTCCCTATCACCTGTAAATACACTGCACATTTTTGAATGAAACATCAAAAAGGCTGAAAGAATTTATAAGATTTTAAGAATACTTAAGATGTGCTCAACTATGACTGTATATTTATTTAGAAAATCCTTCCTATATTTTGCCTTGGGAAAATTAGCCTCATCCCTTTTATTTCTTTCCCTTTCTTTACAGTAACTGACTACATAGCTAGGCATATGTCTATTTAGAAATATATATATATATATATATATATATATATATATATATATATATATATATATATATAATTTCTTGCAGCCCTTGCAGCTATATATGCCAGTGTGATAATGTTCTTACCAATGGGATTTAAGCAGAAGAATCATGTGGCAGATTCAGAGAGCTTTTTAATTTAATTTATTTTTTCCCTAAAGGAAGTGCTGTCATGCATTCTGTGCCTACTTCATTCTTTCCTTTTTAATCTTTTCTAGCAACTGGAATGAGCATGCAAGCCTGTAAATTTGAAGATGAAGCCCCCACTCACCAATGCTAAACGGAGTCTCAGTTGCCGAGAATTTCAGAGTGAAGTTGTCATTCCAACTGTAGGCAGCACAACACTGCTCATTTAGGTAAGGAAAACTTAACTTGAATCTTGTTGTTGTTGTGAATTTGGATTTTTCCATTACTTAAAATGACTTGCCATCATTCCTTTGACAGTACTTCTGATTTTTCTGTACCACTGTATGATCCTACTGTCTTCCTATCATCATAAATCATGATACCACATTGCTATCCATTTAGACCACTGAACTTGGGAGTCCTTTGACTCTTTTTCTCTCTTCTCATTCAGCCCATCAACAAATTCTATTTAACCTTCACAGCAGTTACAGGAATCACCCTCTTATCATTTGAACCTGGCCTGAGCCATCATCATCTGTCCTGTGGATTGTTACAACGACCCCACCATTGGTCTCCCTGCTTCCACCTTTGCCCCCTTCTTCAGAACACCCAGAGGGAGGCTATTTGAAATAAGTTATATCACTTAACACTCTGCTCAAACCCTGTCAATGGACCCTATCTGAGTAAAATTCAGAGTCCTATGACATCCTTCAAGGAGCTGGTTTTTTTGGTTTTGGATATTTATCTATCTTCCCTCTGTTCTCCCTTATTATCTGATTTCCACCCACCCTGACGTGCATGCTGCTTTCTCTTCCAGATAACTTCTTACCCCAGATAACTTCATAGTTCACTCCTTCCCTTCATTCCAGTCTCTGCTCAAACATAAACTCATCTGAGAGGTTTTTTGTTTTTTTTTCACTTATATAAAATATTACCCTTTCCAATACTTTATGTCTCCCACACTTTGTTTCATATCCTTCAGAACACTGAACCTCACAGTCATTAGATTTTTAAAAAACTCATCCATTGATTCTCTTCCCTCACAGACACCAACCAGGGCTTGGTTTTGTTCACTGATTTATCTACAGCATATATATGCATGTGTGTGTGTATATGTATAGATATATGTAGGTATGTAGATATATACACACACACATACACACACACATATAGACATATATGTGTCTATGTATATGGTACTCATTCAAAAAATACCCGTGGAATGAATGAATAAATGGGTGAAAGGAGGAGGATGGGATGTCAACTTTTGAATCATGACTGTGATACTTACTACCTATAAGGTCTTCAGTAATTAACTTATCTTTGACCCTCTCTTAGTGAGCATAATAGTATTTACCTGAGGGTGTTGATGTGAAGGTTCAATAAATTATCCTAGTAAAAAAAATGTCCACCACAAGGCCATTTACAAAGATGGATTCAATAAAAGTTGGATAAATCACTGCATGTTGAAAAAAAAGTAACCAAAGTTATCTAATGATCTTGAGGGTAAGAATCTTGCAAGATTTTCCAGGCTAATGACATGAGTAAATTCAGATAATCTTCAAGCATTAAATAGAATTTACAATGCCTTAATTCAATTCTCCAAAGCATTAAACATCCATGATTAAGAAATATCTGTGTGTTTTATGACTTGTGAAATGAATGATATTTATTATAAATCTGAAGTGTTGGCTGGAGGCTTGGGAATCTCTGTGGCTTTTGGCTAACCCTCTGAAGGCAATCCTGGTAGAGAGAGATTGACATTTTCCCATGAGTACCTTGTCTCCCAGGAAAGGCTGCTGTAGTTTTTAACATGCAGAAAGGGCTCTCAATTGCTCTACTCACATGGAGCACACTTTTTTTAAGAGGGCAAGCAGTTCAGACCTTAGTTCCCTTTCTGCCAAATTAATCCTCAAAAAAATTTGTTTGGAAACTTTCTTGTCATCCCCAACATATTTGTCAGTCTTCATCTCTTTTGGTGGACTCTTTTCTCCCTCACCTCCTTGCCCATCTACCCTTCTAGTCTTCCTGTCCTGTGTCCCTCGCTCTGTCTACTTTCTTCCCTCCCAAGGCTTTCCACTGTGCCCAAAGAAACCCATTTTTCCTCCTTAACATCTTGAAATGTCCCTTCTTCTGGCTTTAACATATATTTTTTTTCTTCTAATGAAGACATTTGCTCGTGAAATTTATCTCAAGGTTGTGCTGTTTATGCTTTTGTACTTCATGTATCTCAGGCTCTGGAGGTATTAGAATTTCTCATCAGTTCTACACCATAGGACTTTGCGCAGTGAGGGACATACTCTATATCCATGCTGTTCAGTGTGATAACCACCAGTTATCTGTGGCAATGGAGCACTGGAGAAATGTTTAGTGTAACTGAGGAAGTAATTTTATATTTAATTTTATTGATTTAAATTAAATATTCAAGTGTGCTAGTGTCTACAATATTGGACATCACAATTCTCAATCCTTTCTTTTCTATCCTCAAGAAAAAGGGTACTTTTGACTCTAAAGATACCACCCTTTGACTGATACAGTTCATCGGTTAATTGATCAATTGTATTCTTGGTCTTCTGGTTTGCTGGCTTGTATTCCATTTCAAGCCCTACCATTACTCTGGGTCACTTCAGTTTGCTTACATGTGACATTTGTTTAGCATTTGACCCTGATGCCTTAATTCTTAATATTCTTACATTTAATATAATTGACTCTATCCAATAAGTTACTCACACCTGAATTATTGAATTCATACCGTGCCACTGTCTAACCACACCATGCTACATAGCTGAGAGGAGAAAGGTTGGATAATGTTCTCCTGTCTCTTAGATGGCCATCTACTGCAAAGTGTTCCCTCATGCTTTAGCTTAGACTTAAGAGTGTTTCCCACTACCCACCCCCATAACACCCATAACATAATACCCATAACATTGTAGCACTTAATACTCTTCCAATATTATGCATTCTAGTACTTAACAGCAATTACTGTAACTACCTTTTGACTTCTCTATCTTTCCACACAAATATATGTGGAAAAAACTTTCTTTTTTTTCTTTTTAAGATTTTATTTATTTATTTGTCAGAGAGAGAGAGCGCGCACAAGCAGGGGGAGCAGCGGGCAGAGGGAGAAGCAGGCTCCCCCTGAGCAATGAAGCCTGATGTGGGACTCAATCCCAGGACCCTGGGATCATGACCCAAGCTGAAGGCAGCCACTTAACTGACTGAGCAACCCGGGTGTTCCAAAAAAACTTACTCATTTATATACTGCTATAGAACAATCAGATGGTAGCAACACATATAGGAGTGAATAATAGACTGAATGAATGGACTCATTTTATTTACTGATGGGATGTGTCACAATACTTTTATAAGGAGATTCTTACTAACTGCCCTAGACTCAGAGGAATTATGGACAATGCTCCATCTCCTGGCAATCACAGAGAGCCAAGCTGGATCAGAGATGTATTAAGGTAGTCTCTTCTTGATGAGGATTTGCATTCCTAATTAGAATTTAATCTACCTAGCAGGTCAGTTTTGTGAGCAATAATTAGGAATTTCTTCATAGATTTGGAACTATCACAGAGTTCTTAACAATGCAAGTTTCACAGTTTGTTTTTTTTTTAAGATTTTATTTATTTATTTGACACAGAGAGAGACAGCCAGTGAGAAAGGGAACACAAGCAGGGGGAGTGGGAGAGGAAGAAGCAGCCTCCCAGTGGAGGAGCCCGATAAGGGGCTGGATCCCAGGACTCCGGGATCACGCCCTGAGCGGAAGGCAGACTCTTAATGACTGAGCCACCCAGATGCCCCAGTTTCACAGTTTTTATTGGAGAGAACTTACACTTTGGGATTTTCATGGTTGATCTTTTGTTTGATTGGTTATTTTTTAAACCATTTTCTTGAGGTATCACTTATATATAGAAAGCTGTACATATCATATCATAAACATCAAACTACAATCAACATCATAGACATATCCAGCAGTGCCAAAGTTTCTCCTACCCCCTTTATTTTTTTTGTGTGTATATGATAAAAATACTTAACATAAGATCTACCTTCTTGGCAAATTTTAAATTTTGCAAAGCAGTATTTTTTTTGTTTTATTTATTTTTTTTCATAATAATATTTTTATTATATTATCCTTTTCACCATACAGTGCATCCCTGGTTTTCGATGTAAGGCTCGATGATTCATTAGTTGCGTATAACACCCAGTGCACCATGCAATATGTGCCCTCCTTACTACCCATCACCGGTCTATCCCATTCCCCCACCCCCCTCCCCTCTGAAGTCCTCAGTTTGTTTCTCATAGTCCATAGTCTCTCATGCTTCATTCCCCCTTCTGATTACCCCCCTTTCTTTATCCCTTTCTTCCCCTACCGATCTTCCTAGTTCTTATGTTCCATAGATGAGAGAAACCATATGATAATTGTCTTTCTCTGCTTGACTTATTTCACTTAGCATTATCTCCTCCAGTGTTCTCCATGTTGCAGCAAATGTTGAGAAATCGTTCTTTTTGAGCAGTATTGTTAACTATAGTCATTGTGCTGTTCATCTTGCATAACTGAAACTTTGTACTCTATTAACAACATCGCCACATTTCCCCTTCCCCCAGCCCGTGGCAACCACCGTTCTACTCTCTGCTTCTGTGGATTTGGCCATTTTATATTTTTCACATAAATGGGATTATATTTATTCTTTGATCCTATTTGTAGTATTTGTTCTTTAGTGACTGGCTTATTTCACTTCACATAATATCCTCTGGGTTCATTCATATAGTCACAAATGGCAAAATTTCCTTCTTTTCGAGACTAAATAATATTTGTATGTAAATACAGTATTTTCTTTATTCATTTTTTGAGGAACATTTAGGTTGCTTCCATGTCTTGGCTACTGTGAATAATGCTGCAGTGAACATAGGGGTGCAGAGAGTTCTGTGAGATCGTGATTCATTTCCTTTGGATACAGAAGTGCGATTGGTGGATCATATGGATCAATTGGTGGTTCTATATTTAATATTTTGAGGAATCTCCATACTGTTTCTATAATGGCTGTTCCAATTTATATTCTCATCAGCAGTGCACAAGGTTTATCATTTTTCTACATTCTTGCCAACACTTCATACAAACACACAAATGTATGTATGTATTAGTATACATACACATGTATATATATGTGTGTGTATTAATAGTCTTCATAACAGATGTGTGGTAATAGTTCATTGTGGTTTTAATTTGCATTTCCCTGATGATTAGTGATATTGGGTACTGTTTCATATACCTATTGACGATTTGTATGTCTTCTTTAGAGAAACGTCTATTCAGGTCCTTTGACCATTTTTTTTACTGGGTTATTTGGGTTTTCTTTGTTCCCTTTTGCTACTGAATTGTATGAGTTCCTTATATATTTTAAATGTTTACTTATCAGATATGTGATTTGAAAATATTTTGTCATATTCTGTAGGTGCCTTTTCACTTTGTTGATTGTTTCCTCTGGTATGTTGGAGTTTTTTAACTGGGTGTAATCCCATTTGTCTTTTTTTTTTCTTTTGATTCTTGTGCTTTTGGTCTCATATCCAAAATACTGTTTTTCTAATAGTTTGCTTTGTTTACTCAAGCACAGTGGAACAATGCCTCATTCCTACCAGGAATTTGATATGATTTCTGTGAGGGAAAGCAAAATCCAATTTCAGTTGATAGTTATAACACCTGTCATTCAATTCCTCTACTTTTACATTATTAATATGTTAAAGTTTTTTTTTTTTTGCTTTCTTTTTGTCTGAAAGAAGAAAAATACATACTTATTGTAGTCTTGCATTCTGTGAGACAAAAACAGGCACTCTGGTTCTTCCAGTGTCATCTCTCTTTTCTTGTACTTTATGGACGATGTATTTTGAAGTTCTGTGGAAGAATGCTATAATTTAAAATATTTTAACATAGAATCTTTCATCCATCCTCAAGAGGAAGATGAAATCTTTCCAAGCTCTAAGAGTTTCTTAAGAAATTTTGAAAATTACTTTTGCTCTTAATACATAATTATTACTATATTTTAAAAGGAAATACAATGATCTAACTTCAGTTCTAACCCCATTGTTTCAGAATACCATCTTGTTCAAATAATAAGAATAGCAAATCATAATAACCTAGTATTTTGAGTGTTTCCCTTGGACAAATTATTGATAAATACTCTATGTAACTTGTCTAACTTAATAGTCACATCAACACATAAGTTGAATATTTATATAAACATTTTGCAGATGAAGAAGCTGGAACACAGGAGTGTAACTCTACTACTAATTAAAAAAAATACATTTTTGGGGTGCCTGGGTGGCTCAGTCGTTAAGCGTCTGCCTTCGGCTCAGGGCGTGATCCTGGCGTTATGGGATCGAGCCCCGCATGGGGCTCCCTGCTCCGCTGGGAGCCTGCTTCTCCCTCTGCCACTCCCCCTGCTTGTGTTCCCTCTTTCACTGGCTGTCTCTCTCTCTGTCAAATAAATAAATAAATAAATAAATAAATAAATAAATAAATAAATAAAACATTTTCGTTGTGAATCCATTCAGTTTGTTTCCAGTGCCCATTCCATCAACAACTGAGCAATATTTCCCTGCTCCTACAGTCTCCTGTATGCAATCATGTAAGTCTCAGATGTCTTTTTGCTCTAGTATAAATATTATATTAATTACCATTGATTTATAGAATAAGAAGCTAGAAATCTGGTGTAGCAAGTCTCTCGTTATTTTTTATTATTTTTAAATAAAATTCTATGTTGTGTATTACTCATTAATTGTGTATTATCCATATAATAATTTCGAATCAGAGCATCAGGTTTCATAATATACTCCATAAGGATTCTGATTAGTATTATATCGAATTTATGATTGTTTTAGGAAAAATGTTTTTTATATAATTTTGAAGCTTTATATACGCCAACATGGTATGTCTCTTTATTAAGACATTTTACATGCCTTTCATAAAGTTTATACTCTTCTTTATTTAGATCTTCAATATTTCCTGATAGCTATGTTTCAAAGGGTTCAGGAGTATTTTTGCTATCTTGAATGGCATTATTTTTCTTTAAAAAAATCAATGTTAAAAAATACATTATTGATAGTCTATGAAGACTCTTGATTTTTTAGATTTAGTTTTAAAATAGCATTAGATTTTTTAAAAATTGATATCCTGTATACCCTTCACCTAGCTTCCCTTAATGTGACCATCATGCATATCAATGACATAATTGCAAGAACCAGGAAATTAATATCCATGGAAATACTATCAACTGAAATAAAGATGCTATTTGGATTTCACCTGTTATTAAAGCCCTTTTTCTGTTCCAGGATCCCACACTGAGTTTAGTTTTCTCCTTCAATCTGTGACATTTGTTCAGCTTTTCATTGTCTTTCATAACTTTGGCATTTTTAAAGTACTGAACAGTGATTTTTTTTAGACTGTCTCTCAGTTAAGATTTATCTGATGTTTTTTAATGATTAGACAGACATTATGTCTTTATTAAAGAATAGTGCAGAAGTGACATGTCCTTTCTAGTATTTTATATCAGGTTACACAATGTCAATGTATCTTGTTACTGGTGATATTACTCTTATCGCTTGGTAAAAGTGGTGTTTGCTGAGTTTCTCCAATGTAAATTTCCTATTGTCCCCCTTTTTAATTAATAAACATCTTGGGGGATATACTTTGAAACTATGCAAATATTGTGGTTTTTTCTCAACCTTTTGCTCTCTAATTTTGCCATCCATCATTAAATCTTGCCCATAGCAGTCATTAGTGGGAACTCTACTTGTCTTTTTTTTTTTTTCATTCCTTTTACATTTGGAATTCTTCTTTAAAGAAAAACTGTCTCTCTCCCCTGTTTATGTATTTACTTACTCAAGCATTTATATCCATTTGGAATCAGAGGTATTAATTTTATTCTATTTTTTTAATTCTGTGGTTTTTAATCCCGTACTATCCTTATTTATTTTGTTGCTCAAGCCATTCCAGTTTTGTCTCTTGGGAATAGTTTCTTGTTGGTCTCCTCTACAGTTTTTGACAGGTCCTCATGGTTTTAATGAGCACTTTTTTACTTTCTGGCACAAAAGGTTTCAGGAGCTCTGCCTCTTCTCTGGGGAACTCTGGTTCTGATTTTTGTGAACTGATACTGAATTTTAAAGAATGCATTAAAAAAATAAAAGTTTGGCAGGATATTTTCTATTCTGAAGTATATGGGAAAATATTTCCCTAAATATTTTTCATCTTATTTTATCATTACATGTCTATCATTGTATGTCTCTATCATTATATGTTTCAGTTTATCATTATATGTTTCTATTTCTATTTTATAGATAATCTAAGAACATTGTTGTGATTTTTTTTTAAAGACCTAGATCTCATAGCTAGGGAATGGCAAAAACTTGGGCTTGGTACAGTTCTTCTGATTTAGGTATTCATTCTCTCTGTCCCTACCACTGAGCCTATCATAGGTGGAGACATGTAACACTCTTATCAGAGTATTAAGCATGTAAGGCTCTGTTCTTATTAAACCATGGTGTTTATTGCTTCTGTAATTTTCCTGAAATTTCCTGCTAGGCATCCCTGACTCTGTACTCAACCTGTTCAAGTTCATATACTTGTATCTAGTAATGACATTTACACTCAGGTCACTTTGAGTTAAACACTATCCTACCCTGCATTCTTGAAACATGAGCAATCTGATGAGATATTAAATTTCAAAAACTTTTCTGATGAAAAATATTAATTAATGGCACCAGAAATCTTAAAATTTTGTATATACTTTGATCAGTCAATAACATGAAGAATTTGCTTGAAGAAATATGAATAATATATTCTTTGCTTAAATTATGGATACAAATACAACTCTTTTGTCTGTGACTGTATATTATCTTCTTAAATTCAAGATAATAGTAGTAAAATGGATAGTTCAGTATTAAAGAGCTATGAGTAAGGGGATACAGACACACAAATTTATTGTGGCTCTTAATTATTTTTTTAAAATCATAATAGTTGATATTCTGGCAAGCATGACTTTTTTGCAGGGACGGTTTTTGCGTTTGTTACTCGCAGGCTACCTATGATATAGTTCTCTATAGAAATTACACAGAAATGACTCCAAATAGGAGAAAATAATCAATTCTATAACTTGTCAAATATGAGAGATATACAAAATCCCAATGTACTTTGACAGCAGCATGAGCTTTGGAGCATGAAATTTGCCACAGATTTCATAGGTGACCAAATATTTTGGATTTTGGTTTGCTCATCATTGAAATACTTTTGATGATATCTACCCATGAAGGGAGTGCAGGGATTAAGTCAGATACTATAGGTAAAGCCATCAGCACACTGCTTGGCATGGATGACCTGCTCTGTTAATGGTGGGAGTATTTGATGGCCTTATCATCATAGTCACGAATATTGTTGTCATTACTAATATTAAGATTAATTACAGTCTCCCATGTATGTGCCTGTATTTAGTTTGCAACTAGGACTTTTTTCCTTCTTTATAAAACAAGTTTAGCTGACCTGGTGAAGCTACACTCAGAGAACCCTGCAAGTACTTTGCTAAGACCTGAATTCGGGAACTCTGATCCTGGCAATGATTGAAGAAATGGACAAGAACCCACTTCACTCAGCAATGCTACATAACACAGTCTCAGAGAGGACAATTGCCTTCCCCATGACAGTTTTATTATTACAGCTTCCATCTCAACAGTCAGAATAAATACAACCTCATAAGATGTGCTCCAGATAGGGCAGCAAATATTACACTGACTTCTGACACAGGAAACACTGCTATTATGAAAGTAATATTGTCATGTTTGTTTTGTGCTTTGGAAAACCAGCTAGAATATTGAATATAAAACTGTTTTGTAGAAATGTTAATCATCTGTTAAACTATATTAATATGAAGCAGTTTCTCTTTCCACTCTCCAGATCTTGTACTCTTTCTATTTACCATACAAACATTCAGGTAATAGATTAATTGTTCTTTATATTAAGGTACATGTGACTTCCAGATGAGATTAGAAAATGTGCTGCAGTCTGCCTTACAATATTTGCATTAAAAACATTCAGGGTAAACTCTTTTATTTTTGAAATACTAAGGTAACACTTTTCATTGACGAAAAAAGTTAAAACAGGCAAAATTAAAATTATTCTTATTCTAACCTAGTATGCTCACATCCTCAATTCTATCCTAAGGATATAATCCTAGATTTAAAGTTCCTGATTTTAGGGATATGCATTTTGAGACATATTAGTTACTCGGTAATCTTTGAGCTCTGAGTTGGGTCTGCCTGAGTTCATATTATGCCTTCTTACCAACCATGTGACTTAGATACATTATTGAACTTATCTGTGCTCCATTCATTCAACACATATTTATTGAGCTTTAGCTATGGGCCATGTGTCATTCTGAGTTCTGGGGACACAGCCAGTATTCTATGAAAATGATAAAAATCTGTACCCAAGTAATGCTTACATATTAGAAGAAAATCAAATTATAAAGAGATGTATGTCAGGTGGGGCCTTATGGTTCTGTGTGTGTGTGTGTGTGTGTGTGTGTGTGTGTCTAGAGAGAGAGAGATAGACAGAACAGAGACAGAGGCACAGAGAGACAGAGACACAGATTTAGTTTTAAAGAATTGGCTCATGCGATATTGCCTGGGTGACTCAGTCTGTTAAGCATCTGCCTTCAGCTCAGGTCATGGTCCTGGAGTCCTGGGATCAAGCCCCACATTGGGCTCCATGCTCAGTGGGGAGTCTGTCTCTCCCCCTGCCCCTCCCCCTGCTTGTGCATATGTGCGCGCTCTCTCTCTCTTTCTTTCTCTCTCAAATAAATAAATAAATAAATAAATAAATAAATAAAATCTTTAAAAACAACCACTACAAAGAATTGACTCATGCAATTACAAAGGCTGGCCACTCCAAAATTTGCAGAATAGGCTGGCAAGGTTGAAGACCCAGAGAATAATTGATGTTGCTGTTTGAGGCCAAAAGCCATTAGGTCAGCAAGATTCCTTTCTTTTTGAGAGGGGGAAGTCAATCTTTTTCTTTTTTTTTTTTTTAAAGATTTTATTTATTTATTCAACAGAGATAGAGACAGCCACCGAGAGAGGGAACACAAGCAAGGGGAGTGGGAGAGGAAGAAGCAGGCTTATAGCGGAGGAGCCTGATGTGGGGCTCGATCCCATAACACCAGGATCACGCCCTGAGCCAAAGGCAGACGCTTAACCGCTGTGCCACCCAGGCACCCCGTCAATCTTTTTCTTAAGCCTTTCAACTGAATTGATAAAGTCCACCCACATTATGGGGGGACTTTGCTTTACTCAAAGTCTACTGATTTAAATGTTAATCTTATTTAAACAATACCATCAACACGTTTGACCAAATGTCTGAGCCCTGTGGCCTAGCCAAGGTGATGCATAAAATTAACTATCACACAATGAGGCAAAATAAAGCTACTTCATAATTTTATTTAAACTAAGGCAAAAACAAGGTCAATGTGCCATCCACAAAATATCAAACATGTCTTTTCTTCCAAAATGAGTGACCACTAACTACTTCCTCACAAAGTAAAACTTTATCCTCATTTTCTTTCTCCATAGATAAGATTTATTGAGATATCCAACCATTGAAATGCCAAAGTTTTCTCAAAGTACACAATCCAGAACAAACTCCAATTTCCTTAGATCCTCAATCAACCAAATCACTCAATCAAAATCTAAATCCTGTAATAGGTTCTGATACCCATTTAATGAAATGTCACATGATTCCCATGGTATATGTTCAATCTGTGCAAGGAGTAATAAAACCAACTTGTTCAACTGTAGATATATTACTGATGGACACTCTGGCTGTAAGGTATTGACGTAGATAACACTGCCATGTAAATTCACATATTTGATGGCTTAAAAATAAAAGATGTATTAGGATATAGTCTGTGATTTAAAAATAGTGTAGTATAGTGTTTAAGAGGCTGTAACATAAGAGTGGTGGGGTAAGGTTAGTGAAGAGAGTAGGCTTGGTACCTCAGGCCTAACATGTATATTTTATCCTAAGGAAAAGGAAGCCAGACAAGATTTTAAGAAGTAGCAGAATCAGATTTTAGAAGCACCAAGACACCTGATATTAGTTACTTTCCATCTGTATTAGGTTGGCCATCTCAGGATTGATTATCTTATACGAAGCATGGAGACCGTCACTTCAGTTTTTATAGAGAGAAGCTGAGCTCAGTCAGAAAGCCTTTCCCCATTAAATCCACATGGATGAAATTTATTTTTTTTTATTTTTTTCAAGTTTTTATTTAAATTCTAGGTACTTAACATATAGTGTAATATTGGTTTCAGGAGTACAATTTAGTGACTTATCGCTTACATAGAACACCCAGGGCTCATCACAAGAAGTATCCTCCTCAAAACCTATCATCTGTTTGGTCCATCCCCCACCTACCTCCTCTCCAGTAACCTTCAGTTTGTTCTCTATAGTTGAGAGTTTCTTTTATGGTTTGCCTCTCTCTCTTTCTCTCTCTCTTCTTTTTTGTTTCCTCTGTGTTCATCTGTTTTATTTTTTTTATTTCTTAAATTCCACATATGAGTGAAATCATTCAGTATTTGGCTGTCTCTGACAGACTTGCTTCGCTTAGCATAATATACTCTAGCTCCATCCACATCATCGCAAATGCCAAGATTTCATTCTTTTTGATGGTTGAGTAATATTCGTGTATATATATATATATGAATATTATATATATGAATATATATATCACATCTTTTTTATCCAAACGTCTATTTGGGCTCTTTCCATAATTTGGCTATTGTTGATAATGTTGCTATAAACATTGGGGTGCATGTGTCCCTTCAAATCTGTATTTTTGTAGCCTTTGGGTAAATACCTACTAGTGTAATTGCTGAGTCATAGGGTAGTTCTATTTTTAACTTTTTGAGGAACCTACGGACTGTTTCCCAGAGTGGCTTCACCAGTTTGCCTTCCTAACAACAGTGTAAGAGGGTTCCCTTTCTCTGCATCCTTGCCAACATCTGCTGTTTCCTGTGTTGTTAATTTTAGTCATTCTGACAGGTGTGCGATGATATCTCATTGTAGTTTTGGTTTGTATTTCCCTGATGATGAGTGATATTGAGCATTCATGTGTCTGTTAGCCATCTGTTAGACTCATTTTTTCTTTGGAAAAATGTCTATTGATGTCTTCTTTCCATTTCTTGACTGGAGTATTTGTTTTTTGAATGTTGAGTTTGGTATGTTCTTTATAGATTTTGGATACTAACCCTTTATCATATATGTCACTAGCAAATATGCATGAAATTTAGACCAGCAGGAAGAGAGTGGGGCAATGTGAGTTGATTGTATGATCCCATTTCTTCTTTCAGAGAATGAAACTGAATCATTAAAAAGCACTTCCATATATCCTATAATGATGGAATATCAAGTTATTGGAGGAAAAGGAGCATTAGAACAATAGATCTTATTTTAAACAAAGAAACCAAATTTTCAAAAATTAAGAGTGTGTGTTTACTAAGAATATTTTTCTTAATTTCTTCTCTCACATTCCCGACCTTACATGTGATCTCCTTAATCCTTACAGATACCCTTTTTAGTTCATCACATTCTCTTTTTTCCAATTGAGTATGGTTAAATTTCTTCATTACATCCCTGTTTCAGAGATAACTCTCAGTATGCCCTTGACTTCATCTTTTTGTACCTTCTTTTGTACTTTGACTAATCATTTATCCCCCATTCCTTTTCTTTTGAATTTTGGCATGTTTACATCTGAGAAGATAGAATAAGCTAGGTGATCAGGAAAACATTATACTACTATTACTAAGCAATTTTTATGGCTAAGAGAAAGACTTAAACAGTGGAGGGTAATCCTGGAAATCAGTGGAGCAATAATTATCACAGCAACAAGTTATAGTTGTTGAACGACAATAACATGATCAGATTTGTTTTTAATGTTTTACATTAATTGTTTCAATAATTACAGCTATCATATTTTCTCAACATATGATTTTATTTTTATGTTTCAGTGCTAAGTAGCTTAGATCCTGAATATTAAAAAATCAAGTTACATAAGAACCATGTAAACATTTAATAAATTCCATAACAATTAAATTCTACTCTATCAATCCTGCTGAAACATCAATGAACTAGCACACTCATTTTAAAATATAGTACGAAGGATAATTATGTACTATTACAGGGTCCTCTATCAAGGGTATAAAAAGGGGGTGAGTAGGGTGGAGAAGAGAAATAATAGAAAACTAAATCACTTGGGCCAACTAAAGGGTAGGTAGGAAGATATATTTTGAAGGCCATAGAAGGTAATCATGCCATTCTGGCTGCCCTATAATTCAAGAAGAACTGGTACTGAAGGTAAAAGATTGTTCAGATTCCCAGATTTACTGGTAAAAACTGGGGGACCACAGGCAAATTTTTTCAACATCTCTGTGACTGAGTTTTATCATCTGGAAAATAGGATAATAATAATAACTGCTCCACAGAATTGTTGCCACATTTTCAATTATAAAATCTGTGTGATAATCACCCTGTTGAATGAAAAGCACTAACTAAATGTTACTGTTGTTTCTCATATTGCTGCAATTAAGTGGGTATTGTTAAGAAAATGCATAAAGATATTAAACCTCAGGAGTTGTCATATACCCACAGTAAATGAGGTACTATTTAATAAAAAGAAGACCAGTCTTTATTTCCACTACGGATTAATCAAGAAAATATCTCTTCAAAAGCATTAAATTAAAAAAAAGTCATATATAATTATTTTAGAAAATTAACAAGTAGAATTAAATATATTATATATTTTCAAAATTATTTTTTGAGTGTAGTTGACACACAATGTTATATTAGTTTCAAGTGTACAACATAGTGATTCAACTTTTCTATATGTTATGCTATGCTCACTATAAGCACAGCTACCATCTGTCACCATACAATACTATTACAATACCATTGACTACATTCCCTATGTCATGCCTTTTATTATCATGACATATTCATTCCATAACTCAAAGTTTTTATCTTCTACTCCCCTTAACCCATTTTGCTCAATCCTCCAAACTCCCCCCTCATGCAATCATCAGTTTGTTCTCTGTATTTATGGGTCTGATTCTGCTTTTTGTTTGTTTATTCATTAGATTATATGTATAAATGAAATCATATGGTATTTGTCTTTCTCAGTCTGACTTATTTCACTTAGCATAGTACCCTCTTGCTCATCCGTGTTTTCACAAATGGTGTGATCTCATCCTCTTTTATGGCTGCATAATATTCTATTGTATACATATAGTACATCTTCTTTATCCATTTCTGTATGGATGGACACTTACATTGCTTCCATATTTTGGCTATTCTAAATAATGCTGTAATAAACATAGGGATGCATGTATCTTCTGAAATTAGTGTTTCCATTTTCTTTGGGTAAATGCCCAATAGTAGAATTACTGTATCATTTCTATTTTTAATTTTTTGAGGCACCTCCATACTGTTTTCTACTGTGGCTAAACCAATTTACATTTAATATATTATATATATTTCTATGTGTGTGTTGCGTTTCATAAAATTTTTGAAGTTGAAGCAATGCAAAAGCTACAATGTACATAATAAATATAATTGAAATGGAAAGTTGGCATAACTAAATACATCAAGGAATATATTTTAAATCACAAAAAAATGCATAATTCAACAGTATAATTAAAGGACCATATACCATGACTTCCTTCCAGAGTCATGGACTTCCTTCCAGAAATGCAAGGATAGAATGGTATTAGGAAATCTATGAATAAAATATACCAGATAAATGGATTGAGGGAGAAAAAAATGCATGAAGATATATTATATGTCCTGAAAAGACATTTGAAGTGACAACATCTGCCCTTAATAAAATATCCTAATAAAATTCATAATATGAATATTACCTTAGCATGAAGAATATATGTGGCCTTTGGGAAATATTAGATTAATTTCTAATAAAGTCAGAAGGCCAAAAAACTATTCTAGAGGTCTTATCCAACAGGAATATAAAAAAGAAAGAAATGGTCCATATAAGTATTGGAAAAGAATATTTAACATGATCACAATTTTTAGATGATTTAAATATTTTCTAATGGGATACGACAGTCACAAATGATAGAAAGTTTTAAAGGTTGTTGAGTAAAAAGTTAATACATATTAGAGTATTATATTTAATAGACATATAAGGAAGAACACATTTGGCAACTGCAGACAAAATAAAATACCTAGTAATAAATATGCAATACCAAGAAACACTGTATAAAAAATATGTAAAATCTCTAGAAAGAAAACCTTAAAATGCTACCATGGGATACAAAAGAAAACATAAACAAAAAGAAACATAGAGCATGATAAAAATAAGTATAAAAAGATATCAGTTCTCTATTAGTTAACAATTATCACAAAACACATAAAAATTGTGAACAATTTTAAAAGTTGATATGAAAAAAAGAAAACTAACAGGCATTTAAAAAAATATTTTATTTATTTATTTGACAGAGAGAAAGACAGCCAGTGAGAGAGGGAACACAAGCAGGGGGAGTAGGAGAGGAAGAAGCAGGCTCCCAGGACCCTGGGATCATGTCCTGGAATAAAGGCAGATGCTTAATGACTAAGCCACCCAGGTGCCCCTAAACAGGCATTTTACCAGAGCCTTACCTGCTGAGGTTTCATCAGATCTTGAAGAAAGGAAAATACCCAAATACCCAAAATACCCTCTAGACATTCTTCTCATCTAAACAGGAGGAAAATAATTGAGAAAAACTGGTAAATTTCACAGTCCAGGGGCACAGGCTCACCTAAAGATAGCCCTAATCATAGGACTATAGCAGGCTCCCCACCCACACACTACTACATTACTAAAGGCCTATTGACCACAATTCTTTTTACCCAGTACATCGTGGCCACTTAAAAAAGAAAAAATCAAGGCATATTGTACCAGAAGGCAAAAAGCACCTTAAAGGGACTGAACAAACATGAAAACCAGACTCAGATATGGTAGGAATGTTGGAATTATAAACTGCAAAACTCCTAGAAGATAACAAAGGAGAAAATCTAGATGACTTTGGGTATGGGGATGTCTTTTTAGATAAAACTCTATCTTTTCAAATTAGTGTTTTTGTTTCCTTTGGGTAAATACCCAGTAGTAGAATTTCTTGATCATATGGCATTTTTAGTTTTAGTTTTCTGAGGAATCTCCATACTATTTTCCATAGTGGTTGCACCAATTTACATTGGTATATGAGGGGTCCTTTTTCCCACCAACAGGGTATGAGGATTCCCTTTCATCCACATCTTTGCCAAAGCTTATTTTTTATCTTTCTGATACTAGCCATTCTGAGAGGTGTGCGGTGACATCTCATTGTGGTTTTGATTTGCATTTCCCTGATGATGAGTGATATCAAACATCTTTTAATGTGTCTGTTGGCCATCTGTATGTCTATGGAAAAATGTCTATTCAGGTCTTCTGCCCATCTTTTAATTGGATTGTTTTTGTTTTGGTGTCGAGTTCTTTATGTATTTTGGATATTGACCCCTTATCAGAGATAGCAAAAAATATTATCATTACTGTATAATGTTTGCAGGTAAATAATTAAGATTATAACAAATTTTATTATAGTCTTTAGGTATAAGATATACATAGACCTAAACCCCTGCAACATCTAATTAGAAATTTAAAAAAAAGAATTTCTATAATATATATATAATATATGTTATATTATATATATATATGTTTTTCAAAAGATATTAAAGAATTTTATAGAGAAAATGGTTAAAATATTTAGGGACATAGACTAACACTTAAATGGAGGAGATATGTTTTCTCTGTCTTAAAAATGGTGATTTAATCCCAATTACTATATGAATGGTTGATCATTTTGTCACATTCTCACAATAATAGTTTATGTGACAAGACTAGATGGTCTTTGAAGTTAAGTCACTAAGCAGCAGATCTGTAATTCATTCTCTTTTCACTTAAGGATGCCCAGTGAAAGAAAGAAAGAATTAAAAGAAGCAAGTAACCAGGTCAAATATCTTTGTAAATTTTGTAGTAAAAACTCACTTTAAAAGAAGATAGTGGTATTTGCTGGTAAAGGAGCCTTTATTATGCAATTCTATTTTCAGGATATCCAGGATACTAAGGATACCTTTTTTTTCTAGGATTTATCTAGGATTTCTTTCGGTAAAGAACCTGTAATTTAGATCTATAGCATATGGCTCCATGTAAACTATGTATCTGGGTAAACATGGAGATGTTTCAGGAGTGCACACCTTGTTTAGAGACCTTGTATGTTTTTCTGGGGCCACACAGTGTCTTGATTCTGAGAAAAAGAATCTGTATGGCATTGGAGGTCCTAGATTCCTCCCTGATTTACCTGTACTTTGAGATTATTTGTATCCTTGGAATTAATAGTGAAGCATAATAATGGGTAAGGTTTCTGATTCATATTGGCTGATGCGGCAATTTGATCTTTTGTGTTATCTCAAATATAAAAAGTAATATGCAATAGTAAAAGGGAAACATAGCAGATGATTTATTATTAAAAAAAAAGAATTAGAAGTATTGCCTGGCTATGCCAGATATCAAAGCTCACTTTAAATCCATTGTAATGAAATCAGGTACTTTGGGTGAAAACAACACACTAGAGCCAAAAATGGTATATTAGACTACGTGTAAATCAATAACTTCTGTTCATAGAAGTTACCACCCAGAGAGTAAAAGGTAAACCTCAGGATGGGAGAAAATATTTGCAAGACAGCATATTTTATTTTATGCATTTGCTCACTAAGTAAATTATTCTCTTTGGAGATTTGATTAACAAGTTCATTTTTAGTGAACACCATACTTGATGATATGCTTTTCTATGGTATACATTTATAAAACATCTTTTTAAGAGCAGATTGGAGAGTCATATTCAATTTATTAGCACATTAGAAAAACATCAAATGGATTTTTTAAATAATTTATAATCCTTCACTTAAAATATTTATGATAAATCATTCACAATTACAAAAATAACTCCTTGCTATGAAGATGGAATTTTAAAAGATTTTCATTTCTCCCAAGCAGTGTGTGTATCTGTGCGTTCTTTAAGGCATACTTGGTTTAGCTCTTCCATGCTATGCCACATTTAGATGGTTTCCATGGAGACAATTTCTGCTTAAGCTTAGGTGAGAATTTAAGTTAATTTTTTTAAGTTAATTTTAAATGAGTTGAAAGAGTGGAATTTTCATAAAGTGAATGGTAACTATATTTATCTAGCTTATCAGTTTTAAACCCCCAAATCAGTGAAGTTTTGTTTTTTGTTTTTGTTTTTTTTTTATCCATAAGTTTTCTTCTCCTTTTTAGCCTGTGCCTATTTCCTCCTCTACCTCCTCCTTTCTTCTTTCCTTTTTTTTTCTTTCCCTACCTCATCCTACTTTTGGGGCATTATCTTCCTTACTTCACCTTCTGCTTCCTCCTTCTACTTCTAAATGAAAATAATAAATTTTTAGTGTAACTATAATAACTTGAAAAATAATTTTGCTTTTCTAAATTGATTATGTTCTTGTTTTGATTATTTGGTTGTCTGTAACATTTTATAATTACTACAAATACAGATGATCATTGAAATTACTTTTTTTCAGGGTAGAGAGTACTTCTCTTTTAACTCAGCCCAGGAGAGTTTTCAGAGATCTGGCTGGAGAGCTTGGTATGTGTGTGCTAAAGTTGGTGGCACATTGAAGAATCAGACCCACAACCCTATACTAAGAGGGTAGGGAACTGGCTGCAGTAGTCTGTGGAGCAGGTGAGGTCTGAGGTTTGGAAATTTGGGATGTGCAAGTTTCCTATGGAGCAGAGGTGGAGAAAAAAAGACTGGATCAAACACAGAAAAAGAAGTAAGACTCTGTGGGCCACGGAACCCCAAGGGGGAGAGAGCCTGTGAGGAGAAGAAACTGTGAGATTGAAAGGTGAGTCCTGGTGGACAAGCAAGGAATCCCCACAGTAGAGGATTCCCATGGCAAGGGGGAATCTATCTCCCTTCCCAGCTCACCAATGGAGGGGTCAAGAACTGAAGTTGAGTTAGGAAGGTGGGGGGAGCAGGGAAAATCAGAAAAGGGTCAATCAAACATGTCCCCTCTTCTCAATAGACTTTCTACCATTGGTGGCCCTGAGCTGATTGAAAGGAGAAGTTTACCTTTAAATTATTTCATAGGATTGGGCATCTGAATTATTAAATTAACATCATTCTTGTGTATAGGGACCAATGGCCTTTTTCTTTAGTTGCCTAAGAGTAAATAGAGAAGTGATGTTTCTTAGCTAAATAGACAAAAGGGAAACTAATCTGAGAGGGAAGGTCACAAAGAACCATGAGGTCTGAGAGAGATGGGAAGTCCTTTGATGATGATTTCCTCCTCATTCTGTTTTTAGATGCATCAGGCCCACAAATAAACATTCCATTTCAAGCCATCAATCTTTTAGCCATCTTTCAGTTTATGTTTCCTTAGAATCCAATGGTTTGTTTAGCTACCCCCTAAATTTGGGGTCCCAGTGATTTTCTAGCATTTTTTTAGTATCTCTTAAAATTTTATTTATGTTAAAGTTGTTTTAACTTTGCAGATGGCGAAGTATCAAGAGCTGCTAAAAGGAAAATTATAGTAATCTACTATTTCTATAAATAGGGGCTTCTGGATAATATTTCTTTTAAGTGTTAACTTACTAACACAGCTGACAATATCATATGATCAATAGACCAGCGTGTTACTGTTATACTGACAAAGGGAAATGATCTGTTTGCAAAAATTCTGAGTAAAATCACTAGTCAACATAAGACAGGCCACATTTCCAGACTGATACTTTCAAATTAGTATTTGCATTATAAAAGAATCATTGCTTTTCATAAACAAACAGCAAATCATTCAGAAAGTGTCTAATGAATGTGAAACACATCACTTTTGTAGAATACATATATTGAATAAATCGAAGTTTAGCTTGACAAAACAGCAAGCAATTTGGTAAACAACAGTTAGTGTATCATCTCTGTTGACTAAGACCCTGTTGGTGTGACAAATTTTCATTTATTTTAGATGGAGAGAAACAAAACAAAACTAAAACTTTTTGTGCACTAGATGTATTAATAGTGTAGCTCTTCTGCTGCCTTTCCTTATTTGATCTTCTTAAAACATGTCTCTAAGGGAGTTATTATTATTTACCTTTGACAAATAAAGAATAATTGATCACAACAAATTCTTCAATCTTATTTTGCTTGTTATCTCTTCAGATCTTAAGAAGTACATCTTAAGCGCCTTAAAATCACTCCTTCCTTGGCCTTGGAAATACTGCTCTCTCCTGGCAATTTTACCTGTCAGGGTCTTCCTTTTCCCCCTCAGTCTGGTTCCTGTTAGGTGCATAGTTAAAAACTTTCCTAAAGAGATAGGGAAGAATAACAGAACATCTATTATCATTACTTCCACGTCATTATGCTACAGGCCCTACCTAGCTAGTACAATATGGCAAGAAAAAATATGAAATATATAATTGGGAAAGAATATATGTTATTTTTGTCAGATAACATTATCATGAACACAGAAAAATAAAAAAGAATCAATGAACTATTAGAATTAATATATGTGTGTCAGGTTTACTACATGCAACTTGCTATAAAATTAATTATAAATTGCATAAAAATATCATTACAGTAACATCAAATATCTCAAATAAAAGAATAGATCTAATGAAAGTTGAGTAAGCCCAATATCCTGGAAAACTACATTCAAATTAAGAAAAATTAAAGAACATATAATAAATAGATGGTCATATCATGTTAATATGTTGGACAACTCAATATTGTTATGATACAGCATTCCTCAAATTGATCTACAGATTCAATGCAATCTCAATCAGTATCCCAGCAGAGCAATATTGGAAATTAACAAATCAGTTCTAAAATGCAAAATGGAATACAAAAGGCCAAGAATTTTCAAGGCAAACTTGATAAAGTAGGACAAATTTGGAGTGTTACGCTATAGTATATTATATTAATTTAAAACTAAAATTTTCACACCTTTTATTGTCCAATTAATTCTCACTCAACTTTCAAATCTGACCTTAAATTCTAGCCTTTTCAAGACCTCCAAATAATTTGGTACCATAATCCTCTACTTTCGCGTATGCCATTAATCATCCTTTTTATATTGGCTAATTGAACATAATATTTTAAAAAATCACTTATTATTTGTAACACTTAAAATTATAAATATTTCAAACATATAGAAAATATTGTAATATGCATGTCAGCACTCATTAACCAGATTTAACAAGTATTCATATATGTCAATATTAATTTTAATATTAACACTATATTCTAATGATGATTTATATGTAATCATTATACCTACATATGTGTGTATCTGTATATAGTCACAGCTAGTGAGTGGAGCCCAAAGATGATGCTGAGCATCCTACAATGCACAAAACTGCCCATTAAACAAAGAATTATCTGATGAAAAATTACAATTGTGCTGTCGAGAAATCTTTCCACATGGACACATATATCCTCTAATTTCATTCCTCCTTACCTCACTAATCAGAAACAGCCATGTTCCTGGAGTTAATATGTACATGTATTTGTTTAAAATACTTATATTCTCCTCTGGATCATGAATCCCTTGAGAGTTTGGATTGTGTCTCTCTGTTTTTGGTATACTCCAGTATCTAACATACAGCACCTAACATAACATCTAATCGTCTTCCAGGCCCATATACTTAATGTTTTTTATCTGATTGTCTAGATTTTTAAAATATTTTTCAGCATTCCATTTTAATCTGATGGCATCCTGGATTCATCTTTTTGTATTATTGTTATGTGTTATTATCATGCCTCTTCTGGGAACTTTACTAAATCTATTTAGAGTTAAACTCTTCAAAATGCAGCACTTCAAAATGTAGAAACCTTTTGTAGGACTACATAGATCCCTTTGACCATCCCCAGTGTAATTCACGTTATAGTTTTCCATATACATTATATCCACATATATTGAAACACAAAGCAGGCAAATTTGCTCTAAATGGCTGTACCTATATTATAGAAGGTAAGAAAAAATATTTTATGTTTACCCAGATATTTACCATTTCTATTGCTCTTTATTCTTGAAGATGCAGGTTTCCCTTTAGTATTATTTCTCTTAAGCCAGAAGAACTTTCTTTAGTATTTCTTATAGAGCCTATATGCTGGCAAACAATGCTCTCCTACTTTCCCTACACTCGAGAATCTATTTAATCTTCATTCACCATGAGCATTTCTTCTTGAAGATCTGACTCCTATTCACCACAGTGGAATGCTGATTTCTTATTCCCCCAGATTTTTTATAACCCACTAATGATTTGGTTATAGATCTCTCTTCTGTTAGGATGTAAAATCCTTGAGAGTAGAGTCTATTTTCTGCCTATGTCTCTGTTGCCTAACACAGTGTCTGATACTTATGTGGAATTCAAAATGTGTTTGCTGAAGAAGTGAGTGAATGAGGCTTTGAGAATTGAGATACTTTTAACTTTAAGGTCTGGGATATTTCTAATAAGTCAGCTTATGTTTATTTAAAATTTTACCCAAAAAAATATTTTGTTTGTTAGAATATAAACACACACACATGAAACTCACCAAATTGTTCTTTTACAATTTTTCTGGCTTGAGAACATTCTCATTCTCACCCTTCCTGCCCTAATTCTCGTCTGATAACTTTATTATTGCCATCTTTACCAAGACAATGGGATATTGAGCATGCATTCTCGTTTTTATCTTTTTCCTCGTCTCTCCTGCTATGTAATGCTCATTGCAAAAGGATTCACCATTGCAGATTTCCTTGTACTGAATAATACAAAACTCAAAAAGAAGGGGAAATTGGTATTAAGTATCTAGTTGTAGTCAAACACTTTACTTAGCTTTATCTCATTATATTTTCAAAATCCTATAAAATTAGTATGCCAATATCCATTTTCTAAATGGGGAAATTGAGTACTGGGTGTTATATGCAATTGATGAATAACTGAACTCTATATCTGAAACCAGTGATACACTATTGTTAATTAATTGAATTTAAATAAAATTAAATTAAAAAATAAATGAGGAAATTGAGGTCAGGAGGATTTGGTATCAGAGATAAGGTGAGTATCAGAGTTACGTTTTGAGGCTACAAATGCCTGCTTCCCAGGTTTGCCCTAGTGCATCATGCTGTTTTGTTGTGAGGACCAAAAAGGACATGGCTGTGAAGATTTACTATAATTAATTATGTAGATGTATTACTCTTACAGAAAATTAGGCCAAAGTGAGAAATTAGAGACCAGCCCCCAAAAAGAGAAATGTGGGCTGAGGACCAGGGAGCCATTGGAAGAAGAGAAATATTTATGGAAAGTGGCACTGAAGAAGTTTGGAAGGGAATCCGAGGAAACTCAAGTTAACACTTGTATTATTTTGTTCTTTCCACTCTTGCTTTTTTGGAATCTTGTTCCATCAGATATAGTTTCTTTCTTTTCTTCTGGCTCTTTCCTACCTATCTTACAAGTCTGTCCATTAATATATATATATATATATATATATACATTTCCCCTTGTTAGTGATATCTTCTTAGTTCTTATCTATTGTCACAATTTTATTTCATTTTCAAATATTTTAGAAGTATAGTATTTCACATGAATGCCCCTATGCTCAAATTTTGAGTTCAAACTTTTCTTTCAGCCAAAGTTCTTGGGAAAGACATCCAGAGCTAGATGATCACTAAATCAAATGTCCTTCCATCCTTCTCAGCAACTCAACAAGATCTTACATGATTAACACGTCTTTCTTTGAAAATATTTATTTCTTAGACTTCTCTGTCTGGAGCTTATCTTTCTCTGACTCTAATTTTACTGGCTACTTCTTAGACATTTTTTTTTCTTCTCCTACCCTTGCAATATGGGTGTTTCCTACTCCCCTGTCTCTACTTTTCTTTTCCTTCCTTACACTATCACCACACACAAGTTCCTTCTATTCCTCTGGTTACTATTGTCTCTGCTATCTACATGACCCTTAAACCGCTTGAAATGACTCCATACTTCTCATTGGACTCTGAGAAACAAACTGAGGGCCTCAGAGGGAAGGGAGGTGGGGGAATGGGATAGACCGGTGATGGATAGTAAGGAGGGCACGTATTGCATGGTGCACTGGGTGTTATACGCAACTAATGAATCATCGAGCCTTACATCGAAAACCGGGGATGTACTGTATGGTGACTAACATAATATAATAAAAAATCATTAAAAAAACGACTCCATACTTCTGATAATAAAATGATACGTAACGAATTCTGACTGGTTTTTCTTTCACTCCAGAAACCATAACTCCAAACCTCATTGCACATCTTCATCTCCAGTTTCACAGTTGCAGTGGTTGTCCTCCTAGATATCTCTCTGACAGTTCAGATCAAAAGTAACCTAAACAGGACTTATCCTCTTCCCTCTTACCTTTCCCCACTATCTCTATTGTTAATGGCAATAAAATGACTCAAGTCACCCCATCTTGAAACCTCAGATTTATCTTTGTTTCTCTCTCTCCTTTGACATTCCCACCTGCACTTGAGGCATTCTTTGATAAATTTATTCCTGAAATGTCTTATCCCTTACTTGAGATGTCATGAGGTATTACTTTTAGGAGGCAGAAGTTGATCTTGACCACCTGCTCTTGGATCTTAGTTCTGCCATTTATTGGTGGATGAGATTACATAAATCACTTAATCTAGACAATTGGGATAATAAAATTTCATAGGATGGCTGAAAAATGAAATGAATTCATGTGTATGAACCACTTGGCAGACTCATTAAGTGTTAGCTTTTATTACTGTTCAGGCAATCTTTATTAGTTTTCACTTAGGTTTTTTTTTCCTCCAAAATGACCTATACCAACTTATCTGTGCCCATTTCAGTGTAGGTAGGTGATATGTATTATCTTACTGATAAATACACAGATAAAACTATCTTGGATACTCAGATCAACCACCCCTCTTTTGCAATGATCTGACAACTAACCTGCCCTTATTCAGCATTCTAGGACTGGCTGGGTATGTTGGTCTAATTATGAAGTTCAGTTAGTAAGCTTATTAGGTTTTTACACTGAACTCTAACTTAGCTTCTGTCAACATTAACGGCCACAGTCAGGCCAATATCTGTTCTTCCATTATCTTGCTTCTCAAAAGCTCAGAAGATGAGTCCCTCTTCTGATGCCACTTGGAAAAACACACATGTACCACCACCAAAGCTCATTCCTGTCATGCCATTCAAAAGAAAAACTATGTATTTATTCAGATATTCATTTAACAAATACAAGCTAAAGAGGGGGATTGGGTAGTTGGAGGGGGGTGGCAACATCTAAATAAGGTTTTGGTGCATGTTGGAAGAGAGAGGAAATAAAACCACTGGGCTGTGCTTACACTCTTCCTCACTGATTTTTTTTTTTTATACTTAAAGCCTTATAGGTCATCTATAATGCTGAACTTTGTCATACCAGACTCATCAGATAGATGCAGACCCTTGGTCTTTTGTGTTTCTACTGCATTTAGTTTATATAGCTCTCATCTCATTTATCACACCCTTCCCTGTACTATACTTGCATGAATTTTTATTGTAGCTATCCAATGAGAGAGCAAGCTTGTCCATGAGAGACACTGTATTTCAAATACCTATACCAAGAACTGTTGCACCAAGAAGAACGTCAATAAATATTTGATGAATGAATTAATATATACCCGTAGAAACTGTATTATCTTTTCAATCAGACATGAATTTAATATCAACTTTTTCTTTCACTAGGCACTCTTCTTTCTCATACATAAGTTGGAATAATAATACAGAAGTGATCTTACAATTAAATAAAATAATGTATGTGAACACACAAATCACAGTACCTGGAGATGGTAAACAGTCAATACATGTTAATGTGCTCACACATTGCCTAAATGTTGGAGAAATATGCATAAGTTGCAAGAACATTTCCATCCATGAAAAGTTCAGGAGTCAATTGTCTTTCATTACCAACTTCTTCACATTGCCCAATGTAAGTACTTTGGGAGACTACTTTGATATTGGCGCTCTGTTTTCTGTCTAGTGTGTATTTTGTAAAAGTTAATATCTGTACTGCACAATTTGCATACTTGGAGCTGTTGGTTTATCAAAGAATTCAGGATGGCTGACAAATGCCCAAATAACTGTAATGAAGGCTACATTAGAAGATATGTCACCACCTAGCATTAATGACCATTAGTGAGGCAGTAGGGGAGCTCAGTGTGTTCTCAAATCTTACTAACAAGATGACATTATTTAGATTTTTGTTTCAGTTGCTTAGTTACCAGTCTCTAAATCTTTTCATGTTGCTCATAAGAGTTAAAAAAAAGAAAGAAAGAAATGCCTACAGTTTTTCATTTTTCTTAAAAAATAACAGACACATACAGATTGAAAGAAGACATCTCTCTTCTTAGGGAGGTCATGATTAGAGAATTGTAGGTGATTAGAGGGAGTGAAGGTAAAATTCCAGGGAAAGAAAGGTAATAGTTACAGTATTTTGGAAGAAAGGTGAAGCAAAACCAAAGTAGGCATTAGCCAGCAGAAGAACGTGGATTGATATATTCTAACATTAGTACAAACAAACCCAGTGTCCATTCATTAACAACAAAAAAGATAAACTATGATTTGGGGCACTTTATTTGGACCATGACTGTTTACTTGCTGTTTGTTTAGTGTTTTGTTTGTTTTGTTTTTCTTTGACTTGTCTGAAAAATTGGTAAAGAAAATGTTTGTCTTCTGAGCTTCAGTCAAGTCATGTTTGCTCCATGGACATTAGAAAGAATTCAATTGATACCTCTGACTTCATTTTTTACTCCTGTAAAACTAAAATTGGAATTAAAGGAGATGCTAATTTAAAAATATATTTATTGTAGTAAATTATACAAAGATTAATAAAATTGATTATCTTAACTATTTTTAAGTGTACAGTTCAATGGTATTAACTACATTCATATTATTGTGTAACTGTCACCACTATCCATTTCCAGAGCTCTTCTCATCTAGAAAAACTGAATCTCTATACCAATTAGATATGGCAATTTTCCCCTTCCCTCAGCTCCTAGCAACCACCATTCATTCTACTTTATGAATTTGGCTTCTCTGAGTACCTCATATAAGTGAAACCATACAATCTATATTATTTATGATTAGCTTACCTCACTTAGCATAATGTGCTCAAGGTTCATCCATATTGTAGCATATGTCAGTAATTTCCTTCCTTTTTTGAGGTTGAATAATACTCCAGTGCATGTATATACCCCATTTGCTTACCCATTCATCTGTCAATGGACACTTGAGTTGCTTCCACATATTAGCTATTGTGAATAATGCTGCTATGAACGTGGGTGTACAAATATCTCTTCAAGACCCAGTTTTCAATCCTTTTGGGTTGGGTTCAATCCTTTCTCATCCAGAAGTTGAAATGCTGAGTCATATAGTAATTCTATCTTTAATTTTTTTGAGGGGCACCACAGAGGCTGTACCATTTTATATTCCCACCCATAGTGCACAAGGGTTTCAGTTTCTACACATCCCCACCAATGGGTGTCATTCTCTCTCTCTCTCTCTCTCTCTCTCTCTCTCTCTGTGTGTGTGTGTGTGTGTGTGTGTGTGTGTGTGTTTATAGTAGCTATCCATACGGGTATGGGTGGTATCTCATTGATTGTTGTAGTTTTGATTGGCATCCCCTAATGATTAGTAATCTTGAATGTCTTTTCATGTGATTATTGGCGATTTGTGTATCTTCTTTGAAAATATGTCTATTCAAGCTCTGGTCATTTTTGAATTTTTTTTGTTATTGAGTTTTATGAGTTCTCTATATATGCAAGATATTAATACTTATCAAATGCACAATTTGTAATATTTTCTCCCATCTTGTAGGTTGCCTTTTTACTTTGTTGATAGTATATTCTGATGCACAATTTAAAAAATTAATGAAGCCTAATTTTTCTCTTTTTCTTTTATTGACTATGCCTTTGGTGTCATGGCCAAGAAATTATTGCCAAATCTGAAGTCCTAAAGCTTTTCCCTATGTTTTCTTTAAAGAGGCTATTAGTTTACACCCTGCATTTAGATCTTTGATCCATTTTGAGTTAATTATTTTATGTGGCATTAGATAAGGGTCTATGTTTATTCTTTTGCATGTGGATATCCAGTTTTACTAGCACCATTTGTTGAAGAGACTGTCCATCCCCCACTGAATGGCCTTGGCCTCCCTGATGAAAATTATTTAACCATATATATGAGGGTTTATTTCTGGGCTTTTTATTCTAGTCCATTGATCTATATGTCTGTCTTTATGCCAATACCATACTGTTCTGATTACTGAAACTTTGTAATCAGTTTTGAAATCTGAAAATCTGAGTCCTCCAATGTTGTTTTTCTTTTTCAAGATTGTTTCAGTGATCTGGAGTTCCTTGTGATTCCATGTGAATTTTAGGAAAAGATTTTCTATGACTGTGAGACTTGAAAATTTTGATAGAGACTGCATCGACTCTGTAGATTGTTCTGGGTAATATTGCCATCTTAACAATATTGACTTCCAATCCATGAGCATGGGATGTCTTTCCACTTATTTATGTCTTCTTCTTAAAATTCTTTTAGCAATTTTTGATAGTTTTCATTAAATAAGTCTTTCACCTTCTTGATTAAGTTAATTCCTAAGTGTGTTATTCTTTTGATGCTACTATGAATGACATGGCTTTTAAATTTCCTTTTCAAATTGTTAGTATATAGAAATGCAATTTATTTTTGTGTGTTGACTTTTTATTTTGCATTTTGATGAATTTGTTAATTACTTTTAACAAATTTTTGTGCAGTATTTAAGTTTTTCTATGTATAAGATCATATCATTTGTGAACAGAAAAAACCTTTTTCTGTATAATTTGGATGCCTCTTGTTTTTTTTTTTTTTTTCTTGCCTAATTGTTCTGGCTAGTACTTCTAGTACGATGTTGAATAAAAGTGGTGAAAGCCGGCACCCTTTCCTTGTTCTTGGTATTAGAAGAAAAGCTTTCACCACTGAATGCGTTTTTCACATAACAGCATTTATTATGTTGAGGTAGTTTCCTTATATCCCTAGTTCCTTTTATTCTAAGTACTACTATGATGAAAAGATGTTGAATTTTGTCAAATGATTTTTCTGCATCAATTTAGATGATCATTTTTCCCCTCTGCTTTATCAATGTAGTGTATTCTGTTGATTTATTTTTATATTTTGAACCATCCTTGCATCTCAGGAGTAAATACCACTTGGTCATGATGTAAAATATATTTAATATGCTTCTGAATTCAATATGCTGCCATTTGGGTAAGAATTTTTGTGCCAATGTTCGTAAGGGGTATTAGTTGGTAGTTTTCTTCTTTTAGTGTCTTTGGTATCAGAGTAATGCTAGCTTCATGGTTTGAGTGGGAGAAGGGCATATTCTGAGCAAATGCTTTTGCCAAGTGAATAAACATTACAACCAAACATTTACTATTTAATCTAGCAAAATAGTGTTCATTTGTGGCCTGGCTTTGATAGAATAAATTTCAATAGAATTGAAGATGTAAACCTGATTGAAGTGGCTTCAAAGGAGAATGGGAAAAGAGAAATGGAAGACATTCATGATTTCTTTCAAGGAATCAGTTGTAATGGTAAGGAGAGAAATGGTGCTATATTGAGGGTGAAATAAGTCAAGAGGGGTTTGTGTTTGTATGTTCAAAGCTTTGTTCAAATGGAGAAATAAGAACTGGTTTTAATGCTGATAGGAGTTATCCAATAGTGAAGAAAATCATATTGTCAGACCTAGTGCACAAATAGATCAACTGGACTTCATCTATTCTTCATAGGAACATGGATACTCCTCTTGGTAATGGAGGAAAAGGTGGAGCATGTGGACCCCAATATAGGTGGCTGAGTTTATATGGTGGGAACTTGTGGGTATATTCCTTGGATTGCTTCTATCCTTTCAATAAAATATAAACAAGGGCATCTGCTGGTAATTAAGATGGAGGGGAAGTGGTGGTGTTTTAATTTGCTTGTGTTTTTGTTTGTTTTAGATTTGGCTTTAAATATATTGTGTCTTAGAAAAGATATCTATTAATAAAACTCAGATGTGTGAGATGTGATTGGTACTTTTCAAGAGAGCGTTTATACTTTTGTAAAAAGTATAATCTTCTTCAGATTCCACTGTTCTTAGACAGAGAATACGTACATACGAGCTTGGGAAATTTGTTTGTTTTTTATGACGACTGAAGACTGGGCCTACTAGGCAGAAGATGCCGGGAAACATTTAAACCCAGGAATGTATTTTCCAGCATGCATACATCGCTTCACATTTACAGAGACAAGAGAGAGAGAAAATAGCCAGCCACACAGTACTTAACAGCATGAGAACAAGTATGAAACTTTCCAGAACATACAACTTCCCAACTAATAACAGTTTCATTCAATTTGTCAGGGATGAGCATTCATCTATCTCAGATGATAAAAGATCACAGGATGATTTCCAGGCAGAGAAAGGTTTCCATTTAAACAGTAAACTCCAGACACTCTTTCTAGGTAAATGACCTGAAATCTATTCTGTAATTATGACAAATAGGAGACAGCAGCACCACACATTGAGCTCATCAGCACCCTGCATCTCCACTGGAGACAAAATTCAAGTGATCATTCATCATTTCAATTGTATTAGCCACCATGTGCCTGCATTATTTTAGCATTAACCTTTCTCACCTAATATCTTTCAACAGAATTTACTTTAAATTGCTCAAAGAAAAGGTGGCTAACTTCTTTCAATTTATGCATTTGGTTGGGGGTGGGTGGAGGTACATCTGCAGGGATACAAATTAAAGCAATTTCTATTTAGGCTAAAAGATAACCAATCAAAATCTGAAGATTGTTTGTATCTGGTTGATTTATTTTAGGAGGGGATAAGAGAGACAACTATGAGATGCTTATATGTGTGCATATATGACATACAGATTCCAATGTGCAATATAAAGTATGCAAAATCAACACAAATGTGGATGTAAGGGCAAAAATCTAGCTATTTATCATTCTTTTTCCCAATCAAACATAAAATTGGTTTATTTTCCCAAAATAAGAACATTTATTTAATCCTTCAAAACCTCTTCTTATTGGTTGAGAAAAGAGTAGCAGATTTACTGTTTCTTAAAATACCTTCAGGGAAATAGGAGTTATTAGATGGTACATGTGCCAACTTGATGTTTTATTTGGGAATAAAAATCAGTGAAAAGAAACAGAGACTCTAAAAGTTTTCAGAAGCCTTAAATGGTCAATATTCTGTGTCAGGGTTTGGCAACTTTTTATCTAAAGTGACAAATAGTATATGTTTTTGGTTCTATTGGTCGTAGAATCTGCCACATCTATTCAACTCTGCCTTTGTAGCTCCAAGGAAGTCATAGGCAATATATAAGGAATGGATATGGTTATGTACCAACGAAAATTTATTTACAAAAACAGAGGATGGGAAGGATTTGGACTGTGGGTCAAAGTTTGCTAACCCCTGTTCTATCCTATGGCATGTCTCTTTTTCTCTACTAAAAAAAGTAGTTATTGTTTTTCACCCCAGAAAACAGGGAATAAATAATGAAATGAATCTAATTAAAAGTACAGAGAAGCTTTAATGATACAAGTATAAAGTTTCTTAGTTAAAAAAAATCATTAGCCTCAACTTATAAAATGAGTGTTTGTATGAAAATACGGTTTCTTTACTAGCACCAAATGCATGTTGCAATGTATGTAAGGGTGGTTAAGAGGGTTATTGGAAAGTCAAGCACTGAGCATATCCCTTATCCCCTACTGGATTCACACTTAACATATATTTGTGAGAGCCTTTGGACAGGATGCACAAGATATTTATTCTCTAGTGGACTCAGTGTCTCTTGAAGAGAAGGTCTGAAGGAGAAGGTACCATTGTCTCCAGGGTCATGGTGTCATTTTTGACTTTGTTGTGGGGATGGAGACACTCAGAATATATGTATTTCTGCTGTAATACCATATATGTGTGTGTGAGTGTATGTGTATCTATATATTTGTGTGTGTGTGTGTGTGTGTGTTCCAGAAAAATCTCAGCAACATAGCACACTAAAAATTACAGGGCTTATGGGGAAAATAGAGTAGAGGAAATCATTAAAAACTTATGAAACTTTATAACCATAGCACTGGAAAAAATATTAAAAATCAAAACAAGCAAATGAAAAAAAAAAGAGCATGGTTAAACCTCCATTGTCATCAACATCATTATCACAAATACCTCAGCCAGCTGATTCTTTACAGCCTTAAACTGGATCATGTGCTTCTTCCTTCCAAATGAGGCCCTTGAGGTCATTTGCTTATAAGAGATAGGGTCTTTAAAACTAAAAATCTAATCTAGAGTATAGAAATCTTCACATTCAATGATTTTATTCCTGGGGGAAATGTCTTTGTAGCTCCTTCATCTATATCCCCAGATTCCCCATATAATTTAACATGATGGAAAGTATGGCAGTTTTTCAATCCACTAAAACAATTGTATTATTTTTCTATTGCTGTGTAATAAATTACCACAAGCTTAGGGACTTAAAGCAAGGCACATTTATTATCTCACAGTTTCTGTGGGTCCAAGTCTGACCAGCTAAGTTGGGTCCTCTGGTCAGAATCTCACAAGTCTGCAATCCGTATGTCAGCCAAACTGCGTTCCTTTTGGGACCTTACAGTCCTCTCCCACTCTCACATGGCTGTTGGTAAAATGTAGTATCTTGCTATACTGCAGGACTGAGATCTCCCTTTTCTTGCTGCCTGTCAGTGGGAGTTATTCTCAGCTTCTAGAGCTGCCCACAGCTCCTTGCCATGTGTCCTTCTCACAGGCTCTCATTTAACCTCTGATAGCACTGTAGTTACTTCTAGGCTACTAGGACAGTCTCTCCACTCCAGTCTGCTAAGACACAGTCTAAAGTAATTTAACTTAATCCCTGCAGTACCATTCCCATCACCTTCATGATATTATATTTGCTTGAAGAAAGTTTCGGGTTCCAACCACATTCAAGAAGAAAGGATTATAGAAAGGTGTAAGTTATCAGGGGCCAACTTAGGGTGTATCAGCCATACCAACCAACCATTACCTACGCTAAATGAAGATATTTTTGTAAGACCTCACCTTTTAAAATTTACCTTCATATATTGCTAAGTCTTACTCTTTACATGTGAGGACACTTAGCCTAGAATGTTTCAAATCATTAATGTATTGAAGGAAATCTTATATGAACCAATATAATTTTCATGTTATTATCGCATCACTCCTCTACTTACTGATTGGATTGAGAAAGTTTGGGTTAAAAAATATGTTGTAGTCATACAGTGGTATTTGCCTCATTTTGTACTCCAAATAATTCTGAGTCTTAATCATAAGATAAGGTGAGTAAAAAAACTGGGGTAGCAGGCAGTGGGTATTATTGAGTTTGATGGGATATAGTGGGATTTGGCTTAGTCTTCACTGATTTGATTGGTTGGGAACTCCTGTTATTATAAGGATCCTGAAGATGGGTGGAATTTTTAGAATCAAGCAGGTATGTGGCAGGATGTGGGCTTTTATAATAAAAGGTGAGCAAATTTTAAGTATAATGTACCATTCCTCTTGGCAACAACCAGTTTATTCTGGTTAAGAATCTGATTTCTTACTTGTTTATTTGTTTTGTTTTATTTTTTTAGGTTCCACGTATAAGTGAAACCATATGGTATTTGTCTTTCTCTGACTTATTTCACTTAGTATAATGCCTCTATGTCAATCCATGTTGTCACAAATGGCAAGAGCTCATTCTTTTTTATGGCTGAGTAATATTCCATTGTATATATAAACCACATCTTTATCCTCTCATCTATCTATGGATAGTTAGATTGCTTTCATATCTTAGTTATAGTAAATATTGCTGCAATAAACACAGGGGTACATATATCTTCTCAAATTAGTGTTTTTGTTTTCTTTGGGTAAATATCCACTAATAGAATTACTGGATCATATGGTATCTCTATTTTTATCTTTTGAGGAATCTCTAAACTGTTTTCCACAGTGACTGCACCAATTTACATTCCTATGAACAGTGCATGAGAGTTCCTTTTTCTCCACATCTCTGACAACACTCATTATTTCTTTTTTTCAGTTTTTCAGATACTAGCCATTTTGACAGGTGTGAGGTGGCATCTCACTATGGTTTTGATTTGCATTTCCCTGCTGATTGCTGATATTGAACATCTTTTAGAGGATGGTCAGTTTTCCTAAAAAGTTTTGTTTTTGTTTTTGCTGGCATCAGGAGCCTAGAATAGAAATACAGAGCAAAGTCTTTCTCAGAGTCCTCGTATGGAGGACGCCAACCCTCAGTAGAAAGAGGAATCTAAACTAACATATCACAGGTTTTTCTCTGGAGACAGAAAGTCAAAGGTGAAGTAAGTTCAAATAAACCTGAAACCTAACATCGTGTGCCTAAATTGCAGAATGGATGGAGATGAACAATCACCAATCCTCTCCACTCAATGGAGGAAATGATAAGTCCTCTAGGGGGAAATCATGATGAACATTTTCTCTGACCACAGAGAAATTAAACTAGAAATCTGTAACTGAAAGTAAGTTTGGAGAGTAAGAAACGTTTCTAAAAAGTCTCTTGATCAAAGAAAAGTTCATAGGGAATTGTTTTAAATATTGAATAAGGGAAACTTTTTAAAACTCTGTATCAAAACTTGAGGAATGCGGGGCGCCTGGGTGGCACAGACGTTAAGCATCTGCCTTCAGCTCAGGGTGTGATCCCAGCGTTCTGGGATCGAGCCCCACATCAGGCTCCTCCACTGGAAGCCTGCTTCTTCCTCTCCCACTCCCCCTGCTTGTGTTCCCTCTCTCACTGCCTATTTCTCTCTGTCAAATTAATAAATAAAAATCTTTTTAAAAAAACTTGAGGAATGAAAATAAATTCATAACTATAAATGTATATATTAGAAAGTGGAAAATAATGATTAAAATTCCATTTTAGGAAGCTGGAAAAATAAGAGCAAACTGAACCTCTTTAACTGAAAGGAAGAAATAAAAAAGGTAAGAGCAGAACACAGACATGCAATTTAGTCAACAAAGATTAAAGCTGGTTCCTTGAGAAACAATAAAATAAGTACCTGGCAAAATTGATGAAGAAAAAAAAAGCACAATTTTCCAATATCAGGAATAAAAAAGAAAACATCATACTATAGATCTTCCAGACATTAAAAAAGATAATTCAAGAATACTATAAAGCATTTTGTGTTTATTATTCAAAAATTTAATGAATTAAAAAAATCTTTGAAAAAACTAAACTATACCATTATGGACACAAGAAGATCTTTTTATTTTGTCTACAAAGAATATTTCCAGACATTTAAGAAAGAAGTAATACCAAATATCGCATAAACTCTTTCAGGGAATAGATGGAGAGAGTACACTTTCCAACTTACTTTGTAAATTCAACATAATGCAAGGATATTGCAGAGAAAAAATGTATAGGCTGATAAATCTGAGGAAAACAGATACAAATACACTAAAAAATTTATCAAGTTATAATGAAATTTAAGCAAAATATTATAAAAGCTATATATAAAAACATATCATGACTCAAGTGACATTTATTCTAGGAATTCAAGATTGATTTAACATTTCAAAAACAAACAATGGAATTTTCCATATTAACAGAATAAAAGAAAAATAAATATAATCATCTCAAGGTGCAGACTAAGAACTTGATATAATTCAATACCAATTCATGATAAAACTCCTAGCAAAGTGGTAACATTAAAATGAAAAAAAAAACCTTATTTATGTAACACCTCAAACCCCCTGAAATTCCTCTTTATTCTGATGGAGTTGCAAGCTTACACTATGTGATCTTTATCTTTGCTCAGTTCTTTGGTTGCCTCAAATCTCAGAGTCCTCATTAGCCTATCCTGCAGAATTGTCACAGCAATCATGCAAATTTGTCCAGTTCATATGTGGAATTTAAGAAACAAAACAGATGTGACAAGGCAAGAAACAACAATTGCTGGAGAGGATGTGGAGAAAGGGGATCCATCCTACATTGTTGGTGGGAATGTAAGTTGGTACAGCCACTCTGGAAAACAGTGTGGAGTTCCCTTAAAAAGTTAAAAATTGAGCTGCCCTATGATTCAGCCATTGCACTACTGGGTATTCACCCCAAAGATACAGACGTAGTGAAGAGAAGGGCCATATGCACCCCAATGTTCATAGCAGCATTGTCCACAATAGCTAAATCGTGGAAGGAACCGAGATGCCCTTCAACAGATGACTGGATTAAGAAGTTGTGGTCCATATATACAATGGAATATTACTCAGCTATCAGAAAGAACGAATTCTCAACATTTGCTGCAACATGGACGGCACGGGAGGAGATAATGCTAAGTGAAATAAGTCAAGCAGAGAAAGACAATTATCATATGGTTTCTCTCACCTATGGAACATAAGAAATACCATGATCGGTAGGGGAAGAAACGGATAAAGAAAGGGGGGTAATCAGAAGGGGGAATGAAGCATGAGAGACTATGGACTATGAGAAACAAACTGAGGGCCTCAGAGGGGAGGGGGGCGGGGGAATGGGATAGACCGGTGATGGGTAGTAAGGAGGGCACGTATTGCATGGTGCACTGGGTGTTATAGGCAACTAATGAATCATCGAACTTTACATCGGAAACCGGGGATGTACTGTATGGTGACTAACATAATATAATAAAAAAACATTAAAAAAAAAAAAGATGAACATAGGGGAAGGGGGAGAAAAAAAGAGAGAGGGAAGCAAATCATAAGAGACTAGGAAACAAACTGAGTGTTGATGGAGGGAGGTGGGTGCAGGGATGGTGTAAATGGGTGATGGGGATTAAGGAAGGCACTTGCAATGAGCACTGGGTGTTATATGTAAGAGATGAATCCCTACTCCTGAAACCAATATTACATTATACGTTAACTAACTAGAATTTAAATAAAAACTTGATGCAAGCAAACAAACAAAAAACCTCGCAATTCAGTTCATTTCAATATGAGTGCTTGCTTGTCATCTAATGTGCCAGCACTGAGCTCCTAAGATACTTGTCGCCAGCATAGGGAAAGGGTCAGGAAGAGAGCCAAAGAAAGGAATAATTTGACAATGAATATTAATTTTTTTCTTTGAAGTACACTCTAAAGAAAATGAAAAGACAATGCACAGAATGGGAGAAAATATTTGCAAATTATTTATCTAATTTAGGACTTACGTCTAGCATATATAAAGAATGCTTACAACTTGATAATTAAAAAAAGACAAATAATCCAATTTAAAAATGGGTAAAGGACTTGAATAGACATTTCTCTAAGGGAGATATACAAATGGCAAATAAGTACATGAAAAGATGTTCAACATCATCATTAGTTATCAGGGAAATGCAAATCAAAACCACAATGAGATATCACTTCATACTTACAAGGGTGGCTAGGATCAAAAAGTCACATAATTACAAGTGTTTATAAGGATGCAGAGAAATTAAAACCCTCATATATTGCTGGTGGAAGTGTGGAATGATAAAGATGATTTAGGAAACAGTCTGGAGGTTCATCCAATGATGGAACTTAGAGCTGCCTTATGACCTTGCAGTCCCATGCCTCGGTATATGCCAAGATAAATTACAGCATATGCCTGCACAAAAACTTGTATGAATGTTTATAGCAACATCATCCATAGCTAAAATGAGAGCTGAACGGTAGAAACAACACAAATGCCCATCAACCGATGAATGGGTAAGCAAAATGTGATCTGTCCATAAAAGAAAATAGTATCCTAAGTGAAAGGCAGTTACATTAGTTCATATATTATATGATTAAATTCATAAATATCCAGAATAGGAAAATATATAGAGACAGAAAGTAGATTAGTGGTTAGTTAGGACTGAAAGAAGGTGATCGTCAAAGGGCTTCTTTCTGAAGTGATGAAAATGTTCTAAAATTGTATTTTTTACTGCATGTATCTGTGAATGACTAAAAGCCATTGAATTATTCACTTTAGTAAATTGTATGTTGTATGAATTATATCTCAAGCTGTTAAAAATGAATGTGATATAAATGGAATCTTCAGGGGAAAAAAACCAAGAATGATATTTAATAGAAAGAAAAAAAACCCTAAATCAATACAACAAGTGCTATTTAGTATAAAGAATACAAATCCTAGCATCTTAAATGGGCTCTCTTGTGAACTCCTCTGATCACTACCTCTATGATTTTAAGCACCAGAGGCTGTTGTCTCATTTGGATAATAGAGATATCATCACCTACTTTAAAAGTTGTTTTTAGAATTAATTGAGAAAATGTGTGAATATCATTTGCACAGTGCCTGGCACACAGCAAGTTCTCCCAAAATGTGTTAATTTCCAATTCCACCTCCCTATTCTATTATAGTGGAGTCACATTAGAAGTGTCATTGAATCACATGCAAGGAAGCAGCAACCACCAAGTGGGGACTAGGAGTGTTTCCAAGGGGAATGAGCTCTGAGATGGGTTGAAGAATGCTGAGGATTTTACCAGGAGAGATAGGTCAGACATGGAGGGGAGATGAACAATGAAGTACAAGAGGCCTGTTTCTCCCAGAGCAATGGGGTGGAAGTGTGTGATAGATATTCAAGGTTGTACATTTCAATTTTAGAGACAAGTAAATGGAGGCTAAGGAGGGTAGATGACAGATCAAAGTGCCCCTACTGGTATGTGGCAAGGTGAGACATGACCACAGATCTTCTGACTCCACATCTGAAGCATCTTTACAGTGAAAAATGGAAAAGTCATCCCCTTTCTAAGTTTCTATAGGTGGAATTAGCTGTTGTTCATGACTCCAAGCCCTCCCAGTATCCTAATTCTCAAGTTATCCCATTTCAGGCATGGTGAGTAGTCCTCGCTGTGTGTTCTCTCACAGATCCTACTACTAGATCCCCAGGGAGACTGTGAGTCTCAGAGTAGGAACCGTGTCTAGTTCAGTATCCAGCAAGACAAACATATTCACGGTTAGAATAAAATGTGTTAGTTAAGTACAGGCATCTTCTATTTTTTGAAAGTTCATGTTATGGCACTTCACTTTTATGAAAGACCTACATTAGTCCTTGTTTTCTTTAACTGAAATAAATCTGAAACTGATTTTCACATATATGAAAAAAGAGAAAAAGCAAAAATAGCACTCAACATGTGTTTTGCCCTGAGTGGGTATGGAGGCAGTGTGCACCCTGAGCAGTGAGAGTGTCATCACGGGACCCACACTCAGCATCTCAGCCTCCAACCGCCATAGCTTTGACTGGTGCATGTGAGCATCTGTGCTTTGCCTCGATTTATTTTGTGCATCTCTTAGGAAGATGTCTCCTAAGGTATCAGAAGAGCTTAAGAGAGGTTATTTTTGGGGGTCTGGGAATGGCAAAAGATTTCCATATAAATTAATGGTAATTGCTTCTGTGCTTTATGCCATTTCGGCTTATGAAAGGTTTCATAGGGTCCCCACACTTTCAGATAGCGGGGGAAACCTGTGAAATATATTCAATTGTAGAAGGTGTCATAATAAATGAGTGTTTTTGAACTGTAAACACCCTGAATTGTCTTAACGAACAAATCATTTTTTTAAATGACTAGCTGAAACTCTTCAAAAAATCAGGGTTATTTCTAAATATTTTGACCAAAAGTGTATAGTTTCTGATGCATTTAGAGAGGCAAAGAATGAAAAATAAGTGTCGGTATCAAATATTCATTGAGATATGCAATGCAAAGATTTCTTTTGCAGTAGAATAATATTGTAATTCCCCTCCTGTGACTACTCAAAATATAAAATTCTGCAGCAATTCCAAGAGAAGCTCCTTTATAATAAATAGATGATGCCAGTGCTTGCCTTTGTAAGAGCGCCTAATGGCAGTGCTTCAGTTTTTATCCCTCTCTGCTGTCATAAAAGCATATTTCAAAAATTTTTGGGCTGCAGTGTTCAAAGACACCTAACATCTTGATGCAAACATATTTAAAAATTATTCCCAGTAATAATGAAATCCCAAGCACAAGGTCAAAAACAATCTGTAAAAGTTTTCTGCGAGTTTATTTCACAGCTCACACAGACAACCACAGATGAACACTAGCTGTGATTGCACTCAGTGGAATATTAAAAGTACATTATCCTTTACATATTTCAAAACTTTCACTTCAAAGATGTTGTCTGTACATATTTCGAAGGTTTTGTGCTTGTGGGGTGTGTGTGTGTGTGTGTGTGTGTGTGTGTGTGTGTGTGTTTACGTGTGTATGCATATGTGGTGTTTGTTAGGGTATGGAATCTTCAGCTAGCTTGTTTTCTCTGACTGGCTCTATGTTACTATTTTTTTCTTGCCAGTTCTTTATCTCCTTCTCCCACAATTTGATGTTTTTCTACAGTATTTAGAAATAGATTACATTTTAAATGTATATTTCTACCTTACATTTTATTTTTATATTATATTTTAGTGGTATGCTGTATTTTAATATTATGGGTTTTATCTGTAGTGGATGTGATTGGTGGCCTGTTTAACCCCTTTTACTTGACCAGTGCATCCATCCCTCTCCTATTGTGTGTGGTGAACTGCTGGTGACTCCCTTTGGCTCCCACTTTTTATTTTTCTTTGAGAATTGTTCTCATGTGAATGGAGATCTATCACTCTGGAAGTCATGGCCTTCATTCTTCTGGGAAGCCAGTGCCTGACTCATGTGTAAAAAAGCCTTCCTCTCTACCCAAAGGTGAGGACAACATGTGGCAAAATTTATGTTCAGAGTGCTTCATGGATTAGGCCAGGGGAAGACTTAATCTGAGATGCCCTTCTATCCTACTCCCTTCTTGGAGTTTTTCAGACGGGCAGCCCATCAAGAAATCACTATAAGCAAATTCCTGTCTCGGCCTCTGTTTCTGGAAAAGCTGACCTTAGTTGCAATCCCTGCATACCACTGTATCTATCTACATATATAGTTATTCACTATTCCTTGAGACTTTATTCTGGGTCCAAGGATTGCATTAAAGACTTCACTTAATCCTGACGACAATACCACGGGTCAGGTAAGCAATATTTTTGTTTGTTTCTTTACATTCTCATACCTTTTGAAATGGATTCAGACAGGGACCTCCAAACTAATGCAACAGTTGTGCATGAGAATTCATGCAGTCATTCCCTCAGGAAATACTTATTGAATGTATAGAAAATACAAACATAAGCTAAAATATAACATAATGTTATATAACATAACATAAAAGATTCTAAACTTTTTCATATTGCTAAGGATAAAGTCCTGAACAAGATCCATTTCCTGCCCTCATGCCCAGGGGATGGGGGTAAGGAGTGACAGGTATGGAGAAAGTATATACAGAAATTATTAATTAAATTGTGTTTGTGAAATTTTCCAAGCAGTAAAAGTACAGGATTGTTTAATAACATTAAATCAACAATACTGGAGAAGAATTGGAGTGCAGTTGGTAAAAAGATAAAAATATATTTGAAATATATGTATTATTAAAATGAGGATTGTTTATATAAATGTCCATTTTTTTCTCATGGGCCCTGTTAATATAATTGAATTTTTGCATGTTGGAATTACACTGAATAGCTCCAATCCTAGAGGAAATTCTTAGAGCTGGTGGAAATGTAAGTTAGTGTTACTCTAGGAGGAAAATTTGAGACTATCTATCAAGAATCAAAATAACATACATATCGACCCAATAATTTTACTTTTAGTTTTATGTCTCAGAGAAAAGTCCTATGTGGACACAGAATAGAATGTACAAAGAGTTTTTTAGGGTACCATGTATAATAGAAAATCAACGGAAATCACCTAAATATCTTTCAATAAATAAATTATACTACACTCATATTATGGAATATTTTGCAAGCTTTCACAAGTAGGAAATGGGAATTGTTAAGAAAAGGGATATGACATACTTAATTAAATTAATTAATTAATTTTTGAGAGAGAGAGAGCTGGGGTGAGGGGGTGCCAGTGGAGGGGCAGAGGGAAAGGGAGAGAGGGAATCTTAAGGAGGCTTCATGCCCAGCTCAGAGTCTGAGGCAGGGGCTGGATCTCAGGACCCCAAGATCATGATGTGAGCTGAAATCAAGAGTCAGGTGCTTGACCAACGGGACCACCCAGGCACCCTGTGACATGACATATTTTAAATGAAAAGATAAGTTGCAAAAAATGTGCAGGATACATTTGTCTTTATGTTATAAATGTAAATATAATATATATTTGCAAATATAAGTACATAAATTTATATAATTATACATCCAGTGGATGTTACTAGAAGCTCATAAATGATATACTAATAGAAGTTAACAAAGTTAAGAGAAGAATTCAACTTTCTACCTTACATATTTTCTAATTGCTTGGATTTTTAAAATGTGTTCATATTTGGTATTTTGTAATCTTGAAAACAATAAATAAGGAAGAATAATTTGTGCTAAAGAATTACAATTTAAAGTGAAACTATTTTGTGGAATCTCTGAAGCATCCCAGTGTATACTCTTTGGATGCATCAACCACCCTTGGTCCAAAATTAATTTTTCTCTAAGCTTTTCAAGATATTGTCCAAATTTTGCATTACTCATTACAAAATTATTTCCTTTGAGTATATAGCTAGTTATATAGAGAAAAGTTGGACAATATATATGCTTTTATGAACAGACTTGGGAAGCTAATACTCAAAGCTACAGGTCCCTGGTTCAGTTTTATTTCAAATTAATGAGATTATGCACCCGATAATTACTTTCATTCAGGTCTCTCGTCACCATTACTCAAAGCTAATTTAAAATATGAGTTACTTTTCCTTTCTATTTGGAGGCAGCAAGAAAGGTGGACTCTGTTCTTTAAAACACACTTGAAATCTGCTTTCTAAAAACATTTCAATTTATTTAGACGTGTCGGTGGAATTTTAATTGTTCCCACCTGCTTTGTGAAAGTGGCAAGGTCACCTATTTATTTTGTAGAATGTAATTCTAAAGATTATGTGGCTAGCCTTCTATTAAGCTCTCCTTTTGGATGGAGGGGAAATAGTTCATTTTCAAAAAAGAATCTTAAAGTATTTGGGAATAAAAATCAACCAGTAAGAACTATTACAAAATAAAACTATTTTGGAATTTTACAATTTGATGTATTGCATTATGAATAGCTCTTACCAGAGGAACGTGTTTATCTATGCCATGAAAGGTGGCTAATGAGGTTAACCCTAATCAGCAGAATTGACATTCTCAAAGTTTAAAATTCCTCAGTTGTTGATTGGGTAAAACATTTTCACAAATATTTTCACTGACTTCTGCTGTAGCCATATTGTTTTGGGCAATAACTTTTTTTAAAGATTTTATTTATTCATTTGAGAGAGAGAGAGACAGAGAGAGGGAGACAGAAAGAGACAGAGCACAAGCAGGGAGAGAGCCAGGGAGAAAGGGAGAAGCAGGCTCCCCTCCCCACGGAGCTGGGAGCCCGATGTGGGCTCGATCCCAGGACCCTGGGATCATGACTTGAGCCAAAGGCCAAAGCTTAACCATCTGAGCCACCCAGGAGCTGCTGGCCAATAACTTTTTTATAGTTGAGGAATATATACATTGCAATGATCCCCTCAACAGAGTTATGTATGTGTGTATGTATGCACGTATATATGTATGTGTGTATTTTTAGAGATTTAGTATATTTCCAAGATTGATTTATTCTATGCTGTGAGAGAGAAGAAAAAATGTCAAGCATGGTGAATGTCCTTTAGGGCAGGGCAATTAACACATAATAAAAGTAGATATTGATCAAATGTTAAGCTGTGCTTATTAAAAAAAAAGTGTCTATAAGGCAACTGATAAGAATTATTTATGCTATCATTCCCCAAAGTAATTTATTACGTTTTATGGAAAAGTAATTATGAAAAGAAGCTTTGAAAGTCAAATTACTTTGACAAGCTCTTGAATTAATAAACTTAAATAGGACATAAAGGGTGCTTTAATTCAGGAGTGTACAACATCTAAATGTTGCAATATTTTTGGTATAATTAAAGAAGGAGTAATGCAGCATTCGCCATACTCTGTAGAATCTTTCCACAGAGCATTGGTTGGAAGCAGAATCTGGGAATCATTGTTAGATAAATAGGCAGGTAAAAAAGAGATAAATGGGACTTGTGAATGTTTAAATAATGTTTAAATAATATGATTTATAAAACATTTTATATTAAAGCTTGACATGCAGAAATCAAGCAATAAATAAATAAATAAAGCCACAGAAAATATCTTCATGTTAAAGTGTTTCAATTTTATTAATCAGTTCCATACTACAAACTTATTTTGAAATTTTGTATCAAGAAGAAGATAGCTCCCTGATTTGTTTTATTTTTTCTATGAAATGAAATTTAGGTTTCTTTCTTTACAATGTCTTCCAGAAAACTTAGAACTAGATTTAATATTCATTTACATTAACTAGATTTGCTTAGGAGATGACTGGATTTGACTTCTGTTCTGCAGTTTGGATTGGACATGTTTGTGTGTGTGTGTGTGTGTGTGTGTGTGTGTGTGTGTGTGTGAAAGAGAGAGAGAGAGAGATGCTCATTATATACATTTACATTTTAAGACACTTCAAATCCATTTGAAGAAACTTGCTACCAGATGGAAACAGTTCTTCAGGAAGCAATGAAAAATATCAGCTATGATAAAACTGGGTGAATATAAAAGACTATCTTTTTTTCTGTTAGACATTTTCATATTTACTTGACTATTTAAAGCAAACATTTAACATTGTCTTGTGGGCTTTATATTATATGTTGATATAATATACATTACCACTGTAGCCTAAAAGCCTCTGTTTCCAGGTAAAATGACAAGGCTTGTAGAAGACAAGTAACAACAGCTGGATAAATTACAAGAAACACAAGCAAATGGCTTTTCAAATTTGTTTTTGGCTGAGGATTAGGTTTATGCCTAGCATAGGGCTTCTTCTGGTTAAAGAGAAATCAGCACAGCATTTGACCATCTTGCAGAGCTGGTACAAAAATTTGGAAACTGGAAGGGTCCAAAAGCCTGGCTGGTTTTCCTCAGCGAACATCTGCTCAGTTATGGTCATTGTGGGAGTCTGGAGAACCTGGCTGGAAGCTTCTAGAAGACAGAATGGCCTCTTCTTTAGTCTCATAGTATTTAGGAAATGGAGACTTGATACAGGTGAAGGCTGGCCTCAAGTACACACCAGCTTTCCCACCAAAGATTGTATTAGATCAGGTTCCTCAGAACATAACCTGAAACAGGAATTCTTATGAAGTGATTTATTTGGGGGTTGGGTTGTCCACAGCAGGGAAGGGAGGAAAACAGGATGAAGCTGGGAATTAGCTAAGGGCATGTTCTTGACTGTGCACTGAACTTCAGCTTGATCTCATGAATTGTGCCATAGAGTTGTCCCTGTTTGACATGGGGCATGTTTCTTACACCCTCATGTCCGCCATCCATTGATTGCTGTCTACTCCTGCTGGAGTGAAGGGAAACAACCACCCTGTCTTTCATTCCTAGGGAGAGTCTCTGTGGCCAACTTTGAGCCTTTAGAAGACAATAATCAAATAGCCAAATTATGGAAAGAGCCCAAATGTCCACCGACTGATGAATGGATAAAGAAGAAGAATGGATGAAGATACACACACACACACACACACACACACACACACACACACACACACAATGGAATACTACTCGGTGATCAAAAAGAATGAAGTCTTGCCATTTGCAACAACACAGGTGGAACTAGAGTGTATTATGCCAAGCAAAATAAGTCAGTCAGAGAAAGACAAATATCATATGTGGAATTTAAGAAACAAAAGAGATGAACATAGGGGAAGGGAAGGAAAAATTAAATAAGAAAAACAGAGGAAGGTAAACCATAAGAGACTTAAATATAGAGAACAAATTGAGGGTTGCTGGAGGGGAGGTTGGTTGAGGGTTTGGGCTAAATGCGTGATGGGCATTAAGAATGGCACTTGTTTTGTTGAGCACCTGGTTTTGTATGTAATTGATGAATCACTAAATTCTACTCCTGAAACCAATAGTACAATATATGTTAGCTAACTTGAATTTAAATAATAAAAAAAAAAAGACAATACTCAGCAGCACCTGGGGAATGGATGCCCTGCTCTTGTGAAGAAGTTCCCACAGAGCATCGCAACGTCTTTTGGAAATGGTGATCAGCATTTCTGAGTGTGCCCTTCTTTGGGTGTAAGAAGAAATTCTCTATAAATGCTTTATTTCCTTCTTTTGAAACCACAGGTGACCTTGGAGAAGCACTCACATTTCCAATGCACTTTCTAAATATCAAACACGGTAAAGGAGATTGAAAAGATTATTATGAAATTAATAACCCCCAAAGTTGAGGCAGGGTTTATATTACAGGCTAATTACATATGAAACTACTCTCCTTCTTCCTTTATTTTTTTTTTCCTTTGGATACCTCCAAATTACACATAAACCACTTTAAAGTAATAAAATAATCACATACATATCCAGCTTTCAACACATCATACAGTATTAACATTCTACTTATATGGGACATTTGACTGGGTATGTGTATTTCTGCAAGCAACTGTAAAGAAAACGTCTTACTGGTTTGTTTCACTGCTCTTGGTTTTCAATGATATTGTGATTTTGCTGACAGAAATTGTTGAATTGATTGAGGTATTATGGTTTACACACTTTCATGTATGGTTTTATTTTCTTTTTTATCCAGTAATTCCATTATGAATTAATTGTTTTTTAAGTTTATGCTATACATGTAACATATTCGAGGTGCTCTTCAACTCCCTGCCTCCAACATTTTCACACCAGGATTCTGGCGGCACAGCTTCAGAAAAGAGTTGTATTTAAATACTGATTTATAAATATGGAGAGTTGATAAGCATATTTGAATGTTCACAATGTACAGAGAGGTATAGGTGTTCATTTTAGTAGGGGAGGATTTGTGGTCTGCAAGGTGATCGTGAGCAGGAGAAGGTGAACAAATTCAGCTCTTAGAGCAAAGACATTTCTTTCTTTTTTTTTTCTTTGAAAATTGGTTTCAAAACAGCACCAGGATTTTATGCGATTCTTGCATTTTTATATCCTGTTTTAGCCATCTGAAGTTCAACAAATATAATTTTGCTTGCATTCTAATTACGATTTAATATCTCAGAGCCTCTCAATTATGTTTTTTCTTACTTAATAACTGCTTAACTCAATTTATTTCACATAATGACAAAGGATTTGTCACTGGAGTGTACCATATATGGACTTTGTACTCTCCATTTTGATATTCTTTCATTTAGTAAGAAATGGTGGCATTGGTGTCAAAGAAAACTGCTTAATTAATATTTTGTACACAGGGTTATATTTCAGTTCTGTATATATTGATGGCAGAATTAAAGCTTCCATTCTCATAACATCACAATTACTGGAAACTGCTAGGAGCACTGAACTCTGATTGGGTGTTCTAACAGATAATTTTCACCTGAAGTTTGCAGTTCCTGCTATGAGACTATAGGCCAGTCCCTTACATGGTCTGACCATCATCATTCTTTGTGGAAAGGTCTGCAGGACCAGACAAAATCTCCATCTAGTTCTAATATTTATCCTGTGGTGTTCTTCACATAGTAGACATTGAGTTGTGTTTAAATGCAATGCCCTTTGTCCTAATGAATAAAACAGATGCAAAAGTATCTGAAACTGGAAGTTTAGAAGTGGTGCATTTATAGAGTGACTAGGTATTTCAACTAGATCATCAATCATCTGTTTCCTTTTCTCTCTCTTCTCTGCCCAAACTTCTGGATTAAAGTATCTCTAATTGAAGTCTAGGAAGAGATACCCTGACTTCTTGCAGGTATTCCAGAATAGCAGAAATCCATGTTTCCAAAGTCCCCATAATTTTTGCTACAGTGATTATTGACTTAAACTGGTTACATAATTAGAAC